>NW_027411644.1:311097517-312367517 GCF_047663935.1 Musca autumnalis | reverse complement strand
ATCTTGAAAACTATTCTCGAACAAATTATCTATATGAAGGAGTGATTATGTCTCCCATGACTATTAAACTAATTTGTAGATTTGCTTAATTAACATTTTTATTTAGTTTGACAAATAGTAAAGCTAATATACATTTTTTATTTTTTATTTAGTTTGTTAGTCAATTAATTTGACAAATAGTAATGCTAATATACAAGATTTTTTTTTCTTTTTTTAATTTTAAACCGTAAAATTTATGGCAAATAATCACATATGCCAACATTTTAATTATGTTCTATATTTGTCTACATTTGTAATCGGCTTATCAAAAAGTGTAATTATACCAAAATGGACAAAATTGTTGTTGTTATTACTGGCAATTTTTGACTAGACAATTTATTAACAGAATAATTAATAAATAAATACAATGCAATCGGCTTTTAGTTTTTCACTAATGATGAACGTAATGTCTGTGTATATGTTCATTTCATTTCACTTTAGGCAAATTACATTTTACAAATTAATTTTAAGTAACACCATATGTGGTCGCAAACTGTCTGTCTGTCTGGAACAAGCGACGACATATGATATATTGTTTAATTTTATTTATAATTTTTGTTTTCAAAGGTCAAAAGGCAATACGTTTATTTGCTTTCACAGGTGCTGTTTTAATAGAAATATTAAACAATTTTAATGTTTTTGTGATCATCGTCTTAAATAATTTTAAAATTATTTGTTTTATTAATATCTATAAGTATTAGGGTTATGATTTTTTACGTTTTCCTCAAAATCGATTTCCTGTAGGAAGAATGAAGGAACATTTGCCTAATAATGACTAAAATAACGTTGATTCTGTTTAACTATTTAAAAAACACTTTGAAAATATTTTTTGAAAAAAAAAATAATATGAATTAATTTTTTTATATATTCCTGTTTTCTGTTGCGAATGAATGACCTTTTGCCTATTTTGGACTATAACAACTTTTTTTATTTAAATATTGAAAAATGTCCCGCACAAACAACTTTGAATTGATATATGAAATATGATATAAAATGATATACATATATGTAATGATATGATAATAAATTTATGATGATACAAGTATGTCAAGAAACTGATATAGAAACATTTTGAAATGACTTTGTGCGTGAGCTTCTTTATGATACAGGGATACGAAGTTGTAAAAAAGTCATAACCCTAATGGATATATACATTGATATTAAAATAAAACCTAATTTCAATTTAATTTATATTTAATTTTTTATCTTAATTTCCCAGAATTTAATACACGATCTTCCTTTCTTTCTTAATTGCTATGTACGTACATCCAATATCAACTTTATTCCCCAATAGACAAAAATAATACCACAATCTCTGTCTAAGGATATTTTTAAAGTTGACATTACAATGTCATTTCAATTGTCCTTTTGACAAGAATAAGAAAACCAACAATATCTCAGGGGGATGTTTCACCAGTTGTAGAAACAAAATGTAGATTAAAATATGCCCAACATCTTTGTCGTGTAGATGCAGATTTTTTGTCAACAACAAAAATAATACCAAGGAAAATACACTCAAAGAAAAACAAGAAAACAAAAAACAACGGCCGGAGTAACTAAAACTGCTACAAAAACATGTATACACCAGGGCCTTTTCGATTTTTTTCCTTCATAATTTAAATAAATTAAAATAAATTGTATGCCATTTAAATATTGAACAAGTAAAAAAGTATCAGTTGGCTTTGCCGACGGTCACATCTTAACCAAATAACTTCATACATTCAAATTTTCATTTAAATAGAACATACATAGCGTATTTGGTGCATAAAATCGGTAGAACATATACATGGCAGCTATATCGAATCTTGTCACCAAAAGCAAAAGCGTTATTCCTTGGGGCAAAAATTAACTGCACTATTTTCCCTCGTCTATGATAATAAATGCGACCTGTACTTTGATTACAAAGATAGACAGACAGGCGGACGGACGTAAGGACATGCATAAATGAACTTAGAAAGTGCTGCTACGTATATCCCTAAAAGGAACTCGTTTCCCTATGCATGTTACACACAGACATAATAACCATTTCCTCAGTGCTGTGTAGAATAAAGAAAATGTTGTAGAAGCTTTTCACTGCTACAACATTTTCTTTAAGGTCTCGACACATAAGGAGCATGACATTCTTGCTTAAGTCATATCTGGTAAATGACTAAAGACCAAGTTCGATCTAATTCAAATGTGATTCTGAAATCTTTTTATTAGGTCGAACTTGGTCTTTAGTGTTTTATCAGATATTACTTCAGCAAGAATGCCATGCTTCTTATGTGTCGAGGGATTTTGCGATAGGACTTGCCGCTTCCAAGCATAATCCTGAGAATCTAAAAAAACTTTGACCGCATTTTTTCTTAAAAATCCCTTCACGTTTCCCTTGCCATTTTTTCTTGTCTTTGGATTTTTCTCATTTATGAACATTGCTGTTTCAGAATCCGCAAAAAATTTCCCAGGTTGTCACGGCGTGTTAGCGTTCAAAGCCAAATCTCATAACGCCAAGGCAGCGCAAAGAAGCGTTTGTCGTGAAGAAAATACATTTCAGCGACCAAATTTCCGCGCAAATGTATAAAACACATTTGCATTTGAAAAGCGAAAAGTTCTAGGACAGAGAAGCCATTACATAGTCGATACGTCTAAAGATCTGTTTTACCACCAGTGAAACCAGGTAAAGTAATTTGGTGACTATGTGGGTTCGAGACCTTGGCTTTCCTTTTTCAGTTGCAAATAATTTCCGATCATCAAGCTTAACTCTAAATGAGAAAATTAATAAAAAAAGTAAGCGGTTTTCATTTGAAGTTAGTTAAGGCGCACCGTACATGACATTGTTTAATAAGGAGGCGATACGGTCAGTGCATTGTCCAACTTAGAACATCCATATCTCAAAAATTTTAAAACCTAAAAAAATATCATAAAGGTCAACCTTGTAGAGAATTTTCACTGCTACAAAATGTTGTTGGTGCCATTTCGATAGCATTTGCGGTTTCCAATCAAATTCGTAAAAACCCTAAAAAATGAGAACTTTGACCGCGATTTATTTGAAAATCCCTCCGGCGCACAGTGGTTCAGAATGGGTTTTTCCTGGTCAAAATTCTGTAACTTTTGAACGGATAGAGATATTTTCATAATTCTTTTTTTGTTAGACAGATAACACAATCAGCTTTCAGACGAATCATAGGCTGTTAAATTCGGTCTGGCAGTCGCAGAGAAATTCAAGGTCAAAATTAAACTTTTGTGTTTTTTAAACTATTTTTCATCAAAATATGCGTGTTTTTGTGGTTTTTTATATCTTCCTATGTATTAATGATGGTCAAACACCAACAAATAAACAAAAAATTACCAAAAAACTAAAAAAAATCAAAAAAAAAAATTCGAAAAAAAATTTTTTCAAAAAAATTGTAAAAAAAATTTGCAAAAAAAATTTTTTTTTTTTCAAAAATTAAAAAATTTCTCCTTGGGGTTTTATAAAACTTATATAACTCGTATAAAAACTCATATACTCAAAAAAATTTTAATTTGTATCAAAAAGGTGTAATTCATATGGAAAAAGTAGAGAAAAACACACCATTTTAACCATGCAATTTCAATAAATTGAAAAAAGTGTTAAACGGACGGAGCGGGACGGGTACAAAAGTATATATGGGCTAAAAGAGGAGACTCTCGGCCATCTGAAAACAGAACTTGGTTCCATGTTGTTCCACAAAAGATCTAGTCCACTAAATTTGGAACTTCATAAAATTTAGTATCGGAGGAAAAATAAAATAGATCATGTTGTGTAAACGCTACGGTTATTTACTAAAACGATTTTTAAAGGCCACAATCCTGCCTACCTAACAAAAAACAATGAACAAAACATATGTTATAGCTTCTGAGAAATAGCTACGTCTTCCTCCAGAAATTTGCAAAAATTACGTATTTCCCAAAAATGGGGAATATGTTCGTCTTTAGGGGTACACCACGCCCACACCTTGCAATATTCTGACCTAATTTTTTGGTTTCCTTAGTTTCAATATGTTTACTATCGAATCCCATATAGAAAATAAATATCTTTGACAAAACAAAATTTTGATTTTTTGCCAGGAAAATCGATTCCTGAACCATTGTGCGGCGATTTTTTTCGTTTTTTGATTTTTTTCATCTATAAACATATAGTTTCTCAATCCGCAAAAACGTCCGAGGTGTAAGCATGCTAAGTAGGTTGACCTAGGTGTCCAAACAAAAGAAATGTCGAAACAGGCAACAACTCATTACATTTTTATATCCTCCACCATAGTATGGAGGGTATATTAAGTATATAGGTCCGGGTTTTGGAATATCCACCATATAACGGTACCTCCGATTTTCGGTATTTTGAGAATTTTAGCTACAATTTTTAACCGAACTACCTGTAGTTTGACGGCTGAGGTTCCCAGTGGTCACAAAACATCTTCTCCAGAAATTGTCAACATAGGTCCACTTTTTGGTATGGCCCCACATAACGGTGCCTCCCGAGTCTCGGTATTTCGAGAATTGTAGCTATAAGTTTTAACCGATCTACATAGCTGTACATTGACATTTGAGGTTCTCAGTGGTCACGAAACTTCTCCACTAAAAATCGTCAATATAGGTTCATGTTTTGGTATAGTCCCCATATAACGGTTCCTCCCGATTTTCGATATTTTAAGGATTTTAGCTAAAATTTTTAGCCGAACTGTATGTAATGTGGCTTTTATGGTTATCGGTGGCCACGAATCTTAACCACCAAAAATAGTAATATAGGTCTATGTTTTGGTATAGCCCCCAAATAACGGTTCCTCCCGATTTTCGGTATTTTGAGGATTTTAGCTACATTTTTTGACCAAACTAGATGTAATTTAATATTTAAGGTTCATAGTGGTTACAAACATCTCCACCAAAAATCGTCAACATAGGTCCATGTTATGGTACAGCTATCATATAACGGTACCTACCAATTTTCGGTATTTTGAGGATTTTGGTTACAAGATTTAAACGAAATACCTGTAATTTGACATCTTCGGTTCTCTTTGGTCATGAAACCTAGAACCAAAAATTTGATTTGATATTTGAATTTTCAGTTGTCATGAAACTTCTTCACTAAAAATCATCATAAATAGGTCCATGTCACATAGGTCCATGTTTTGATATAGCATCCATATAACGAGGAGGGTCTTAGCAACATTGTTTGACAGAACTACCCATAATTTGACTTTTGAGGTTCCCTGCAGTTATAAAACTTTTCCATCAACATTTTTAGAGATAGGTAAACACTATATCAAACCCATTGGCGGTACCTTTCATTTGGTTGAACACATTTTAACATTCGATAATTTAGACATTTGGGGTATCCATGGTCGAAAAATGTTTCCGCCTAAAATTGTTAAAGGAAGCTAATTATTCCATTTTAACCCAGATAAAGCCACTGGTCCTTTAAACGCCACAAAAAGTGGTTGCAAAAATTGGCGTAAAACTCTGTTTTTTTTCGAATATTTTTGTGGGGTTTTTTGCATTTTGTTATAGTATTGTATGTTCTCTGTCATTTCACACTTGTATAGCTTCATTTGACTTATGCATTTCCAAGCAATTGGCCTAAAACCCAAGCTATTCAACAAATCAACTTTTTTGTAATTTTCGATTTTTGATGAAAAATTAGAATCATGTTAGAATCATATAAAGTCAGGGATTTGTTCTTAATTAAAAACCATGGGATTGGCATATAAAGATGCACCTATATTACCCTCCAAAATTTTTGGCACAGTTCAAAGAAGGCCCGATTGCAGGAAAGCTATAGGTTTTAGAGAAAAGTTATTTTTTTTAAAAAATGCTTAAAAAGTCTCAAAAAAATTTTTCATAACCAATTTTAATTTTACTCGCGAAAAAAAATTCTCGGCGCTAAGTGGGTTAATTAAGACTATTTTATGGTGGAGGATAAAAAAGTTCAGTCAGGCCGAACTTAACGTTTTTTACTTTTTGTATTTTTAATTGAAATTACAAATATCCCAGCTTAGATTAGAGTAGTTCCATAAAAGTGACCAATAGTAAAGAAAATTTATTTAAATCGGTCGAATCCCAACTTCAAGTTAAGGAATTTTATTTCAATGCCAAAAACTTTTCTGAGTGTATAGCAAAAATTACATATTCCACATAAATTTACCTGCAATGGTCATAGTAAACTTTTACAAATAAACGTTTCATATATTACTATTCAAAGATATCATTTGTGATTGTAGTGGTAGCAGTTGTAAAAGCTTTGTAAAAATGCTCCCATTTTTCTTTGTATTAATATTATTGTTATTATGCTGCTCTTATTGAATAGCAAGTCCAGAAATTTGCAGAATGAAAATATGAGTAAAAAACTCCAACAGCAAAAAAAGCAAAGATTTGCAACAAAAAATGCATGGACGACAAATACAATCCATGATAACCTACAAAAAAGAAATGAATAGCCGGCTGATGACAAAAAACTTAGAGAGCAAGAAAAAGTATGCCCAGATGACACAAGACAATGACGACGAAGAAGAAGAAAAGTCACAAATAAAATGGTAGCAATTTGCTGGTGTATGTTGAGAAACAATGAATTATGTTTTTTTTTGGTGTAGGATATCTGTATGATCTACAGATGTATATGTATACATATATATGGAGCATAACAACAATTTATAGAATATTTATGCATTCATAAAAATGTTTTCGTTTCCCTGTCGTAGGCTGAAAATGCAACATCTTCCCCAAAAGCAAATGGTTATAGTGCTGTTGCCTTTTTTGCTTGGGTTCTTTCTTGTGGGCAAGTCTGTTAGGTGTTTCCTTCTTGCTTTTTTGTTTTCATTATGTTTATTTATGTAAAACATTTAACCATACATTGTTGCCCATGTAAAAGATATGACAACAGTTTAACAACATACCTTTTATGTATGCAGTTATGCAACCAAGTTTGCATATTAAATATGCAATGATATGCAGATGCAGTCGAAAGGAAAAATAAGATGAAAAAAACGGGACCAAGTTAAAAAGTATCTGTCAGGCTTGGCCAACAGAGATAAACCCTCAGCCTGTGTGGTTTGGAACGTCCATCTATTGACAATATCGAATCAACAGATTACGGATTTTGTGGCCTTTTTTTCAATTTGCCGGTAAAAAATATATTTAGTTTGAAGCTCAAAAATGTTGCGGAGGATGTACTTGAAAGAATGGACCGACGTATTTCATTTTGGAAATTGATCTTATTTTGGGAGTCATTCCTTTTGATGGATATTGTGCCCACCAGCCCATTTAGTTGGTATGAAAGCATTGATTTGCCAAGAAAAACGTTATATCGAGCGTTTTTACAGCTTTCGGGACTTTTTCTCATGAAGTATGGACTTGCCCCTGAAAAAATTGTACCGTTGTAATGGCAGCTAATAATAGTTGTTACAACAAAGATCAACGCGATTCGATTGCAGGCCTTAAACAGCATTTTTTGCTAAATTTTGTGTGATAGGTACCCGAAGGAGTTGATCTATGTCTCGTAGAAATATTACGATGTGCAATTCGGTAGCTAACTTCGAGAGTTATAGTGTGCACCATTTTAGTGGAAAGTTTTAAACTTTTGTGGGGAAGGTACCTACAGGAGTGGATATATATGGGTCATCTTCGAACTTATATTAAGTTCGGACAAAATGTTACGATGGCCAAATGTTGGATCCAATCTACAGATCCGTTCGAGAGTTACCGCGCGCTCCAACCACTGTACTTGGTGCCACAGGGGTTTTTAAATCTTCGGCCCTTTTTTTCTCAGGAAGTATGGACTTGTCCCTAAAAAAGCTTGTACTGCCGTTATGGCCGTTACAGCAAAAATCAAAACGATTCGAGAGCAGGTCGTAAACTGAACTTTTTCGAAATTTTGTGTGGGAGGTAGAGTCCATATTGGAACATCATCTATTCCTAGTAGAAATTTCACGATGCGTAAGGTATGGACCGAATCGGTTATTTTTTAAAATTTATTTTAGGACCTGCTCTAACATAAACTACCACCCCTGTTCATCGCTCTCTCTCTCCTTCTCAGTTTGCATGCACTTTTGTGAAGCTACTCCTATATGCATTCTTAAAAAAACGATGATAAAGCTGATTTCAGCACAACTCCACTTGATATTTCATGCACTTATTTAGAGACTCCCTCCCACTCACAAACAAACAAACACACACACCTATAAAACATGTATGGAGTACTTTGCGTAGTATATCTGTTTATCGACATTTACTATTCACTTGTTTGGGAGGAAATGTAAAGTTGATGATAATGACAAGCCAGCAAAGTCGGTCGGACGGTCGGCATTCATATGAAATGTGTGCCTTGTCATGAGAGAGAGAGAGACGAAAAAAAAGTAGGAGACAAAGTATGAAATGAAATTTTGATGCACTAACAATCAGAGCCTCCCCCCAAGGTATTTACTGGTGAAGTATATTTTTTCAAAAATAGCATTACATAGCATAAAATGTTTATGCATGCACACAAATGTGAGCAGTAGAGATAGTATAGAATGCGAGTGAATAGAGGACCAAACTAATGCAAAGAATACTTAAAGGATAATCCATTTCGGCATAATAAATAAGGCAGTAATTGCAAACTATAAAACTTGTTTACTAACATTTCCACACATATACATACACACCCACACGCATGTATGCACTCTTGCATTCATAAGCGTTCATTTTGTTAGGTATGATGCGAGAGTTAAAGTTGTGAAGAAACATTAAAGCATCATCATAAAATTCTCTAGAGTTTTTAAAAGATTTAAGTGCTTCTTCTAGAATGCTTTTCTTATCTTTTTGAAAGTGGCATGTTTCAAGTTATTATATGTGGAAGTATGCCCTAACGATGGCGGTATATAAGTAAGTTAAGATTAGATGCTTCAGTTGTTGCTAAGTTTTCCGTCTATATTATTAAGCCCTTAGTTTCAGTTGAGGTTTTCTATAGAATAGAAGACCTCAGTTGAGGTTTTCTATAGAATAGAAGACCTTATTTGAGGTTTTCTATAGAATAGAAGACCTCAGTTGAGGTTTTCTATAGAATAGAAGACCTCAGAGGTTTTCTATAGAATAGAAGATCCCAGAGATTTTCTATAGAATAGAAGACCTCAGTTGAGATTTTCTATAGAATAGAAGACCTCAGTTGAGGTTTTCTATAGAATAGAAGACCTCGTTCGAGGTTTTCTATAGAATAGAAGACCTCGTTCGAGGTTTTCTATAGAATAGAAGACCTCAGTTGAGGTTTTCTATGGAATAGAAGAAATCAGTTGAGGTTTTCTATAGAATAGAAGACTTCAGTTGATGTTTTCTATAGAATAGATGACCTCAGCTGAGGTTTTCTATAGAACAGATGACCTGAGATGAGGTTTTCTATAGAATAGATGACCTCAGTTGAGGTTTTCTATAGAATAGATGACCTCAGTTGAGGTTTTCTATAGAATAGAAGACCTCAGCTGAGGTTTTCTATATAGTAGAAGACCTCAGTTGAGGTTTTCTATAGAATAGAAGACCTCGGTTGAGGTTTTCTATAGAATAGAAGACCTCGGTTGAGGTTTTCTATAGAATAGAAGACCTCAGCTGAGGTTTTCTATAGAATAGAAGACCTCGGTTGAGGTTTTCTATAGAATAGAAGACCTCAGATGAGGTTTTCTATAGAATAGAAGACCTCAGTTGAGGTTTTCTATAGAATAGAGGACCTCAGTTGAGGTTTTCTATAGAATAGAAGTCCTCAGTTGAGGTTTTCTATAGAATAGAAGTCCTCAGTTGAGGTTTTCTATAGAATAGAAGACCTCAGTTGAGGTTTTCATAGAATAGAAGACCTCAGTTGAGGTTTTCCATAGAATAGAAGACCACAGTTGAGGTTTTCTATAGAATAGAAGACCTCAGTTGAGGTTTTCTATAGAATAGAAGACCTCAGTTGAGGTTTTCTATAGAATAGAAGACCTCAGTTGAATAGAAGACCTCAGTTGAGGTTTTCTATAGAATATAAGACCTCAGTTGAGGTTTTCTATAGAATAGAAGACCTCAGTTGAGGTTTTCCATAGAATAGAAGACCTTAGTTGAGCTTTTCTATAGAATAGACGACCTCGGTTGAGCTTTTCTATAGAATAGAAGACCTCAGTTGAGGTTTTCTATAGAATAGAAGACCTCAGTTGAGGTTTTCTATAGAATAGAAGACCTCAGTTGAGGTTTTCTATAGAATAGAAGACCTCAGTTGAGGTTTTCTATAGAATAGAAGACCTCAGTTGAGGTTTTCTATAGAATAGAAGACCTCAGTTGAGGTTTTCTATAGAATAGAAGACCTCAGTTGAGGTTTTCTATAGAATAGAAGACCTCAGTTGAGGTTTTCTATAGAATAGAAGACCTCAGTTGAGGTTTTCTATAGAATAGAAGACCTCAGTTGAGGTTTTCTATAGAATAGAAGACCTCAGTTGAGGTTTTCTATAGAATAGAAGACCTCAGTTGAGGTTTTCTATAGAATAGAAGACCTCAGTTGAGGTTTTCTATAGAATAGAAGACCTCAGTTGAGGTTTTCTATAGAATAGAAGACCTCAGTTGAGGTTTTCTATAGAATAGAAGACCTCAGTTGAGGTTTTCTATAGAATAGAAGACCTCAGTTGAGGTTTTCTATAGAATAGAAGACCTCAGTTGAGGTTTTCTATAGAATAGAAGACCTCAGTTGAGGTTTTCTATAGAATAGAAGACCTCAGTTGAGGTTTTCTATAGAATAGAAGACCTCAGTTGAGGTTTGCTATAGAATAGAAGACCTCAGTTGAGGTTTGCTATAGAATAGAAGACCTCAGTTGAGGTTTGCTATAGAATAGAAGACCTCAGTTGAGGTTTGCTATAGAATAGAAGACCTCAGTTGAGGTTTGCTATAGAATAGAAGACCTCAGTTGTGGTTTTCTATAGAATAGAAGACCTCAGTTTAAAAATAATGAGAGATTTTCAGCTTATATTACACCCATACAATTTTTTTTAATTTAACATGAATCTAAAATTTAAAACAAAAGCAAAAAATTTAACAAATTGTCCATAACATTATTCACATTTACATTATATGCATGACTTCAAATTTATTGTTGCTAAAAATGACTAAAAATAAAAAGAATCTATATACATACATATTATATACAGATTTTATTGTTTATGCTTGCACAAAAAGCAAATCAAGGATATCAATATGTAGAACAAAACGAAAAAAAATATGTTAGCAACAATGTACAGACATACAATATACTTTTCACACTTGATGGAAAATACGTACATATAAATAAAATAAAAAGTTCTAATTTTAGCAACAACAAAAGTCTAACATGCATACAAACATGTGTACACATATAAAATTTCAATATTGACCAACACATCAAGAACAAAAACCAATTTCAATTCCCTTTACTTTTTGTGCACAAGGATAATTTGTAAAATGTTTACAAATTGTAAGGAACATAGCCTTGGGCTTCGAAACCAACAACAACAACAGCAAAAAGTTAAAACAAAAAAGAATATATTGTTTAATGGAATTAATGATGCATTATATTTAATGTAGTCGGGTTGGATTATGCTCCTTGCTTTTTTGGTTGGATAATTGTAAGAGGCTTTGGGTTATGCATGTAAAATTCATGCATACTGCTGCAAATAATTTTACTTTTTTTCGAATTGGCCACATTGTAGTAGGGACTACACAGCTATACCATGGTCTACCCATCCTTGTCTCCCTGCATACCCCCTCTCCCTAATGCTATCTCTGGCCTGAATATTTTTAAAAGTATGCAAAAATTCTATGAAATATTAGTATGCAAATACACTAACTTCTCAGATACTGCATAGGGGGACATGTAACATTCATGTAGCTCTGTAGTTAAATAAGGACTACCATGGCGACGTCCATTGGACCACTGGACATGCTCATTCATAGAAAGGAATGAAGAAATGGGAACAACAAAAGGTTTTTTGTTGCACTTCTCTCCACACAAAGTAAACACATTTAAAGAGTTGTGTCGGTCCAATGGTCCGATCACTTTGGTTACTTTAATCTGCTTGATTTTTAATGCATGTACATGCCCAACTACAGCTATCAATGATGCATATAAATTTCAAAAGATTGAGTTAAACTGTGCACAAATAGAGAGTTGCAAAACTAAAAAAAGGAATAGAAAATTTTTATTTCGAATTTTGTGTTTGCTATTACTGCTGCAATGTAATTTGTGGGAAATTATGTAAATTATACATATGTACGTACTCTGTTCGAGTTAAAATTTAAAACCACAAATGCCCTTTTTTAAGTTTATAATGAGTGGAATTGAGGTGAAATAAATGATCTTGAAGAGAGGTATTGTAAGTTGCTATATGTGACGGAAAAGACTTTTATTTTCAAAAGTTATTTCCTGTAACAGGAGTGAAGAAACTTTGCTTATTATTGGCTAAATTATTTCTATTCGAGCGGTTGCAGTCACTTATTCATTTAAAATAACGAAACAAACAAAAAATTTATAGTTTGTCGCAATAAATCCGTCAACAAAATTTTTTAACGTCTCTCGCTTAAGGGCATAAGGACGCTTAAGGACATTTTTATGTGTATAATAATACAATAGACTTGTGCATTCTGTAAATATATTTATGCGGAATCTTTTGTATTTATACTCTATACTATGTGGAAAGGGTATTATAAGTTTGTTTTGGTAAAAATTCATGTAACACCTCGAAATATTCGTCTGAGACCCCCAATGTGGTATACCAATCTTCATATCTCGGCGACATAAAGCGATTTTGAGATGTGTGTCCGTCCGTCCGTGTGTCCGTCTGTCCATTAAAAATTGTAATCAAACTCCAGGCCGCAATTATGGACCGATCGTCACGAAATTTGGTATGGAGATCGGTTTCACATTAGAATAGATCGCTATTTGAATTGGTGATGATCGTGAAATACAGATGCTCTGTAGGTCGCAATAATAGGCAGATCGCCTGGAAATTTTAAATAATGTAGGAGTATATGACAAAGAATAAGCTTTCAATTTGAGATGGCGATCAGATAATATTTAAAGGGTTAAATGCACCAAAACTTTTGTGTGAAAATTGTGAAAATTTTTAATATACAGCTTATATCTTTATTCCTGGAAGAGACATTCCGGGCAAGTAAGCTATACTTGGAAGAGGAACGCTTGACCTTTCTATTGATGTCAATTATGTTGGTGTACATGATAAGATAACAGAGTTACAGCCTAATATATCCTGTTATTTGTTTGTAGTGTAATCATAAACATGCTAGAGGTCGCAATTATAGCTCAATAATCACGAAATTTTGCACGAGGTAAGAGTTTAGGTAGAGGAAAATGCTTACAATTTTGGATGATGATCTAGTGTTAATAAGCGTGTGAAATGGACCATTACTTTTGTATGAAAAATACAACAAAAATATTTTTGCTCTATATTTTATTTCCTGGAGGGCATATACCGGCAAAGTAGACTACATATGAAAATAGAACGACTGATCTTCCCCCGGATGAAAATTGCAATAAAGTGTCTGCTAGATTACGGGCCTACTGCTTAATATATAATGGGTTTGGTGTAGAGAACAACATTTTCCCATTCCCTAACGATTTAATTGTCAAATTGGATATTTATACATACATTGCAGCATGGGTCTCTTTGCCACCTTTTTTTCAAAACGATTCCCCAGGCAGGCAAAACCAAATTTTCAACGGTTGCTAAATATCCTTCAGTAGAGTTTGCGAAATTTTCTGAGTATTTGAGTCATGTAAAACTACTCTTCAAGTGGCTTCTTAGGACACGCCGTTCGGACTCGGAGATAAGCTGAGGGTTCCATATCATTGAGCGTTGTCCCTTTTAGGATGTTTGTGAAACAATTATTATGTTATTATTTAAGCTTGGTGTGATACGGTACCAGAATCCAAAAATTTACTTTACATTAAGTTTATTTGTTCCATAAAGAAATTTTGATATGTGGACAGCTAAGCCAAGGGTAAAGGTGTAGGGTATTACATGGTCGGCCCCGTCCGACTATAGCCTTGGCTTACTTGTTTTGATATATCGTAATGGTATTTAATTAAATGACCCATAAGTAATTTTACTTGAGATGATATGGGCATTAAAATGGAAATAAGTCGAGTTCCGCTTTAATTTTTTTATTTATTGTTGTGTTATTAGGACAAAGGCCTTTATATATGAAAGTTTTAAATTAATTGAATTAATCGAACTAAAATGACCTAAGGTGTTTTGTATTGAAAAAAGTGAATTCTAGCGAAGTACCACACACCCAACCACCAGCGAGGTTTAATTCAACTCATCAGGCATATCAGATGTGAATGGCTAATTTTTTATGTACTTTGTCTAGAACAGCGTTATAAATTTTTACGTGCAAACTTTGATTTTATAGGAATTAAAAAAAAACAAGTAAGAACGGCTATAAATTCGGCCGGGCCGAACTTGTTATACCCTCCACCAGGAGTGGTATTAAAGTAAAATGGAACAATTAGTTTCCTTTCGTTTATTAAAAAAGACTTAATTTTAGCAATTTCGGTAAAACAATTTCGCTAACCTTGAAAATACGGAAATTCGGGAGGTACCGTTCTATGGGGGCTATATCAAAACGTCGATCTATACCGTCAAATTTCTGGCGTAAAGTTTTTAGGCTCAAATACCAAATTTACGATATTTCAGTAGGATAATGTGGTTAAAACCTAAAAAATACCTTAAATCACGAGGTACGCTTCTATGGCGGATTTAGGAAGACGTGGACCTATACTGATAATTCTTTCTTGAAAATTTTATAACCCCATGAAAGACTTAATAAAAAATTTCAGTCATTTCGGTGGAATATTAACGTCAAATCCTTTACAATTATGATAATCGGGAGGTACCGTTCTATGGGTTTAACGTGGACATATACCGAGGGAATTTAGTCGGAAAGGGTTATATTTCCAATGTAGAGTAAATACCAAATTGCAGCCATTTCTGTGTGTTGTTGTGGACACAACTCTCAAAAAAATTAAAATCGGGTGGTACCGTTCTATGGGTGCTATACGAAGGCATAGACCTCTACCGACAAATTTCATTTGGAAAGTTTTATAACTCAAATGAGGACTAAATACCAAATTTCAGCAATATCGGAGAAATATTGAGGCCACAACCCTCAAAATACCGAAAATCGGGAGGTACCGTTCTAAGGGGGCTATATGGAGGCGTGGACCTATACCGACAAATTTAGAAAGGAAAGTTGAATACCCCTAACGAAGACTAAATACCAAATTTCAGCCATTTCAATTGATTATTGTGGCCATAACCTTCAAAATACCAAAAAACGGGAGGTACCGCTTTATGGGGGCTATATGAAGGCGTGGACCTGTACCGACAAATTTCTGGGGGAAATTTTTATATTCAGAACAAAGGCTAAGTATCAAATTTCAGCCATTTTGATGTGATATCGAAGCTAAAAACCTTCA
Source organism: Musca autumnalis (assembly GCF_047663935.1). Taxonomy (NCBI): domain Eukaryota; kingdom Metazoa; phylum Arthropoda; class Insecta; order Diptera; family Muscidae; genus Musca; species Musca autumnalis. The sequence goes on along the minus strand of NW_027411644.1, from coordinate 312,352,026 downwards.
AAATACCGAAAATCGGGTGGTACCGTTCTATGGGGGCTGTATTAAGGCCTGTACCAACCTGTACCTGGACCTGTACCAACAAATTTCAGTGGGAAAGTTTTATTACCCAAACGAAGACTAAATACCAAATTTCAGCCAGAGTGGATGAATATTGAGGTCACAACCTTCAAAATACCGAAAATTCTGGGGGAAAGTTTTATACCACCAGCGAACATTTAATAACAAATTTCAGTAATTTCGGTGTGGTAATGAAGCTAAAAGCTTCAAAATAACGAAAATAGGTTGGTACCGTTCATGGGGGCTATATCAAAACGTGAACCGATGTAGCCCATTTGAAATACCAAACATCGTAGGAGTAATAGAAACTTTTATACCAAATTTCAAAGCTCTATCTTAAAAATTGCGAGCTGTATCTTGATTTCAAGAGACGGACGGACGGACAGACAGACGGACATGGTTATATCGACTTAGAATTTTACCCTGATCAAGAATATATATACTTTAAAGGGTTTCCGATGAATATTTAAATGTGTTACAAACGGAATGACAAATTTAATTATACCCTCTATATTATGGTGGAGGGTATAAAAATATGCCAAGTTGACGGGTAAGCCCTTTTAAGTTTGGTTCAAATAATGGTACGAGTATGGGAAAATTTTTGACTTGGAATTGTCGCAGCACAAAAGAGCCCCCGAATTTTGACTTAATTTTTTATCCATGTTTTTCGGATATTTTTGGCATATAACAGCCAAATCAGTGAGATTTTCGATCCAACACACCGACAAAAATTGTAGCCAAGACAATTAGTAAAAACTCTCTAGTACATTGCAAAGACATTGGAACACTTCTTCAGGCAGTTTTGTCCTTGAGACTGTGCAAATTTCTAGGAATATATCGATAAATAAATGAAAAATATCGAAAAAAAACCTGGACAAAAACTTCAAGGCTCGATTTGCACCGTATACATATGGTCTAGTGGACTTTTTTGCTCAGTATTAGAATTAGAAACTCCAGGCTCCCGTGATGGTGTTCAAATTGTCCGGACCAAATAAACATACAATAAAACATTGACTTTTATCTTCTGCATGTTAGATCTGCAATTTCCCCCTGTGCGTCATATCCACATCTCACTCCGATTGGTGGTGAGTATTTATATCGTTTGAACTATAATAACTGCAGGTTATGAACAGAATCCCAATGGCGTACATAGTAAACTGTGACCTTGTCAGTTAATGATCCTCTTTCCTTTATAACAAAATTTTTGGTTAAATTTCGAAGCCGAAATTTTAGCGTCGAAATAAGGATGGGCTTTTAATAGGCCAGTATACGTCTCTGATTCTCCATATGTTTTATAGATTTCCAGGAATCAAATGAAGTCATTGGGCTCCAAGTAAGAGCTGTACGGTGGATGATCGCATTGTCAAGGAGCACAATTATTCGTCTTCTCTTGTTCGTTTTTCGAATTTCGCAGGAGACTTCAGGCAAACAAGTAGTAGTGTAACACTCAGAATTCATCGCTGTAGAAAGAGGCGACCATTTGCTTCGAAGTGCTTCTTCCACGAAAAACTTTCGTTGCATTTGGCTCGCCTTCCGTTCACTTACGGCTTAATTTTTTTTTTCTGACACAACGCCGGTTTTTGGACAACCCTCACGACCTTTGTTTTTAGCGAGTGTCGGCCATGATTGTCAATTAATGATCCTCTAATCTTTCCTTTATAACCAAATTTTTGGTTAAATTTCGAAGCCGAAATTTTAACGTTGAAATACGGATGGGCATTTAATAGGCCAGTGTACGTCTCTGAGTCTCCATCTCTTTTATAGATTTCCAGGAATCAAATGAAGTCATTGGGTTCCAAGTAAGGGCTGTACGGTGGATGATCCATCAATTCCACGTTTGGTCCGGCCAGAAAGGCGCTGGTTTGAATTGATGTGTGAGAGTTCGCATTACCACGTTGCACAATGATTTTTCTTCTCTGGTTCGTTTTTCGAATTTCTCAGGAGACTTCAGGCAAACAAATTGTAATGTACCTCTCAGAATTAACCGTCCTACATTTCTAAAGCCGTATAGTTGCCACATGGTTCGTTTAGCCGCAGAAACAGGCGACCATTTGCTTCGAAGTGCTTTTTCTATGAACAACTTTGATTGGATTTGGCTCGCCTTCCGTTCACTCATGGGTTAATTTTTTCTGGCACAACGGCCGTTTTAGACGGCCCTCACGAAATTCGTTTTTTTAGCGAGTGTACACCACGAATGAATTCATTAAACCAGTTTTTCATAGTTCTATAGGATGGTCCTTTATCGACATACAAAAATTTAGTTTTATCGATGCACTCTTGCCGTGAATATTCACGTCGAAAATTGTGAAAAATTATAGAAGGAAAATGACCTCAAGTAAATTAATTTTTTTTTATTTTTTGCAATGTGATTTTTCAAGTCACTGTCAACAACACAACAAATTGTCGTATGTCAAAATGCCATCTGTACATTTAGACTAAAAACTGCCAAACTTTCCAAAAAAAACGTCTAATGGTGCCTGGCAACACGCAGCGTTCGTTTTTCTTCATATTTTTATATTAACGTGTTTTTATATTAACGTGCGTGTTCATAGGTTAAAAAAAAAAATCAAAAAAAGCGGAGCGCTTTTTTAATTAAAACGCAATTCAAGTTGCCATTTTTAGGATTTTTTTAAGTTTTTTTTTTTTTTGGGTTTTTTAGGAGAGATTTTTCAATAAATCGCGGTCAAAGTTCACATTTTTAATGTTTTTAGGTTTTCACGATTTTGCTTGGAAACCGCTTATCCTATCGAAATGAGACTAAAGAAATGTTGTAGCAGTGAAAATTCTGTACAAGATTGACCTGCATAATATTTTCGTAGGTTTTACCGTTTTTGAGATATAGAAGTTCAGATCAATCATTCATATTTTTTCACAGGTCTCCAGGAGTTTGCTTGAAAACCGCAATTACTATCGGAATGTGGCCAAAAAAATGTTGTAGCTGTGACAATTCTCTACCATTTTTGAGATATATAAGTTTAAGTTGGGAAATTGTAGTCATGACACTGTTTTATTAGCAGACGATACAGTCAGTGCATTGTCCCAATTTGAACTTCTATATCTCAGAAAGAGTAAACCCTACGAAAATACCATAAAGGTCAATCTTGTAAAAAATGTCAATAGCTATAATATTTTCTTTAGTCATAGGACTTGCGGTTTCCAACCAAAATCGTGAAACCCTAATAAACCCCTAAAACTGTCAACTTGAAACGCAATTTATTCAAAAAGCGCTCCGGCGATTTTTTTTTTTTGTTATTAGATTTTTCTCATCTATAAACATGTAGTTTCAGAATCCGCAAAAACTTCCCAGGTGTAAGCACCTTCCATTTAAAGTTGCTTCAGGAGCACCGTGTAGTACAATTCTAATTTTATCCACTTGTAATTATTTGAGGCTTCAAGACATTTCAAAGAAACTAAATCTTTTTTGTTTAAATTTAAAATTACAACCTTCTTACAGAAAAATGAAATAGAAATGTTTGTTTTTCTCTTTAAATCACCTTCTAAATAAATTAACATTTCATATGATGTGAAAGATTATTCCCAAGAAAAAAAGAACAACAACAACATAGACAGTAAATATTAAAAAAATATGTAATACTGTAATCCTCCCATACAAATAATTCCATTTTGTTTCTGTGTGATTTCAAAACTAAATACATATTTCAGATTTGTTAGAAATGAGACAAAGAAGAAAACTGAGAAGAAAACCAAAAGAGTCTGGTTTTAGGCACATTAAATATTAATTTGTAATAAATCTTGTAATTGTTGGCCATCATTGTTGTTGGCAAGTTTTTGTTTTTTGGTAAGAAGCAGATGTGCGTAACATTCATAAATCAAATTCTAAATAAAGAACAAACAACAGAAAAAAACACAATGTCATAATTTATGTATACATTTTGTATGGGGGCATGATGAAATGAAGCACAACAAAAATATTGCTTTAAAATGGAAATGGATTGTTTTTCTTGGTATATTTTTGTGTCAAATTAGAAATAAGGTACAATTCTGGGATGATGAGTAAAACCAAGGCGAATTTAACAAGGTGATCCAATAGTTGACGTTAGGTTGTAGTCTTCATTTGCTGTCAAATTTTTTTTCGCGAAATATCCACAAAAGTTAGAAGAAAACGTTAAAATATTATTCGCGTAGCTTAAACAAAGATGTAGTACACAGATATTTTTTATAGAAGCGAAATATTTGTTATTTATTTTTGATTAAAAATATGTTTTGACAGCAAATGAAGACATAGGTTGCTATTATTGTATCACCTTCTTTCTTACACCATGAGTAAAACGAATATGAGGCTTAATCTCATAAAGGTAAAAAACTCTGGACTATAATTTATACAGATGTCATAAAACGTATAAAATCTCAAACTCCTAAGGGATATGTCAAGCTTTGACAATAGAGAGCAGAATTATGTTCTTTTCCTTTACAATTTTGGCATATACTTGAGAAGCTTTTGATTTAATTCACTCTATGAAATCAGTATGAATCAGTATTATTTATATTAAACTATGTGTCCTTTACAAGATTGGGTCTCAGTTCAGAAAAAATTATACCTTTTGGCATACACTTCTATGATTTTAATTATATCACTTAGATCTGATTTATATTGGTTAGTTTAGTTATGAGAGGTTCCCATTAGCCTCAGATCTTCCTCAAACAGACAAAGAATTGTCACGAGCAAATTATTTCAGCCTAATTAGAACTAAGCAGGCGTATGAGTATTGACAACAGTTATACGCTTCTATGTACACTCTCAGTCGAACCTATGAATACTGACAATAAGTATACGCTTCTTTGTTTGTAAATAAATAAATGTAAATAAAATGTGTTCATTAGGGTTATTAATTTTTTGACTTTTTTCTCAAAAATGATTTCTTATAGCACGGATGAATGAACTTTTTCCTATCAATCACTAAACTAACGTTTTTTTCATTTAAATTTAAAAAAAAAGTTCACGCACAACTCGATCATAAAAACATATTAAAAACAAATGTGATTACTTACTTAGCTGGCCCATTACAGAACATTTTTCCTATAGGCCAAACTAAAAAAAGATCTCCATTTCTCTCTGTCTATTGCTTCTCTTTCTGGAATACCGCGCCTTGTCATCTCTTCATCCACTTGTTTGGGTCATCTATTCTTTGGCCTGCCAATTCTGCGTGCATCGCCAAGCGGTTCATATTTATACGCCTTTTTGGCGGGTTCATCATCGCTGATTCTTATGATATGGCCTAGCCAATGCAATCGTTTAACTATATTGATGTCGATGTATAGCAGATACAGCTCGTGGTTCATGCGACGTCGATATTCACCGTCAACGCAAAGTGGTCCGTAGATCTTTCGAAGAATTTTTCTCTCAAACACACCAAGCACTGCCATGTCTGCTTGCGCAAGTACCCAGGCTTCGGAGCCATACATCAGCACGGGTAGTATCAGTGTTTTGTAAATCGTTATTATTTGTTTGACGAGATGTGGCTTTGTTTTTAAACTGCTTACATAAACCAAAGTAGCATCTATTGGCCAAAACAATTCTTCTTTTTATTTCACAACTGATGTCGTTTGTTGTGTTTACGGTGGTGCCGAGGTAGACGAAGTCTTTTACTACCTCAAAATTATAGGAACCAACTTCCACAGTTGGTCCGAGCTCAATGGACGCATTGCACGTTGACACCATAAACTTAGTCTTCCCGCCGTTTACCGCCAGACCCACTTTGGCAGATTCTCCTTCGACCTTCATAAAGGTGTCTGTTACTTCTTTTACTGATCGTCCCATGATGTCTATATCATCAGCATAAGCAAGTAACATGTGGCTATTGGTGTAGATTATGCCACTTCTTTTGACGTTTGCCTCTCGAATAACCTTTTCCAGCAGGATGTGGAAGAGATCACACGAGAGGCTGTCTCCTTGCCTGAAACCTCTTTTGGTACAAAATTCTTCGAAGAGGTTCCATCCTATTTGAACTGAGGATCTAGTGTCACTTAAAGTCATTTTACAAAGCCGAATGAGCTTTGCGGGGATACAAAATTCAGACATTGCGTGGAATACCTTTGATCGGAGGGACTGTCGAATGCTGCTTTATAATCGACAAAAAGGTGGTAGGTGTCGATCTGCATCTCTTGGGTCTTCTCCAGGATTTGCTGCAGGGTAAATATCTGGTCAGTGGTGGACTTGCCAGGTCTAAAGCCGCATTGGTATGGCCCAATTATCTTGTTGACCATCGGCTTTAGTCGTTTGCACAATATCCCTGACACGATCTTGTAGGCAATTGGGAGTAGACTTATGCCCCTATAGTTAAAGCATACAGTCTTATCTCCTTTCTTATGGACAGGGCACAGGATACTCAGGTTCCAATCATCGGGTACTCGTTCTTCCTGCCAGATGGTGCTAAATAGCTGATGAATACACGTTATCAGCGTGTCGCCTCCGGTTTTGAGCAGCTCGGCTGGTAAGCCATCGGCTCCTGCTGCCTTATTATTCTTCAGCCGGTTTATTGCTGTCTTTACCTCATCTTGGCTGGGCGGTATACATTCAGTAACATCTTCTGGGATTGGGACTGTGGTATCTTCATCGTTTTCGCTGGATACCAAAAGGTTTGGAAAATGGTCTTTCCATTACCTTGCTGGTCTCTACAGGAGGATGTGCCAGTTGCAAAGCCATCAGTTTGATGCTTGACTCTTTGGTAGAATTTTCGGACTTCATTCTGGCTCCTGTACATCTCGATTTTTTCACACTCCCGCTTTTCCAGCTCTCTCTTTTTCCTCCGGAAAAGACTTTTCTCCTTTCTCCTTTTCACCCGATACCTCTCTCGTGCGGTACGCGTTGCTACGGATTGTAAGGTAGCCCTATATGCCGAATTTTTCTCTTCGGTATCAACACGACACTCCTGATCATACCATGGATTCCTTGGTGGAGGTCTCTGGTATCCAGGTATGGATTCTGCGGCTGTTTGCATGGATTGGGCAATACTTTGCCATTGCGCTGATATGTTATCGGGATGAGGAGTGCTTTGATTAACACGGTGCTCTTGAAACAATTTTAAATGGAAGGTGCTTACACCTCGGAAATTTTTGCGGATTCTGAAACTACAATGTTTATAGATGTGAACAATCAAAAAACAAAAAAAATCGCCGGAGCGCTTTTTAAATAAATCGCGATTTAAGTTGATATTTTTAGGGGTTGTTTAGGTTTTCGCGATTTTGCTTAGAAACCACATTTCCTATCAAAATGGGACTAAAACAAATGTTGTAGATATGAAAATTCTCTACAAGATTGACCTTTATGGTATTCTCGTCGGTTTTACCGTTGTTGAGATATAGAAGTTAAAATTGGGACAATTCAAATTCAATTCAATTCTGTATCGCCCCCTTATAAAACAATGCCATGACTGCAAATTCCCAACATAAACTTATATATCTAAAAAAATTTTACAACTAAGGATAAGTTACTTAAGCCAGTCTTGTAGAGAATTTTCACAGCTTTAAGATTTTCTCAGGTCACATGTCGATACGACCTACCGTATTCAAGCAAATTCGCGAAACCCTAACAAAAAAAAAAACTAAAAATGTAAACTGAGCTTCCTTATCTCAAAAATGGTACAAGCTGGGAACAAATGATAAACGTCAATCCTCTAGAGAATTTTGACAGCTACAACATTTTCTTTAGCTCCATTTCGATTGGACTTGCGGTTTTCAAGCAAAATCGTAAAACCCTAAAAAACACCTAAAAATGTGAATTTTGACCGCGATTTATTTAAAAATCCCTACAGCGATTTTTTCTTGTTTTTGGATTTTTCTCATCTATGAACACTGCTGATTCAGAATTCACAAAAACTTTCCCTGTGTAAGCGGTTTTCATTAAAAGTTAGTTAAGGCGCACCCTACATGACATTGTTTTATAAGGGGGCGATACAGTCAGTGCATTGTCCCAAGTTGAACTTTTATATCTCAAAAATGGTAAAAACTACGAAAATACCATAAAGGTCGATCTTGTAGAGAATTTTCATAGCTACAATATTTGTTTTAGTCCCATTTTGATAGGAAATGCGGTTTCTAAGCAAAATCGCGAAAACCTAAACAACCCCTAAAAATGTCAACTTAAATCGCGATTTATTTAAAAAGCGCTTCGGCGTTTTTTTTTGTTTTTTGATTGTTCTTATCTGTGAACATTGTAGTTTCAGAATCCGCAAAAACTTCCGAGGTGTAAGCACCTTCCATTTAAAATTGTTTCAAGAGCACCGTGTTAAGCAATTGGGCTAGTTGAGTGGAATATGCTGTGGCTATCTGTTGTGATTGCAGCTTACTGATGTCTAACTTTCGTGTTGTGTCTGTTCGTACCTTGTTTAGACGGGTACGTACCGTTGCTGCAACAAGGTAGTGGTCCGAATCAATGTTTGCTTCTCGGAACGAGCGCACATCCAACACGCACGATAAATGTCTTCAATCTATCACAACGTGATCAATTTGATTTTTTTGTTTTCTGATCTAGAGACAGCCAGGTGCCCTTATGGATGTCAAGATTTTGAAATCTGGTGCTGCTAACTACCATGTTTTTTGCAGAAGCAAAGTCTATGAGCCTCATACCATTGTCAGATGTTTCACTGTGGAGACTGAATTTCCCGACTGTTGGGCCAAAGATATTCTCCTTTCCAATTTTGGCATTAAAATCGCCTAGAATGATTTTAATGTCATGGGCAGGGCAACGGTCATATGTTTCTTCTAAGTGCTCGTAAAATATATCTTTGGTCTGTTCATCCTTTTCTTCAGTGGGAGCATGAGCGCTAATAAAGTTGATGTTGAAGAATTAAGCTTTTATTCGAATTGCAGCAAGTCTTTCATTGACTGGGGTGAACCTTGATACCAGATGTTTTAGCCCCCGACTAACTACGAATCCGCAACAAAACTCATGCTTTACGTCATGGCGGCTATAATCCAGTGCGTCACCTTTAGGTGTTGTTGTGACGCCTTTCCCAATCCATCGTATTTCCTGTATGGCAGTAATATCGGCCTTGTACTTTTCAAGTATGTCTGCCAATGCGAAGACTGCACCTTCTCTATAAAGAGTGCGAACATTCCAGGTGCAGATTCGCAGATCATGGTCCTTAAAACGTTTGCAGTGTTCGTCAACTTTAGAGGGGTTTACCTATTAAAAATGTCCAACATTCTGAATCTTTTATTAATAAATTATTATTGTTTATTTCTTTTACTTTCAGATTCAAAGCGAATAACTTCTTAGATTATAAACAAAAGTGATTTGTTTGAACAATTGAAAATCAACCAATATAATGCCCGGCAATCTACATATACTTTTGATGATAAATTTAAAACAAAAACAAAACGTTTGAGACTTCAAAAAAAAAAAAAATAAAACTTCTATACATTTTTAATGAAAAATAAAACACTGCGTAAACACAATAAAGTAAAACATAAAACTGTGAAAAATAACTGCCAATTTATTATGAAATCTAATTAGCAAGAAAATAAACAAAAACTCAAAAAAAAAAAAAATAAAACGAACAAAAGAAGTAGAATTAAGAAAAACCATAATAAGCACTTACAACGCAACAAAAACAATAATTTATGGTGTACAGCAAAAAATCATAGAAAATTTTTCGTAATTGTTTTAACGTGATTGTTGTTGTTGCTGGTCAATTTTTTACCACAATATCCCGCTACTTGAAAATTCCAACAGAACAATGCCTTTAATTGTACAACGGCAGCAACATCATTGCATACTTCAGGGCACTCAACAGCATTTGCAACAACGCCAACACACACTAGACGAAGAAATAGAAGTGGAAGCTGATTGTACATGTGCAACAACTTTAGCCAATAATAAAAATACAAACATCAATACAGAAACTGCCACCACCGCATACTGCAGCATAAAAGCACATACCAACAGCAACAGCACCACCGCCGCCACATTCAACATTAACAACAGCAGTAGAATGAATCAAATGCCTTTTAAGCGTAATACTACAACTGTTCACAACATTGCAAAAATTGTTGCCGGCACTAAGACCTCCACCACAGTCATGCAGGGCCATGGCAATACAGCCATGCCACGTGGCATTAGTAAAATATCAGAATTTTCTTCTTATGCAAGTGGTAACAGAACATCAACAGAAACACTGCCACCACCACTGCCTGCAACGGCAGCCATAATAACGCCACCATCATCATCATCGTCGTCGTTTTTTGGTGGCACTTTGCCATCCAGCATAACCAAAACCAATAGCATTACAACTGCTCCTACTTCATTGCAAACTGCCGTAACATATTCGACATTAGCATCTGCCACCTCACCATTGTCGTCTATGTTCTTGTATACAGAAGTAAAGAAGTATTGCCGGCGTTTTTTAATTGTAATTAGTCTCATTTGTTTGCTGCACTCGTGTCTGTTGTGGAATACCGCTGAAGCTGCCATTTCAAATCGAGGTAAGTGTTTTTGTTTTTGTTTCTGTTTCTGTTTTTTTTTTCTTTTTTTGTGTTTTTAGTGGCACTACAAATGTTGGAAGGGAAGTTGTTCTAGCGTTGTTTCATATGTGTCAGTAATTGTTTTTTAGGAATGAAAACAAAACATAGCATTTTTAAGGGGAAAATCTGTAAACAAAATCCGAACTAAATAAGGCTGCGATTTGGTGTATTTTAAAGTATATATATATATATACCAACTTTTTTGCAAAACATATGGAAAACCTCTGCACCACAGATAGGTCAGAAGGAGCTAGAAAATATGTTTCTTAATACAAAACGGTATAGTCCAATCCTTCCGATTTTAATCTGAACTTTGTTACGTTTTAGAAAATTGGGGTGACATTTCCTCAACACAGGTTTCAAGTGAGCAAAAATACTCCTAACTTACTCATTGGTTATTTTTGGGCCACTAAAATATGTATTTAAATAAGTAGTCACAAAAAGTCGTAACTAATTATTTTAGTAGTCAAAAAATGACTGCTAACTACGCGCGATATGTCCTTGTTAAAATAATGGGACAGTAAGGGAGTTGAAATATGTAAATTAACATCTTTCAATTGCCACCACATTTTGAGATCTTTTCTTGAAATAAAATTTTTGTGCATTTTTTTTTGGAAAACTCTTGCCTTAGATAACGCAACCATTAAACACACAAACCAACTATATCGGTAAAGACGCACTAGGTCTACCTTACATTCAGAAAGTAGACATATTTATCAAACAAATGGCTACAACAGAACAGGCTAATACACATGCAGTGCATGAAATGGAGGGTATATTGTTATAAATTATTATGTGGTCTTTAACCCACTTAGCGCCGAGAATTTTTTTTGCGATCTAGCCATGTCCGTCCGTCTTTCCGTCTGTTGTAATGCTGAAATTTTGCACCCGAGAGTCTTTTTTCCATAGGTAGGTCAAGTTCGAAGATGGGCTATATCGGCCCACTCTTTGTTATAGCCCCCATATAACGGTACCTCCAGATTTGATGTATTTCGACGTTCTTCGCCACATTTGCAGACCGAATTAGCTATAATTTGGCACTTAGGGTTCCTAGTAATCAACAATTTTATATCCAAAAGGATATGGGCATAGGTCCATGTTTTGGTATAGTCCCCATATAACGGTACCTCCCGATTTTCGGTATTTTGAGAATTTTAGCCACAATTTTTAACCGAACTATCTGCAATTTGATATTAGAGGTTCTCAGTGGTCATGAAACATCTCCACGAAACATCGTCAACATAGGTCCATGTTTTGGTATAGCCCCCATATAACGGTACCTTCCGATTTTCGACATTTTGAGAATTTTAGGTAAAATTTTTAACCGAACTAGCTGTAATTTGCAATTTAAGGTTCTCAGTGGTCATGAAATATCTCCACTAAGCACCGTCAACATAGGTCCATGTTTTGGTATAGCCCCCACATAACGGTACATCCCGATTTTCGGTATTTTGAGAATTTTAGCCACAATTTGTAACCGAACTATCTGCAATTTGACATTTGAGGTTCTCAGTGATCATTAAACATCTCCAATAAACATCGTCGACATAGGTCCATGTTTTGGTATGGCCCCCTTATAATCGTACCTCCCGATTTTCGGTATTTTGAGCATTTTAGTTACAATTTTTAACCGAACTAGCTGTAATTTGCCATTTGAGGTTCTCTGTGGTCATGAAACATCCCCACCAAACATCGTCAACATAGGTCCATGTTTTGGTATAGCCCCCATATAACGGTACCTCCCGATTTTAGGTATTTTGAGAATTTTAGCCACAATTTGTAACCGAACTATCTGCAATTTGACATTTAAGGTTCTCAGTGGTCATGAAACATTTCCACTAAACATCGTCAACATAGCTCAATGTTTTGATATGGCCCCCTTATAACCCTACCACCCGATTTTCCGTATTTTGAGCATTTTAGTTACAATTTTTAACCGAACTAGCTGTAATTTGACATTTGAGGTTCTCAGTGGTCATGAAACATCTCCACGAAACATCGTCAACATAGGTCCATGTTTTGATATAGCCCCCATATATCGGTACCTCCCAATTTTCGGTATTTTGAGAATTTTAGCTACAATTTTAACCGAAATAGGTGTAATTTGACATTTGAAGCTCTCAGTGGTCATAAAACATCTCCAACGAAACATCATCAACATAGGTCCATGTTTTGGTATAGCCCCCATATAACGGTATCTCCCGATTTTCGGTATTTTGAGAATTTTAGCTGCAATTTTTAACCGAACTAGCTGTAATGATCGGTATTTTGAGAATTTTAGCTACAATTTTGTCTATTCAAAAATAATCGTCAATATAGGTCCATGTTTTGGTATATCCCCCAATATAACTGCACCTCCCGATTTTCGGGAATTTTCAGTGGTCACGAAATTTCTTCACTAAAATTCGTCAATATGGGTCCATTTTTGAGGGTCTACATTGTTTTGATGAAACTACCCTTAATTTTACTCTTGAAGTTCCCTGCAGCTATAAAACTTTTCCGCCAAAAAAATTTAAAGATAGGTTGACTCTTTGATATAACCCCGTTGGTGGTACCGTTCACCTAGCTGAACACATGTTTTTAGATAAGATTAGATAACACTGTGCAACAAAATGGAGGTGAAAGTCTGGGGCACGGAAAATTCCTCTTGGGGAAGAAATGCCTTGGTGAATATATTATGAACCCCGAAGGACAGATCCGCCGTGAGTCGAACTTCCGCGTTATGGCGTGATAAAATTTTTGTTAGAGACCCTGTGGGCCATCATGAATTAGCGTTATATCTTTGTTCACTGTTGTTTAAGTGCTCTACAGAAACAACAAACAAAGATATTATGTTAATTCATGATGGCCCACAGGGTCTCTTGCAAAACCTTCATCACGTCATAACGCGGAAGTTCGACTCACGGCGCATCTGTCCTTCGGGGTTTGTGTACAAACCAAGGGCTTTCATTTCCAAAAGTAATTATCACTGCCCCAACATTTGTGTTCACAGTGTAATTTAAGCAATAGTGGGAGTCTATCCATTGTCGAAAAGTTCTTCCACCTAAAATTGTGAAAGGACCCTAATTATTCCATTTTAATTAAGACTATTTTATGGTGGAGGGTATAAAAAGTTCGGCCCGGCCGAACTTAACGACTTTTTACTTGTTATGTGTTCAATTTTTCTATACGACAATTTTTCTAAATGGTTTTTAAAATATGGTCCTTACCCTGCGTTTACAAATGCCAGTATTGGCAATACAGTGGCAAAAATACAAACCTTTTTCACCAATACATTTATAAATTTTTAAATATGTATAGAAAAATGTGTGAATGTATTGGTGAAAATGCTTTGTAACTTTGCTATTGTCTGCCAATACTGTCTGTTTGTAAACGCCTAGTTACGAAATTATCACTTTTTGACATTTAGACTCCACATTTTTGGGGACCTATAACAACTTAAGTGCATAGCTTTGTGAAAAACGGGGAGACAAGTGTCATCCTTTTTTAGCCTTTTTTCTCACTGTGGATTTCCAACAAAATCTCCGATAGGATAAGAGAAGAGTTTTCTCATACTTATGAAAAATTTCGGATCTATTATATTGTAGTGTCAATAATATGACAACACTTATGGTGGACTAATATCGATATGTCGAGCATAGGACGAATCCACTTGTATATAAATTTGTGCAAAATGGGCAAATTTGGCAGAGAAATTCCTCATAGGAGACTCGAAATCACGACCTACCGTGGTCACATTTCTTGTGTAGCGAAATTTTTATTCCAGATTGCTGACTATCTTTGCCTCCTTCCTGCCAATGAAGCATTATTTTTGTGTTTGTTTTAACATTATCGCAACTCATTTCTTTCATTTCATGTTAACTTTTTTTTGGATAACCTGATTATTCTCCAACCAACCAAAAGCAGCGTAAAAAGTGGTCAGCACGTTGCAGCATTTTTGCAGTGATTTACAATAAAACATCCCAAGAGGGGATGTGGAAAAAAACGCCAACTCTCTATAGGTTGTTAATGTGTTTATTTGTTTTATGGGTAAATAGAGTAGAGCAAATTTGGGGTTAAATGTAAAGTGGGGAAAAACATTATCGAGTTTTTCTTCAAGTTTTTTCGCTTGCACTTTTTTTGCTCTTGTTGTTGGACATCGACCAACATTGTATTTTGTATTGTCTGTTGTTGAAGTTTTTTTGGGGAAATTTTTTGTTTTTGATTTTTTTTTTCTCAAGTGTTTTGCACAAGTTGTTAAAGAAGAGAGTTTTAAATTGGGGAGATTTGTTGAATTTGTTGATTTTTTTTTTTTTTTTTTTTTTTGTAAATATGCAATAATGAAAACTGATAATTGCATGAGGAATTTAAGATTACAACATTTTTGGGGGGTATTGAAAGTGAAAAATAAAATAGTTAATTGGAATTTTCCATGTGACTACACATTGAGGTGAAGTTTTTTTAAGTTGTTGAATAATAATCTGCAGTTAGTTGGTAGTTGAAGTGCTGGGAATTATGAGGACCTTAAATTGGCAATTAAACAAAAAAAATGGAATTTAAAGACAAAATACTAAATAAAAGAGGGAGACTTACGTTCATTATTCCAGTAGTCTATAATGATGTGGATAATTTATATATGTATGTCGAAAATTGCCTGCGCTGACGTCTTGATAAGACTTGTACTTCATGTGTTTGAGAGAAGTGTGAGCCACCGTTAAAATGTTGGCACAGTGAAATGACGTATTACGCAGAAGGGAAAGCACAAGACTCGGTTATGAAAACCAAATGAAAAATGTTTTCTCAAATTATAGAACCATTGCAAAAAGTCGTCACGTTTGTTATCTATTAAAAAGACAACGATATTCTTCCCTCATATGAATGGGTACACATCAATTCTATTTCCAACTCAATAGGATAAAACAAAAATTGAATTGAACTTTGACAACTCAACAACGTTTCACATAAAACGTGATCACTCCACAAAGGATATCCCATCCGTCAAAAGAAACACACATCACTGGTTGCGGAGCAATTATCATTACCCGCGCAATCAGAAATACTGCTTCAACGCTAAAATTTTATTATTCCATTTTTCTCACATTTAATCCTCAGGCAAGCATACATGTCAAATAGCAAAAATACAATTTCTTATACAATATCGAAAATATTAGTGCGTATTGTATGCCGCTCTTGACAACCATCAAATTCAAATCATAAATTTCTAGCAAACACCATATATGCTGAAGCCATGTGCTTCATGGGCTGAAAAACAACGAAATATATGTTTGAAATTTCACAATCAAAGAGACAAAAAAACGCACAAAGAAATATTGAATGTGAAATTTTGGTGTAGGCCAAGGCACACCAGCCAACAAATTTTTTTTGCAAAAAAAAACATTAAAAACTCCTAGCACGTTTTATCATCGCTGAGTTTTTTTTTTCAATTCTTGTGACGTCACCAGTTGTTGTTGTTGCTGCCACATGACTGACTATTATACCAGTCATATGCATAAACAACGTGAATATCCTATTCCTTTTTTTTGCCATTTGAAATCCTTCATAGGACACAGCTGTATGTGATTTGTCTCACATTTATTCATCTTTCATGTTGCATACAATATGTGGTACGAAATGATGACTGGTTGCCTGGCTGGTTAGACGTTGAAGTTTGATTTGATATATTCATTTGCGGTTTTAGTTGTTTTTGGTTTATTTTCTGTTTTTGGTTTTTGAGCAGATATTCAATTGAATTGTTAAAAGGCAGAAACGTAGAGGAGGTTATCATTAGAATGAACAAAATCATAATTGGTTATACCTGAGGTTGGGCACATTAAAACGGGAAGAGTTATAAGCGAGTATCCTATAAAAACTGATCAGAGTTGAAGAAACTTTCTTTGTGAGTTATCAGGCGCATCATTTTAGCGCATCATTTAACTTGTGCTAATTTTGCAGGAATGCCATGAAGTGAAACACCTACCAAAAAAACCCCTTTACATATCAACTTATTTGGATGACAATACATGAATGTGAAACCAAAACCAATATGGGTCTATTTTTCCTATAGCCCCCATATAGCGGTACCCCCATTTTAGGTGTTTTGAGGTCTCCATTTTTTGTCCGAATTGGCTGTAACTTGACATTTGGAGTTGACAATTGTACAGAAACTCCTCCGCCAAGAATTGTGAACATGGGACAGATGTTGGTGTAGCCCCCATATAACTGTACCACTCGATTTCAGGCAACGTAAAGATTTTACCTACATTTTTGGCCTAAATTGACTGTAATTTGGTTATGGGTTTCTCAGTGGTCAAAAAATGTATTTACTAAAAAGTTAAAAATAAAAAAATAAGTTTCAGTGCTTTATTTATAATGGCACTTTAAACTAGAAAATAATTTGTCGCGTAGCCTCAATAAGTATATTCTTCCACATGATAGAATCTCTCAAATAAAACGCTTGCCGTTTAATTTTGCCACCATTTTTAGTTTAAGTGCAGGCGTTTTATAAATTTATAAATAAAACACTGAAACTTATTTTTTTAATTATTTTTTATGTTTAACCTTTACTTACTTAGCTGGCCCATTACAGAACATTTGTTCCACAGGCCGAACTAAGAAAAGATCTCCATTTCTCTCTATTTGTTGCTTCGCACTCTGGAATACCACGCCTTTTCATCTCTTCATCCACTTGTTTGTGCCATGTATTCCTTGGCCTGCTAATTCTGCGTGCACCGCCAAGCGGTCCGTTATTATACGCCTTTTTAGCGGATTCATCTTCACTCATTCTTATGATATGGCGTAGCCAACGCAAACGCTGCATCTCGATACGTTTATCTGATGATTCTGATGTCGTTGTATAGCAGCTACAGCTCGTGGTTCATACGACGTTGATATGCATCGTCAACGCAGATTAGTCCGTAGATCATTCGAAGAATTTTAATCTCAAACACGTCAAGCACTGCCTTATCTGCGTGCGCAAGTACCTAGGCTTCGGAACCATACATAAGCACGGGTAGTATCAGTGTTTTGTAGAGCGTTATTTTTGTTTGACGAGTTGGGGCTTTGTTTATAAACTGCTAACTTAAACCAAAGTAGCATCTGTTGGCCAATACAATTCTTCTTTTTATTTCACAACTGATGTCGTTTATTGTGTTTACGGAGGTGCCGAGGTAGACAAAGTCTTTTAATATAATAATAATTGTTCCACAAACATCCCATACGGAACAAGGGAGACTTTTCTCATATCAATGAGTGCACCCCATTTCATATTAGCTCAATGATATGGGACCTACTGTTTATCGCCGAATCCGAACGGCGTGTCCTGAGGCACCACTTTGTAGAGAAGTTCTACATGGCTGAAATACTCAGGAAATGTCGCCAAAATTACTGAGTGGTATTTTGCCACCGCTGAAAATGTTGATGTTGACTGGACGGTGAATCGAACCCACGACCTTCAGCGTGCAAGGCGGGTGTGCATACCATTGCACCACGGTGGCACCCAGACGAAGTCTTTTACTACCTCAAAATTATAGGAGCCAACTTCCACAGTTGGTCCGAGCTCAATGGACGCATTGCGCGTCGACACCATTAACTGGGTCATCTCACCGTTTACCGCCAGACCCACTTTCGCGGATTCTCCTTCGACCTTCATAAAGTTATCAGTTACTTCTTTTACTGGTCGTCCCATGATTTATATATCATCAGCATGCCACTTCTTTTGACGTCTCGTATAACCTTTTCCAGCAGGATGTTGAGGAGATCACACGAAAGGCTGTCTCCTTGTCTGAAACCTCTTTTGGTACAAAACTCTTCGGAGAGGTTCTTTCCTATTTTAACGGAGGACTTGGTGTCAGTTAAAGTCATTTTACAAAGCCGGATGAGCTTTTCGGGGAACCAAATTCAGACATGGCTTGGAATACCTTTGAACGCTGTGGGCTGTCGAAGGCTGCTTTATAATCGATAAAAAGGTGGTAGGTGTCGATCTGCATCTCTTGGGTCTTCTCCAGGGTTTGCCGCAGTGTAAATATCTGGTCAATGGTGGACTTGCCAGGTCTAAAGCCGCATTGGCATGGTCCAATTATCTCGTTGACCATAGGCTTTAGTCGTTCGCACAATATCCCTGACACGATCTTGTAGGCAAGTAGACTTATGCCCCTATAGTTGGAGCATAAAGTCTTATCTCATTTCTTATGGACGGGACACAGGATGCTCAGGTTCCAATCGACGGGTACGCGTTCTTCCTGCCAGATGGAGCTAACAAGGTGACGCATACACCTTATCAGCGTGTCGCCTCCGGTTTTAAACAGCTCGGCTGGTAGGCCTTCAGCTCTTGCTGCCTTGTTAATCTTCAGCCGGTTTATTGCTGTCTTTACCTCATCTTGGCCGGGTGGTATACACTCAATACTATCTTCTGGGATTGGATCTGTGGTATCTTCCTCGACTTCGCTACAATTGGATACCAACAGTTTGGAAAAATTCTCTTTCCATATCCTTAGCACACTATCCGTATCAGTTACCAGATTACCTTGCTGGTCTATACAGGAGGATGTGCCAGTTCCAAAGCCATCAGTTTGATGTTTCACTCTTTGGTAGAATTTTCGGACTTCATTCTATCTTCTGTACATCTCGATTTGTTCGCACTCCCGCTTTTACATCTCTCTCTTTTTCCTGTGGAAAAGACGTTCTTCCTCTCTCCTTTTCTCCCGATACATCTCTCGTGCGCTACGCGTTGCTACTGATTGTAAAGTAGCCCTATATGCCGCATTTTTCTCTTCGGTGGCAGCACGACACTCCTGATCATACCATGGATTCCTTGGTGGAGGTCTCTGGTATCCAAGTATGGATTTTGCGGCTGTATGCATGGAGTGGGCAATGCTTTGCCATTGCGCTGATATGTTATCGGGATGGGGAGTGCTTTGATTAAGCAATTGGGCTAGTTGAGTGGAATATGTTGTGACTATCTGTTGTGATTGCAGCTTACCGATGTCCAACTTCCGTGTTGTGTCTGTTCGCACTTTGCTTGCTACGTTTAATCTGGTACGTACCTTTGCTGCAACAAGGTTGTAGTCCGAGTCTATGTTTGCACCTCGGAACGATCGTACATCCAACACTCTTGATACATGTCTTCCATCTATCACAACGTGATCAATTTGATTTCTTGTTCTTTGATCTGGCGACAGCCAGGTGCCCTTATGAATATCGAGGTGCTTAAATCTGGTACTACTAACTACCATGTTTCTTGCAGCTGCAAAGTCTATCAGTCTCATACCATTGTCAGATGTTTCACTGTGGAGACTGAATTTCCCCACTGTTGGGCCAAAGATATTCTCCTTTCCATGGGCAGGGCAACGGTCATAAGTTTCTTCTATAATATAATTGTTCCACAAACGTCCCAAATTGAACAAGGGAAACTTCTCTCATATCACTGAGTGCACCCCGATTCATATTAGCGCAATGATATGGGACCTACTGTTTATTGCCGAGTCTGAACGGCGTGTCCTAAGACACCACTTGTAGAGAAGTTTTACAAGGCTGAAATATTCAGGAAATGTCGCCAACATCAACTGAGGGGTATTTTGCCACCGTTGAAACTTTGATGTTGCCTGGCCTTTAGAGTGTAAGGCGGGCGTGAATACCATTGCACCACGGTGGCACCCCATAAGTTTCTTCTAAGCGCTCGTAAAAATATATTTGGTCTGTTCGTCCTTGTCTTCAGTGGGAGCATGAGCGCAAATAAAGCTGATGTTGAAGAATTTTGCTTTTAATCGAATTGTAGCGAGTCTTTCATTCACTGGGGTGAAGCTGGAGACCAGATGTTTTAACCTCCGACAAACTACAAATCCGCAACCAAACTCATGCTTTGTGTCATGGCAGCTATAATACAGTGCGTCACCTTTAGGTGTTGTTGTGACGCCTTTCCCATTCCATCGTTTTTTGTGTATGGCAGTAATTTCGGCCTTGTACTTTTCAAGTACACCTGCCAATGCGTAAACTGCACCTTCTCTATAAAGAGTGCGAACATTCCAGGTGCAGATTCGCAGATCGTGGTCCTTAAAACGTTTGCGGGGGTCGTCAACTTTTGAGGGATTTGTTTTTCTTTTCTTTCGTTTTTTCATAGTATGCTGTTTTTCTAGGGGAGGGTTACTAAAGCCCAAACCCAAGTTTTTAACGTTTTTATGGGTGAACGCGCGGAATGGTGAACGAAATGTTTTAGCCTCTATTATTTACGCATTCGCAGTCACCCACATGTTGTGTTTCATGGCTCACTTCCTCAACTTTAGATGTTACTTGAATCCTGTATTTTCGGTAGTATCGACCTAAAAGTTCATCCTCCAATGCATAACATTCACATTCTCTTTCAAGTGCTAGGTCCTCTTTCGCATATTTTTTCGTTTTGTCTTTCTCATGAGCAATGGACTTGGTAAATCGCCAAGGAGATAATATCAGGATGACTCTGTCAGTCTAACTCTGTTGCGGAGCTGTCCGCGTCCACTTATTTAATTGCAGCTTCCCAATGTATCCGCTGGCCTTTACAATATCCGCAACCCGTTTTGATTTTCCGTAGCTATTAGATATGCTTTCCCATTGTTATAGTCTGATTTTAGAGGAGGCTTCCATTGAACGGTAAATTCTCTGGACAAAAAATCGTTGGTGCTGCCTGATACGTAGGCAGCCTTTATCCAGTTTTAACGATATCATTCCCATAAAATGGAATTTAAATTTATACAGTCGAACTTCTCTGTAATGAACAAATGTTTCTCTGTAAGGAATAAAAAATAAAATGCAACATGTTTATATCTATTATAACATCTTTGTAACGAACTTATCTATAACGAATACTTCTCCATTGCGAAGTTACATTTTTTATGGAAGTTTACAGCCCCTGAACTTTATTAAACTGTATACATAGTTTCGCATAGTATATAAGTCCTCCCATCAGTGTAATCGTTTCTCGTATGTCTGCAAATAATTTCAATAGTTCCTTTCTGTAAACCCAAATCTTTAGATACATATTCATTCTCCACCCTTTCCATTCAATCATGCCAATATGGCTCACCCCTTTTGCTTTTAGCCGCAGGATTTGTTTGGAAATGTTTTCCTGCTAAACGATTATTTTAGTTGAAGTTTTCAATTGTTTCAAACTGCATGTTTTTGTGTGGCTTTGAATTTCATCAAATATATGTTTCATCGAAAACAACAACAACCACTAACCAACTGTAGTTGTTGCCAAACTACAGTTCTGATGGATAGATGTGGTATAACTAAAACTTCTTCATTGCGAACGAAAAACGGCAGCGGTAACGGCAAACATTCAAAATCAATGTATTCATTTGAAAAAAAGACCAAATTTTCCACTAGTTTTTTCTCCTTGGTGGAAAATTTTCGGTTATCAATTGTGTGGATCAGAACACATTGAAATCGTACGTACAAATGTGTGTTTTTTGTGGACAAGAAAAGCGCTAAAATCTGGAGAAAGAAAAAAGATACTTGTTTTTATGATAGATATCACAAAACACAAGAAAAAAAAACTAACACTCATTCCCATCCAACTCACAGGGAATTCATAATGCCAAAAAACAACAATAACAACAGCCCCACCAATAGAAGCAACAAACAATGAATCCAAAATGGAAATTGAAAATATCATATTACCCAGAGAGATTTGTACCGATATTAGAGGAGTATGAAACAAATATATTTGCAATTCGAACTCATACATCACCCAGTGAGGAAGAAACAAACGAACGAACAAAAAAAAAAACAACAACAACAACACCACGGGCATAACAAAACCATATCCATTCATGTAAAACCTTTATGGCTGGTATAGATGGAGCTTATAATCCATGAGTTACAGACAAAACAAATCTAGGACTTGTTTTCCTGGTGCATGTGTGTGTCCGCCTGATCGAAATAACAACGTGCTTTTTGTTACTCCTTTTTTGTGGTTCTTCTTCTTTTATTTCTCTTATTATTTGGGGAATTGCTGGCATGGATATTCATTCATTCCTCCATTTGTGGCACATCTGTCGATTTGGAAGCTGTGCATTTCATTGTTACAGAAAATACCAGCGACACTTGTTCGTGTTGGTGTTCTTGCTGTTGTTGTTGGTTTCGTAATACCTTCCTCAACTATCTATCTATCCATATGTTGTCGTTCAATATTTCTATAACCCAAAATACCCACCCAACACTACAACAAGTGTGATTTAACCGTTAGCAAATAGAATGTCAATCTGACTAATAAATAACTTTGGAGGATTTGTGGCACAAGGAAATACCAAGATTACTATCTATCGCACTGCCACTAAAAACAATAAAAAGTCAGAGGATGAGAATGTATTTTGCATTGTTCTTATTTGTGGAGAAAATGCATAACAAATACTTTTTAATGGATTTTCTGAGAAAAAATGTGCACATGGAAATGTCAAAAAGCGCAAGGAAAATAAGCTGTTTGGATTTGAAGGATGCATTTTTAATTAAAATTCATAAACAAATGAAAACATATTCCCAACGTAAAGCGTAGTAACTTAATGGAGTTATGGATTATGAATTAGCGCTTCAACACCTATGGAAGAGGTGATTTTTAGGGACCTAATAATGTATGTCATAAAAATACATTTTTCTCCCCGCGTTGATTATAAATCAATTGTAATAAGTCAGTACATCGCTTTAAGTAATTTCTTACTTAGGTGGTCCTCTAACGGACAAGCCAGACTAAGAAAAGATTCCGATTCCTCTCTTTCGGGGGGAAAGTTTTATACTATATACCAAATTTCAGCCATTTCGGTGGAATATTGAAGCCACAACCATTAAAATACCCAAAATCGGCAGTTACAGTTCTATGGGGTCAATATGAAGGCTTAAACCAATACCTACAAATTTTAGATTGAAAGGTCTGCAACCCCAACGAAGATTAAATACCAAATGTTTGCCATTTCGGTGCAGTATTGAGGCCACAACCATCAAAATACCGGAAACTGGGATGTGCCGTTCTATGGGGCTATTTGAAGGCGTGGACCTATACCGACACATTTAGAGGGGAAAGTTGAATACCACCAAATTTCAGCCATTTCAATGGTTTATTGTGGCCATAGCCTTGAAAATACCCAAAATCCGAAGATAACGTTTATGAGGGCTATATTATGACGTGGACCTGTACAAACACATTTCTGGGAGGAAAGTTTTCTACCACCAACGAAGACTAATTAACACATTTCAGCCATTTCGGAGGAATATTGAGGCCACAACCTTCAAAATACCGAAAATCGGGAGGTGCTGTTTTGTGGGGGGCTATATGAAGGCGTGGGCCTATGCCAACAAAATCCATATAGAAAGATTTATTCCCAAAATGAAGACTAAATACCAAATATCAATCATTTCGGTGGAATACTGAGGCCACAACCTTCAAAATACCGAAAATCGGAAGGTACCGTTCTATGGAGGCTATATGAAGGCGTGGACCTATACCGGCAAAATTCATGTGGAAAGATTTATACTGCAAATGAAGGCTAAATACCACATTTCATTCACTTCGGTGTGAAAATGAAGCTAAAACCTTCAAAATGCCGAAAATCGGTGGTACCGTTCTATGGGGGCTATATCGAAACGTATACCGATATAGCCCATTTGCAATACCAAACATCCTAGGAGTAATAGAAACTTCTATACCAAATTACAAAGCTCTTTCGTAACAGGTAAAAAAGTAGCAGACGGCATTGCCGACAGAGATATATCCTCAGCCTATGTGAATTCAAATTTTCATCTAAGGACATATCAAATGTATTTAGGGAATTTTGTGGTCCTTAAAACATTAATGGATTAAAGTTTAAAAGTGTTGCGGAGAAGGTACTTAAATGGACCGACTTAGCCCATTATGGAAGTCGATCTTATTTTGGGAGACATCTTTTTTTGATAGATATCGCGCCCACTAATCATTTCAGTGGGTCATCGTATAGCTCGTATACGTATGCCGGAAGTTGTGGACCGGTATTGCCCATCTCCGAACTGAAACTAAGTTTGGACAAAATATGACGAAGGCCGAATTTTTTACCAAATCGGTTGATCAGTTCGAGAGTTGTCGTGCTCTCCAACCACTACATATGCTGCCATAGGGGTTTTTAGGCGTTTTGGGCTGTTTTCTTAAGAAAAAACTTTAACCATCGTAATTGAGGCAGCGGATGAATGTTGCTTCAACAAAAATCAAAGTGATTTGAGAGCAGGTCTTAGAGTGAACTTATCCCAAATTTTGTGTGATAGACACCCGAAGGAGAAATTTTCGCAAATGTGCATTTCAGGGGCATATTTAGGATCGTTTTGAAATTTGTACAGCATTCCTCAATTTAGTTCAATGTTTCTTACAAACAGTTTCAGACCTGTATTTCGGTTTGCCTTCGCACTTGACTTGTTTAGTGTTATTTTTTGGTACCCAAATATAGATCTGATCTGGTTTCTGGTATTTACATGTCGGAACTTCCATATAGTCTTGTATATATCGAGGGGTTAGAATTTGGTGCTTGGTTACCTCAAAAATGATGTATTTGCGTTATGGCGTGATGAAATTTTTTCTAGAGACCCTGTAAGGCATCAAGAATAAGCGTTACATATTTGTTCACTGTTGTTTTAGTTTATTTTTGAGATGACATATCTGCAGTCAAATCGCATGAGGATTTTTTTTCGTAGAGCACTTCGACCTTCTAACTCGCTTCCTTTAATGTCGTTTTCGTCCTTTATTTTAAGAGCCGCTATAAAAGTACCACAAGATGACGTTTTCCAGTTTCGAAATGTTCTGCAAAAATGTCGCTCAGAAAATTTTAGGTACGGCTCTCATTGACAACTAATCCATTTTGTCGCATTTTTATAGCAATTTTTGTGTTTTTGTATGATCTGATATACAAAAAAAGCAAAATATAGTCTTTTTTTTAACAAAAACAGTGTAAATGCACAAAACGAACACGAAAACGCGACAAAATCGATTAGTTGTAAATGAGGGCCGTACCTAAAATTTTCTGAGCGACATTTTTGCAGAAAATTTCGAAGCTGAAAAACGTTATCTTGTGGTACTTTTATAGCGCCTCTTAAAATAAAGGACGAAAAGGACATTGAAGGAAGCGAGTTAGAAGGTCAAAGTGCTCTACGAAAATAATCCTCATTCGATTTGACTGAAGACATGTTATATCAAAAATAAGCTAAAGCAACAGTGGACAAAGATATAACGCTAATTCCTGATGGCTTACAGGGTCTCTAGCAAAACTTTCATCACGCCATAACGCTGAAGTTCGACCCACGGGGGATCTATCCTTCCGGGTTCTTAATATACTCACCAAGACCTTTCTTCCCCAACAGGAATTTTCCGTTCCCCAAACTTTTACCTCCATTTTGTTGCACAGTGTTATTTAACATCTGACCGTGTCGAGTTCTAAATATCTTTGATACAACGGTTGGCGAGTACAGCTTTTTTGAGGTAACCAAGTAGCACCCTGTTCTAACCCATCGACATATACAAGGACAAATGGAGAACAAAATCTTTAACTACATAAAAATTGCAGTTACCAGCTTTCACAATTGCTCCAGCTTCTCTGGACGAGTTGCGCGTAGATGCCATCAACTTGGTCTTCTCGCCATTTACTGCCAGATCCATTTTTGCAGATTCTGTTTCGACTTGTTTATACCCTCCACCATATTACAGAGGGTATATTAACATTGATTTTCCGCTTTTAACGCATTGAAATAGTCATTTGCGATCCTATGAATTATACACATATATTCTTGATCAGGGTGAAATTATGATTCGATCTCTGCATGGCCGTCGGTTTAGATAATTCCCAAAAATTAAGAGAACATGCTGAAATTTTGGTAAAATGCGTATTTTGTTTGCAAGCTTGTCGAGTCCAAGATGTGCTTTAACGGTATTTTCCGATTTTTGGTATTTTGAGAGTTCTAGCTAAATTATTTGACTGTACTACCCTTTCTTGGTAATTTGAGGCTTCCAGTGGTCCACGTTTTGCTGTACCGGATTTAAAGTATTTCAGGATTTTAGCTAATTTTTTAATGAAACTATCTGAAATACGATATTTGAAGTTCCCAGTGGTCACGAAACTTCTCCACAAAAGTGTCAACACTGGTCCATCTTTTGGTATAGCCCCATATAACGACAACTCACGATTTTGCGGATTTTAGCTAAATTTATTCACACTCCGCTAAAAATTGTCAATAGCATTCATATTTTGAGGTTTTTCGCCGCATCTTTTGATCAAACCATATATAATTTGACATATGATGTTGCCAGTCATCTCAAAACCTCTCCACCGAAAACTGTCAACATACGTTTTTTTGCAAATCCCCTCAGTGTAAAGCCAGCTCACATTTCTTGAGTATTTGATGGAAATTTTTCTTATATCTAATGTAAATTGTTTATAACTGATTTAAATTTTTCATACTTGATTTAAATTTTTTACATATTCAAAATTTCAAATGAGAAAATATAGAATCCGTTGTTTATTTATTTTTTACTTCTAGTAAGCCCCTATTAAGCTTCAAGGCGCTGGGGCACCAAATAACTTTTGTAATGAATTAGAACAGAAATAAATGAATTATTTAATAATTAAAAAAACATTTACATTGAGTGGGCAACAATTTGCCACTGTACTGATATACTATCGGAACAAGGAATACTTTCATTAATCAATTGGGCCGATATGCTGGGGCTATCTGTTGTGATTGCAACTTGCCGATGTCCAACTTCCGTGTTCGGTCTGTTCGAACTTTGTTTGCTACGTTTAATCGGGTACGTGATTTTATTGTAACAAGGAAGTAAGGAGCGATCGTACATCCAACCCGGTCGATGTAAGTCTGCAATCTATCACAACGAAATCAATTTGGCTTCTTGTTTTTGAATTGGTGACAGCCAGTTGTCCTTATGAATGGCGCGATGCTTAATTCTGGCACTGCTAACTACCATGTATTTTGGCGCTGCAAAGTCTATCAGACCCATTCCATTGTCAGATGTTTCACTTTGGAGAATGAATTTCTTCATTCCAATTTTTACATTAAAATCACCTGAAATATTTTAGGCAGGGCATTGTTCATTTGTTTTTTGTAAGCACTCTTTGGTCGGCTCGTTATTGTCTTCTGTGGGGGCATGGGCCCAAAGAAAACTAATATTTCACCGGTGTGAAACTGAGAACTAAATTTTTTTAACCTCCAACTAACTAAAAATCTGCAGTCAGACCCTATGCATCGTATTTCCTATTTATCAGTTATATCGGTATTTTACTTTGCAAGTATATTTGCCGTTGTGTAATTTGACTTTCTCTAGAAAGAGTCCGAACATTCTAGTTACAGATTCGCAGGTCATGTTGTTTAGAACGTTAGCGGGAGTTGTGAACATTTGGTGTGGATTTGTTTCCTTCTCCTTTATTTTTCATGGCAGTTTGCTGTTTTATAAGGGAGGGGTAACCCTCCCAATCACCTAAACCCTCCTCCTTTCTCATTTTCTCTGGTAATTATTTTTCGCAATTCTACAGTTCTTCTGTTTTTTTCTGATGGTGTCGTGGCCTTTCGTGAAATCGATACCCAGCAAAATAAATTGGAAGTAGTGCAATGTAGACTAGTTCTTTCACGGCATGTTTTTATACAGTTCAAACGGTGTCGTGAAAAAGGCACTCCATTCCTCACATTTTAGCCGCATTTGGATGCAATCCAAAGACTCACATCCATTTGTCACATTTTAACAACATCCGGAGGCAGTTCAACGGAGTCGTGAAAAAGGCACTCAAATTCCTCATAATTTAACAGCATCCGGATGCAGTGCAAACGGAGTCGTGAAAAAGGCACTCCGATCACTACATTTTATTAGCAGTTGTTAGAGATCCCTACATGTACATAAATCAGTTTGTACATCTCTACAGGCAGCGGAATACATTTCAAAAAAGAGATAATCGTGTTAACATTTCCAAACATTTGTTAATACAAACTAAATAATATTTAATTTGTGAACATTTTTCCGGTAACTCACGAGAAGAAAATTTGCCAATGGAGTGCTGTTGGAGTACATGTCAAAAACTTAACTGGTGATGGGAAGACAGTATCAAACCCATTTAGCAGATGAAGCAAAAGCACTTAAGCTTGGATTAAATGCAGAGCGGAGGAAACACACATGTTTGCGATTGAATTCAATAGAGAATTTTCATAATTTGTGTTAGTTTAATAAAGTTATTAATATTTTTGTTTTACACGAATACATATTAATTGCATTTTATTTTGTTATACAAAACGCGTGCTCTGGACTGCCTCCTCTTCTACCCCAAAGGGTCAGTTAAAATGCAATGCTAAAGGGTCAGTTAAAATGCAGTGCAATGGAGTGCCTCTTTCCGGGGTCACTCCCTTGTAAAAATCATGAGTGAAAATGCATAATTTGATGCACTTCCAAATCACTTGTACATATAATTTAACTGCCTCTTTGGAGGCAAACTTTTCGCTGGGTAAATATCAAATTATAGAAAAATCTTGGATTTAACAGGTCTTCGAAGTGGTTTGAACTGCTGGGACCTGGAATATAATCGAAATGCCTTGAAGTCTTATTACATAATTATCCGTCCAAACCGACTCATTGCACACGTTCCCACAAGAAAAATCAGCTTTTTAGTTTAATAAACATTATTTATCCTGCTAAGTTAAGCTGAGCATGCCAACAAATAACAAACAGGAAATAAAGTCTTCTGGATTTTGTTTTTTCTTTTTCCTCATATTATTTGTCTTCAACATTTTCCTTCCATCGTTGAATTTTATTGTTTTTTTGTCTTTTTTTTTTGAATCCACATAAACAAAACAACTAAAAACTTATAAAACACTCTGCACAAGAATTGTCGAGAAGAAGAAACCACCTAACAATCTTTTCATACGTTTTTAATTGTTTAATGTTGGCAACAACAACAACATTGACTACAATTGAAAAACAAATGGAGAAAAAAACGTACATAAAGACTTCAACAACAACAAAATGCTACTACTTGAAACAATTGAAGATACCATTCAAATTTACCAAGTCTTGCTCTATATGGAATTAACGTGCAGCACCACTAGCCTGAATTAAGTACAATAATTGTGAGAAGAATAGGACATAGACTCTCGTGTAGTCGCAGCGTGCGGGATAGTAGTTGGCATATGAAACTGAAACTTTTTTGCCTTTTGTCTTGCGTTTTTGTAAAGTAGGAAGAACAGGAACTTTGACAATGAAAGAATGACGACGGCACAGGGGAAAGGGGAAGGGAAAACTGGATGCTCGCACACACATTCATATCGCATATGAATTATGAACATGTATAAGCAATTTAGTTGTATGTATGTACATATTTGTATTTGGATGTTGAAAAACACACACAATCAGTTGTAGATATATGTGCATACATATAAACAAAAAATTCCCCCTAGTAGCTGTAGCAACACATTCCCTCGCCGTCCGCCTTTGTTGCTGTTGTCATCGCCATCATCGTCAGCATCTGGCAAAATGGGTGAAACGTAGCGTAAAGTCAAACAGGAAGCTTTAAGCTTAAACAATAGCACGCGAACTGAGTCTGTGTCGAGTCATGACGTGCCGTGCGAATTTTTTCCTCATGTTAAAAAGCAAACGGTGCTCGCTTGCTTGCTTGCAGAGGAGTATTAAAAGTTAAACACTAACATCCGTAGCTTAAATAGACCAACAAAAATACACCCACACACTATATATGGGTATGTATATGTACCAGAGTATATCTTGCTGTGTAGAAATGTATTTGTATTAGTGTTGCTATGCCCCTACCTTATCGCTGGCCATATTTGTAATTGTACAAGTGCTGAAGGGGATCCAACTTACAGTTAACAATGTTAAAGTTAAGAGGCTTGTCATTAAAAGAGAAACAAAGAGTCCCAGGGAAAAAACTGAAAAGAAAAAGCTGCTTAAAATTATAAATAAGACTAGATTTAAATAATTTAAAATGTTATTTTCATAGTTACACAAATTTAAGAAATGAAAATCCACAATCGGAAGCATGGGCTATTATTGAACACAGGGAACACACTTATGCATCACTGTGAATAATGAAAATAAATTTGAAGTACATTCGAATTCATTGACACCATTCTGTCCTTTTGATATCCCTGATATGTGGTAATACAGCCAAAACTCAGATGATCAACCAAAGTTGGGATATTCGTCATTATGATGAAAAACCATCCAAAATTGTTATTTGCGATGGATTAGCGACTATCCAATGCACTATAGGTCAAACAGCCCATTTTATTGACCAAAAGTCAGAATTCGATTTGGTACTTTGAGTAGCATGTGTCTTATGATTTTCGGTCGGGAGGCATAGCCCACTAAAATAGAAAAGTCTTAATTTGAATTTTTTCGGATGTTCCTATTAAGGTCTTCAGAACCAGGATTTTTAAATAATCCTGCATTTGTATCTATTCTTTTTGGGTTGAAGCAAATCTCCTTTTCCCCATACTTATTGAATTAAGATATAAATAGTTCCCCCTTAACATCTTTATTCCCCTTGCCATGATTATAAAATTACATTTAATCATAGCTAAAAAAAGTTGTCTTTCTTTTATAGCACAGCTTTAAAGTTTTAACGATTACTTACGCTTTGGTGTATGAGTGTGTGTACGCATGTACTTATGTTGTTTTTATCTCTTACCTGTTTCACTTGTTTTTTTCTTTGCCGCTGTTTTTTTCGCCTAGGTTGGCAGGCAAAAATGCTCTTGAAAACACCTTTTTTGTTTTCATGGAATTTAAACATATTTAGAGGATTTCTATTTCAATTTATGCTAATTTTTTGTTACAGTTCTAGCGAAAAATGTAAATCATTTAATCCCCAAAAGGAAAATGTTTATTTTACAAAGTTTTCTGTTATTGCTCTAGACATTTTTTGGCGTAAACAAACAGTCGTTACGCTTAAGTGTAGGGTAAACCCAGTTTTTGACAAACTTTTTTTTGTGAGAAGAAAAACCATGAATTATTGCTTTACAATTTAAGATAAAAAGACACTAAATTTGCGATTTAAATGAAAGTTGAATTTAAATAGATATAATATATATTAAAATATAATGTCATTATGTCGCTGTCAAGATAGACAAAGCCATTAACTATCTCATAATTACCTTATTATAGCCTAAATTGTTAATTGCATATTTCATCCATGAAGTCAGTAACGGGCAACTTTTTCGGGTACCGCCTTCACAAAATATTCGCCTATATGCATTTTAGGATAGTTTTAAAACTTTCATGTACTATTTGCGGTCCTGACTGCAACGGCTTCTTGGACAAGTCCGTGCTTCCTTACATAATGATTAAACTAAAATGATTAAACTAAAAAGACTGATAGCTATCAAAATAGCTGATAGCCGATAACTATCAAAAGGAGTGAGTGACATATTCCAACATTTGCATATCGGAACATTTGTCTCAAGATTAAATTAAGTTTAAAGGTGGGCTGTCTTCGAGATAGGGTATTCCATGAACTACCTACTTCACAACAGCTCAACAGACTTACGTTTTAATTCATTTTTATCGTATCGTGTTGAAATTTTAATACTTATTGATTGAATAATAGTTATTTAGTTAACGTTCATTGCTACAAAAGTGTAATTGTTTTAAGGACCACTCTTTCCTGCCCCATACGGCACAAAAGTCCAGTTAAATCCACGTAGTCTTTGTGGTCTCTATTACAAAGTTATAATTTTATTATATAATTATAGTTCGGCTGTTGCTTTAAGGGGTGACCCCCATTTGTAAATTTCCGAAAATCGAAACATTTTTATAAGCTTATTTTAAAAAAGAGGAATTTTGAAATCAATCGGAACAAAATTGCCCGATATATGAGCTTTGGAAGGGAAACGTTTATTATGTTTTGTATGCAACATAGAAACTAAAAACGTGTTTTTCTCGAAATAACATTTTCAAATTGGTACCAACTCTTCATGGAAAACTAATGAACCGATTGTCATACAATGTTATGGGGTTATCAGGAAATCAAAATCTAGTCCTTCTAGACATTTTTTGTCCGTTTTGTGGCCAGGAAAATTTAAATTTTGACTTTTTGGTCCAACATTTCAGTAAAATCTTTGTGTTTATTTCAGCTTGAGTCCATATTTTGTTGTATTCAAGTATTTGAATAACAACAAAATGTTTTACAGTGGATATGACCCTCCACCCGCAACTAATCAATTTCATATGCACTGTAAAACATTTTGTTGTTATTCAAATACTTGAATACAACAAAATATGGACTCAAGCTGAAATAAACACAAAGATGTAAAATTCTGCAGTTCAACAATAAAAAACGCCAACAACAATAATAGGCATCAGTACGGCCTTGTTGATCAATGCGTAATGCAAAAACAACAACTTTCTCGTTGTTTTACCCCCGCTTATTGAAGCAACAATCCTATGTTCGTATTCTTTGCAAAGCAAAGACGACATAAAAACAGTGGTGGATATGAAATTCTTTAGTTCGACTCAAATTGTAGGGTAATCAGTTTTAGGGCCATATAGCAAATTTCTCATTTTGTTTAATATGCTGGATGGGCTTCAATGGTCAATGTTTATCGATACAGAGTCGGCGGAAAAGGGAACTGATGAAGTTGTTTGGTGACAACTGAAACTATAGTATTCCCTACCCTCCGCCCGCAACTAATCAATTTCATATCCACTGTAAAACATTTTGTTGTTATTCAAATACTTGAATACAACAAAATATGGACTCAAGCTGAAATAAACACAAAGATGTAAAATTCTGCAGTCCAACAATAAAAACAAAAAAATCGATCGATAAAGGACTATATCTTTATGTTCTAAATAAGCCCACAATAATATATGACGATCAGTTAACTAGCTTTCGGGCTAGCGCACAGTAGACAGTTTTGCGGTTTTTAATGAGAGAAAGGCTTACAAACTACTAATTTTGAATAAAAAAATTATTTAGAAATGATTAATATTATGGGCGAGTTTATGAAACAAAGGACTATTATTCACGTCTTAACTTAAGTTGAATGATTAAGTAAATTTCCAAGCATATGCAAGAATCGCCACTAGCACCAAAATGATGCCAATGACTTGTAGACTGTTTAGACTTTTAACAGACATCTGCGGTTTTGGCAGTTATGACCAAATGTTTTGCTCGATTTTTAGGGGCTGAATTTATATTTAAATAATTTTATTATCCTTTCTTGTATGTATGTTAAATATAGTACTTTTCGTCCTTTTAGCTATTTCTGTTGTCATGGTAACTTGAAACCGTACTCCTGAAAGATAAAAATACGTTTTAATTTAATTCTCTTTTGTGGGATACCCTAATGTTGGGCCACGCCAAAGCGTGAAGATTTTCCCAGCACTGAGAACCAAAAATACATTATTACATTTAAATCTGCAAAAAGGCAATTTAAATTTAATCTTATAAAGTACCGAAAAATGGATGAAACCCTATATGGAAGCTGTGGTAAATAGGCCAACATCACATTTCTTTATAAAGTGGTGTTCTGAATTCTGAGTTCATTATTTAAACCTATTCGGTTTAAATATTTGGTTAACATCTGCCGAAATGATTAGAGATATAAATCATAGACCAATAATGATAGACTCCTGGTACCGCATTGCAGCAAATTCAGTGGAACAATGTGTTGGTAACAGTAAAATACTTCAACTCAGAATGATTTGTTATGTGGAAACCACGCGAAAGCTTGGACCTAGGACTGCAACATTTTAGTCAGAGAGTCATAGAATTTTTTGAATGAAGTTGTGCTTGCGACCCGTAGAACGGGACCTCTAGATTTTCGGTACCTTGAAGGTTTGTAACGTGACCATTACATTTATTTTCCTTAATAATATGTTACTTTTTGGTTTACCCACCTCAATATATGCCCCAGCTTAATATACATCTTTCCATGAGTACCGCTACTTCTGAATTTACCATTGGTAAATACATACCCTGCCATCTTCTTAAAATACCATCAGTTCATAACACTCCTTGTAATGGAATTATTTTACTTCAGTGCATATAAATTATGATTATTTCTAAAGTGTGGGAAAGTAATTCTCATTCACTTCGCATTGCCCCCCTGAATAACTACTCTAGGTTTTGACACCAGAAGTCGTGAAGTGCTGGAGTTGACCGAGGATACACGAAGTTGACGTGTGGCAGTGTCCGCAGTCGCCTGGTACCCAACATAACCGAAGCTTCCTGCGATTCGTTCGCTTCTTGTGTATACACTGCGATTCGTTCGCTTCCCTCTAAATACGATCGTCTTCTCGTTCCAGGCTGACTAAACCTAAGGGCCCAACGAGAACCACCAACCCGACTGCCACAGCCGAGGGTCACATCACTATCGCACAAAGCCGACGACACCTTGCCGAGTATCATCAGCCCGAGCCGAGGATTACCAACACGTCACACCAAGCCGACGACACTTAGCCGAGTAACATCAGCCCGAGCCAAGGGTCATAGACACAATCACACCAAGCCGACACATGTTAATCATAAATTAAGCACAAAAGGGAAAATAAGGAAAATAAAGAATTGAATTGTCATCACTCGTGTCTTCACTTAAGGTTTCGTGGGTCCTTGAGTTGACCCTGGCTGCGACTGAACTCAACTCAGCCTTAGACAAAACCCCCATAACCTATAAGGCCACAAAAACCTATCAAAATGGCTGAAATTTTGCACTTGGTCTGCGTTGATGGTATAAACCATTTCCTCAGAAATTTGCCGGTTAGGTCCACGTTTCGATATAGTCCCCATAGAACAATATCTTCCGATTTTCGTAATTCTGGCGGTTGTAACGTCAATATCCCACCGAAATTACTGAATTTGGTTATTTAGTCTTTCATGGGGTTATAAGAAATTCCAAAAAAGAGTTATCAGTAAAGGTCCACGTCTTACTATATACCCCATAGAAGCGTTCATCTCGATTTTCGGTATTTTGAAGATTTTAACCACATTATCTTATCGGTAATTTGGTCTTCTCTGAGTCTAACAACGTTCAAGAAATTTTTCGGTATTGACCGACGCATTGTGGTCGAAAAACACATCTAGCGGCGCGAAATTAATACCTTGCAAAGGAATGGAATTATTTTTCGAAAATTTTCCACAACCTTAGTATGTGTTCGTGAGTTATAATGGACTAAATATGAACAACATCGGCTAATATTTTGGTATAGCCCCCATATAACGGTACCTCCTTTAAGCAATCCTTTCCTTCCAAATAAGTTGCAATTTGGTACTGAGGGTTTCTAGGGGTCACTAAACTTTTCCACCAAAAATTGCGGACATAGGTGCACGTTTGGCTATAGGCCCCTTTTTAGGTACCTTCCGATTTTCAGTATCTTGGGGGATTTAAATTACATTTTCTGACCAAACTAGGTGTAATTTATTATTTGGAGTTCCCAGTGACCACAAACATTATCCACCAAAAATTGCGGAACTAGGTCAACGATTTGACATAGCCTCCATATAACTGTTCCGTCCGATTTTTGGTATTTTGATAATTTAAGCCCTGCATTTGTCAGCAAGATGTGCGGCTATTTGCAGCCAAAAGCTGATTATTCGGAATCTATGAAGTCCAATTTAACTTGAACTGGAAATTTGAGAACTTTTGTAGTTACGCTCCATTTAGCAAAAGTATATTACACTAAAAGACAATAGAAATATAATAATTTTTGAAAATTTATTGCTTTATACAACAACAAAGTAAAAACAATATATTAGTGACCAGAGTGTCTGTAATAGATACAATGGAAAACATTTCTCAGTTTAATAGTTTGATTTTTTGACTTTCGCGCCGCTAGATCAGTGGTTTCGAACAGTGTGCGACGTTTTGATATAGCCCCGTAGAACGGTTCATTCGAATTTCGGTATTTTGACGGTAAGCCACATTGTTTTACAGAAATTGCTGGAATTTGGTATTTATAAACGAAAGGAAATCGATTGCTCCATTTTACTGTAATACAACGGTGAAGGGTATAACATGTTTGGCGCGGCCGAACTTAACGCCGTTCTTACTCGTTTTTAATTGTTTTAGTTAAATTTTGTATTAAGTATTTTAGGTTCGCCTAGGACTCCTTTCCTAAAATTATATGGCGTCAGAATAAAATTCATTTCCAAGAGTAATTTTCGTATGTAAAACTTTAGTTCAGGCTCGAGTTTAGATTTGCAACAATAAAGAGTAATTTCAGGGGAAATATTACATTCGAGAAGAAGCAAACTAAGCTAATAAAATCTATTTTTTTTTTTTGAATTAGAAATAGGTAACGCAATTCCCATATGTTTCTGGTTAATTCATTGTAATATACAATGAACTTTTCAACATTCTAACCCTTTGTCGCAAAAATGTATTTTCTTCACAGTTGACAGATAAAAGACAACAACTCAATCTATACAATTTCTACAATAAATTTCCATGTAATGGCAATTTTTATTCAAATGTCTTCAATTCATTTAGCTCTTCTTGTAATATATTCTCCAATAGCAACATCAGAAACAGTGGCTTCAAAGTACTTTAAATCTTTTGCTAAATTATGGCAAGAGCAACAACAAAAAGAGAAAAAAATACAACACTTTCTAAGAACCTTACCCTTTATTTCTCTTTCTTCATCCAACAACATCTGCTTCGCTTTTGTTGTTGATGTCAAGTCATTTGTATACAACAATTTACTTCAAAACCAACTTCAATTTATGGTTAAGGTGTAAATGTTGTGCCATTGTCACAGAGCATATAAATTTTCGTTATATATGACATGTTACAACAACAGCAACAAAAACAGCTTGGAAAACAGTTTGGTTTTATACAGGATCATGTCCCAAATGTAGTTAAACTTCTAGGGAGTGGAAGCTTTGTGCATGAGTGTGTGTGTTTATATGTGTCACTTTGGATATTTACAAAACTTTTTGAAATCATGGTAAATTACTATGAGTACTCTTATATTGTTGTTGGTGTTGTTGTTGTTTTCTACAATATTTGTATATTCATAAATAAAATCTTGCTGTTGCTGCTGCTGTTTTTCCTCCAACACTTTGAATGTAGTTCTTTGACTGAAAAAAATACTACTGCTTCTGAAAAACTCGACTGCTTTAGCAATTGTTGTCATCAATACTTGTAACTGGCGTTTGATAACAACAAAACAACTCTCTTGTTAGCTATCGCAACCGGTAAAGCATGGAGAAAAAATGGAAAATATGTTGCAACATGAATGCAAGAAAATAACTTTATCGTTGCTTCAATATTTTCCCATATCGATTGAGTTACAACAAATTGCCAGTTTACGGATAGTAGTGTGTACACTGTACATGTGAGCATATATTTTCTATTTTTTTTTCTTCTTTCTTCACAAAGACATTCAATTTTTTGTGAGTACAACAATTTGAATTGATTGCAACATTGTTGTCAGCATGAAATAGTTGGTTATATTTATTCAAGGAGCTTTATTCAATGGTGTTATTTAGAGAGAGAGAGAAAAAAAACATAAAACGTATGTGGAAATATTTTTGGGGTTTTCAGTTTGCAACTAAAATTGACTGGGGAATTGTAAATTCTTTGTTGAGAAAGTTTTTTTTTTTTTTTGTTTAAATCTCATAAGGTAACATAATAAATTACACGATTTTCTAATTATTCAACATAAATAATATTTTGAGTTCCTTTTTTCCCTTCTTCTTTTTGCTGGAACTAATGAAATGAGGAACCATCATTATCCTTTACAAATATTTATTTCATTTGTCCCTTGTTTTGGCAAAACTTTTCTTTGTCGTGTTGTCTGTTATTGTCATTCTTCCAATCTCAGTGGGGGAGTAAACTCCAAATGTTAAATGAGGTCTCTGTTTAATGACAAAAGTTAAGAAATTAAGCCCAAAGTCGGTAATTAGTAAGAAACGAATGAAAGCTAAGCCGCCTTATGATTTATACATTTAATAAATTGTAAACAAAAAAGCTGCTGCAAATAACAGGCGAAAGTGATTTGTGAAAGGAAGTAAAATATTTCATTTACAAGTTTTGGCAAAAAAAAGATGGCATTGATTTGTGTGAAAAAGTTTTTGGGGACATTTTAATGAATTAAGCAACAACGACGAAAAGTAAAGATAAACTTTCTCGAAAAAGAGTTTCTCCTTGGAATTCTCTGCTCTGCAAAGTAAAGAGATAATTACTTAATTTTTATATAATTACAGCATTAGTTTCTTTTGTAATTCATATTTTTCTTAAGAAGTGTGGAAGAGAAGGGCTTTAGAAATTATTATAAATAATAATGATATAATAAATTACAGAGAAATGGTGAATTTCTCAAAATGATTACGAACGGTTTGATTAATATGCAAGATAATATTTATAGGAAGAAAAAAGTATATGCCTTACTTAAAGTTTGGAGCTCTTTAACAAAATAAATAAATAAACAATTAACAATTTTTGTTTTTTTAACGATTGCGAGTTTTTTCCTTAAGCGTTATACTCATGAAAAATATCACACTCTAATATCTTCTTCTAATTGCCCAACAATCATATAAATGTTCCATACTTTTCCCCTACGCCAAAGACAATAATCCCAAAACGTTTAAGGTTACATAAATATTTTCCACATATTATTACCTTCATGAATGGCAATTTCTGCCTAATATTCCACACAATTGTTACACACAATTCGCAATTAATAAAGCCAATTTTTGTTAGAAAACAAAATTATGTGATACTTCTATATGGTCTATATGCTTCTCCTATATAGCCTATATGGCTCTTTTTCTTGTAGGCCCATAACCCGGCACGGCGTATGTATTCACAAAATTAAATTGTTGGCAATTTATAAAAATGTTTCTTTTATTGTTGCTGTGGATAAAAAGGGACTCAATTCATTTGGAAAGAAACCTTCCAATAAACACACGAATACATTCACACACACACACACACACACCCACATAAACAATAAGCCGTCATTGCCATTTTCGGTTACATTAAAATAAAAATAACAATTGTTTTCTGTTGAGGTTATGTGGCGCGGGCATGGCTATATTCAACACAAGGAAATGTACAAAAATAAAACATTAAAAAAAGAAAGAGAGACCAAAGGTGTTTATTAGATGAAAATTATAATATTTAATGATAATGGTTATTTCTGGAAGGGAATAAATGCATACGGATGTAGGTTAATATTAATATTATTCATATGTATTTTTTTTAACTGGAAATCGTTAACATTATCCGTTGTATGTTTGCTCATAGCAAAAAGAGAAAGCAGGAGAAAGTTGTGAAAAACAAGAAAACGTTGTTCAACGTTTTTAACTTTTCTTGAAATTCTTTATATACTCTTTGTACACTCTACCATCATATGGAGGTTATATAAAGTTTGTTTTTTCGTTTGTAACGTATTGAAATAATTACTTGAACCCTATAAGGTATATATATTTTGAATCAGGGTTCAAATCTGAGTCGATATAGCCATGCCCGTCTGTTGTAATCACTCTAACGTCCGCAATAGTTAAACTAGAAAGCTATATTTTTGCACCCGAGTGTCTTTTTTCCATAGGCAGATCAAGTTCTAATATTGTTTATATCGGTCCATATTATGAGAAAGCACCCATATATCGGTACCTCTGGATTTCAGGTATTTTGAGGATTTTAGCTACATTTTGTGACAGAACTACGCGTAATTTGATAATGGTAACAAAACGTTTTTCCCAATAGATGCATCTTTTCGTGTAGCCCCCATATAACAGCACCTCCCGATTTTACGTATTTTGAACATTTTAGCTACATATTTTTAACCGACATTGGGTGCAAAATAAAACCTGAAATCCGGAGGTCACATCTAACATTTTTGAAAGGCTTTGCTGCAACCGTATACGTGAAGTAGAGATGTGCTTATTGTTATAAGGGGGGTTATGCAAAAACAAGACTAATTTTTATTGTAGAAAATAATCAATAGGGCCTGTATCCACACTTTTAAAAGGAATTCACTGAACATGCCAAGTAAGAACAAGTAAGAAATGATCAGTCAGCTGTGCTGTCGGAGAAATACCCTCAGCCACTGACAAAAAAAAATTAACCCAACCCAAACACAATAATAATGCCGTATACAAAATATATTGATTTTGTATCACGAGTTTGTTTTAAAATATGTATGTACCGTAATGTGAGGCTATACCAAATCATTGACATATACCAAACATTTTTATTAACCAAACTTCTTCATAAAGGACTCGAAATACTAAATTACTTTAAACTAAGTTTGAAAGAAATTTATGAAAAAGTTTTAGAGTTATTTTGCGCAATTGCCATTTTAGTATGTGCCGGCTGGGTTTTGGGCCATTATCTTAGGAAGTACGAGTATTGGCTTACTCCGCAAAAAAATTGTACCGTTGGAAATGAGGCCGCTAGAACAACCTACTGAAAAAAAAAACAAGTAAGAAAAGCGTTAAGTTCGGTCGGGCCGAACTTTTTATAACCTCCACCACAAATTTCAGCCATTTCGGTGGATTAATGTGGCCACAACCTTCAAAATACCGAAATTCGGAAGGGACCGTTCTATGGGGCTATATGATGGCGTGGACTTATACCTACAAATTTCTGGGGGAAAGTTTTATACGCCTAAAGAAGACTAAATACCAAATTTCAGCCATCTCGGTGTGATAATGAGGCTAAAACGTTCAAAATATCGAAAATCGGGAGATATTGTATTATGGGGGCTATATCAACACGTGGACCTATATTAACATTTTATGGTAGAAATGTTTCTTAGCCTCTGGAAACACAAAATACAAAGTTACAACCGATTCTTTGGTCAAATGGGTACATTCAAAATATATTAAAATTACGCGTACTTTATAAGGGGCCTTATGTGGGGCCTATACCAAAACGTGGACCTATACAACCCAACTTTGGTAGGAATGTTTTCTGGCCTCTGAAGACACAAAATACCAAATTACAACCAATTCTGTGGTCAAATGGGTCTAATACATTCAAAATATATTAAAATGACGCGTACTTTATATGGGGCCTTATATGGGGGCTATACCAAAACGTGCACCTATATAACCCAACTTTGGTAAGAATATTTTTTGGCCTCTGGAGATACAAAGTACCAAATTACAACCAATTCGGTGGTAAAATGGGCCAAATATCTTAAAAATTCCTTAAAACGACGACGCGTCACGCGTCATTTTGTATGGGGGCTATACGAAAGCGTGGACCTACATAGCCCGCTTTCAATACCAAAAGTCCTATGTAAATATAACATATTTTCCCAAAATTTCATCAACCTACCTCAATCCGTTCGGACGCTAGAGTGATTTCCACAGACGGACAGACGGGCGGACATGGCTATATCGATGTAGAATTGCACGCTGATCAAGAATATATATACTTTGTGGGGTCTACAATGATTATTTCGAGTAGTTACAAACGTAGTGACAAACTTAATATACCCCCATCCTGGTGGAGGGTAGTTTTACTCCGGTATAGATGAGTCCATAAAATCCAATCCCGATCTATGTAAAAACACGAAACCCAACTAAGAGTTTTATACACTTAATATGTACTTTCAGAAAATGCCCACTAGATGTTGTTTGCATTTTCAGTGTTGCACAGTGTAATTAGAGCAAGATTTCTTATTTCCTTCCTTGGGCACAGGATGCTAAGGGCCCACTCGTTGTGTACGCGGTCTTCCTGCCAGATGGTGCTAACTAGCCCATCGGCACCTGCTGCACCTTATTATCCTTAAGCCGGTTTACTGCTGTCTTTCTCTAATATTTTTTTTTGGTTTGTTCTTCGCATGCAAGCTTCGGTTTCGTGGAAGTCCATAGAAGACGAAAATAGCTTTGATTTCTGTGGGACATTTCGTTTTTTGATTTAAAAACGGTGATTCTTGGATTTTAAATTTTAAACGGGCATAACTTATTTTTTCACAACGGATTTCAATGATTGTTCATTTCCAGGTTTGTTTTTTAATAGTCTGGCTTATTCCCATTGTTGTTGTTTTAATATTTTAAAACAACTAATTTATTAGTGGAGAACATTTGGCATTGTTCACCAAGTGGTAAGGCATAGTTTCGATTCTCGTTTTTAAAATATTAAAACAACAACAATGGGATTAAGCCAGACTATTTTGAAAACAAACGAAAAATTCCCATTCCAATAAAAAACGTCCCCAATGAACAAAAACGCAACAAGAAAGAACAAAACGTGGACCTATGTAATTCATTTTTGTGGAGACGTTTCTTGATCACTGGGAACCCTCGCATATCATATTATTTCATCCAGTCATGTATCAGGTTGGAATATGGACTATATCGGTCCATATTCAAATTTTTGGAAAAGTGCAGTTTGAGGATTCGTCTCGGATCTATTTGAAACTTTTTGTTGAAGGTTGTTTTTACGATCCCTATTACAACGATACAAATTTTTCCAGTGCGAATACATACTTCCTGAGATAATGCCCCAATAGCTCCAAAAATACTGCCGGCTCATACTAAAATGTCTAGTGTGCAAAATGACTCTCAAACATTTTCAAAAATTTCTTCCAAACTTAGTTTAACGTAAGTTAATATTTCGAGTTC
The DNA here is from genome assembly GCF_047663935.1 of Musca autumnalis. Taxonomy (NCBI): domain Eukaryota; kingdom Metazoa; phylum Arthropoda; class Insecta; order Diptera; family Muscidae; genus Musca; species Musca autumnalis. Next base: position 312,308,944 of record NW_027411644.1, on the reverse strand, counting down.
CCTCTTAAACAGAAGTTTGCTTATGCCACAATAGCTCCAGAAATACTGCCGGCACATACTAAAATATCTAGTGTGCAAAATCACTCTCAAACTTTTCAAAAATTACAAATTTAGTTTAATGTAATTTAAAATTTCGAGTTCTCTGAATCAGAGGTTTTCTAACTAAAAATGTTTGTTAAATGGTATACAAATGTTTGGTATAGCCCCACATTACAATACCTACAGATTCCTCGTACAGATTTTGAAGCAAACTCGTGATACAAAATTAATATATTTTACGAGGGTCACTACAAAGCCTTCTGGACTAGGCAACACGCAGTGGTGCCAGGCGCCATTTGACATTTTTTGAGAGTTTGACCGTTTTTAGCTTAAGAGTACTCAGGACAGTTTGACATACGACCATGTTTTGGGTTGTTTACAGTGCACTGTGGTCCCAATTGTATGGGAAGGTGCAACAAAAATATTTATAATCGTCGGATCACTCTGATTTTTTCAGTATATGTTAAAAGTATGTAAAAAATACTTTAGCCAAAAAATCTTCAATATGGGTCCACTTTTTCCTATAGCCCCATGTAGCGGTACCGACCGATTTCAGGTATTTTGAAGCTTTTATCTACATTTTCGGCCCTAATTGGCTGTACTTTTGTATTTGGGGTTCCCAATGGTCAAAAACCTTCTGCGCCAAAAATTGTGGTCTTTGGTCCAGGTTTCGGTATAGCCCTCATATCACGGTACCTCCCGATTTCAGGTATTTTTAAGTTTTTATCACCATTTTCGGCCCGAATTGGTTGTAATTTACCATTTGGAGTTCACAATGATCAAAAACCTTCTGCGCCAAAAATTGTGGTCTTAAGTCCAGGTTTCGGTATAGCCCTTATATTACGGTACCTCCCGATTTCAGGTATTTTGAAGATAGTATCAACATTTTCGGCCCGAATTGGTGGTAATTTGCCATTTGAAGTTCTCAATGATCAACAACTTTCTGCGCCAAAATTTTTGGTTTTAGCTCCAGGTTTCGGTATAGCCCTCATATTACGGTACCTCCCTATTTCACTTATTTTGAGGTTTTTATCTACATTTTCGGTTCTAATTGTTTGCTGTTTGGAGATCTTAGTGGTCAAAAGACGTCTCCGACTGGTATCGTGGACAGGAAAGGAAACAAATTATTCCATTTGAGGTCAGAATATTTCATGGTAGGGGATATAATAAAGTTCGGTGCGACCGAACTTAATATTTTTGCTTCTTTTTCATATTATATGTAGCATCATACATACATTAAATATATACAGATGTAAAAAATACACTCATAAGTAGATCATAAAACAAAAATGTCTAAATCATTAAAGAAAAAAAAACCAAAACAAACAATTAGAACACAAAACAAAGAAGAAACTGAGAATACAGTAATATGACATATTCACTGAAACGACCAGAGGCTTCGTCAGTATTTTTAATGTCACACACGTAAATGCAAATATATGCAGCTGGAACCAAATTTTTTGTAAACTTGACCCTATTTCGAATATTCTCCAAACAATTTGGAGAGCGGCGAAGGATGGCGAAGTTAGTAAAACTCAACTTCAATTTTTAGGACTTGGAAAAAAAATCCACAAAAAAGTATTATAAAAAATGTGATTTCCAGCACATTTTATGCGAATAATGTGTACAAATTTTTATGTAAAAACTTTCATACAGCAAAAAAATAATTTTATCCTTTCAATTTTGAGTTACTTGCCTTTTAAGTAGTCACAACCTTACTGATGTTTTTAAAGTTTTGATTGCGACACCCCTAAAACATGGTTTTGAACCCTTTCATATATATATATTTTTGGGTTCATAGGCATAGTTCCGTGATTCGTCACCTGGATCCTTCTTATAAACGTCTTTTGAAACGCAGCGGTTGTATTTTTTCGAAATTTCATGCACCGATCGAGAGAGCATCCAACGAGAATACCCTCGTTTTGCCGCCAAGTGTTCATGCAATATCAAATGTTAATTGGTGGAATAAATGCCCATGGATGCTTCTTTCTCACGGTATATAGCAGCGCGTTCTGTTTAACATAATATTTCTTTTTATAGAAAACTGAGGATCGAATTTTTTGACTTTTGAAATTGTAACTTTGTATTTCAAAATGTTCTCACCTTGTTAACATATTATAAATAAATTGAAATTATGATGTTTGCGGACGATGTTTCCCATGTTTTTGTCGGTGCTAAATTCGCACAGTTGTTGTATTGTTGACACATCCCTGAAAAAATATCGTGTATGTGTGCAAATGTACTGTTCCTTGATACCATTATTTGCGAATGTTGATATACATACATATGTATGTATAAACCCACATACATATGAAAGTACAATGTGAATACAACACAATGTAAATATCCTCCTCACTGACATTGTATTTGTTTTGCATTTCACCTGGCTTTGTTTCGTTAGGACGAGAGTGTGTGTGTGTTTATGTGCTTTTTCCTTTAGCATATTTGCATATTTCCACCATCAACGACCGGTTAAGGTAATGTAATATAAGGTAATGTAATGTGATTGCCAGGGATTGTTTGTCAGCAAGTTATTTTTTTAAATACATACATACAAACAAATGTATATAAAGTTGTTTTAAACAACAGCTGTTGATTTTGTACATGATATGGGCTGAATTGCGTACGTGTTTTGTTTAAAACAAATTTGTAATGTGTCCCGGAAGAAAGGGGGACCACGCACTTAGCTTTAAAGCAATCCAAATAAAATAAAATTTATTAATCATCTACATAATCATTTGTATGGTAAATATCGTACGGGAGAAGAACATTAATGGTCCATTGAGAAACTTAAAAAAAAATATATATAAAGTATTAAATTTAATATCGTTTGTATGTAATTTCAAATCTCTAAGATTTGAAGGTTATAAAAAAGATATTAAAAATGGGTAGGGTAGGTATTTGATATGGTAAAAGTCTTCCTTTTCCTCATCGTGGACATTCGTCAGAAAATGTAGTCATTCCATATTAAGGAATGTTTACAACATGATTATAACATTAACAACACTTTCGGTAATATACCGATATCAATTCGGTTTTGGAGCATTACATACTTTATTATTTTTCAGGTTACAATACCTTCTTATATGTGGTTTAAAAGAAGTTTTAAAATTTTTTTCCGTTTTTAAAATATTTGAATTTGTTTTGCCTTATTTATTCGCTTTTACAAAACCTAAAGCTCCTAAATTCCAAACGTTATCTTGAAATGAAAATTCTCTATAAATTCTTTACCACTGCCTTTGGAATTTCCCATTTCCCCATACAATAAACAATTTTAAATTCCATTTTACCTTCTATTTATCGCCAAAGTGATTTGCAACAATTCCAACGTTTCGTTGTTGTTTTTTTTTTTTTTTTTGTCTTCTCTTTACCAAGAAACACCATCACCCTTACCTCAACTCTTTACCCTACTAAGTTATGAAGAAACGTAAATATCCATTATTACCTTCTACCTTGAGATACCAAAATTCGATAGAAAAAAACCTCCATGGCCTTCTTTCATTAATATTTATAAAATAAATGCAAATTACATGGTGTGGCGGTAACGTTTACTCGTCCATAATACTGACCAATCGACCGACCATTTGCTACGCCAATAGTCAACCAATGCACGATGGGGCCAATAGCAGGTTTTCGAGGCAAAAAGTCAATTTTTGAAGTGCACAATTTGAAAAAAATGATAACGGATTTCGATTGCCAACACTCTGAATCACTAAAAATAAAAAATAAATCAATCTGGTAACATCACATAGCGACATACTGATCTGGCAATGGTGACATATTTTCTTATGCATCATTTTCCGATATTCATTATAAATAAGTAGTGAAAGCATTTTAGGCGCCAAAAAGAACATTTCAACATTTTTATATTTTTTAAACATGGAAAGCTCTTCAATGGGTATGTAAAATAAGATAGTGTTAACAAATAATAAAAATGTTATGTGTGGTAAATGTATTTTTGAGTTAAGATGTTATGTCCTTTTTTGGAGTATTTTGCTTTGTTATCCATGTGTTCTCTGGAGTATAACTTTTGAGATCTAGGTAGATCTAGGATATTATATATATGTGGTGAAAGGTATTAATGTGTACTATCATTTTATGAAAAAATTAGCTGCGCCTATCTGCGCCTTTTCATAAAAATCTGATTTCAGATGTCGTAATACTTAAAAATATGGACATTTTTATGTTTTGGTTGGTGAATAATCGGAAACCTATTAATGTTATCAATCGGATTTCGAAAAGTTTAATAGATGTATATAATAATAATATATAATTTCCAAGATATCGCAGACAAACTTTGGCTTTTGTGGCGGAATCTTAGTCGTTTTTACTAAATTTGGAACCTTGTTTTATTAACTTATAACAAACCACAGACAAAACCATGGAATTTGAACATATGTATATATTGAAGCTATTTCTATATCTGAACCGATTTCAATATAACTTGAAAAACTTATTTGTAGTCCGAATTCCGTAACATTTTCCAAATTTTATTGTAATTTGATGGAATTTGCATGCTTGGTCAATCATTTGCCTGAAATCGGGGGAACATATATATGGGAGCTATATCCAATTCTGAACCGATTTCAATATGATTTGCCAAAAATGTTTCTATACCAAAATCCGTCACACATTTCAAATTTCATGAAGATTGGACACACATAGCGGGATTGATGACCAAATACCTAAAATCGGGCGAAAATATATATGGGAGCAATATCAAAATCTGAACCGATTTCAATATAACTTGGCAAACTTATTTGTAGTCCTAATTCCGTGGTATTTCCCAAATCGCATAGAAATTGGGCAGAATTTGCGTGTTTGGTCCATCAATTGCTTAAAATCGGACGAACATATATACGGGAGCTATATGTATATATGAACCGATATGAACCAAATTTGGCATATTAGTTTCTAAGCCCATTATAAACATCTGTACAAAATTTGGAAGGTCTAGCATGCCCCAGTGATTTGTTGCCTCGAAAACCTGTCATTGGCCCCATCGTGCAATGGCCCGAATATTATAATCATCATCATGATGATGACGGTGATTAGTAACGTCATTTACAATGCATTCTTGCCACACCAACAACTGACCAACTAAACTTGACGCTCAAAGGAAGGAAAAAGGAAATAAGAATAACTGCACAAAACGAAAAAAAAAAACATGCAGAGGCCATCATTATACCTTTCAATTGACCACCATACTTAGTCTAGGAGGTTGGTTATGAATTGAAATATTTTATATAAACGAAATGGTAATAAACGGCAGTTCGGTTGTCTATGGAAAAAACCACACAAAAGGTTTTTTGTTGTTGAGATTGTGGAAAGAAAAAACGCAGAAACAATTTTCTTTTTCTTTCTTTCTGTTTTTACAAGAGTAGCTAATATGTGCCAGGATTGTGCAACTGCAACCCGCAATTCTTGGCTAACTGCAATTTTAAACAAGTTGTGAAGGACAACGGCATATCATGTTGCTGCATGCAGTGTTAATTTGTAACAAGTCTATTCGGTTCCGGGTGGAATGGTGAGAATGAGAAAGTATGATAATGATGGGAAAATGAGTTTTATATTTAAGGAGTTTGGGAGTTAAGGGTATTTCAATACAACTCATAAGATATTGATAGCCAATTAAAAATAATAAAAGAAATCAAACTCTAATAACTAATAATTTGAGGATTTTTTGAATGTACAGACCCAAACCACAAGAACCCTAGTTGGGTTTTGATGTGTAAGATCCAGCTTGGATATTATGGCCCCATCTAAACATGGTTAAATATTGAATTCTAAAAGCAATTCTGTGCTATATCTCTGAAACCTATGTGAATGTTCATATGTAGATAAGGGCAAGAATAAAATATTTGCAGAGATAATGAAGTTGAAAAACTACATTTATTGCTTCAAATTTTATAAAACATCGAAAATTTCCATAATTTGTATAAACTTTGCACCATATCTCCAAAACCATTAATTTTTTCTGAATGTTTTCTTTTAGAAAAATATTCGGTGGAATGTAATATACAACTCTTCGGAACATGTCATTGTTGTAAAATGCCTCTATCACGTTGTTTTCAGTATATTTTTCAACGACGATTTAATAAATATGTAAATAACATGGTGAAATCCGAAATGCGAGAACAAACTGTTGGTGTGAACTGTATTTGAAATACGTGTTGTAAAAGATATGATGCAAAATACCTCTGAAACAACATGAAGTAAGCATTGTAGAGCTTCAGAATGTTTTGAAGAATTGCTGAGAACTTTATTTGGAATATTTTTGCAAAATGTTACTTGGTCCAACTCCCAATAGTTTTGCTGATACTCACCAGAATTTCAGCAATTATGTAAAAATTTCTATATTTGATCGATTTTGATGCCATAGATGGTGTTTTTGTATGTGGTCTGTTAGGAAGATAAGTTTTATTAGTTTATGGCTACAATATTGCCAAAGACGGCAGTTCCAAATTCCAAATTTTTTCTGAGATAAAGGCCCGATAAATGCAAAAAACTGTAGTTTTAGCCGGTTTAGATGAGGCCATAAAATACGAAATGGATCTGACAATATGTACTTTAAAAAATGCATACTAGAAGTTGTTTGCATTTTCAGTGTTGCATAGTGTAAAACAAAAATAAACAAATACAAAATCGTTAAGGTCGAAACTCCTATACACTCCACCATAACATAATTAGCTTCCTTTCCTGTCCACAATATTAGGTGAATACGTTTTTCGAACAGGAACCTTAAATGTCAAATTAAAGATGGTTCACTAAACAAATAAAACTAAATTCCTCAAAACACTTAAAATCGGCAGGTATCGTTATGCACGGACAATTTTGGTGAACAAGTTTTGCGACCACTAAAAACCCAAAAATGTCAGATTAAATCTTTTTCTGCAAAAATGTTCTTAAAATACCAAAAATCGGAATGTATAACTATATGGGGCTAAACCAAAAAATGGACCAATATTGACAATTTATGGCGGAGAAGTTTCTTGACTGCAGAGAACCTCAAATGCCAAATTACCGTTAATTGGGTAAAAAAAAAACTGTAGGCAAAATTCTAAAAATCGTGAGGTACACGCAGAAGTTTCTCAAATGTCAAGTTATAAGTAGTTCAATCAAAACTTATAGCCAAAATCCCCAAAATACCGAAAATCGGGAGATACCGTTATATGGGGACTATACCTAACCATGGATCTATGTTTGCAATTTTTGGTAAAGAAGTGTGGTGTCACCCGTAGGAACCTCAAATATCGAATTAGAGCTAGTTTGGTTAAAAATTGTAGCTAAAATACCGAAAATCGGGAGGTAGCGTTATATGGAGGCTATACCTTAACATGGACCTATGTTGCCATTTTTTGGTGAACAAGTGTTGTGACCCCTAAAAAACCTTAAATGTCAAATTACAGCTAGTTCGCTTAAAATGTTTAGCTAAAATCCCCAAAATTCCGAAAGTCGGGAGGTACGGTTATATAGGGGCTATACATTATCATGGACCTATGTTGGCAATTTTTGGTGAAGAAGTGTGGTGACCCCTAAAACCTCAAATTTCAAATTACGGATAGTTCGGTTAAAAATTGTAACTAAAATTATCAATATACCGAAAGTCGGGCTATAAATTAAAATATACCTATGTTGACAGTTTTTGGTGGAGTAGTGTTGTGACCCCTAGGAACCACAAATATCGAAAAAGAGTTAGTTTGGTTAAAATTGTAGGTAAAATCCTCAAAATACCGAAAATCGGGAGGTACCGATATAGGGGAACTTTTCCTAAATATAGCCCTATGTTGACAATTTTTGTTGAAGAAGTGTTGTGACCCCTTTGAATCTCAAATGTCGAGTTGCAGTTACATAGTTCGGACAAAAATGCATCTAAAATCTTCAAAATAATTTAAATCCCGAGGTATTGGGGTATACCAAAACGAGGTCCTATATTAGCAATTTTTGTTGAAGATGTTTTGTGACCACTAGGAACCTGAAATGTCAAAAAACATGTGCTTCGGTCAACTTTTCTTCTTCTTTATTTGCCTATTCGTCATACGAATGTTGGCGACCATTACAATTACAAAGAACAATGGATTTTAAATAAAAAAAAATCAAATAAATTCATAGTTTTTTCACAATATCGGCAAATATGTCTCTGCTTCTGGCAGCACTAAGTAGGTGTCCCACGTCTCGTATTCCAGTCCATTCTTGAATATTCGCAATCCAACTCAATTCCTTTCGGCCTTTAGGAGTTTTTCCTTCTATTCTTAATTTTATGATATCCTGCAAGAGCTTGTATTTTGAATTCCTCATGATATGTCCAAGGTAGGCAGTTTTTCGTCTTCGGTCAACAAATGCAGTTAAAATCCTCAAAATAAATCCGAAGGTGCTGTTACATGGGGGCTATACCAAAGCATAGACCTATATTTTTAGTAGATAAGTTTCTTGGCCATCGTGAATCCTAAATGTAAAAAAATGTAGCTATATAATGTAGCTAAAAAGTCTACATATCTGAAATCGTGTGGTGCCGTTATATGCTGTTATTTCAAAACGTGGACATATGCCCATAATTTTTGGTGGTCAAGTTTATTTATCACTGGGAACACTAAATGCCAAGTTATAGCTAATTCCAGAAAATTTAGTTAAAAATGTCAAAATACCTGAAATCGGCCGGTAATGTTATATGCCCCAAATCGTGGCCCCATTTTGGCTCATCTAGACAGACCTTCCTGCACCGGGCCACCAATCCAGGTTTCGTTTGGTGACCAACTGGGATCATCTAAACAAGGTGGTGCACATGGCCAAACATTTGAACACAATTGGTACCTCTCTTGGTCGTTGGTCGCTTCTAACCAGCTTGGTGTTGAACGCGCCGTGGGGTTAGCCTGTAAAGTAGGTGTCCACGTAAATCAACGCCACATCCCGACCTGCCTGTAAACAAACGATGCGTCAATGCAAAAATGTTAGAGTCCTTTTCCAATTTGTTTGGATAGAGTGATTGCCACAGACAGACGGAATTGCATACAAGGGCTGCATGGAAACTTTCTGGCCTAGGTAACACCGCGTGTTGCCAGGTGCCATTTGAATTTTCTTTTTGGACAGTTTGACAGATTTTAGACGATACGTACTCAGGACAGCTTGTCATACAAACTTGTGTTGTTTACAGTGACTTGAAAAAATCACTTTGCAAAAAAAAAATGGAATTTACTTGGGAACATTTGCTTCCGATTATTTTCACAAATTTCGACGTGGATAATCACGGCAAGAGTACATCGATCAAAGTAAATCTTTGTATGGTGATAAAGCGTCATCCTATAGCAATATGAAAAACTGGTTTAATGAATACAATAGTGGCCGACACTCGCCCAAAATACGAAGTTCGTGAGGCTTGTCCAAAAACGGCCGTTTTGCCAGAAAAAAATTAAGCCATGCGTTAACGGAGAATGCAATATTGCCATATTATATATCATGAAATAGAGGCATCTTTAGGTATATCTTCCACCAACTAATATTTGATGTTGCATCAACACTTGGCGGCAAAAATGGATTATTCTCGATAGATACAGAAAAATTGGACAATCGCGCAAAAAGGAGCTCTTGTGGATTGGTGCAAAGAAATAGTGAACAAAAACTATCGTTGTGCTTCAAACGACGTTTATAAGATCGTCACAGACGACGAATCTTGGATCTATGCTTACTAGCCCGAAACAAAACAGGAATCGAGCGTTTAGGTCTTCGAAATCGAGCCAAGTCCAACAAAAGTTTTTCATGTAAGAAGCACTTAGAAGCAAATTGTCGCCTGTTTCTTTGGCAAAATTGACCATGTGGTGACTGTACAAATGACAAATGTAGGTCTGTTAATTCTGAGTGGTACACTACAATTTGTTTGCCAAAAGTCTCCTGAAAAATTCGAGAGAAGGCGAATTATTCTGTATCATGACAATGCGAGCACCAACCAGCGCCTGTTGGACCGGGCAAAACGTGGAATTAATGGGACATCCGCCGTACAGCCCTGAATGGTGATGCAATGACGTTATTGCATTCATTCCAGCATATCAAGAAAAAACGATGGTCAACGATTTTCGTAGCCAGAAGATGCTGTAAAAGCGTTTAAAACCCATGTTTTGGAGGTGCCTAAATCGGAGTGGGAAAAGGGATTCAACAATTGGTTTGAGCGCATGAAAAAGCGTATAAATCTTGCTGGAGACTACTTAAGAAAGCAATAAAACTGTTTTTAGTGGTAAATTTTGAATTTTCATTGTTCTGCCAGAGAGTTATCGTTCAGCCCTCGTATATCAACTCCGAATTGTACCCAGATCAAAAATGTATTTGCTTTATAAAGCCGTAAATGATTACACTGTGCAACACGAAAATTATTAACCATATTCTGACACCGCAGCGTGATAGAAGACCAAAAAATAGAGGACACGTGTTTCGTCATTTTTCCTATCTCATCAACTTTAGGGGTTATAGGCCTCCAAAAGTCTGAGACTTTGATGTAAAAAGGGGTCAGTTTATCAAGACTACATCTTCCAAACCGCTAGGAATTTTGAATTTATCTCAGAGACAAAGTTGTAGCTCTTGTCTTAGAGAACAAATATAATACATCACAATATAATACAACACATATAATACATCAAACTTCATCTGCAAGGCCAAAATCACCAAGGTCAATTTTTTTTTAAAAATGTTCTCGGGTTTTGTTCTTCAGCTATCAAAACGATAAAATTTGAAGCAAACAACCAACTACAAAAATGTACCTCAGATCTCAATAAACATCTTTCTAGAACATACGAACTCTGTATAGATGGTTCTTAATGGTCAAAATAACAAAGCAAATAGGATTTGTATCCTGTTTTCTCAAGTTTTGGTCCACAGATACAGAACTGTTCAATATTCAAGAAAACAACCAATTTCAATAATGTAGCAAAGACATCAATGAACAACTTTGTGGGACATGCGAAATGTCTATGAACGGTTCTTAAGGGTGAAAATAGCAAAAACTTTTGAAAATATTACATTTTTACACTTTTCTCTCCTATTCTGGTCCACAGATACCGAATCGCCTAATAATTAAGGATACAGTCAACTACAAAAATGTACCTACGATTTTAATAAAAAACTTTCTAGAACATAAAAAGATTCTAGAAATGATTCTTTAAGCTGAAATTTGCAAATAATTAAATTATTTTTTATGTTTCCCCCTGTTCAGGTCTGGAAATAACAAACTGTTCAAACCTCAAGAAAAGTTGAGAGATTTGTTATTTACGGACCTGAACAGGAAATAATGATCTAAAAATAATCGAATTTTGATCTTGAATGTTCATATGTTCTAGAAACTTGTTTATTGAAATCCAAGGTACATTTTTGTATTTGATTATTGGGCGGTTCAGTATCTGTGGTCCAGAATCGTAGAAGAAAGTGTAAATAGTGAGTATTTTCCAAAGTTTTTTGCCATTTTCACCTTTGAGAACCGTTCATAGACATTTAGCATGTTCCACAAATTTGTTCACTGATGTCTTTGCTACATTATTGCAGTTGGTTGTTTTCTTGAATATTGAACGGTTTAGACCGGTTTAGACCAGAACCGGGGAAAACAGGATAAATATCCAATTTGCTTTGTTATTTTGACATTTAAGGACCGTCTATACAGAGTTCGTATGTTCTAGAAAGATGTTTATTGAGATCTGAGGTACATTTTTGTAGTTGGTTGTTTGCTCCAAATTTGATTGGTTTGATAACTGAAGATCAAAATCCGAAAAAAATTAAAAAAAATTGACCTTGGTGATTTTGACTTTGCAGATGAAGTTTGATAGATTATATGTGTTCACAATTTTTGTTCTCTAAGACAAGAGCTACAACTTTGGCTCTGACATAAAGTCAAAATTCCTAACGGTTTGGAAGATATAGTCCTGACTAAATGACCCCGTTTTACATCAAAGCCTCAAACCTTTGGAGGCCTATAACCGCGAAAGTTGATGAAATAGGGAAAAACGGCGAGACACGTGTCTTCTGTTTTTTGGTCTTGTATCACACTGTGAGGTCAGAATATGGTTAATAAAACATGCCTCAAAAAATTACACACAGTGTTACAAACGAATAAAACTTATTATACCCTCCATACTATGGTGGAGGGTATAAAAACAGCACAGCAACCATCAACTCCTTTGAGGGAGTTCGAAATTTAGCATTAAAACGGGAGACTTGTCCAAACGATTAATATGAATTGACCATATCACCATTATGTTAGATAAGTGGTTACCTTGTATTTAGAACACAGTGTCTTGTTTGCTTCTCTTGCCAATCGGTGCTAAACCGCTGCTATATTCACTTATTCCGGCTTTTAAAATCATCAGCTTTTTGTTATACTTCTTTTGTTTTAATTCGGTCTTCACCTAATTTTGAAATGATGCGTCTGTGGCAACTTCCTTGTTTTCTCCCCAGAATTCCTTATTCCTTATCGACACAGGTAAATGATTCGTGAGTTCGAAGTTTCCTTCTTCTGCTAACATTGTTTTGCACTCAGACTTATGTGCTTTTTAATTTTTCCCTAATATTTTTTTTTCTTGTGGTAAATACCAATATCCCTATTCATACAATGAAAATCAAACATTTTACAATTCTCTTATTTTTCAATAATTTTTGAAGCAAAAAGCAAAGTAATTTCGCGGATTTCGTGTATTAACGTTACTTACCCATGAAAAGAAAATGATCCAAATAACTTTTCATTTAACCGCAAAAGCAATGTAAACACCAAAACGTCCTTGCCATGATGGTAAGTGGAAATTTGCCATAGATTTTAATGATTACCACTTATACATACATACGTACATTTTATATTTTGTAAATCTCTTTCACACTAACCACAAATGGTAATTTGAAAATCTCACAGTGAAATATGAAAATTTGAAATAGTATTCTTCATTTAGAAGCTATCCAATTCATTCATTCCCCAATATCATTGAAATGCCACTCAGAGCCATCTACTAACTGCACAAAACCATTCAAATAGAAATGTAAACTCTTATTAGCTAAATTAGCGAGTATGGTGTATGAGGGTGCAGATGTGCGTGGCTTTGTGTTCACCTAGACAAATATGAGCTCTTATTACCTTCATTAACCTTAATGTAGCATTTTACCTTGTAATAACATCCGTTTTCAGATCAGCTCATCGCTAAGATTCTCAACAAAGTTGTAAATGTTATTGGCTGCAATGTCAATGGTGATGTTGTTGTTGCCGCCATCAATGTGAATGTGACATCATAATGTTGGTTCTCGTATTGAATAAATGGTGTCATGAAATGCCACTACTATGTAGTATACGCTTTAAAACGTGTTATTATGTGTGACACTTATGAATTCAATTTCATGGTTTGATACCATGCAAAATGTGGCAGAGAGTTTTTTCCACTTTTTATTGCAACAGAGGGGACAGAGAAGTGGGTATAAAAATGTACAATGTAAGCATGATGTACAGGTTTTTTTACGCTTCAATTATTTAAGGATCTTCTAAATGACCTTTTGAGGACTATAGGCAAACTGTAAGCGCTCAATTAAAAAAGGGACCGGTACGTGTAAAATTTGTAGCATAGATATCATTTGTTTAAAGTTATCTTCCCCAATTAAATTTCCAACAATATGACCTTGCTGACTGTCTAATTGGAAATGAACTATAGAACGGTATTTGCATTAAAAGATTATTTATTTAATATTTTACAAAATTCTGTAATATTGAAAAGTTTTGACCATTTCTTTCCATCCATGGTGTACAATGTAAATTTACTTCCTCCCTCCAAAAACTGAACCCAATACCTATCACACACAATGTATCATTTAAATTTCTATGTGTATTGACTTTAAAATTAACACGTATGTAATTTGTACATAACTGCTAGTTGAACATTGCACTTGAGAATGTGTTAAATGCAAACCTTTACTTTCTCATCTCAACGTTTGTTGCTCCGTGTGTGTGTTCGTTTACAATCTTTATACATTGTTAAACATCTATTGTCCTGTTTAACATCATACTTCAATGTGCCTCCTTTACATTCTTACCCATAAGAAAGGGCATGACATTTAATTGACATAAATGGTGGATACGGACGGCTAGACTGTGTGTAAGACGTTTACGATGGCCTATTATCATAGTCTGTGTTTGCATTTGCTGTCATATAGGTTATGAAAAATTCATATGAATGTTCGCAAGTAATATGCTTATTTGCACGGGTTATCATGTCGTGGCTATTAAATAGGAAATCGTGATTTTTTCCCATAATATCAATCTTAAGAAATGGAAAACGGTAGTACGGGAATAATAGGTGATAAATTACTATGTTTTTAATGTAGACAAAGTTTAGTGCCTCCTATGTTTACTGGTAAGCATGCCCACCTTGCACGCTAGGTTCGATTCCCAAGACTGACAACAACAAATATTTCTCAACGGTGGCATAAAAACGAAATATATCTTGTCCTTATATGCGGGCTATACTAAAACAGAGACCCATGTTGAAAAGTTTTGTTGGAGAAGTTGTGTGACCAGTGGAACCCTCTTATCTCATATTTCTGGTAGTTTAAACAAATACTCAAAATCGGGAGTTACTTTAAAAATTTTTAGTCGAAAAATTTGTTTACCATAGGGAATCTCGAATTTCAGACGGATCGGTCTACAAATGTACCTCAACCTTTAAAAACGCTTTAAATCGGGAAGTACCCTTATATGCCGATATAACAATATATGCACCCATGCTGACAATTTATCGTGGAGAAGTTGTGTGACTACTACAGTTATATGGGGGCTAAAACATAGACCTGTGTTGACTATTTTTAGCGTAGAAGTTTGGCGACCAATGGGACTCTGAAATGTTAAATTACCACTATTTCGAAAAAACGAAGCTAAAATTCTCCAAATAATTTTAAAATAAGTAAAAATAAATCATAAATAAAAATAAAAATCATTTTTGGAGGAGAAGTTTTCAGAAATGACAAATACCAAGTAGTTGGGTAAAAAAAAGTAATTAAAATGCTCAAAATACCAAAAATGGGAAGGTACCGTTGTAATAATAATTGTTCCCCAAACATCCCATAAGGGACAAGGGAGACTTCTCTCATATCAATGAGTGCACCCCGATTCATTTGAGCTCAATGATATGGGACCTACAGTTTATCGCCGAGTCCGAACGACGCACATTGGGGCAAGATTCCAAAAACGGAGATTAATTCAGGGAAGCATTTGAGCGAACTAATGTTAATATTTTTCGAATGTTTACACTTCAATCAATATAACGGAACACAGTTTTGGTGCAAATTGAGGGATTGGAGAGGTATATTCGAAGCCCTCATAAATGGGTACCATACAAACTATGAAGTGTTTTTACGGTTTTGCCTTCATTTCTTATTTGATGAATCCAAAATCTTCTAATATGATACATTATTGGTTAAGCTAATATATGGCAAAAAATTATTAAGTTAGGTCAATATTTTAGTGTAGCTCCCATACAACGGTATCTCCCGATTTTATGTATTTCCATGGTCTTGACCACATTTTTTAGTACATTTATCTGTAAATTAGGATTTATAGTTCTGAATGCCTAAGAATTTATAGTGTGAAAATTTGTCAATATAGGTCAATGTTTTGGTATAGGCCCCATATAGAGGTGCAGTCAAATTTGGGAGTTTTCGAATATTAATATGCATATATTGCAACTAAACTGGTTCAAATTGAGAATTGTACATTTTGAAGGGATTGAAAATATTTCTATCAAACATCATCTCTATGTATTCTCGTTTTGGAATAAGCTCCATATAAAATATTCCGCTACTTTTTTAACTCTAAATACTTTTCAAAAATAGGGAAAATGGCTACATTTTAAATTAATTTTTAATATGCTTCTAAACTTCTTTTGCCATAAATATGTTTTTCTAAGACTTAGATTCCTAACTGAAGTTGACGATTCCATTCTAAAAGGGGCACTTTGGATGCGTAAAAAAAATTACTTTTTATATACCAAAGTTTAATTTAATTTTTTATGGTGCTCTTTAAATTATTAAAAATTCTTTAGCTTTATGACAGTGTAACTGTAGAAGTAAACAATATATGATCTTGACATTTTGGTTAAAGACTTACAATTTTGTACCATATTACCATGTAACGACAGTTATACCAAAAACCGAATTTAATTTATTTTAATTAATCTCCATTTTTTGCTTTTTCACCCCTTGTGCATCGCCATCATTTTATATAAATCATTATATATAGTAACTATAACATAATGGTAGACCTGCACAAGTTGTGTTATGTAGGGTGACCACAGACATTAAACCAAAACACGACATACTGCACAACAGTGAAAAATGAAGACAAAAACCCCAAAATGCAAACATTTGACCCACAGCTATTTCCAACATTTTTGACATAACTCAAAATGAGCAAGCAGGGAGCAAGTTTTGTTTGCGCAATATCAAAGAAAACAATCAAGAGAAAAATACAAAAAAAATTCTCACGACCTTCTCTACACTCTTTTTTGTTATACTCCAATACATTTCAAAATTATGCAAAATCTGGACACATTTTGAAGAATTTTTTAAACACATTTCTACAAGACTTTTTCAGTACAATTTTTTCCTAAAATATTAAGAATTACCTCTGCTTGAAATATCTATTTTGAAAATGCCAAGTTTATGCAGCAAAAACTACGTTATGGCGATTTAAAAACAGCAAAAATTAATACTTTTCACCTGTTTCTTAAATTTTAAAAATATGTTCAACTTTAACAGTGTGCTACACGAAAAGTAAACAACATACGACTTTGTTATTTTGGCTAGTGAGGTAGAATTTTGTACTCGTTAACCCTGTCAAGACAGATTATCAAAAACTTGTGTTTCAATTTTTCAATTAAGGCCCGTTTTTTTTCAATCTTGCCCCAACGTGCGACGTGTCTATGACACCACTTTTGTAGAGAAGTTTTACATGGCTGAAATACTCAGGAAATATCGCCAACATTACTGAGGGGTATTTTGCCACCGTTGAAAAGTGTGTTGATGTTGCCTGGCCGGGGAATCGAACCCACGACCCTATGTGTGCAAGGTGGGTGTGCATACCATTGCACCACGGTGGCACCCTATATAACTAAAACCTTCAAAATATCGAAAATCGGGAGGTACCGTTATACGCGGGCTATACTAAAACAAGGACCCATGTTGACAAGTTCGGTTGGAGAAGTTGTGTGACTACTGGAAGTCTCAAATGTCATATTGCTCGTAGTTTAAACAAATATCCAAATACACAAATACCCTTATGGCCTAAGCAACAGTTTTAGCCTAAGCGTACTCAGGACTGTTCGACATACGACCATGTGTGTGTTTACAGTGGCTTAATTGAGCCACCTCGAAAACATGGTTTTGAACGCTTTTACAGCATTTTCTGGCGAGGAAAATCGTTGACCACGACTTTTTTATTGATGTGCTTGAATCAAATGAAGTCATTGGATTCCCAGTCAGGGCTGTACGGCATATGACCCATCAATTCCACGTTTTGTTCGGTCAAACTGGCGCTGGTTTGAATCGATGTATGAGAGCTCGCATTGTCATGATGCAAAACGATTCGCCTTTTCTTGTTTGTTTTTTGAATTTCTCAGGAGACTTCAGCCAAACAAATTGTGGTGTAACACACAGAATTAACCGACCTAAATTTCTCAAGCCGTATAGTCACCACACGGTCAGTTTTGCCGAAGAACCAGCTTTGAAGGTCTTCTTCCATGAACAACTTTCGTTGGATTTGGCTATCTTTCGAAGACCCAAACGGTCGATTCCTGTTTTATTTCGAGCTCCTAAGCATAGATCTAAGATTCGTCTGTGACGAACTTATAAATGTTTGAAGCACCGCGATTATTTTTATTCACAATTTCTTTGCACCAATCCATAAGAACCTTTTTTGGAACGATTGACCAATTTTGCTGGATTTAACGAAAAAATGCATTTTTACGGCTAGCTGTTCATGCAATATCAAATGTTAGTTGGTGGAAGAAATGCCCAAGGGTGCTTCTATCTCACGGTATATAACATGGCGATTTTGCATTATCCGTTCACGTACGACTTTATTTTTTTCTGGTGCAACGTCCAGTTTTGGGTAACCTCACGACCTTGGTTTTTTGGCGAGTGTCGGGCCACTATTGAATTCATTAAACAAGTTTTTCATAGTGCTATCTTCTTCTTCTTTATTTGCCGATCCGCATTCGGATTTTGGCGATCATACAATAACAAATTAAGTATTTTTAGCTGTATATATAGATATATGTTTATGAATATGTTGTGGTAAATTATTCAGCAATGGTGATCTCTCTATTCCTCGCAGCGTTAATAAGGCTTCTTTCATCTGGTTGATTTGTCCACTCCAAAATGTTTTTTATCCAGGATATTTCTCTTCTTCCTCTTGGCCTTTTTCCCTCAATTTGACATTTAATTATGCTTTGGATTACAGAATACTTTTCGTTTCTCATTATGTGTCCCATATAGGACATTTTCCTATTTTTTATGACATCAAGAAGTTGTCGTTTAGTGTTCATTCTTCTCAGGACTTCTTCATTTGGTACTCGGTCAGTCCAAGGAATTTTCAGTGTTCTGCCATAAATCCACATTTCAAATGCGTTCAATTTTTGTTCGTCTATTGACTTTATTGTCCATGTCTCGGCAGCATATAGTAGAGTGGACCATACATAACATTTTATGAAGCGCATTTTTGTTGTAATGTTGAGTAGTGCTATAAGAGGGTCCTTTATCGACATACAAAGATTTAATTTGATCGATGCACTCTTGCCATGATTGACTACGTTTAGGCTAAAAACTTTCAAACTTTCCAAACAATTTCAAATGTTAGTTTTCCTCGTAAGTGTATCACGGTGCTTTTGAAACAAATTTAAATGGAAGGTGCTCGGACTTGGGAAGTTTTTGCAGATTCTGAAACTACAATGTTCATAGATGAGAAATATCAAAAAACAGAAAAAATCGCCGAAGCGCTTTTTAAATAAATCGCGATTTCAAGTTTTTAGGAGTTGTTTATGTTTTCACGATTTTGCTTGGAAACCTCAATTTCTATCAGAAGGGACTGACAAAAATGTTGTAGCTATCAAAATTCTCTACAAGATTGACCTTTATGGTATTTTCGTATGTTTTACCATTTTTGAGATATAAAAGTTCAAAATGGAACAATGCACTGACTGTATCGCCCCCTTATAAAACAATGTCACGAAGGGGGCGTCTTAACTAACTTTTAATGAAAACCGCTTACACAGGGAAAATTTTGTGAATTCTGAAACAGCAATGTTCATAGATGAGAAAAATCCAAAAACAAGAAAAAAAATCGCTGTAGTGATTTTTAAATAAATCGCGGTCAAAATTCACATTTTTAGATGTTTTTTAAGTTTTCACGATTTTGCTTGGAAACCGCAAATCCTATCGAAATGGTACTAAGGAAGATATTGTAGCTGTGAAAATTCTCTAGAGGAATGACCTTTATGATTTGTTCCCAGGTTGTACCATTTTTGAGATAAAAAACTCAGGTTACATTTTAAGGTTTTTTTGTTAGTTTTTCGCTATTTTTTCTTGAATGCGGCAAGTCTTATCGATATGGGACCTGAGAAAATATTAAAGCTGTGAAAATTTTCTACAAAACTGGCTTATGTAACTTTTCCTATGTTGTACCATTTTTTAGATATATAAGTTTAAGTTGGGATTTTGCAGTCAGGACATTGTTTTATAAGTGGGGCGAATTTGAATTGTCCCAATTTGAACTTCTATATCTCAAAAACGGTAAAACCGACGAGAATGTCATGATGGTCAATCTTATAGACAATTGCATAGCTACAACATTTTCTTTAGTCCCATTTTGATAAGACTTGCGGTTTCTAAGCAAAATCGTAAAAACCTAAAAACCCTTAAAATTGCCAACTTAAATCGCAATTTATATAAAAAGGGCTCCGCGATTTGTTTTTTTTTTAGTTTTCTCATCTATGAACATTGTAGTTTTAGAATCTGCAAAAACTTCCAAGGTGCAAGCACCTTCCATTTAAATTTGCTTCAAGAGCGCCGTGGTATTTCTCTACACTTTCAGGTCACCTTTCAATAAAATCGGATATATGTTTTCTTCTAGTATTTATTCTTTATTTGTGTTATTTTATTTTATTTTATTTTATTTTATTTTATTTTATTTTATTTTATTTTATTTTATTTTATTTTATTTTATTTTATTTTATTTTATTTTATTTTATTTTATTTTATTTTATTTTATTTTATTTTATTTTATTTTATTTTATTTTATTTTATTTTATTTTATTTTATTTTATTTTATTTTATTTTATTTTATTTTATTTTATTTTATTTTATTTTATTTTATTTTATTTTATTTTATTTTATTTTATTTTATTTTATTTTATTTTATTTTATTTTATTTTATTTTATTTTATTTTATTTTATTTTATTTTATTTTATTTTATTTTATTTTATTTTATTTTATTTTATTTTATTTTATTTTATTTTATTTTATTTTATTTTATTTTATTTTATTTTATTTTATTTTATTTTATTTTATTTTATTTTATTTTATTTTATTTTATTTTATTTTATTTTATTTTATTTTATTTTATTTTATTTTATTTTATTTTATTTTATTTTATTTTATTTTATTTTATTTTATTTTATTTTATTTTATTTTATTTTATTTTATTTTATTTTATTTTATTTTATTTTATTTTATTTTATTTTATTTTATTTTATTTTATTTTATTTTATTTTATTTTATTTTATTTTATTTTATTTTATTTTATTTTATTTTATTTTATTTTATTTTATTTTATTTTATTTTATTTTATTTTATTTTATTTTATTTTATTTTATTTTATTTTATTTTATTTTATTTTATTTTATTTTATTTTATTTTATTTTATTTTATTTTATTTTATTTTATTTTATTTTATTTTATTTTATTTTATTTTATTTTATTTTATTTTATTTTATTTTATTTTATTTTATTTTATTTTATTTTATTTTATTTTATTTTATTTTATTTTATTTTATTTTATTTTATTTTATTTTATTTTATTTTATTTTATTTTATTTTATTTTATTTTATTTTATTTTATTTTATTTTATTTTATTTTATTTTATTTTATTTTATTTTATTTTATTTTATTTTATTTTATTTTATTTTATTTTATTTTATTTTATTTTATTTTATTTTATTTTATTTTATTTTATTTTATTTTATTTTATTTTATTTTATTTTATTTTATTTTATTTTATTTTATTTTATTTTAAAAATGTCAAATGTTATTTTATTTTATTTTTTGAAAACTTTTAAATTGTGATCGTCGCATCAAAGTCTTAGAGGAAGACAAAATGTCAAAAAATTATTATTTTTTTTATTTAAATTTTGTTGATTCCATAAGTGATATACAAACAGTTCAGTATCAATATCGGCTTTTGTCAAATTGAATGAATTTCCATTGATTAGTTTACATAGCGAATACATAATATTAACACTTATACGTACCATGTACACTATTTATAAAATGTATTCAAATTTCAAAATTACTCTTATTAATAAAACTTTTTTCTTTACTTTCAGGTAAGCAATCTATCCCACATTGTAGAGGAAGGACGAAAGTATCCAAATTGTTATCACAGTACATTAGGTAGCACTTGGAGAATTAGGTTTCACTAGTATCGTAAGTTGAAATAAATAATCATCTAGTTGACATCTTAAATGATGCTCAAAAAATTTGCTAATACTACTTTTTTGAAAATTTTTTAATTTGTGCCTCCGCTCCTTTGTGCCTATCGGTGTTTGATTGTCATATTTAGTAACGTATTTTTGGTTCGACATATGAAAAGACGTTTTGTTTCTTTCTACTCACACTTAATCGATTTAACGTCCAAAAGTTCTTTTGGAATTTAATTAAAATTTCCACGAAACCTATACCACACCTCATGAATATTCAGAACGTTTTCCGCACAAACTTGTGCTAAACATCAACATTTTTTTGATTTATCTTCATCAACGATCTCAAAGCCAGCGAAAAAGTCTTTCGCTCTGTTATACTGTTGATGCTGCTATTGAAACTTTGGCGGATATGACCGCTTTCTATAACATTCCACGTTGATTTATGGAAGTGTCAACATAAATTTTCATTATGAAAAACTTTTATTCTTAGCCTTGAACAAACAGCAACAACAGCAGCAGCCAATAGTGGCAGGGAACACCATATTGCACTATACAAAACGTATGAATATCATCAACATCATCTTGTTGGTGTTGTTGCTATATGTGCATATTCCAATTTGTTTTGGGGAATATATGTATGTAGATCACAACTAGAGAGGGGTGACCAATTTCAATATGCATACATTGCAATGAAAAACAAATTTTTGGTGAAAAGTTGCAAAATTTTTTCAGGTCATCGCATCACACTTTTTTTGTTGTTGTTCCACCATCACTACTATTTTATAGTTACTTACTTTTTTTGCACCATTCCAGTTATATGGAGTTTTGGCAGAGTATTCTGCCAAAGCATGACATGCAAATTTTTTCATAGAAAAAAACTATGCTGACCTTTGAGTTACAAAATTTTCTGTGTTTTCCATGTATATATTAATGAATGAACATTTTGAATATGCGCTTTATTTATTGATGTAAAGGTTCGCTTACCTTAGGGGTGTAGCAAAACTGGAATAATTAATAAATATGTTCGTTTGGTTTTTTTTTTTTAGATATTCAAGAATATTTATAAAATTATTTTATATATATGAGATAAGGAAGACTGAGAAAAGCGCAGATATATGTTTTCCACGGTTATGGGAAAAACAAATGAAAAAGCGAATTATTTAAATGCAGTTAAGTTGTGTTCAAATTTCAATTTTGGAATAATTAATTATTATTTATTTTTACAACAGTATATAAATTAGTAGGGAAATATGAAGGGAAACTGGAATAAGTGGAAGGATTTTAATGGATTCCCCACAATAAATCTTTTGACAACAAAATAATAATATGGCCTTAATACACCTTCTGTGCCTCCATAATAAAATCGCCATGGTTTTGGCCTAATATACACATATATTCTAGCAATAAGCCTTAGGCGTTTATCTAATTATTAAAAAAATTCCTATTTCTTGTCTTAAATTTTGCCATCACTGGAAACTGAAATATTTGTTAGAATTAGGAAAGAGTTAGTTTTGGCTGTTCTGATCACATAACACCTTCAAAATACCAACAGACCGACATTTTATTTTTTCATGTGAAAAAAAAATGGAATCTGCAATTCGCTAGACTCTTCTGGAAGCAGAAAAACTGTTTTTGGAACTAAATAAAACTTATATTTGACTTGAGCATACACACTCATACGAACAAACAAAAACGGTTTAGATGAAGATGACAGACAAGTACAAATCATTGCTTACAAATGATGAACTTGATTTTGTGTGTTTTATTTTGAACACAAACAAAAGTGACAACAACCAGTGTAACATCATAATCTCGTTTAAAAGTTTATCTGTACACAATATTTTAGCGACTCCCGCTAAACGTAGTTCCAACTCCCGTCTTTTTTTTTTTTTTGTTAACAAAGCAAATTGCATTTTTTTTCTCTGTTTCAAATGTACGACACGTTTTCCAACTATAAACTTTTGCTAAACTGATGTTCCATTTTCTTTGCTGCAACTTTTTGGATTTTGTTTTTCTCTTTTCTATTTTGTAGTACTTTACCTGTATGATTTGTACTGCTGTCATTTGTGGTATTTTTAGCTGAATTTCACCATAATATTTATTGTTCGTCGGTAAATCAGTTGATTTTTTACCGGTGACCTAAAAAAGAACAACAAATTTTACGGCGATCGGTTAACGTTAACGTGTGTAAGATTCGTTTTTAGCCACAACAATAAAATAGTATACTTTTTTCATGAAAAAAATTACACCTGAAATGGATTGAAGCATTGCAGAAAAACCTATTTCCAAGTAAAGAATATTTAATCATTTTTTGTAGTGACATAAGGAATTTTCTAGTTTTTGCAAATCATTGTATTTATTTTCCCCAGCTTTACCAAATTCCCCTCTCTACCAAATTATAAACAATTTCTACTTTTTCCCGCTGCACTAGTTTTGTGCAACAAAATAAGCGTGATGTTAGTGACATGAAATAATAGAGATGACATAAACGCTTTAAAGCATACAATAATGCTGCAACTTTCAAGGCATGACTATGCCGACCTACACCCACATAGTACAAATGCTGCCAACAAATCTAAATATGTTTCAGCAAAGCCAAGCCAAGAAAAGCACACACACATACAAATAACCAAAAATTGTGCATGCACTGTAGAAAACTTCTTTATATAAAACTTTTCTTTAGTGAAAAAAAATTTCAGAAAAAAATGCACAACTTCCCCCACTTTTTATTTGTTGTACAAATATCAAGTTTTATTTGTCTCCAAGAGAGAGACCAAATTCACTTTTTTATACATGGTTTTCATATGGCCAATAGTGTTGTTGCTGTTAGATCTTTTCAACCTATTTTTCTGGTCCGGGCGCTATGTTTGTGCCACGCCAAGCAGAAGCAGTAAAGTCAAACGACAAACCAACCATTGCTAAAGAGGCATGCAACCAACCAACCTACCAACCAGCCATCCAGTCAGTCAGGCATGTTTCAATGCAGTTTTTTTCTCTTCATTCTTATGTGATTTGTTTTCTTCTACAACATACATACTTTGGGCAATGTTGTTTGTGCGATTTTGTTGGTGTTCATGCTGTTTGTTGACATCTTTAAGGAAATTGCATTGCATAAGTTAGAAAGACAGAGAAACAGCAACGTGAAGAAAAAGCAGATATGAGACGACGAAATCAGTAGCAGCACAACTTTTTGAGGTTTCTTTGGGGAAATTGACAGAAGCAGCTTTAATTATGATTTTGAAAGATGTTCTGTCGGGTTAAGAGATGAGAGTTTTTCAGCACAATTTGTGCCATCAAGTGTCAAGTGCAGTAGGGAGAACTTTTAATAACTTGAGATTTTTGATTTCCACATTGTTGAGCATATGAAAAGTTGTTTTTGTAAAAGAATATCGGATATAAAATGTTATAATCAAATGTTTAACATTTTTATGTATGTAGATGCAAAATGATTTGTGGATTGTTGTTATTTTCCCTAAATGGGAAAACTGTTTGAAATGCAAAAAAAGTATTATTATGATAAATTTTATATTATTGAAGCATTTGATAGAATTGTTGATTTGTTGCCTTTCTGTGCCCCTTCTATTGATGGTCTTGTTTCTATCAACCATATGCTGATTCTAACGTTAGCACGGAAGTAGGTACTGTCACTAGGGTAAAGAGAATATACCCTGATGCAGTTCTCAGAGCGGTTTTCTGAGGTGTGAATACCTTTTAATTGAGTTGAACGGTTATTCGCAAACGCCATCAACCCTTCTCAGCGATATCATGTATTTTATCACCGTGGTAAGCACGTCCGCATTACACTCAGAAGGTGTGCGGTTCAATTCCTCCACCATATTTCATGTTTAATCTGGATTTAATCTGGAGATTTTTGAGCACTGGGGACCCCAAATTTAGCTAGTTCGGTCATGTAAAAGCGGGCGATACCGTTATATGGGGCCTGTACCTCAACGTGCACCTATGTTAAAATTTTTTTATAAAGAAGTTTTTAACCACTGAAGACCATATATGCCAAAGGACATTCAATCTTGCCCGAAAATGTAGATAAAAACTAAAAATCGGTGCTACCATTTTATCGGCCCATAGCAAAACGTTGACATAAGTTGAATATTTTTTGGAAAAGTTTTGTGAACACTTTGAAGCTCAAATAACAGGTAGTTCAGTCAACAATTGTAAGTAAAATATTCAAATTACCTGAAATCGGGAGGCACCGTTGTATGGATGCTATAAGGAAACATGGACCTATGTAGACCATTTTTGGTGAAGAAGATTCGTTATATTCTATACTTAAACGTGAGCCAATGTTGACAACTTTGTTTTTGTGGATAATTTTCGCGACCGAAGGGAATCTCAAATGTCAAATTAACGGTAGCTCAGTCAAAAAATGTAGCTTGCACCCCAAAATAACGAAAATCGGGAGGTACCGTCATATGGGGAAAATAACTAAACGTGGACCTAAGGTAACAATTTATGGTGGAGAAGTTTCGACACTGCAGGGACACTCAAATATCAATTTGCCGGTAGTTCAGTAAAAAAATTAAGATAAAACCCTCAAAAATATCGAAACGGGAGCTAGAGTTGTATGGGAGCTATGTCGACAATTTTCGGTACAAACACCAATGCCATCAGGAACGCTAAATCATCCAAAGCGTTGGGCCCTGATGGAATCTCCCTGGTAATGCTGAAGCAGCTGGATGAGCCGGGAGTGGAGTATCTCACTAAAATTCTCAACTTGTCGCTATCCACCCTCATTGCTCCCGAAGTCTGGAAAATGGGCAAATATGCCAGCAAAATGGAATCGTACGTGCCGATTTCGCTTTTGTCGCCCGTAGCAAAGACCCTTGAGGCCTTAGTTCTCCCCAGTATCAGAAATAGCTATCAAGTTGATCATCAGCATGGATTCCGTAAGCAGCACAGCACGACAACTGCTCTGCACGACATTTCCACAAATATTTGTCAACGATTCAACCAGAGACGGCCGTGCGATATAACAGTGATGGTGGCGCTTGACTTATCAAAAGCCTTCGATACAGTCAGGCACTCCACGCTGTTTGAGGACATTGAGCAGACAACCTTCCGGGAAAGCTTGAAACGTTGGATAGTCAATTATATGTGTGGACGTCAGTCGTACATGGAATTCTAGAACAAGAATTCCAAACTCCGTAGAGTGTAACAGGGAGTTCCCCAAGGTGGGGTGATATCTCCGGAACTGTTTAACCTCTACCTCTCCTGTATTCCGCCACCTCCAGCCGGCATCGAGATCGTAACGTATGCGGATGATTGCACGATCCTGGCGTCGGGTACCTATCCTGATGACATCTGTGAGAGAATGAACAACTATTTAACCGATCTTACCACCTTTTTCCATTCGAGGAATATGCAGATTTCCGCCACAAAATCAACAGCCACTCTGTTCACCACGTGGACAGCGCAGTTTGGAAGAGAATTGAATGTCGTGGTCGACGGTAGCAGAATTCCGACCACAAACTTCCTCAAAATGTTAGGGGTCACATTCGACACTACTTTCACGTCGTACCCGCACGCCACAGCTATCTGCGACAAAATGAAAAGTAGTAACAAGGTCCTCAAGTCCCTAGCCGGCAGCATTTGGGGTGCATATAAAGAAACCTTGTTGACCAAATATAACGAGATGGGTCGGTCTGTGGTAAGCTATTCGGCGCCAGTCTGGTCCCTGAGATTATGTGATACGAATTGGAAAAAGATTCAAACTTGCCAGAATGCCGGCCTGAGAACAGTAACAGGGTGCCTCCTCAAATCTTCAGTGGACCATCTACATGAGGAGGCAAAGATTCTTCCAGTAAAGCAACACAATGAGATGCTTTCGTTGCAGTACCTGCTTGGATGTTACCATGTGAGCCATCCCAATCACCATCTTGTGGGTAGGAAGGTAGGATCGGGAAGGATATCCATGCTCAAGAGGGAGAGGTCCAACGATACAGGAGAGAACCCCTAGATCAACAAGCGTATCGATCAGGTTTAGTTTTGGCTGAACTACGCTCGGGATATTGCAGTCGCCCAAATACTTATTGTGCGGAAATCGGCCGCGCCGTGCAAGACATCTGCCCAGTATGTGGCATGGGCTCGCACGACACAAAACACCTTTTAAATTGCCCAGCCAAACCTACTCATCTAACTCCAGTGGATCTGTGGTTACATCAAATCGAAGCAGCCACATTCCTGGAACTGGAGACAGACCCAGAGCCAGATTGAACAGAAGAACGAACATACTAACATAATAATAAACACTGTTACAACAACAACAATTTTCGGTGGAGAAGTTTCTGACTGAATGGATTATCAAATATCAAATAACCAGTAGTTCAGTCAAAAAATGTTGGCAAATCCCTCAAAATGCCGAAAATCGGGAGGTACCGTTATAGGCGGCTATACCTAAACATGGACCTATGTTAACAATTTTTGGTAGAGAAGAACATTTTTGGGACCCCTAAGAACATTAAATGTCAACTTACAATTGGCTCGGTTAAAAATTGTAGCATAAATCCTCAAGATACCGAAAATCGGGAGGTAACGTTATATGGGGACTGTACATAATCATGGGCCTATATAGACCATTTTTAGTGAAAAAATGTTGTGGCCCCTAAGAACCTTAAATGTCAAAGTACATCTGGTTTGGTTAAAAATTCCATCTAAAATTCTCAAAATACCGAAAATCGGGTGGTACCGTTTTATGGGGGCTGTACTTTAACATTGGCCTCTATTGAAAATTGTATGTGAAGAAATGTTGTGACCCCTAAGAACCCAAAATGTCAAATAACATATGGTTCGCTTAAAAAGTCCAGCTAAAATTCTCAAAATACCGAAAATCGGGTGGTACCGTTATATGGAGGCCATACCTAAACATGGATCTCTATTGAAAATCTTTTGATGAAGAAGTGTTGTGACCCCTATGATCCTTAAATGTCAAAGTACAACTGGTTCAGATAAATATTGTAACTAAAACCTTTAAAAATTCTGAAAATCGGGTGGTACCTTTATATGGGGGCTTTACCTAAACATGGGCCTATGTTGACAATTTTTAGTGAAGAAGTGTTGTGACCCCTAAGAACCTAAAATGTCAAAGTACAGCTTGTTCGATTAAAAATTGTAGCTGCATTCCGCAAAATAACGAAAATACGGAGTTACCGTTATATGGGAGCTATACCAAAACATGGGCCGATATAGCCCATCTTCGAACTTGACCTGCCTATAACAAAAATATACTCGGGTGAAAAAATATAGTTCAATTTTTGGGGACGCTAGAGTGATTATAGCAGACAAACAGACGGCATATGGCTAGATCGACTCAGAAATTTATCCTGATCAAAAGTATGTACACTTTATAAAGTCACAAATGAGTATTTCAATACCTTACAAACGGAAAAACAAACTTAATAAACTGGAGGTTATAAAAAACTTATCTACAACCAGTGTCGTAAGACATGTCGATCGTTTCGGCGAAAAAAGTATGTCCAGTGGTTCCCAGATGCGTATCGAGCAAACCTTAGGCTCCCTGGATCCCATTGTAATATTCAATTCAAACTTAACCACAGGCCATTTCCCTTTTCGCAGCCTGTGTGGCCGTTAACACTTGTCACATATTGCCTCTACCTCTACATATACCTATGCCAAGAATCACTTCCGCGCTCAGAGGCAAAACAAAAATTACCTTCTTATACAAAATAATCTACAACTTTCTAATACAAACATTTAAAAACAGACACTCACCCCTCCCCCAACTAAATGAAACCGGAAACCACAAAACAAGCATAAATTTCGCACTAACCTTTTCTCGGTGCAATGCAGAATAAATTGTACCGGTTATTTTACAAGCAATTTGTCTAGAAGGTTTTCGAAAGTAAGGAAAGAAATTTTTATGGCTAAAATAACCTTTGCATGGTTACATGTTACCAACCCTCACAAGGAAAACCAGAACAACAGCAACACCAACAAGCACAAAAATCAATTATCTATTTCTAAACTTCAATAACGTACACGGAACACACCCATAGAGCATTGAGTTGCCGGATGTTTGTGGAGGTTATGGCAAGCAATGTAAAGGTTAAATTTTGCATAAATTTCCAATAAACACCAGAATACTTTTCACAACAACTTTGAGAAAAGAAAATAAAAGAAAGGCTCGTTCTTACAATCCATATTTACGTCATGTTCGGAAAGTTTTGCTCCACTACTATTATCTACTGTGCCAATAGCTTCTTAAAAATATTTTGCGGTATAAAAAAACATATTTTTTCTTGGCTTTGCTTTACTTAAAGTTAACATTTTAAAGAAGCTAACATTTACTACAACAACAACAAAAGTAACATATCTTACAACATCACTGTGTATATATTTTGTAAGCTATAATAGACCGAGGCAATAACACTTGGCTTCCTGTTTTGAAGCATAAATTGTACATGAACTACTATAGAAAAAACAACAAGGTTTAGGAGTTCATGTTCTACTATTCTGTTCAATGTTTGTATACGAAACACTAAACCAAACGGAAATGAAAGACTTAAATGCAAAATACTATAGCTGCAGGTTATAGATTTTTATAAACAAAAGCAAAGTGCTGTAAAAGAATTGACTACACTTTCACATTTACCCAGACATTGCTAAGTGTTATGGTTATTTGGTTTTGTTTTTGCAAGCAATAAGCTTTTTTTTACTTTTTTCTGGAGTTTGTTATCAATGGCAATTTACGCAAAGAGTCGATGAATGCAGAGAGATAGGGAAAGTGAACTCAGAGAAGAGTATAAATTTGAAGTTGTTCATTAAGATTTGTTCGATATACACTTTATGTGTGTGGGGTATGTGGGTTTTGTGTTAAATGGGAAGGAGGACAGCCAATGTATTTGGTAAAAATTGTGGGAGTTTTTTTACACTCAGCCTTGTGGCAACAGAGGGTATTTACTCTCTGTCACCATCAGAAATGTGAATCATTAAAATAATAATTTTAGATGTCACATTTTTAACAAGTAGCGAGTAAATAACGTTAAGTTTTCCCGGGCCGAACCAACCACCCTCAAGCAAGTAATATTCGGAACTTATATGCAATATTAAATTTTCACAATTTTCTGTCGAGATTTGTCTTTTTAGCACTGGGAACTTCAAGTATCTAATTTTAACAAATTCGGTCAGTTAAAAAGGGGGTAATGTTATATGGGGCCACCGTGGTGCAATGGTTAGCACGTCCGCCTTGCACTCAGAAGATCTGCGGTTCGAATCCCAGGCCAAACAACATCAAATTTTCAACGGTGGCAAAATTCACCCTCAGTAATGCTGGCGACATTTCCTGAGTATTTAAGCCATG
Organism: Musca autumnalis; assembly: GCF_047663935.1. Taxonomy (NCBI): domain Eukaryota; kingdom Metazoa; phylum Arthropoda; class Insecta; order Diptera; family Muscidae; genus Musca; species Musca autumnalis. Next base: position 312,277,874 of record NW_027411644.1, on the reverse strand, counting down.
AAAAACTTCTCTACAAGTGGCGTCGTAAGACACCGGAGTGCACTCATTGATATGAGAGAAGTTTCCCTTGTCCCATCTGGGATGTTTGTGAACAAAAAAAAAAAATGTTATATGGGGGCTATACCACAACTTGGGCCAATGTCCACAATTTGTGATAGAGAAGTTTTTAACCACTCGGAACAACAATCGCCAAAGGACTTCCAACTTTGTCCGAAAATGTAGACAAAAACTAAAAAACGTGGGGCTATGCTAAAACGTGCACATATATTAACAATTTTTGGTGGAGAAGTTTTGTGAATAACAGCTTAGTACTTACTTAGCTGGCCCATAACCGAACATTTATTCTATAGGCCGAACTAAGAAAAGATCTCCAATTCTCTCTATTTGTTGTTTCGCACTCTGGAATACCGCGCCTTTTCATATCTTCATCCACTTGTTTGCGCCATCTATTCTTTGGCCTGCCAATTCTGCGTGCACCGCCAAGCGGTTCGTATTTATACGCCTTATTAGCGGGTTCATCATCGCTCATTCTTATGATATGGCCTAGCCAACGCAATCGTTGCATCTCAATACGTTTAACTATATTGATGTCGTTGTATAGTAGATACAGCTCGTGGTTCATGCGACGTCGATATTCACCGTCAACGCAGATTGGTACGTAGATCTTTCGAAGAATTTTTCTCTCAAACACACCAAGCCCAGGCTTCGGAACCATACATCAGCACCGGTAGTATCAGTGCTTTGTTAAGTGTTATTTTTGTTTGGCGAGATTTGGCTTTGTTTTTAAACTGCTTACTTAAGGCAAAGTAGCATTTGTTAGCCAACACAATTCTTCTTTTTATTTCACAACTGATGTCGTTAGTTGTGTTTACGGCGGTGCCGAGGTAGACGAAGTCTTTTACTACCTCAAAATTATAGGAACCAACGTCGACAGTTGGCCCGATCTCTATGGACGCATTGCGCGTCGATACCATCAACTTAGTCTTCCCGCCGTTTACCGCCAGACCCACTTTAGCAGATTCTCCTTCGACCTTCATAAAGGTATCTGTTACTTCTTTTACTGATCGTCCCATGATGTCTATATCATCAGCATAAGCAAGTAATATGTGGCTGTTGGGGAAGATTGTGCCACTTCTTTTGACGTTTGCCTCTCGAATAACCTTTTCCAGCATGATGTTGAAGAGATCACACGAAAGGCTGCCTCCTTGCCTGAAACCTCTTTTGGTACAAAATTCTTCGGAGAGGTTCTTTCCTATTTTAACTGAGGATCTCGTGTCAGTTAAAGTCATTTTACAAAGCCGAATGAGCTTTGCGGGGATACCAAATTCAGACATGGCCTGGAATACCTTTGAACGAAGTGGGCTGTCGAAGGCTGCTCTATAATTGACAAAGAGGTGGTAGGTGTCGATCTGCATCTCTTGGGTCTTCTCCAGGATTTGCCGCAGGGTAAATATCTGGTCAATGGTGGACTTGCCAGGTCAAAAGCCGCATTGGTATGGTCCCATTATCTCGTTGACCATAGGCTTTAGTCGTTCGCACAATATCCCTGATACGATCTTGTAGGCAATCGGGAGTAGACTTATGCCCCTATAGTTAGAGCATACAGTCTTATCTCCTTTCTTATGGACGGGGCACAGGATACTCAGGTTCCAAACGTTCTTCCTGCCAGATGGTACTAACTAGCTCATGAATAAACCTTATCAGCGTGTCGTCTCCGGTTTTGAACAGCTCGGCTGGTAAGCCATCGGCTCTTGCTGCCTTATTGTTCTTCAGCCGGTTTATTGCTGTCTTTACCTCATCTTGGCTGGGCGGTATACATTCAATACCATCTTCTGGGATTGGATCTGTGGTATCTTCGTCGTCTTCGCTGGATACCAACAGGTTCGAAAAATGCTCTTTCCATATTCTGACCACACTGTCTGTATCAGTTACCAAATTACCTTTTACAAAGCCAGATGAGCTTTGCGGGGATACAAAATTCAGACATGGCCTGGAATATCTTTGAACGTAGTGGGCTGTCGAAGGCTGCTCTATAATTGACAAAGAGGTGGTAGGTGTCGATCTGCATCTCTTGGGTCTTCTCCAGGATTTGCCGCAGGGTAAATATCTGGTCAATGGTGGACTTGTCAGGTCTAAAGCCGCATTGGTATGACCCCATTATCTCGTTGACCATAGGCTTTAGTCGTTCGCACAATATCCCTGATACGATCTTGTAGGCAATCGGGAGTAGACTTATGCCCCTATAGTTAGAGCATACAGTCTTATCTCCTTTCTTATGGACGGGGCACAGGATACTCAGGTTCCAAACGTTCTTCCTGCCAGATGGTACTAACTAGCTCATGAATAAACCTTATCAGCGTGTCGTCTCCGGTTTTGAACAGCTCGGCTGGTAAGCCATCGGCTCTTGCTGCCTTATTATTCTTCAGCCGGTTTATTGCTGTCTTTACCTCATCTTGGCTGGGCGGTATACATTCAATATAATCTTCTGGGATTGGATCTGTGGTATCTTCGTCGTCTTCGCTGGATAGCAACAGGTTCGAAAAATGCTCTTTCCATATCCTGAGCACACTGTCTGTATCAGTTACCTTTCTGGTCTCTACAGGAGGTGGTGCCCGTACCAAAGCCATCAGTTTGATGCTTCACTCTTTGGTAGAATTTTCGGACTTCATTCTGGCTCCTGTACATCTCGATTTTTGCACACTCCCGCTTTTCCATCTCTCTCTTTTTCCTGCGGAAAAGACGTTTCTCCTCTCTCCTTTTCTCCCGATACCTCTTTCGTGCGCTACGCGTTGCTACGGATTGTAAAGTAGCCCTATATGGTATCCAAGTGTACTTTGCCATTGCGCTGATATGTTTTGGGGATGAGGAGTGCTTTGATTAAGCAATTGGGCTAGTTGAGTGGAATATGCTGTGGCTATCTGTTGTGATTCCAGCTTACCGATGTCAAACTTTCGTGTTGTGTCTGTTTGTACTTTGTTTGCTACGTTTAACCGGGTGCGTACCTTTGTTGCAACTAGGTAATGGTCCGAGTCTATGTTTGCTCCTCGGAACGAGCGCACATCCAACACGCTAGTAATGATAGTATTATCATTACGAATATAATAATTATATTTATTTAATTAATAATTTCATGTAATAATTTTAATAACAAAATATCATTCCTTCTTCCCACTTCACTTCATTTACCCAATATCTGTTTATAATATCCCAACACATATTTTTATTATAATTGATAAATTTATAGATTTTGTCCTACCCATTATGATTATACTAATACTTTGTACAATCCTCCTGTCGACATATTTGAATTTACTGTTATTTATATTTTTCATTTCCTGTAAAACATATTTTCATATTTTGTCACTTTTCAATTTCCCTTCAAATGAATAAGTTGTTAAATAAAATAATTTTAATTTGAATTTTGAAATAATATTGAATTTGAATAAAATATTTAAAACCAATAACAAACGGCAGACGGGCGGACATGGCTAAATCGACTCTAAATTGTCTGAAACGAATTTCGTCCAAACATACTTGGGGTCTAAAACCGTTATTTCGATGAGGCACATTTTTGTCCGTATCAAAGTGTATATACCCTTTTAGCCTAAAGACTGAGGGTATAATTAAAGATGTAGATGTACAATTTCCAGAATGAATGTTAGTTGATGGCATTGACAATGTTTTTACGAAAAAAACATATTCATAAATAGTATTCTAGCTTCCTTAAAAAAATTTTTGTAAATTACTTTTTTTGTTTTTTTTTTTAATATCACTACTACAAATTAATGTTGAGTTTCACTAATGTTGGGAGTATTTGTATTTGAAACTCCATATTTTTTGAGAATACAGTGGAAAGTCTCTAGTTTACAATACGAAAAAATCCAGCTGGCCCCATCTGCCCGCCGGTAAGTTATTTCCTTTATACCACGCCGGTAAAATCTTCAAAATTCCGAAAATCGGGAAGTACGTTTACATTTTGTGCAAGGAGGTATTTTATGTATTGAGAACTCAACATCCAAAATTACTGCCAAATCGGTTGGAAAATTTGCAAAAATTTTTTCAAAATCCACAAATCGTGAGGTACGTGTATATGGGGGCTATACCTGAACGTTGACCTATATTCAAAATTTTTTGCAAAAAGGAATTTTATTCACTCAGAACTCAGAAAATACAAAATTACAACTAAATCTGTTAGAAAATTTGGCTAAAATCGTCAAATGACCGAAAATCGGGCGGTACCTTTATGTGCTATATATATAGGCTATAACTAAACGTGGACCTATATTGAACATTTTTTGCGAGGATGTATTTTGTTCACTTAGAACTCAAAATGCTAAATTTCAACCAAATCGGTTGGAAAATATGCCTTAATTCGTCAACATACGAATAATCGGGCTGTAACTTTATATGAAGGCCATACGTAGATGTTGACCTACATAAATCCACGTACTTTTTTCTATTTTTTGCCTCGTTATAAACCAATGTTTAATATTTCGAGGCGGTAGCTCGATTAGAACTATTTTTGGGACTCCTATCCATACAAGTGGGACCACTGTGGATCGTCTTCATTCTAATTAACAACTACCCCCTAGATATTGGCTGCTACGTACGATGGCATTTTTCAGTTTATTTTGAAATGAAAGTTCGAACAACGTAAGTTCTGAGCTTTTCCGTTCCTTGGCATCTTCCATCCCCTACATCACCTCATAAATTCCACAAACGGAAATGCAAGTTTTTGTTTCTATAAATAATATTAATTTTGTAAACAGACTATACAACATTATTTCTATCACTCAAACCTGTCCTTGGGGGAAAAACACACGAAACAAGATTTGTATAAATTTTGGTTATGTCTATCTTGTCTCCTCTATCAAGCATCTGTAAACAACAAAAGAAACAACCCTTGACATTTTTCAACACCATCTCAACAGGGGATTTGTTGGAGAATAGGGCTAAGAAAATTAATATTTTGCCACAAAAAGCACACCGAGCTTAAACCAAAGAAAAGAAAAAAAACTTGTTTTTTTTTTTGGGTTATAAATTTCCCTTTTCTTGTCAAAAAAAAAAAAAACTTTCACATAAGCACAAAGTTATGGTAAAAAAACAACACATACCACTCCCTGTGAATATTGTTGGGGTGCGGGCATTTATGGTTAGTTGCTGTTGGGCAAATATTTTCTTGTGTTAGGCTATTTAGACAGGTTTTTATTTCGTTGCGTGTTTTTTGTATTACTGTTTTGTTGTTTTTTATTCGTTCATTGTTAATAACAATATTTCATCGATAGCATCAATACTTCATTTTGACTACCGGCAGCTGTGAGACTTGATTTCCGGAATATGGAATGCGGATGTATTGCCGCCATTGGCTTATATAATCTATGTATGTACATAAAAAAGAAGAAAAAAAACGAAAAACCTATAACCTACTCTGCATGTATCTGGCAAATATTGCCAATAACAAAAATGCCCATATTCACAAAAGAATTGAACAGTTTTCCTTTTTTTCCTACCATTTTTTATTTATGACATTTCCCCTGGCTCGTGGGCCTACTCTTAGTTGTTTTTTTTTCTTCTTAGTTTTTGTTGTTATTTTTTGGGATCTTTTTGGATGTTTTTTTATTTAGGCTTTTTTTGTTAAGTCAGGGCTATAAATTATTGCCAGGGTGATAATTTATATTATAACAAATTGTTTTTTGTGTAAAAGAAGCCTCTTATGGTGCTTGTTGTGTTCGAGTGTTGCCTTTAGAGACTTGTCCCCAAAGTATATGTGTGTGTATTTTTTGTGAATATATCTTAAAAATGTGTGTGTATGTATATAAAATAATAATTATGTTCACCTAATTGTTTGGGTGGGATCCACACATCTATCCATTCACATAGTGGGATTATTTATTTTAGGTCGTAATAAAATCCATTTTAACATCTTTCAAAGTGTTCTTTTCAAGTATTGTTCTGTAAATTTTTGGGTAAATGGATTTGGTATAAAAATTTGGGATATTATTTGCCTACGCGGGCCGGCCATATATTTTTTGTAATGGAAATTAAATCTTTACACAAACTCCAATGAATTAATTTTATGGAAAAAAAATGTGTCGTTATAAAAAATCTGATTGCGCTGCGCCTAAATCGACAACGCCTTTGAGAGTGAAAACCACAATATGATTAGAGGTATACAAATAAATTATGAACTTAGGGTGAAGTATGTTTTTAAAATTACCAAGCAACGGTTCTGACCGGCATTAACATGACAAACCTCAGTTTTTATCATTAATTAATTTCTCGTTAGAGTCGAGCTTAATGATTAATGATGCAAGTGAAAAAGGAAAGCCGACGATTCGAACCCACACAACCACCACTATGTGACATGCATGTTTCGCCTTTGGTAGAGGCTCAACTAACTTTTCCTCTTTCAAATGCAATTTGTTGTTCGAATATTTGACAAAACACTCGGATACCGCCTAAACACTAACCTGAGGTTTTGCGGGTAAGTTTTCATTTTTCTTGGAACACAAAATTCCAATTAACAACCAATTAGGTAGACAAATGTTACTAAAATCTTCAAAAAAAATTTTAAAAGGTGATACCTTTATACCGAAAATTCAAAATACAGAAAATTGCGACGGTACCGATCTTGGGAACTATTTGAAAACATATACCAACAAATTTCAGGTGGAAAGTTGTATACAATCAACTAAGCCTGAATACCATATTCCAGCAATTTCGGTGGGATATTGTGGCCACAACCTTCAAAATACCGAAAATCGGTAGGTACCGTTTTCCGGGATCGCCCCCAGCGGGTACAGTCCCCCAGCGAAGACTAAATACCAAATTTCAGCCATTTGAAAATACCGCAAATCAGGAGGTACCGCTCTATGGCAGCTATATGACAACATGCACCTATACCGACAAATCCCAGGTGGAAAGATGAATCCACTACACTGGTTTTAACTCAAAGGGAAAAATCGATGTCGGATTTTTTTATGCGGCACCACCCTAAAGTTTTTAGTTTTGTTAGATGTTAACATGCCAAAGTTTAAGCACAATCGGAATATGTTAACGTGTGGCACTGGGGCCTCAAAGTTTCCATAGTGATTTGAGTGGAGCCAAAGGTGAATTTTAACGAAATTGCTATAAAGGCCACAATTATTGTCAAATTAAATAGAACATTTTACCAGTTCATTTCTGTGGCTAAACAAGTAATCCTACAAAAAAATGTGAAAATCTGCCATACATTTCAGTGGCAATGAGGCCAAAACCTTCAAAATACCGAAAATCGGGAGGTACCCTTCTATGGGAGCCATATGAGAAGGTGGAGCTATACCAACAATTTTCAGGTGGAATGTTGTGCACACCCAATGAAGCTTGAATACCAAATTCCCACCGGAAGTGACATAGAGGCCAAAACTTTCAAAATATCGAAAATCGGGAGATACCCTTCTATGGGAGCCATATGAGAAGGTGGACCTATAACAAAAATGTTCAGGTGGAATGAAGCCTGAATACCAAATTCCCACCGGAGGTTACAACCTACAACATACAGAAAATCTGCAGATACCACTCTATAGGGGCTATATGCATTTACCCATGCCGACAAATTTCAGGTGGAAAGTGTTATACCCCCAACGAAAACTAAATACATACCAAATGTCAGGCATTTCGCAAATCGAGAGGTGCCGTTCTATGAATGCTACATCAAAACGTGGAGCGATATTGCTCATTTTCACTATCAATTATCCCAGGGATAATAGAAATTTCTATACCAAATAACAGAGCTGTATCTTAAAAATTGCGAGCTTTATATTGATCTCAACTGACGGATGGACAGACTGACATGCTTTTATTGACTTAGAATGTTATGCTGATCAAGATTATATATATAGTCTCCGAAGAATATTTCGATGTGTTACACAAGGAATGACAAATTTAATTTTACCCTCCATGGTATATGATGGGGGTATAAAAAGGCGTATATATATTAGCCACAAGGTATGACAAATAAATTCGGAGTAGAGTGGTGTACGGTATGGCAGCCCAACGTGTTTCTGCTTTATATTTCTCTGAAAATCGGCAAACAAAAACTAGGAAACTGATGAGAATCTGAGATTTGATTTGAAACTATAGTCTTACCTGTCTTACCCCTTGACGAACAATGTAAATTTGTATACCCTCAGCATTTATGCTAACGAGGTTATATACACTTCCATACGTGCAAAATGTGCCTCATCGAAGTAATGGTTTTAGACCCCAAGTATGAAATGTGTTTCAGACCATTTGGAGTCGATTTAGCAATGTCCGTCTGTCTGTCTGGCTGGCTGGAGCGCACCATAACTATCGAACGGATGAACCGATTTGGTCCAAAATTTGACATTCGCAATATTTTGTCCAAACTTAGTTTAAGTTCGAAGATGGGTTATATCGGTCCACTCCCTCCGGTACCTCCCCCACAAAAGTTCGAAAATGTTCGGAAAATTTGTTCGCACGATAACTCTTGAAAGGAATAACCGATTTGGTCCATACTTTGCACATATTGAAATTTCTATCAAACTTAGATGAGGTTCCAATATGGACTCAATCGGTCAACTCCTTCGGGTACCTCCCACACAAAATTTCGGAAAAGTTTAGTTTAGGACCTGGTCTCGAATCGCTTTGATTTTTATTTTAGCAAGTTGTATTCGCTGTCCTCTATACGACGCTGTAAGTTTAATTAGGGGCAAGTCCATACTTCCTGAGAAAATAGCCTGAAAGGTACAAAAAGCCCCTATGACGCCGTGTGTAGTGGATGGAGCGCAAGATAACTCTCGAACGGATCTGCCGATTCGGTCCTAAATTTGGCTTTCGTAATATTTTGCCCAAACTAAGTTTAAGTTCGAAGATGGATTATATTGGTCCACTCCTTCCGGTACCTCCCGCACAAAAGTTCGAAAATGTTCGGAAAATTTGTGCGCACGATTACTCTTGAAGGGAGTAACCGATTCGGTCCATACTTTGCACATTATGAAATCTCTACCAGACTTAGATGAGGTTCGAATAAGGACTCAATCGGTAAACTCCTTCGAGTACCTCCCACACAAAATTTCGGAAAAGTTTAGTTTAGGACATGCTCTCGAATCGACTTGGTTTTTGTTGCTACATCTTGTGTTCACAAGTTTCAACAAGCTTCATTAGGGGCAAGTCCATACTTCTTGAGAAAACAGCCCGAAGGGTGTAAAACACCCTATGACACCCCCATGGTCTATGTCGGTCCATTCCTTTAAGTACCTTTTCCTCAAAATTTTTGAAGTTTAATCCTAACCAACATTTTTGTCGGTTCATACGACCAAAATTTTGAAATCCACTAAAACATAAGTTTTTTGTGAAAAAAGTGTTTCAATTTACACAGGCTGAGGGTATAGCTCTGTCAGCAAAGCCGACTGATACTTGTTATGTGTAGGAAAAAAAACGGTTCTAGTCGCTGGGAATGAGTGTCCCCAGCTAAACGTCAATCCCATGCAAAATGGCAGTCACATGTTTCAGTCGACTTATCAAAAGACATCGAGCAGACTACCCTCCAACAAGTCTGAAACGTTCGATAATCAGTTATATGTGTGGACGTCAGTCGTAGGTGGCCTTTAGGAACGAACTGCCCAAGACCTGTACATGGAAACAGGGAGTTCCCAAAGGTGGAATGTTATCTCCAGAACTGTTTAACCTCTACCACGCCTGTATTCCACCCCCTCTAGACAGCCTTGAAATCGTAACGTATGAAGGAGATTGTACGATATTGCCATCAGGTATCTTCCCTGATGTCATTTGTGAAAAGTTGAACTTCTATTTGACTGATCTAAACACTTTTTTCCACGCGAGGAATATGCAAATATCCGCAACTAAATCTACGGCCACTCTGTTTACCACATGGACTGCAGAGTTGGGTACTGGGTTGAATGCCATTATAGAGGGTAGTAGAATTCCGACCACCAACTACCCCAAGGTTCTAGGGATCGCATTCTTAAGTCCTTAGTCCCTAGCCGCGGCACTTAGGGTGCAGATAAAGAAACTTTATTGAACACATAAAACGCAATAGGTCAGTCTGTGAGTAGCTATGCGGCTCCAGTGTGGTCCGCGAATGTAAGCGAACCCCGATGGAAAAATATTTAAACTTGTTAGAATGCGCCATGAGAACTGCAACAGGGTGCCTCTTCATGTATTCGTGAGGAGACAAAGATTCTTCCAGAAAACAGTACAACTATTAAGCAGGTTTAAATTGCAGATATCATTAACAAATATCGTGTGCGAATGCGGTCTTCGGAGAACATCCCCCATCTATAGAGGCCGTGTAGCATCAACTATGCCCGGGATGGTGCATTCACCTAAATTCCAATAGACTAAGGATCGATGAAACCTTGCAAAGCATATGCAGCACAGGCCCGCAACTGCCCTGCTAAACCTACTCAACTAACTCCAGTAGCTTTGTGTCTACAACCCATCGAATCATCCGCCTCTTTCCTAGAATTGTATATAGATCAAGAGCCAGATTACGCATACAATCGAGCTAACTGTTCCAACAACAAGGAGGTGGTAATCACCTGATTTCCCCAATCTGTCAAATTTGTCGTTATGGAGAATAATGTCGTAGGAATGCCCAAATCTGAGAATGTTCCAATCTGGTTATCTTCTGTAAGAATTGAAAGCTAGTGTAATTTAGTTTATGGAAAATATGTCATTGATAATTTGAAAATTTCGAACCTAGCACTTCCAATCGTTGCGTTTGGGTTCCTCTAGACAATCAGTTGATGTGAGTCAACATGTGATCACCAGTCGTGAATATTTGGACTGACAGCGAATAAGTTTCTGTCCTAATCTCACTGCGTTTGGTTGATGTAAATTCAATGCGCTTATATGAAACCTATAAATTACACTTTAATCACATAAATATGAATTCATTACTAGCTTTTTGTTAAGAAGTTTGTATAAAAATAGCCAAGCATTGTACTTCATTGTAATTGCAAATTGATATTTTTTCTACGATAGCATTAAATTATTTATATATTTATATATGTTCATATGTAAAACAGTCTGCTAGCGATAGTATTGAACTATACGCAATAACATTAATAAATGAACTCAAGAAATAAATTCGTTCGGAAAATTTGTTCGCACGATAACTCTTGAAAGGAATAACCGATTTGGTCCATACTTTGCACATATTGAAATTTCTATCAAACTTAGATGAGGTTCCAAGAGAAAATAGCCTGAAAGGTACAAAAAGCCCCTATGACGCCGTGTGTAGTGGATGGAGCGCAAGATAACTCTCGAACGGATCTGCCGATTCGGTCCTAAATTTGGCTTTCGTAATATTTTGCCCAAACTAAGTTTAAGTTCGAAGATGGATTATATTGGTCCACTCCTTCCGGTACCTCCCGCACAAAAGTTCGAAAATGTTCGGAAAATTTGTGCGCACGATTACTCTTGAAGGGAGTAACCGATTCGGTCCATACTTTGCACATTATGAAATCTCTACCAGACTTAGATGAGGTTCGAATAAGGACTCAATCGGTAAACTCCTTCGAGTACCTCCCACACAAAATTTCGGAAAAGTTTAGTTTAGGACCTGCTCTCGAATCGACTTGGTTTTTGTTGCTACATCTTGTGTTCACAAGTTTCAACAAGCTTCATTAGGGGCAAGTCCATACTTATTGAGAAAACAGCCCGAAGGGTGTAAAACCCCCTATGACACCCCCATGGTCTATGTCGGTCCATTCCTTTAAGTACCTTTTCCCAAAAAATTTTGAAGTTTAATCCTAACCAACATTTTTGTCGGTTTATACGACCAAAATTTTGAAATCCCCTAAAACATAAGTTTTTTGTGAAAAAGTGTTTCAATTTACACAGGCTGAGGGTATAGCTCTGTCAGCAAAGCCGACTGATACTTGTTATGTGTAGGAAAAAAACGGTTCTAGTCGCTGGGAATGAGTGTCCCCAGCTAAACGTCAATCCCATGCAAAATGGCAGTCACATGTTTCAGTCGACTTATCAAAAGACATCGAGCAGACTACCCTCCAACAAGTCTGAAACGTTCAATAATCAGTTATATGTGTGGACGTCAGTCGTAGGTGGCCTTTAGGAACGAAATGCCCAAGACCTGTACATGGAAACAGGGAGTTCCCAAAGGTGGAATGTTATCTCCAGAACTGTTTAACCTCTACCACGCCTATATTCCACCCCCTCTAGACAGCCTTGAAATCGTAACGTATAAAGGAGATTGTACGATATTGCCATCAGGTATCTTCCCTGATGTCATTTGTGAAAAGTTGAACTCCTATTTGACTGATCTAAACACTTTTTTTCACGCGAGGAATATGCAAATATCCGTAACTAAATCTACGGCCACTCTGTTTACCACATGGACTGCAGAGTTGGGTACTGAGTTGAATGTTATGATCGAGGGTAGTAGAATGCCCACCACCAACTACCTAAAGGTTCTAGGGATCGCATTCTCAAGTCCCTAGGCCCGGCACTTAGGGTGCAGATAAAGAAACCTTATTGACCACATAAAACGCGATAGGTCACTCTGTGAGAAGCTATGTGGCGCCAGCGTGGTCCGTGAATATACGCGCAACCCAACGGAAAAATATTCAAACCTATTAGAATGAGCCATAAGAACTGCAACAGGGTGCCTCTTCATGCCTTCATGAGGAGACAAAGATTCTTCCAGAACATCAGTACAACTATTAAGCAGGTTTAAATTGCAGATATCATTAACAACTATCGTGTGATTGCGGTCTTCGAAGAACATCCCCCTTCTTTAGAGGACGTGGAGCATCAACTATGCCCGGGATGGTGCATTCGCCTAAATTCCTATAGACTAAGGATCGATAAAACCGTGCAAAACCTATGCCCAGCATGCAGCACAGGCCCGCACTACACACTACACTTTTTGCAACTGCCCTGCAACTAACTCCAGTAGCTTTGTATCTACAACCCATCGAATCATCCGCCTCTTTCCTAGAAGTCGATACAGACCCAGAGCCAGATTAAGCAGACAATCGAGCTAACTGTTACAACAACAAGGATGTGGTAATCACCTGATTTCCCCCAATCTGTCAAATTTGTCGTTATCGAGAAAAAAAATTATTAAAATATAAACAAAGATTTTCGCAGTTGAGAGAATTTTCTTCACGCTGTTGTACTCATTGCGCGACCTTATATTTTTTCAATTCAATTCAATTTCAATTAATTTTTTTTATTTTCTGATAACGTTATAAAATATATTTACATAGATTTTACAGAGTTTTATACAAATAAAGAAACTTACAGCATGGATGTTGAAATACCGCCTGCCGCGACCTTGTAAATACAGTAGAAAAATAAGGCGAACAGAAAACCACACATATTTCAACTGAAAAAGAGCAAAACTTTACGATTGCTGAAATGTATGTACTTCAGTTATACTGTTCGGAGTTGTTTCATTTGCGAACGAAACAAAATGAATCGTTTCCTATGCGAAATGACCAAGGGCAAATTCAGACACACACACACATATTTGAAGGTTTAACCACTCCATAAGCTTAATCAACATACCTGGAACGTAATACCGTTGGATGTTTTAACCACCACCAAACGTTTGCAGTATGTATTGTACGGTTTCGTTTCCTATGAGTTGTTGAGAAGTTGGGAAGTTTCCGCCTTTCCTTTTTTTGCACTTACGAATGCATACAAACGAAACTAAACAACGAGTTTGGTTTACTTGGGTTATGTTTAATATTGTTTTGTTCCTATGGAAAATACGAAATGATTGAAAAGGTTTTATAATGTTTATTAACGTACGCTGATTAGGGCAACATTCACCACATGATACGGGTGTGATATTTGATTTCATTATATGGAACCTATAAACGAAACTTTAATCGCATAAATATGAATTCATTTCTAGCTTCTTGTTAAGAAATTTGTATAAAAATAGCCAAGCATTGTACTTCACTGTAATTGCAAATTGATATTTTTTCTACGATAGCATTAAATTATTTATATATGTTCATATGTAAAACTTTCTGCTAGCGATAGTATTGACTGTTCGCAATAACATTAATAAATGAACTTAAGAAATAAATCGTTTTGCTTTTCATATCGACTAAAATATTCATATATTCAGACATATATAATTACAATCATATGGATATGAATTAGTTCTGTTTCATTATCTACTGTCTGTTAACCCTTATACCACTTAAATCAAGAGCAGGAATGTAGACGTCCATTATTTGTTTTGTTATGAATGTTTTGTTTTGTTATGTACTAAATTTTGAATATAATTACTTTTGTGAGTACTATTTGTTATTATTATTTTTATTAATTTTTTAACATACCAAAGACAATATTAACTATCTAAAGGTTGAAGAGTTCATGCAACTCTTCAAGGTTTCATTTATTACTACACCTAAGTTTTTTATGCACTTCATAATTCGTTATATTTTATAGTTAAATTCCAAACTAAGCAATAAATACCAACAGCAATGTTTGAAAAAAAAAACTATTGATACAAACATGCAACAAAGAAGAGAAAAAAGTAGGATCCGTCACAATATTCGTTATAGGTAACAAATCATTTTTATATGACATTCGTTTTCGTTTCGTTTGTGACAGTTATTGACAATTTATGTTTATGACCAAATAAATGCTAGGATGGTAACAAAACGAAACAAGAAACAAAACACGAAAGTAAAAAAAATAGAAACTATTGCAATAAAACAAAATCGCAAATGACAAAGGTAAAGAGACAATGACATTAAAACACCATATATAGATACGAGTATGTGTGCATATTTGAAAGTGATGTGAGTGAATATGGAATGATAGAAGAGGTACGTAGTTTTTTTGATTTCCATGGAAGTCAATTAAAATGATGAATTAAGAATAAAAATGTACATGTAGGTTGCTAGTTATATGAAACATTTTTGTAGTATATTTCAATTTTGACGTCTGATTTTGAGAAAATAAATTTATATTTATATTCATTACTAACAGAACCCGTTCCTCGTTGCTGGCCCGTCGTAATGAGTTTTAATGATAACTTTTTATGCTTGACAATTCAAAAATTGGTATTTTCAACCCCACTTCTTCCATTGTCGAACCGAGAAGGATTTTTAATGTATCTACAGCTTTTGTCTGTAACCTTTCTATTCTCATACGGACTTTGTCGATTTTTTTCGCCCTTTGAAGCTGTTTAGGATTTATCATCGTTATCTTGTTCAATTATAAAAGTTAAATAACTAAGAACGGCTTTAAGCTCGGCCGAAGCCGATCAGAATTTGTTATACCCTCCACCACGAGTGGTATTTAAGTAAAATGGAACAATTAGTTTCCTTTCGTTTATGAAGAAAACTTAATACCAAATTTCAGCAATTTCGATAAAACAATGTCGTTAACCTTCAAAATACCGAAACTCAGGAGGTACCGTTCTATGGTGGCTATATCAAAACGTCGATCTATTCAAAAAATACTAAATACCGAATTTCCGATATTTCAGTAAAATAATGCGGTTAAAACCTAAAAAATACCGTAAATAAAGAGGTACGTTTCTATGGGAGATATAGAAAGACGCGGACCTATACTGATAATACTTTTCTGGAACATTTTATAACCTTACGGAAGACTAAATAACAAATTTCACTCATTTCGGTGGGATATTGACGTCACATCTTACACAATGCCGAAAAATCGGGAGGTACCGTTCTATGGGGCTATACCGAAACGTGGACCTATACCGACGAAATTCATTCGGAAAGGGTTTTACTCCCAACGTTGATTAAATACCAAATCTCAGCCATTTCGAAGGGTTGGCCAACACCTTTAAAATACCGAAAATCGGGAGGTACCGTTCTATGGGGGCTATATGAAGGCGTGGACCTATGCCGAGAAAGTTTTATACCTCATATGAGGACTAAATACCAAATATCAGCAAGTTGGGAGGAATTTTTGATATATTGATATTGAGGCCACAACCTTCAAATTACAGGAAAACGAGAGGTATCGTTCTTTGGGGGCTATATGAAGGCGTGTACTCATACCAACAAAATTCTGGGGGGGGGGGTATTAATGGCATCATAGCTACATCTGTTTATGCGCAAATAGTTAAAATAGCCAATCCCAAAAGAGCCCAGAGTATGTGCCGTTGATAAATATCGACCAATTGCATTCATGCCTACATTAGACAAAATACTGGAAAGAATATTGCATAAACAATTAGTCGACTACCTGGAACGTACTAATCCATTGTGCAAGTATCAATTTGGCTTTTGGAATTCAGGAAGCTTTAGTATATATGGTGAATCAGACCATCACATAGGTCTAGACAGTGGTAATCGCTGAGCTGCAGGAGTATTTTATGACTTATGCAAAGCTTTGATCCTGTAGATCACAATATACTACTGGAAAAACTGAAATATTATGGTGTTGTAAACAATTCACTACAATTGATAAAGAGTTTTCTCCACGAGAGAAAGCAGTATATTGATTTGATGGGCGTAAAAAGTGACGTAAGTCATGTAAAATAAGGTGTTACACAGGGAAGTGTCCTTGGACCGCTCCTATTTTCTCTGTATATTAACGTTATTAGTAAACTTAACCTTAATGGTAAGATTATAATGTATGCTGATGATATTTTCCAGTTGTACCCATATCGTCATGAAATAATTTTACAGGCCCAGATTGAACACGACGCTGCTACAATACTTGAATGTACTCGCCTGAATAAGTGATAAATCCGGATAAAACTCGTCTTATACGTGTTCGACCTTATCGTACCAATAACGATACATCGTTTTGTGTTGCAATTGAAGGAAGACATATTTTTGAATGCGACACTTTGTGTTATTTAGGAGTTCACCTCCAGCACAATTTGAACTGGAATACACGTATGCAAAGGAAAATAGCTCCAGCTCTTGGAGTTCTGTACAAATTCAAACACAAGTTTAATAAAAAAACAAGTGAGAAAAGGCTATAGTCGGTACGGGGCCGACTATGTGATACCCTACACCAATACCTCTGTGAATAATCTTTTCACTCGCAAACATTTCTTTTATGGAGATACGAAAGTTTTCACCTATCTGACTTAAGGCGAACTGAACCAAAATAACTAATATTTAATTTTATATTTGACCACTGTCGACATCACCAACATCAATAGGCTTCTATCTCTGTGAGAAAATTTCGTGATGATCCGATCAAAATTCCGACCTGTAGTGTGATTGCAGAAAAAGATGGGATTTTCTACTTTCTTAGTCAGGCTTTGCTTTTAGAAGGTCCCCAACCAAAGGTGTGGTATCCGTCATTATTATTAAAATCGCAAAAATGAGAAGTTGGGTTTTATTACCGACTATTGCGATATCTTCGTTGTTAGACCACCTACGACAACCAACGTTACATTGTTGTAAAGGTGGGATTTTTTTATATATTGACTTTTTCTCCAAATAAAGTTTTTGTTCATTCCGACCCCTAAATATTATCCTACCATCATAAAAATCAATAGGCTTCTTCCTCTGTGAGACCCTCATTAACCCTCGAAATTTCGTGACGATCCGATCAAAATTGCGCCCAGTAGCGTGATTTCCAAAAAAATGGAAAAATGGGATATATTATCGAATATTGCGATATCTCCGTTATTTGGTCACCTACGCCGACCTACTTTGCATCATTGTAAAGATGGAATCTTCTACTTTCATAGTCAGGCTTTGCTTTTGGAAAGTCCCCAGCCAAAGCTGTGATATTCGTCATTATAACTGAAATCGCAAACATGAAAATTTGGGGTTAATTTGCGACTATTGTGATATCTTCGTTGTTTGATCACCTACAAGAACTTACTTTACACCGTTGATTATTTTCTACTTTCATAATCAGGTTTTGCTTTTGGTACACCCCTTATAGAAGCTGAGATATTAGCTTTGGAAAAAAACGTTTTATCAAAATAAGTTTTTTGACCATTCCGACCCCTAAATATTATTCGACCCTCACCAAAATCAATAGGCTTCTTCCCCTCCGGGACCCCCATCAACACCCAAAATTTCGTTACGATCCGATCAAAATTGCGACCTGTAGCGTGATTACAAGGTTTAGATGGACAGACGAACGGACGGACTGACACACATAGCCAGATCGACTCAGCTCGTCGAGACATTCATTTTGATATATATAAGTATGGGTCTACGACCATTACTTCGATGCATTACAAACTTTTTGGCCAAAACCAACTTATAATACCCTCCCCGTGGTGTAGGGTATAACAAAACTGCTTATTTACCAAAGTTTGATACAAGACCATTTGAATTATTTACCTTAAGCTTCAGAGTCTTCAGAGAACGCACACGCAGAAAAATATATGTTAGAAATATGTTTGGATCTAAACAAATATTTGTTTGGGACTGATCGCAAACAAATTCATGTTTGGATCCAAACATAATTTGTTTGTGTCCAAACAAATATATGTTTGCAACATTTTGTAACATATCTCAATTTAATATGTTTGGGTACCAACATATTTTGTATGTTAGAACATATTTTTATGGGTGGAGAGGAGTTTGGTCAAAGAGAGTAACAACAGGGCTCTCGCAGCTGCGGAATGCTGGTTTATAATAAAGAGCTGTGTGCATGTGTATTGTTCCGATTTCGTTACGATGTCGGTACGATTGGTTTGCTGGGCTGTTATTCCCTACATTTTCATCGGTCTCATCGTCTCACCATCGCATTGACAATGTATCAACAAACCACAACACAACCACCACCATCTCACGATAACATTGAGACTTTATCAACAAACCACATAAATCAAATACTTCGCAACTACAAATTTGTAATTTCTTTAATATGAATGCAAAAATGTTTGGGACATATGTTAGAGATGCCATTTTTTCTGTGTGCAGAATAAGGCATTAAAAATTGAATATGGAAGATTATATACAATTTTTAATGCCTCGTAATCTCGTATTCAACGCTGTCCTTATATACAGACGTGTGTAAAAATATCCTACCAGTGCATGGTTTATGGAAGCTCGAGCTATCCCTATACATGTATACGTCAATACGACATTTAAGTCACACGTGCATTGCATTTTCCAGGAACCAATCTGTTTTTAATACGAGAAACAATTCAAATCTAAATGTAAAGAGGAGTGAACTCGAAATGACTAAACAGCACATAGAGTATATTGGATGTTCAGAATACAATCGATTACCTGATGTTATTAAAAGTTCCGAAAGAATATCGATTTTTAAGACAAAAAAGAGATATTGTCTCATTACTAACATTGACATGCTTCTAATGTAAATATTTTTTTTTTTACAATAAAACTTGTACATATGTTTTACTACCTAGTCTAGAAGACTGTTTATCAGAAATGAATTGTTATTTAAATCTAAAATGTGTGTATGAAAATATTGACAGCTCGCCCCAACAATGCCTTAAAGGCGCGGGGCACCATTTCACTATGTAATAAGTTTTTTTCATGAATAAATAAACGAACTATAAAAAAATAAGTTGGGTTATAACTAACATTTCAAAAAAATAATTATCCAAATTGGTCCAGCCGTTCTCAACTGATGCCATTACCAACGAACGACATTTGATTTGTTATTAAATTTAAAATAATTAAGTTCTGTTTTTATAAGTGCATTTAATTTGATATTTCCGATAACATTAGCAATTAATATCTTATTTCAATTGTAAATTGTTTCTATTAAAATTAATTAAATTCTATTTTGTATTAATATATTTAATTTGATATTTCCGATAGCATTTGCCGCTAATATCTAATTTTAGTTAAAAATGTTATTTCTAGTGTTGTTGTAATATAATACATTCAAGGAAATATATTTCCACAACCTAAGCCACCAGAATTATGTCTAAATATTATCATTTCAGATGCGCAGGAGATTTCAATTAAAATATCTTTTAATACAAAATTACCTTATATTATTTAAAAATATTATTAAAGACAGTTACCACCCCCCCCCCCCCCCCCCCCCCCCAAAAAACAAAATAAAAATTGTTTGCAAATCATTATCCTTGAAATATCACATCACGAACACTTCATCACAATATTACCGTAATTTGAGAAAAGCAAATGTTTAAGTTGTTGTTTTAATTTAGCTAAATTTATATAAATCTCACGTAGAAACATCATTTATGTAGGCAAATGTTATCGCTCTAACCTTGAGAATTTTATTGACAATTTGAAAGTTTCTAAATTGTTCCCCAGATGGTGGTGGATGGCCACCATGGCGACTAAAAGTGGCAACACAATTGTTGATGATGTTGTGCTATTTTTCATACAATAATGACACTTGTTTTAAAGTGTAGTGTCAACAAGTTTTTGTCATTTGTTATAATATTAATTAAATAACATTTCATAATTTTTGGCAAATAATATGCACTTTGTTTTGGGTACAGTATTCAACAACGACAACAATGTTTAGTTTATACAAATCTGTGAGCTTTAATTTTTATTTGGATTTTAATAAATTCCACAAGTGTAACCATGAAAGAAATTAAAAAACATACATGATACCCAAAAATCTTGCCATAAAGAAAGAAAAATTTAATATAAAATCTGGATACTCACTTTCAATTTTTTCTATCCCACTACCACCCCAATGTGTGTAGCAAAATAGCTGAAAACCCATAGCTGATGGGAATACCACCATGTAGATGATGCCACAACTTTTTTCAAGGACTTGGAACACACATGATACGTTAGAGCACACAAAAAACATTAATCAAACTCATTCAAGTGTATCCTCTCAGTTCTAGATCAAGAAACCCAGAAACCCTGCTTGAATATTTCACCAAAGACTAATAGAGCAAGCAACTACATTTTTGATGCTTTCATTCCAGTATTGCCTTCTTCCTAACACAAGTGCCCACATAAACGCTGTGGACAAAAAGTTTTAAGAGTGTCCTTCGGTGGTCCGTCCGTTTCATGATACACTACTTGTTCATGGTATCTGAGGTTTACTAAATTCTCAAGCTGTTACCAAAATTAAATGGTACTCATTAAAGTCTGGCCTGGATATTAAAAAATAACCACACACAGGCACACACACATACACCACTTAAAGTTTTGATAAAGTTTTATCTTTGGCAAAAAGTATAGTGGCTAAGTAATACGTGCATATGTATGTATTTGTGTGTTCTTTAGTCATGACATTAAGTTCACAAGAAAGATATTAAATGAAAATATTTTATAGCGTCGGAAAACTATGCAAAATATTTGTCACACATTAAGGACGTGTGGTTTTAAATTAGTTTCAGGATAACTGTTTTGAACTAAGAATGTTATTTTAGAAACAAGTAAGAACGGTGTTAAGTTCGGCCGGGCCGAACTTGTTATACCCTCCAGCACAAGTTGTATTGAAGTAAAATGGAATAATTAGTTTCCTTTCGTGTATGAAGAAGACTTAATACTAAATTTCAGCAATTTCGGTAAAGCAATGTGAGGCACCATTCTATGGGGGCTATTTCAAAACGTCGATCTATACCGACAAATTTCTGACGGAAAGTTTTTAGGCTCAAAGAAGACTAAATACCAAATTTCCTATATTTCGGTAAGAGAATGTGGCTAAAACTAAAAAAATACCGAAAATCAAGAAGTAAGCTTCTATGGGGATATAGGAAGACGTGGACCTATACTGATAATACTCTTCTGGAATATTTTATAACCCTTGGAAGACGAAATAACGAATTTCAGCCATTTCGGTTGGATATTGACGTCACAATTTTCAGTGTTACGAAAATCCGGAGGTACCGTTCTATGGGGGCTATATCGAAACGGGCAATATGAAAGCGACATATTTCTGGCGAACATTTTTATATCACATTGAAGACTAAATACCAAATTTCAGCCATTTTGGTGGAATATTGAAGAAACAACCTTCAAAATACGAAAAGTCGGGAGGTACTTTTCCATGGGGGCTATATGAAGTCGTGGACCTATACCGACAAATTTAAAGGGGAAGTTTGAGTATCCCCAATGAAGTCTAAATACCAAATTTCAGCCATTTCGGTGGAATATTGAGGCCACAACGTTATACCGAAAATCGGGAGGTATCGTTCTATGGGGGCTATATGAAGGCATGGACCGATACCGACAAAGTTCTGGGGGAAAGTTTAATACCACCTACGTAGACTTAGTACCAAAATTCAGCCATTTTGTTAGGATAATGAAGCTAAAACCTTAAAAATACCGAAAATCGGGAGGTACCGTTATATGGAGGCTATATGAAGGTGTGGACCGATACCGACAAAATTCTGGGGAAAAGTTGTGTACCCCTAAAGAAGACTACTTACCAAATGTCAGCCATTTTGGTAGGATAATGAAGCTAAAACCTTCAAAATACCGAAAATCGGGAGGTACCGTTCTATGGGGGCTATACGAAGGTGTGGACCGATACCGACAAAATTCATCCTAAATTTGGTGACGATCCGGTCAAAATTGCCCCCTGTAGCGTGATTACAAGGTTTAGATGGACAGACGGACGGACGGACACACATAGCCAGATCGACTCAGCTTGTCGAGACATTCATTTTGGTATATATAAGTATGGGTCTACGACCATTATTTCGATGCGTTACAAAATTTTTGGCCAAAACAAACTTATAATACCCTCCCCACATAGTGGTGTAGGGTATGACAATAAAAATAAAGACAAACCAAATAAGAAAGGAAAGAAGGGTTTTCAAGTTCTTGAGACAATTTCTCAGGAAGTATGGATTTGCCCCCGAAAAAATTGTATCGTCTTAACAAAAGCCGCATAGACAACATTTTCCCAAAAATTTAAAAACGATCCCAGACGAATCCTTAAACTGCACTTTTTTCCACAATTTTTGTGGGAGGTAACTGAAGGACTAGACCAATTTAGTCCATACTCAAACCTGATAAATGACTAGATAATATAATATGATGGGCAAAGTTTGGACCAATCAAAAACTCCCTGCGTGAGTTATATAGCGGTTTTGCCATTTTAGTTGACGTCAGCGTTTCTTGGAGTTTCAGGCCATTATCTTCGTAAAGGGGGCCGCAAGGACAACCTGCTGTAAAAAAATGTCTGATGACTCTTGATTGCACTTTAAGAAACTTTTCTAGTAGCCCTCGTACAAATTACCAAGGTACTCTAGAGGCCGAAAAGTAGGGTCAATTTTAAATCATTTTAAGCCTGGATTTCACAGCGTTGAAATACCGAAAATCACTCGCAATAAAATTACCAATTCTTCGTAAATTATTCTGTTCCTCTATTGTAATAAAATCACATTAAATTCTCAAATAAAAATTGTCCAATCATTCTATGGCTTTTAACTTGCCAAATCAAAATTCTCCCGAAACAAACAACAATCTCAATTCACATGAAATCACTCTAGATGACTTGTTAAAAATAAAGTTGTGTCATGAATGGATGGATATCTTACTAAAAATACCATAACATCATTAAAGTCATGATTTCTCATTTGGATTAGGTTTTTGTTGTACTTTTGACAAAGCCATGGAAAAATATTCTGCACGTTTGTTCGTGTTTTTTTTTTCTCTTTTGTGGGGCAACATAATAATGTTGTTAATGATTGGCTTAAAGCCTTTTGTTTAGTCAAACAAAAAAGCAGAGAGAGAAAAAAGGAAATAAAACAACAGTAGCAAAATATTTTGCAAACAACTCATTGTCGAATAAGTTGGAGAAACTCTCCAACTCACACATACACACCCCAGAGTTTGTGGTATTTTAAACAATTTTTCAATCAAAATCTCTTTTTCTTTATAACGTACAAAACACATTTTCCCAAAGCCAAAAGGATTGAATTTTTTTGTTGTTTTCATTTTAAACCAAAAGGTTTGAAAACATTTCATTCATTTTGTCCGTTTTTTTTTTGAGTTTTTTTCTCGGTTATGGTTTAAAGTGAATGTTGAAGTTTTATTATTAGAAAAGTTTCCGTTTGTTTTGACGCCTATATGGTGAACAACAACAGCAAAAACGTATTGTTGCTGGAGAGGTCTATGTGAAATTTACGCACTTCCCCACACATAAGCTGATGAAGAAGACATGTCTGAGGATTTTTGTGTAAAATAAAAAAAAAATCCTAATTCTATGTTTAAATTTTGACTGCAAAGTTTTTTATTAGTCCTTTGTGAGTGCTGCTTATTATCGCCAAATCACAAAAAGTTTGACATATGTCATTGAATGAATGAATCGAGTGAAAAATCAATAATTTTTACATAATGCTGTCATTAACAGTGGGTTTGATTTGAAGTTTATAAACTGAAAGAAAAAACAACTGTCGCAGATCCAAACTTGTATTTTTCTTTGAATTTTCCAACACGAATAAATTTATTTATTTTCTTGACCTAGCCAATATTCCAAATCATAATTTGGAAATATTTACCTCAACTGTTAGCACTCTTTATAGAGAAGGTGAGATTTACCTACCAGCAGATGATCTTATAAAAACCAAGGCCCACTTCAAAGCCTTACATGAATTGGTACCAAGAAGGCTTCACAACACCTCGATTTACAACATTCCAGGTGACTGTAGATTTAAAGATTATCATTATTTTGTTGCAGCGAAAGCGCGCTCCAGATAAACGTGGATTTTTTTTAAATATTTTTAGGGACGTGGTTAAACGCGGAATGTTTTAAAAAATTTTTTAGGGACGTGGATAAACCTGGATTTTTTAAAATATTTTTAGGGTCGTGGTTAAACGTGGATTTTTTTTAAATATTTTTTAGGGACGTGGATAAACCTAGATTTTTTAAAATATTTTTTAGGGACGTGGATAAACGTGGATTTTTTTAAAACATTTTTTAGGGAAGTGGATAAACGTGGATTTTTTTAAAATATTTTTTAGGGACGTGGATAAACCTGGATTTTTTAAAATATTTTTTAGAGACGTGGATAAACCTGGATTTTTTAAAATATTTTTAGGGACGTGGATAAACGTGGATTTTTTTAAAATATTTTTTAGGGTCGTGGATAAACGTGGATTTTTTTAAAATATTTTTTAGGGACGTGGATAAAACTGGATTTGTTTTTGAATATTTTTAGGGACTTGGATAAACGTGGATTTTTTTAAATATTTTTTAGGGACGTGGATAAACGTGGATTTTTTTTTAATATTTTTTAGGGACGTGGATAAACCTGGATTTTTTAAAATATTTTTTAGGGACGTGGATAAGCGTGGATTTTTTTAAATATTTTTTAGGGACGTGGATAAACGTGGATTTTTTTTAAATATTTTTTAGGGACGTGGATAAACGTGGATTTTTTTTAAATATTTTTAGGGACGTGGATAAACGTGGATTTTTTTTAAATATTTTTTAGGGACGTGGATAAACGTGGATTTTTTTAAAATATTTTTTAGGGACGTGGATAAAGGTGGATTTTTTAAAATATTTTTAGGGACGTGGATAAACGTGGATTTTTTAAAAATATTTTTTAGGGTCGTGGATAAACTTGGATTTTTTAAAACATTTTTTTAAGGACACATCGATCAATAAACCTGGATTTTGTAAAATATTTTTTTAGGGACGTGGATAAACGTGAATTTTTTAAATATTTTTTTAGGGTCGTGGATAAACGTGGATTTTTTAAAAAAAATTTTTTTAAGGACACATCGATCAGTAAACCTGGATTTTTTAAAATATTTTTTTTTCAAGAACCCACCGATCAATAATCGTGGATTCTTAAAAATATTTTTTCAAGGACCCATTGACCGACCAATGAACGTGGATTCTTAAAAATCTTTTTTTCAAGGACCCATTTACCGACCAATAAACGTGGATTCTTAAAAATATTTTTTCAAGGACCCATTGACCGACCAATGAACGTGTATTCTTAAAAATATTTTTTCAAGGACCCATTGATCGACCAATAAACGTGGATTCTTAAAAATATTTTTTCAAGGACACATTGACCGACCAATAAACGTGGATTCTTTAAAATATTTTTTCAAGGACCTATTGATCGGCCAATAATCGTGGATACTTAAAAATATTTTTTCAAGGACCCATCGAATATCACGTGAAATTTTAAAAATATTTTTCCAAGGACTCATTGACTATCAAACGCGGATTTTTAAAAATATTGTTTTCAATGACCCATTGACCAATGAACGTGAATTTTTAAAAAAATATTGTTTTCCAAGAACCCATTGACTATTAAACTTGGATTTTTAAAAATATTTTTTTCTTTGTCTATCAAACATGGATTTTTAAAGATTTTGTTTTCAAGGACCCAATGACCAATAAACGTGGATTTCTAAAAATATTTTTATTCAAGGAATCATTGACCATCAAGCGTGGATTTTTTAAAATATATTTTTTAAGAACTCATTGACAACCAAATGTGGATTCGGGTACAAACACAACCACCACGATCCTCCTACAAGGGGGCCGACACCGACTACCAGACTAAGCCATGGTCCCAGAATTAAGTCTCTGGTACGACCTCGTAACCATATGACCAGTTGGTCCCCAAACGAAGTACAGTACAGTCTGAATGCCTTACTCGGAGACCAACCCCCCAGCTGCCAATGTAAACACCAGTGATTTAAGCCCACCTCAGATATGGGCGATGTAGCCGACACAATTCATAACGGGCATGATAACCAACACATGCCTTTATGTGGAATGATGCCGAACCACAGGCACCTCACCTGACTCTCGATTCTTTATGGATGCAGCCAGTCCAGGTTGCGGATTTTTTTAGTCTGGACATAGAGGTAACAACATCAGATAACTGAATAAAATATACGAACAAAAATGTTTGTGTTGCTACAACAACAACTCATGAACATTGTAACTTGCGAATTGAGCATCCGACTTGCCCGACTTACGATGTATGTAAAATGTGTTTCAAGTTCCAAAAAGTTATAAACTAAGCAAGACATTCGGCTACGTCTTCAGCTAGAGTTCAAAAATTTTGGCTTATCTACAATTTATGGTCTGTTGGAGGATCAGTTTGAAATGTTTACTGAAGGTGGGGCGATTTGAATGCATTATTAAGCCATTCGTGTTTCTGATTCCTGGGATTGTACTGAGCAACAAATTCAACTAGGCCATATATCTACGGTGAAAATCGAGCCCCCCGATTTTGAAGTTTTTTATTCACGTTTTTTGGATATTTTGGCATATATCAGCCAAACCATTGAAATTTTCGATCCAAGACTAAAGCTAAAATTGTAGCAAAGACAATAATTAAGAACTCTTTAGTACATCACAAGAGCATTGGAATCCTCCTTCAGGCATTTTTGGCCGACTACGAACGGCTTGTTTTAAGACACCACTTGTAGAGAAATACTCAGGAAAAGTCGTCAACATTACACTGAGGCGTGTATTCTCCACCGTTGAAAATTTGATGTTGCGTGGCATGGCTTTCGGCGTGCAAGACGGGTCCACATACCATTGCACCACGGTGGTCACCGTTCCCGAGATATGGTCCTGAAATTATTTCAAAAGCCTAAAGCCAGGAATTTAAATTGCGTTTTTTTTTTTAAATATGAATAAATTCCACGATTGAATATGTCCAACGAATATTTAGGGCTCAACCCATAAACCAAAAAAAGTTCAAAATGTTCGCACTTACGTTCAGTTTAAGGTTAAGTGTCGAATAGTTTTGAAGTTATTATCACTATATGCTCGTCAGCGACTGAGGTTATAATACACAAAGATAACTTTCGGTTTCGGTCGACTGGGGAGGGGGCTATACTTCTTTAGGATTCCTGAAACCTCCATATGTTATACCTTTCTTATTAAAATTATTAAAACCTCAGACTAGTATTTAATTTTATTGCAATGTCATCTGAGATTTTCCAACAACAACTCACTGGCGACATCATTATGTTTTTTGTTTAATTTCAACTTGAGTCTACCTTAAATGATGGCAAGCAAAATGGAATCCCATATGAAGAAAGAAAATCTAAACTGTCATTCAAAACAATATGAATGTCTTAAGCATTTCATCATTTGTTCGTCATCACAAACACCACAAAACATTACAGCCATTATCAGCAAACATGGCCTTGTTCTCATACTCATAGTCAGTTTTTGGTTCACATCATCATCATCATCTTCATCACAGTCATCATCGTTGTTGTCACTATCAACGTTTTGATTATGTCATAATTTACATGTACTTCGGTACCGTTTATTCTGCCATATATTCTCCATTTTTTTATTTCTTTTAAAATGCTCACGCACACTAAAATCTCTCACTATATTGCTTGCATACAGTCATTTAGAGATAACAAATGTAGATTGAAAACACACACACAAATGTGTGTTTATGCATATACACACGTATCTGCAATCATCAACTACATCACCATCATCATCATAAGGATATCCTGTATATCTTGGTCTTCATTGAGTTTCTCTTGTTTTTTATTTTAGTTTTTTTTTTGTTTCTTTTGAGAAATACAAACATATTCACTAAAACATCCATCAAAAACATGCATGTGAATTAGATGTGCGTGAATTGATTACTTATAATGTTTAAATGTACAATGCACAGTCTGGGGGGTTTGAAATAAGGTAGGAGTAAGAAAATTTAAAAGAAATTTGTGGTATAAACCATTTTTAAAATAATAAATAAACAAATCATCTTGAAATTTCAAACAACAACAACATCTTATCCTTCACCTTAAAAATCTTAACAATGAGACCACAGCCTGTATTTTTCCATAAACCACATCACACAACCACACATCAGCTGCTAATATTTAAAGAAATCATGTCAGACATTAATAATTATCACACATGTGTACATACACACATGTTTATATATTGTATATGTTACATATACGCCTGCATGGAAACCACTTCAAACTTTAAGCTTGTTTTGCATTCAATCTGTACATATCCCCATGTGAACACACACACACTTACACACATATATACATGTGTGCGATTTAAGTGTTTGTTTTGCGCGTGTACTTAAGTATTTATAAGTTTATTGTTATTATTTTTAAACTGTTTATGTCACATAAACATTAACTTTAAGTGTATTAGTAAATGTCTAAATGAACATATGAATGAGTATACCAAGCACGCTTTTGTTTGTATTGTTGCTGTCATAATTGTGTCTGTGTCGGTACGTGTCATGGCATATGATATGTGTGTTTACTGAGTTTGAATATTTTTTATTTTGCAAATTTAAAATATTTTAGGAAAATATAAGAATTTTAATACAAAACCCGTGCACGCTTTAACTTTCAAAAGGGTTCACCAGATCGAGTCCTCGTTATATTTCTTCCAGCCATTACGTCGGATAGCTCCTACATAAAATTTCCTGACCAAGAGTTCTAAAAGCAAAAACTTCTATTGACCACTAGCACTTGCAAACTGAATATCCGATGTGGACGAAACTTTGAACACAGAAATTTTCTTCCACAGGTTCATCAAGTTTCAAGAAGGAGAAATCTTCAGTACCTTCCACACAAAAGTTCAACATTTTTGCTTAAGTGCAGTTTAAGGTCTGTCCTAGAATCAATTTGAAATTTTTACAGAAGGCACTACTTGTGTAAACAGGGAGTTTATGACAAGTCCACTGACGCAATGGTCCAAAAACGCTATAAACACTCCTATGCACAGTGGTTCAGGAATCGATATTCCTGGCCAAAATCCCCATTTTTTGTTGCCACCGATTGCTAATTTCTATATGGGATTCCATAGTTAACATATTGAAACTAAGGAAGCCAAAAAAGTAGGTCATATATTATTTCATTTTATTTTATTTATTTTTTTTTTATTTTATTTTATTTTATTTTATTTTATTCTATTTTTTTATTTTATTTTATTTTATTTTATTTTATTTTACTTTATTTTATTTATTTTATTTTATTTTATTTTATTTTATTTTATTTTATTTTATTTTATTTTATTTTATTTTATTTTATTTTATTTTATTTTATTTTATTTTATTTTATTTTATTTTATTTTATTTTATTTTATTTTATTTTATTTTATTTTATTTTATTTTATTTTATTTTATTTTATTTTATTTTATTTTATTTTATTTTATTTTATTTTATTTTATTTTATTTTATTTTATTTTATTTTATTTTATTTTATTTTATTTTATTTTATTTTATTTTATTTTATTTTATTTTATTTTATTTTATTTTATTTTATTTTATTTTATTTTATTTTATTTTATTTTATTTTATTTTATTTTATTTTATTTTATTTTATTTTATTTTATTTTATTTTATTTTATTTTATTTTATTTTATTTTATTTTATTTTATTTTATTTTATTTTATTTTATTTTATTTTATTTTATTTTATTTTATTTTATTTTATTTTATTTTATTTTATTTTATTTTATTTTATTTTATTTTATTTTATTTTATTTTATTTTATTTTATTTTATTTTATTTTATTTTATTTTATTTTATTTTATTTTATTTTATTTTATTTTATTTTATTTTATTTTATTTTATTTTATTTTATTTTATTTTATTTTATTTTATTTTATTTTATTTTATTTTATTTTATTTTATTTTATTTTATTTTATTTTATTTTATTTTATTTTATTTTATTTTATTTTATTTTATTTTATTTTATTTTATTTTATTTTATTTTATTTTATTTTATTTTATTTTATTTTATTTTATTTTATTTTATTTTATTTTATTTTATTTTATTTTATTTTATTTTATTTTATTTTATTTTATTTTATTTTATTTTATTTTATTTTATTTTATTTTATTTTATTTTACGGACTGCTGCAGCTATCTGCTATCATTGAAGCTTTCTGATGTCCAGCTTTCCTGTTGCATAGGTGTGCGCTTTATTCGCTACGCTTCGTCGGATGCAAACGATTTTTACCCTTGATAATTGTTCGAGTCGATGTTTGTTCCTTGAAGCGATCTTCCATATACGTGTGTCTTCTATATATAACAGCATGATGCGTTTGGTTTCTTCTTTTCTGATCTGCGGGCCAGCGTTTGGACTTATTTATGTCAAGATATCTTAAACTGTTTTTGCCGCTGCGAATTTGTTTTTCCAGGCAATCACAATAAATATTTTCATTCGGAGCGTGGCCGTATGTAATACAGATGTTAAAGAATTTAGCTATTAAAAGAACTTCTACTACAATGAATCTAAAGACAGATCTTTAAGCCTCTGACAAACATCAAACCAGCAACCAAATTTCCACCCGGTCTCATAAAACTTATAACACAATACGCCACCTGTGGCGATATTGTTGTTGTGCTTGGTTTGTTCCATTGTATTGTTGTATGGAAATAAAATATCGGCAATAAACTTTTCATGTTAATGAGCGAATTGCACCATCTGAATTCAGAGTTCGGGTATTCCAGGTCCAGATAATACGACGCCCAGGGCTTATCAGTGATATCCTAACAAGCCCTACTGATTGGCTCAGTAAAAGGTATCGTCAATGTTTTTATATAAAGGTCATTCTCATATTTATTTTTTTTTACCACTATTGAAAATTCCAAAAAAGTGAATTATTTTTCTTTTCATTTCAAAATTTATTCCCCTAAAATTGAATTATTTGCTATTTCTATCTATCGTGGATTTGCTGTAATTATACCCTCAGCCTTTAGGCTAAAGAGGGTATTTACACTTTGATACGACCAAAAATGTGCCTCATCGAAATAATGGTTTTAGACCCCAAGTATGTTTGTACGATATCCGTTTCAGACAATTTTGAGTAGATCTAGCAATGTCCGTCCGTCTGTCTGTCTGTCTGTCTGTCTGGCAGGCTGGTGCGCACGATAACTCTCGAACGGATTAATCGATTCGGTTCAAATTTTGGGTATCGAAATATTTTGTCCAGATTCGATTTAAGTTCGAAGATGGGCCATATAGGTCCACTCCTTCAGGTACCTCCCCCACAAAAGTTCGAAAATGTTCGGAAAATTTGTGCGCACGATAACTCTCGAAGGGAATAACCGATTTGGTCCATACTTTGCACATCGTGTAATTTCTACCAAACTTAGATGAGGTTCCAATATGGACCCACAAAAGTTCAAAAATGTTCGGAAAAATTTTTCGCACTATAACTCTTGATGGGAGTGACCGATTTGATCCATACTTTACACATTCTCATAATATCTACCAGATATAGATCAGGTGCGAATATGGACTATATTTGTCCAATCCATCCCGTACCTCCCACACAAAATTTTGGATAAGTTCACTTTAAGACCTGCTATTGAATCACTTTGATTTTTGTTGAAGCAACTTACATTCGCTGCCTTAATTGCGATGGAAAAAGTTGTTTCAGGGGCAAGTCCATACTTCTTGAGAAAACAGCCCGAAGGGTGTAAAAACCCCCTATGGCACCCCCATGATCTATGTCGGTCCATTCCTTTAAGAACCTTTTCCGCAAAATTTTTGAACTTTAATCCTAATCAACATTTTTGTCGGTTCATACAACCAAAATTTTGAAACCCCCTAAAAAGTGTTTCAATTTGCACAGGCTGAGGGTATATCTCTGTCGGCAAAGCCGACTGATACTTTTTTACTTGTTTTTTTAAATATCTGTTTTTTATATTCACTCTATTGCCACAAATTTAAGTTATTCTCTTGTTGTCATTCATTATTCCCACCCACCCATAGTATTTAATTTTTTGAGCAACATGTGTAACAGGCCTTTTTGGTTTACCTAGCTATTTTCTTTCTTTGTGTTTGTAGCTAAACAACTTTACAACAACTGCAGAAAAGAAAGAAAAACTTTTCAAGACAGCCGACTCTTTTATGTGCGACTTGTGAATAAAATAGAATGCCAGTGTCAGTAGCCCTTGGTGTTGATAAGTTCAGTTTTTGTTTCTTACAATTTCCCCTTTAAACCACATCAGTGAAAATACTGGGGAAGAACGATAACATTTAATGTATACAAAAAGAAGAAAGGCTTGGCTTCCCATACAGAGACAAAACAAAAAAAAAAAAAAAACAAGAAACAAAAACCACCCAAGAAAACCAAAGTCCACAAGAACAAGTAAAAAAGTATCAGTCGGCTTTGCCGACAGAGATATACCCTCAGCCTGTGTAAATTGAAAAAATTGTTTCGCAAAAAACTTATGTATTTAGGGGGTTTCAAAATTTTGGTCGTATGAACCGACAAAAATGTTGATTAGGATTAAAGTTCAAAAATTTTGCGGAAAAGGTACTTAAAGGAATGGACCGACATAGACCATGGGGGTGCCATAGGGGGTTTTTAGACCCTTCGGGCTGTTTTCTCAAGAAGTATGGACTTGCCCCTGAAATAACTTTTACCATCGTAATTGAGGCAGCGAATGTAAGTTGCTTCAACAAAAATAAAAGTGATTCAATAGCAGGTCTTAATGTGAACTTATCCAAAATTTTGTGTGGGAGGTACGGGATGGAGTGGACAAATAGAGTCCATATTTGAACCTGATCTATATTGGGTAGATATTATGAGAATGTGTAAAGTATGGACCAAATCGGTCACTCCCATCAAGAGTTATCGTGCGCACAATTTTTCCGAATATTTTTGAACTTTTGTGGGGTAGGTACCTGAAGGAGTGGACCGATTTGGCTTATCTACGAACAATATTACGAAGGCCAAATTTTGACCGGAATCAGCATTTCCGTTCGAGAATTATCTTGCGCTTCCACCCTTAACATGGTGTTATAGGGTTTGTTTCCAACTTTTAGGCTTTTTTTCAGGAAGTATGGACTTGCCCCTGAGGAAACTTGTACCTTCATATAGGGGACAGTGAATACAAGATGTTACAACAAAAACCAAGGCGAGTCGAGAGCAGGTCCTAAACTGAACTTTTCCGAAATTTTGTGTGGGAGGTACTCCAAGGAGTTTGCCGATTGAGTCCATATTGGAACCTCATCTAAGTCTGGTAGAAATTTCATAATGTGCAAAGTATGGACCAAATCGGTTACTCCCTTCGAGAGTTATCGCACACACAAATTTTTGAACATTTTCGACCTTTTGTGGGGGAGGTACCGGAAGGAGTGGACCGATATAATCCATCTTTGAACTTGAACTAAGTTTGGACAAAATATTACGAAAGCCAAATTTTGGACCGAATCGGCAGATCCGCTCGAGAGTTATCTTTCGCTCCAACCACTACACACGGTGTCATAGGCTTTTTTGTAACTTTAAGGCTATTTTCTCAGGAAGTATGGACTTGCCCCTAATGAAACTTACAGCGTCGTATAGAGGACAGCGGATACAACTTGTGTAAACAAAAATCAAAGCGATTCGAGACCAGGTCCTAAACTAAACTTTTCCGAAATTTTGTGTGGGAGGTACCCGAAGGAGTGGACCAATTGAGTCCATATTGGAACCTCATCTAAGTTTGGTAGAAATTACACGATGTGCAAAGTATGGACCAAATCGGTTATTCCCTACAAGAGTTATCGTGCGCACAAGTTTTGCGACAATTTTTGAAAATTTGTGGGGGAGGTACCTGAAGGAGTGGACCTATATGGCCCATCTTCGAACTTAAATCGAATCTGGACAAAATATTTCGATACCCAAAATTTGAACAGAATCGATTGATCCGTTCGAGAGTTATCGTGCGCACCAGCCTGCCAGACAGACAGACGGACAGACAGACAGACAGACGGACGGACATTGCTAGATCTACTCAAAAATGTCTGAAATGGATATCGTACAAACATACTTGGGGTCTAAAACCATTATTTCGATGAGGCACATTTTTGGTCGTATCAAAGTGTAAATATCCTCTTTAGCCTAAAGGCTGAGGGTATAAAAAACCGAAAAAACACATGAAAGCATTTAAAATGCTTCAGTTTCTTCTCACAAAAGTTTACAATGTTGTTGTGAATTTATTTTTTTCGTATTTTTTTTTTCTTTTTTGCTTGGCTACTTTTCTTTTGAAAGTTAAACACTTTTTTATTTGGCCGAGTGAGGCATCTTTGGTTAAATCAATTTGTATATTAAACTGTTTTCAATAGGAGGAGATAATTTCAAAAGGTAAAAGGGGTAGGGAAAATTTATAGAAATGATATAACGGGATTCACCATGATTTCTTTTTTGGTTGTTTCGTTTTTTATATTCATAGACAGAAAGTTAGATTTCTTTAAAATGGAAAGGACCCT
Organism: Musca autumnalis; assembly: GCF_047663935.1. Classification (NCBI taxonomy): domain Eukaryota; kingdom Metazoa; phylum Arthropoda; class Insecta; order Diptera; family Muscidae; genus Musca; species Musca autumnalis. The sequence continues at coordinate 312,242,795 of NW_027411644.1, read as the reverse complement.
GACCTTTTTTTTTTTTGTTATTGGACAATTTTCCTTTTGCATTTTATTTTGTTTATTTTTTTTCTAAAATATCATTTTCTCAATGCTGTGTAGTTTAAATTTTTATTACCTTAATTTGGCTTGTATAATTTTATGACTTAGGACCATTTTCGTATTGGTTAAGCCTATTTTGTAGGAGAGTTTTGTGTGTTTGCTCAGCATTTTGCTATTGCTTAAGCTTATTTCGTTTAAAAAATTTGGTCTTGCGAAACTTTTAGACTTGTTGTTGGCCTATAATATTAGCACAATAAAATTTGCAAATTTACATTTTGAATATTGATTTCACTTTCTATGGACAGTTTCAGTTTTTAAACATTTCGGGAGAAGGTTTAAATTTAAATGGCTAAGATTTCAAATTTTAAATAACGCAGTGTAATGTAAAACACCATACACTCCATTACTTATGTTATTGTGGCGAGGATTAATGTCTGCGAGCCAGACCTGGTAGTCATCCAGGGTTGGTGATGTCGCCCATAGATGTGGCTACCTTAACATCTGCGGTGAAGTTACTGCTACAAGCACACAACCTTCAGGCAAACATATACATGTGGAGACAGATAAGCCCAGGGAAGTTTAATCTTGACCCAATCTTCAAGTACATACAGCGTCCAACACGGCGAATCCTATAGTAATACCCACACAAACACAACCCTCGCAGAACTGAAAAGTTCACAATAAAGAAGAAGTAGCTGTCAGATGTTTGCATCTTCAAGAATAATCCGCAGCACCGCAGAATGTTCCCACGGAGATGAAGAATATTCACCTCACTTTTATGGGAGCGACAAAGAAGAATAATATCTTCCCAACCTCAAATTCTTCGAGTGAACTCGTCAGGGCACTGTTCTTACAATCCTTAGTCAATTGGCGACATAGTGTATTCGGACATAAAAATGGCAAATCCGACAACTGAATCTTCTGAATAGTTTGGGAAAGGAAATATCGGATCTTTTAGAAGAGAGCTATGACATAAAAATCGTAAGTCCGACCACTGAATCCTCTAAATAGTATCAGATATGAAATCTCGGACCTTTCAGAACTGTGACCGTGAATACAGCAGGTCCCGCCATCAAATTACGCCTTGAAGAAATGTATTATGCAGAGACCGACCGCATTCTGCACAACACAAAAGAAGTAATTGTCATTTGCACAACGACGCAAGTTCAAGAAAAACTAGGAGCGGTTAAGCAATACATCTAGATTTTCCCACTTCCTAGGGAGCGGTGAAGAAAAACAAAGAACTTCCCACCTTAAAATACTCGTGAATACCTCTTCAAGGAGACTGTTCCAAGAAACATTTGCCAAAGGGCGACATAGTGAGCTCAGACATGCCAGAGGTGAGATCGCCTGCTGAATCTTCGCAAAATACTGGGAAAAGGAAATCCCGGATCTCTCAGAAGAGGATAATGGCCGTGAGAAATGAAAAAAGCCAAGAAATCATACAGGGACGAAATGTTCGACACCAGTAGATGTTCTGGTAAGACATGAAGACAATCAGAGGAAAGGTCAAAGAAAAATTACACGACTATGTACATTCGGCAGTAGTGGGGCACAATTCAGCGAGTTGAAGGGAGGCCTGATATTGTTCGCTTCGGGCGGCATATGAACATTGACGCAGGTGTTGAGGAAAGATCATACATTCCGTCTGGCGATAGCAGAGGTCTTCTAACCTCTTGAAAGTCCTTTGTAGACCTCAAGGTTGTCTTTGAAGACCTCTTCTATAGTCCTCTACGAAGTCCTTGTAGACCTCTAAGGGGTCCTTTGCAGACCCCTTTGAAGTCCTCTGCGAGGTCTCCTATGAAAATCTGCGGTGTTTTGTAAACCTCTATCCAGGCAATGATATTTTTCGCTTCGGGCTGCATATGAACTTAGACGCAGGTGGTGAGGAAAGGGAAGTCCCTTTTAGACCTCTGTGAGATCCTTTTCAGACCTCTTTGAATACCTTTATAGACCTCTGCGAGGTCTCCTATGAAAATCTGCGGTCTTATGTAAACCACTAATAAGTGTTTCTAAAGACATAAGATGTAGATCATTTTAATGCGTTCTGTAAACCTCTCTGGGGTTCTATGTAAGTCTCTATTAGGTTTTTCGTAAACCTCTTTAAACTTATGATGTTCAAGAAATCGTTGAGGAAATGGTCAACTAAAAACTACTGGACTATATTCGTCAGGAGATTGTCCCTATTAAAATCGACAGTAGTGAGCTGAGTGGGGACCTGTTAATGTTCCCCGTCGGTCCGTATTCAAACTTTGCAGCACTCAGGGAAATAACCAGCAGCAGTTGCTTTAGGAAAGATAATATACCCCACTTGCCAACAGCGACTGTAGTATGTTGGTCTTTTAGTGTTTTAGCTCTAGGCAGATAATCGGCAACAGTTGCTGAGAAAAGATGACATAACTCGTCTGCCGAAACCGTCTGTATACATCAAAGGACTTCTGTAAACCTTCACGAGATCTTCTAATAACCCCTATGAGGTATTTTGTAGGCATCTCCCATGTAAAACGGTGGTCTTCTGTAAACCTCTGATGAGTTCTTTTAAAGACATTTTTTATTCTGTAGAATAATTTTATGAGATTTTTTTTCTTCTGTAGAATAATTTTATGTCTTCTGTAAACATTTATGGTGTCCTCCGTAAATCTATATGAGGTCTTCCGTAGACCTCTAGAGATTCTTCTGTAAACCCTTGACGAGGTTTTCTGCAGACCCGTATGAGATGTATCAGAAAAATGTATCAGAAGAAACACCAAAAATATAGACGCCAATTATGACCGTTCCTCACAATATGGGGTAGATTAAGCACGTCTGTCTGTCCGTCGGTCTATCTGGTTGGTGCGCACTATAACTACCGAACGGATCACCAGATTTGATTCCAATTTTGGGCCTCGTAATATTGTATCCAAACTTAGTTTAAGTTCGTAGATGAGCCATATCACTCCTTTCCTCTGGGTACGAATAGTGCGCACGACAATTCTTGAAGGAAGTAAACGATTTGCCAAATCTTAATATTTCTACGTGGCATAGATCAGGGAGCCACCGTGGTGCAATGGTATGCACATCCGCATTGCACTCAGAAGGTCGTGGTTTCGATTCACCGGCTAGGCAACATCAAAATTTTTCAACGGTGGCAAAATGTTGGCGACATTTCCTGAGTATTTCAGTCCTGTAAAACTTCTCTACAAGTGGTGTCTTAGATACGCCGTTCGGATTCGGCGATAAACAGTAGGTCCCATATCATTGAGCTAATGTGTACTCATTGATATGAGAGAAGTCTCCCTTGTCCCATCTGGGATGTTTTTGGAACGATAGATCAGGTTCGAATATGGACTATATTGGTCGACTCCTTCGCATACCTTCCACGCCCATTGTTTTGTTGACCGAAGTATCTGTAATTTGACATTTGAGGTTCCCAGTTGTCACAAAACTTTCTTACCAAAAATTCTAATATAGTTCCACTTTTTGGTATAGACCCCCACACGGTATTTTCGGTATTTTGAGAATTTTAGCTGGATTTCTTGAACGAACTTAATGTTATTTGACATTTAAAGCTTCTATTGTGCGCATCCCTTCTGCACGAAAAGGTTTCAATATAGGTCCATGTTTTGGTATAGGCCCCATATAACGGTACCTCCCGAATTTCTGTATTTTGAGGGTTTTGGTAACATACTTTGACGGAACTACCTAAAATTTCACATTTGTGTTCTCTGCATTCACGACCAAAACCAAAAGCCAACCAAAAATTATACACATACACGCAGAGAAAAAATATTTTTCGCTTTTGTTGGAACAAAAATATATGTTTTGGTTCCAAAAATGTATTTGTTTTGTTCAAACATTGTAATCCAAATCCAAAAATACCATCTTTTGTTCCAAACATAGAAAACAAAAACAACTTTCGAATTTCCGCAATATTGTTAAAATCGTTAACAATACCAATTTTAGGAACTATCATAATCTAATTTTGTTTACAAAAAGTATTGTCAATACAGAAAACCAGCCCAGAAATTTTTGATTTGAGTGCATATACTTCTCATATACACTTTTCGCATAACTTGGATATAAATGTCGCGTATAATATTGCAATCATTGATGAACACAATACATGGTTTGCTGCATTGGCTGACAACAAAGACAAACAAAAAGCCACAAGAACTCACCACAACATAAGGAATAATTAAACACCATAACAAACATGAAAAGGAAAGAAGAATGAAACAAAACAGAAACAAATAAAAACAAGAGTCTCACAAGTACATACACACAAAAACAAAGGTAAAGGCAGCATGTCATACAAACACACCACAACTCACCAAAATTGTTTTTTCAAAACGGCATCGAATAGCGAGAGAAGAGAAACAATTTTTCGAAGAAAAGAGAGAAATATTGTTCAGTTGACACAAACTATTTTTGGATTTACAATACTACATGAGGAATCCAACAATATGTTAACAATACATATTTTGCTCTTGGAATATTGTTGGATCAAACATATTTTTTTCTCTGCGTGTATATCCATGTTTTGGTATAGCCTCCAAGTAACGGTACCTACCGTTTTTTGATATTTTAATTAAAATACCGTAGTTTCACAATTTAAGTTCCCTTTGTTAAAGCCCCCATATAAAAGTAACACCTGATTGAACACAATCTTTAGATTAGAATATATAACACTGTGCAACAAAATTCAAATTTTTTAAATGATGGGAAAAAGCGATTAGATGGTGAAAGTGGAGCTTAAAATATGAGACACGTGTATTGGCGTTTTTAAAGATTACATCGGAAAGTAACCAAAGTTGGCGGAGCAGTTTATTTTTTTTATTATTTTTTTTTCTAAATATTCGAGATAAGATATCTTGGAATCCTCGCATTTTAGGTATATAGTCATTTTAGCAACTTTACTAAGGAGGATATGAATAATATTCTTATTAAAAGTTTTAACTCTCATGTGGTTCATCAAAAGGGTATTTTTGGTCTTTTTTTGAAAATCTTTCAAAAACTCCTTTAAAATGTGATCATATCAAATTCAAATATTCTACAAAATTATTTGTCATAACATTTTACTGTAGCTATCAGAACACACCAAATCTGTAAATCTTATATAATCGCCAGGAATCTCTAAAATTGAAAAAAAAACACGTTTTAGAGTTAAAGTCATACTTTATCTGAGATTGTTCAAAACTGTCCCACAAAACATAAATTTAGAGAGATGACATCAAAGGCAAAAATATTCTTCGTCAGATTTCACTATGGGTCACCAAAGAAGTGAAATGCCTTTTTACATTATATGTATATCATGAAAATATCAGTATCAATTTTGCTGAAAATATTTCCCAATTTTTTCGATGAAAAATGTTTCCGTCTTTTTTCCATTTGGTGCATGAAAGTAATATGAAACTTGGTTCTAGGTGAAAAGTGTTAAAAGAAGAAAAATTCTACACAAGATTCCACTATGAGTGTCCATATACATAGGTATACTATTTCCATAAGAAAATTAGAATACAAATTTGTATATTTTAGGATGAAATTATTTGTTTTAATTTTGTACTGTTAAATTTACATAATTCCATGCTGGATCAAAATCTCACAAAATCCTTCACTTTTTGGGGATATTGTTAAAAAACAAATGTCCCAAATCAAATTTCACTATGAGTCTCTGTGTAAAAGAAATCTGTAACCATAACACATAACATTCTTATCAGCCCTTATTTTTGACATAAGGTTAAGGGTCACATTTTACAATTTTTATCCAGATTGTAGTTGCGATTAGACACTATAAATATCTTATTAATGGTTTTTCATTATGAATTCATACAGAAGATGTTGTGAACTCCATATAAACACTTTCTGAAATATTTGTGGTGAATATATATTTGAAAAATATAGAAAACTCGGATCGGACTTTGTAAAATTGCGCATTTTTAGTACTTTTAACTTAAAATACGTTAGTTAGGATAAGAAATTGGATGCTTATACTGTATGTGAAAATACGTGAGAGGTCTACGGCTATGGTCCAGTGAAAATATAGGTGTCATGTGGGCTCTCACATACACGATTTGACGTGGTCGAAAACAATTCATTGGTGGGAGTAACTGCTGCTTTGGTGACATTTATAAAAGAAGGGCCAATAAGACCCTTTTGATTAACCGCATGAGGGTTAAAGCTTTCAACAAAAATATTCCCCATATCTTCCTCAGTAAAGTTGCCAAAGACACTATATACATAAAATGCGAGGATTCCAAGTAATCTTAACTCGAAAATTTCGAAAATACTAAAAAATGGGCATAACTTGCCCCAACTATCTTTACTTTTTTCTCTACTTTTTCCTTGTCGTTTTTTTGTGGTCGCACACTGTAATTTGGTTTCAGTGGTCGAAAAATGTTTACACCTAAAATTGTGGGCTGGGAAGGAAACTAATTATTCCATTTTAGTTAAGAGTATTTTATGACGGAGAGTATAAAAAATTCAGCCAGCCGAACTTAATGACTTTTTACTTGTTTCAAGATTATTTGTCGACTTTTACTGAGCATAGAATAACTACATATTTCAAATATAATGTCCTTGTGTTAATGTGTTAGCATTTTGAGTTGGGAGTAGATACGGCTACCAAAAAGTTATTGAGCCCTTTGTTTGGTAATGTGGTGTTTACCATTTTTAGCGCTCTAGTCCTCTTCTTGAGATCACTTAACCTAACGTGACCTAACTTAAAAAGATCTCTCATAGTATTGCAACATATTACAATGAAGCTGAATTACTTTCAAATTAAATAAAAGTGCCTATTGCTCTTATGCGGAAATTTTGTACAATAAAGACACCAGCAATATATGCCTCAAAATTGTGTCTTGCAATTGAGAAATTGAACTCCCATGTCATATTTAAATTTCCATGAACATTTATATTATGACACCTCCACCCTCCACCCTATCCCTACATGCTTGCCAAAATACCTAATAGAGAATGTGTACGATTTTATGGCTATACATTCGTAACTTTCACCATTTGAAGTTTTCATTTTTCCCTCTCGTTACGACACTCGTCTTTGCTCTTGCTTTCAATTGAAAAATATACTCCACACTTTCATATCAAGCACATTTATTTTGGCTGGTATTTTTTTCTTATTTTTAGTTTGGCTTCCCATACTGTGATTTGTTCCGGAATAAAAACCAAATCACGTTTTTATGTTTAAAAATAGATTTTTCGATTTTTGTTTTCAATTGAGGTTATGGTGGCTTAGCATCGTCGTCATTTCATACGTTGTATGTGCACTTACATTAAACCCAACTTTTTTGAAAATGGCAACATTTTGATATTTGCAATCAAAAATAAATTCCACAAACCTTTTAAAAGCCATAACCTGAGAACAAAATATGAGTGAATGATTTTTTTTTTTCGATTATTTACCAAGCATTTTTGTTGCAATTTTCCACAGAGCAATTTCCCTTCTTTTTTCGTTCAATACTTTTAAATTTATTTATTTTGTACTTTATTAAGGATCGGTATGTGTGCCTGAAAGTGTCTTTCTTTATAATTTTCAAGTATACTCACGTTTTGGCATTTAAAGGATTTGGTTGCCTTTGCTCCATGGACTTGTTTGTATGGGCTACAAATTTTCAGCAATTCGAATCTTGGTTTCCTTTCTGGTGGCCAGAAAGGAGCAACTTGGCAATGTTTGTGGCTGCTGAATGCCACATAATTTGTGGTTGCTATTTTTATTATTATTTTATCATTTTCTTTATTTCTGTTGCTTGCTTGTTTTTTTTTTCTTTCCTTTTCTTTTTGCAAACATTCTTTAATAGCAATGATGTTGATGGTGGAGGTACTTACTCTGTTATTTTTGTACTTTATCGAAAGTGAAAAGTCGATAAAGAGATAAAATATTTATGGTTTACATTTTTTATGGTTACTGTGGTGGTGGCTGGGTCTTGTGCTTGCTTGGACCCAACCAAGCCAAGGAGAATTGCCAACATAACCCAAGAAATAAAACATGTCTGCAAATCGTAAATATCATTCGTTTTCTTTATCTACAGGACTCCATTGTAGTTGTATTTTTTATACACATACAAATAATACAGTGTGGACAGTTGTATAGAATTGAGTGTCTGTGTCTGCGAGTCTGGTGTATTTTAAGAAGCTTAAGAAAATTATTACAAGTGACAAATTTCCATTTATTCAATTGACTTACTTCACGGCTTACAATGAAAATGTTGCAAATATTGCCAACAAGGAAGAAGTATTCTAATTAAATGAAATTTATTCATGTCTTAATAAAATTTTAATAACGGATTTTAATGTTTTGCCTGTTTTCTTTTTTATGTCTCTTTTTAGGTAAGTGAAGAAGAATGAAATCGAATGCATTTAATTTGTGGTGAGTTGTGGCAATTTGCTTATTTTTTTCAACACTTGGAAATGTTATACCAGAAGAACAGTTTTAGGCATTTACGGCGTATGCGTTATATAAACGTTCGATTTTATTAACAAATTAAGCATACGTCACCGCGATCCATTTATAAGCAACTTTTGTAATCTTATTTTATTAAATATTAATTGTGAAAATTAGAAGCCCCCTTAGGATATGGCTGTAGAAAAAAAAACAATAACAACAGATTTCTAAATATACTCTCAACATTTTCGCAAAACTAACATAACCCCTAGGCGCCACCCTCGTGCAATGGTATGCACACCCGCCTTGCACGCTGAAGGTCGTGGGTTCGATTCCCCGGCCAAGCAACATCAAACAATTTTCAACGGTGGCAAAATACCCCTCAGAAATGTTGGCGACATTTTCTGAGTATTTCAGCCATGTAAAACTTTTCTACAGGTGATGTCTTAAGACACGCCGTTCGGACTCGGCGTTAACTGTAGGTCCCATATCATTGAACTAATATGAATCGGGGTGCACTCATTGATATGAGAGAAGTCTACCTTGTCCCATCTGGGATGTTTGTGGAACAATTATATATATATACATAACCCCTGGAGAACTACGAGCGGTACCAAAGCAACAAAACGTTGGTTCCTTGAAGAAACAAAACGTCCACTGGCGTCATGAGAAGGAACCCTGTTGCAGACCTCAAAGCTGCATTCTGGCAAGTTTGAACATTATTCCACTCCATAGTGCTAACATTTGCCGACCACCGACCGTCCTATTGCTTGATAAGAGGTCAACATTGTTTCTTTGTCAGCACCCAAAGTTCTACTGGCCAGCGACTTAAGAACCTTGTTCCTACTTCTGATCTCATCGCAATTAGCTGTGGCTTGCGCGCGCCACTTAAATATGCTGTCGAACGTTACATGCAATACCTTTGGGTAGTTGGTGATCGAGATCAGGGCGCCATTGACCAATATATTCAGGTGGAACCTCGATTCAATTGTACAGGTGGTGAACAGATGGCAGTGGATTTATCGGTGGATATTTTCTATTTCTATATATATTTTATTCCTCAGCTATGTAGACATTTAACGTATGACATATGCCGGACACCAAGATCGTACAATCTTGCGCATACATTATTATTTTTATGTCGTCTTGAGGATGTGTAGTTTCAGAAATATGTCACTCTCCCCAAACCACTGGCGCCCAGATATAATTAATTATCCAAAGTTGCAAGGTTGAAGGGACTTCTAATCTTTTTTCCGGAACCGCTTCGTGTGATTGACGGTATCGAAGGTCTTCGATAGGTTAAGAGCCAGTATTACAGTTTCGTAGCACGGCCTGTTCTGTTTCAGTGATCGACTGATATATGTGGATATTGCGATTAATGCGGTTGTGGCCCTGTGCATTTTACAGAATTCATGCTGATGTTGGGTAACTGGGCTGTAGTAGTAGCTGTGGAGTCTTCGCTACTGACATCCTTTCCTGCCCACTATCCTAATAAATTTCCAGGCTTCTTGAATAATACAATATATTGATAATTACTCAACTCGGGTTCATCCTGTTGCTTAAATATTACTATCGAGATTCCGTGTTGGGCCACGCTGTGCTGGTAGCTCTTGATAGTCTGATAGCGTTCTTGTACGGTGTTTAGCATCCTTCATTTTTCCTAGATTCGGGAGTGATTTAACTTCTGCCCAAAATTTACTTAATCCTGTACCAATGTGGCATTGCTTCAGTTCGTCTAACATCCTTTTCCGCTTATTCTCGCCTACAAACCTGTTGACTTCAAAATTAACTTTTATTACTTTTTGGTCTTAATGATTCGCACGACGGAGCTCATCACTCTCATTTTCAAGCCCGTCGACTCTGCTGCGAAATTTGATACGATTTCGAGTATTTTAGCAGCAGGTATGTAGCAAGCGGCTGCAGCTGTGATGATGTCACGGAAAATTATTTTAGCTGGCCGAAGAACTGAAGGTATAAGCAGCTCTCTGAAGCGGTGATTGGTAAATTAAATTCTCTACACCCTTAGCAATCAGCTCTTTATTGGTTCAGAAAAGTGCGGTAGTTAGAGGTAAAGAAATTGGATAGTCTGTTAACGGAAACGATGCTCGAAAGATGAACCCAAAACACGGACCAAAGCAAAACTTCATTTAACAATGGTTGTGTCCGGCGAGCTATGGCAATCTGAATCTTCGTTCACCGTTCAAAATGTGGATCTATCAATTTGCTTGGGCCCCTCTGCTCATTGCCTCTAGAGTCAAGCTCAAGCGAGATAGGTCTGTATTGGAAAGACGGGTCTATAAGGAAGGCAAATCATCCTACTCTGTTTCTGGTACGATCCATCCTCACAACGTTGTAACCATCCTAACGTTGCAAGTTACAGGTGACGTTAGCTTTGCATCCAGGATCGGTGCGATCATGATTTTCTTTCCACTCATTAATTCTAATATTTCGCCTACGTTTTTGCTGAGGTCGTTGCAAATGAATTGCAGGAATGAAGCATTTCCGGGGTGCTGAAAAAACACATGCGTTTGTTGTTGGGGAGAATGTGGAGTGTCTCGTATTCCGACAACTACGATGATTCTGACGACGAAGTTGGAAACACGCTGGGAGATACTTTGGCGCAGCAAGCAGTATAACTCTTATGGCAGCAGTCCTGGAGGCGACTAAAACCTGAACCGCCTCTGAAGTTCACCCATTCCCTACATCCATTACATCTTACCGAAGTTGACAAATGATGGAGATCCCCATACGGCCAAGGGTTCTTCTCTATCTCGGCACGTACCAAAAGATCTCGGAGCAGGCATTCTAGAATACATTGCCGCTCCCATGGTAAAAAAGTATACGGACAAAAACACATAATGTGACAACCAAGATTCCTCCGAGTCAATCCGGTGCATTGAACCGGCCGCCGTTGGTTCAGAAATCGAATTTCGAAGCCAAAACCCCAATTTTTTGTCCTCACTGATTGTAAATTTCCATATGGGATTCGATAGTAAACATATCAAAACTACGGAAACCAAAAAATTGGGACAAAATATTAGAAGCTGCGGGCGTGGTGTGCTAATTAAGGCAGTAACTTTTCGCGATTTTGGAAAATACGTCCTTTTTGTAAATTTCTGGAGGAAGAAGTAGCTATTTTTAGGAAACTATAACAGATATTGTTTTTTTGTTGGGTAGGTAGAATTGTTCTCGAATCGTTTCAATAAATTACCGTAGCGTTTACACGAAGTGAGCTATTATATTTTTTCAGGTACCAAATTTTAGTGAAATTCCAAATTTAGTGGACTAGAACTTTTAGGAAACAGCATGAAACAAAGTTCCGTTTCCTGAGAATGATGGCCGAGAGTTTCCTTTTTCAGCCCATATACACTTTTGTACCCGCCCAGTTCCGTCGGTTAACATTTATTGAAATTACATATGTAAAAACGTATGTTTTTTCCATACCGTTTCCCATATAAATTATAGCTTTTTTACACAAATGGACATTTTTATAATATATGAGTTTTTGTAAGAGTTTTATGAAAACCCAAGGAGTATTGCCTTTAATTTTGGAACAAAATTTTAATTTTTTATTTTTTTTAATTTTTTGTGTTTTATGGGTTGTTTTTTGGCATTTAACCTTTTCTAATAGTTAGAACATAGGAAAAAAACACAAAAACACTCAAATTTAGATGCAGAATAAGAAAAAATCAAAATTTAAACTTTGACCTTGAATTTCTCTGCAACTGCATCGAATAGCTGATTATGTTATCTGTCGAACAATAAAATTATGCAAATGTCTCGATCCGTTCAAAAGTTACAAAGTTTTGATAAATGATGTGTCCTGGAAGCCGGTTATTTCCCTTGGATCAGACCCTATTCCAAGCATCGTCTCCGCAAACAGACCATCCAACTTCATAACCACTGACTGCCGCACTTTTCTGAACCATGGTAAAGCTGATTGGCAAGGGTTCTGAGAATTTACCAATCACATCTTCAGAGAACTATTTATTCCCTCAGAATATTTGAGAAAATATTTCTGGACATCATCACTCCTGCAGCCGCTCTCTACATAGCTGCTAGTTAAATGCCTGAAGAGATGTATGTAACACCGTGTAAGAACAATGTAGCAAATATTATCAAAATCCCAAACACATCCAAAGCGTTAGGCCCGTACGGAATCGCGATTGTAATGCTTACTCTACTGTATAAACCAGGGGTTGAGGATTTGACATGTAATCTTAATTTATCGCTAGCCGTCCTTTTTACTTGTTTTTGTTAAACCTTAACTAGGCTTATAAGTTACGCTGTTTAAATTCCGGTTAAAAATCGTTGGACCCTCAACTGAAAATTAATTACAGGCTACTTCCCCTATCGAACGAATCGCTTTATAAAACAAAAAATAAGCATTTTTTCTAAATAACTAGGTAATTATTAATTCCGGACAGTTACCTTACAGAAACGCTCTATATGTTTCAAACCCTTAGAATTTAGAAATCATCATTGGATCACCACAGGATTCTAAAAATAAAATTACTTATTTATTTTACATGGTTCCTCAAATATGTACAGGACTTTAACATAAACAAGTTAAATGAAATGGTTTGAGCAGACTAAAATATTACCTAGATGATGCCCTAATATGTGGTTACCTTGGTTAATAAAAATAAATTTATTTCAGAACCTTAAATTACTGAAAAAATATACGTAATACACATTGTATTTTTAATTAATACAAACAAAACTTTGTTTCAGAGTACCTTCCGTCGTTCATTTTCTATTTAAGATTTATTGACTTTTTTTAATAAAGTTATAAATTTATAGTATCCTCATTCTCCCCCCTCTCTTTCCCTCTACTTAAGATATTAATAGCATACAATGTGGCAGGTCAAAAATATTTATTAACTCACAAGGAACATAAAAAACACCAACCAACCGACGAACCAACAATACTCGTAAACAAACTAATAACTTGACTGGACAAAACTTTTTGTACTTTGTTGTTTTTCTGTTGACCTTTTGTTGCGTTCGCCAAAACTAAAACTTAAACATTAACTACAGTAAATCAATGATGACCAATAACAGCACCAATAAGCTACCTCAGATCTCAGATAGAAAGTCAGGCAGCCAGCAAGCACTTGGCATTACCCGCTCCCACAACAGCAATGAATGGTGGTAGCAAGGCAAATTATTGGAACTTTGTGTGTGTGTTTATGGAGTTGTTGGAAAACTTTTTGCAAAAGTTAGTCCATACCATTATCATTGGTTGTTTTTGTTTAAGTTCCTGCAAGAGTTGCTTAATATGTTTGCTGCTTTTGGTTTTGCTCTTTCTATGTTTTGTGCCCTACTCTTTGTTCCATTTTCTCACGTAACTCCTTGACTTTTCATGTTAGATCTGTTCGCTGTCCTTTTTATCCCAACATCTAATGTCTTTGCTATATTATGGAAATCATTTAACAAATAACTTTAATGTTGCTGTTGTTGCTGTTAATGGACACTTTTGTCTTGATTAAATATTAAGAAGCAGCAGGTCATTCCTGTTTCTATAATTATTGAACAAATGACAGTTTTGTGGCCCATTATGGTCTTATGTTCAATTTCTTTATTTCTTCATTTGTTGATGGTTGTTGTTCTTTTTTGTTGTCTTGTAACATTATTTCGTTTTCAATCGTTCTAAGTATTGTTTTGTTGGTGCCATTATTGTCATGATTGTATTTTTAGTGGAACATGTAAAACACTTCTTGGTTGTCATGTCTTCGTTTTTTGTTGGACTAGCAGCTAGCTTGTCTTTATCAGTGGGTCATTATCTTAATTTACTAACTCAGTTAATGTTTGACACGCAACTCTCTTGCCCTGATGCCAAAGAAAAGGCTAACAGTAATTTTCATTTCGAAACCACAAACAGTTAACTGTGAAGTCAACCATTAGAAATATTCAATGATTTCAAGTGGCAGCGTAAACCTCTTTGTCGTAGTGCTATGTATATTGGGTGTTTGTGTGACTGTGTTATCTATGGTTATCTAAAATTGTTCTTCCGTTTTTATGGCCACTTAATAAGGAAAGTACAGTGGGAAGTAAAAACAAAATATTTATGGGAATGAAATGCCATAAAAAGTCGTTATAAGGAATGTTCCTTTAGCAAATTTTACTCTGTATAGAAAGGTTTGCAAAAAATAGAAATGTCGTACAGGACGGTCCCATTGGTAGCCAATTTATAGAGCAATTTGACTGCATGATAAAGGTAAAGAATATATCCTTAGTTGTGTTGGACGGTATGATGAATAGAACTTTGTGAACTAGCGCACTTACCAGAACGAATGAGAAATATTAGCTGCAACAACAACTTTTTATTGCCGAATTTTAATACATCACTTTTTGAATTTTACATGACCAAAATACACGGGAAATAGTTTCAGCATTACTGTTGTTACTTTTACTCCACTGTCGCTTACTTGAAACCACTGAAAACGCCCATTCCACAAACCCAGTAGTTCTGTGTAAGCCAAACAACTGTTTTACATGGTTCTGACAAAGATAACAACACTGGGTTATGGCGTGCCTAAACATAGTTCGTGGACATTTGTTAATGTTGTTGTTACGCTTTGAAGTCCTTCGTGAGGTAACGAAATATTTGTCAACTCTGTTTACGGTTTTATTGTTTTTATCTTCGCCGCAACTTTTTTGTGATAAAGTCGTTGAATTTTTCATGTAGTGTGTAGTTGTTGTTGTTCCATTTTCTATGTTAACTTGCCCCCATTAAAAACGCTCCAAACGTGTAAAAAATCGTGTTGTTTAAATAGCAGGTAACATGTTGTTGTTGTTGTTGCTGTTCAACATGGTAATTATTTGTAATGTTTTAGAATTACGTTAATCAGTTCAAATTACTCTGGAAAGACAAACACATAATGGGTGCAGTGGTGCTCATTCCATATCCCTATGCTTATCACTTTGATTTCCTTTGGTATTCAGTACAGGTCACGGTGATTTGTATGACGCATATAACTGATTTGTTTCAACATCAGTGAACTGAATTTTGTTCAACCTTATTTGCTTTTTGGACAAGTTATCCCAAATCACGAAACATTGCATTACAATGCACCACAATGTATTGCGAGAAATAAATGCACAAAAAGTGTCCTGCCAGTTCTTGATCCTGTTGCCTACTGTGAACATATTTCTGTTTACACATTTTCATAGTTTTGTTTATATTTCGTAATTCTAGGCCTAATTTTGTTTAATGCAAATATTTATATAAAGGATATGCTCCACTCTTCATGGTATATAATTATTTGTTAAGTTGAAACGACATAATAATAATATGTTATTATCAAAACCTGCAATTGTCTTCGTGGGTTATAGGCATTTGTCTTGACGTTGTAATGATAGGCTTTCGTTCACATGAAAATTGTTCACAACAACTTTGAAATTAATAGGTTAAAATACTGTTCGTATCCTTTATTTTATGCATTAAGCTTAAAGGCTAATTAAAGTATATAAATATGTACATACATACAAATGTATCTGTCCACAAACTTACCACAAAGGATATACGTCCCCCTACATCTGTACAAAATGTACTCGCTTAAGTAGTGAGAAGAATAAGTCTCGAAGATAGCTTTGTACATAACGACCACAAATAATAACCCTAGATCTGTAAAAAAATGAACGACCTGCGAATAAAATGGATAATGCGCAAGATAATTCTCAGAGGAAGTACCATATGGACCATATGGGATGGTCCAAACTTTGCTTATAGTCCTGCCTTTCCGGTATCTCCACCACAAAAGTTCAAACATTTGGCGAAATGTTCGGAAATTATACTAGTTTTCGAACTGTTGGCAAATAAAAATAAAGCGTTTTGTAAACTTTTCTACGATGATACGAGGGTTGCTACATAAGTCTACGCTCTTATAATGAAAACTCGAACATTTATCATCAAATATGGTTTTATTTTTCTTTTTTTCAAAGTCTTCTCCAGCATGATTTCTACGCTCTAACATGAGCTCTAAGTAATTGTCGAAGCACTTACTTCACTTCCACCAAAACTTAGCTTCTTAACACTTCATCAGCATCATCTGGAGACGAAAATCGTTGACCACGTTTTTATTTTCTTCATTTATGGGAATAAAAAGAAGTCATATGTGGCCAAGTCAGGGCAGTACAGTGGATGAGCCATCAATTACCGTTTGGACGATCAAAAAGGCGCGGCAGGGTTGTCGAAAGCACTGACCAGCGGCGCGAAATTAATAACTTGCAAACGAATGGAGATACGTCACTGAAATTTGGCAGCTTGTACCTGTGGGTAATAATGGGCCGAATATGAACAATATCGGCTGATGTTTTAGTATAGCCCCCATATAACGGTAGCTTAAGATTTTCGGTATTTTGAGGATTTAAGCCACAATTTCGTAGCAAATTATCTGTAATTTGGTACTTGGGGCTCCTAGTGGTCACAAAATATTTTCACCAAAAATTACAAAAATATATAAAATTATATATATACATAGGTGCACGTTTTGATATAGCCCCCATGTAGCCGTACCTCCCAATTTAAGGTATTTTGAATATCATAACCACATTTATAAACCAACATGGCTGTAAATTTGCATTCCGTGTTCTCACTGTGTATAAAATCTTCTTACAAAACATTTTCAACACGGATTTATGTTTCGATGGAGCCCCTTTTATGGTACACCCGATTCGCTGAATTTTTACTTGTTATCCCATATTTAATAACATATTTAGCTATAATATGGTAGGTCCATATTTTGATTTAGCTCCCATACAAATGCACAGCTAAATTTGTATGAATTTCATGCAAAATCCCTTATTTTAAAAGTGCAGTCATCAAAATTTTTTGAAATCTGATGCAACAAAAACTCTTGAATTTGATAGTGAATAACTGAGTGAATATTTACAACAACAAAAATTAAAAAACAAAATCTTTGTGTGTAAAGTGTCTGTAATCGATACAATCGAAAATATTTCGCAATTTTATAGTTAGATTTTTTGACTTTCGCGCCGCTACATCAGTGGTTTCGACCAGTGTGTGCTGGTTTGAACCGATGTGCAAGATTTCGCATTGTCATGGTGCACATTGATCCGCCTTCTCCTGTTCATTTTTCTAATTTCTCCAAAGAATTCAGGCAAACCAATATTAGTATACCGCTCAAAATTGGCCGTCGTATGTTGCTATAGCCGAATTATGTGCCACATGACCTGTTTTGTCAAAGAAACAGGCGACTATTTCCCTTTCGAGGGATTTGGGTCGTCTTCGAAGACCTACACCGCCGATTTCTGTTATGTTTCGGGCTCATACGCATAAATCCTTGATTCGCACTGTTACGATCTTATAAACATATTTTGGAGCACAGCGATTGTACCTTTTCGCATTTCAGCTGGTGGAAGAATTGCCAATTGATGCACCTATCTCAGAGTATAGCTCTGTTCCTTTACGTTCAAGAATCTTCAAGTTTTACCACTTTTTACTCGAAAAGCATTCCTTTACTTCAAACAATTCATATGGGAGTAGTTTACACCTTTTACTACATTTTCAAAAGTAAAGGAACATACCATATATCGACGCCTCCAAATAATAGTATGCTAAGTCGACTTAGCATGTTTTCAAGTTCTTTACATTTTTATATTTATCGCCCTTTAACTTAAATTCTGTCAAATTTTGGTAATGATCGGACAATCCGAACAGAAGTTATTAACAAATATTTACTTAGCAAAGTACTGAAGGTCAAAGAAATGTCCAAACTTTTAGAACTTGTCCTGCAAAACTCGCTTTTCAGAATTAGCAAACTATTATTTGGAGGTGTCGAACGTCCTTTAACTTAAATTCTGTCTAATTTTGATAATGATCGGTCAATCCGAACAGAAGTTATAAACAAATATTGACTTAGCATAGTACTGAAGTTCAAAAAAATTGCCAAACTTTGAGAGCTTCTCCTGCAAAACTCACTTTTTAGACTTAGCATACTATTATTTGGAGGTGTCGATATAACATGACGACCTTACATTATCATTCACGTCTGACATAACAATCGTTTTTGGACGACCACTGATAGGATTGAGTTCCGATTTGTAAAGTTTAAATTAAGATCCTAAATATCTGCAATTTTCGCAGAAACTCTGGTGTTATTCTAGCTCTTTTTGAGTTTATTCGTATGTCTGATACCCAAAACAGGTTGCGCAAAATCTGTTCATTCATTTCTTACTAATGGGCTGATCATTGGTTCCGTAGTTCATTGTGATGAAGATATTGAGGAGCTATCTGTAATTATAGATGACCATCCAAAAGCACACAAATGCGTAAAGAACCACTGGAAAAAAAAAACATTAATCTCCGATCAGCATCGCCCGCATACCCAATGCTGTGAGCTGGAGACCAAAATTATTCAAGACTTATACAGTCTTGTCACAAGAAAGACAACCTATCCCTGACATTCAATCTCACAACAGAAAATTCAACTATATAGAGTTTTTATACCTTCAGCTTTAAGGCTAACGAGGGTATATACAGACAACTTGGAGTCCATTTAGTCATGTCTGTCCATCTTTCTGGCTGGAATGCATTCACGAACGGATACCAAAATGTGACACTCTTAATATTTTTCCCAACATGGATAAACCTCGAACATGGGCCACATTCGTCCACTCGCTCGGCTACCTGCTTTGCTAACATAGGGTGCACGATAACTCTCGAAAGGAGTAACCGATTTGGTCCATACTCTGCCCATCGTAATATTTATACCAGACAGGGATCAGGAAAAGTGAAGTTTAAGGCCTGCTCTAGCATTGTTTTGATTCCTTTTACAACAGATTTTTTAGAGGCCCTTTTTTCGACGGCGCACAAATTTACAAGGGCAAGCTCACACTACCTGAGAAAATTACCCCAAAGCTTTAAAATCCCCATACGTCACCGTGTGCCATAATTTTAAATATCGAAATATTTCTGCGAATCTAAGATAAAGTTCGAAGACGGTACTTATCGGTCCACTACTTTCGGTACGTTCCACATTGTTAATTTCTATATGGGATTCGATAGTTATCACATTGAAACTAAGGAAGCCACACATTTGGGTCAAATTATTGGAAGGTGTGTGCATCGCGATGGGTGCCACCGTGGTGCAATGGTATGCACGCCCGCCTTGCACGCAGAAGGTCGGTGGTTCGATTCCCCGGCCAGTCAAAATCAAACATTTTTCAACGGTGGCAAAATACCCCTCAGTAATGTTGGCGACATTTCCTGAGTATTTCAGCCTTGAAAAACTTCTCAACAAGTGGTGTCTTAAGACACGCCGTTCGGACTCGACGATAAACACTAGGTCCCATATCATTGAGCTAAATATGAATCGGGGTGCACTCATTGATATGAGAGAAGTCTCCCTTGTCCCGTATGGGATGTTGTGGAACAATGTTTTTTTTTTTGTTTTGTGTGCATCGCGTTTTCCCCATTTTGGAAAATACGTAACTTTCGCAAATTTCTGGAGAAAGAAATATATATTTCTCGAGAACTATAACAAATATTGTTGCCTTTAAGAAACGTTTTAATAAATGACCGTAGCGTTTACACCTAGTGAACAATTTTATTTTTCTTCAGGAAATTCGGTGAAATTCCAAAATACGTGGAATAGAACTTTTAGGGAATAATATGGAACAAGATTTGGTATTCGTAGAAAGATGCCTGAGTGACCTCTTTCAGTCCATATATACTTTTGTACCAGTCCTGTTCCGCCCGCTTAACACTTTTTTAAATTTATTGAAATTACATGGGTAAAAATGTGTGTGTTTTTCATACCGTTTCAGATATTAATTACAGCTTTTTTAATCACTTTTTAGTGTATGAGTTTAATGAAAACCCAAGCACTATTTTTCCTATTTTTGAAAAAAAAATTAAAATTTTTTGAAAAATAAAAAAAAGTTAAATATTTAAACGAAAATCATTCATTTTTATACCCTCCACCATATGGAGGGTATAATTAAATTTGTCATTCCGTTTGTAACACATCGAAATATTCGTCGGAGACCCTATAAAGTATATATATTATTGATCAGCATAAAATTCTATGTCGATTTGACCATGTCCGTCTGTCCGTCCGTCCGTCCGTCTGTCTGTCTGTTGAAATCAAGATACAGCTCGCAATTTTAAAGATAGAGAGTCAAAATTTGGTACAGAAGTTTTTATTACTTGCAGGATGGTTGGTATTGAAAATGGGATATATCGGTCCACGTTTTGATATAGCCCCCATAGAACGGTACCTCCCGATTTTCGGTATTTTTAAGGCTTTAGCTTCATTATCCCACCAAAATGGCTGGAATTTGGTACGTAGTCTTCTTTAGGGGTATAAAACTTTCCCCCAGAATTTTGTCGGTATCGGTCCACCCCTTCATATAGCCCCCATAGAACGGTACCTCCCGATTTTCGGTATTTTTAAGGTTTTAGCTTCATTATCCCACCAAAATGGCTGAAATTTGGTACGTAGTCTTCTTTAGTGGTATAAAACTTTCCCCCAGAATTTTGTCGGTATCGGTCCACCCCTTCATATAGCCCCCATAGAACGGTACCTCCCGATTTTCGGTATTTTGAAGGTTTTAGCTTCATTATCCTACCAAAATGGCTGACATTTGGTACGTAGTCTTCTTTAGGGGTACAAAGCTTTCTCCCAGAAGTTTGTCGGTATTGGTCCACACCTTCATATAGCCCCCATAGAACGGTACCTCCCGATTTTCGGTATTTTGAAGGTTTTCGCTTCATTATCACACCGAAATGGCTGAAATTTCGTACTTAGTCTACGTTGTTGGTATAAAACTTTCCCCCAGAACTTTGTCGGAATCGGTCCATGCCTTCATATAGCCCCCATAGAACGGTACCTCCCGATTTTCGGTATTTTGAACGTTGTGGCCTCAATGCTCCACCGAAATGGCTGAAATTTGGTATTTAGACTTCGTTGGGGGTACTCAAACTTCCCCTATAAATTTGTCGGTATAGGTTCACGCCTTCATATAGCCCCCATGGAAAGGTACCTCCCGATTTTTCGTATTTTGAAGGTTGTATCTTCAATATTCCACCAAAATGGCTGAAATTTGGTATTTAGTCTTCAATGTGATATAAAACTGTTCGCCAGAAATATGTCTGTACAGGTCCACGCTTTCATATTGCCCCATTTCTGACTAAAATTCGTCGGTATAGGTCCACGTTTCGATATAGCCCCCATAGAACGGTACCTCCCGATTTTCGTAATACTGAAGATTGCTACGTCAATATCCAACCGAAAATTAACAAATTATTCCATTTTACTTCAATACAACTTGTGGTGGAGGGTATAACAAGTTCGGCCCGGCCGAACTTAACGCCGTTCTTACTTGTTATTTTTTTATTTTATTTTTATAGTTCTTTTCTATTGGAAATTTTCGATTTATGATTCACCGGAAAGTTATTGTGAAAAGAAAAATAATTATGAAAATGTCTCTATCCGTTGAAAAGTTACAGAATTTTGACCAGGACCGTTCCCCAAAAATGTCAAAAATATTTACTAAAATTGTACACGACTTCTCTTAAACGGACCAACCGATTGAATGGTCCAAACTTAGTTTAATTTCGAAAATTAGCGATTTTGTTTATGTACAGTTTAAGGTTTGTTCGAGGATCCTTGGGAAATTTTTAACGAAAGTTCTCCCTGTGGTCTTGTTCACAGCGATATTGTGTTTGTAGTCGGCAAGTTCATGTTTTCTGATATAACTTTTTCAAATTCCTGGTAGCAAAACTAAATTTATTGCGGCATCTCAACTCATACTTACGTAAAAAAATGCGTAGATCAATATTCGATTCAATTCATGGTCTTTCACATCCGATAACCCGGTCTACTCGAAAATTATAATCTCAAAGAATCGTGTGGTCCTCAATGAATCAAGACGTTGTCAAGTGGACCAAATCCTGTCAAGCATGTAAATCAAACAATTCAGAATCTCCTTTGTGCCGTTTTGAAATGTCGACAAGAAGATTGGCAGATTTCCATGTTGACATTGTAGGTCCATTACCTCAAAGTGTGTTTCGCACTGGAAGGAAAATTGTATACATATTTTTTAGTTTTGGAAATATTTTTTCAGCCTCTTCAGAACTTTTATTCAATTCGCTTCAACGAATCTTTTAAATAAATATTAATTAGTTAAATGCTTTTTTAAAACCCAAAGCGTTTTAATAAATTTTAGCAAATTCCACAATATCTCTTTCGGCAAACCCGACTGAAGTTTTTTTTTTCTTTTTATAAATAAAATGTATCTATGTTAGCTTTCTTTTATGGTTCAAACCATGGCACAATTAGTGGTATCACACAAGCTGCTTGAATATGAAATCCCTTTAACAAAAAAATTATTTTTGTTGTAATTTCTCCAACAACATAAAGAAAATGTTGACATAGCATATTACAAATTTTCCTGGGTAATTGTGTGTAATTGTTCAAACTGAATGCCGATTGTTTGGCAAAAATGGATACCAAACTTCATATCATTCGCTTCGTTGTTATTCTCTAAACTATTACACAATAAATATATCAAAATTAATTTTGAACAAAAATTTAACTCACAAAGCTATGCAATTATGCATTGACTGGCTGTCGATTATTAAAGAAAGAAAATTTCTTAAATTGTTGTAATTTTTCTCTGCGTCCATTAGCTACAAACCAACCTCCAACAAAGTCAACAATAGTTTATAATTAATTACACAGTTGCATTGCATTTTCATTAAAACAAAATAACCCGAAAATGGAATTCACTCTTGTTCTTTTACAAAATCATGCAGCCACCCGGCGCTGAAGCAAATCTACTCTAGTCCTTTGTAAAGCAAAAGAAAATAGTTTCAACATTCTTGTTCATTTTCGCCGGCTGGGGTTGGGTGTTAAACAATTTTGCAAGATATTCATAATTTTATGTAGTTTTGTTGTCGCTGTTGTTGTAGTGGTGATTATGTTTTTAAGTTGTCTAGTGGAGCAGGGGGGTTTGGATTGGTTTTCACAGAAAGTCCAAAAGAAGTTTTGCTTTGCAACTGACATTGCAACATAGAGTTGGAAAACACAGCGTTTCACTATTATGTGCAGCAGCAGCATCATCATCATCCTAGCCATCATAACTTGAGTGGCTGAGTGAGTGACTGTTGTCTGTCTTTCATTCTTTGTTGCTGTTGGCAATGTTACTGTAGTTGTTTTTAGTTGTTGTTGTTGCTGTTCATGTTACCAATGTTGAGCAATGCGTTTAAGTGTGAAATATGCAATTTTATTCAAATGTTGTTTTTCTTGTTGTTAGTTCGAAAACTCTTTTTTTATTTTGTTTTTGTTTCCTTTTCACCTCCTCTTTTCTTGCCACTTAATTTTTCCTTAGTTGTGCTTCTAAACAAATAAACATCAACAACACTGAATATTTTATAGCTTTTATGCATTCTCTGCTGATGATGATGCTGATGATTGCAATTAGACAAATAAATCGTGCAGTTTTGCAGAAAATCTGCTGCCATTATTAATGAATCGGTGTCGAGATCCTAATGAATATTCAGCGCAAATTGTTGGTGTGGCGAATATAAATATAATTTTGAATTTATTTATTTGAAAAGAAGAGATTGCACGTTGCATGGGAGTTTTCCAGGGGGGAATTGTGTGCTAATCGGGCTTTTAATTTTGGGAAAAGATAAAAAAGTATTGGACAATTATATACAGAATTATGGAAAAGTAAAACATCATCTAGTCACGTACAAACAGGTTTCGGTGGTTGTGTGTAACGAAACCTGTATACAAACACCTGCAACCATTTCCAAGACACGTTTGAGAAGGTGTATCTTTTGTAATGTTATAGGTATACCGTTTTTTGGATATTTTGGCATATAACAGCCAAACCATTGAGATTTTCTATTCAATACTAAGACAAAAATTGTAGCCAAGACAATAATTAACAAATTTTAAGTACATTGAAAAAGCATTGGAACACTCTTTCAGACAGTTTTGGTCATGTGGATAAAAAACATAAAGACAAAATCAAGGGGGTAGATTTGCAACGTATGTGAATGTTTTTCCTTACATACATATCGCCCCGACCTAATGTGTATATTTTCCATTAACATTTAAGGCCATGTTTATATTATAGCCTTTTGCAGGGTTAACCTTCTTAATGCGGATTTATTTGACGTACAGGCAAGGGAGTTGACATTTGAAACCCAGTGGGTTTTAAAATCCGGTTATATATAAACGCACTATAACACGGTGCTCTTGAAGCAAATTTAAATGGAAGGTGCTTACACCTGGGAAGTTTTGCGTATTCTCGCCGATTTTGTCGTTTTTGAGATATAGAAGTTCAAATTGGGACAATTCAAATTCAATTCAATTCTGTAACGCCCCCTTATAAAACAATGCCATGACCTGCAAATTCCTAACTTAAACTTATATATCTAAAAAATGGTACAACCTAGGAAAAGTAACATAAGCCAGTCTTGTAGAGAATTTCCTCAGCTTTAAGATTTTCTCAGGTCCCATACCGATAAGACTTGCCGCATTCAAGCAAAATCGCGAAACCCTAACAAAGAAACCTAAAAATGTAAACTGCGATTCTTTATCTCAAAAATGGTACTACCTGGGAACAAATCATAACCGTCAATCCTCTAGAGAATTTTCATAGCTACAATATTTTCTTTAGTCCCATTCCGATAGGACTTGCGGTTTCCAAGCAAAATCGTGAGAACCTAAAAAAACACCTAAACATGTGAACTTTTAACGCGGTTTTTTTTAAAATCCCTACAGCGATTTTTTTTTTTTGGATTTTTTCATCTATGAACATGCTCTTTCAGAATTCACAAAAACGTCCCATGTTTTTTTTCATTAAAAGTTAGTTAAGGCGCACCCTTCATGCCATTGTTTTCTAAGGGGGCGATACAGTCAGTGCATTGTCCCGATTTGCACTTCTATATATCAAAAATGGTAAAACCTACGAAAATATGGTAAAGGTCAATCTTGTAGAGAATTTTCATAGTTACAATATTTACTTCAGTTCTATTTTGATAGGGCTTGCGGTTTCCAAGCAAAATCGCAAAAACCTAAACAACCCATAAAAATGTCAACTTGAATAGCGATTTATTTAAAAAGCTCTCCGGCAATTTTTTTTTTTGTTTTTTTGATTTTTCTCATCTATGAACATTGTAGTTTCAGAATCTGCAAAAACTTCCCAGGTGCAAGCACCTTCCATTTAAATTTGTTTCAAAAGCACCGCGATAAGTCCTCCATTTAAAGAGATTGCTTACTTGGCAAATTTCGCGAACAATTTTTCTTTAACAATTCAACTTCAAAATTTAATAATTTAAATTTAAATAAAAAAACACTAGTGACTCTTAACTACATTTCTAAACAAATTCCCAAGAAAATAAAACAGGTCACATAAGTCGATGATTTTTATTTACTCAGTTTATTTCCGTCATTCCCCTTACTTCTCCCAACAAACACTTGGCAGTATTTGAAGAAAGCGCATGATAGAAGAAAATAACAACAATAAAAAATTTTGTATTCCAAATATTCAATACTGATTTATGATGATAGTATTTTATTATTCCCAAAAAAAAAGAAAAAAATATTTTTTCTTTTCTTTGCTGCTACTGTAGTTTACTTTCCAAATGCCGAGCTAACGATTGTAAATTTGTTTGTATTCAATGCTTAGAGTTTTTGGAGTATTGCCATTTTATTCTGAACATTCGGAATCTATTGAAGAGCCTTAGAAGCAAAAGAAGCTACAAGTAGCATACTAGTAGTAACATTGTGTTCTTTTTTATTATTCCATCGTTTTTTGGTTGTGTGGCAAAAAATGGTTATAAAGAAACTTTTTTGGTTCGTTTTTTTCGGGTGGCATATCAAAGAAAATAAAATACATATTACAAAAGCAACAACAAAAACAACACCAACCAACGAGCATCCAAAACATTCTGATTCCATTGCAAGGAAAAATCACGCAACAACAGTAGCAACAAAATATTGTAAAATATGCTCTTAGTATATTTTCTAGGACTTCTTGAACTTCTTATTTCTCCTTAGAGCACTCACTGCTCTTGCTCTTGCACGATACAATAAGAATTGTGCTGGGCTTCGAACTGGTAGTGAACTGTAGTAATGTACAAATAAACGAAAAGGAACAGCAAAAAGGCAACAAACTTTTCTTCGTTCCACTTATAGTTTACTTTATATGGCTCATGAAGTGGATACAGCCAGAATGGACTTTGTTCTTTTTTTTCAATAAGGGGATACAGTGCCATAAAGACTTTGAATGTAACCGAATTTTATTAGAGTTGTTTTTTATTCTTCTTTTCTTTTCTTTCAATATGAAGTAATAGAAAACAAAGATAAATACAAAGTCATAATGAAAATGTATCTAATGAGTATAAACTTGGTTAAAGGGGCTCTATAAAGGATTTCAAAGGGAAAACGAAGAGCTATTCTTTAATGCACTTGTTGAGTTTTTAGGAGTTAAGGGAAATTATTGAAATTTGAAAGAAACATACTTTATAAACTTTTTAAAAAAAGCGAGCGTTGTTTTGGTTTTAATCAATTTATTTTCACATTAAGATGAGCGATAGACTATTTTGGAAAATGACATAAAGCGGAGATTTAATATCACATATCCAACATATCGCTCATTTACTCAAAGAGTGACATAACTCAAAAAATGCGTTTTCTGAGTTAGCAATTTCTATTTTTTCTACGATTTCTACTTTATCTTGTGTCAAATTTTCATGCTGATATCTCTAAAACTCGATGAGTTACAGCTCATTTACTACGAGTTTCGTATAATTCAACACAAACGTTTTTTGAGTTTATGAAGCACTAAAACACTTCAAATCATGCTTGATCATGCACAGAAATTTAACACTGATATATGGCTATCTTGTTGCAAAATATGGTCCAAGCAGTTATTTTAGTTTTAGTGTAATAATCTTTTTAATGTGGGAATTCAAATTTCAATCGCCAACTCAAAACGCGTTTTTCTCGAAACTTGATTTTTCGAGATGTGTCACTGTTTGAGTAAATGAGCGATATGGTTTGATTAAACTGTACAACAAAATTTAACTTTTTTAAAATTACAAGAAACCCTGCACAGATTATGAAAGAGGACCGAAAAAAGAAGACACGTGTATCGGCGTTTTGAAAGTTTACGTCGGGAAGTAACGTAAATAGGCGTGGCAAGTTCCGCCCATTTCTACAGGTTTTGAAATATTCGACATCAGATTCCTTGGAATCCTTGTATTTTAGGTATAAAGTGTCTTTGGCAATATTACTGACAACAATGCGGGGTATCTTTTTGTGAAAAAAATAAACCCTCATGCGAGTCACTAAACGGTTCTTTTTGGTATTTTTTTTTCACAAACGTTTAAAAAGTTTAAGTGATCGTATCAGATCATAATATTCTACAAAATTATTTGTCGAAAAATTTTACTATAGATCCCCGAATACACCAAAACTCTAATCGTACCTAAACGCCAGGAATCTGCCAAGAGTAAAATCACGTTTTAGGATTAATGTTGTACTTTATCTGAGTTTATTAAGTTTAGTCCAACAAAACTTCATTATAGATAGAAGACGTCAAAGACGAATAAATGAAATATGTATTTGCAATATACATATATCAAGAAAATATGTACATTAATTTGCCAACAAAACACTCAAATATTTTTTGAATAAATTTGTATTGTTCTTTTTTCAAGTTGATGCGTGAAAGTTACATGAAATTTATTTTTAGACGAAAGGCGTTAAAAGAAAAAATGTTCTACACAAAATTTCACTGTAAGTCCCTGAACAAACCAGATAACTAAGTAAAATACTTTGTTAAGAAAATTACGTTACAAAATTATATAGTATAGGTAGACATTTTTTGTTAAACTTTTAGACTCTTAATTAAGTCACTGAGTCAAAATCTCCTAAAATATTTCACTTTTTGGGGATTGTGTCAAAAGAAGAAAAGTTCCAAACCGAATTACATTATGAGTGTCTAAACAAAAGAAATTTGTAGCTACAATATTTAACATCTCCAGAAGCTTCAATAATTATTATAGCTGTTAGCTAAGAAACTCATTAGATATTTCGGGGCAACTTCAGGAAAGCCTTTTACGATTTTATTTCATAACATTACCTTGACTTATATTCTAATGTATTTTATCCATGTAAAAGTACTCCACAACTGTTGTCACACGTAACAGCCAAATTTTAGATAAAGAATACACTCAGTTGGAAAGTGACTCCACAAATTTTAATTTTATATTCACATTTTTCAAAAATACTTTTTTTTTAAAAATTACACTGTGCAACATTTTTGAGCCAATCGCGTGCAAACAACGTCTGTCCAGAATTTTATGAAAGTAGAGGACCAATAGGCAAAAACCATATTTGGGTTTTGTTTTCTTAGATCGGGTTCGGTTTTTTTGGCGTCATCTAAACTTGGTTAAAGATCGAATTTTTAAAACAAATTGGGGCTGTATCTCTAAAACAAATACGAATCTTGTTTTGACATCTGCAGCAAACTTGTAGATAAGAGCAAGAAGAAAATATTTGGAGGAATAGTGAACTCGAAAAACTGCATTTATTGCCTCAAATTTTATAAAATATCTAAAAATTCTATAATTTGTGTATATTTCGCAGCGTATCTCCCAAAATGTTAAATTCTTCTTAATGTAACTTTTTGGGAAAATATTCTCTGGAATTCATTGAAATCCCCAACATGAGAATAAACAGCCTGTGTGAACATTGTTTGTTACTGACCAGAATTTCAGAAATTATGTAAACTTATCTATATTTTAACGAGTGTGATGCGCTAGATGCAGCTTTTTCTAGTTCATCTGTTTGACACATAAGTTCTACTACTTTAGGGCTACAATATTGCTGAAGACTGCAAAGCAAAATTCTTATTAGTTTCGGAGATAAAGGTCAGATAACTGGAAAAAAGGCTAATTTTTGGTCGGTTTAGATGAGGCCATAAAATCTAAACCCGATCTAAGAACACAAAACCCAATTAAGGTTTTTGTAGTCTCAATATGCACTTTCAGAAAATACCCATTAGAAGTTGTTTGCATTTCCAGTGTTGCACAGTGTTATATAACCGATGACATTGTATTTTATATATTGG
Source organism: Musca autumnalis (assembly GCF_047663935.1). Taxonomy (NCBI): domain Eukaryota; kingdom Metazoa; phylum Arthropoda; class Insecta; order Diptera; family Muscidae; genus Musca; species Musca autumnalis. Next base: position 312,213,265 of record NW_027411644.1, on the reverse strand, counting down.
GATTTCTGAGCGAAATCGTACACTTTTTCAAGATGAGGTTTTTTTATTTCCTTTATTTTTTGATGTGCTGTTGCTACCCATCAGTAAAACAGTTTTTGACTATCGGTTCCAGAGATATCGCGCCTGGAAAAAGTCAAATTATTTAAAAACTATGTGCAAAGAAATACTTATAACTTCTTTAATAGTGGTCCAAATAGAAAAAAATGTGTTTTTGTTCTTTTTTAAGCTATCTAATAAAAATTAGAAAAAAAATTGCACAGTGGTCTTGGATGCAATTTTCGCGATTTAAAATCAAATGTTATCAATGATTGCCCTCTTTGATTTTCTTGACATTTTTGCATTAAACTACTTTTTACTAAAAAAAATGTAAGTCATATTTGGTAGTGGGATTCAATTGATTACTATTTTTCTCATAATTTTTGTACACTACACCACTATGTGGAAAGGGTATTGTAAGATTGATTTGGCAAAAATTCATGTAACAGCGAAATATTTGTCGGAGACCCCCAATGTGGTATACCAATCTTCATATCTCGACGTTATAAAGCGATTTTGAGATATGTGTCAGTTCGTCTGTTCATTATAAAATGTAATAAAACTCCAGGCCGCAATTATGGACCGGATTCATACCAGAATATATCCCTATTTTTATTGGTGATGCTCGTGAAATATTTAGCGGGTTAAACGGACAAAAAAAAACATGATTTTATCCGATTTTGTAGCTGCTTTTTAGGTCGCAATAATAGTCCGATCGCCTCGAAATTTTATGTATGGTAAAAGTATATTACAAACAAAAAGCTTGCAACTTGAGATGGCGATCAGATAATATTTAGACGGTTATAACTGACCACAACTTTTGTGTGAAAATTGTGAACATTTTTAATATACAGCTTATATCTTTATTCCTGGAAGACACATACCTGGTAAGTAAGCTATACTTGGAAAAGGAACTCTTGACCTTTCTATTGATGCCAATTATGTTGGTGTACACGATCAGTTAACAGAGTTACAGCCTTATATATCGAGTTATTTGTTTGTAGTGTAATCATAAACACGCTAGAGTTCGCAATTATAGCTCAATAATCACGAAATTTTGCACGAGGTAAGAGTTTAAGTAGAAGAATATGCTACGATTTAAGATGATGATCTGATATAAATGGAAAATGAACTACTGACCCTTCCACCTTATGCAAATTGCAATAACGTGTCTACCAGATAACGCGCCTACTGCCAAGTACATAAAGGGTTTTGTGTAGAGAACCACATTTTCCCATTCCCAGTTTTTGCATTATTGCAAATTACATGGTGCCCTAGCATATTGATTGTCCAATTGGATTTTTGTACATACATTGCAGCATGGCAGGCAACATAAAATTTTGTTCCAAAAAGGAATTTTGATTTGCTGAAAGCTAATTCCCAGGGGTAGTGGTGTAAGGTATCACATGGTCGGCCTCGTACGACTATAGCCTTAGCTTGCTTGTTTAAAATGTGTATTTGAGCAAATTGACACACATCGACAGGGGAATGGTCTCCCTTTGAACCATGGCACAATCACCAAGGTAGTGGTGTCACACAAGCTGTTCGAATATGATAAGTCAAATCCCTTTATAAAAAATATGTCCTCAACAACATAAAGAAAATTTCGACATTACATATTCAAAATTTTACGATACCACTTCCTTGGTAATTGTGCCATGCATTGAACACCCCTGTAATAAACTGAACTATTAATATACATTAGGGTGAGTAGTATTTATTTTCTCAAAAATGCTATCGTCTGGCAGTACAGAATGAACTTACTAAAATAACGTTTATTCCATTTAAATTTGAAAAAGATCACGCATCAACCAAATATTATTTAGTTATTACAATGGTGACATACATATTGGGATAGATGCGCAATTTTGTTTTTTTTTATTTTATTCTGGCTTTTTTAATATTTTAAAACAACGAATTTATTAATTGAGACATTTTTGCATTGTTCGCCGTGGAGTAAGGCAGGGAAGTTTCGATCCTCTCCACAGGATCTCATCAGTTCCCCGTTTCTTGTTTGTTGATATTCTCCACCGAAGTTATTTATAACATTTTTATACTCAAGAAAAACTTTGGTTATTCAAGGGGCAAAACTGCTGGCGCCAATACCATCCCAGCGAATAAGGACAATTGAGGCAACTGTGTCCACGTTTGCAAACTCCTCGATTGTTCCGAAAGCAGTATGGACACATCCGACAAAAGTACAAATACGTGCTCTAGAAGGCATAATCCAAGATGCACAGCAATACACTTTGTTATATGCTCAAACCCAATGGTGAAGCAATTGAAGATTTCGTGCACTGAAGCTCTTTTTACGTTTATTCAGATGCCTGGAACACGAAAAAGGTTGCCAAAATCTGTTAATTAATTTCTGATAATTGGTTCAGTAGTCAATGAAAATTGTGAAAAACTGTCTGAAGTCTCTCAATGACTACTCAAAAGCTCTAAAATTTGAATACTCATTGCTTAACGACGACAAATCCTTTCATACGACCAATTTTCCTAATCGAAATAATGGTTTTAGACCCCAGTATGTTTATACGATCACCGTTTCATACACTTTACAGTCGTTTTAGTCAGATATGAATTTAATAAAAATATAACTACAGAACGGACCAATCGATTCGATCCAAAATTTAGCTTCGTAATAATTTGTGCAAACTTAGATTAAGTTCGAAGATGGATCATATCGGTCCACTCCTTCGGGTACCTTCCGCACAAAAGTTCTAACATTTTCGATAAAATAGTGCGCATGATGACCCTCGAAGCATTAACCGATTTGCCCAGACTTTACATATCCCAATATTTCTATCAGACATAGGTTAAAGTACCGCCTACGCACATTTGTTCCTGCAATGGTACAGAAAGTCCACGCTTTCTGACATAATGGACCAAAAGCTGTAAAAGAACCCGGTCAGCACCTATTAAAATAGCTGATTAGCGCGATAACGAAACGAGTATCCGATTAACTGAAACTTTGCAACTTACCAACCTCGAACAAAATCTTCGAATACCTACTTCTTAGCTTAAGAAAAGCGCGATAAATAAAAGGGCAATGAATCTCAAACAAGATTCACCTCCAAAATGGAATATGTTGGCCCAATCCTGGTAGGTACCTACTACTCTTTAATCCAAATCTAGTTTATTTGAACAAGTAAGTTTTTATTCGGAACGTCCACAATCGTCAGAATGTCTCAATATTTTGGTCGGCAAGTTTCTAAAACCAAACAAGGCCACATATTTCTAAGAACAACCACTTAATCTTAGGATATCGTTTGTGGGCAAAGGCGTTTTTTTACTTTTTATAGAATCACTTTATATGTATGAAGTCGGCAATACCATTATTTTTGGGAGAAGTTTTTTGATCCTTGGGAAACTCTAATTGCGAATTTCAGTTAATTCTATCTAGAAAATATAGTTTAAGCTTTGAAAATACATAGAAATACAATCTAGCCGGATTTCCATTTAACGCCGTTTTCAATATTTTGAATATTACATTGTCTTTGACGTTAGACTTACAGGACGATACAATAAAATCATGAAATATGTATTACAACACCGACGTAGCCAGGGGGGGGGGGCCCGGGCCCCCCCGAAATGATTTCCGGTCCCATAGGATATTAGCTTATGCTACACATTTTTTTAATTTTTGAATAAAATGTTAAAATGTTTTAAATGTTTCAAGAAATATGTAAAGTATTTGGAGGAAGTATTACAGAGAATAATTTAACTACATTGGTATACTTATTGTCCAACATATTTGAAAGTATAAAGACTAATGAACACGTTAGGCTTTTTGAGCAATTTCCCGCATAGTTTTTGTTAAATTTTAAGGTGTTGTTTAAGCCTTTATTCGTAATTTTAGGCTGACTGCATGTGTTACTGAGTTCAGAACAAGATGTTTATTTGTATTTGTTAAACGTTTGTTGCATATTACGTCCAATACATAGGCTTATAAACAACATCTAGAAAAAACATTCTTGCGATCTTTTGTTTTTGAAATTTTTGATAAGAGCAATTCAACAATAAAAGATAAAATCGTTGCTTAATTTTGTGGTTTTAAATTTTTGTATATAGTTTCTAACAAGTTTTTGTAATGAACTATTTTGAACATCATAACAATTACAAATTCTCTATTATGTTTGAAATTTGCAAAAAAAAAACTATATCAACCATTTTTATGATATAATTCAGTTCCACCGCAGTGTCGCCCATTGAGATTATTTGAATCTGGTCTCTTGCTACAAATTAATAAATGCCTATTGTACAAAAAAAAGGATTTTTCTGTCGTATTTTTATGTTTTGTTCGACCTTTCGAATGATAATAAAATCAAGATTATTGAGGTTAAAGTTTATATTTTATTTATTGCATATTATATCCAATATTTCGAAATTACATTGAATTTCATCTTTAGGGATTTTTCTGTCGATTACTCATTGAATTGTATTTTGGGAAGTACTTTCAATGGATACACATTTCTAGAAATGTTCCCTTTTCCTTCTTCGGCAAAGGACTTTGTGACGACAAACGAAGTCAAGCAAGTGAGCGAAGGCTATAGTCGGGACGGGGCCGCCATGTGATACCCTACACCACTACCCCTGTGCATGCGCTTTTCACTGGTAAACATTTCTTTTAGGGAATATAATCCCACTACCACCAAACATAATATGCCTCTTTCTCTCTGGGACCCCCATAAGCAACCAAAATTTCGTGACCATCCGATCAAAATTACGACCTGTAGCGTGATTAAAAGGTTTAGATGGACAGACGGACGTTTCGACGGACACACATAGCCAGATCGACTCAGCTCGTCGAGACATTCATGTTGGTATATAAGTATGGGTCTACGACCATTATTTCGATGCGTTACAAACTTTTTGGCCAAAACCAACTTATAATACCCTCCCCACATAGTGGTGTAGGGTATAAAAAAACTGGTCGGAAACAGATTCTTCTTCGTCAAAATCTCAACAATATCAGTCGGTTTTGCGGACAGGAATATACCCTGAGCCTGTTGGACTGAAACTTTCAATTATGGCCAGATCGAACAACGGTTACACAACCAAAATCCCTGAACCCAAAGGTATGTATTAGGAGATTTTCAGAATTGTTTAGCCATTTGCGACTTATAAACTTGCCAACAAAATATAGATTTCATCATTGATCACAAATGTTGCGGAGAAGGTACCTGAAGAAATGGACGGGACCAACATAGTTTATTTTGGAAGTAGATATTATTTTGGGGGTCATTCCTTTTAAAAGATATTGCGCCCACCAGCCATTTCAGTTCTTCACCAATGTGGACAAAATATTACTAAATCCAAAGTTTGGTCCAAATATGTTGCCCCATTCAAGAAAAATCGCACATACCGATTTAGATAAAATTCTTGAAATTTGCGGGAAAATACCAGAAGGATAGACCGAAAATCACCATCTTCGAAATTTATATAAGGCTCGCAGAAAAATCGCGATAAACAATGTTTGGACCAACGCAGTATCCAGTTCGAAAGTTGTCGTGTGCACATGGTAGGTGTCGTTGGTGATCTTTACAGCTTTCGGGCCATTTTCTCTGAAAGTATGGACTTGCCCCTGAAAAAACTTGTACTGCAGTAATAGGGGATCCGAGAACGCTTGTTGCAAAAAAGCAAAGCGTTTATTTATTTCATATTTTTACTTATAACCAATAATTAGCATAAAGGAAGTGAAACCATATTTACTAATTATCCAGAGAGGTCTTAAACTGCACTTCTCTGAAAATTTAAAAATACTCTGTGGAAGGATATAGAAAGAGTGGATCGATATTGTCCATATTCGAAGTTGATCGAAATTTTGACAAAATATCACGATGGCCAAATTTTAGACAGAATCGGTTGATCTGTTCGAGAATTATCGTGTTCTCCAGGCAGCCACCCAGATGGACAAACATAGCTAAGTGGACTCCAAATTTTCTGAAACACAATTTTTCCAAACACTCTTTGCCCTTCTAATAATTATTTCGATGAGGCACATTTTGACTAATGGCTGAGAGTATAACAAATGTAGATTGGGGATAATTGTGTTTATGGATTTTTGCTAAAAGAATGTATACATGTATAGACCTTGGATTGGCGCCAGAATTTCATTTTAAAAGAATTCAAGACTGGTTGCGAGAGTTTTCCTAGTTCCTGATCAACTTATGAGAAGATCCACGATAGGAAACCAGAATTTCCATAAGAGAAGTCCGACGATTGTCCCGCGATTGGGAGCTAGAATTTCATAATGGATAGACCCGCTATTGCTCAGCATTAGTTTTCTATCAAGAAAACCACTATCAGCCTTCAGAAATTCTTTGCGATAAGATCTACGATTGGACACCAAATAAGTACAATCGGTTTCTTTATGGCAATAGCAACGATTGAATTTCCGAAATTGACCATATTCTGACACGGCAGCGTGATAAAAGACAAAAAAGAAGTCACGTGTCTCGGCGTTTTCTCCTTTATTTATATAACTGCTAAATATACCTGTGAATATAAAAAAATACTACTGGATAACGTCATGATATCCGAACGTTCCCTCTGCATAAATCAATTCTCTACTAATCTCATTTTCCTTCCATAAATTACTCAATAAAATTGGAATAGAAAATTAAGGCCGTGATTTTGAACTTTTGTGAAGTAGGAAACAAAGGAAAGGTCCTCAGTATTCCATGTAAACAAAAGAGTTAAACCTTAAGATATTTCTAAGGGTTTCTGATTGTATACTCCTTATTTTGGTCTTACCGAAGTGATATCACTGAATTACATAACATTCACTGTAGTTGTGAGTTATTTGATAAATGATACACCCAAAAATATATGCGATTATTAATATATCCATTGTTTGGAACATGTATAAACTCTGATATATTGTCAAAAAGACAAGGGACATTGGCCAAGAAGTCTTACGTCATTTTAATTAAAATATAGTAATGGACATTATTTTATCAGTAATATAAGTCTAAAATAAGGTTTACGTCTTTGATAAATAAGACATTTTCGCTAACATGAACTTTCAAAATTTTGGTCAGGTGGGCCCCCCCCCGAAATGAAATCCTGGCTACGTCCCTGTATTACAATATTGATTCAAACTTTAATCAGTTTTTTAAAGGGATTGTTTAAAATTCACTCCTCCTTCCTTTGGTTATTAGTCAATTCCTTTACAATACATACCATTGTATATGTATGTTTTAATTAATGTGAATATTTCTTAAAAATATCTTATACCCAGGATCTTGTGTTTCCAGACCTTTTTATTACTTGGAAACTACTGCATATCCATCGCCTCACTTCACAGAAAAACAGCTCCTTTTATGTTATCTCAAATTAATATTGCAAATTTCATGTTATGCCATTATTTGATGATGCTCCCTACCTTTGTGTCCGTACAAACACACACTGCAGGAGGAAAGATAATTATATTTTCGTTTTATGATTATTTTTCGTAAGAAAATATTGCATTATCAATCAACATGATTCAAACAAAAAAAAAGGAAAAATATGATTCACACTGGCATTGAGCAAAGTGGGCATTGAATCCAAAAGAGAAAAGATGAAATATGAACAGAACAAGAAAAAAAGATCGAAAGAAAGTCTTACCATGGCAACCAAATTTTACCTTTGTTTAAAGGCAAAACACCCACTGAGCTTAAAAAAAAATAAATGAATTATATGTATATGAAGGTTTAGGTTAAGGTTTAAATTGTTCATTTATGTGTTCGCCGTCCATCCATAGAACTAAGCATTTCACCCAAACGCAACAATTAACCGAGCAGAAAATTTCAAATAAAACCAAATATTTACATCATTATGTGTTGCAAATTTCAGTTATCCCTTTAGCTTATAGCTTGATTTTCTTTTTCTGTGCTCTTTCTCCTAATTACTGGCTCGTGTAGTAGAACAGTCTGGCTATTTGCACGTGTATTTGTTTTAAGTTTTGTAGTTAGGTATGATGTGTATTTAAATCTTTAGGAATTAAGTAAAGGTAGCGGATTTTCTTCTCTTTTTCGTTCTACAGCTGAAAATTAAAACGTTAAGCGGTTTTATGTTGTTTTCTTTTCGGACATTATTTTCGTTTGAGATGTAATTAAAAATAATATATAACCCTTTTTTGTGGGTTTTAAATGGTGATTTATAATACCTTTGTAGTTTTTTATTTAATTTAAAGGAAAAGAAGAAAAAGTAATCATTGCTACTTTTCCTTGTGCTTAATCTTTGTGTAAAAAGCAAAATATAAAGCAAAAAATATAAAAACAAGTAAGAAAGTATCAGTCATTTGAAATACAAATTGTATTTATAAAAAATCAATAAAATTTTAAAAACGTTAAGCGGTTTTATGTTGTTTTCTTTTCGGACATTATTTTCGTTTTCGATGTAATTAAAAATAATATATAACCCTTTTTTGTGGTTTTTAAATGGTGATTTATAATACCTTTGTAGTTTTTTATTTAATTTAAAGGAAAAGAAGAAAAAGTAATCATTGCTACTTTTCCTTGTGCTTAATCTTTGTGTAAAAAGCAAAATATAAAGCAAAAAATATAAAAACAAGTAAGAAAGTATCAGTCATTTGAAATACAAATTGTATTTATAAAAAATCAATAAAATTTTAAAAACGTTAAGCGGTTTTATGTTGTTTTCTTTTCGGACATTATTTTCGTTTTCGATGTAATTAAAAATAATATATAACCCTTTTTTGTGGTTTTTAAATGGTGATTTATAATACCTTTGTAGTTTTTTATTTAATTTAAAGGAAAAGAAGAAAAAGTAATCATTGCTACTTTTCCTTGTGCTTAATCTTTGTGTAAAAAGCAAAATATAAAGCAAAAAATATAAAAACAAGTAAGAAAGTATCAGTCATTTGAAATACAAATTGTATTTATAAAAAATCAATAAAATTTTAAAAACGTTAAGCGGTTTTATGTTGTTTTCTTTTCGGACATTATTTTCGTTTTCGATGTAATTAAAAATAATATATAACCCTTTTTTGTGGTTTTTAAATGGTGATTTATAATACCTTTGTAGTTTTTTATTTAATTTAAAGGAAAAGAAGAAAAAGTAATCATTGCTACTTTTCCTTGTGCTTAATCTTTGTGTAAAAAGCAAAATATAAAGCAAAAAATATAAAAACAAGTAAGAAAGTATCAGTCATTTGAAATACAAATTGTATTTATAAAAAATCAATAAAATTTTAAAAACGGACATAACTCCCATTGTAAATTATGTCCGCCTTGGTTTGCGGACATAACTCCCAAATCCTTTGGGATCTATGACCGACCCCCCCCCCCCCTTAGCGGACATGAGTCCCAATGCGAGTTATGTCCGTTTTTAAACTTGAATTGATTTTTTGGAAAATTAAGAAAAAGCGCAGCGGACACAACGATCAAAAGCATTTTGGGAGTTATGTCCGCGGGAGTTATGTCCGAGCACTGTAAATGAGGTCGATCATCCACTTGTTTGCGCCATCTATTCTTTGGCCTGCCAATTCTGCGTGCACCGCCATATGGCTCGAATTTATACGCCTTTTTAGCGGGTTAATCATCGCTCATTCTTATTATATGGCCTATCCAACGCAATCGCTGCATTTCGATACCTTTTTCTAAATTGATGTCGTTGTATAGCAGATAGAGCTCGTGGTTCATACGACGTCAATATTCACCGTCAACCGTCCTTAGATCTTTCGAAGAATTTGTCTCTCAATCACGCCAAGCACTGCCTTATCTACTTGTGCAAGTACCCAGGCTTCGGAACCATACATCAGCACGGGTAGTATCAATGTTTTGTAAAGCGTTATTTTTGTTTGACGAGTTGTAGCTTTGTTTTTAAAGGGCTTACTTAAGCCAAAGTAGCATCTATTGGCCAATACAATTCTTCTTTTTATTTCACAACTGATGTCGTTTGTTGAGTTTACGGCGGTGCCGAGGTATAAAAAGTCTTTTACTACCTCAATATTATAGGAACCAACTTCAACAGTTGGTCCGATCTCAATGGACGCATTGCGCGTCGACACCATCAGCTTGGTCTTCTCGCCGTTTACCGCCAGACCCACTTTAGCAGATTCTCCTTCGACCTTCACAAAGGTATCGTTTACTTCTTTTACTGATCGTCCCATGCTGTCTATATCATCAGCATAAGCAAGTAACATGTGGCTTTTGGTGTAGATTGTACCACTTCTTTTGACGTTTGCCTCTCGTATAACCTTTTCTAGCAGGATGTTGAAAATATCACACGAAAGGCTGTCTCCTTGCCTGAAACCTCTTTTGGTACAAAACTCTTCGGAGAGGTTCTTTCCTATTTTAGCTGAAGATCAGTTAGAGTCATTTTACAAAGCCGAATGAGCTTTGCGGGGATACCAAATTCAGACATTGCTTGAAATAACTTGAACGTAGCGGGCTGTCGAAGGCTGCTTTATAATCGACAAAAAGGTGGTAGGTGTCGATCTGTATCTCTTGGGTCTTCTCCAAGATTTGCCGCAGGGTAAATATCTGGTCAATGGTGGACTTGTTAGGTCTAAAGCCGCATTGGTATGGTCCAATTATTTCGTTGACCATGGGCTTTAGTCGTTCGCACAATATCCCTGACACTATCTTGTAGACGATAGGGAGAAGACTTATGTCCCTATAGTTGCAGCATAAAAACTTATCTCCTTTCTTATGGACGGGACACAGGATGCTCAGGTTCCAATCGTCGGGTACGCGTTCTTCATGCCAGATGGAGCTAACTAGCTGATGCATACACATTATCAGCGTGTCGCCTCCGATTTTAAACAGCTCGGCTGGAAGACTATCAGCTCCTGCTGCCTTATTATTCTTCAGCCGGTTTATTGCTGTCTTTACCTAATCTTGGCCGGGTGGTATGAATTCAATATCATCTTCTGGGATTGGATCTGTGGTATCTTCGTCGACTTCGCTACTATTGGATACCAACAGTTTGGAAAAATTATCTTTCCATATCCTTTGCACACTATCTGTATCAGTTACCAGATTACCCTGCTAGCTTCTACAGGAGGATGTGCCAGTTCCAAAGCCATCAGTTTGATGTTTCACTCTTTGGTAGAATTTTCGGTCTTCATTCTGTATATCTCGGTTTGTTCACACTCCCGCTTTTCCAACTCTCTCTTTTTCCTGCGGAAAAGACGTTTCTCCTCTCTCCTTTTCTCCCGATACCTCTCTCGTGCGCTACGCGTTGCTACTGATTGTAAAGTAGCCCTATATGCCGCATTTTTCTCTTCGGTATCAGCACGACACTCCTGGTCATACCATGGATTACTTAATGGAGGTCTCTGGTATCACAGTACTGATTTTGCGGCTGTTTGCATGGAGTGGACAATGCTTTGCAATTGTCCTGATATGTTATCGGGACGAGGAGTGCTTCGATTAAGCAGCTGGGCCAGTTGAGTGGAATATGCTGTGGATATCTGTTGTGATTGCAGCTTACCGATGTCAAACTTCCGTGTTGTGTCTGTTCGCAGTTTGTTTGCTACGTTTAATCTGGTACGTACCTTTGCTGCAACAAGGTAGTGGTCCGAGTCTATGTTTGCACCTCGGAACAATCTAACATCCAACACGCTCCATGAATGTCTTCCATCCATCACAACGAGATCAATTTAATTTCTTGTTCTTTGATCTGGCGACAGCCAGGTGCCCTTATGAATATCGAGATGCTTAAATCTGGAACTGCTAACTACCATGTTTCTTGCATCTGCAAAGTCTATCAGCCTCATACCATTATCAGATGTTTCACCGTGGAGACTGAATTTCCCGACTGCTGGGCCAAAGATATTCTCCTTTCCAATTTTTGGCATCAAAATCGCCTAGTATAATTTTAATGTCATGGGCAGGGCAACGGTCATAAGTTTCTTCTAAGCGCTCGTAAAATATATTTTTGGTCTGTTCGTCCTTGTCTTCAGTGGGAGTATAAGCGCAAATAAACTGATGTTGAAGAATTTTGCTTTTAATCGAATTGTAGCGAGTCTTTCATTCACTGGGGTGAAGCTGGAGACCAGATGTTTTAACCTCCGACCAACTACAAATCCGCAACCAAACTCATGCTTTGTGTCATGGCAGCTATAATACAGTGCGTCACCTTTAGGTGTTGTTGTGACGCCTCTCCCGTTCCATCGTATTTCCTGTATGGCAGTAATGTCGGCCTTGTACTTTTCAAGTACATCTGCCAATGCGTAAACGGCACCTTCTCTATAAAGAGTGCGAACATTCCAGGTGCAGATTCGCAGATCATGGTCCTTAAAACGTTTGCGGGGGTCGTCAACTTTTGAGGGATTTGTTTTTCTTTTCTTTCGTTTTTTCATAGTAGGCTGTTTTTTCTAGGGGAGGGTTACTAACCCGACGCCCAAACCCAAGTTTTTAACGTTCTTATGGGTGAACGCGCGGCACATGTTAGCTTACAACCTTTAACGGGTGTTAAAGGCAGTTCCCCAGGTGACACCACGGGGAGGTCAGTGTCCACTTGAGATGAAAGAGGGACCAAGATAATTCCTGGGCTTTGCCATGTTAAAGCCGGTCACGTATCTTCCATCCCCTACGTCACCCTTCTATATGTAGAAGGAATAATAAGATATGCAAAGTTTGGACCAAATACATTGCTCCCTTCGAGAGTTATCGTTCACATCATTTTACAGTAAAATTTTGAACTTTTGTGGGGAAGGTACCCGGTATTTATTTATTATTAATTAATTTATTAAATAATTAATTGACTAGTTAAATTAATTAATTATTTAAATGAATCAATTAAATATATTTATTAATTAATGTGTTTATTTGTTTATTTTTTTTTAATTTTTGCCCTGAACTCAGTCTGCAAAATAAAACTTTTTTGTGAAAGAAAGATTGTCGCTGAATTCGAGTACTGAAAGTTGTATCCTTATTAATCCCTTTTATTGCCCTGCAATATGTGCCGCATATTTTCACAATGAAATCCCATCAAAGTTAAGTTTTTTGATAATTCTTTTTATATGGTAAGTGATTTCCCTGAGCCTTTATTAGCTTAACCATCAAATATTAGCTCTGACGTTCTTGGAATTCACTTGATTTACCTTAAACAATTTAATATAAACACCTTTTCGCCTAAGTGGATAAGAACAAAACAAATCCCCAAAAATTTTTAAGCTCATAAGTTGTTGAATCCGCAATCCACTTCTTGAAGGATAATTTTAATTAATGATCCCCTAAATTGTATTAAGTGTTAAATATTGACACATTTCATCATAACTTCAACCTTTGTCAAAAACATTACAAAAAACGTACCAAATTATCCCTGAGGTTTTCTTTTCTTCTTCTTTTTAATGACATAATTTTGAAACAGACATCTTGATTCTGAGAGTATTTTCATTTTCGCTTTTTTTTGCCGCCAGTAAAACAAAAAATTTAATTTTGTTTTATTTATTTTTTCTATTTGAAAGTCTAATTTTTGCCATAAGAAAAAAAGTCGTGGAAGGGACAAAACAAAGAAAACATGGATTATCTGACGTCCTGTGAGGGGTTTTTCGTATTTTGTCTGTTTTGTTTGTTCTTATGTCATTATGTTTTTTGGCTGTAAAAACCCCAAGAACATGAAGTAGAAGAAACACACGCACACTCGGGTCTTGGGTATCTGTGTCGATGGTAAATTAAGTCATTGACTTAAATTTTTTTGTGTAATGGTCCGCGACTCAAGTTTCGCTTGTGCTGTAATATGAATGATGGGTATTATACCAACTACATTAGATTTGTAACATCTATGAAAAAAAAATTATTTTATTCAACAATAATTGTAGTTGATCGGAATTTTCATGTCGTTTCAAGATTATCATACACGCCCAACCTCTTTGTTTACCATTCATATCTATACAAACGGACTCCCGGAGATATTTAGCGAGGAGGCCTTACCCATAACGGGTAAGTCGAGTTTGTCTTGTGATGGGTTTCGTCAAAATCTCAAGAATGCTTTTCGAAGTGACTTTGAAGTATAATCTGCTGCCACATATTCTTTGTTGCGGGGTTAGGCCATGTTTATATTATAGCCTTTTGCAGGGTTAACCTTCCTAATGAGGATTTTTTTGACGTAAAAGCAAAGGAATTGAAATTTTAAACCCAGAGGGTTTGTTAAATCCGGTTATATATAAACGTACTACTAGCCTCAGAATCGTTACACAGGTTAAATACCATTAGATGATGTTTGCTGAACACAGAAGCATTCTGTAAGCGAGAGTACGGAACGTTAAGCGTATCTTGAGGAGTTACTGGGCTTTAAGCAGAAGTGCTGTCTGTACCATACATGATGGATTCTTTCATTCATCCATCCATCATTTCTCATAAAAATGACCTTTGCTTCCTTATTCCGGACCCCGGATACCGTAAAATACAAATCCTACTACATTGATCCTGCCTCCTATTATGGTGTAGCGCCTTCACAAGTCTGCCTGGTAATGACAATCCCCTGGTTATTTGTTTTTTTTTTCGTTCTTGTCATCCAGTCCTTTTTTGGGGATTTTTCTAATTCCTTCATTTAGCATTCCGTTAACTGCTATGCTTGTTCTTTTTCATTCATTTTAGGTCTAGCCGTTTCAAGTAGTTGGCAACATATTTTCTTAAGCTGTAATGTGAAAAGATTTTTCTTCTTAATGTTCATCTTCTGTCTTTTTTACATTGGACATTTAATTGAAGTTTTTCCATTGCTTATGTTGGCCATAACAAACCAATTAGTAAAAAATGCTGTCAAATTATTCATTTGGCTTTCTTTGCATCACTCCAACAAAGTTTTGTCTTGGATAATTTCAATTTTCTTTTGTTTTTGTTTTTTTTTTATTTCTATGGGAATCTCGCGAGATGAGACATTTCAATTTCTATTGTGTGTATTGTATTTTGAATTTATATTTCTTTTTTTGTTCGGATATATTAAATTTCTGTAGGCATTTGAATTTAATTTCATGTATTTTTTTATTTTTGTTGTTGTCCTTTATATTTCTAGAGGCATCTGTCATTTATAATTGATAATCGTAATTTGGTAATGGTTTTGTGATTACATTAGTGTGACACTATAGGGATGACGATTGAGGCAGAGAATCGAAGCATTTAAAATATGGGAAACATTTGACATTTGTTCACAAAGTTTGGAGAATTATACATAAATTAAACTTGTACAAAGAATTAAATAATAATAACAAAAAATTGCAAAAATTAAAAGTTGTAGTAACCAACGAAAAAACTGTAACGTGAAATTCTTGATCTCACACAAATTATATTATTAAAAAAATACACACATATTGAACCCATGAAGACATCTTTGCTATTAATTTTATTATTTATATATAATTAATCCACAGAAATACTTCTACGCTTAAAGTTCAGGATGTTGTAGAGAGAGGATGAGGGTTACAAATGTCTCAAAAAAAAAAAAATAAATAAATAAAATAATAATAAGAAATAAATAAATATAAAAAAAGTAATTCATATCTAAAAAAAAAAAACTTAGAGAACTCCAAATAAAAAATATAAACGTATAATTCCATTTTGAAAATCCTATTTCATAATAATCATGCCTTGTTTCTTAGTACTGTGTTTTCTTTTATAATTGATGTATCGTTGTTCCTCTACACAAGTATTCTCTTTCGCCGTTTTTTACTTACAGCCTGTCATTTTGAAAAATGTTCCTCCTTTTTGTATGAATTAATCATGACATTTGCTTAATTAGAGAACTAACCAAAGACTACATAACAAAGATGAGTTTTTAATTTCAAATACTAAAACAAAGCATTTATATTTTAAGTGCTATTTAATAATAAATAAGGTATTTTTTGTTTTAAATATTTCAACGAAGTTAAACATTTGTTGTGAAGATTAATTACCTTAACCGCAAAATACATTAAAGTAAATGTTGTTGTTTTGTTGTATTGTTGAGTTGGAAAGAAAACTTTATAATTTACGTTAATTTACATTAACAAAGAGAGCTTGAAAGAGGCACGTGTATGTATGAGTGACATTGCACCTCTATTCGAACGGAGCAATGCTTGAAAGAAACATGCTGCTAAAAAATAAATTTAAAGGAAATCCTTATAACATCAATTTTAGGGCAATCCAGTGTAAATAATTCGACTGTGAGGAAAGTGATGACTCAAAATCATATAATATATGTATCTTACGAAGTTACAAATAATTCTCATTTATCTAGTGATGAAACGTTAGATAACTTTAAAGGTGTTGTACGAACAACATGCTTAAAATAAGAGCAAATCTGCATAATGTTATATGAATAAGTATTTATTGTAGACATTTTATCACCAAGCTATTTTAAGGGTGACATAATCGTTCATAGATCCTAAAAACTCTGAATTATGGATAAAAACTAAAATTATTTTTTAACAAGTATCAGTCAGTTGTCGACAGAGAAATACCCTCAGTCTGTGTGAAATGATACATATACAATAGAGCGACAAAAAAATTGTTTTATTTTGTAATTCCCACCACTTAATTTTGTTCCATATGGTACAAAAACATTATATATGAAATATTGTGGCGATCGGTTAACGTTAACCAATGCCAAACGAGCGATTTTTGTTTCCATAGTAATTTGGGACCAAAACTGAATTGTCACGAAAATATTCTAAAGGCCGCAATTATGGTCAAATCGATGAAAAAGCTTTGCCAGTTCATTGTTGTGACTTAAAACGATTTCTACAATAATGTATTACCTTATCACGTCAAGGTTAAATAATAATATAATAATTGTTCCACAAACATCCCATAAGGGACAAAGGAGACTTCTCTCATATCAATGAGTACACCCCGATTCATATTTCCACTTGTAGAGAAGTTTTACAAGACTGAAACACTCAGAAAATGTCGCCAACATAACTGACTGGTATTTTCCCACCGTTTTAAGTTACATCGCCGGGGTGGCAAAATACCTCTTAGTAATGTTGACGACAGTATTTCAGCTATGAAAAACTTCTCTACAAGTGGTGTCTTAGGGCACGCCGTTCGGTCTTGGCGGTAAATTATTATATGTATAAATCCCAAAATTATACGCCAGGAGGAGGTCAGTGGGTGCCTTCACGTTTACCAAAATTAATATTTCAAAAAAACGCTAACGGTAGCGACACCGGGTACATTTTGCAAAAAAAGTGGCGAAGCGACTTCATGCTGCAATATATCGCACCTGTTCAACAAAAAGGTAGTAACTCAAACTTTTCTATGTTGCCATAAGGGTTTTTACAGCTTTCGGGATATTTGCTTAGGAAGTATGGACTTGCCCCTGAAAAAACTTGTACAGTCGTAATGGGGGCAGCCGAACTTTTTTACCATCCACCAAGAGCTATTTTGAAGTAAAATGGAACAATTAGTTTCCTTTCGTTTATGAAGAAGAGTAATTACCAAATTTCAGCAAATTTCGCTGATCTATTCCGACAAATCAAAGAAGACTAATTACCAAATTTCCGATATTTCGGTAAGAAAATGTGGATAAAACCTAAAAAATACCAAACATTAAGAGGTATGCTTCTATGGGGGATAAAGGAAGACGTGGACACATACTAATGATTTTTTTTAGGAATAGTTTGTAACCCCCTGGAAGACTAAATAACAAAATTCAGTCATTTCGGTGGGATATTGACGTCACAACCATTAGAATTACGAAAATCGGGAGATACCGTTCTATGGGGGGTGAAGCCGAAGATATATGCCGTCGAACTCTAGGCGAAATGTTTAATTACCCCTCCGAATACTAAATACCAAGTTTCAGTTGTTTTGCCTGGATATTGAGGCCAAAACCTTTAAATACCGAAAATCCGGAGATACCGTTCTATGGAGGCTATATCAAAGCGTGGACCTATATTGACGAAATTTAGGTGGAAAGTTTTGTACTTTCAACAAAGACAAAATGCCAAATTTCAACCATTTCGGATTCATATTGGGGCCAAAACCTTCAAAATACCGAAAATGTGGAAGTACCGTTCTATGGGGACTATATGAACAAGTGGACTTATACCAACAAATTTCAGGTGGAACGTTTTATATCCTTAACGAAGACTAATTACCAAATTTCAACCATTTTGATGGGATAATGATGGCGTGAATCTATACCAACAAATTTCAGGTGGAAAGTTCTATACACCCAACGATAACTAAATTCCAAATTTCAGCCATTTTGGTAAAATAATGAAGCTAAAACCTTAAAAACACCGAAAATCGGGAGGTACCGTTCTATGGGGGCTATATCAAAACGTGAACCGATATATCCCATTTTAAGTACCAACCATCCTGCAAGTTATAAAAACTTCTGTACAAAATATTGACTCTATACCTTTAAAATTGCAAGCTGTAACTTGATTTCAACAGACAGACGTACATGGTTAAATCGACATAGAATTTTATGCTGATCATTAATATATATACTTTATAGGGTCTCCGACGAATATTTCGATGTGTTACAAACGAAATGACAAATCAAAGGGATTTGAGAACAGCTCTTTAACTGCACTTTTCCGAAATTTTGTGTATTAGGTACCCGAAGGAGTTGACATATACACATACTCAATATCGAACTTGATCTCTTGGCCTATACCCAAACGTGAACCTACGAGTATGTCCACAATTTTTGCTGGAAAGTTTATTGACCACTAGAAACCCTTAGTATGAAATTGCAACTAATTTGGAAGGAAAGAATTGCTTAAATCCTCAAAATACCGAATATCAGGAGCTACCGTTATATGGGGCTATACCAAAATATTAGCCGATGTTGTTCATATTTAGTCCAATATTACCCACGGACACATGCTACAATTGTGTAAAATTTCAGAAAATTCATTTCATTTTTAATTTCGCTCCGCTAGATCAGTGATTTCCACCACTGTGCGGCGAACAGAATTATGAATTAGCTTTACAGTTTTTGAAATGCTGATTTTTTAGCACATAGGTTAAGAAGAAAATTCTTCAGTACATTCCTTGTTGCGGACAAAAGTTTTCTTGATTATTTGAATGTGCCAATATTTTAGGTAGTATCCAAAAAGTATTTAAATGCTATAATATACAATCAGAATACGGGCGTTATAAAAAAGTAAACATTGTCTTCAGCTATGTTAAATTAAAAAACAAGTAAGAAAAGCGTTAAGTTCGGTCGGGCCGAACTTTTTATACCCTCCACCACAATTTTCAGCCATTTCGGTGGATTAATGTGGCCACAACCTTCAAAATACCGAAATTCGGAAGGTACTATTCTATGACGGCTATATGATGGCGTGGACCTATACCTACAAATTTCTGGGGGAAAGTTTTATACGCCTAAAGAAGACTAAATACCGAATTTCAGCCATATCGGTGTGATAATGAGACTAAAACGTTCAAAATATCGAAAATCGGGAGATATTGTATTATGGGGGCTATATCAACACGTGGACCTATATAAACATTTTATGGTAGAAATGTTTCTTAGCCTCTGGAAACACCAAATACAAAGTTACAACCGATTCTTTGGTCAAATGGGTCTAATACATTCAAAATATATTAAAATGACGCGCACTTTATAAGGGGTCTTATGTGGGGACTATACCAAAACGTGGAACTATATAACCCAACTTTGATAGGAATGTTTTCTGGCCTCTGAAGACACAAAATACCAAATTACAACCAATTCCGTGGTCAAATGGGTCTAATACATTAAAAATATATTAAAATGACGCGTACTTTATATTAAACATCTGCATGAATGCATTCATCAAATGAATGCACAACACCACTCATTCATTAGTACTGTAACTCATTGTACAAATTCTCCAATGAGTGAGTTTGAATGAGTACATCCAGTGAAGTTGTGTTTTGCGTCGTTGTTCTCTTTGTTGTTGGAGATTGTATTCATTCGTCCCATAACACAATCTAACTCGACCTAACAACATTCGGCAAGAGAGAGTGGACACAAATAAGAATGCTATGAGTGAGTTTTTTTATGCTTGGTTGTGCATTCACTTCATTGGTGTCCACAATAAATGAGAAAGAATTGATGGGAGAGTAATGTCCCTTTGTTAAACAATGGCTGGCATAGCTCTCATTTGAATTCGTTATTCTATGTTGTTACGACAACGTGCAGACGTTGACATCAATGATTCACTTGTTATTCCTTTTTGTGTTGTCACGTGACATGTGCTTTGCATTGTTGGTTTAGTTTGTTAATGCGTATGCTTCAGCATGGAGGTAAGAATTTTAATTTTAAGAAGTTAATGTAAGAAGTAGACTAATTTTAATAACATAATATAGGATGCTTCATATGAATCGGAGCTGTCATCAGAACCTTCTACATCAGCTGAAAGTAATAAAATCTCCGAAATAAAAGAGAAAATTAAAACAGGAGAATATCGAATTATTCTACCAATTGGAAAAAGCAAGGTTTGGGAGATTTTTGGAAAAATTCAAAAAGACGGAACCTTTATAGAAAATGTTGTGGCATGTAAAAACTGTTACAATGTTTACAAATATGTTAACAGCACTTCTAACCTTGTAAAGCATAGATGTTATAAGAATATAAGGGAGGCATTAGAAAACAAACCCAAAGTTGATGTCGATAATGACACAAAGACAGAAGTAGTTCGTACAGTTACCGAATGGATGATAGTTAATTGTCGATCTTTTAAAATGATTGAAGATGATGGTTTAAAGAAATTTGCAAAATTAATGATAACGCTTGGAGCTAAACACGGGTCAAATGTGGATGTAGATAAGCTTCTACCACATCCCACAACTATATCTAGGAATATAGACAACATGTATACGACAACTTATGACTCCATTAAAAGTGAAATACAAGAAGTCTGTGGCAAAGGATATGGCCTCAGTTCGGATCTTTGGAGCGATAATTATCTAAAAATGTCGTACTTAGCTTTAACTATACACTATATAAAAAATGGAAAGTTAAACACGAAAATGCTAGCATTTAGATCCATGAATATGGAGCGTTGTACCAGTAAGTATAACTATATTCATTAGTATATGTTGTTTGAAAGCAACTAATTTTTGACATTTCTTTATAAACTTTTAACTTGACATAGACCAAAGAATTCATCACAAAGTAACCGCTACCTTAAGAGAGTTCAACTGTAATCTTGATAAGGCAATAATTGTTACAGACCGAGGTTCCAATATGGTAGCTGCATTTAGATCAAACGATCATATATATTGCATTAACCATTTATTACATAACATAGTGGAGAAAGCCATTAATGAAAATGATGACATTAAAGCCCTATGCACAGCGGGCTCAAAGCTTGTGAAGTATTTTAAAGTATCTGGTGTCAATGCACAGTTAAACACTACGCTCAAAAGTTTTTCTCCGACCAGATGGAATACTATTTATTATTTGTTACAATCTATACAAAAGAACTGGATTGATATTGGCAATATATTGCAGGAAAAGCAACAACTTAACAGAATAAGTGATATTAATCTTAACATTTTGATCTCGACTGTAAAACTTTTATATTATTTTGAATCGTCTTCGAAAGAACTTGAAGCAGAGAAATATCCTACTATACATTTGGCCATTGTTCATATCTACTTTTTAAAACGAATATGTGAAATAGAAAATGATGATTTAGAGTGCATTAAAAACTTAAAAGAAAAATTGGTGAAACTTTTAGATGATGTTGTTATGACCAACATGACTATTTTTCACAAAATGGCATTGTTCCTGTTTCCACCAACAAATAGTCTATCGCAGTTTACAAATGAACAAAAAGCCGATATAAAGGCAAATTGCAAAACATTAATGGAAAGCTTTTTAAATGATGATCTAAATAATCTAAATGAATTTTCACAAGCCGAATCTCTAACAAGAAATAAGGAACTCCTTTTTTCAGGGTTTCTTCAACCTTTGCATTCAACAAATACCACAGACAAAGTGCAAAATGAATTAATGCTGTACGAAAACGAGAGCGTTGCCATGCACGACAATTTTGACGTTCTTCAGTGGTGGGAATTTAATAAATCAAAATATCCATTGCTGTATAAAGCGAGCTGTAGAATATTGTCAACTCCTGCAAGCAGCGCGTCTTCCGAACGAATATTTTCATGCGCTAGACACCTTCTCTCAGAAAAACGGCGCCTTATTGGTTCTAATCCAGATTCAGTAGAGAAAATAATGTTTCTTCATTCCAATATGAAATAAAATATAAATATTTTTTTTACGTTTGAGTACCTGTTTATGCTTATGAATTGTTATGTTTATGAACTGAAAAACTTCATTTCTTTTATGTTATATAAATTTTTGTTTGTTTTTTAGTAACATCTAATAAAAACTAATAAAAAAGTAAATATAAAATGTTTCCTTTATAATACAACATTCAGTTGCAATATGTACTTTTTTCTTTGTTTAATTTTTTGGCGGGATTGTGAAACTGACTACAGGAATTTTAACTCGGGTAACTCGAATAATATTGTACCATTCGGCTGCTTACTACTCATTCTGAGTAAATGATGAATGAATACGAATAATGTTCAAATTTTAAAAACGGACTCATCTCATTCATACCGCTTTTAGTGAGTTAGACGATTACCGAGTTGTGGCGAGTATGAATGGTGGTGAGTACGAAACTTACAAGTTATCTCTCTCTTTTTGTACTCACTCACTGCTTCTCGCTGCTAGTGGATTGAATGAATAAGGGTTGGTTTTATGTGTGAGTGTCTCATGAATGGCTTTTTTTCGCATTCATGCAGATGTTTACTTTATATGGGGCCTTATATGGGGGCTGTACCAAAACGTGGACCTATATAACCCTACTTTGGTAGGAATATTTTTTGGCCTCTGGGGACACAAAGTACCAAATCACAACCAATTCGGTGGTAAAATGGGCCAAATATCTTAAAAATTCCTTAAAACGACGACGCGTCACGCGTCATTTTGTATGGGGGCTATACGAAAGCGTGGACCTACATAGTCCGCTTTCAATACCAAAAGTCCTACGTAAATATAACATATGTTCCCAAAATTTCATCAACCTATGTCAATCCGTTCGGACGCTAGAGTGATTTCCACAGACGGACAGACAGACAGACGGACGGACATGGCTATATCGATGTAGAATTGCACGCTGATCAAGAATATATGCACTTTGTGGGGTCTACAATGATTATTTCGAGTAGTTACAAACGTAGTGACAAACTTAATATACCCCCATCATATGGTGGAGGGTATAAAAATCCAGTGGACTTTTATATATATTTTTTATATTTTAATCAGATTTTTATTTAATTTCGATTCTTTATTTCTTTCTAGGTAAGTGGTGAATTGTCTTTAAAACTTGTAAGTGTGGTAAGTATTTGCCTATATATTTTAACATAAATTCTACTGTTATTTGTTATGCTGATATTTTTGCTTTTTAGTTAGTATGTTTCCATTCAAGAATACAATAGCAATTCGGTTATTGCAGTTTACGGACTTGCATTAAATTAAAAAAAAATACATGCCATCAGCAATAGCACAAAAATCGGTGTGGGTTCTTGGTCTGAACTAATACACCCAAAAATCACATTAATTTTAAAACAAGTTCACAACATTTCACAATTTCGATTATATTTTAAAATGTTCACACATTTTATATTGTAACTTTTGGTGCGTATAATTTATATTAATTAATTTATTCAATAGTACATTGTTCATGCGCTAAAGTAAACAATTTTAAATTTTCAATATCTATTAGCCTTAAAAAGCCTGAATTTCCTATATTTCTAAGATTACATTAAACATACTAATTTACATGAACATAGTTTACAAGTTTGTTTGTATAAAGTTTTGTTTTTGCTTTGCCAAAAATTTCCAAGTAAATTACCAAACGTGTTCATGCCCATATTGAAATTAGTTTACATTACTGAACCTTTCGAAAAATCTCATTGTTATTCACCTATAATAATCCAATTTATTATGCAAAAATTAATTTAATCAATAATATTTTTCCTTGTTGTTATTGAATGAAGAGAATTCATTAAATTAAAAATTCCAAAAGGCAGCACCAGCAGTCATCGACAACGATAACAACAACAAAAACACCATAAGGAGGCAAACGAAAGAAAGAAGTGTAATCAGAACAAATGAGAGACCAAGATGTTGTAACAACATGCAAATCTATTACAAGTCATTAATACAAACAACTAAAACAGTGGGAGATTTTTTAAAGGAATATTTATTGTTTATGATCAGATTATAAAAATGTATTTAATGATTTTTTTTAAATAAAAAATAGATTTGGGCGTTTGATTTGTGGACGAAATCCGTTTCAGATATTTTAACAGCCCATACGTTTATCCATTTGGATTGTGGGTACGATAACTCTCAAAGGGAGTAATTGATTTGTACATTACTTTGAACTTCGCAATATTTTAGTCAAACTTATATTAGGTTCGAAGATGGACCACATCGGTTCACTCCTTTAGGTACTCCCAAACAAAGATTCAAATTTTCTCGCTAAAATAGTGCGCATGGTAACACTCGAAAAAGTAACCGATTTGCTCCTATTTTTGCACATCGTAGTCGCCATTTTTTCGCGTACCTCCCTTATCAATTTCAAGATTTTTCGCACAGTTGCAGTTAAAGGACCTTTTTGTTATTGTTTTGACTTTTTTACTGTAACCAACCAAATTAGCTGACGTAGGGGATGGAAGATACCAAGGAACGGTCCTGACCGGCTTTAACATGACAAAGCCCAGGATTTATCTTGGTCTCTCTTTCATCTCAAGTGGACACTGACCTCCCCGTTGTGTCACCTGGGGAACTGCCTTTAACACCCGTTAAAGGTAGTGAGCTAACATGTGCCGCGCGTTCACCCATAAGAACGTTAAAAAGTTGGGTTTGGGCATCGGGTTACTAACCCTCTCTTAGAGAAAACAACCTACTATGAAAAAACGAAAGAAGAGAAAAACAAACCTCTCTAAAGTTGACGAACCCCGCAAACGTTTTAAGGACCATGATCGGCGAATCTGCACCTGGAATGTTCGCACTCTTTATAGAGAAGGTGCAGTTTACGCATTGGCAGATGTACTTGAAAAGTACAAGGCCGACATTACTGCCATACAGGAAATACGATGGAAAGGGAAAGGCGTCAGAACAACACCTAAAGGTGACGCACTGTATTATAGCTGCCATGACACAAAGCACGAGTTTGGTTGCGGATTTGTAGTTGGTCGGAGGTTAAAACATCTGGTCTCCAGCTTCACCCCAGTGAATGAAAGACTCGCTGCAATTCGATTAAAAGCTAAATTCTTCAACATCAGCTTTATTTGCGCTCATGCTCCCACTGAAGACAAGGACGAACAGACCAAAGATATATTTTACGAGCGCTTAGAAGAAACTTATGACCGTTGCCCTGTCCATGACATTAAAATTATATTAGGCGATTTTAATGCCAAAATTGGAAAGGTGAATATCTTTGGCCCAACAGTCTGGAAATTCAGTCTCCACAGTGAAACATCTGACAATGGTAGGAGGCTGATAGACTTTGCAGCTGCAAGAAACGTGGTAGTAAGCAGTACCATATTTGAGCATCTCGATATTCATAAGGGCACCTGGTTGTCGCCAGATCAAAGAACAAGAAATCTAATTGACCACGTTGTGATAGATGGAAGACATGCATCAAGCGTGTTGAATGTACGATAACTCCGAGGTGCAAACATAGACTCGGACCACAACCTTGTTGCAGCAAAGGTACGTACCAGATTAAACGTAGCAAACAAAGTGCGAACAGACACAACACAGAAGATGGACATCGGTAAGCTGCAATCACAACATATTACTTACTTACTTACTTAGCTGGCCCATTACAGAACATTTGTTCTATAGGCCGAACTAAGAAGAGATCTCCATTCCTCTCTATTTGTTGCATTGCTCTCTGGAATACCGCGCCTTGTCATCTCATCATCCACTTGTTTGCGCCATCTATTCCTTGGCCTGCCAATTCTGCGTGCACCGCCATGTGGCATGTATTCATACGCCTTTTTAGTGGGTTCATCATCGCTCATTCTTTTGATATGGCCTAGCCAACGCAATCGCTGCATCTCGATACGTTTAACAATATTGATGTCGTTGTATAGCAGATACAGCTCGTGGTTCATGCGACGTCGATATTCACCGTCAACGCAGATTGGTCCGTAGATCTTTCGAAGAATTTTTCTCTCAAACACACCAAGCACTGCCATGTCTGCTTGCGCAAGTACCCAGGCTTCGGAGCCATACATCAGCACGGGTAGTATCAGTGTTTTGTAGAGCGTTATTTTTGTTTGACGAGATGTGGCTTTGTTTTTAAACTGCTTACTTAATCCAAAGTAGCATCTGTTGGCCAATACAATTCTTCTTTTTATTTCACAACTGATGTCGTTTGTTGTGTTGACGGAGGTGCCGAGGTAGACGAAGTCTTTTACTACCTCAATATTATAGGAACCAACTTCCACAGTCGGTCCGAGCTCAATGGACGCATTGCGCGTCGACACCATCAACTTGGTCTTCTCACCGTTTACCGCCAGACCCACTTTAGCAGATTCTCCTTCGACTTTTATAAAGGTATCAGTTACTTCTTTTACTGATCGACCCATGATGTCTATATCATCAGCATAAGCAAGTAACATGTGACTATTGGTGTAGATTGTGCCACTTCTTTTGACGTTTGCCTCTCGTATAACCTTTTCTAGCAGGATGTTGAAGAGGTCACACGAAAGGCTGTCTCCTTGTCTGAAACCTCTTTTGGTACCAAACTCTTCGGAGAGGTTCTTTCCTATTTTAACTGAGGACCTCGTGTCAGTTAAAGTCATTTTACAAAGCCGGATGAGCTTTGCGGGAATACCAAATTCAGACATGGCTTGGAATACCTTTGAGCGCAGCGGACTGTCGAAGGCTGCTTTATAATCGACAAAAAGGTGGTAGGTGTCGATCTGCATCTCTTGGGTCTTCTCCAGGATTTGCCGCAGGGTAAATATCTGGTCAATGGTGGACTTGCCAGGTCTAAAGCCGCATTGGTATGGTCCAATAATCTCGTTGACCATTGGCTTTAGTCGTTCGCACAATATCCCTGACACGATCTTGTAGGCAATAGGGAGTAGACTTATGCCCCTATAGTTAGAGCATACAGTCTTATCTCCCTTCTTGTGGACGGGGCACAGGATACTCAGGTTCCAATCGTCGGGTACTCGTTCTTCCTGCCAGATGGTGCTAACTAGCTGATGAATACACCTTATCAGCGTGTCGCCTCCGGTTTTGAACAGCTCGGCTGGTAAGCCATCGGCCCCTGCTGCCTTATTATTCTTCAGCCGATTTATTGCTGTCTTTACCTCATCTTGGCTGGGCGGTATACATTCAATACCATCTTCTGGGATTGGGACTGTGGTATCTTCGTCGTCTTCGCTGCTATTGGATACCAACAGATTTGAAAAATGTTCTTTCCATATCCTGAGTACACTATCTGTATCAGTTACCAAATTACCTTGCTGGTCTCTACAGGAGGATGTGCCTGTACCAAAGCCATCAGTTTGATGCTTGACTCTTTGGTAGAATTTTCGAACTTCATTCTGGCTCCTGTACATCTCGATTTTTTCACACTCCCGCTGTTCCATCTCTCTCTTTTTCCTGCGGAAAAGACGTTTCTCCTCTCTCCTTTTCTCCCTGTATCTCTCTCGTGCGCTACGCGTTTCTACGGATTGTAAAGTAGCCTTATATGCCGCATTTTTCTCTTCGGTGGCAGCACGACACTCCTCATCATACCATGGATTCCTTGGTGGAGGTCTCTGGTATCCAAGTATGGATTTTGCGGCTGTTTGCATGGAGTGGGCAATGCTTTGCCATTGCGCTGATATGTTATCGGGATGAGGAGGGCTTTGATTAAGCAATTGGGCTAGTTGAGTGGAATATGCTGTGGCTATCTGTTGTGATTGCAGCTTACCGATGTCTAACTTTCGTGTTGTGTCTGTTCGTACTTTGTTTGCTACGTTTAAGCGGGTGCGTACCTTTGCTGCAACAAGGTAGTGGTCCGAATCAATGTTTGCGCCTCGGAACGATCGTACATCCAACACGCTCGATGAATGTCTTCCATCTATCACAACATGATCAATTTGGTTTCTTGTTTTCTGATCTGGAGACAGCCAGGTGCCCTTATGAATATCGAGATGATTAAATCTGGTACTGCTAACTACCATGTTTTTTGCAGCTGCAAAGTCTATCAGTCTCATACCATTGTCAGATGTTTCACTGTGGAGACTGAATTTCCCGACTGTTGGGCCAAAGATATTCTCCTTTCCAATTTTGGCATTAAAATCGCCTAGAATGATTTTAATGTCATGGGCAGGGCAACGGTCATATGTTTCTTCTAAGCGCTCGTAAAATATATCTTTGGTCTGTTCATCCTTTTCTTCAGTGGGAGCATGAGCGCAAATAAAGCTGATGTTGAAGAATTTAGCTTTTATTCGAATTGCAGCAAGTCTTTCATTCACTGGAGTGAAGCTGGATACAAGATGGTTTAGTCTCCGACTAACTACGAATCCACAACCAAACTCATGCTTTACGTCATGGCAGCTATAATACAGTGCGTCACCTTTAGGTGTTGTTGTGACGCCTTTCCCAATCCATCGTATTTCCTGTATGGCAGTAATATCGGTCTTGTACTTTTCAAGTACGTCTGCCAATGCGAAGACTGCACCTTCTCTATAAAGAGTGCGAACATTCCAGGTGCAGATTCGCAGATCATGGTCCTTAAAACGTTTGCGGGGTTCGTCAACTTTAGAGGGGTTTGTTTTTCTTTTCTTTCGTTTTTTCATAGTAGGCTGTTTTTTCTAGGGGAGGGTTACTAACCCGACGCCCAAACCCAAGTTTTTAACGTTCTTATGGGTGAACGCGCGGCACATGTTAGCTCACTACCTTTAACGGGTGTTAAAGGCAGTTCCCCAGGTGACACCACGGGGAGGTCAGTGTCCACTTGGGATGAAAGAGGGACCAAGATAAATCCTGGGCTTTGCCATGTTAAAACCGGTCAGGACCGTTCCTTGGTATCTTCCATCCCCTACGTCACCCGTATAGCCACAGCATTTTCCACTCAACTGGCCCAACTGCTTAATCAAAGCACTCCTCGCCCCGATAACATATCAGGACAATGGGAAAGCATTGGCCACTCCATGCAAACAGCCGCAAAATCAGTACTTGGATACCAGAGTCCTCCACCAAGTAATCCATGGTATGATCAGGAGTGTCGTGCTGCTACCGAAGAGAAAAATGCGGCATATAGGGCTACTTTACAATCAGTACCAACGTAGCGCACGTTAGAGGTATCGGGAGAAAAAGAGAGAGGAGAAACGTCTTTTCCGCAGGAAGAATAGAGAGATGGAAAAGCGGAAGTGTGAACAAATCGAGATGTACAGGAGACAGACTTAAGTCCGAAAATTCTACCATAGTGTGAAAAATCAAACTGATGTCATTGGAACTGGCACATCCTCCTGTAGAGACCAACAAGGTAATCTGGTAACTGATACAGATAGTGTGCTAAGGATATGGAAAGAGCATTTTTCCAAATTGTTGGTATCCAATAGTAGCGAAGTCGACGAAGATACCACAGATCCAATCCCAGAAGATGGTATTGAATGTATACCACCCAGCCAAGATGAGGTAAAGACAGCAATAAACCGGCTGAAGAATAATAAGGCAGCATTAGCTGATGGCCTACCAGCCGAGCTGTTTAAAACCGGAGGCGACACGCTGATAAGGTGTATGCATCAGCTAGTTAGCTCCATATAGCAGGAAGAACGCGTACCCGACGATTAGAACCAGATCATCTTGTGTCCCGTCCATAAGAAAGGAGATAAGACTTTATGCTCCAACTATAGGGGCATAAGTCTTCTCCCTATTGCCTACAAGATAGTGTCAGGGATATTGTGCGAACGACTAAAGCCCATGGTCAACGAAATAATTGGACCATACCAATGCGGCTTTATACCTGGCAAGTCCACCATTGACCAGATATTTACCCTGCCGCAAATCCTGGAGAAGACCCAAGAGATGCAGATCGACACCTACCACCTTTTTGTCGATTATAAAGCAGCCTTCGAAAGCCCCCTACATTCAAAGGTATTCCAAGCCGTGTCTGAATTTGGTATACCCGCAAAGCTCATTCGGCTTTGTAAAATGACTCTAACTGACACAAGATCTTCACTTAAAATAGGAAAGAACCTCTCCGAAGAGTTTTGTACCAAAAAAGGAGACAGCCTTTCGTGTGACCTTTTTAACATCCTGCTAGAAAAGGTTATACGAGAGGCAAACGTCAAAAGAAGTGACACAATCTACACCAATAGCCACATGTTACTTGCTTATGCAGATGATATAAACATCATGGGACAATCAGTAAAGTAAGTAACCGATACCTTTATGAAGGTCAAAGGAGAATCTGCTAAAGTGGGTCTGGCGGTAAACGGCAAGAAGATCAAGTTGATGGTGTCGACGAGCAATGCGTTCATTGAAATCGGACCAACTGTTGAAGTTGATTTCTAAAATTTTGAGGTAGTAAAAGACTTCGTATACCTCGGCACCGTCGTAAACACAGCAAACGGCATCAGCTGTGAAATAAAAAAATAATTGTATTGGCCAACAGATGCTACCTTGGTTTAAGTAAGCACTTCAAAAACAAAGCCACAACTCGTCAAACAAAAATAACGATTTACAAAACACTGATACTACCCGTGCTCATGTATGGCTCCGAATCCTGGGTACTTGCGCAGGCAGATAAAGCAGTGCTTGGCGTGTTTGAGAGAACAATTCTTCGAAAGATCTACGGACCGATCTGCGTTGACGGTGAATATCGACGTCGTATGAACTACGAGCTGTATCTGCTATACAACGACATCGGCTGCGTTGGCTAGCCCATATCATGGCTTATGGAACAAATGTTCTGTAATGGGCCGGCTAAGCAAGTAAGCAGTAGAACTTAAAATAGGAATTTGTCTACACTTCTTGGCGTAGGTATTTTAATTTCTACAAAGTTTCTTAAAAAAATTTAATTCCTCAAACTTTTGCTTTCTTTAAACATACTTTTTTCCTCTACTGTGTTAAGTCTCTCTAATTTTGCTCAAAAACGGTGGGTAGTGAAATGTTTGTTTCGTTTTTAATGTTTCAATTAAATATTTACCAACACCACAGGTGCTGGTAATGTATGTGTGTTGTAGCGAAACATAAACAATGCGACATTCACTTTACCACTTGTTTCCCATGTATTTCTTTTTCAAAACGACAAGTGTGGGTCTCAAGAGGAAACTAAGAGGATACGACACGTTAGTCTTGACTTTAAGAAGAAAAACAAGAGAAAAGAAATATTACAAAAGTGTAACAAGACAAACAATAACATTAACACTACAGAAAAGTAGATGAAAGCAGCACAAAAAATAACAATAATAACAACAACAAGCTGTTTTGTTTTCCTTTTAATGAAAACACCAATTCATACCCACCCATGTACAGACAAACTTATGCCAACCAACCGACCCACCCACCAGCATCAACCATCAATATCTATACACTTTGCTACGCGTTCCATAATAATAATATTAATATTCGTAATAACAATAATAATAATGATGATGAGTTTTCTTTTCAATGGTAATTTCCATACGCCAGAACAACGACAACGAAATGGCATACAGGAAAAAGCGAAGGAGGAGCAGAAGAACAAAAGAAAGAAAACAATTCAAGTTCAGCCACCACCCCTCATTCAACACCAAGAGGAAACTTAAATCTCTGCTTTGTTATTCGTTTTTCTTGGGAAAACTGTTAAGATAAACACATTACATTTGACTTTAAAGTGGGAGAAAAAGAAAACATAATAGCTGAACTAAAGAAAAAAAAAATATCACACAAAAGTACCACAGTCTGCTAAGTTTCTCATTTGAATAATATTCATATAAATTGCTTAGTTTGGGGGGTGGAGGTGTTGACTTTGAAACAAATGCCACCAAGGTAATGTGATCCTTCATTAAATATTAAAAATTTCAAAAAAGCAAAGTTCAAAAGACTAAAATATTCAAACAAAGCGTTATTTATATGAATGGCATATCGTTTGTTGTTGGGCAACAAATATATATTTTATCTCCAAGGAAACCAAGGCATGGGGACACGTAAGCATTTTCTAGGTGGTATATTTTAATAAAATAAAATTATCAACAGCTTAATATTTATGATTTATTTAGGATTGTTTTCAAATTCACGTTTCAAGATTAGCCGGGACTGTGTAAAAACCACCACTCCTGTGGTAGACCCAAATATCCAATGCACAGATCCTTCATTTTGAAAAATATAGTATTTTCGTAGGTAACAAAAGAAGGATAGGAAGTTCCAGCGTACATTTTTAGAAGTTTGGGAGCTTGGTAGCATAACACTGTGTAACATTTTTAAGGTGATCTTGTGCAAACAATTCGAACTGAAGATTTTTTGAAAGTACAGACCCAAACAACAAGAAACCCTACTCGGGTTTTGTTGTGTCAGATCCAGCTCGGATTTTATGGCCCCATCTAAACATGGTTAAATATTGAGTTTTTAAAGAAATTCGGGGCTATATCTCTGAAATAATGAACTCGAAAAACTACATTCATTGCCTCAAATTTCAAAATATATGCAAAAATTCCACAATTTTTATACATTTCGCACCGTATCTCCAAAACCGTTAATTTTTCTAAATATTTTCTTTGGAAAAAATATTCCCTGGAATGTAATACACAACTCTTCAGAACATGTTATTGTTGTAAAATGCCTCTATGCCGTTGTTTTCAGTACATTTTTCAACGTCGATTTTATAAAAATGTCAATAATGTGGTGAAATCCGAAATGCCAGAAAAAACTGTTGGTGTGAACTGTGTTTGAAATACGTTTTGTAAAAGATATGATGCAAAATACCGCTGAAACAACATGAGGTAAGCATTTTAGAGTTTCAGAATGTTCTAAAGAATTGTTGAAAACTTTATTTGGACGATTTTTGCAAAAGGTTACTTGGTTCAACTCCCAATAGTTTAGCCGATACTGACCAGAAATTCAGCAATTATGTAAAATTTTCTATATTTTATAGATTTTGATGCCCTAGATGGAGTTTTTCTTATGTGGTTTTTTCAAAAGATAAGTTCTACTAGTTTAAGGCTACAATATTGTTAAAGACAGCAAGGCCAAATTCCTATTCGTTTCTGCAATAAAGGCCTGATAAATGCAAAAAAGTGTATATTTAGCCCGGTTTAGATGAGGCCATGAAATCCGAACTGGATCTGACAGGACAAAACCTGCTATGGTTTTTGTAGTCTAAATATATACTTTCAAAAAATGCATACTAGAAGTTGTTTGCATTTTCAGTGTTGCATAGTGATATCCAATGCACAGATCCTTCATTTTAAAAAGATATAGAATTTTCGTAGGTAACAAAAGAAGGATAGGAAGTTCTAAGCGTACATTTTTAGACGTTTGGGAGCTTGGTAGCATAATCGGAGAGCCGAACGATTCTACTGACACACCCAAGCCACACCTTCTACACCAATAAAAATAGTGAAGAAGCCTAAGATCGGCCGACCGAAACACTTTTAACCCTTTATGTTGGACTAATGTAGACTGGTAAGAAACTAACAAATAAAATAATAATTGTTCCCACAGACATCCTAGTAGAGACAAAGGAGACTTCTCTCATTAAGTGAAACCCAATTCATATTAGCTTAAAGATTAGCTATGGACCGATTCCTAATGGCGAGACCTACGACACACAATCGTACAGGAATCGATTTTCCGGACCAAAACCCCAATTTTTGTCGTCACCGATTTTTAATTTCTCTAAAGGAATCGATAGCACTGCGACACAAAATGGAGGTGAAAATCTGAGGCAGTGATAATTCCTCTAGGGAATGAAAGTCCTTGGTGAGTATATTAAGAATCCCGAAGCAAAGATCCACCGGTAGTCGAACTTCCAAGTTTTGGCGTGATGAAGTTTCTGCCGAAGACCCTGTAAGGCGTCTGAAATGAGCGTTATATCTTTGTTAACTGTTACTTACTTATTTAGCTGGCCCATTACAGAACATTTGTTCCATAGACCGAACTAAGAAAAGATCTCCATTTTTCTCTGTATATTGCTTCGCTTTCTGGAATACCGCGACTTGTCATCTCGTCATCCAGTTGCTTGCACCATCTATTCTTTGGCCTGCAAATTCTGCGTGCACCGCCATGTGGTTCGAATTTATACGCCTTTTTAGCGGGTTCATCATCGCTCATTATTATGATATGGCCTAGCCAACGCAATCGCTGCATCTCGATACGTTTATCTATACTGATGTCGTTGTATAGCGGATACAGCTCGTGGTTCATGCGACGTCCATATTCACCGTTAACTCTGATTGTTCCGTAAATCGTTCGAAGAATTTTTCTCTCAAACACGCCAAGCTCTGCCTTTTTATGTGCTTGCACAAGTACCCAGGCTTCGGAACCATATCTCACAAAGGGTAGTATCAGTGTTTTTTAGAGCGTTATTTTTGTTTGACAAGATGTGGCCTTGTTTTTAAACTGCCTACTTAAGCCAAAGTAGCATCTGTTGGCCAATACAATTCTTGTTTTTATTTCACAACTGATGTCGATTGTTGTGTTTACGGCGGTGACGATGTATACGAAGTCTTTTACTACCTCAAAATTATAGGAAGCAACTTCAACTGCTGGTCCGAGCTTAATGGACGCATTTCGCGTCGACACCATCAGCTTGGTCTTCTCGGCGTTTACCGCCAGACCCATTTTAGCAGATTTTCCTTCGACTTTCATAAAGTTATCGGTTTCTTCTTTTACTGATCGTCCCATGATGTCTATATCATCAGCATAAGCAAGTAACATTTGGCTATTGGTGTAGATTGTGCCACTAATTTTGACGTTTGCCTCTCGTATAACCTTTTCAAGCAGGATGTTGAAAAGATCGCACGAAGGGCTGTCTCCTTGCCTGAAACCTTTTTTGGTACAAAACTCTTCGGAGAGGTTCTTTTATTCTATTTTAACTGAAGATCTTGTGTCAGTTAGAGTCATTTTACAAAGCCGAATGAGCTTTCCGGGGATACCAAATTCAGACATGGCTTGGAATACCTTTGAACGTAGCGGACTGTCGAATGCTGCTTTATAATCGACAAAAAGGTGGTAGGTGTCGATCTGCATCTCTTGGGTCTTCTTCAGGATTTGTCGCAGGGTAAATATCTTGTCGATGGTGTACTTGCCAGGTCTAAAGCCGCATTGGTAAGGTCCAATTATGTCATTGACCATGGGCTTTAGTTGTGCAAAATATCCCTGACACTATCTTGTAGGCGATATGGAGAAGACTTATGCCCTTATAGTTGGAGCACAAAATCTTATCTCCTTTCTTATGGACGCGACACAGGATACTCAGGTTCCAATCATCGGGTATGCGTTCGTCCTGCCAGATGGAGCTAACTAGCTGATGCATTCACCTTATCAGCGTGTCGCCTCCGGTTTAAAACAGCTCGGCTGGTAGGCCTACCAGCAGCTCCTGCTGCCTTAATATTCTTCAGCCGGTTTATTGCTGTCTTTACCTCATCTTGGCCGGGTGGTATACACTCAATACCATCTTCTAGGATTGGATCGACTTCGCTACTATTGGATACCAACAGTTTGGATAAATGCTCATTCCATATCCTTTGCACACTATGTGTATCAGTTACCAGTTTACCTTGCTGGTCTATACAGGAGGATGTGCCAGTTCTAATATCATCAATTTGATCTTTCACTCGGACTTCATTCTGTCTCCTGTACATCTCGATTAGTTCTCAATCCCGCTTTTCCATCTCTCTCTTTTTCCTGCGGAAAAGACGTTTCTCCTCTCCTTTTCTCCCGATGCCTCTCTCGTGCGCTACACGTTGCTACTGATTGTAAAGTTGTCGACACTCCTGGTCATACCATGGATTCCTTGGTGGAGGTCTCTGGTATGCAAAAACTGATTTTGCGGCTGTTTGCATGGAGTGGGCAATGGTTTGCCATTGTCCTGATATGTTATCGGAACGAGTTGAGCTGTGATTAAGCAATTGGGCCAGTTGAGTGGAATATGCAGTGGCTATCTGTTGTGATTGCAGCTTACCGATGTCCAACTTTCATGTTGTGTCCGTTAGCAATTTATTTGCTACGTTTAATCTGGTACGTACCTTTGCTGCAACAAGGGAGTGGTCCGAGTCTATGTTTGCACCTCGGAACGATCGTATATCCAATAGATGTCTTCCATCTATCACAACGTGATCAATTTGATTTCTTGTTTTTTGATCTGGCGACAACCTATCGAGATCCATAAATCTGGTACTGCTATCTACCATATTTTTTGCAGCTGTGAAGTCTATCAGCCTCATACCATGTTCAGATGTTTCACTGTGGAGACTGAATTTCCCGACTGTTGAGTCAAATGGGCAGGGTAACGGTCATAAGTTTCTTCTAGGCGCTCGTAAAATTTATCTTTGCCCTTGTCTTCAGTGGGAGCATGAGCGCAAATAAAGCTGACGTTGAAGAATTTAGCTTTTATTCGAATTGCAGCAAGTCTTTCATTCACTGGGGTGAAGCTGGAGACCAGATGTTTATACCTCCGACCAACTACAAATCCGCAACCAAACTCATGCTTTGTGTCATGGCAGCTATAATACAGTGCGTCACCTTTATGTGTTGTTGCGACGCCTTTCCGAATCCATCGTATTTCCTGTATGGCGGTAATGTCGGCCTTGTTCTTGTCGAGTACATGTGCCAATGCGTAAACTGCACCTTCTCCATAAAAAGTGCTAACATTCCAGGTGCAGATTCGCAGATCATGGTCCTTAAACGTTGGCGGGGTTCGTCAACATTAGAGGGATTTGTTTTTCTTTTCTTTCGTTTTTTCATAGTAGGCTGCTTTTTTCTAGGGGAGTGATATTAACCCGTCGCCCAAACCCAATTTTTTAACGTTCTTATGGGTGAATGCGCGGCACAATTTAGCTCACTACATTTAACGTTTGTTAAAGGCACCTACCCCAGGTGAAACCATGGGGAGGTCAGTGTCAAATTGAGATAAGAGAGGGATCAAGATAAATCCTGAACTTTGCCATGTTAAAGTCGGTCAGGACCGTTCGTTGGTATCTTTCATCCCCTATGTCACTGTTGTTTTAGTTTATTCGTGAGTTGACATGTATTCTGTCAAATAGAATGAGGATTATTTTCGTAGAGCATTTCGACCTTCTAACTCGCTTCTTTCATTGTCCTTTTCGTCCCTTATTTTAAGAACCGATATAAAAGTACCAAGAGATGTCGTTTTCCAGTTTCGAAATGTTCTGCAAAATTGTAGCTCAGAAAATTTATGTACGAGTCTCATTGACAACTAATCGATTTTGTCTCGTTTATATTTTGCCCAAACTCAGATCATGTTCGAATATACGATATATCCGTCCACGCCTTTGGGTACCACTCACATAAAGTTTTACAAAAGCACAGTTTCAGATCTCCTCTCGGATTGTTTTGGATTTTTTTGCAACAAGGTCGCAGCACCTTTTACGACTGCAAAATATTTTAGAGGACTCTAAAAACGCTGCCGATACATACAAAAATGACAGACGAAACTTTACATATCGTAAAATTTCTCCAAACGTACATCTAGTTCCAAAAAGGTCTATATCGGACAACACCTTTGGGTAGCTCCCTCACAAAAATACAATATTTTTAATTAAGTGCAGTTTAAACGCTGTTTGTGAATTCCGTTGAAATTTTTAGGGACTTTTTACTCCTATGGTTCTGTTAACTGCCATATAATGTGTTTCGTAGGCAAGTCCACGTTTCCAGACATAATGGTCCAAAAGCTCTAAAAACTCCACGCTGATCAAATCCACGATAACTGTACAAGGAGTGATTGACATTGGTCCAACCTTTGCTCATCATAACGTTTCTCTCGCATTTATATCAAGTACGAAGACTGTTCATACTGGGAGGTACCAGAAGGAGCGATCCGATAAGTTTATATTAAGACTTGATCTCGGTTGGAAAACATATTACAATGTGCAAAGTTTAGACGAATTTGGTTAAACCTTTCGGAAGTTATAGTGCACCATTTTAGCTACAAAATATTAACTTTTGTGGGGGTACCAGAACTCATCTTCATAACGATAATGCCCATAGGTTGGCACTTAAGTGGAAACCCTTACAAAAACACGCCACGTGACGAATAACACTGTGCAAAATTTTTAAGGTGATCTTGTGCAAACAATTCAAACTGAGGATTTTTTGAAAGTACAGACCCAAACGACAAGAAACGCTAGTTGGGTTTTGTTGTGTCAGATCCAGCTCGGATTTTATGGCCCCATCTAAACATGGGTCAATATTGAGTTTTTAAAGAAATTCAGGGCTATATCTCTGAAACCAATGCGAATCTTCTTCTGACCTCTGAAGCAAATTTGTAGATAAGAACAAGAATAAAATATTTGGAGAAATAATGAACTCAAAAACTGCATGTATTGCCTCAACTTTCAAAATATATGCAAAAATTCCACAATTTTTTTACATTTCGCACCGTATCTCCAAAACCGTTTACTTTTTCTGAATATGTTCTTTTGGAAAAATATTCCCTGGAATGTAGTACACAACTCTTCAGAACATGTCATTGTTGTAAAATGCCTCCACGCAGTTGTTTTCAGTACATTTTTCAACGACGATTTAATAAAAATGTCAATTATGTAGTGAAATCCGAAATGCGAGAATAAACTGTTGGTGTGAACTGTGTTTGAAATACGTGTTGTAAAACATATGATGCAAAATACCGCTGAAACAACATGAAGTAAGCCTTTTAGAGTTTCGGAATGTTCTAAAGAATTGTTGAGAACTTTATTTGGAAGATTTTTGGGTTCAACTCCCAATAGTTTAGCCGATACTGACCAGAATTTCAACAATTATGTAAAATTTTCTATATTTTATAGATGTTGATGCCCTAGATGGAGTTTTTCTTATGTGGTTACTTCAAAGGATAAGTTCTACTAGTTTAGGGCTACAATATTGCTAAAGACAGCAAGGCTAAATTCCTGTTCGTTTCTGAGATAAAGGCCTGATAAATGCAAAAAAGTGCAGATTTAGCCCGGTTTAGATGATGCCATAAAATCCGAACTGGATCTGACAGGACAAAATCCTAC
Source organism: Musca autumnalis (assembly GCF_047663935.1). Lineage (NCBI taxonomy): Eukaryota > Metazoa > Arthropoda > Insecta > Diptera > Muscidae > Musca > Musca autumnalis. The sequence goes on along the minus strand of NW_027411644.1, from coordinate 312,174,092 downwards.
TAGAGTTTTTGTAGTCTAAATATGTACTTTCAAAAAATGCATACTAGAAGTTGTTTGCATTTTTAGTGTTGCATAGTGTAATCACTCAACAACTAAGATCGTCATATGATACAATACATGGTGGATTCATATCTTTCCCGAAAAAAAGAAAAAACATATTTTTTTCTTCCTGAGAAATGGTTTTAATGCTATGTAAGGCATCTCTAACAGGAAAACCTCTTACATTTTGATCCAATTATATTTCCCTGTATTAAAGCTTTAACTTGACACTAACGCTAAAGAAAAGTCAAGATGTACAACAAAATTCTATAAATATACACAACAAAAGAAAACAAAAACACTAAAGAAAAGAAAAGAACACAATGAAATGCCTCGAGGTGTCACTTTAACACAAGAAAATAAAATAAAAAATACACATGAAGCAAATAATATAACATAAGGGAACACTTATGTATATCATAAAACAATAGCTTTTGTTGCAATAATACCATAAGCAAAAAATAGAATAAATAATAAAACAAAAAAAAAAAAAAAAGAATGAAAATAAAGCAAAGATTTGCTTGTTGAACTTTTACTCGGTGTGCAGTACCCTACAGTCAAATGAAGGTGTGATGAAATGTTTCAATGCAATTTCCAATAGGAAGACGGCATCTTTTCGTGTTGAAACACACTTTCAATAAAATTTTACAAATTAAATTTTTATATTACGAAATTTCGAAGTTACGAGGTGCAAAGTTTCATTCAAAGTTGTTGGTTCGTTCGAGAGTTATCGTGCGCACCAGCCACAGAGACAAGCGGACGGACAGGGTTATACATATCTAGTCCAAATTGTCTGAAACGTAGTATTTTGCTTTAACAAACTTAAAGTTCAAAACCATTATTTCGATAGCCTAGCTTTAATTTTAAAGGGCACTATAACTTTAAATTATTGCATTTAAATTAATCCTTAGTTTAGAACCGATTTGTTGGAATTTATTTTTTTCCGGACATATGGACATACGTACTTAGTGAACATCTTAGTCGCTGTATACTTGCAAAAATTTAGCAACATTCGTCTTCATTCCTTTAGTATTATAAGCTTAAGAATTGTATTCTTCTTTTTTTTTTTGCATCTTTGACATTTTCATGCAATCTGCGACACACACATACCCAAGCACATTTCTTTGCAACACAATTGCATTCTATTGATACCAAACGGCAATCCAAATAAACCCACTTACCCTCTTGCAAATATTTGCAACATCTTCATCTTCATCATCATCAGCAACAACAGTTAATAGAGATTTACATTGTTTCGATTTATGTACTTGACTTTCGATGTTGTTAGTCTTTGTCATTTTAGTTATTTATTTTCTCCTTCTTCTTTGTCTTATTGTAGTTGTTTTCTGTGTTTTAGTTATTTCAGTGAATAAAAAGCTATGAAAAAACTACACATAAATCGATGATGATTCTTTGATTGTTTTTCGGTATTTGATAGCTGCACTTTATGGCATTTTTGTATAGCTTAAAAGATTTAGGAATTTTATAACAATAACAAAAATAAAAGATAGCAAGTTATGCATCAATAAAAACATTGGAATTAAAGCAAATGTTATACAATTGACAAAAAAGTAGCAGCAAGAAATAAAAAGAAGCTTAAAAAGACGTAGTAGACGTATTGTCGTTCTTTCTTATATTTCTACTCACAAAAATATTTAAAAGAAACTTTTATGTATTTCTGCCTTATTTGACATATTTGATATAAGGAATAAATATTAAAAAAAGACTAATTCTTACGAAATTATGGTCAGCGAATCTGTTGTTGTTTATCTTACAAAGAATATCCTACAGTTGCTCCAACAAAGAGGGAAGTTAAAAAGTTATTTTCTTGATTTTCCACTAGCTGTCATTAAACATTGTAACACTTTATAGGCTTAATTAAGAAGATAATGCAATAAGTGAATTCTTACCATCCTTTCTACCCAAATTTAAATACGTTTATAAATCACAAAATACCACTCTTGTGATAGACTGAAAGCCGCCTCTAAGGAAAACACTAACAAATTTAGTGTTCATAATAACTCTCAAACTCTCGATTTTGTCCAAATTGGGTTATTTTAATAGGTATTTTACTACTTAGTTTAATTTTGAAGATTCAAAACTCACTACAACTCTTGAACGACACTTATGCTATAAATAGTTATTATAAATTATAGCATAAGTGCACTTTGGGGATGTTCAAGTTTCGTTTTGACATTTTCACCGAAGGTATTCCTCGTGGTCCTTTTTGCAGAGATATAATTCCTTCGTGGATAAGTTCATGCATTAAAAACTCTAAAAATCGGCGTCCTAATGACCAACGGTTATAAGGCCTAACAATTAGTTTGGGCGAAATAATTATTTTGAAGGAAATGAAATCCGTTTAAGGCATATTAGAGTTCATTAATCCCCTATTTTTCAGAGACTTGAATATAAAAAATTAACGACGTAGATTTAAAGGAGATATTTTTTCAACGACGTGGATTAAAAAAAAATCTCAACGGTTTGGAATTTTTAAAAATATTTTTTCAACGACTTGAATTAAAAAAAAAATCAAAGATTTCTCAAGCAAATAGTTTTTCAACGACAGGGACTTTTTAAACAATTTTTTTTTTTCAATGACGTTGTTTTTTTTTTTTGAAAAAATGTTTTTAAGAACGTGGATTAAAAAAAAATATTTTTCAAGGACGTGGATTTAAAAAAAAAATGTTTTCAAGGACGTGGATTTAAAAAAAAATTTTTAAGGACGTGGATTTAAAAAAACAATATTTTTCAAGGACGTGGATTTAAAAAAACAATATTTTTTAAGGACGTGGATTTAAACAAGTAAAAAAGTATCAGTCGGCTTTGCCTACAGAGATATACCCTCAGCATGTGTATATTGAAACAATTTTTTCCCAAAATACGTATGTATTTATGGGGTTTTGAAAATTTTGGGCATTTGAACCCACAAAAATTTTGATTGGGATTAAAGATCAAAAGTTTTGCCGAGAAGATACTAAAAGGAATGGATCGACATTGACCGTTATGGAAGTGGATCTTCAGCCACAACATATGGTGCCATAGGGGGTATTTACACTATACGGGCTGTTTGCTCAAGAAGTATGGACTTGCCCTTAAAAAATTTTTACCATCATAATAGAGGCAACGAATGCAAGTTGCTTCAACAAAAATCAAAGTGATTCGATATTAGGTCATAAAGTGAACTTATCTGAAATTTTGTGTGGAAGGTACCGGATGGAGTGGACAAATATAGTCAATATTTGAACCTGATCTATATATGGTAGATATATTAGGATTTGTAAAGTATAGACCAATTCGGCCACTCCCTTCAAGAGTTACCGTACGAACAATTTTTCCGAACATTTTTGAATTTTTGTGGGGGAGGTAACTGAAGGAGTGGACCACTATGGCTTATCTTCAAACTTAAACTATGTTTGGACAAAATATTACTAAGGCCATATTTTGGACCGAATCGGCTGATCCGTTCGAGAGTTATCTTGGGGTCCAACCACCTCACACGGTGTCATAGGGGTTTTTTCCAAGTTTCAGGCTATTTTCTCAGGAAGTGTGGACTTGCCCCTGATGAAACTTGTACCGTCGTATGGAGGGCAGTGAATACAAGTTGCTAAAACAAAAATCAAAGCGATTCGAGAGATGGCCCTGAACTGAACTTTTCCGAAATTTTGTGTGGGAGGTACCCGAAGGAGTGGACCTATTGAGACCATATTGGAACCTCATATTACTCTGGTAGAAAGTTTACGCTGTACAAAGTATGGACCAAATCGGTCACTCCCTTCAAGAGTTATCGTGCGCACAAACTTTCCGAACATTTTCGAACTTTTGTGGGGGAGGTACCGGAAGGAGTGGACCGATGTAGGTCGTCTTCGAACTTAAACTAAGTTTGGGCAAAATATAACGAAAGGCAAAATTTGAACCGAATCGGTTCATCCGTTCGAGAGTTATCGTGCGCTCCAGCCAGCAGGACAGACAGACAGACAGACAGACGGACGGACATGGCTAGATCGACTCAAAATTGTCTGAAACACATTTCGTCCAAACATACTTGGGGTCTAAAACCATTATTTCGATGAGGCACATTTTCATCGTATCAAAGTGTATATACCCTCCTTAGCCTAAAGGCTGAGGGTATAAAAAACAATATTTTTTAAGGACGTGGATTTAAAAAAAATATTTTTCAAGGACGTGATTTTTTTAATATTATTTCAAGTACTTGTATTTTTTTTAACAAAATTTTCTCATTTTTTACAGCCTGTTCATGTATGTCGATAAGAAAATGAATGCGCAAGAAAGACTACCAAATTTGAGTGTGTTTTTCAAATTATTTTTTTGTTTTGAAGTAAAAGCAAAGGCAATAATATTTCAAAAACTAAAGTTTGGGTGTGTTTCATGCGCACACATTTTCGTTTCGAAATACATAAACTGGGGGTTAAACAAATGTTTTTTCAATGACGTGGTTTTTCTTAAAAAAGTGTTTTTAAGGACGTGGATTAAAAATATATTTTTGAAGGACGTGGATTTAAAAAAATATATATTTTTCAAGGACGTGGATTTAAAAAAAAATATTTTTCAAGGACGTGGATTTAAAAAAAATATTTTTCAAGGACGTGGATTTAAAAAAAATATTTTTCAAGGACGTGTATTAAAAAAAATATTTTTTAAGGACGTGGATTTATAAAAAAATTATTTTTCAAGGACGTGGATTTAAAAAAATATTTTTCAAGGACGTGGATTAAAAAAATATTTTTCAAGGTTGAGGATTTAAAAAAAAATATTTTTCAAGGACGTGGATTTAAAAAAAATATTTTTCAAGGACGTGGATTTATAAAAAAATTATTTTTCAAGGACGTGGATTTAAAAAAATATTTTTCAAGGACGTGGATTAAAAAAATATTTTTCAAGGACGAGGATTTAAAAAAAAATATTTTTCAAGGACGTGGATTTAAAAAAAATATTTCTCAAGGACGTGGATTTAAAAAAAAATATTTTTCAAGGACGTGGATTTTTAATATAATTTCAAGTACTTATATTTTTTAACAAACATCTTTTCAAAGATGTGTATTTAAAAAAAAATATTTTTTAACGACGTGGATTTTGTAATCAAATATTTTTTCAACCACGTGGATTTAAAAAAAATATTTTCAACGACGTGGATTACAAAAAATATTTGTCCACAACGGTGAGCTTTATAAAAAAATAGCTTTTTAAACGACGTGGATTTTTTAAATTTCTTTAAACATCGTGGACTTTAAAAAAATTTCACAATCAAGGATTTTTTAAAAAATAATTTTTCAACGACATGGATTTTTTAAATATATTTTAAACGACTTCGATTTTTTTTTAAATTTTCAACAACGTGGATCTTTAAAAAAAATTTCAACGTCGTGGATTTTTTAAAAATATTTTTTTTCTATTTTTTTATATTTTTTATATATTTTTTTACGTTTTTTTTTTAATTTTCAACAACGTGGATTTTAATAAAATTAACGACGTGTATTTTTAAAAAAATAATTTTCAACGAATTGGACATTTAAAAAATATATTTTTTCTACGTGGTTTAACAAAAATCAAAGACGCGTATTTTTAAAAAAGTGGATGTGGATTTTTTTTCAACGACGTCCATTTAAAAAAATCAAAAATAATTTTCAGCGACTTGAACAATTTTTTTTCAACTACATTGTTTTTTTGGAGTTTTTTATAACTACGTTTTTATTTAAATATTTTTTCAACTATGTGGATTTTTTTCAAAATAAAAAAAATATTTTTTAACAACTTAGATTTTTAAATTTTTTCAAAGACGTGCATTTTTTAAAAAGAATATGTTTCAACGACGTGCATTTTTGGAAAATATTTTTAACCCACGTGAATATTTTGAAAAATATTTTTTCAACAATGTGCATTTTTTAGAAAAATATTTTTTAAAGCACGTGAAACTTTTGGAAAAACATTTTTTCAACTAAGTGGATTTTTTTAAATAAATCCCAACGAAGTGGCCTTTTTTAAAAAATATATATTTTTTAAATACATTTTTTTTTTTTGGGCGTGGATTTTTACAAAAAAAAATAAAAAAATATATAGCCACATGGATTTTGTTAAAACAAAATATTTTTTAATCTCTTGGATTATCTAAAAAAGTATATTTAAACGACGTGGATTCAAAAAAAATATATATATATATAATTTGTACCCATGTGTATTTTCTTTAAAAAATATTTTTAAAGACCTGGATTTTTTAAAAAAATATTTTTTAACGACGCTGATTTAAAAAACAAAATTGAACCAAGTGTTTTTTTTAAACATTTATAATTTTAATTAATTTTTTAAAAAAATCAGCCTAGTTAAAAAAATATATTTTTAAATCCAAATCGTTGAAAATATAAATTCACATCATTGAAAAGTATTTTTTTTTAAATCCACGTCATTGAAAAAATATATTTTTGAAACACGTCGTTCAAAAAATATATTTTTAAATCCATGCCGTTACAAAATATATCTTTTAAACAATAACACCTGCAATGCTATATTTTTTCTCCATACATCTCACGATAAAAACTAAACCCAAGTGGTATTCTTGCAATATAAAAAAGGATTGTTTATGATGCTTAATATCTACTCCTATTTTTTTAAATTTTGTGGGTGCACGTACATTAAAAATTTGCACATCTCTTTGAATAAAGTTTTTGCATTTTTTTTTTTTTTTTTAATTACATTCCGGTTCCCTTTATGAGCAAATTTGTATGAAAAAAAATCAATGATTAACTGTTCACTGTTTTGCTAGCTTTTCCAATAAAAAAGAACGGGAGCACAACGATTAATTGTGAAATTTTATGAATGTTCAGATATAGAATTCATGATATTTAGGGTTGTCTAAATTCGGAATACTCTTATAAGAAAGCCATCCATAATGCTTCCATTTTCTTTCAACCGACCAAAATCCAAAAATGAACATTTTCGAAAAAAAATCTCCAACAGACAACACTGCCACTGCGTTAGTATTGTTTGTCATCATCATCATCAAGCGTTGTTATCAACCAAATCAGTTTCGCGCATCATGTTTTGCGGTCGTTGTGGTGGTAGTAGTTGATGCTGCAGCTCTTAGCAACGCTGTCATTTGTCTGGTTTTCTTTGTTGGTAATGTTGATGACTAGGAGAAGGTTAGCAGTATCGACATGATAAGACAAAATGTTCATAATTCACAATTGTTTGAGGCGTTGTTGTTGTTAACTTTTTTGGGGTACATTGCCTTGAAATGAATGCCTTTTGTCTTTGACACAATTTTGTATTGGAGAACTTGTTGGTTAAGAGCATCACTTTCCGTCCGTAACGGTGAAGTCCTTAGGCAAATGCATTTAAAGCAACGTTCAGCAACCTTGGACATAGAGATAAATGAAAATTCAAAAACGTGAAAAAAATGCCTCGCATTGTCATTTGCAGTGTTGTGTTTCCGGTTGCTAAAAACTTGCGCGAAAGGGAAGGGAAACAAAGAAATCCCACAAAGGTACTTAACATATAATATGCTGCTGATAAGACTCTCTCTCACTTCTATTGCTCTGTTATGAGCAACACACTAACTGACGGACTGATAGGCAGGAAGGCAGGCAGTCAGGCAAACGACATTCACTAATGGCACACAACGTAACGAAAAAATGAAACAAACCAAATAGATGTGGGCTCTTGGTTGCAAGCACACCAACGTTCTTGGCTTTATTGAAATTCCCTTAGGGCAAACAACATTATTGCCGTGATTTACGCTAGGAAAATATTGTCAAATAGCAACAACTTAAATACACACATACGCCTCGCATCTCTCCTCCTGCCAGTCACTTAAATGCCATTAAGTTCTTTTAATGTCTTATCAAAAAGAGATGAAAGATAGTAATGATGACGATGATGATGATGATTTCCATGGGAGTTGCTGATATTTAAAGTTGTAGGAAATAAAATAAAAATTACTAAGCCCTTAAAAAAGGAAACATTGCTCGTTTCGTCGATTGCCTCCCTCTTTTAATGGCAATATATAATTTGTTGTGTAACAAATACTACTTGTGAATACAGCCAGACAGACAGTGAGCCCAGACACGTGTGTAGATTTGAAAATACTTATTTACTTCATATTGTTGGGAAGATACATTTCATGTTGAGGTAATTATATTAGAGGAAATACAAAAAGCAACATTCGAAATACTTGAAATAAACAATGTCGAATCCTTATCATTGCCAGGAGTAAAATCTCATTTGTTTTAAAATTTAAATCACATCAACAAATATCAGTGTGTCTTAGGGGAATTGCTTGGGTATGTTGGTTTTTTGCTTGGCTGTCGTTTTGATTTGATCAATTGACAGCATATTCTTCCACAATATATGGTACATATCTCATGTTTGATGTAAGTAATGCAGGAAGATGGGAATTAAAATTTAAATTCTTTAGAATATTGAGACAGATCAATCGTTTTTTGCATCTAATTAAAAAAATATTGATGAGGAACACGAAGGGAATTCCAAATCCAAAAATTGCAAGTCGTTGAAAAAGTATTCTTTTAAATATACGTCGTTGAAAAAAATATTTTTTTAATACACGTCTTTGCAAATTTTTTTTAAATCCATCGCTGGAAAACATTTAAGTATCCACATCGTTGAATTTTTTTTTTAAATCCACGTCGTTTAAAAATATTTTTTTAATCCACGTCTTGAAAACATATATTTTTTTTTAAATCAGCGACGTTGAAGAGCTTTTTTTAAATCAACGGCATTGAAAAAATATTTTTTAAAAAATCCACTTCGTAGGAAAAATATTTTTTACTGTGTTTTATTTAACTTACTTTGGTGTGTGTTTAGTTCAAATCTGGTAACTAATTTTTAACACGGTTGCAGTTTACCAATCGATTTAAAACTTTGCACACTTTTCAGATTTGGATGACAATACATGAATATGAAATCAAAACCAATATTGGTCCATTATTTCCTATAGCCCCCATATAACAGTAATATCCAACGTCTGGTATTTTGAGAATTTTGTCTTAATTTTTAGCCCGAATTTGCTGTAACTTGGCATTTGGTGTTCTCAATGGTCTAGGAACTTCCCCATTAAAAATTGTGGACGTAGGTCAAGGTTTAGTATAGCCTCCATATAACGGTACCACCCATTTCAAGCATTTTAATCTACATTTTCTGCTCAAATGGACTGTAATTTGGCATTTGGGGTCCTCAGTGGTCAAAAAAATATTTACTAAAAATTTCAAAATAAAAAATAATTAAAAAAAAAATAATAATTTACAGTGTTTTATTTATAATTACACTAAAATCTAAAAAATAATACTTCTTCAGGATGGAATCTTTCAAATAAAACGCTTGGCGTTTAATATGGTCGCCATTTGTAATGCAAATGCAAGCGCTTTATTTGAGAAATTCCATGAAGAAATTCCTGAAGAAGTATCATTTTTTAGATTTTAGTGTAATTATAAATAAAACACTGTAAATTATTTTTTTTAATTATTTTTTATTTTTAAAAATCCACTTCGTTGAAAAACTATTTTTTAAAAAATCCACGTCGTTGGAAAAGTATCTTTTTTAGATCCATGTCGTTGAAAAAATATCTTTTTTAAACCCATGTCGTTGAAAAATATTTTTCAAAAACATCCACGTCGTTAAAAAAATATTTTTGGAAAAACATCCGCGTCGTTGACAAAAATTTTTTTTTAAATCCACGTTTTTGTAAAGATATTATTTTAAATCCTCGTCTTGGAAAATTGTATTTTTTTAAATCCACGTCGTTGAGTTTTTTTAAATCACGACGTTTTAAAAAAATATTTTTTATTTTTTGGATTTAACTCCACGTCGCTGAAAAAAAAAATATTTTTAAAAAATTCACGTCGTCGGAAAAAATATTTTTTTTAATCCAAGACATTGAAAAAGTACTTAAAAAAAAATAGAAGTCGTCATCCCATATAAAAAACGCCAAATCTCATTTTTTAAAAAAATCCACATTTTTGAAAAAAAAATATTTTACAAAGACTTTCACGTTTTTTTTTAATTTTTAAATCAAGTTTTTGAATTTTTGTTAAATCGACCTTAACGAACGTTACTGAAAAAATATTTTTTTTTTTAATCTACGTTACTGAAAAAATATTTTTTTTTTAATCCACGTTATTAAAAAAATTTAATTTCACGTTACTGAAAAATATTTTTTTTAAATCCACGTTACTGATTTTTTTAAATCCACGTTACTGATATTTTTTAAATCCACGTTACTGATTTTTTTTTAATCCACGTTACTAAAAAAAAATGTTTAAATCCACGTTACTGAAAAAAAATCTTTTTTTAAGTCCGTATGACCGAAAAAATATTTATATTATTTAAATCAACCTTACTAAAAAAATATATGTATATATTTATTATAAATCCACATTACTGATTTTTTTAATCCACGTCGGCGACAATCCACGCTAATGAAAAATCCACGTCGTCGAAAAACAAATTTTTTTTAATCTAAGACATTGAAAGATCTTCATCGCACATAAAAAACTCCAACTCTCTTGTTTTTTAAATCCACTTTAATGAGAAAATATAAATCCACGTTACTGAAAAAATATTTCTTTAAACCCATGTTTCTAAAAAAATTAATTCCACGTTACGGAAAAAATATTTTTTTAATCCATGTTACTGATTTTTTTTTTAAATCCACGTTACTGAAAAATAAGTTTGAATCCACGCTCCTGAAAAAAATATATTTTTTTAAGTCCACATGACCAAAAAAATATTTATATTATTTAAATACACCTTACTGAAAAAAATATATATGTACTAGTAGACCCGGCGAACTTCGTCTCGCAGTCTGTTGTACACTGAAATTAAAGATTTTAATTCTATTAATGAATAGAATTGCAATTAAGTATCAGATTTCTTGTTATGAAAAGAAAAGTTGCTCCCTTCGAGGATTCCTGGTAAAACTGGTATAATTGTCTCAAATTCATCGTACATAGATCTTTTGTAATTCGCTTCAATCGGGTTAATCGCAGTTTATGCGGCCTTAGATCTTCGTAACAAATAATTATTTGGCTAACACTCAAAGCGTTGACCACTCAAAGCGTTCCGACATGTGTGTTTTAACACGGATTAGTCATTAGGCAAGTTTCACTATTTTTTCCGTTGAAGCGTATTATGTGCTAACCCTTTAAGAACTCTAGACAAACAATCATATGAACAAAATATTATCAGCGCCCCCAACCTATGAAATGTATTTACTATAGACATTTGATCACGAACTTCTGTAGAAATCACATAAGGATGACCATCAGGATTATTTATGGTTCGTGAAATTGGTGCCTTCGACTATACATGATTATGGGTCGACGACGCCACACGCTCTGTGAATCTAATTTACAATTTTAACTAAATGTTGGTCTTCATCAGGTTCGGGATCAGGGATTTCAGCAAATCAACTTAGTTTGATACTATTTTTCAGACTTACCTAATGATAATGTTGGCATGTGTCAATCTCCTTTCTACGTCCAAATTAGTACACTCAATATCGTGTATTCTCCCAGACGCGATCCCCAGAACCGAAACAATAACTTGGTATTTGCGAAACATTTTACATATATTTTTCCTCTGTATTTATTGTTCTTCATTGATCAAGCTGAATTCACTGTTTCGCTGAATCCAGTTCATTTTCCAACAACGGAAGTCATTCGGAAGCATGTTATATCGCTTAGTATTAGAAAGAAAATGGCGTGGCATTGGAGTTCTACAACGTAGTAAAGAATACAATAGCTTTGGTGGTATGAACAATTGTGTTAATTTTACCAAGAAAACTAAAAAACACCATGGGTGAGAGAATCATCCATTAGCCCAATGTAAGTGTTGTGCTCCTTTGAGCAATCATAATGAAACACTAAAGCGTTGATTAAGATTTCAGCGTGGTCTTTGGGCATTGATCCAAATTTTGACGCTTTTAATAAATTCTACGATGTTTCATTCCTTAATGAATTCATTCACCTGTCTTTGTTCTTGAGTGTGATCCACGAATTCTGTCTATTCCCGTGCAGTTTCGTGATCATCACTTTTCAACTGATGTGCACTATTGCGATGGTGTGCATTTCTGGCCCGAGTCTACAATTCATATTTTGATTAGCGCAACTGTTAGGAATAATGGTAATTTACGTGAATCATACCGCAACTACATACATAAAAAAACATTACCACTTATTACATATGTAAATAATCACAATAAGTCTTGGGGTTTCCACCAAATGTATCCATCAAAATGAAATGAACGCATTGATTCAAATTTTGACGCTGTTAATAAATTCTACGATGTTTCATTCCTTAATGAATCCATTCGCCTGTCTTCGTTCTTGATTGTGATCCACGAATTCTGTCTATTCCCGTGCAGTTTCGTGATAATCACTTTTCAACTGATGTGCACTATTGCGATGGTGTGTATTTCTGGTCCGACGTGTACATTTGATATTTTGATTAGCGCAAATGCAAGGAAAATGGTAAATTACTTGAAGCATACCGCAACTACATATGTACATAAAAAACATTACCACTTATTACTTAATCAAATAATCACAATAAGTCATGGGGTTTCCACCAAATGTATCAATCAGAATGAAATGAACGACGAATAACCCTTGACTTCACAAACAAATCCAATACCGTAAGTCAAACTGAAAAAAAATATTTTATACAACATTGAATATTGACAAAAAAAGAAAACAGGAAAAATCAAAAATACGCATTTTCTTCAAGAAAATTTTCGCGGATTTTTCACGATTTTTTTCGGTTTTATCCTTTTCTGCCATGAGGCCATTCCGAATTGGTGCGAATTATACAAATCTGTTCAGCCGTTCTTGAGTTATAAGCGTAGTAACTAACATCATCCTTTTTTATATATATAGATATATTTATTATAACTCCACATTACGGATTTTTTTTAATCCACGTCGGTGACAATATATATATATATTTGTTTTTAATCCACTCTACGGAAATATCCACGTCGTTGAAAAATATTTTTTAAATTCTTTAAAAATCCAAGTCGGCGAAAAAATATTTTTTTAAAAATTCACTTTGTTGAAATAATATGTTTTAACCACGTCGTTAAAAAAAATATTTTTTTGAAAATTGCACGCCGTTGAGAAAATATTTTTTTCAAATCCACGTAATTGAAAATATTTTTTAATTCTCGTCGTTGAAAATATAATAATATTATATTTTCTCCATACTTCTCTCGCTAAAAAAGTGTCCTTATCTTTGCCAGGAGTAAAATATCATTTGTTTTAAAATTTAAATCACATTAACAAATATTCTTTGCATGACTGTAATTTTCATTTGATCAATTGACAGCATATTCGTCCACAATATACATAGGTACATATCTCATGTTTGATGTGAGTAATGCAGAAAAAAGGAAATTAAATTTGAAATTCCTTAGAATATTGAAGCAAATTAATTGTGTCTTTTTGTGTCTAATTAAAAGAAAATTGAAGAGGAAGACAAAGTGAATTTCACTTCCAAGATTTCTGCTATACTAAGAAGTAAAATAGAATAGGTAGGCAGTCAGCCTACAGCTGTAAAAAACCAATAACCTGAGTTGGGGACCTGAATGTACTCGATCCCTAGTTTGAAAAAGAAATAATAGGTTTGTCTTCGTAATTACTAAATGTTGCTGAAACACTTTTTTCAGCAACTTTTCCTTTATATAACTGTCAAAATCAGAAACATTAGTAATAATTTTTACAAATTATCGAGTACGCAGACAGGCATAATATTTGCACAGTTGACAAAAGAAGTATTGGAAATCTCCAACATACATTTTTAGATATCATAAACGATGGGCGTAATTATTGCAGCGGAAGTGACCATCGTCTACATAAGAAAGCCAACTATTCTTATGTTGGGTTGTTTAGACACATTATTCCGAATCGGTTAGGGCACTATTTAGAACGAGATAAGGGGACCCATCTGATATTATGCCTGTCTGCGTACTCGATAATTTGTAATAATTATTACTAATGTTGCAGATTTTGACAGTCGTATAATGGAAAAGGTGCTGAAAAAAATGTTTCAGCAACATTTAGTAAGTAAAAAGACACACTAATTAGGTTTGTCCTTTCACGTACTGAACTTTACTGAATATTGTTTCTTCAGTAATGTTTAGCAACATTTCAATTATACAATTGTTAAAACTTTACTGAAGAAAAAATGTTCAGTAAAGTTCAGTACGTAAAAAGACAAACCAATTGTTGTATCTTAATAAATATTATTACTTTTGTCACCCTTCAAACAAACACGATACCACTTTTGAAAATTTCCTTCAACAAAATCTCCTTTTGAAAAATACTTAAAATCTGGGTCAAGTATATTTTGTTATTAAGAATTCGAGTAGAAATTTTTAAAATTCTTATACAAAACTATACATATACATCAAACCACAAACAATAAAAAAATAAAATCTTTAAAATATTGCAATATGTATTAAATTCATAATTTGTTGTTTTCCCTCACAAGAAAAAAGTCAATTGGAATTTTGACACATTTTTTGTTTAAACAACAAATCTTCTTTCCAGGCAAAAAGAAAACAAAATACATTACCATATTTCCACAAAATTGACACAATTTACATAGAGGAAAATTCATTTTTCATCCCTCTTAAATTTCACATTTCTTAACACTTTTGCATACAAATGTAAAATAGCTTTTCTTGGAAATCATTATTTTTCATTTCTTCGATCATCATCATCATGAATATTATTTTCTCCAAGAAGCCTTAAATATTGTTTGGTTATATAGAACCTGATTTTCATTAGAATTGTTCTTTTGTATGTGTGCTGGTATTGGTGTTAGTATAAGGTATGCAATAAATATGTAAAATATATTTGATACTTTTTTAGATTTTATTCTTTTGTGGTCCAATTTCCAATATATGTGCTTTTGTAGCAGTTGTGCACTCAAACCACAATAGAGATGCAATTATTTTATGTTGTTGTCATTTTTTGTCAATTTAAGGATATCTATAGATATTTGTGGTTGTTGCTATTTTTTGTCTTATATTTTCTTTAAGTTAGCAAATTTCGAACAACAATTCCCAAATCTATGTTGGGTTTTTTATCTCAAATAATTGTATATGTTGAAATCAATGGTATTAAAACTTGATGTTCGATATAGCCAAATGCAAATTTTCTTACATACATACGTATGTGCATACATGTGTATCTACATGGGGTTTCATGTCTTACGGAATGGTTATTAGACATGGTACATACGAGTACATATGTATGTAAATATATTTTGGGCTTAGCAAAACTGAGGTTTTGAATAGTTCACAACACATGTAAGTTCTAGTTAACACATTGCGATACACATAAGTACAAGAAATTTTGTTCAGTTCAAGGAATTTGATTTTCAATGCGTTCGGAAATATTTTCACTGTATTTTCAGATCTGATAACAAATAGCCATTATTTACAAATTTCGTGAGCAATTTGTGTTTGATTTTCGCAATTGTATATATAGGCTATATTATATTTTCCTTTTGTAACGCATTGAAATATTCATTTAAATTATATCCTAAAAAATCAGACCGGTTAGTCAATATGTAACCTTCACTACTTAGTTAGTAATGAGTACGGTGGCACAGAGCGTGTGTGTCCCACTACAAATCCGAAGGTTGTGTGTTCAACGCTAGCCATCGGCACGCTAAATTCTTTTTAATAATATTAAAACAGTTGGTGGTGCACATGTATATGTTTAAACAATCATTAATGGTCGTACGGGCACAGTGTGAAGGGTGCTCGGATAAAAAACAGAAGTTTGTATGATTAAATCCAGCAAAGAGCAAAATAAAATAAAATTAAATAAAATAAAATAAAATAAAATAAAATAAAATAAAATAAAATAAAATAAAATAAAATAAAATAAAATAAAATAAAATAAAATAAAATAAAATAAAATAAAATAAAATAAAATAAAATAAAATAAAATAAAATAAAATAAAATAAAATAAAATAAAATAAAATAAAATAAAATAAAATAAAATAAAATAAAATAAAATAAAATAAAATAAAATAAAATAAAATAAAATAAAATAAAATAAAATAAAATAAAATAAAATAAAATAAAATAAAATAAAATAAAATAAAATAAAATAAAATAAAATAAAATAAAATAAAATAAAATAAAATAAAATAAAATAAAATAAAATAAAATAAAATAAAATAAAATAAAATAAAATAAAATAAAATAAAATAAAATAAAATAAAATAAAATAAAATAAAATAAAATAAAATAAAATAAAATAAAATAAAATAAAATAAAATAAAATAAAATAAAATAAAATAAAATAAAATAAAATAAAATAAAATAAAATAAAATAAAATAAAATAAAATAAAATAAAATAAAATAAAATAAAATAAAATAAAATAAAATAAAATAAAATAAAGACAAAGATAAAGATAAAATAAAATAAAAATTGAAATAAAATAGAATAAAGCAAAATCAAATAAAATAAATAAAATAAAATAAAATAACATATGGAACAAAGTGACAACTTTTTTTTTCATCAGTGCCTCAATAAATTAAAAACTTCTTAATGGAAAATTTAAGTACTGGCTTTTCAAGTGCGTTTTGAAACTTGTATGTTTTTAAAATATTAATGTCGTAACTGAAAACAAATTATGTTTTCGCGTGGAAGCGTGGATATCTCGCAAACAAGAGCAGATAGGAGAAAGCTGACCAAAACTCTAGAAACCAGCTGTATTTAAAAAAGTCAAAAATGGCGTATGGAACACTTAAGCAGGACACCGACGATATGTTGTTTGGTCTTTATTTATTTATTTATTTTTTTTTTTGCTGGCATATATTTTTTATAAGGATAAAATTCTGAGTCGATATATCCATGTCCGTCTGTTGTAATTACTCTAGCGAGTGCAATAATTGAGCTAGACTGCTATTTTTTGCACCTGAGAATCTTTTTCCACAAGTAGCCTTTACCTCCCGATTTCAGTTATTATGTTGATTTTTACTACATTCTAGCTGTAATTTGGCATTTGGGATTCCTAGAGGTCATAACACCTATCCACCAAAAAGTGTCCGAAAAGATCCAGGTTTTGGTATAGCTTTCATTTCACGGTAGCTTCCGATTTTCGGTATTTTGAGCGTTTTAGGTAAATTTTTTACCCCAACTATCTGATTTTTGGGGTTTGAGGTTCCCAGCTCTCACAAAACATCTCCACCAAAAAATTGCTAAAATGTGCCCATGTTTTGGTGTAGTCCCCATGTAAAGGAACCTTCCGATCTTCGGTATTTTGAGGGTTTTTGCTACAACATTTAACCGAACTACCTGTTGTTTGACGTTTATTTCCCAGTGGTCACAACATCTCTCCACTATAAATTGTCAACATAGGTCCATGTATTGTTATAGACCCATTTAATGGTAACTCCCGATTTTCGTTATTTTGAGGATTTTAGCTAAAAATTTTTACCGAACTAGCTGTAGTTTGACATTTGAGGTTCTCTGTGGTCACGAAACTTTTCCACCAATAACTTTGAACAAAGGTCCATGATTTGGTATATAGACCCCACATTAAGGTACCTCCGGATTTTCGCTATTTGATTGTTTTAGCTACATACTTTCAGCGAACTACCTGTAATTTAACCTTTGAGGTCCCAGTGTTCCCAAAACTTCTCCACCAAAAATTGTCAACATGTTTTGGTATAGCCTCAAATACCGGCACCTCTCAATTTTCGGCATTTTGAAGACTTTAGTTAAAATGTTTAACCTGTAATTTGACATTTGAGGTTCCAAGTGGTCGCAAAACTTCACCAACAAACATTTTCAGCTTAGATCTATGTTTTTGTATAGCTCTTTATAACGAGTGGTTTTACCAAAGGCTGAGGTTAGCTCAACCGCTGCCAGGGTCGACTCAAGGACCCACAAACCTTAAGTAAGATGAGGCACGATGGAACAGTACTTCAGAGTTTTATTTATATAATTTCGTAAACATAAGTTTCAGATAGTATGGAGATTTGTTGATGTTGCCTCGGGTGGAATCGCTTCGAATTGGTCGGTACAAAGTAGGTGGTAATCGGCGGATACAAGATGGGGTTGGTCGTTGACAGTCGGTCGATAACACTCGGCCGGTTTTGGGCGTTGGGCTCGGCTCTGTAGTCTTCGGGTGTTGATTTCGGCTCGGTAGCCTTCGGGTGTTGAGTTCGGTTCGTTCCTATTCGGATTGCTGTTCTATAAAGAAAAGAGTCGGATATAGTTAGGCAACGGAGCGAACGAATCGCAGAGAGCGAACGAGTCGCAAGGAGCGAACGAATCGGCGGGAGCGAACGAATCGACAGGAGCGAACGAATAGACAGGAGCGAACGAATCGACAAGAGCGAACGAATCGGCAGGGGCGAACGAATCGACAGGAGCGAACGAATCGACAGGAGCGAACCAATCGGCAGGAGCGAACGAATCGACAGGAGTGAACGAATCGGCTGTAGCGAACGTATCGCAAGATCGATGTCTGATGTAGTCTTCGGTTAACGTCAGCACTCGACAAATTCAGCGGCGAAAACTAAACATCTTATCCATCTGGGTTTACGGAGTGAATGAGAATTATTTGTAAGGCGAGACAATCAGGAAATATTCTGAAGTTTATTTAATGTATGAATGGAGTTGTAATTATGCATGAAGTTGGGAGTATGTATGCAGTGATAAGGTAGTTTTGTATTGATACTGGATGTAATATCAGAGGGTCGGTTTGCAATGTAGCAGTCACGTTACACCTTCCTAGTGGTCCAAAAATTCTTCACTAACAATTTTGAACGTAGTTCAATTCTTTGGCAAGTAGTAGTTCAATTCTACAACGGTACCCCTAATTTTAGGTATTTTAAATATATAAGCTATATTTATTGACCGAACTACATGTAAGTTGATATTGAAGGTTCTCAAGGATCATAAAACATCTAAACCAAAAATTGCTAATATAGGCCAATGTTTTGGTGTAGTCCCCATCATATTTTTTTTCACCGAACTACCTGTAGTGAGTTTCCCACGGGTCACAACATCTTTTTTTCTAAAAATTGTCAACATAGGTCCATGTTTTGGTACCCAATTTTT
This sequence comes from Musca autumnalis, assembly GCF_047663935.1. NCBI lineage: Eukaryota > Metazoa > Arthropoda > Insecta > Diptera > Muscidae > Musca > Musca autumnalis. Next base: position 312,154,936 of record NW_027411644.1, on the reverse strand, counting down.
TGTCTCCCAATTTTTCGTATCTTGAAGATTTTATATAAAATGTTTATTCGAACTACCTGTAATTTGACATTTAAGCTTCCCAGTGGTCACAGAACTTTTCCACCAAAAATTGTCAGCATAAGGCATATTTTGTTTGAACGCAATTTTACTAGCGCAAGCTTACTTACTTTTAAGGTTCCTAGTGGTTACAGAAATATTTTTATTTTTCTTCCAGACCTGTTCTTTCTGAAAGAAAAAACAATAAATTATTTTAATCCATGCCTGCCAAAACGTGAATTATGTTCACGACTCCCAAGAAATTCGTATTGACCCCAATTTCCTAGAAAGAAAATATACATATTTTCACATTTATTCAGATTTCTCAGAGGTATATATTTTCTTAATGACTTGTATATTGATTTCTTTTTCTCGCTCATTTAAATAAATACCCCACTGGCAGGTGTTCATTTAAGACATTTAAGAATCTGCCTGACCAGCAAATGAAATAAATTAAGAAAGTTTTTTGGCTGTTTTTTTTTTCTTGTTTTTTGATACCTTATTGTACCCCAAAAAAGAAGAAGACGAAGCAGAAAACCAACAAAAAGATAAAACAATCTGGAGAAAAAGTTTTTCTTTCACTATGCAAAATGGTGCAGGATAATAAAGTAAATGTAAGGTTCCTGATTTTTGTTCGGTTCTGTCGGTATGTGTACTCGTACATATTGTTCTTAAACCCAGTTAGGTTAACATACACATTCATGTTTCAGCGAAATACGTTTTTAATTAACTTTAGTAAATCAAAGGTAAGTGAAGAGGAAGCATGTAAATGCGGTGGAGAAAGAAGGAAGGAAGGGAGGAAACATAGCAGAATATGCAAGTACATACAGCAAAAGGTTTATTTTATTATCTTGCGTTAACGTTGTTGACTTTGGTGAGCAGGAGGAACACATACACACCCATCTTATGTTAATATATGGACAAAGTTTTCCCTTAAGAAAAGTTGGTGTCCCAAGAGACAAAGCTAAGGAAAAAATTTGTTTAAACTTGCAAAAGTTAGTTTTTGCCATATTTAAAGGGAAATTATTTAATTTACCTTTTTATATTATTGATCAAGAAAAAACTGGATAGTTGTGAATATGGCAAAAAAAAAAAACAAATTACGCCATTATGTCGAAATGTCAAGCATGCTCTTGAGAATACTTATATTTTCAAGCCATTGAACTCCCCATTGTTTCATTTCCAGGTCATGCTTCGGATACCGTTTTTATCCTTTTTACTATTATCCTTTATTGGTTTTGCTTTCTCTCTCTCTCTCTCTCTGGGTTATTAACCCAGAAACCTTAACTATTTTTCTGCTGATATCATCTAAATGTTGTGTACAGGTATTTGTTTTAAATTTAGCTATGTATTGAATGGGAAATATACTACAGCAAAGCCATGGTCACAATGCCTGCCACACTTCCCGCTTTCTTAAACCCATTCACAATATTGGGTGGTACTTAAACACATAACTACAACTATGCAACATCAACCCGCCAGTGTTATGTTACATTGGGGAACATTTTAACTTGGCAATCGTATTTAAGTGTCATATGTTTAAGGTGCCATAACAACCTTAAGAAGATTATATTAGCACTTGTAGCAGATGTGTGCTAAATGTTGTGACAAGTGTTTCAAGTATATACGGTAAATATTTATAATGAAATTGCTTGTACATAAGTGGATGTATGTCGGTATTGTTTTGTCATTTTTGCAGTCATTAAAGATTTTTGGGGAAGGAAGTTTTAATGCCAACTTAAGCAAAGAAAGGCAAAAGAGTAGTCACGTGGTTAAACATTTTCTCTTGTTATTTGCACACCAACAAGTTTTGGTTATATGGAATATACTAATGTGTACCTGAGTGAAGTCCAGTAAGTAAACAAATTATTCAAGTGTACAGTTTTTTATCTCTCTTCGAAATAAAAAAAACACATAATATCTAAAATTTTCGACAGTGGTCAACTGGTATTGATAACCATAAAGACCCATCCTGGGAAGACTTTTGAGGACAATTTACGTATCAAAGTCCCATTTGGGCCTACTCTCCACATTATCCTTTGTACACTAACAACTAGCGATAACTTGAATTAAATATAAATTCTAAATGAGTCTTCCCTCATTACATACATATGTAAAAATCTTTCTTATAAAACAATATATCACAAGGACAAGGGGAATTTTTCCATACAACAAGAAAAATTGCCTACAATTAAATACCACTGAACATTTTACTGCATTACTCCGCCTTCATAATAATCATAAAAAAATTGTCGTCGACCCGAAAAGGGTGGAGTTCCTTATTGCCTTAAAAATAACCGGAACATACGGGGATCTAAACAATGTTTCGCTTTGTATACCCTTAGTTTTACTTTAACGATAAAAGATGTGCCTTATCCAAAAAATGGTTTTGGACTCTCTGTATGGTGGGTCGAAATCCTTTTCAGACAATATGTATCTCTGGCTGACTGGTGCGAAGAATTAACCATCAATCGATGTGGTCCAAAATTTGGCCACTCGTAGGATTGGTCCAAACTTAAATAAGTTCGAAGATAGACCATATTGCTTTAATCCTTCGGATACCTACCCCATAAAATTTAAAAATGTTTGCTAAAGTAGTTCGCATGATAGTTCTCCAAGAAAGTGACCAATTTGGTTCAAACTTTGATCATCGTAATATTTTTCCAGATGTTGATAATGAAGGTCTTGCCTGGCATACATGGGCGGGGATAAATCTCCATTAGTTGCTGTTGTTGTTGTAACAGTGTTTATTATTATGTTTGTATGTTCGTTCTTCTGTTCAATCTGGCTCTGGGTCTATCTCCAGTTCCAGGAAAGTGGATGCTTCGATGGCATGTAACCACAGATCCACTAGAGTTAGATGAATAGGTTTGGCTGGGTAGTTGAAAAGGTGTTTTGTGTCGTGCGGGCCCATGCTACATACTGGGCAGATGTCTTGCACGGCGAGGTCGATTTCCGCCCAATAAGAATTTAGGCGAATGTAATATCCCGATCGTAGTTGAGCCAATACTACTCTAGTTTGTCGTGGCAGCTGACGCTCCTCAGCTGCAATAGATGGGGGATGTATTTCGAGGACTTTATTCACACTATAATTGCCTAATCTTGGCAACTGCATCCGTGTGAATACTATTTAAACCTGCTTGATATGCTTGTTGATCTAGGGGTTCTCTCCTGTATCGTTGGACCACTCCCTCTAGAACATGGATATCCTTCCTGATCTGCCTGAATGTGTCGGGCCTACCCACAAGAAGGTGATGGGGATGGCTCACACGGTAACATCCAAGCAGGTACTGCAACGAAAGCTTCTCATTGTGTTGCTCTACTGGAAGAATCTTTGCCTCCTCATGTAGATGGTCCATTGAAGATTTGAGGAGGCACCCTGTTGCTGTTCTCAGGGCGGCATTCTGGCAAGTTTGAATCTTTTTCCAATTCGTATCACATAATCTCAGGGACCAGACTGGCGCCACATAGCTTACCACAGACCGACCTATCGCGTTATATGTGGTCAACAAGGTTTCTTTATCAGCACCCCAAGTGCTGCCGCCTAGGGACCTTGTTCCTACTTTTCAGTTTGTCGCAGATAGCTGTGGCGTACGCGCACGACGTGAAAGTAGTGTCGAATGTGACCCCTAAAATTGTGGGGCAGTTTGTGGTCGCAATTCTGCTACCGTCGACCACGCCATTCAATTCTCTTCCAAACTGCGCTGTCTATGTGGTGAACAGAGTGGCTGGTGATTTTGTGGCGGAAATCTGCATATTCCTCGAATGGAATAAGGTGGTAAGATCGGTTAAATAGCTGTTCAGTCTCACACAGATGTCATCAGGATAGGTACCCGACGCCGGGATCGTGCAATCATCTGCATACGTTACGATCTCAATGCCGTCTGGAGGGGGCGGAATACAGGAGAGGTAGAGAGTAAACAGTTCCAAAGATATCACCCCACCTTGGGGAACTCCCTGTTTCACTCTACGGGGTTTGGACTTCTTGCTCCTGAATTCCACGTACGACTGGCGTCCACACATATAATTGACTAATAGGCCGGGGCGATTTGTATGGAAGGAAAAAAGTGATAGTGGGCGCCTGGAGTTGCTGATTCTTGGGATTGTACTGAGCAAAAAAATCCACTAGACCATATGTCTACGGTGAAAATCAAGCCCCCTGATTTTGACTAGAAATTATTTTCAAGGATATTTTGGCCAAACCATATCTCAGAAACTTGACCTATCCTGAAAATTTCCTTTTGCGTTCTTAGTACACTCACCAAGGGCTTTCATCTCCAAAAGGAAATTTCCACCCACTGACTTTGGGTCAAATTTTGTAACACAGTGTAATTTATCGATATTTTCCGAAAAATGTGCACATTCTTGGGGCCATAACTGCCTGAAGGAGCATTCCAATGCTTGTGCTATGTTCTAGAGAGTTCTTAATTATCTCAGTGGTTTGGCTGTTACATATGTATATGCCAAAATATCCAAAAAACCTTGAAAAAAACTTCAAGTCAAAATCCGGGGCTCGATTTTCACCGTAGACATATGGTCTAGTGGACTCTTTTGCTCAGTACAATCCCAATAATCAGAAAATCCAGGCGCCCGTGGTGGTGTTCAAATCGCCCCACCCTAGCTTGGCCGGAGGGTTGTCCGCTCAATGTCCTCAAACAGCGTGCAGTGCCTGACTGTATCAAAGGATTTTGATAAGTCAAGCGCCACGATCACTGTTCTATCGCGCGGCCGTCTTGACAAATATGTGTGTTAATGGCGTGCAGCGCAGTTGTCGTGCGGCAACTTGATTGCCATTTCTGATACTGGAGAGGACTAAGGCCTCAAGAGTCTTTGCTACGGGCGACAAAAGCGAAATCGGCCTGTACGATTCACTTTTGCTGGCATTCTTGCCGGCCTACCAAAGTGGGACCAGCCTGCCCATTTTCCAGACTTCGGGAACAATGAGGTGGATAGCGACAAGTTGAGAACTCTAGTGACATACTCCACTCCCGGCTCCTCCAGCTGCTTCAGTATTACCATGGAGATTCCATCAGGGCCCAACGCTTTGGATGATTTAGCGTTCCTGATGGCATTGGCAACATCATCCATTGTAAACTGTGGTGGTTCCTCCTCGGCAGGAAGAGATCTGATGTGACGTAATACTCTTCTCTTCGCCCTGTCACTCTGGGGTACTCGACAAACTTTCGATTGAAATAACTTGCGCACCTCTTCGGGTCAGTCAACGTAAAGTCGCCAAACGTGACTGAGGTCCTATCTTACCTTCCAGGGTTCGAGAGTGACTTAGCCGTTGCCCACAATTCACCTATACCGGCTCCAATGTTGCAACTCTTCAGATGATTTAACCACTTGTTCCGTTTGTGCTCGCCGACCAGCCTCTTAACTTCCAGTGTCAGCTCCCTGACTCTGGGGTCATTGGGGTTGGTTCGACGAAGCTCATCATGCTCATTTGCTAATCCTGTCGCCTCTGCTGGGAAGTTTGGTCTTACTTCGGGTATTCGACCAGCAGGGTTATGGCGAGCGGCTGCAGCAGTGATGATGTCTCGGAACGTCCATTCCGCTACCCGAACATCAGAAGCATCGGGCAGTTCTCTGAAGCGGTGATTGGTGAACTCTCTGAAACCAGGCCAATCAGCTTTCTTATGATTGACGAATGTGCGGCGTTCATAGGTAATGAAATCGGGTGGTCTGCTAATGGAGACAATTATGGGGAGATGGTCTGATCCAGGGGAAAAGACGGATTGCCAGATAACGTCATTTGTTAGACCAGGTGACACGATGGTTATGTCTGGCGAGCTGTGACACTCTTCGCTAAAACGTAGAACAGTCAATCTGCTCAGCCTGCGCTGTACCTCTCAGGTCGTTTCCGAGGGCCGAATGCCACATCTCATGATGCGCATTAAAGTCCCCCAGGATCAGACGATTATGACCTTCCAAAAGCGGGCTAATGTTAGGCACGTAATCTGAGATACAGGTATTTCTTGGCGGGATGTATACGTTCAGCAACTCTATCTCGGCAGTTCCACACCTGACTGCTACCCCCATACATTCCATGTACGGGTCATTATAGACAGGCTCGAGCGAGATAGGTCTGTATTGGACAGACTAGTGCAACAGGAAAGCTAATCCCCCAGCTCCACTTCTGGTGCGATCCTTCCTTAGCACGTTGTAACCATCGCAACGTTGTGAGCTACAGTTGTTGTTGAGCTTGGTTTCTTGCACCGCAGCGACCTTGATATTCCTCCGACTCATGAAATCTACTATTTCCTTGATCTTACCTCGGAGTCCATTGCAATTAAATAGCAAAAAGGATGCATTTTCCGGGATTAGAACAATTACGGCTGGTGTGAAAGGCTGCATGTGCGGTTGTTGTCGAGGGGACTGTGGGGGAGTCTCATAATCAGACGACGAGGGAGTTTTGTAATCCGATGACGACTCACTGGGGACTGTATTCACACTGCATGCAGCAACATAGTCCCTGTCGTTGTCCCTCACGTCCAGAGCAACCCCTTAGATGCACCCACTGCTGATATCTATTGCATCTCACCGAAGGCTGGATGTGGGTGAAGATGCGAAGGTGACAAACCGAGCACAAATATGTATTTTGGTCCTGGGTTTTCATCCGTCCCGGCACGGACCAAAAGAATTCGGAGCAGGCATTCCGGGATGTATGTACACTGACGTGGCAGCCGCTGGCCGGAACAATGATGTTGTGTAGTTCCGCGTCAATCCGGTACGAAAGAACCCGCTGCCTTGGGATTGATTATCTCCATTAGTGGGCGATTCGGATGGTTTTGTCTGTAGCATCCAAGCAGACATTGCATCGGCAACCTCTTGTTGTGTCGACGTCCCATAAAAATCTTAGTCTCCTCATGTTTCGGCTCTCAGGGCTACATTCTGCAAGATTGCAAGTTTTTCCATTGAGCATCACTTACTGGTGCTGCATAGTTTACCACCGAACGAACTATCGAACCGAACGCTTGGGGTCGAATAACGCGGGACACAGTTATCGGCGGAATATACACATTTAGCATGCCTATCTAGGCGGTTTCAAACCTTACCGCTACCAAGTGAGATTGGTTTGAACTGAACAGGCCATAAGTTGAATTTTTTCGTTGGTCAGTCTCTCGTGTTTCTGTCATTTCACTTATCAGTGTTTTAATACCCTCTTACAGACATAAAGTCCCTAAAAAGGTATTAAGGTCTTGGTTCTATAACCGTGTTTTTTAATCGGAACATATAATATTTTCTTCCTACATAACTTTAGTTTTTTTCAGTGACAATTTGTTTCAAAACCAAAAAAATATACCACTCCTGGCTAAGCAATAAATGGAACTTTAAATAATAAATTTCGAAATAATTACCCACTTTATCATGGTAATTAATTACACACAACAAATCTCTGTGGCCTATATGCGACCATAGGTTTCCTTTTAAGTAGTTTTGATAAATTATCTACTAAAAAACACCAGAAACTATTAGAAAAGGCATACCACATTTGGCCTCATCTTCCTACAACTTTCCACCTAATAAATACGTGGTAAACAGTAATAAATGTTCATTTTGACCAAACAATAATTTATGTTTATGGGCATGGGTATGTATGTGTGTTTGTGTAGATTTTTTCCAAGTCCAGCTAATAATTAGTTTAGTTTTAGTGTGTTAACCCTTTGTTTTTTACTTAAAACCATTAGTAATTCTAATGCATGCGGTTTAGCCTAAGGGCTTAAAACGGTAGCCACGCACATAATTTGCTACCTCTCAGCTACCTCATAGTCGTGTGTCAACAAAACTAGGTGTACAAAGGAAACGAAGAAAAAAAAACAGGAATTAAAATAAAAACTAATAACACAGTGAAAAGTGTAACTAAAGCAATTTATTACTTGTCAAAATAAACGTGCAATGATATGAGCACAAAATGAATTAAATTGTGTGCGTGTGTGTGGAAATCTTACGCATTAAATCTGTCCAGATGGCACACATTTACATACATTTTCCAAGCAAAAAGGGTTATGCTAGGTTCCCACAAACACAGGGTCCTTGTCCCTGCCTTTGACCATATCCATTTTCCTATACATTTAGAATTTCATGGAGAAAACGTTTTCGTGTATTTTTTTAAATAGCCCGAGGCTAATAAGTGACACGCGTCAATTAATAAAAAGCAAAAATACCAGCACTAAAACCACACCGACAGAATAACAATGACAGACAAGCAACCATTTTGCCTTTTTTATTCCACAAACCATTTGCAAAATTATAAATGAGCTTAGGTGAACGAATGATGAGCGAGCGACCAGTGTGTGAGTGTAGATTCTACACTGTAGAATGTCTAAAGTAAAGGGTGCGTGCCTGCAATCGGGTATATTCACCAAATTAAATCTATGCGGAAAAGATGCCCTTAGGGCTTATGTGTTATGGTGATGATAATATCACGACAACAGCAACAACGCAAAGGGTTGTTTGCCTTTCGCTAGTTGTTATTAGTAGACCTTTCCCAACAACTTCAACTGGGTGGTGGTTAAATGGTTTAATGCCAGCCTCAGGCAGTAAGACTAGTTGCCTTACATTGTGATTATGTATGGACATATTATAGTTTTTGTTGTTGGAGTTCATGTATAAAATTATTTTTTTTGGAGTTTGAAATCCGCTAAACTAGCATTTCCTGTTTCAATTACTTTGTCATTAGTTTAGTGGAGGAAACTTTTGTGAGGAAATGCATTTTCACAAAGTAAGTTATCCTCAGGTTATGAAATTATTTAAAAAATCAAAGAGATTTTTGAATATTTTGAATGGATTGGTGCAAATAGAAAATACCAGTTTTTGTATTTTTTGATTTTTTTATCAGCCAGAAGTCAATTGTTATCCAATATTACTCTATATTCTTAATTTTTTTTGTTTTGTATTAAACTAAATAATTACAAAATTACACAAATTTTAAGTCATATTTGGTGGTCGAATTTCACTACTAAATAGGACTTACAATTTTTGCAATTAATCGTAATCGTAGTTTAATAAAAAAATTCAAATTCAAGAAAATGGAAGAGTATAATCCTTGTTAAAACCTGATATTTAATATTAAATTGCGAAAATTGCACACGCCCACTGTGCAATTTCATTTTATTTTATATTAGATAGCTGATAACAAAAAAATCAAAAAAAAAAAATAGTTTTTTGGACCAATATTAAAGAAGTTATGAGTATTTCTTCGTTCACCCATAAGAACGTTAAAAACTTGGATTTGGGCGTCGGGTTAGTAACCCTCCCCTAGAAAAAACAGCCTACTATGACAAAACGAAAGAAAAGAAGAACAAACCCCTCTAAAGTTGACGAACCCCGCAAACGTTTTAAGGACCATGACCTGCGAATCTGCACCTGGAATATTCGCACTCTTTGTAGAGAAGGTGCAGTTTACGCATTGGCAGATGTACTTGAAAAGTCCAAGGCCGACATTACTGCCATACGGGAAATACGATGGAATGGGAAGGCGTCACAACAACACCTAAAGGTGACGCACTGTATTATAGCTGCCATGACATAAAGCATGAGTTTCGTTGCGGATTTTTAGTTGGTCGGAGGTTAAAACACCGGGTCTCCTGCTTCACGCCAGTGAATGAAAGACTTGCTACAATTGGAATAAAAGCAAAATTGCGCTCATGTTCCCACTGAAGACAAGGACGAACTGACCAAAGATATATTTTATGAGCGCTTAGTAGAAACATATGACCGTTGTCCTTCCCATGACATTAAAATTATTCTAGGCGAATTGGAAAGGAAAATATCTTTGGCCCAACAGTCGGAAAATGCAGTCTCCACAGTGAAATGTCTGACGATGGTATGGTATGAGGCAGAGGCAAAAATCATGGTAGTTAGCAGCACCAGATTTCAACATTTCGACATCCATAAGGGTACCTGGCTGTCTCCAGATCATGTTGTGTTAGATGGGAGACATTCATCGAACGTGTTGGATGTACGTTCTTTCCGAAAAGCAAACATAGACTCGGACCACTACCTTGTTGCAGCAAAGGTGCGCACCCGCTTAAACGTAGCGAATAAAGTACGAACAGACACAACACGAAAGTTAGACATCAGTAAGCTGCAATAACAGATAGCCACAGCATATTCCACTCAACTGGCCCAATTGCTTAATCAAAGCACTCCTCATCCTGATAAAATATCAGCGCATTGACAAAACATTGCCCACTCCAAGCAAACAGCCGCAAAATCCATACTTTGTTACCGGAGACTTACACCAAGGAATCCATGGTATGATAAGGAGTGTCGTGCTGCTACCGAAGAGAAAAATGCGGCATTTAGTGCTACTTTACAATCCGTAGCAACGCATAGCGCACGAGAGAGATATCGGGAGAAAAGGAGAGAGGAGAAACGTCTTGTCCGCAGGAAAAAGATAGAGATGGAAAAGCGGGAGTGTGAAAAAATCGAGATGTACAGGAACCAGAATGAAGTCCGAAAATTCTACCAAGGATCAAGCATCAAACTGATGGATTTGGTACAGTCACATCCTCCTGCAGAGACCAGCAAGGTAATCTGGTAACTAATACAGATAGTGTGCTAAGGATATGGAAAGAACATTTTTTCAAAACTGTTGGTATCCAATAGCAGCGAAGACGACGAAGATACCACTGACCCAATCCCAGAAGATGGTATTGAGTGTGTACCGTCCAGCCAAGATGAGGTAAAGACAGCAATAAATCGGCTGAAGAATAATAAGGCAGCAGGAGCCGATGGGTTACCAGCCGAGCTGTTCAAAACCGGAGGCGACACGCTGATAAGGTGTATTCATAAGCTAGTTAGCACCATGTGGCAGGAAGTACGAGTACCCGACGACTGGAACCTGAGTATCCTGTGTCCCGTCCACAAGAAGGGAGATAAGACTGTATGCTGTAACTATAGGGGCATAAGGGAGTAGACTAGTGACCCTATATCGCGTCTACTCCCTACAAGATCGCGTCAGGGATATTGTGCGAACGACTAAAGCCTATGGTAAACGAGATAATTGGGCCATACTAATGCGGCTTTAGACCTGCCAAGTCCACCATTGACCAGATATTTACACTGCGCCAAATCCTGGAGAAGACCCAAAAGATGCAGATCGACACCTGCCACATTTTTGTCGATTATAAAGCAGCCTTCGACAGCCCGCTGCGTTCAAAGGTATTCCGAGCAATGTCTGAATTTGGTATCCCTCCAATGCTCATTCGGCTTTGTAGAATGACTCTAACTGACATTAGATCTTCAGTTAAAATTGGAAAGAACCTCTCCGAAGAATTTTGTACCAAAAGAGGTTTCAGGCAAGGAGACAGCCTTACATCCTGCTAGAAAAGGTTATACGAGAGGCAAACTTCAAAAGAAGTGGCACAATCTACACCAATAGCCACATGTTACTTGCTTATGCTGATGATATAGACATCATGGGACGATCAGTAAAAGAAGTAACTGATGCCTTTATAAAGTTGGAAGGAGAATCTGCTAAAGTGGGTCTGGCGATAAACGGTGAGAAGACCAAGTTAATGGTGTCGACGCGCAATGCGTCCATTGAGCACGGACCAACTGTGGAAGTTGGTTCCTATCATTTTGAGGTAGTAAAAGACTTCGTCTACCTCGGCTCCTCCGTAAACACAACACACGTCATCAGTTATGAAATAAAAAGTAAGTAAGCAGTTTAAAAACAAAGTCACATCTCGTCAAACAAAAATAACGCTCTACAAAACACTGATACTACCCGTGCTGATGTATGGCTCCGAAGCCTGGGTACTTTCGCAAACAGAAATGGCAGTGCTTGGTGAGTTTGAGAGAAAAATTCTTCGAAAGATCTACCGACCAATCAAAATAGAGAGAAATGGAGATCTTTTCTTAGTTCGGCCTATGGAACAAATGTTCTGTAATGGCCCAGCTAAGTAAGTAAGTATGAGTATTTCTTTGCGTATAGTTTTTTTTTCAAGGGCGATATCCCTGGAACCGTTAATAAAAAAATTAGAAAATATACTTAAATGTTTTGATGCTACTCATCAACACAGCAAAAAATAAAGAAAATCAAGAACCACTTTTTGCCATATATTTCTGGCCTAGGCAATTCTAAGTGTTCACGGTGAGCCTGAGCCAACTTTAATTGAACTAGCTTACACGTAGAAATTTTTTGTGGAAAAAAATTGCCGGAGGACTTTTTAAATAAATCACGCCAAAGTTCACGTTTTTTTAGGGTTTCACGATTTTGGTTTGAACCCGATAGTCCTATCGAAACGGGAAAATGTTGTAGCAGTGAAAATTCTCTACACGATTGACCTTTATGATATTTTCGAAGGTTTTACCATTTTTGAAATATAGAAGTTCTAATTGGGACAATGCACTCTCTGTATCGTCTCCTTATAAAACAATATCATGCACGTGCGCCATAACTAACTTTAAATGAAAACCGCTTATACCTAGGATTTTTTGCGGATTCTGAAACAGCTATGTTTGTAGATGACAAATAATCCAAAAACAAGAAAAAGTCGCTGGAGGGATTTTTAAATAAATCGCAGTCAAAGTTCACATTTTTTAGGGGTTTCTTCGGCTTTCACGATTTTGCTTGAGAAATGCACTGACTATATTGCTTCCTTATAAAATAATGTCATTAATGCAATTTCCAAACTAAAACGTATATATCTCAAAAATGGTACAACCTAGGAGAAAACTACAAAAGTCAATCTTGTAGAAAATTTTGAGAGCTATAAGATTTTCTCTAGTCCCATTTCGTTAGGAATTGCCATTTTCAAGCAAAATCTTGAAAACCTAACAAAAACAAAAAAAACCTAAAAATGTTTTGAGGTCACATTGGTAAAACTTAGGAACAAATCATAAAGAGAATCCTCTAGAGAATTTTCACAGCTGCAATATTTTTCTTAGCCCCTTTTCGATGGGACTTGCAGTTTCCAAGCAAAATCGTGAAAACCTTAAATACCATAACTGATATTTATTTAAAAAACCGTCAGCCGTATTTTTTTTTCTCATCTAGAAGCATTGTTGTTTCAGAATCCGCAAAAACTTCCCAGGTGTAAGTACCTTCCATTCGGCGCTCAACCCGACCAAAACGTGGAACTGATGACTTGGCATCCAATTACATATTGTTATTCCCGTTCCCAAGATATGCTTTTAAATCTTTCAAAATCCATGTTTAGTGGGTCTCAATCGGAGTGGAAAAGGTGCTTCGGCAATTGGTTGTGCCACATCTAAAATCTCATAATTTGTGATGATAAATATTCACATTTTCATTATTAAGCCAGAAATAACTAAAAGAAATTAAAGACTGTCGTGTTTCACCATCGCAGTTTTGAGATGATAAATGAAATTAGGAAAAGGAAATACGAGATTCCTTCATATTTAATTGAAAACAACTGCTGCTAATCAATACGTAAAAGGTTCATAACAACACTTTGTTGTGACATATGTATTTGACATACATTATTTTTCAACATGCCTGCCAAAGCATTTAGCGAATTCCTCTTCTTACTTCCATAAATTGCATTTCAAATATTGTTTAAAAACACAACCATCAGTAAATCAACTTATTAAAAAAATTATATATTTTCTAAAAGTTTTTAAAACTTTGTTGTGTTTTAAATTTCTATAATAAATTAATAAATTATTCTGTATAGTTAGTAAGTTGTTGTACGTTTTTACACAGTAGAATAACTAACTAATGTATTTTCTATTGCTTTCTTTTCTTCTCTATTTCTAGGTAAGTTTATTGCTGTTGTTAAAGGCTCTCATCCGTGTAGTGTACCCTTTCACCTGGTCATGTCCCCATTTGTTGCTGTTGTTGTTGTTCAATACAATGCTCTAACTATGGTCTCTGAAGGTTGCTATTAGAAGGTAAACGTAATGTGGGTATTCCAAACCCCATTGGCTGAAGTGAATGTCCCCCATGCTGCTTTTGTGCTGTACTCCTCCAGCACTGTGATTGTTTGCCAACCAAGTGTATCGCTTAAATTACTGGAACGCGTTCACTTGCCGTTAAGTAAAGGTATAATTAAAAAGTCATAAGGCGCACGTTTTGTACGTGAAACTTAAATAATTAGCTAAAGTGAGTTAAATGCTTTGATGTTCAACTAAATCACTGGAAACGTTAGGGGTGAACTACATAACAAAAACAAAAGGCAAGAACGCAGAAGAACAAGAATTAAAAAAAATCCCCAACAAAATGTTAAGTTTTTCAATAATTTAACCAAACACAAGGATGAACCAACCAACGACAAGCAAGCAACAACTGATTAAATGTTTAACTGTGCCAAAACAAAAACAAAATTCCTAGAAAATGTTTGTCGAGGTTTCTTAACACTCCTTACTCAAAGTAATTAGCCTGAAATTCATTAAATATGTCAACTAGGCATTGGGTTAATGAAATCTAATTACACTTGACTTAATTTTGAAAAAAAGAAGGAAAGAAAGGGGAGCAAGAAATAGGGACTACCTGTTATTCTTAAATGTCCATCATAATGACAAGAAATGTTTATAGAGAGGAAATAGAAAACTTTCTAAATCTAATTATTTATTTTAATTACTGAAATTTAATGAATATTGAGCTCAAGGAAATTGAAATGATTTCTACAATTTAGCCATTCATAATTAAGGGGCCTACATTCTATTTCCGATTCCGAAGGGAGTGGCTAACATGGGTAAATCGCCACACCAGTGTGTGTTTCGTAAATAATTCGGAAAATAAGCCTGGAGCCTAATTCTAGTCAAGGCAAGTCCGAAATAACTGTCGCTCATGAAAAATATAAATGAATAACATTCTCTCCAAATTTAATAAAATAAAATAAAATAAAATAAAATAAAATAAAATAAAATAAAATAAAATAAAATAAAATAAAATAAAATAAAATAAAATAAAATAAAATAAAATAAAATAAAATAAAATAAAATAAAATAAAATAAAATAAAATAAAATAAAATAAAATAAAATAAAATAAAATAAAATAAAATAAAATAAAATAAAATAAAATAAAATAAAATAAAATAAAATAAAATAAAATAAAATAAAATAAAATAAAATAAAATAAAATAAAATAAAATAAAATAAAATAAAATAAAATAAAATAAAATAAAATAAAATAAAATAAAATAAAATAAAATAAAATAAAATAAAATAAAATAAAATAAAATAAAATAAAATAAAATAAAATAAAATAAAATAAAATAAAATAAAATAAAATAAAATAAAATAAAATAAAATAAAATAAAATAAAATAAAATAAAATAAAATAAAATAAAATAAAATAAAATAAAATAAAATAAAATAAAATAAAATAAAATAAAATAAAATAAAATAAAATAAAATAAAATAAAATAAAATAAAATAAAATAAAATAAAATAAAATAAAATAAAATAAAATAAAATAAAATAAAATAAAATAAAATAAAATAAAATAAAATAAAATAAAATAAAATAAAATAAAATAAAATAAAATAAAATAAAATAAAATAAAATAAAATAAAATAAAATAAAATAAAATAAAATAAAATAAAATAAAATAAAATAAAATAAAATAAAATAAAATAAAATAAAATAACATAAAATAAAATAAAATAAAAAAAAATAAAATAAAATAAAATAAAATAAAATAAAATAAAATAAAATAAAATAATATAATATTTTCCAATTACCTCCTACCGAGAATACTACAATATGTTTTAAAGTTTGAATAAACCTAATAATTGTATTTCTATTGTGGAAATTCCCCCTATTTAAAATATGTGGTCATCGAAACTTGACAACAATCAATAATTTATATAAGTCAAATTACATTAAAGTTTGAGTAGTAATTTTCAATTACAAGGTTAAAAAGTTATTTTTAACTGTGTAATTAACTAAAAATGATTTTATTGTTTTTAATTTACAAATGTTGAAAACAAAGGCATTCACCAAATTATCAACACGATTTCGAAAAAAAAACTATAATTTTGAATAATTATACCATCGCATATATTTGTTTAGTGCTTTACCAGCAAGACAATAGTGTGACACAAACGAAAATGTCGTAGAAAGCTATTTCTCACGAACATCCACAAAGGGCCGAGTATATTTTTAGCTCTATGATATGGGAATATTACCAAACATATCATAACATAGTATGGCACCACTTGAAGATTCGTTTCAGGACGCTGAAATACTCAGGAAAGCCAAGGCTGGCGTAGGATTCAGGCTTACGATATTATGCGTGCACGACAAGCATGATTATCATTGCATCACGGATATATCATCATTCACTTCGAAGACAAAAACATTTAACGTGCCGAGGCAGCAATTTTTAATATTTGCTACTTTGGTGCCCCAAAAATAAAAAATTAAAAATCGCTAAGTTTGGCCGAACCGAAATTTTTATAAAATAAAAAAATTACCTAAAGTATACCGTTCAATGGGGGCTGTACCAAACCATGGACCAATGTTTTTGTTGTTTTGTGACCAAATGTCAAATTATCACTATTTCGGTAAAAATTGTAGCTAAAGTTTTAAAAAATACAGAAAAGTGGATGTACCTTTACATGTGGGCTATACCTAAACATTTATCTATTGTTGGTGGATATGTATTGTGATCGCTGGGAACCTCAAATGTCAAGTTACAGATAGTTAGGTCAACCAACGTAGCTAATATCCTACAAACACTTAAAATCGGCATGTACCGTTTATGGAGCTATACCAAAACTTGGACCTATGTTGGCAATTCTTGTCGGAGAAGTTTTGTGATCACTAAGAGCCTCAAATGTCAAAAACAAATAGTTCGGTCAACAAATGTAGCCAATCTCCTCAAAAGACCTGAAATCGGAATTGCCTTTATATGAGCGATATACAAAAACTTGGACCTACGTTGACGATTTTCGTTGGAGAGGTTTTGTTACCACTTGGAGCCCCAA
This sequence comes from Musca autumnalis, assembly GCF_047663935.1. NCBI lineage: Eukaryota > Metazoa > Arthropoda > Insecta > Diptera > Muscidae > Musca > Musca autumnalis. The sequence continues at coordinate 312,137,992 of NW_027411644.1, read as the reverse complement.
AATACAAAATAACAAAAAGTAGGTAAAATCCTCAAAATACTGAAAATCGGGAGGTACCGTTATATACCAAAACATGGTCCTATGTTGATAGTTTTTGATGTTTTTGATAGTTTTTGATGGCGAAGTGTTGTGACCACTTGGAGCCCCAATTACGAAAGAACAAGTAGTTCGGTCACAAAATGCAGCTAAAATCCTCACAATACAAAATATTGGGAGGTACCAATTTTGACAATTTTTGGTAGAGAAGTTTTGTGATCACCTGGAATGTCAAATGTCAAGTTGCAGATGGTTCGGTAATAAAGAAGCAAAAATCGTCACAATTCGTAAAATCCTGAGGCACCGTTATATTGGGGCCATACCAAAACATGGACCCATGTTGACGGTTTTTGATGTAGAAGTGTTGTCACCACTTGGAGCGGCAAATAAGGCATAACAAGTAGTTCGGACACAAAATTTAGCAAAAATTCTCAACATGCCCAAAAGACATAGACGATGTCAAATCCCGAAGATCGGGAGGTGCTGTTACATGGGGCCTATACCAAACAAGTACGAAAGTATAAGTCAGCTGTGGCGAAAGAGATATAACCTCAGTCTCGGACCCAAAATGAAGTAAACACAATACTTCTGATCTCTGTGTGGGTTTTATCAAGGTTTTGGACCAAGAAGTATGGACTTGTCCCCGGCAAAATCGTACCGTCGTAACTTGACCGCATACACAACATTAAAAAAAGATCCCAGACGACTCTTTAAACAGCTCTCTTTCCAAACTATGTGTAGGAGTTAACCTGATGAGTGGTCCGACGTAGTCAATAATCGGATATGAATCTGTGTAAAATACTGCACAAATTTAAATGGAAGGAGCTTACACCTGGGAAGTTTTTGCGGAATCTGAAACTGCAATGTTCATAGATGAGCAAAATAAAAAAATAAAAAAAATAGCCGAAGGGGTTTTTTTAAATAAATCGCGATCAAAGTACACACTTTTAGGGGTTTTTTATGTTTTCACGATTCTCTACAAGGGTGGCCTTCATGTAGGCTTAACCGTGTTTGAGATATAGAAGTTCAAATTGGGACAATGCACTGACTGCATCGTCTCCTTATAAAACAATGTTATGAAGGGTGCACCTTAACTAACTTATAATGAAACCGCTTACACCTGGAAAATTATTACGGATTCTGAGACAGTAATGTTCATAGATGAGAAAAAACAAGAAAAAACTACTGGAGGGATTTTGAAATAAATCGCAGTCAAACTTCACATTTTTAAGTTTATTGTAGGTTTTTAGGATTTTTTCTTGGAAACGGCAAGTCCTAACGAAATAGGACTAAAGAAAATGCTGTATACGACTTTCACTGCTACAACATTTTCTTTAGTCCCATTGCGAACCGACTTGCTGCTTCCAAGCCAAATCCTGGAAACCTAAAATAAACCTAAAAATGTGAACATTGACCGCGATTTGTTTCAAAATCCCTCCAGCGATTTTTTCTTGTTTTTGGATTTTTCTCATCTATTAATATTGCTGTCTCAGAATCCGCAAAAACTTCCCCGGTGTGAGCGGTTTTCATTTAAATTTAGTTAAAGTTAGTTAAGGTGCACCCTTCATTGTTTTATAAGGAGACGATACAGTCAGTGCATTGTCCCAATTAGAACATCTATATCTCAAAAATAGTAAAACCTACGAAAATAACATTAAGGTCAATCTGGTAGAGAACTTTCACTGCTATAAGATTTGCTATAATCCCATTTCGATAATCGTGAAAATTTAATAAAGCCCTAAAAATTTGAACTTTGACTGCGATTTATTTGAAAATCCCTCCGGCGATTTTTTTGTTTTTTGATTTTTCTCATCTATGAACATCGTAGTTTCAGAATCTGCAAAAACTTCCCAGGTGTAAGCACCTTTCATTTAAAATTAGTTAAGGTGCACCGTGAATAATTTGGGGTCGATTTAGCAATGTATGTTCCTATGTCTATCTGGCTTGCTGAAGCGCACGATGACTCTCGAACAGATCGACCGATTTGGTCCGACATTTTTTTCTTGCAATATTTTCTCCAGGCATAGATTAGGTTCGATTATAGACTATATCGCTGCACTCCATGGGGTAGCTCCCAAAAAAATTCCACAAATTTTCCCACAAGTGCAATTTAAGGACATGTCTCGGATCGTGTTGAAACTATTGCAGCAGGTTGTGTCTGCGGCTCCTGTTGCAACGGTACAATCTTTTGACAAGGGCAAGTCCATACTCCCTGGGTTAATGATCTAAATGCTATATAAAAAACTGCTGGCAACAATTAAACTTCTTGATGAGCGTGACAACGAATTGAGCATTCGATTTGGCCGAAACATTACACCTCATAAAATTTCTTCCGAACATACATCAAGTTCCCGGAAAGTCTACGACGGTTATCTCCTCACAAAATGGAACTTCGGGTACCTCCGCACGAAATGAAATGACACCAAATATTAGATCCAGTTCCAAGATGGAATATGTGGGTGAATTTCTAAAGGTACCTACTCGAGAAAAATCGATTGTTGCCTCCTGGTGTTAATGCAATATCAAATGTATGTTGGTGGAAAAAATAACCAAAGATGCCTCTATCTTACGGTGTATAACATGAAGATCTTGCATTATCCACACGGTTAATTTTTTTCCTGGCACAACGGCCAATTTTGGGCGGTCTTCACGACTTTCGTTTTTTGGCTAGTGTCGGTCACGATTGAATATATTAAACCAGGTTTTCATATAGGATGGCCCTTTATCAACATACAAATATTTTATTTGATCGATGTACTCTTGCCGTGATTATCCGCGTCGAAAGTTGTGAAATATGATCGGACGAAAATGTTCACAAATAAATTCCATTTTGTTTGCAAAGTGATATTTCAAGTCACTGTAAACAACACAACACACGGTCGTATGACAAACCTCCTGAGTACGTATGGGCTAAAAACTGTCAAACTGTCTAAACAATTTTTCAAATTGCGCGGTGTTGCCTAGGCCATACAGTTTTCGTGCAGCCCTCGATAGGTGTTATCGCTAGTTGTTAGTGTGTGCACTACTTCTTAAGACATTCTGTGTCTTTTCTCATTTTATACAGACGAGCTGCGATTTTCTGTTTGATGCTAAATGCATCTTTAGTTTATTCAGCAATAGTTGATGTCCGATCTAGATTTTGCATAAGCTGATCCATTTTGTAAGTTTGTGTGAATTATCTTAATGTTACACGTGTCTCCGGTATACACCTCTTTAAATTATTTTCAATAAAAATATAACACGAAATATTTTGATTTATTTAAATTTTAAATCCTTCATACTCTTAGAGTTTTTAAAGACTTTAATACCAACCAGAAATCCCCTTTACACAAGAACAAAATTAACAATTTATAAATTATATTACAAAAAAAAAAATCATCATATTTTCATAACATTGTTATGATACGCCCACATTTCTATATCAATTTTAAAAACAAATTCTAAATTACCTTTTTTGTTAATATTTGTTGTTTTTTACATGTTTTACGTAAACTCAATTACATAGCTTTAAGGCAAATTGTATTTCATGCATAAAACTATTTTGTTATGGATAAAAAGAATTTGTAATGTTATACATCAAATTATTTATGTATTTATCCATCCCCCAAAGCTCTTTAAAATTAAATAATTTGTAGAGATTTGTACATACCATAAATATACCATATACGAAGAAAATATGGAATTATGTTGCTACATATCATTTTTTTAATGTATCCATAAGAATTTAATCTGGCAAATTAAATTTAAAAGATATTTCATCCGACATTTACATTGTGTGGGTGGGTGTTTGTAAATTTTTGTTTTCAGAAGTGTGTGGTAAAATAATTTTACTAACACATGGCTAGCAGATGCTGTGTGTAAACTATTACAAATTTCTATTAAAATTCACTTTTATATTTATATTACTTAAAACTTGTAACTATGGAAACATTTTCCCACACAAACAAAAAATTTGAAACTTAAACAGTAACTTTATGATCTGAAGTGCCAGCGAGGAAGAAACTATCAGCCGAGCGAGAGCGTAATAGTGAGAATGTTCTAAACAATGAAGAAGTAGTGGAAACAACAACGACAGTTTACACACAAATGTATTCTTTTTAAAATTGAATCCCAACTGTGGTTATTTTGATCCTGTGGGTGAGACTTGGGACAATTTTGGAAGGGTTATTGCAGTTCGAAAGGTTAAGAGAAAATGTTATATATAATAATAATTTCATAAAAAGTATTGCAATTAAAGAAAAATTTCCAATGCTGGCTTTTTACTTCATGTTGCATTGGAAATTATTTCAAAATATACCAAGGGCAGATAATTCGTATCACAATGGATTCAAAACTTCAATAAACTGTTCGTCACTGGAAGCTTGTGGCTTCTTTCCCTTTTCAATATGAACTGTACCTTGAATTGCAAATTATTGGGAACCTACTGTACACATATATAAGTACAAATATTATACATAAACACATAAACACATACATTCAAACGAAGGTGCATTATATATACCGACGTATATTACTACATGTTTGCATAAAACATGCAAATTTGGTGTACGCATATGTTGTTTTAGCAAAACTAAAGAATAAACAATGGCATCCATGGCATCCCGCACTTCCTTGCACAAACACACACACCGATGTACACATTCACATTTTTATATGAAAAACCATAGTTTTTCACTACTTGCACACTAATGAATAAAAACAATGCCAACGACAACAGCAACGAAAAAACTTCAACAACAGCATCAATGTATTTTGTGGGCTTAGATGGAACACAAGAAATGAAGGAGGAGTGGGAGTTAAAAAAAACTAAAACTTTTTAAATAATAACCAATGCAAGTAAAAGCTTAGACAGTTTGTGGTCTAAGCAAAACAACAGCAACAACAACAACAAAAAACTAACATAAATCAACAAAAACGCAACTGTAACGGAACGCATTCTCATCCATCCATCCAACCAGTCATTCACATACTCCACCTCCTCCTGCGCCTCTAACTTTGTTGCTGTTCATTTGTATAACAAAAAGAGTACATATATTGTTGTTGTTGGTAACAACAATACCAACAAATTGCATCACTTAGTCAACCATCAGTAAATAGCAAAGAAAAATATTTTTCTTCAATGCAGCCGAGGCAGAAGACTGAGCTAAACATTGTTTTGCCCAGCGAGAGAAAAACACCAAACTATACCAAAATGAAATTTAATACTCTGGAGAGTTTTAACCAGAAATTTGTTAGCTTTGCAAACATGCCAGCATATTTTTGGACACAAATACATGCATACACACATGTAATTTTCGTGTATAAAATATAAACAATAACTTTTTTGCAACTTGTTGTTGTTTTTTGGGGAATGACGAGAATTTTGTGTGCTTTGTGGCTGAGTAGTTCTCTGCGAAGCAAAAATATTTGTTTTTTTCTCAACCGTAAAGGGTGTGTTAGGTATGATGAGTTACCACATCTTTCACCGATAATAATACCACAGGTATTATTTCGTGGAAAAAGAATGAGACAAGTAAAAAAGTATCAGTTGGCTTTGCCGACATAGATATACCCTCAGCCTGTGTAAATTGAAACACTTTTTTCCCAAAAAACGTATGTATTTAGGGGGTTTAAAAATTTTGGGCGTATGAACCGACAAAAATGTTGATTAGGATTAAAGTTCAAAAGTTTTGCGGAATGGACCGACATAGACCAAGGGGTTGCCATACTTTTCAAGAAGTATGGACTTGCCCCTGAAACAACTTTTACCATCGTAATTGAGGCAGCGAATGTATATTGCTTCAACAAAAATCAAAGTGATTCGATAGCAGGTATTAAAGTGAACTTATCCGAAATTTTGTGTGGGAGGTACCGGATGGAGTGGACAAATATAGTCCCTATTCGAACCTGATCTATATCTGGTAGATGTATTACGATGTGTAAAGCATGGACCAAATCGGCCATGGACCATATCGTGCGCATAATTTTTCCGAACATTTTTGAACTTTTGTGGACACAATATTACGAAAGCCAAATTTTGGACGAAATCGGCATATCCGTTCGAGAGTTATCTTGCGCTCCGACCACTACACATGGTGTCATAGGGGGTTGTTCAACTTTCAGACTATTTTCTCAGGAACTATGGACTTCCCCCTGATGAAACTTGTTCCTTGGTATGGGGGACAGTGAATACAAGTTGCTACAACAAAAATCAAAACGATTCGAGAGCAGGTCCTAAACTGAACTTTTCCGAAATTTTTTGTGGGAGGTACCCGAAGGAGTGTACCGATTGACCATATTGGAACCTCATCTAAGTCTGGTAGAAATTTCACGATGTGCACAGTATGGACCAAATCGGTTAGTTCTTTTAAGTGTTATCGTGCGCACAAATTTTCCGAGGGAGGTACCGGAAGAAGTGGACCCATAACCCATCTTCGAACTGAAACTAAGTTTGGACAACATATTACGAAAGCCAAATTTTGTACCGAATCGGTTGATCCGATCGAGAGTTATCGTGCGCTCCAGCCACACAGACGGACGGACATGGCTAAATCAACTCCAAATTGTCTGAAACACATTTCGTCCAAACATATGTACTTGGGGTTGATTTCGATGAGGCACATTTTGCGCGTATGAAAGTGTATATACCCTCGTTAGCATAAATGCTGAGGGTATAAAAATATACCAAAATCGACAAATAGTGCAGCCCGATACAAAATTCAATGATACGAGGCCTTTTTCGTCGAGTTTAAAAATAAATTATAACTAAGCTATGCAATTCTGTAAATTAGAGAAAGAAATAGTCATATTTTCAAAGTAAATAAGATTCGAAGGCTGCTCAAAAAGTTTCTGGCCTAATAATGAAAACGCGAACATTTATCATCAAAAATAGTTTTGTTGTTTTCTAAAGTATTCTTGAGCATGAATTATATACTTTTCCACTCCGAATGAAACACCCCCAAAACGAAATTCGTTGACGATATTGTCTGTTTTTCTTGAGGGGCGGGAATAAAAAGAACACAATGGATCCTCAGTCGGTAGTGTACGGCGGATTACCCATCAATTCCCCGTTTTAGCGGGTCAAAAAACACTGGTTTGAAGCGATGTGTGAGAGCTCGCATTGTCATAGTGATCTATGATTCGTCTTCTTTTGTTCGTTTTTCGAATTCCTCCGAAGACTTCAAGTAAGCAAATTGTAGTGTACCACTCAGAATTCACCGTTTAACGGGGCGTTACCAGTTTTTTGAAGAAACATCCGACCATATACTTCGAAGTGATTCTTCCATGAACAACTTTCTTTGGATTTGGTTCGCCTTCAAAGATCCCCACGGCCGATTGCTGTTTTATTTCGGGATCATATACATAGAGCCATAATTCGTTATTCGTCATCTGTGACGAAACACCGCGATTCTATTTTTTTCAACATTTCTTTGCACCAATCTACAAGAGCTTTTTTTAGCGAGGAGAACAAACCCTTTTTACGGACAGGTGTGCATGCAATATCGAATGTATGGCGGTGAAAGAAATGCCCGAGGATGCCTCTATCCCACGGTATGTCACATGACAATGTTGCATTATTAGTTCATGCACGGCATCAATGTTTTCTGGCACAACTACAGCTTTTGGACCTCCGACCTCCGTTTTTTATCGAGCATCGACCACGACTGAATTCATTAAACCAATTTTTTGCAGTACTTCAGCGACAAACAAAGATATAATTTCATCGTCGAAAATTGTGAAAATATGTCGGGCGAAAACGTTCACAAATAAATTTAATTTTTTTTGGGAAATTGATTTTTTGAAATTGCAACCCAAAACAGGGTCGTACGTCAAACAGTACTGAGTACGTTTATGCTAAAAACTGTAAAACTTTCCAAAAAATATCAAATGGCGCCTGGCATCGAAAACTTGTTGTCATAGGAAAGACTACGTGTCTTTCTTAGGCCAGAAAGTTTTCGAGCAGCCTCATTTTGTTATTAACTGCCATTCTTGCCTTTAATAATCTAAAGTTTCAGTCCATTCATTCGCCTCTAGGGGAACTTAACTTAATTTCCCTAAGGAAAACAGTCACAAGAGGCAATCAGTAGTAGTGTCTAATCGTCCTTATTGTGGGTTCTGTTTGTGAATGAGATACTCAAGCAGTTCAATAAACCAAGTACTAAGATACTTGCACGCGCACACAGATGACTCAGTTATTCTAATTGTGGTGTTAATCAAGCCATCATCAACTCTCCACATTAATTCCCCGAATAAAACATAACTGAGGTTTCGGTCTTAGAACCAGAAAGCCGTTATCCTTTTTAGTTCTTTTTATATTTACTCACTTATACTCGCCAAATTACATTTACCGGCCCCAAGAAAGCTTGTTGCACAGTGCTTGTCATTCTTCCATTCAATTGAAGATGATGGAATAGTTACTGGATCTTGAAACTAAGGCATCAGCAGATTCCAAAAAGATCAGTAAATCTTAATTTGGTGGCCTTTCTCCATAAAGAGGCGATTTTAATAATGTAAAACTTGTATCCCTCCATAGCGGTCTTAGTAACAGAGGAATTCCTTCCATTCTAGTGGAATGAATTGACCATATTAGGGTCATCATTTCGCGCATAGAAGAGTGTTCCATGAAGAAAATTTTTCACAGTGGTACACCGCACGTTAGAGTGGTTTTCTCACTCCTATAGAGGAGGTTTTCAATGTAATGTACTAATAAACAAATTTCTTGTTAGTTGCAAGCACCTGAAATCTAACGTGGTGTCTTATGCCAATGATGTAGTAATGCTGTTAAGTTTTCATTTTTACCAACCCTGTCTGGCCTTCTGTAAGGTGGTATGTTAGAATGGTCAGGATCAAGCAATGACAATTATTTTGTAGTCAACCAGAAAATGCTAACTTCCAGATTTCCATCCATTATAACTTAGATAGAGGCTCATTAGAACTTGCTCCGCCAACTTAAACCCATGGTGCAATCCCGGACCATCGATTGATATGGATGAAAGGTCTTATTGCACTCTACTCCTGGAAGAACTCTATTGGGAACCCAGACCATAAGTCATCACTGACAGAATGTAACCGTGGGCACTTGGGAATAATGCCCTATAGTCGATCCTGATTACCGAAGCAATGCCGAAATGCCTTAATTAGGTCAGAAAATGTATCTAAAAATATATTCAATTCGGAGGAACCTTTACATGGGGGTAATACAAAAACATGAAAACATGTTGAAAATTGTAGGTGTAGAAGTTTTGTGACCACTGCGAACCTCAAATGTCAACTAACAAGTAGTTCGGTCAAAAAATTTAGCTACCATTCTCAAAATACCGAAAATCTGCATGTACCCTTATATGGGTGCTATACAAAAACATGGAACTATGTTAACAATTTTCGATGCAGAAGTTTTGTTACCACTGGGAACGTAAAATGTCAAATAACAGGTATTTCGGTAAAAAAATTTGGAATAAAATTTCAAAACACCTAAAGTCGGAAGGGGTCGTAATACCTTGGGTCCTGACAGTTTGTAAAAGTTTTGCGACCACTGGGAACCTCAAATATCAAAAAACAGGTAGTTCGGTCCAAAAATGTAGATAAAATATTCAAAATATCTAAAGTCGGGAATATGCCGATTATTTCAAAGCTTGGACCTATGTTGACAATTTTTGAGGGAGAAATTTGTGACCACTGGGAACATCAAATGTCAAATAACAGGATAGTACGGCCAAAAAATTAAGATAAGAGGTACCGCTATGTGTGGGCTATACCAAAATACGAAGCTATGTCTACAATTTCTGATGGAGAAGTTTTGTAACCACTGGAAAATTCAAATATCAAATAACATGTCAAGTAACTAGTTTAAAATTGTAGCTAAACTCCTGAAAATGTCGAAAACTGGGACGTTTATGGGGCTATATCAAAATATTGACCTTTGTTGACAATTTTCAATGGGGTCTGTGGGAACTGAAAGTTTCATTTCTTGACAATATCGAATTAAATACTGGCATTACAACAGAAATCCTAATTCGGTACCTGAAAGAATGTATCGGCATAGTCCATTTTGGAAGTGGATCTTATTTTGGAGTCTTTTCTTTTCGATAGATAGCGCACTCCAGTCATTTCACTTGGTATCCGTATAATTTATAACCTTTGGACCGTTAAATCAGAAAAAAATGAAATTATGTAAGATCGCTGTAAACAGGATCACAACCAGTAGCTTCGAAAAAATTCCAAAGGATCTTCGAACACGTTATAAACTGCAATTAAAAAAATGTTTGTGGGAGAGGTACCCTAATCAGAAGACCATATGGACCATTTTTTGAGTCAAACCACATTGGGACAAAATATGGGTGATCGAAAGCTTGGATCAAATCGGTTGCTCCGTTTAACATATATGGCGTGTATCGTTTTAGCGAAATGTTTTAAATTTTTGTGGGAGAGGTACCTGTGGGAGAGAACCGATATGTCTCATCTCGAACTTATGGACTTGCCCCTGAAAAAATCTGTACCAAGTTATTGCAACAAAAATCAAAGCGATTTGAGAGCAGCTCTTAAACTGCACTTTTCCGAATTTTTTGTGGGGGGTACCTGAAGGACTCGGACGATATGGACTATATAATTCCACTCCTTTTGGTATTTCAACCTGATTATGAACTGTAAAGTGTGGATCAAATTGGTAACTGCCTTCGAAAGTTATCGTGCGCACCATTTTAACGAACAATTTTGAACTTTTGTGGGGGAGGTACCTACATGAATCATCTTCGAACTTAAACTAATTTTGGACAACATTTTACGAAGACCAAATTTTGGACCATGTGTTGCAGCCTCTACAAATTGTGTCATAGGGCTTTTTACACCTTTCGGTATATTTTCCCAAGAGTTAGGGGCTTACCCATGAAAAAAACTATTACCATCGTATTGGGGACAGGGAATACAAGTTGTTGCAACAAAAATCAAAACAATTCGAGAGCAGCTGTTAATCTGCACTTTTCGGAAATTTTTTGTGGGAGGTACATAAAGGAGTGGATCGATATGAAAAAGTTCTCTGCATTTTTACTCTAACTTCTTTTATAGAATCTTTATTTGTTATTTTTTTCTTAACTTGAAATATACTACTATGATTTTCAGTTGCTAAATTGTTAATTTTTATTGTACAGTTTGACTTGTTGCATTTAATTATCCTTCTTTATATTTTTTAATTTTCTTCTACTTGAAAAGAAAATCTCTTTGCAAGTAACAAATTCTTGGCAAAAAGATTCACTTAGCTATTCATTAAATTTTGATTAATTTAAATGTCATTTAATTAAGAATTTAATTAACAATATTTACCAAGTACACATACACTTACCTGTTAACATGAATAGAACAGTACGTACATACTTATCTGTTTGAAGTGTGTGCATGTGACATAATTAAATTTTAAAAATTCTATAAAATGTCCTTGGCTTTGAAATGCTTTCCAAAAATTATTTAATAAATTTAATTAAAATATTGACACAAAATATTTAAGATTATTATTTTGTGTGACATGAATGTGTGCAGAGAGTGTGTGGCATGTGTATATTAGGGTGACGAAACTACATCTATGCTCATATGTTTTCACCGAAAATCCAAAAAAGACAGCCCGAAACCATGGTTTTCCTGTCATCGTTATGAGACAAATAATTTTTCTGTGAAAATTTACAGCCTGTTCATGTATGTCGACCGAAAGGTTTCTTGCGCTTCGGAAGTCGAAAAAAATCATTTTCTGTTCATGTAAACACCTTCAAAACGAAAATCTATGCGACCGACAAGCCATACGAAATAACACGTAAACGTACACTTTTCCTGTAAATTTGGGTTTATGTATTTCGAAAGGACTGTCTCTTGTAGAAAGAGAATGTCAAAATCACTCACTTGCTTTGTAGCTGTCGAGTAGAACGTAAACTCGCGAATAACACCGAAAATCTTGAAACAAATTTATGCAACACATTCTTAAAACAAAATAAAAATTCTATAGACACGTTTTAAAGGCTGTTTCATTAATTTTTTTGAAGAAATCAATCAAATAAAATAATTCAAAATACCGACACATTTTATTTTTCAAACAGAACAAATCACACATATTTCAATGTTTGTATGTATATGTGAATTTTGTTTTCATTTCTCATTTGGCTCTCATTTATGGAACATAGTTGTACAAATGTACATTCAAATTAGTAGTATTTCGCATAGGATACGTAACGGCAGTCGCACGATAGTTTGCGAAATACATGAACGCATTTTTAGACGGAAGTGAGTGCCTGCTTTCCTTTCGTACAGGTTTCCGTGCGACATACATGAACAGGCAGTTTAAAGTGAAAGTTTTTAAAAACAAGTACATTTCAAACAAAAAAGTACAAAACAAGTTGTGGTTATTTCAAATTTCCACAGACTAATAATCTAGGTCCTGGTAACTCTTCATGGAATAATTATTTTTTCGGCATCAATACTGTTTATGCTATGATTTCTTGATAAACTATTAGACGTTTTGTAATATCTCTTGTAGCTTTAATAAAACATTTTTTTTTTTTTAATTTAACTTAAATAATTTCAACTCGTCTATAAACCATGTCGGTGGCCAAAACTTTACTGACCTTCTCGTCCTTGCCTAATATATTTTCAAATATACCTTTTGTCCATTCCCTTCACATTCATTGGAGTATTTATTTACAACAATCTATGAGTTTTCTGTTCTATCCCAGTTGTTCGGGTAACTAGGGAATAACTAGCAATTTTGCTGGCTACTGGTAAACACCCCTAGTTACCACCCTATCTACTCGCAATGTTATAGACTGGTGAATTTAACATGTGGATGTCATAGGAAGGGGTCTATTGTCCCCTCACTGCATTACCAGTAACCACCCAATTCGATAGTCATGTGAAAGCCAATTGTCCCCTCACTGCATTACCAGTAACCACCCAATTGGATAGTCGTGTGAAAGGCAATTGTCTCCTCAGTACATTACGAGTAACCAGTCAATTCGTTAGTCAGAAATGATAGCCAAAAATACTAGTAACTTGAAGTCAGATAAATGGCTTAATGCATTTATGCATTTGCCACACTTTATTTTAATACGTGGAGTGCAAATATTTTACAAAGGACAATATAATCTTGTATACACATAGATCTTGATCCTCGGTACTGGAACTAGTGTATGACTACATGATACAGCGACTTATGTTTATTTGGTCCTTGGAATGTTTTTCTCGTGGGTCCTTCAGAACATTCAAAAGTTCCTGAAATAAAATGTATAGAAGGTTAATGAAATGACGCGATAATGAATTGTGACAAGATATGTATCAATACTTACCACATATATGTATATTATAAATATTCCTCTTAAATTATTCATCCTCTTTTTGATTTAGCTGGTTACACGTTCTTTTTTGCATCTTAAATTTTTTCACAACAAACGCACCAATAAGTTTTTTAGTTATGAATAAACAAACAAAATGACAGAATATTTTTTTTCTATTTTGTTAAAAAGAAAAAAATGTTGAAAAGAGATTACAAGAGAGAAACATTGTCGATTACACTATCCATCGGTAGTCTATAAAATAGTCAATATATTACACGCCGCATTACCTGTAACTAGTGAATTGGCATGATAGGTAGGGGAGCCTATTTCCAGTGACAAAAGCAGGCTATAGGCTATTTTGTGTGCCATTTTTTGGGGTAAAGTAACTAGGATCAATGAGTAACTAGTTACATGCCTATGTCAAAGTAGACAATTGCTATTTATTGAACAACTGGGATGTTATGAGTTGTGCGTGTGTATGTTTGTATCTAGTTAAGTATTATATTATACCAATGTTGTGTCCCATTCAACATTTGACAACATCCGTCCAAACACCTGGAATTTTAACACATGCACAACATTGAACTGTTACATGTGCTTGCATATGTATTCGTAAGTGTGTGTGATTGTGGGCGAATATTTTGGTATTGCTAATGTTTATAAAACGTGCTTTATTTTATACAAATATTTGAAATAATTTGATGACAAATTTCCACATACCTTTCTAATACTGGAGGGGTGCCAAGAATCAATGAATGGCAATGTCGACAATGACTAGGACCACCGACAATACCGCCACCGCCACCACCACCACGACAACAACAATGAAATATTTGAAATATTTTGTGTTAACGTTAGCAATAAATCCCACACATTTACACACACTCACACGCATGCAGCAGAGATTTACAAACTTACACCCAGTAGTAGATTTAATCGCACGCACTCAACGAGATATGAATTAACAACAGCGAGGCCAAGCAACAAAGAAGCAAACAAACAGTAAAATGGTTTTTACTAAGGGAAACCATAGGCCCCCCTCCCCTCCGTCTACGTGCACCCCAAACAAGGAAGCATTAAATCAAAGGGAAGTCCTAGGTAAAAGTGTAAGCTCAACTAAAACGCACAACAAATCCTTGTTTGGTTTGTGCGTGGCGGTGTGTGTGTGCCTTAGCTGATTACTGCTAGTGGTGTCAGGTGAGCGTATGTGTGTGTTAATATTTAACTGAGCTTTAGTATGTGTGTATATGTTTGTGGTAATGTGTAAACTTACTAATCAGGGTAATATTACAGGAAATCACATACGCTTACACTGGTATTTTCATGCTCCACACATAACCAACAGCTGACATTGCCACAATTTTGCATTCTTGTATTTATTTTATACCATGACGGCTATTAACAAAATTGCAAACACTTGCAGCTATATTGTGTGTTGTAAAATAGGAAATAAATAAACAAATAAATACGAATGTTAAACAAAAATTAATTTGCAAGATGATATCGTTTTGAGATTCAATCATTAGTGATGTGGTGAGAGTTCAAATAGGGAGGGAGTTCTATGGTAGATAGTTAAATGGAAAATATCTTCAAAATATGACAAAGTACATTCTATCAGATTCATACATTGACACAGGAAGGCACTAATACCCTCTCATAAGTGTTTTTAGCCACTTTGATACGAACGAATAGGTTATGTCGGTACATTGCCTCGGGTGTCTAGCCCAGAGTTTCGCAGTCGGATTCGGAGTCCACGAGTCGGGGTCGAGCAATTTTACTGGAGTCTGAGTCGAAAAAAATAACTCGACTCCGATTCCGGGCAATTTTTTTCTACATTATAGAAATATAACATTAAATTCGGGACAACAAAATGTTTTCAAACAAGTAAAAAAGTATCAGTCGGCTTTGCCGACAGAGATATACCCTCAGCCTGTGTATATTGAAACAATTTTTTTCCAAAAAACGCATGTATTTAGGGAGTTTTACAAATTTTGGGCGTTTGAACTGACAAAAATGTTGATTAGGATTTAATATCAAAAGTTTTGTGGAGGAGATACTAAAAAGAATGGATCTCCAGCCACTACATATGGTACCATAGGGGTTTTTTAGAACTTCAGGGATGTTTGCTCAAGAAGTATGAACTTGCCCCTGAAACAACTTTTACCATCGCAATTGAGGCAGCAATGCAAGTTGCTTCAACAAAAATCAAAGTGATTCGAAAGCAGGTCTTAAAGTGAACATGTATCCGAAATTTTGAGTGGGAGGTACCGGTTGGAGTGGACAAATATAGTCCATATTTGAACCTGATCTATATCTGGTAGATATATTAGGATGTGTAAAGTATGGACCAATTCGGCCACTCTCTTCAAGAGTTATCGTACGCACAATTTTTCCGAACATTTTTGAACTTTTGTGGGGGAGGTACCTGAAGGAGTGGACCGATATGGCTTATCTTCGAACTTAAACTATGTTTGGACAAAATATTACTAAGGCCATACTTTGGACCGAATCGGCAGACCTGTTGGAGAGTTATTTTGCCCTCCAACCTCCTCACACGGTGTCATAGGGGTTTTTTTTTGCAACTTTCAGGCTATTTTCTCAGGAAGTATGGACTTGCCCCTGATGAAACTTATACCGTCGTATGGAGGGCAGTGAATACAAGTTGCTTAAGCAAAAATCAAAGCGATTCGAGAGATGTTCCTAAACTGAACTTTTCCAAAATTTTGTGTGGGAGGTACCCGACGGAGTAGACCGATTGAGTCCATATTAAAACCTGATCTAAGTCTGGTACACGCTCCACAATGGGCAAAATATAGACCAAATCGGTTACACCCTTCAAGAGTTATCGTGCGTACAAATTTTGCGAACATTTTCGAACTTTTGTGGGGGAGGTACCGGAAGGAGTGGACCGATATAACTCATCTTCGAACTTAAACTAAGTTTGGACAAAATATTACGAAAGCCAAAATTTGAACCGAATCGGTTCATCCCTTCGAGAGTTATCGTGCGCTCCAGCCAGCCAGACAGACAGACAGACAGACGGACGGACATTGCTCAATCGACTCCAAATTGTCTGAAACACATTTCGTCCAAACATACTTGGGGTCTAAAACCGTTATTTCGATGAGACACATTTTGCCCGTATGAAAGTGTATATGAGGAAAAGTCAAAATTTTTTAGTTTCCATGAAGCCAAGGTTTGCACTATTATAATACGCGAACTATTGTAGTTTACCAGTAACTATGACTATTGCTGGATTA
The DNA here is from genome assembly GCF_047663935.1 of Musca autumnalis. Classification (NCBI taxonomy): domain Eukaryota; kingdom Metazoa; phylum Arthropoda; class Insecta; order Diptera; family Muscidae; genus Musca; species Musca autumnalis. The sequence goes on along the minus strand of NW_027411644.1, from coordinate 312,121,410 downwards.
ATTTAGATGTTTTTGTACAAAGCTCAAAAATTTAGCAAAAAAAATTAATTTACGTGGTAGTTACGACCGCGTAAAGGAAAAAACATAGGTAAAAACACGTTGAAGCTAAACAGGTTTTTTACATTGCTATTCGATTTCTAATTAAACCATTCAAATGACGGACATCTGTCCAAAGTAAAAGTAGGAGAATACAAAATGAAGATTACACTTCTAATGTATCACTTTCCAAAATTTCCACTGCATCCACCTTTTATGGATGCTGACATTTTGAAGCCGGATTTCAGGTGTTTTTTGTATTTTTTATGTAACTGGGACGCGCATTCGGATATTTCGAAAAACCAATTATAGGATTAAAGAACTCGCGATTTCGCATAATCTGATATGTATATTGAGTATGTAGCCCACACAGCAGCAGAGTAATCTACTGCCAAAGGCCAAAATTTAGTGTGATATTTTTTCTAAAAAACCTATTTTTTGGGTACAGTATTTACAATATCGTTTTGAGTGTGCTGGTACCCCGCGATATTTTAGTTTTTCGACGATCCGGATCATATGAATCGCAGATCGTAAAAATCCATCTACTAGAACGGCGGAAATGGCTACTGCAAAAATTGAAAAATTTGCGAAAATGTTTTTCAAAATATCTCTGACTAATTCGCGTTTTATGTGGATCGTTTCCATTTCAATGAAGAAAGTGAATCATCACTCGCGTTTGTGCGAAAACAGCGGTTTGAAAAATTTAGTGGCATGGGAGCTGTATCCGATTTATCCAAAAAATACTGTGTGATGCTACATCCACGGTTCTTGATGGATTTTATTAAAATATGTTTAGATCGATGTATTTTTTCACGGTTGATAGTGAAATCGGATGCGCATAAAAAGTATATGCACTTTGTGCAAAATATAAGCGTTATACAGTTTGTTGCACACTAAACTGCAGACGATGCTACATCTTAGCGGCCAAAGTAAATCCTGGCAAATGTGTACAAATTAAAAAAGAAGAATTCGCTGTATTGGTAAACCGCATGCGCATCAAGCGATTTTGAGGATTTCGCGATTTACACGCATTTCAAAATGAACATTACCCGATACAATTTTATTGCAAGATTATACCCCATTTAAAGGAACCCAACATTTATTTGAAATATATCCGTATCTTCTGCTAGATGTTAGCGTGTTTTCGAGAAGTGATTAGAATAAAAAATGTGATTTATTGCGTGAAATTTAACTAAAATAGAAGGAAAACTCCGACCTATTTTTCTTACATTTTGTTCAACTAACTCACAAAATAAATTTTAATAAATATTTTCACTTACAAAAATTTTATAAATTTCCTCAATATATTTTTTGTTTTTTTGCTATAATATGCAAACCGCTAAACGGATTTGTATAGTTTTGGTTTCATTTGAATCTTCGCGATGTTTAGATTGCGTACATATTTTTTATATATTTTTCAGATGCATAAACAGCTTGAATTTTATTAGAACATGTTGTAAACTACCAATTGTTTTGGATGCTTTCCTAATTTCCGCGAAAATTTACAACTTTTTCACTAAAGTTATGGGACCTCAGTAAACATATAGTACGTAGGGAGCTCCTAATTAAAAGAGTTTCTCAATATAATGATTAGAGTATTTTAAAGATTTTTTTCTTTTTATCAGAATTGAAACCGCCATAACTTTTGCGCGCAACAACCAAAATTAGTATCTCAAACAGATTTAAGAATGGGATTTTTTTCCCAATCTATGTACGAAAAATCTTTCATGTAGCTTAAAAAAAATTTTTTAATTTTTTTTTTTATGGAAAACTAAAAAATTTTGTCCTTTCTTCATATACCCTTCATAGCCTAAAGGCTGAGGGTATAAAAAATCAATATTTATTTTAAAACACAAATATAAGAAAACATTTAAGTTAGAGGGCGATTCACAGGATATCAACTATCCTTTGAAGTCAAATTTTTTCATCTCTATTTTGATTACAATATGTATGTTTGGAATATTTTATGGTCCAATTTATGCTTTAATTTTTTGCAAGTCTAAGTAAAGTTCTTTGATATTCGAATTATAATTGGTCGTTTAACGTCTTCTGTAAAAGTTCAATATGTCTTCTGTCAGAAGACCGTTTGGTCTTTTCAGAAAGGTCTATTTTAAAGAGCTTTTACATAAAATTAGATAAAATCTTAATTATTAGATGATTCTATAAGAATCTAGAAAGGACATCAGAATCTAGAAATTCATCGATCGATTTTATTTCTCATATTTTGTTGGACCGTTTTATGACAAAAACGTCAGTTTTTTTAAGCCAAACATTAATATTTTGACTTTTTCTATCCATTTCCGTAAATCGAATATTTTTTTTTTACAAAATCGATCGATGATGGTCTAGATTTTGATGTTCTTGATAAGTCCACAAAAATATGTGGTAATCGGGTTGGCGCCGCAAAACGCTTTTATAAAAAAAGGGGTTTCGTATATGGCCATTTGCCACACAATTTCGTGGTATTTTTCAAATTAAAATTCAGAAAGCATATTTTGATTTTTAAGGCTCTCGAAGCATTCTAAAATGTCGGATATAACTTCCAAAATTCATTGGGAAATATGTCAGCGAAGCAAAGCGGACATAACTCCCGAAAAATTCGCGGACATTACTCCCAACGATTTTTTTCTTAATTCCAAAATTATTTATTTGCTTAATTTAGAAATTTACAATTATAAAAATTTTTATAAATTTTAGAGTAGAAGTTAGAATGTAAGCGGAATTATACCGTTGACATTTCATAAAATTATTTAAAAAATTATTTAAAAACGAAATTATGCCCGAAATTATGTAAGAAGCAGTTCGGAGAAGTTTTACAATAATACGGATTCCACGAAGACATTTTGTATACATGATAATTATTTAAATTTTTAAATATATACATATAATTATAACTTTTTATTTAATTTGGAGTAGTAAGAAAAATATTTTTTAATCGAGCGATTTTCAAAGTATTTGCATACTGTTTCTTCAACCGTGAAAATATTTGTGCAGATAAAACGCACAATTTTTTTCAAAAATACTTTCGCTTTTCATATTTGCTCCTGTTGACAAAAACTATTTGTTTTCTTAAATAGTGAAAATATTTTTGTAAAAAATCGCTCGATTTTTTAAAAAATATTTTCGCTTGCGGCGCCATTGGCGTAGCCAGCTATGGGCAGGGGGAGGCAGCTGCCCCCCCACCCCCCAAGTCCTTCAAAAAGTTGTGAAAAATTATACTGTTAAACAAAAATTGCAGATTTTTTGATGTACTATTTTTTATATCTTTCGAATAAGCCACTTTTAAAAAAATATAGCTTATGGTATATATAGTATGGTGATTGAAGTCTACAAACGCATAAAAACAGGGAAATGCTTTTCCTCGAGCTCTAGGCTACTTAGAAGATACCAAACAGTATAATTTATTTCTTACTTTATAATATTTTATATATTATTTGCAAGTAAGCTTTCGAAAATTGGAAAAACCAATAAATTCGGTTGAAAAATAGATGATGTTGGAGCAGATTATTTTATGTATATTTGTTCGTTTATATTGTATTTTATTTTGTATTTGTTGGGTCTTTCATTTTTATTTTAATTTAAAAATTATTTTAATTTTTCATTTTATACGGCCCACCTTAATGTTAATTTTGTTCGTCCCACCCTAATGTGCAGGTACGGTTTGTCCGTTTTGCAAAAGGGTCATTTTTCATGTTGTTTTGTGCTGTGTTCGTATCAGCGACTAACAACAACAACAATGCCTACATGTTTTAGGCATTTGTATGTTGCTCGGTTTCGTCGTTCGTTATGTGGTTCAGAGGGTAACAACAACACTGTTGTTGATAGCTAGTTTTGTATGTATGTATGTTGACATACATATTAAAAACTGTGGCCCTTCTACATTGTTTGTTGTGATCGTGTTTTCTGTTAACTATGATATTTATTGTTCTCATGTTTATCCCTGCTCGTTCGTTTGGCATCCCTTTTGTTTTGATTGTTTCATTTCAATGTGTTCCCATTGGTATGTGGCCCTTAGAGAATGCATAGAATAAGAAGACTTGTTAGTTGATAAGTGAACGACTAATTGAAAAGAATAAAGTGCGAATCTTATTAAATCAAATTTCGGTGTTATTTTTTCTTATCGGGAAAAAACAAATAAAAAACCTTTCTGTCAAACAGATGAGATAGATGTAATTATTATAAACACCACCATAGTATGGAGGGTAAATAAAGTTGGGTTTTCGGTTTGTGGCGCATTGAAATACTTATTTACAACCCTATAAAGTATACATATTTTTGATCAGAATACAATTCTGAGTCGATATAGTCATGTCAGTCAGTCTGTAGAAATTAAAATCGGTCCAAATTATTATATCGGTCCAAACTTAGTTTAACTTCGAAGAGGGCCATATCGGTCCAACTTTTAATTATTTGTGATGTCAAAATGTATTAAATATATATTTTTGTTTAATCATTGAAAACGGTTTTATTTAATAAAACATAGATGAAGGTCTTTAAAGTGTGTTTGGACGACCAATGTCTCGTAGAAATATTATGATGTGCGAAGTATGGACCAGAGTTGCGGTACGATCCATTTTAGCAAAAAGTTTCGAATGTGTATGGGGGAGGTACCTGAAGAAGTGGACCGATATGGCTCATCTTCGAACTTAAACAAAGTTTGGATAAAATATTAGGAAGGCAAATACATTTGTAGATAAAATCTTGAAAATTACTGAAATCGGGCGGTACCGTTATATGGGGGGCTATACCTATGTCCATATTTTTTGGAGCAGATTTGATCGCCAAATAACAGCTAATTTCGTCTTTCCAAAACTTCAGTGTCCTATCTCAATTTTTGTGAATGATCAATTTTACCATAGTAAAATGGAAACTGGTGTTCGATATTGGCGCGAACACTATATGTGCAGAAATTCAAATTTAAATGGAAGGTGTTTACACCTGGGAAGTTTTTGCGGATTCTGAAACTAAAATGTTCATAGATGAGAAAAATCAAAAAACTAAAAAAAAATCGCCGGAGCTCTTTTTTAAATAAATCGCGGTTCATGTTGACATTTTTAAGGTTTTTTAGGTTTTCACGACTTTGCTTCGAAACCGCAAGTCCTATTGAAGTGGGACTAAAAAATATGTTGTAGCTATGAAAATTTTCTACAAGATTCATTTTTATGATATCTTCGTAGTTTTTACCATTATTGAGATATAGAAGTTCAAATTAGGACAATGGATTGACTTTATCGCCTCCTTATAAAACAATGTCATAACTGCAATTTCCCAACTTAAACTTATATATCTGAAAAACGGTACAACCTAGGAAAATATCAATCAGCCAATCTTGTACAGAATTTTCACTGCTACAACATTTTCTTCAGTCCCATTATATCGATAGGACTTGCAGGTTCCAAGCAAAGTCGTGAAAACCTAAAAAACCCTTAAAAATGTCAACTTGAATCGCGATTTATTTAAAAAGCGCTCCAGCGATTTTTTTTAGTTTTTTTTTTTATTTTTCTCATCTATGAACATTGTAGTTTCAGAATACACAAAAACTTCCCACGTGTAAGCACCTTCCATTTAAATTTGATTCAAGAGCACCGTGATTTTTGAACGAAAAAATGATTAAAGAGTGGTATTGAGTCTTCTTTGGGCCTACAAAACTTTTCCCCGGAAATGTGTCAGCACTGGTCCACGTTTTTATTACCCACCATAGAACGGTACGGCCCGATTTTCGAGGCGTTTTCAGGGATTTAGCTGCATTATGGTTGTAATTTAATACATATTTAGTCTTCTTTGGGGCTACTTAACTTCCCTTCAGAAATTTGTCAGCACTGGTCCATGTTTTTTTATATAGCCTATAGCGATTTTAGGAGTTTTCAGGATTTTAGCCGTACTCTCCTTCAGAAATGGCTGATATTTAGTATTTAGTCTTCTATGGGGATATAATAACTTTTCCCCCTTATTTGTCAGTACATTTCCACGATTAGATGAGGTTTCAATATGGACTCAATCGGTCCACTCCTTCGGGTACCTTCCACACAATATTTCGGAAAAGTTCAGTTTAGGACCAGCTCACGAATCGCTTTGATTTTTGTTGCATCGACTTGTATTCACAGCCCCCCATACGACGGTGCAAGTTTTATCAGGATCAAGCCCATAATTCCTGACAAAATAGCCTGAAAGTTGTAAAAAACCCCTATGACACCGTGTGTAGTTTTTGGAACACAAGATAACTCTCGAACGGATCTGCCGATTCGGTCCAACATTTGGCCTTCCTAATATTTTGTCCAAACTTAGTTTAAGTTCGAATATAAGTCATATCGGTCCACTCCTTCAGGTACCTCCCCCACAAAAGCTCAAAATTTTTCGGAAAAATTGTGCGCACGATGGCTCTTGATGGGAGCGACCGATTTGGTCCATACTTTCCACATCCTAAAATATCTATAAGATATAGATGAGGTTCGAATATGGACAATATTTGTCCACTCCTTCGGGTACCTTCCACACAAAATTCTGGAGAAATTCACTTTAAGACCTGCTCTCGAATAACTTTGATTTTTGTTGAAGCAACTTTCATTCGCTGCCTCAATTACGATGGTAAAAGTTTTTTCAGGGACAAGTCCATACTTCTTGTGCCAACCGCCCGAAGGATGTAAAAACCCCCTATGGCACCTTCATGGTCTATGTCGGTCCATTCCTTTAAGTCTCTCCTCCGCAAAACTGTTGATCTTTAATTCTAAACAACATTTTTGTCGGTTCATACTGCCAAAATTTTTAAAACCACCTAAATACATACGTTTATTGGGTAAAACATTTTATTTCAATATTAAGGCTGAGGGTATATCACTGTCGGCAAAGCCGACTGATACTTTGTTACTTGTTTAATTTTCTTTTACATTTGAAATAAAAATTTTATTTAAATAAAAATCACATAAATTTTAAAAACGGACATAAGTCCTTATGGGACATAGCTCCCATAGGATCAAAAATGCACCAACATTTAGGGACTTTGTCTTTAATTTTTAATGGAGACGTTTCTGGATTACTGGGAACGCCAAATGTCAAATTATAACTAATTCGGTCTTAAAATATAGCTAAAAACGTCGAAATACCTGAAATCGGGCGATATAGTCTAACCTCGAACTTCGCGTGCCTGCATACAGAAGACTCATCATTCCAAAATTTCAGCGTCCCATCTCAATTTTGTGGAAGCTAGAGTGATTACCACAAGCATTATTATGCATAAAAAATCAAGAAATTTGAAAAACAGAAAATTGTGTAGTTCGTTCATTTTACAAACGAATTCTTTAGTTTTTCCCATTTTCGAAACCTAACATAATTTCCAGTTTTCGGAAAAATATACAATTTTACTGTTCGATGTATGTGTATGCAGCATAGAGCCCGAGGAAAATCATTTTTCTGTTTTTTCCGCTTTTTTACACTTGAACCACTGTAAATTAGTCATTACTTAAAAGACTTTTAAATGGTTTTTTTTGAATGGTAATATTTGATCCTTTCAATAACATAAAAAATAAAATAAATCCATGGTGAAATGTAGAAATTATGCCCATTAAATCCAAAAACGTCATTTTTCTCTATAGTTACGGTTAAAAAATCACTTTACGAAGTGATCTGGAAAACCCATAGATATTTTCGTCTTCCATGGACTCCAACAAACCTGAATTGCTACATGAGAACCCCAGTTTGTTTTGTGTAGCACAGTGTTATTTTTATTCCCATAGCTAATGTGGAATTTGTCCATAGAAGTATCTCACGTGTGTAATTTTGCCGTCAGAACAACTAATCCGTTTTTACTTGCTTAATATTTAAAAATTATAAATTGTATTTAGCTTAGTTACCAACCGATATTTTGATTTTGCCTTCATTTAGTAAAATCAATACCATATAATTGCCAGAATTTATTTTTGCTATTCGTTTTTATTGTGGGTTTCCATGGTAAATATGTTTTTAAATCAATTTGAAATGTATTTTGGTCAATTACTAATGATTTTCCATTTATTGTTTACTATAAAAATTTTGATTCTAGTTGTTTGTGCTTTACACAAGTCCACTTTAACAGACCACTACATTGTTGTTGCTGTTACCATCAGAGTTAGCCAGCCAGCTAGCCAACCAACTGGGCAGCTGTTAATGTGGATTTCATTTCATTTGATTAGATTTTATTGGTTTTTAATGTTCCTTTTGACCTCCATTTTGATGTTTGTGCAGCTGGTGGCTAGCAAAGTATATTTCCAATTTAATGACATTTCATTGTTTATGTGGGTTTTGTTTCCTCCACACAAATACATATGCTCTCTAATTTATTGCAATATTTTTGTGAAAAATTGTTTATTTGAAATACATTTATAAAATAACATTGCCATACTAATGACCATGGTGAAGAAAAGTGTAAACAAAACCTTTAGTAAAATTTCTAAATATAACACAAAAACCAAATTGGTTGGTTGGTGATTTTTTGTAATTTACAAAAAAATATCACTGCATTTATTTGTATTGCAGTATTTAGCTAACCTCAGTATGAATTTATATACATTGATTTGAAATTTTATTTATATTGCAACACATTTCATTAATTTATATTGGGTTATGTAAATATAAATAAATATGTCAAGTTGAATATTTTAGTATGCAGGAATGTTAGGAAATTTAAATTTAAATAAGAGTGTGTTCTTAAAAACCCTACTACGGGAACATATATATGTATTTTAAATAAAAGGTGAGACTAACATGAACATTATTTAAATTACTTTTTTAAAATATTGAGAAATTTTATTCAAAAATTTGCATATAAATAAATAATAAATAGTACTGGATTTGCATAGTATAATAATATTTATTTATATTATTATATTTGTATTTTAAATATATATTTTTTTAATTTTTCACTAGTTTAAAAAATAAACTAATTTTTTAACCCTTTGCCAATTAAGCAATTTGATTCATTGCATATCCGCATTTAGTTTTTTTCTATTTTGTTCCATATAAATCAACACACATTTATATTTACTATTGTAATATAAATTTGATTTGCAATTTACGTGTTCGTGAACAGAATGTAACTTGTTATGGTTATAAATTTGAAATATAAAACTTTAGCATATACCAAAAACTGGCAACTGCCTAACTGTGGTTAACCCATGTCAAATACCAAAACCAGTTGTGATCAACGGGGAAAAAACAACCAATTGCCAATACTCTAATTCAAATAATAACCACTCAAAAGTAGAAACACACACAAACACAACTGCCCACACTCACACATACATGTGGTATGAAATTAAATATTACCGCTGTGTTATTATTGGACATTGCTTATTTAGCACAAAAGCCTGCTGTTTTAGTTCCACAAATAAGCTATAGTTAGGTGGTATAGGTATAGTTAGTTGTATGCTATACACATATACTCGTGTGTATTTGCATATTTACCACACATTCACACACTGGAATTATATAATGATTTATAATACAATTTGCTTTTTCATTTGTGTAATTTAAAACCTCAATGACAAATGGTCAGGTAGATGCCGTTTCCGTTTTCCGTAATGACTCATAGTATAGGTGTGTGTGTGCGTATGCGTAACATCCATAATAATGTGTATACGAACATACATATGTTACATGGAGTCATCTGTAAGGACTGTATTGTGCTTTGGGATTGTACATACAATGTGTCCATCTTGTTTATTAAACAATTACTAATTTATTGTGGTCACCATCATTGAAAAGGCCATGTGTTAAATGGGACATAGAAAATATATATAAAATATTTTTAATATGCTCAAGAAGAAGAGAGATAGAGGAGGATTTGTCATGCCTTGTTGAAAATGTGATTGAGAACTAAAAGCTAATTTATATCGGAAGAGTTTGGCCGAACTTTTTAAAACCTCCACCATGTAATATTATGAACTAAAACGATATGACCATAAACGACCTTCACCATAATAAAGCACAAATAAAATAATTTCAGCATGAGCTATGCTGGTACTCGAACCTAAGTCCCCGACAAACAAGTGACAAGGTGACGACTCAGCGTACTAAGCCACAACCAACTTCTGAAGACAAATAATGATGATCAAATATTTTGATGCAGAAGGGCAAATACAAATAAAGTGGAAAAAACATTCATAGGGTGCCACCGTGGTGCAATGGTATGCACACCCGCCTTGCACGCTGAAGTTCGTGGGTTCGATTCCCTGGCCAGGCAACATCAAATTTTCAACAGTGGCAAAATACTCCTAAAGTGATGTTGGCGACATTCCCTTAGTATTTCAGCCATGTGAAACTTCTCTGCAAAGTGGTGTCGTAAGCCACATCGTTCGGACTCGGCTTTAAAAAATAGGTCCCATATCATTGAGTTTATATGAATCGGGGTGCACTCATTGATATGAGGGAAGGCTCCTTTACGTCGGGGATGTTTGTGGGACAATTATAGTATTTGTGGTGAAAATAGGGTTAGCGCAAAGTCAGACTATAGGTAAGGTTTGGATTTAAATGACTTACCTATAAATGGTAGTTACCAGGCTTAGCCTTCCTGTAGCCACTAAAATAACATCCACGCGTGAAACGTAGCATATTGGTTGGATGTGTAGGACTTCGGAGACCTTTAATTTTTCAATGTACCTCTTAGGTCATAACAGCTCAACTGGGAAGAAATTTAATAAAATTAAACCATAAAAAACTTCGCCTTAATAAGTCAATAATAAAATAAAATTATATAAGTAAGGGATTCTCTGACCGCCGGAAATCTTATCTACTAATAAAAACAAATACGGTCAGAAAATGTAGATTAAAATTTCAAAACACTTGAAATCTGATTTTTTTTTTTAAGTCCCGAATTATCTTTATATCTGGCCCTTCGACCACAATTTTTAGTGCAGACAAACTCTTACTGTCGAATTACAACCAATATAGGACGAAGTACTGATACAAACACAATTACCCCTTTGGACACTGGGAACCCACATTGCAACCACTGAAAAAACCCTGAGAATAACAATAAAATACCTGAAATGGGTTGGCACAGTTATATGGAGCCATTCAAAAAGGTAGATCTATGTCCACAATTTCTAGTCGAGAAGCGTTTTGACCACTAGGAATCCAAAATACAAATTACAACTAATTCGGTCTGCAAATTTCAATGTAACAGAAATCGGGAGGTAGGGAACCTATTTTGACATTTTTGATGGAGTTTTGTTACCACTGGGAAACTCAAATTTAAAAAACAGGTAGTTCGGTCAAAGAATTATGCTAAAATCCCCAGAATACCGAAAATTGGGAGGTACTGTTATATGGGAGCTATACCAAAACATGGACCTACATTACCTATTTTTGGTAAAGAAGTTTCGTGGCTGCAGGGAACCCCAATTTCAAGAAACGTGTAGTTCAGTAAAAAATTTAGCACAGTGCTTTCTGGTAATAAAGTCTGAGAGCCCTCGAAAAACATTTTTACCAAACATTGGTAAAAATTAAAAAAGTAAAAAGTATCAGTCGGCTTTGCCGACAGAGATATAGCCTCAGCCTATGTTTAGGGTCTTTTCAGAATTTTGTGGCCATATTTGACATTTTAACTTGCAGACAAAAATGTTGATTAGAATGAAAGTTCAAAAGTGTTGCGGAGGAGGTATGGACCGACATAGTCCATTATGGAAGTGGATCATATTTTTGGGAGTTATATCTTTTCGATAGATGACGCGCCTGATGAAACTTATACCGTTGTTTGGAAAATTTCGGCAATCCGGAATTTTGTTAAGATGTAGGGTTTGCCATTAAAAATGATATTCTAAAAGTATCCAATGATCCCAAAGCGAAGGCAGTCAATTTTTAAGGGTTATTTTTTAAATAATTTTATATAATAGGCCGGGGTGATTTGTATGAAAGAAAAACAGCTTATTGGGCCCTTTGCGTTTCTAATTCCTGTGGTTGTGCTGAGCAAAAAAGTCCATTAGACTATAAATCTACGATGAAAATCGGGCCTACCGATGTTGTCTTGAAGTTTTTATGAACAAGACAAAAACGCCTGAAAGAACATTTCGATACTTCCGCGATGTACAAAGAGTTTTTAATTATTGTCCTTGTTACAATTTTTGTTTCAGTGTTGGATCGAAAATCTCAATGGTTTGGCTGTTATATGCTGAAATACTCAAAAAACGTGGAGAAAAAACATCAAAATCAGGAGGCTAGATTTTCACCTTAGACGTCTAGTGGACTTTTTTGATCAGTACAATTCCAGGAATCAGAAACGCGAAAGGCCCAATAAGGTTTTAAAATAGCCCAACCCTATTATATAAGCATATTTCACAAAAAAGTTACGAACCAGTTCACCAGCTAAATATTATCTGATCATTATATAAATTATAAGTTATATCCAATTTTGAAGTTTGGACATCCATTTTTGAAATTGTAATCTGACAAGTGCCTACATATTATATAAAAATTTAATTTTTCGTCCATTTCACCCTCTAAATATTGTAGTTATGACCAATAACTATAGGGTTAAATACTGACCGGAACATAACCTCCATACAAACTTTCATGATCGGTCCATAATCAGTCCATAATAGGTTTGATAACTTTATCTTTATCATTATACCAAAATACGGGGGAATTTTTCGCGGTGCACTCTTTCTTAACGTGATGTTTCTAAGAACACCGCTCTCTCAATAAGCTTTGAACTTCTTTAAAATAACGAGTGCATCATAACTTTGTCATTGACAAACTAACAATTTAACACAATAGTTCTTTTCCTCATTTTTTAAGCCAACTTCACAAAAAACAAGCTTGGCCACTTGGCCGTCTAACAACATTTTCAACAATCATTGATTTCAAAAATGTATTTCAATTCAATTTCAATCATCTTGTAGCATTTCGTTTTGCTACAATTGTAATTGCAAATTTCACTTTAATAACGAAATGAAAAAGGAAAGCAAAATTGCAAACATAAAGTAACAAAAAGGAATTGAACAACGAATGAAAAAAGAATGGCCAAGTGGTTGCTACTTTTCTTTTTTAACATGTGAAATTACACATGAAGAAACCCACTTAAAATTTGTTGTTATTCCACATGGAACTGTGTGTATGTTGGTCCCTGTTGATATGTCGACATGGCTAAGTAATAGAAATAGAAACATAGACAGACAATAGATTGGAAAAAGGACAATTCATGTACATATATACATAAACACAAATGTATGTGTGTATTCACGTATATGGGCTCATATATTTGAAATATTTTATGACAATATCATATTCTCATACACACAACATGATGCATACATTGGGTCCTCTGGATACCATGGTGTCTGCCCCGCTCAGTGATGTGTATCGATGTGTAAGACATTTTTACTAGACATGTCATGCTTCAGAGGACATAAAGGCGAGAATAGTGTGAAATAACACAGAGACCAATACAGGACATGTTCAGCAAGAACATGTAGAAAGCAAGGACGACCCACAAATGGATAGACAGACAAGGTTATTTGAACAGTAGCCCAAGTAAATTTTGTGGAGTTTAAAAAATACTGGAAAGGAAATAGAAATGAAGCTACATATATGGCGAATAACAAAAATGTTTTGCAATCGATGAATCCGAGTTTCACCCTATCAGAATTCGCGAACTGTTAATATATTCTATAAAGTATGACTACAATTCTTTAAAATGAAGTGTTTTAGGAGGGATCCCATAATGTCGACCATTAAAATTAATTTTCGTGGAATCTGTGTTGGCATCAATGTAGAAAAATGAGTAAAAATGGGTTGAAGCCAACAAGTTGTTTTATGTTCCCATACGATTTTTGGCTTAACCCTACATTTTATAGACCTATCCTCAAAGAAAGAATCACAGAATACTCCATGGGCAACAAGATTGTAGTGTATGATTTTTCGATATATCCACTGCATCCACCTAAAATTGATGCTGACATTTTGAAGCCGGAATTTTGGGGTTTTTTGAATTTTTTTAATAATCCGGACGCGCAAGAAGATAATATTCCAAACTCATAACACGACTATAAAACTCGTGATTTTACGTCGTTTGGTGCATATCTCATGAGTGTGCTCCTTACAGCATCCTAGTAATTGGAGTCGAAAGGCCAAAATTTCATGCGTTAATTTTTTTACAGAACAAATTTTTTGCGTGTAAAATTTACAACTGTCATTCAATTTGCTTTGAAACCCGCGTGAATTTAGTTTTTTTACGCGACGGTTCTAATGAAGCCTTCCGCGATCGAATTCATCTACTAAAACCGCGGATATAGATACCTTGAAAATCGGAAAATCAGCAAAAATATATTTTGACAAATCCGCGTACTAAACCGCGATTTTCTTTAAATTTTTTTACATAAATGGAAACCTATACTCGCGATTATAATATTTGCGAAAACACGTGTCATAAAAAAACAGAGATACGCGAGTAATATGGGTATTTCGCCAAAAATTGAATGTGGAGGCACATCCGCGGTTTTTGAAGAATCAATTTGAAATAGGTGTATATTGACGTATTTTTGATGGGCGCTGATGAAACCGGATGCGCATCAAAATCGTATGCACATTGCGCGACTTTTACCAACTTTAAGGTTTTTTGCAGTGCATGATGCAACTGGCGGCACACAATGACCGCTGACTGAAACATCGAAATATGCATAAATATTGAAAGAGATTGATTCGCTTTATCCAAAATCGCATGCGCATCAACCGACTTAAACTAATTCGCGAGTAGCAGGCTTTTTAATTTTCATATCTTTTAAATGATAGTAATTTCAATATTACTCTTAATTTCCTGTCCTTATAAGTTATCACAGTAAGCAGTTAAGCTTTCACGGTGGTAAACCATATTTTTTGATGAAGTTTTAACAGTATACATTCATTATTTATGGGATTTTAGCAAAATAGTTGGAGAACTCCCAAATATTTTTTTCGAATTTTTAGAATCAAACCAAAAAAATATTTGCAACAATATTTTCCAACAATAAGTTTTTCTCTTTTGTTGTTGCTATAATATGCAATTTATGTACCCAATCTCCATAAATTTGGTATCATATTTTTCTACGCATTGTCTAGATTCCGCATATATTTTTTAATTTATTTTTGAGGGTTTGTGCGGATTCTGGGAAAGGATAATTTGGATTTACTTCAAAATTTTTTATTATTTGTTGATTTTCCGCGAAAATAATAATAAATTTAATAACTTTTTAAACATCCACGAATAGATATGGAATGCTGTTAACGATTTATGCATACATTTTCTTATAACAACAAAAAAGATATTTTTAAATATTTTTTCTTTATATGAGAATAAAAACCGCTATAACTTTTGCGCGCATTGGCCAATTTCGTGAACGCGAGTAGATTTGAAACCTGATTTTTTTCCTTTACCTCTATACCAAAAATCGTAGATGTGCTCGCAAAAAAAATTTTTAATTTTTTTCAAATGGAATTGTAAAGGAATTTTGTTATTCGCCATATACATAAATGTGTGTATATATTAGATGGAATAAATTGTAATGTAATGAAATCAAATCAATTTATTTGATCAAATCAAAAGCTGTTTGTCACTTATACCTAACATATATTTATGTGAATTACATTTCGAAAAAAGACACACAATCTGAGGGTTACTTCCAAGGGTTCTCCACATTATTTTATTTTTGTAATTCTACTGATATGCCAATAGCTCTAATTTAATATCCCTTTTTTCACATAGTGGAGCTGTCTTGCCTTAACATGTACATAATTTTCTCCTACCATATTAACCTGACCCGTCTATATTCCATACATGTTAGATAGCAAAGATCGATTTGCAATCTATGGAGTTTATGGAGAAGAATGGCAGTAGTTGTAGTTCCCTAAATTTATTACAACTACATAATAAAGATGGTAGGTATGCCCGAGAAATTTATTTCTAATTTCACAAGTACCAATAGCATGCACAGTCTCCTATGGGCGTTTGCTGCTTCCTTTCTTTCTTTTGTATTGTGCATGTGTGTGTGTGTGGAAAACATGGTTATTTGATTTTAGGATTGATTTAAATGGACAGTAGGTAGGTTGTTTGCTTGAATATTACAGGAATAGTAGTTGAATGGTTATTAAGACAGTAGAAGTAGAAGCAACAGCATTGAATTATATTACCATTATTAGTGAAGAATACATATCTTTCTATGTCTATGTATCATGGATCCAATGCATAACTAATGTATAGCTGCAAGAAAAGTGGCAGCTAAAGATGATTGGATGGTTTGTAATCAATTTTATTGTATTCCGTTTTCTTGTGGGACGGAGGGATTTATTCAGTGATTGGATAATAGGCAAATGGGAATAATGTATACAGCCCAATTTAATAAGTGTATATAAAAGAGGTTTTCAAGCATTATATTTCGTTTAATAATATATGGAAAATATTTAAGGATGTGGTACCCAAAAAATTTTATATATTATATAACTATGTTTTAAGTTCGAAGGTATGATTACTCTCTTTAATTACCGAGTTTGATTAATACAGCGTTGATATCCACAATGTAAAAGCCGACAAAATGTTCATAACTTTACGGAGAGACTCGAACCCATAATTTTCTTTGTGCAAGAGAAAGAATAAGTGTCTACTATTCGCCTTTTCGGTTAGGAATGTGAATAAAAGTATTGCAGCACTTTTGGTCAATAACCCAAACTAAAAATTGATTTTCAACCTATTCAACAGTACACCATTGTGTCACTTACACGGGAATTTGTGACAGAAATATTTTAGATAATATATCGAACTGAAATTGTTATCAATGGTTCCTATTAACCTGAAAATACTTGAGTGGTTACCATACAGCCACACAGCAAAAATTTGGAAGCCACATTATTAAGAAGAATTACTAAGAAATGGGTACGGTGACACAGATCGTGTGTGTCCGACTGTAAAATCGAGAGTTGTGAGTTCAACGCTCACCTTCGGAACACGAGGTTTTTGTAAGTAAAATTACGAAGAGATGCTAATGCACATGCAAATGTTTAAACAACCCTTACGCATGGCACAGTGTCCATGGCAGAGTATGTACTGGTGTTGGCTACCAATCAGAAGTTCCCAGTTCAAACCCAGCAGAGAGAAAAATAACAAATATGGAGTGCGTTGAATTTATACAAAAAAGTTCACGTCAACTGTCCTGAAAATATATTTATGCTAACGAGGGTGTATACACTTTCATACGGGCAAAATGTGCCTCATCGAAATAATGGTTTTAGACCCAAAGTATGTTTGTACGAAATGTGTTTCAGACAATTTGGAGTCGATCTAGTAATGTCCGTCCGTCTGTCTGTCTGGCTGGTGCGCACGATAACTCTCGAACGGATGAACCGATTTGGTCCAAAATTTGATTTTCGCAATATTTTGTCCAAACTCAGTTCAAGTTCGAAGATGTGTTATATCGGTCTACTCCTTCCGGTACCTCCCCCACAAAA
Source organism: Musca autumnalis (assembly GCF_047663935.1). NCBI lineage: Eukaryota > Metazoa > Arthropoda > Insecta > Diptera > Muscidae > Musca > Musca autumnalis. The sequence continues at coordinate 312,103,932 of NW_027411644.1, read as the reverse complement.
GTTCGAAAATGTTCGGAAACATTGTGCGCACGATAATTCTTGAAGGGAGTAAACGACTTGGTCCATACTTTGCACATCGTGAAATTTCCACCAAACTTAGATGAGGTTCGGAAAATTTCAGTTAAGGACCTGCTCTCGAATCGTTCTAATTTTTTGTTGTAGCAAATATGTATTCACGGCCCTCCCATACGGCGGTACAAGTTTCATCAGGGGCAAAACTATACTTCCTGAAAAATAGCCTGAAAGTGTCAAAAACCCCTATGACACCGCGTGTAGTGGTTGGAGCGCAAGACAACTCTCGAACGGATCTGCCGATTCGATCCAAAATTTGGCCTTCATAATATTATGTCCAAACTTAGTTTAAGTTCGAAGATAAGCTATATCGATTAACTGTTTCAGGTACCTCCCCCACTAAAATTCAAAAATGTTCGAAAAAATTGTGCGCACGAGAACTATTGAAGGGGAGGACAAATTTGATCCATACTTTACGCATCCTAATATATCTACCAGATATAGATCAGGTTTGAATATTGACTATATTTGTCAATTCCTTCGGGTACCTCCCACACAAAATTTTGAATAAGTTCACTTTAAGATCTGCTCTTGACTAACTTTGATTTCTGTTGAAGAAACTTGCAATCGATTTGCTCTAAAATTTGGCCTTCGTCATATTTTGTCCAAACTTATTTTAACTTCTAAAATGGCCCATATCGGTCTTCTCCTTTGGATACCTCCTCCACAAAAGTTCAACATTTGTGTGCAAGTGCAGTTTAGGGTCTTTTCGGAGATCCTTTGGAAATTTATTCCGACGATGTTCTTTGTGGTCTTGTTTACAGCCATATTATGTTTTCCGTGGATAAGTCCATGTTTCCTGGCATACTGGTCCAACAGGTGTACGATAACCCACTGAAATGACTAGTGCGTTCGATATCTATCGAAAAGTTGTGACTCTCAAAATAAGATTCACTTCCGTAATGCACTATGTCGGTCCATTCCTTCCTCTGCAAAACGTTTAAACTTTAATCCTAATCCACATTTTATTCGGCAAGTTCAAATGTGCAAAAAGTGCCACAAAATCCTGAAAAGACGCTTAATATGTACATTCGATCTGTCCGGAGATGAAAGTTCCATTTCACGTAGGCTGAGCGTATATCTCTGTCGGCAAAGCCGACTGATACTTTTTTACTTGTCTATGTTTTTAGCTTACTTTATACTGCTTTTCAATTCCGTATTGGGAGGCCAAGTGGATGTCCCCAAATGGAAAAACCAGATCGATTGTAACGATCCAAAATCGATTGTACCATTTTCTCGTGACAGCCAATGTATGCACAAGTCTTAAAATTGCCGAAAATGTGCGATATAACACAGGGCAAAAGTTGGATGCCGAGAAGCTACAAACGCAACTATAGCACAAGTCTACTCCGCTCAATTTAACCACATGATGGAAGACGGCACTCCTTGTCCCGAAAATGTGGAAGCAAAGAATAGCTATTTTTTAAACTGTCGAAAATCTATACTTACGTACCTAAACTAACACCTAACAAGTAAAAAAGCATTAAGTTCGGCCGGGCCGAACTTTTCATACCCTCCACCATAAAATATTCATTCCTGTCCCCAACTTTAAGTGAGTACGTTAAAAATGTCAGATAATGTACATAAAATGCTTTATTCGGGAGGCCCTTTTTATGGTGCCTATATCTAACTGTTATATAGGGGTTATAATAAAACATGGGCCTATGTTGACAGTTTTTGATGGGAGCCTTTAATGTCGAATAACTCCTAATTCGGTTTAAAAAATTTAGCTAGAATCCTCAAAATATCGAAAATCGGTACATAACGTGGGAACTTCAAATGTCATTAACAGCTAGTTCGGAGGTATCTGGGCTATACGAAAATATGAACTTAAATGGACAATTTTTGTTGCAGAATTTTTGTTGACTTTTAAATTTCAAATTACAGAAAGTTCGTCCAAAAAATAAAGCTAAGGTACGGAAAATCGGGAGGTTTGTTTTGGGGCTATACAAAAACATGGACCTACGTTCGGTTAAACATTTTAAGTAAAATCCTCAAAGTACCGAAAATCGGGAAGTATCGTTATATTGGGGCTATGTTGAAAATTGTTGATGCAGATGTGTGGTGACCACTACAACCTTCAAATGTCAAATTACAGTTAGTTCTGTTAAAAATTGTAGCTAAAATTGCCAAATTACTGAAAATTGGGAGGTACCGTTACATGGGAGCTATATCCGAACATGGACCTATGTTGACAATTTTTGATGGAGAGGTGTTGTGACCACTAAGAACTTCAAATGTCAAATTACTGCTAGTTCGGTTTAATATTGTAGCTAAAATCATCAAATTACTGAAAATCGGGAGGTACCGTTATATGGGGGCTTTCTTGACAATTTTTGGTGGAGAGGTGTGGTGACCACTAAGAATTTCAAATGTCAAATGTTCAAATTACAGATAATTCGGTTAAAACTTGTTGGTAAAATTCTCAAAATACCTGAAATCGGGCGGTAACGTTATATGGGGGCTATTCCAAAACATGGACCTATGTCCACTAGTTATATAAGTTTATTGACATTTAAGAACCCTAAATGTCAATTGATAGGTAAATCGGTCTAAAAATGTAGATAAAAACGTCAAAATGCCGTAAATCGGGGGTACCGTTATATGGGGGCTATACCAAAACGTGGACCTAGGTCCACAACTTTTGTTATATAAGTTTAGTTAAACTTAAGAGCCCTAAATGTCAAATTATAGCTATATCGGTCTGAAAATGTAGCTAAAAACGTCAAAATACCGTAAATCGGGGGTACCGTTATATGGGGGCTATACCAAAACGTGGACCTATGTCCACAAGTTTTGTCACATAAGTTTATTGACATTTAAGAACTTCAAATGTCAAATTATAGCTTCATCGGTCTGAAAATGTAGCTAAAAACGTCAAAATACCGTAAATCGGGGGGTACCGTTATATGGGGCTATACCAAAACGTGAACCTATGTCCACAACTTTTGTTATATAAGTTTATTGGTACTTAGGAACCCTAAATGTCAAATTATAGCTACATCGGTCTGAAAATGTAGCTAAAAACGTCAAAATACCGCAAATCGGGGGGTACCGTTATATGGGGGCTATACCAAAACGTGAACCTATGTCCACAACTTCTGTTATATAAGTTTATTGATACTTAAGATCCCTAAATGTCAAATTATAGCTAAATCGGTCTGAAAATATAGCTACAAACGTCAAAATACCGCAAATCGGGGGGTACCGTTATATGGGGGCTACACCAAAACGTGGACCTATGTCCACAAGTTTTGTTAAATAAGTTTAATGACATTTAAGAACCCTAAATGTCAAATTATAGCTACATCGGTCTGAAAATGTAGCTAAAAACGTCAAAATACCGCAAATCGGGGGGTACCGTTATATGGGGGCTATACCAAAACGTGGACCTATGTCCACAACTTCTAATATATAAGTTTTTTTACACTTAGGAACCCTAAATGTCAAATTATAGCTACATCGGTCTGATAATGTAGCTAAAAACGTCAAAATACCGTATATCGGGGGGTACCGTTATATGGGGGCTATACCAAAACGTGGACATATGTCCACAAGTTTTGTTATATATGTTTATTGATACTTAAGAACCCTAAATGTCAAATTATAGCTAAATCGGTCTAAAAATGTAGCTAAAAACGTCAAAATACCGCAAATCGGGGGGTACCGTTATATGGGGGCTATACCAAAACGTGGACCTATGTCCACAACTTTTGTTATATATGTTTATTGACACTTAAGAACCCTAAATGTCAAATTATAGCTAAATCGGTCTGAAAATGTAGCTAAAAACGTCAAAATACCGTAAATCGGGGGGTACCGTTATATGGGGGCTATACCAAAACGTGGACCGATATAGCCCATCATCGAACTTGACCTGCCTGCAAACAAAAGACGCATTTTCCCAAAATTTCAGCGTTCTATCTCCATTTTTGTGGATGCTAGAGTGATTACCACAGACGGACGGACGGACGGACGGACGTGCTCAGATCGACTTAGAATTTTACCCTGATCAAGAATATTTATACTTTATAGGGTCGCAAATGAGTATTTCAATGCATTACAAACGGAAAAACAAACTTAATATACCCTCCATACTCTGGTGGAGGGTATAAAAATTCATGGTATGATAAGAAGCATATTTTCAGAAGAAAGAACAGCAAAAACGTGAGCGTGAGAATCTTTAGATGTTCTGGGGCCAGAATGAAGTTAGACTATTTTACAAGGGTGCAGTCATATTCTCCAAAAAGAGCATTTTTTAAAGGTTTTCGTATCGAATATGGGCGGCGATGAAGATTTCTCCAAAACCAATCGACAATTTACCGTTTACCACCTAGGAGAACAATAAAGCAGCTGCAGCTGCTTTAGTCGGCGTAGTCGAAAATAATACAATAAAGGGAGTAACTCCTGTTTTGGAATTAACACTAGAAATTATCATAACAAAGCCAGCTAGGATATAGCCATTTATTTCAATTTCTAGGGTTAATTCCGTAAATGTTATCAAAAAATGAGTTACTCCCATCATTGTTTTATTTTCGACTACGCCAAATCGTATGTGTGGGAGCCCATATGACACATATTTCTTTCACAGGACCATAGTCGTAGACCTCTCACGTATTTCCACATATATAAGCAATCAATGGCTGATCCTAACTACGTAATTTAGGTTAAGAATACGCAAACAAAGTCCGATCTGGGCTTTCTATATTTTTCAAAAGTATACTCAGCACAAATATTTCAAAAGCTGTTTAAATGGAGCGCACAACATCTTCTGTATGAATTCATAACGAAAAACCATCAATAAGATATTTATAGTGTACAATCACAACGACAATCTGGATAACATTTGTAAAATATGGCCTTAAACCCTATTTCAAAAAAATGTGGTCTGATAAGACTGTTAAATGTTATGGTTACAGATTTCTTTTATTCAGAGACTCATAGTGATATTTGATTTGGAACATTTCTTTTTTAGCAATATCCCGAAAAGTGACAGATTTTGTTAGATATTGATCCTGCATGGAATTGTGTCAAATTAACAGTCCAAAATGATAACAAATAATTTAATCCTAAAATATACAAATTTGTAATCGAATTTTCTTATGGAAATAGTATACGTAGATAGATGGTTTATTCTGAAACTCATAGTTGAATTTTGTGTCGAATTTTTCTTGTTTTGACAATTTCAACTAAAACCAAGTTTGGTGGCCCATAGTGAAATTTTACGGAAAATATTTTTGTTTTTGACGTAATCTCTCTAAATTGATGTTTTGTGGGACAGTTTTGAATAAACTCAGATGAAGTCCGACTTTAGCCCTAAAACGTGTTTTTCATTTTTAGAGATTCATGGCGATTAGACAAGATTTACAGATAAGGAGTATTCTGAGGCCTATAAGAAAATGTTATTATAAGCAATTTTGTAGAATATATGGATTTGATATGGTCACATTTCAAAGGAGTCTTAGAAAGATTTTCCGAAAAATGACCCAAATGACCTCTTTTTAATATTTAAAAAATAAATATTTAAAAAATAAATATTAATGTTGCCAAATACACTATATTCCTAAAATACAAGAATTCCAAGATATCTTAACTCGAATATTTCGAAAAAACTAGCAATGGGCGGAACTTGCTCCACCAACTTTCTTTACTTTCCAATGTAAACTTTAAAAACGCCGATACACCTGTCGCATATTTTTAACTGTACTTTCATACCTAGTTTTCAATGTAATTTTTTTTTGGTTGTCGCACAGTGTAATTACGATTTTTTGTGATCTCTTGTATCCGCTATGATATGAGGTTGTAAAAAAGTCATTCTGACTGGGATATTTACCCTTCAGCTATAAAACCTTACGGCTACTAACTATGGCTCCTAAAGCGAGTACTCGATTTTGTCCAAACCTTGCACATTACAGTCGTTCTTTCAATCTTACGTCAAATTCGAAGATGGACTATATCAGCTTTGTTCCTCCAGTCCCTCCCTCACAAAAGTTGAAACGTGCTGACACCTGTTCGTGTTTAATTTTTTTACTTTTTCTCGAATACTGGGCTTGCTTCTTTATATTATGTCTCAGGCTTAGGACACATATTTGTAGGCAAAACAAACAGTAGTAGTTCTCTAACTCATTTTTTGAATTACCAACAAAAATCGGTAACATTAAAATGCAAAATTATAAATGAAAGTTCAAATAAAAGTTGACAACACTGTTGCTATCGGTAGAACTGTACGACTACTTTTTATTGGTCGTTAACTTACCGAATAATATCGTTAATTACTGAAATTTTAAGCATTTTCATTTTACCGAAATTTGTCGGTAACTCAAAAAAATGAGTTAGAGAATCGCACTACAGATCCCTCTTTGGTTGTTTTCAGTGTCAAAATTAAGTGTAACACCGAAAGAAATATTTCGCCATACTGCAATTACTTTTATTTTCCGGCAACTGTTCAACCCAGGACCGCAGTAATACTTTTGGAGGTTCAAAACAAACCACAAAAAGTAAAATATCAGAAAGAGTTTTCCAATATCATACCTAGCGTCAAATATAAATGCATATTTGTCAATTCCATATTAAATCAATATTACTTATTGTAACAGCTAAATTAGTACGTGGCTGATCTTTCAAAATTCATTTCGAAAACATTTTTAAATAGTTTATAAATTCGAAAAATGTAAGCAAATTTTATATCCCCTGTTAACTGCAATTCCTGTACAATTAATTTCATAGCATTATTTGACTAATCAAGACCTTTTATGCATTTGGATTTACGACGGGATACCTCCGATTTCATGTACATTTTATAACAATCTGCAGTTTAGAGGGAAAACAGCTCACACCATTTGATATAGTTTCTCTTTTAGTCAATATAGTTATGCAAAGCGTGTTTAATGTTTAAATAACACCAAAGAACATTATCCTTAATGGTGTATAATTATTTTATCAATTCAAAAGAACATAATTTGTCTGCCAAGATAAACTGCACACACCCCAAAAAAAGTATTAGTTACGCTCGTTGTTTGTGTCGTTCTTTTTCTCTGTGTGTGTCTTACAATTTGTTTTAGGAAAACGAGGACACAAAAAACAATCCACATTGATATAAAACTAAAACGGAAGGAAAAAGTGGAAATGTCCAAAGCAACAACCACCCACAAACATAAACGTGGGACACAAAAGGACGCGAACTTTTGCTATTATTAAAATGCTGGCTGTATAAAGTTTCAGAAGGAGAAAAAGAAGTATAACTTCATGTTTTGTTTTTGTATGTCTTAACAGACGTTTTAATATTTGTAAAGATCCAAGGAATTACAATTTAAATAAAAATATATGGAGAGTAAATGTAGATGGCCAAGTGAAAATAAAAATTTAGCAAAAAAGAATAAGAGAAAAATAAAGCCAGGCAGGAATTAGAGCAAAAGGACATTAAGATATGCATTGAACAAGAGTAAGACAGGCGGCAAAAAACACAACAGGAAGTAAATGCTGGGCAAGTGACAAAAGACATGGCACACAAAAACTCCGCCATACTTATAGGGGGCGAATGAGATAAGACAAAATAAGAAGCAAAAAAAAGTTTGCTCTTTTTCTAATTTTTGGACTATTGCCTGCCCTTCTTTTTCTACAAGAAGAAAGATAAGTTAAGCACAAAACGAACAAAGAAACAGACAGCGACACCAAAACGGAAATTTCTATGCATAAAATGACAAAATTTGTTTAAATTCGTTCAAGTATCTAGAAAGTGGACCAAAAAGAGAAACAGATATCAGGGTGCCCAAGTAAAACAGTTCTATGAATGACCAAAATACAATATATTATGCAAATTTTTTTAAGGAATTTAATATCTGTCTGTGATGGTTAGAGAAAAATCGGCAACAGGAGGAGCAACAGCAATATTAAACCTTTTTAGCCATGAAACTGGGCCCCTGACAGCTTTCCACACTCACAAACTAGGCGTTTGCTCGAACAAAGTGTCAAGTGATAAGAAAATGGAATAAAACAAGCAGGAAAAATTCAAGCCGTAACATCATGAATTTAAAATTTAATTAATTTTAAGTGTTGGCCTAGCTAGCTATGCCTTCTTTATCCTTCTACACCAGCCTGGCTAAGGGTAGTTGTTGCAATAGTAAATTAAATTCAGGCAAAGATAATAGTATTTTGTTGTGGTTATGCCTCTAACCAAGCCATGAAATATGTTGAAGTCTTAAATAGCCATTAAAGTATGCAAAATTTAATGTTATCTTAAATTTCAAAAGTTCAAGTTATACACAAATAGCCATTCTTGGAAATTGTCTCATTATATTGTGATGGGGTATTTATTTAAAGACATTAAATTATGTCATATTATCTTTAGGACAATTAATGAAGCCACAAAGCTTGAGTGCAAGTTGTGCGACTTCTCTTTCGGGGGGCACTTGTGTGGGCGTTAAACTCAGCGACATCGACATTTTCCGCACCCACACACACTCTTACAAAAACATAAACTTTCCAAATGCCACAATCTTTTGGTTTGCTAATGCGGTTACGGAACATTTAGCATTTCTATCTTTATTAAGATTTTATCAGCATATATATCAGCCATACATTTTTGGCCACAAGAGTCGTCATGCCAACCGACAAAACAACCAACCAACAAACAAAGCAATGAAAACACATTAGCAAAAACTCATTCAAAACAAAAATCTAACAATTATACCAAACTCAAATGTATTTAGGAAATGAAATTCTTAGGCTGACTTAAATGTAGCCATTATCTGTCTATCACAATGTCCACAAATAATGTCAGTTTATCTGGTATTAGTTGTATAGAGAGAGAGGCACAGAGAGTGAGAGATATGTACGAGGTTTTAGAAATATGCAAAATGGCAAAAAATAACTTCAAATTCCAGAGACAGCTGACAATTTAATGCAATTACAAGTTAATGGATGAATGAATAAAGTCCATTAAAATTCTAAATTTGAAAAACATTTAGACAGTAGATATCATGGATGCCGCACACATATACCTCACAAACACACACATTTCAGAATAATTGCAAAGAATTCCCAAATGTATACACAAATTTTCAAATCCTAAATAGAAGAGTTTTAAATAAACACACTATTTTCCAACTAAAGATGTAACGAACATTAAGAGAAAGGGTATAATAACCCCAAACTACTATGCGGGTAGGGTACCATAAACTGATGTTGGCTCGCAAGTTTTTAAAGCATCGAAATAAATGGCTGGTGGGCGCAATAAATATCGAAAGAATATTTCTGCAATATTTCTCTCAAACTTAAATCAAGTTCATAGATCGACTATACAAAATAACTCCTGCCGATATTTCTCTCACAAGGATTCAAAATGTTAAGAGCAGTTTTAAGGTTCTTCGAGGATTGTTTTGAAATTTTCATAGAAGGTAGTTTTTGTGATTCTGATTACAACGATACAATATTTTTCGTAGGCAAGACCATGCTTGCCGACATTATAACCCATAGCCTGTTAAAGAAAACAAGTAAGAACGGCGTTAAGTTCGGCCCGGCCGAATTTGTTATACCCTCCACCACGAGTTGTATTGAAAAAAAAAAAAAAACTGAACAATTAGTTTCCTTTCGTTTATGAAGAAGTCGCAATACCAAATTCCAACAGTTTCGGTAAAATGTTGTGGCTAACTTTCAAAAATGCTGTGGTTGCTATATGAAGGCGTGGCCTTGTCCGGACAAATCTTAGGATTTCGAAGACCAAATACCAAATTTGTGCCATTCCAGTGGAATATTGGGGCCAAGCCCTTCAAAATACCAAAAATTGTGTTGCAACGTTCCATGGGGACTATATGAAGGGGTGGACTATACCGACAAATTTAGAGGGGAAAGCTAAATACCCCCAATGAAGAAGAAATAACAAATTTCAGCTATTTCAGTAGAATGCTGAGGCCACAACATTCAAAATACCGAAAGCTGGGATGTGTCGTTCTATGGGCGCTATATGAAGGTGTGGACCTACACCAACAAGACTATTTAACAAATTTTAGCCATTTCGATGGATTATTGTGGCCATAACCTTGAAAATACCGAAACCCGGGAGGTACCGTTCTATGGGGGCTATATTAAGGACCTGTACCTAGACATTTCTGGAGTAACGTTTTGTACCACCAACGACGACTAAATAAAAAAATTCAGCCATTTCGGATTAATATTGAGGCTATAACCTTCAAAATACCGAAAATCGGGAGGTACCGTTTTATGAGGCCTATATCAAGGCGTGGACCTATAGCGACAAAATTCATATGAAAAGTATAAACATCAAATGAAAACTTAGTACCAAAATTCAGCCATTCCGGAGAAGCACTGAGGCCAAAACCTTCAAAATATTTCAACAGACGGACGGATATGGTTATATCAGCTAAGAATTTTACCCCGATATAAAATATATATACTTTATAGAGTCTCCGATGAATATTACGATATGTTACAAACGGAAAGACAAATTTAAGTATACCCTCTATCCAGTTATACCCTCCATCCTGTACAAAATAGTAAAAACCTGGCCGAACTTTTGTACCCCACACTATAAAATATTCTAAACTAAAATGCAATAATAAATGTCCTTTCCTGACACAATTTTAGATATATGTAGCAAGTTTTTAACCACTGGAAACTTCAAATTGCAAATTACAGACAGTTCGGGCAGCAGATGTAGCTAAATTCCTTCGGAAGGTATCGCTATACGTATGGAACTATGTTGATAATTTATTGTGGAGAAGATTTATGACCACTACCGTTATATGAGGACTGTACCAAAACACGGACTTATATTGAAAATATAACCGGCGGTTCGTTAAAAAAAAAATTAGCTAAAATCCTCAAAATACCGAAAATCAGCAGGCCCCGTTATATGGGGGCAATACCATAACAAAAACATATGTTTAGAATTATTAGTGGAGAAATTGTGTGATCACTGGGAACCTCAAATGTCACATAATAGGTAGTTTGTTCAAAACATGTAGCTAAAACACTCACAAAACCTAAATTCGGCAAATGTATTTGTATGGAGGCCTATACAACTTATGGTAAAGAAGTTTTGTGACCAGTGGGAGTGCCAAATTTCAGAAAGTTCGGTAAAAAATCAAGTCAAGTTCCCTAAATTTCGGAAATCGGAAGGTTCCGTTATATAGATGAACATATGTTGACATTTTCTGCTGGAGGACCTTTGTGATTGCTGGGAACCTCAAGTGTCAAGGGGCTATACAAAAATGTGGACCGATATAGCTATCTTCGAAGTTGACCTGCGTATGGAGAAAATACACTCGTGCAAAAATGTAACGTGCTACTTCAATTAACAGTAATTGGTGAACGGAGTGCCGTTATATGGGGGCTTTACCAAACCATGGAACACTGGGAATGTCAAATTACAGATGTTTCGATCAAATAATGCAGGTAAAATCCTCAAAATACTAAAAAATTAGAGGTACCGTTACAGGGAAGCCTATACCAAAACATGGACTAATGATGACATATTCTGGTGTGGAAGCTTTGTGACAGTAGGAAACCCTAATTACGGGTAATTCAGTGAAAATTGAAGCTAAAAACCTCAAAATATGGAAAATCTGAAGGTACCGTTATACGGCGGCTATGTAAAGTCATAGACCTATGTTGTTAGTTTTCGGTGGAGAATTTTAGCGACGCAGAGAACATCAAATTTCAAATTACAAGTAGTTTAAAAATTGAACTCAAGATACCGAAAATTGGCAGGTACCGTTATATGGGGGCTATACCAAAACATGGACTTGTGTTGACAAATTTTGGTGGAGAAGTTTTGTGGCCACTTGGAATCTCAAATTTCAAATTACAGGTAGTTCGTTAAAAACAATTTAGCTAAAACCCTCAAAACACTAAAAATCGGGAGGTACCGTTATATGGGGGCTATACCAAAACATATACCTATATTGAACATTTTTTGATTGCAGTTGTTATAACAAATAATTTCGATCGTGTATTAATTCAGTTAACATGTTATGGTTACTCTGTATCCAGACTCAAAAATTCTTCACCTTGGAGTGGTCGCGTCCATAAAGAATCAGGAGAGAATTGAGGTGTCACTCCACATGCTGGGCATGTATTGTAATCGTGGTCCAATACGAATTGTCGTCCGGATCTTAACTCGGCTAAAACCACTCGTGTTTGCCCTGGAAGCTGGCGTTCTTCTGCTACAATTGATAGGGGGTGCGCGACTGAGTCAGTGTGAATGCTATCCAAGCCTACCTAAGGTTTCCTAAATATTCCCCTTTACACCTTTGGACTTATCTCTCTAAATTATGAATATCTCTCCAGACGTGCTTCGGTGGGTAAATCCTGTCCATTAAATCTTGATAGGGATGCTCAATGCGATAACACTCAAGGAGGTACTGCGTCGCCAACATCCTGTTGTGTTGATGTACCGGTAAAACTTTCGTCTCCTTCGTCACCGGTAAAACTTTTGTTTTCATCATGAGATCCTCATGAGATCCCCCTGTTGCAGTCCTTAGAGCGCCAATCTGGCAGGTTATTAGGATACCACTCTGCCGCCGCATACCTTGCCCCAAACCGGCCTATTGATATGTACGGGGTTAGGAACTTGTTCCTACTTCTGATGTTATCTGATCTGAGCCAGTATATAACATAGATCACTATGTTCAACATGAAATATTTTTCAGTGGTGACAAATGTTGGCGACATTTCCTGAGTATTTCAGCCGTATTAAACTTCTCTACCAGTGGTGTCTTAGATTCCGCTGTCTAATGATATATGTTGTGGCATCATAATAGGTCAATGGGGAAATTATAGAGCTTATCAAACAGTGGGCCACATTTTGAGGGGGTAGTGAGCAGGATAAATTGCACTGAATATTCTACATCTAGATTCCATTTTTCATATACGGCCCGTCTTCTCTTTTTTGTATATTCTCCATGCAATGGTAAGCACGCCGTCTTACACTCAGTTTGACCGGGATCGATTCCCTGGCCGGGCAAAAACATTATACTTTCCTGCTGTGGCAAAATGCCCCCCAGCGTAAGGTATCCAACATTTCCTGAGTATTCCAGCCATGTAAAACTTCTCTATAAGTGGTGTCGTAAGGCACGTCATTCGGACTCGGCGATAAATAATAGGTCCCATATCATCCGAAATGTTTGTGGAACAATTATTATTATTTTATGTCATCGACAATAAGACCCAACGCCAAGTTCGTACAATCATCCGCATACACATACAGGTTTCACTGTATGTGAATAGTTTGGCATGGTTTACGGTATCGAAGGCCTTCGATAAGTGTCTCCATGGCAGTTCGTTCGCTATTCCCGAAAATTTGGAAGGTACCATTATGCTTGGGCTATATAAAAATTCGGGCCGATATATCCATCTTCGAATTTAATCGGCGTATGGAAAAAATAACCTCGGGTGCAAAAATGTATCGTTCCAAATTCTATTATTGAGTGAAACCGGACACTTTTTCAAAAACAAAACAAATCGTCGGCTTTCGTTTTTCACTTGCAACAAAAGGATCGGTCCTTAAGCTCGACTCTAACGAGAAATTAATTAAAAATTTATATTAAATTTATCTTCGCCTTAAAATGCAACATTTTCAAATAAATTTAAAAAATATAACTTTTCATTTTATTTTTTTATTTAGGAAAAAAATTTATTGACAAATTAAAAAAAAATTAGAATAAAAAGTAATTATTCGAATCCCACTACCAAATAGGACTTAAAATTGTTGTAATTAACCGTAGAAAATCGAAGATTACAACCATTGTTAAAAATTGTTTTTTAATATTAAATCGCGAAAATTTCATCCAAGCCCAACGTGAAACATGTTTTTTTTTCGCTTTTGATTAGACAGCTGAAAAAAATCAAAAAAAAAATTAATTGGACCAATACTAAAGAAGTTATGAGTATCTCTTTGCCTAAAGATTTGACAGACTTCGACTTTTTTAAGAGATACCTCTGGAGCCATTTGTAAAAAAAAAATGAAAATATTCTTAAATGTTTTGTTGATGAGCTGCTAATCACCACAGCAAAAAATAAAGAAAATCAAAAAGCACTTTTTGAAAATGTGTCCGATTTCACTCAGAAATCCATATATGTATGTATTTATATGGCCGAAAATTATACTTCCAATGCGTCAAAAGTCACAAAATGCTTGATAACGGCAAGTGCTATAGAAGTTGGACTAGAGAAGATATTGTATCAGTGAAAATTCTCTATAAGATTAAGCTTTATGATTTTTTTATAAGTTTTAAAATTTTTGTTAAAAAAAAGTTATTTTATAAATTTCAAGGTTAAGTTATAAGTTTATCAGAACCATTTACTAATTTTTGGGCAACATTGTAGCACAGTATAATTAAGCCCACTGTTTATTTTACCTATCCCAAAAATTCTTAAAAAATTTGCGCCGAAATCTTTCAAAAATTATTTTGTCAGGTACAAAAGTTTGTTTAAAATTCTGTATCACCCACCCAACAATGTACGCCTTATATGTCTTATATTCGAGGATTTAAGTTGTTCTATGGTGTAGGGAATTACTTCCGACTGAATTAATACTTTTTACTCATTTCTGTTTATCATCCCAAACCTTAGTATAGCTCTAATAATTTCCGTTTTTTTTCTTCTGATTAAAAAATTTCAACATTTGTTGTACCTTCGGGATTTTGCATAATTCTGATTGTATGAGAAATTACAAAAAAATATGATCTGTCTATTTCTGATAGGAAATGATTCCTACAGCCCCTTAGGGATTTACTGTCGATAAGCTTTACTGAAAATAAAATATTAACAATTTGCCATCCCCTGTTACTAATAATTCCATAGATCCCAACATATACAGCAATTATCAAATATGTATGTATATACATATGCCCTTTATGCCCTCAAGTCAGATTTAGTAATTAGCAGGAAAAATATTGAATTCAAACGAACAGATAAAACAACAAATTTTTGCAAAAAATAAAACACAACAATTGTTTAACTGAAACCATAGATTAAACAATGTTTATAATTCTAATTAAGAACAAATTATATAGGTTTTGTTTTAGAAAACATGAAAAATGGTAATGCTAATATTAGAATAATTAAACGAAAAACAATATACCCTAAGGATGTATGGATGATAATGGATTGGAGTTTTAAGTTAATTTGTAAAAACAATATTTTAAATATGTGAATAAAAAATAATACAATTAGTAGATAGTTAAATAAAAATTTAGTCGTTTTATTTAAAATTTGAAAAGAGGAAAAAAACAGCAAGGCACAATAAAAATGTTTAACAGTAAGTCCAGCGGAGCTCCTCGGGTCACTACAAATAAATCGTAAAATGTTAAGTAAATATTGAAATTACCACAGAGGATGTGTTTCAATGACGATATCTTAGTTCTCATTTTGAATTTTTGGTTGACTTGTTCAGGTCCAAAAATTCAAAATGGGATGATATTGCCATTAAAACACATGAGTATTATACCTACATTAAATCCTAACTTGGAGAATTCCATTTGAAGGAACAGTTCTTCAATTGGGTTTCACCGACCACAATGTTTATTCTCCAAAACAGTTGATAAATTCTAACTTTGAAAATTCCATTTGAAGAAGCAGTTCTGCAGCGATACTTCACCGGCCACGATGTTTCTTATCAAAAGCAGTTGATAAGAATCACCAAAAAATTTAAATTTTCCAAGATAAATTTATTCAATTTCTATGCTAATAAAGACTTGTCACATAATCCCCTCGAAACAATTGAAAAGCGTATATAAATCTCATAGCTGGATATCAAAATTAAAGTTAATGCTGACTAAACATTTGTTTTTACCCACAAAGACATTTTACCAAGAAAATCTTTGAAACAATTTTGTAAATATGTATTTTTCAGCGGGGTTGCTAATATTCTTCTACTCTCTCATGCAAACGCCCTTTATCCTGCAAACGTACTTGGTTTTTAAGTTTTGCTACGCTGAAAATCCCATTATTGTTCGTCGAAAAAAGGTAACTTTTTTCAATTCCGATCCACATAATAAAATAATAGGATTAAAGCGTAAAAAGAGTTGAAAAGTCAGACAAAAGTATATAAATATACAACTATTATATAACTACAGAAAAAAAGAACAGCCCGAGAGTAGAGGATAATTGGCTCGTAATACCAACACGATAGAAACCACCAACAGTTGAATGTAAAAGTTTTCCTAACGCTGATTATGACTACGACGATGACAACCTCAACCGTTGACTTCCTACTCGTTGTTCTTGTGTTCGAAAAATGCCTTTAGCACACGTACATGCATGACTAGGGCAATGTTATTTTTATAAGCGTATCAAAGTGTTTGTCTCACGGCTGAAAAATAAAAGTCACGACATGAACATAAATTCAACCACTACCACCACACACACCAAGAGCATCGTCATCATCTATCCTATAAACACAAATCCGTGCCGTGAAGATTATACTCCTTCCGCAGTTTGTTAGTTTCACTTGTAATCGTTTTCGAAAAGGCTTAAAGGTGTTGGAATGTGTCTTTGTGTTTGGGTGAGTTTTTGTTAAGGGAAAGGGTACATTTTTTGATTTCTCAGCAAATAACATTTTTTCGGTGTAGGAAAAATAAATAAAATTTGGAATTTTCCTGTGACAAAAAAAAAAAAAAAATAAAAAAATCACTCCCATGCGATAATTATTTCACCACGGTCTTTCTCATTCCATGAGGCGATTATATTTATTATGTTTTCTTACAACTACAACTTTAAACTTGCACAAATTCGTATATTGCTCCATATTTTTATCATCTTTCTTTTCTTTAGAAGAGTTGAATATTATCTTTCAAACAAGCCATATATATAAATCGGTTAACAAATAACGAAGTTATAATTTTTTAAGTGTGGTTACAAAATTTTTTTTCTCGGGTTCTTAGTAGATAAAAACAACACCAGTATATTGCAAATAACAAATTAGTTAAAAATATGTGATTTATGCTACTTTAGTGTGGGTTTTTATTAATATTTTGTATTATGAAGGGGATTCCACCCAAGCGTATTATTTATATTGCTTTGAAAAATTATAATATATAATGCGCTCGGGTGGAAGCCATTAAAAAATACAATATATTAATTAAATATACAGTTAAAACACCAAAATTGCAAACAAGAATTCAGCGGGGGCCAAGTCCGCTAAATACGGTTATTGAGGCATGATAACTTGTTATTTTTTTCTTTTTTTTTGGCCAAAAACTCGCGCACAAAAATCGATGTTTAAGCTGGTGCGTTGTCATGGTGCAATATCCCTGAGTTGTTTTTCAACAATTCTGTGAATTTCTGGCAAGAATCTATGATGCCCCACGATATGCAGTAGAAGACAACATTGTGCAATTAGACAATTAGAAGACAACATTGAGCATGTGGCCGAACTCGTTGTGCTTTCTCGGTCATCTTCTCAATGTTCTTTAAACCGGATATATATGTCCGTCAAAAACAAAAAAAAAAAAAAAAAAAAAAAACGGCGAAAATAACGATTATTTTTTATCTGCTTCTTAAGCAGTGCAAAATTCGGACTCGATCCATCCAGAAAAAAGTAGGTAGGACGCTGAAATTTTGGAAGTATGCATCTTTTGTCTGCAGACAGGTCAAGTTTTGGTGAAGCCCCGATATAAAGGTATGGACCGATTTAAGGTATGTTTATGTTTATGTTTATGTATGTTTTTGGCTACATTCTCAGGCCGAATCAGCTAAAATTGTACATAAAGGGTTCGAAGTGTCCGAAAAAAATCTCCACCACAACATTTTCATCATTTAATTTTTGGATATTGGTATTTTGAGGGTTTTAGCTACATTTTGAGAGCGAACTAGTTATAATCTAGTACAGTCGGACCTCGATTATCCGTGATGGTCGGGACCGGAGGCATTACGGATAATCGATTTTCCCGGATAATGGAGGCAATGCTTTTATGCAGTTTTTGAACATATTTTTTTTATTAAAAATAACATAATATTGTACGGTGATATGAAAATCTACAATTTTTATTAAATTTGTTACAGTAATCCACGAAATTTTAGAAGGATAAATAAATATAATCATCATCATATTCATCTGTATTGACTTTGCCCATGGTTTTTGTAATACCATAAATACACAAATTGTGTAATACTGGAGAATTTCCAGTTTTCGTTTGTTTACCTTTTGTTTGCTTAATCAGATTAATTGGAAAGTGTGTTTTTATTCCCGGGTAATGAATTTTATAACGAAAAATAGAAGAAATGGGAAAAAATCCAACATTTATTTTCTATCACGGATAATGGAGGTTCCCCACGCAGAGAAAAAAATATGTTTGATCCAACAATATTCCAAGAGCAAAATATGTATTGTTAACATATTGTTGGATTCCTCATGTAGTATTGTAAATCCAAAAATAGTTTGTGTCAACTGAACAATATTTCTCTCTTTTCTTCGAAAATTTGTTTCTCTTCTCTCACTATTCGATGCCGTGTTGAAAAAACAATTTTGGTGAGTTGTGGTGTGTTTGTATGACATGCTGCCTTTACCTTTGTTTTTGTGTGTATGTACTTGTGAGACTCTTGTTTTTATTTGTTTCTGTTTTGTTTCATTCTTCTTTCCTTTTCATGTTTGTTATGGTGTTTAATTATTCCTTATGTTGTGGTATATTCTTGTGGCTTTTTGTTTGTCTTTGTTGTCAGCCAATGCAGCAAACCATGTATTGTGTTCATCAATGATTGCAATATTATACGCGACATTTATATCCAAGTTATGCGAAAAGTGTATATGAGAAGTATATGCACTGAAATCAAAAATTTCTGGGCTGGTTTTCTGTATTGACAATACTTTTTGTAAACAAAATTAGATTATGAAAGTTCCTACAATCGGTATTGTTAACGATTTTAACAATATTGCGGAAATTCGAAAGTTGTTTTTGTTTTCTATGTTTGGAACAAAAGATGGTATTTTTGGATTTGGATTACAATGTTTGAACAAAATAAATACATTTTTGGAACCAAAACATATATTTTTGTTCCAACAAAAGCGAAAAATATTTTTTCTCTGCGTGCCGGATAATCGATTCAGGGATAATCGAGCTTCAACTGTATTTAGAATTCCTACTGTTCAAAAACTAATCTACAAGAAGTTGTGGACATACGCCCACGTTTTGATATAGCCTCATATAACTGTTTCCCCAGATTTTAGGTATATTAAAGATTATGCTGTATTTCTTGTCCCAACAAGCTGTAATTTGTAGAGTTTGGCAATCTCGTTCACCGTTCACTGTCCTCGTTCAAAAACGTATGAGCAACGTCATACAAACCAACTTGTGAAATTATGTATACGCAGTTTTGTCATACACACTACTGGAGTCCATTGTACTAGATGGTGAAGCGGATCGTTCAATTGAACGAGATTGACACAACTCTAGACATTTAAGAAAAGGTGGTCGTACAAATTAGATTCAGCGAAAATTGCACTGTACTGACTGACCGTCTAAGACGTAGCGCGTCTACGCGTTGGCCGCGTGCCAACATTTGATAGACAAAAACATAAAAAAATAAATACCAAAGAATGTTCTTTCAAATTATAATAAACATTTCACATTCAATTAGAATTTTCTGCGTTTTTTTTTTCTTTTAACAATTTAGGAACCTCTAGTTGTATCACACTATATAACGGTACCCCCCGATTTTAAAAATTTTGAGAATTTTTGCTAAATTTTTTGACGCAACTACCTGCAATTTGACATTTGAGATCCTTAGCAGTCATAAAACTTCACCACTAAAAATTGTCAGCATTTTTTGGTATATACCCAATATAACGGTACCTTCCGATTTTAAGCGTTTTGAGTAGAATCTACATTTGATGACAGAACTATGTGTAATTTGGCATTTGAGATTCCCAGTGGTAACCAAACTTCTCCACCGAAAATTTTTAAAGTAATTCAATGTTTTGGTATAGCCCTCATATGACGGTACCTCCTGATTGGTATTTCAGGAATTTAATTTTTAATTTCCCGGTTCCCAGTGATCACAAAACCTATCCACCACATTTTGATATAGTCCCCATATAAAGGTGGCGCTCGATTGAAGACATTTTTATACCATCAGTCTTTAGGCCAAAGAGGGTGTAAGACTTTAATACGACGAACGTGACTCCAAGTATGTTTGGACGAAATCGGTTTCAGAAAATTTGGAGTCGATTGAGCAATGTCCGTCTGTCTGGCTTGCTGGCTAGTGCGCACAATAACTCTCGAACGAAGCTGTCGATCAGGTTTAAAATCTGGCATTTGTTATATTAATTCCAAACTTAGTTTAAGTTCGAAGATGGGCCCTAGCGGTCAACTACTACAATCACCCTCCCCCACCCAAACTTCAAAAATTGTCACTAAAATTGTGCGCACGAACTCCCGAATAACATCCATGGGGTTCGAAAACGGATTATATCGGTCCACTTTTTCGGGTACCTCGCCCGTGCAAGACGCAGCCTTTTGTAATAAGATCAGTCCTAAAGTCGCTGGTAGGCCGCACTCTGGGTGCTGACGAACATACCTTAATGACCTCTCACAAAGCAATAGGCCGGTCTGGGGAAAACTATGCGGCAGCAGCGCAAGTGATAGCGCTATGCAGTGGAAGCATATTCATCTTCATGGGGAGACGAAGGTCTTACAGGCGCATCAACACAACAGGGTGTTGTCGACACAGTACCTGCTTGGGTGTTATCGAAGTGAGCATCCCTGTCACGATTCAATGGAGAGGCTCCCAGACACTTCAGGAGAGATCTTCGTGTTCTAGACAGAGATCTAAAGGTATAAACGAGAACCTCTAGGCCCACGAGCGTATCAGGCAGGCTTAGATAGCATTCACACTGATGCAGTCGTGCAACTTCACCCGCAACCCCCTTCCAACCATCACAGCAGAAGAACGTCAGCTGCCAAGCCAAACACTAGTGGTTTTAGCCCAGTTAAGATCCGGACGATGCAACCGCCACACTTCATATTGGGTCGAAATTGATGTCACGTTACCCAACACATGCCTGTCATGTGGATTGTGACCACACGACACAATGCATTTGTTTAGCTGCCCAGTAAACACCACTCACCTCTCTACTCAAGTGGCAGAATTTTTGAGTGGAAACAGAGGTACCAGAACCTGATAACTGAAATAATACACGATCATACATATTTGCATTGCAACCACAACACCAATTATTCAATAGTAGTTCGGAATATTTCATGGTGGAGGGTATAAGGAAGCCCTTCAATTTATGCCGTGTTTAAGGGACTAGTTCAGTTTGTTGATTGGAATATGGAGCATCTGACCTTTATGATTGCTACGTTTCCATTGTCAGGATTGTGTGGTCCCAGTTCGACTTTATTCAATACATCTAATCGAGTGTGACGTTTTGATTGATGGAACAAAGTAGTGATCCGAAACGGCCGCATATCCAGCACTCTGAGCGAGTGCTTTTCAGTACAACAAAAAGGCCGATTTGGTTTCTTGTGACTATTTTTCACTTTTGGCAAAGCAATCTCCAAGAACAAAAACAATGTTACGGCGGGCAGAGGTTATCAGTTTTTTTGATGGGCTTTTACAATATGGTTTCATTTTACTCATCATTTCGGGGCAGATTGGGCTAATTTTGAATAATTTAACTTTTATTCCAATTGTAGGTGGTCAATCATTGGGATGAATACGAAGGGTTCCGATATTACAGCTGTAATACAGTGGCTCCGTCGAGTAGTGGTAAGCATGTTTCCTTCGACACCGAATGCCTGAATTTAAGTGCCAAGCAACACAGTTCCAACAAAATTCCTCTCTAAACATCTTCAACCAATGCGCCAGCAAAATTCCATTTCATTGACATTGAAAATAGGACGGGATTACCTTTGTTGATACGGAAAAGTTCACACTTGACCTTTCGGTAATTTTTGTTGGAAATAGTTATAATACAGATTGATCCTTTTGGGTGTTTTTGTGGTACTTTTTGCCATTCCCTTGCACTTTTTGTAATGCTGTAATAGTGTAAACTGTACCTTGTTTATCGCTATCAGACCTATTTCATAACTCATCGGGCATATCAGATGCTGGATGGCTTCTTTCCAATTTAGTTTTAATTTTAAATCAAAATTTTTTAATATTTCATTTTTATTACTAAATTTTGACACCGTGATCCAACTGACCTTCGTCTCTGACCCCACCACAATATCTCAGAACTTTTATGTTCATTTAAATACAGCAGTTTGCAGTATCAACATCATCGTCATCATCATTATCTTTCGTGTCAAACCCAAACGATGTCATACAATAAACTCAATTTAACATAAAATAATCGTTTATATAAAAGTTTTTCTTGTTGCTGTTGTTGTTTTCATAATTTCTTTTTGTAGTTTTGTTTCACCCCTGCATTCTGTGCTGATCTGTATGTGACAACACTCATTTGATTCCATTTTTATTGTATTGTTTTTTTTTTGTTATGCTTTTTATTTTCATTTTATGTATCAAACAAAAAATGTAATGGAAAATAAGTGAAACAGTTTATGTCGGTGTGTGTGTGTGTGTGATTTAACCAAGCATTTTTAATAATTTAACGTAATACACACAAGTGCCAAGGTATATTCAGCTTTGTTTTAAGCAGACATACATAAGTACCTGGTTGCATACACACAAGCAATACACTCCAACCCACCCGTCACTCCCCCTTTCCACCAAAAGAGTAAAATAATGCAAGTGCACAACAAAATAGGTTTTTGTGTTAAATATTGCAGCGTATGCAGTTTTCAAAATGCGTTAGTATGGAGGGTTTTTTTTTGTTTTGCTTACTTGTAAGTGTGTTGAATACTGTATGTGTGTATTCAATACAAACACAAACAGACTTGCATGTTCTATAATGTCCTTTAGTTGGGTGTTTGCCATTGTGTATGTGCTTTCCTTTGTGTGCATTGTATTTATTCCTTTCTCTTTCGCTTTGTTGACAGTATGCATAAAGTAGATACTGTTGTGCAATTTGCTGCCAGCTTAAATTTCACTACCACCGCGCGCTATCACCCATTTCCCCATTTCTGTCATTGCCACAGCCACTACAAACTGTGATAATGATTACGGCCACTATTTTCTTTTAAGATGTTTGCTTTTATGCAAGGTGCACATTAAAGTAGAAGAAGACTGACTATACGATGTTGATGACATCAAATGATACGCAGAGACACAGACAATTTAAGTTTTCTTCTTTTCTTAAATGGTCTTTATTAAGGTATTCGAAATTCCATAGTAACGAAAAATATGAAAAACATATTTCCACGAATATCCCAGGGGGGTTATTGGGATACTTATCGCCTATCAAAGGATGGAACTTGCCTCAATTTTTAGTACAATGATATTACATATCCTTTGATGGCTTATTAAAGCATGCAAATCTCAAATAATTATTCCCACATATCGTGAGGGTTGATGACAGTTTTTGAAAAATTATTTTAAAAATTTAATTTGAGAATTTAAAATGTTTCATTATCCTAAAAATACATTATTCCTAAAAATTGATATTATCCAACTTTTGCATATAAGTACCGGTATAAAGATAAGTTTCCTCAATGACATTAGAAAGATTTCACCCTAACCATAAACTTCGTTGTTTATATCATCATCCGTGAAACATTAAGGATTTTCTAATTTTATCATCATCCTAATGCCACTGTCTATAATTTATATGTGTTCTCAACTAAATAACCCACACACATACATACATAAAGATATTGGCAGAGTGGTAAAAGTTAAAATTTTACTTAAAGGCTTAATAAAGTTTATCGTGTGTATACCTCAGTCAAGTACTTATACGTACATAAGCAATATCTAATAAGTAGTTCTTGACTTAGTTTATAGCTGATACGGCTTCCACATGAACTTAAATTGCTTTGGGCTTATTTTGAGCAAGTATAAACTTCAAAGGTTTTGAACCAAAGTACAAAGCACAAAAATTAATACATTTAATAGATACGTAGCAGGAACAAAGGTGAGGTGGAAATTTGGAAAAGGAGAGTTTGGGGGAATTAGTATAATTATAATGTCATATGATTGATATTGATTTTGTTTTGTAGATAAAAAAGTAAATAAGAATTAGTTGGTTTTGTCGACAACTTAATAACCTCAACCTGTGACTGTACAAATAAAACTTTAACAGATGTGGCAGACCTAAATGCACTATGGGCGTTTACCTAATAAAGTAGGCATTTTGCAGGTTTTGGAAGTATTTATTCAGCATAATTTTCTGGCGGTAGAGGGATACAAGTGGGCCTAACATTCCACCGACAAGCACAATCAACAGAGTGTACGCCAAACAAAATTTCCTCCTTATGTTGCAAGAATGCCACTTGTGTAAGGTTTGTGGAACATTCAGGTAGTTATTGATAGAAGTATGGAGAAGAAAATTATAGCAAAAAACACAAACACTATTAAAAACCTGTGTGAAGTACTCGGTATTGTGACAATTCGATGCCTATATTTCAGGAATGTTGCCTAAGCAAAGAAAAAAATAAAACAAGTAAAAACAGCGTTAAACAGCCGGGCGAACTATCCACTATAAATTATTAGCTAAAATCCTCAAATTCCGAAAAACGGGGGTTAGTGTTATAGTTTGTTATACGAAAACAGGAACCTATGTTGACAAGTTTTAGTGGAGAAATATTGTGATATTACGAATCTCACATATGAAATTACAGGTAGTTCGGTCAATGTAGCTTAAATTCTCATAATGCTGAATATCCGGAGGTATTGTTATATGGGTTGTAGTCCCAAAACATGGGACTATATTGAAAATTTTTAGTGAAGCGTTGCGACCACTTATTTACTTAGCTGACCCATTACAGAACATTTGTTCCATAGACCGAACTAAGAAAGGATCTTCAATTCTCTCTGTTTAGTGCTTCGCTTTTTGGAATGCCGCGCCTTGTCATATCTTCATCCACTTGTTTGCACCATCTATTCTTTGGCCTGTCAATTCTGCGTGCACCACCATGTGGCTGGAATTTATACGCCTTTTTAGCGGGTTCATCATCGCTCATTCTTATGATATGGCCTAGCCAACGCAATCGCTGCACATCGATACGTTTAACTATGTATATTGATGTCGTTGTATAGCAGATGCAGCTCTTGGTTCATGCCTCGTCGATATTCACCGTCAACGCAGATTGGTCCTTAGATCTGTCGAAGAATTTTTCTCTCAAACACGCCAAGCACTGTCTTATCTGATTGTGCAAGTACCCAGGCTTTGGAACCATACATCAGCACGGGTAGTATCAGTGTTTTGCGTTATTTTTGTTTGATGAGATGTGGCCTTGTTTTTAACTGCTTACTTAAGCCAAAGTAGCATCTGTTGGGCAATACAATTATTCTTTTTATTTCACAACTGATGTCGTTTGTTGTGTTTACGGCGGTGCCGAGATATACGAAATCTTTTACTACCTCAAAATTATAGGAACCAACTTCAACAGTTGGTCCGATCTCAATGGACGCATTGTGCGTCGACACCATCAGCTTGGTCTTCTCACCGTTTACTGCCGGACCCACTTTAGCAGATTCTCCTTCGACCTTCATAAAGGTATCGGCTACTTCTTTTACTGATCGCCCATGATGTCTATATCATCAGCATAAGCAAGTAACATGTGGCTATTGGTGTGGATTGTGCCACTTCTTTTGACGTTTTTCTCTCTTATAACCTTTTCTAGCAGGATGGTGAAAAGATCACACCAAAGGCTGTCTCTTTGCCTGAACCCTGTTTTTTTGTACAAAACACTTCGGAGAAGTTTTTTCCTACTTTAACTGAAGATCTTGTGTCAGTTGGAGTCATTTTACAAAGCCGCGGTGATACCAAATTCAGACATATCTTGGAATACCTTTGAACGTAGCGGGCTGTCGAAGGCTGCTTTATAATCGACAAAAGGGTGGTTGGTGTCGATCTGCATCTCTTGGGTCTTCTCGAGGATTTGCCGCAGGGTAATTATCTGGTCAATGGTGAACTTGCCAGGTCTAAAGCCGCATTGGTATGGTCCAATTATTTCGTTGACCATGGGCTTTAGTCGTTCGCACAATATCCCTGACACTATCTTGTAGGCGATAGGGAGAAGACTTATGCCCCTATAGTTGGAGACGGAACACAGGATGCTCAGGTTCCAATCGTCGAGTACGCGTTCTTCCTGCCAGATGGAGCTAACTAGCTGATGCATACCCCTTATCAGCGTACCGCCTCCGGTTTTAAACAGCTTGGCTGGTAAGCCATCAGCTTCTGCTGCTTTATTATTCTTCAGCCGGTTTATTGCTGTTTTTATCTCATCTTGGCCGGGTGGTATACATTCAATACCATATTCTAGATCTGTGGTATCTTCGTCGACTTCGCTAATATTGGATACCAAAAGTTTGGAAAAATGCTCTTTCCATATCCTCAGCACACTATCTGTATCAGTTACCAGATTACCTTGCTGGTCTCTACAGGAGGATGTGCCAGTTCAAAAGCCATGAGTTTTATGTTTCACTCTTCGGTAGAATTTTCGGACTTCATTCTGTCTCCTGTATATCTCGATTTGTTCACACTCCCGCTTTTTTATCTCTCTCTTTTTCCTGCGGAAAGGACGTATCTCCTCTCCCCTTTTCTCACGATACTTCTCTCGTGCGTTGCTACTGATTGTAAAGTAGCCCTATATGACGCATTTTTCTCTTCGGTAGCAGCACGACACCCCTGGTATTACCATGGATTCCTTGCGACCACTAAGAATATGAAATGTGAAACAAGTAAGAAAGTATCAGTCTGCTGTGCTGACGGAGATATACCTTCAGCCAATGATAAAAAACAACAACAACAAAAACCAAACTGAAAACAATAATTATGCCGTATATAAAACATATTGACTTTGTACCACGAGTTTGCTTTAAAATCTGTAATATGGGGGTAGTATTAGGAGGAAGTATTGAGTTACTCCGGAAAAAAATTGTACCGTTGCCTATGAGGCCGCTTGAACAACGTGATGAGAAAAGAATCAAAACAATGCGAGAAGAGCTTTTAAACTTCATTTTTTTCGAATTTTGTATGGAATGTACCCGAAAGTGTGGACCGATACAGCCCATATTCCAACCTGATACATGACTGGATGAAATAATATGATGTGCCAAGTGTACAGAGATCAGAAACGAGAATAATGTTGCACATTTGCCATTTTGGTTGGTGCAGTAAGGGTTTCTCAGCAGCTTTTAGGTCAATATCTCAAAGTATGGACTTGCGCAAGAAAAAAATTTTACCACTAGAGCAACCTACTGACAAAAAATCAAAACGATCCGAGCAGAGCTCTTAAACTGCACTTTATCCGAATTTTGTGTGGGAGGTACCCGAAGGAGTGGCCAGATATAGTCCATATTCGAACCCAACCTATATCTAGGAAGGAATAATACGATGTGCAAAGTTTGAACCAAATCGATTGCTCCCTTCTGTAAAATGGTGTGAACGATCACCATTTCATAGAGCAATTTTGAACTGTTGTGGGCGAAGTACCCGAAGGCGTGGACCGATGTGGCCCATCTTCGAACTTAAACATGATTCAAATCGGTTGATCCGTTCGAGAGTTATCGTGCGAACCAGCCAGCCAGCCAGACAGACGGTCGGATATGCGTAAATCGACTCAAACGAATTTTGTCCAAGCATACTTGGAGTCTAAAACCGTTATTTCGACAAGGGGCATTTTTGGTCGTATCAAAGTGTATATTCCATCTTTAGCCTAAATGCTGAGGGTAAAGCTATTGCCACTTTTATTAAAAATTGTATCTACAATAATCAAAATACTAAAAATCTGGAGATGCAGGGGGGCTATACGAAAATATGAACCTATGATGAAAAATTTCAATGGAGGAGTTTTATGGCCACTGGTAGCCTCAACTCCCAAACAAAATGTAGTGTGGTTGAGAAGTTTACTAAAAATATATAAAATCGGGAGGTAACGTTACATGGTAGCTATACCAAAACGTGGACCTATTTTAAAAAGGTTTCTTGGAGAAGTTTTTGACCAAGGGTTACCTCAGATGTCAAAATATAAAGTTTGGTAAAAAATTTGGCTAAAACCCTCCAAATTCGGAAAACCGTGTGGTACCGTTATATGGTGGCTATACCAAAACTTGGAATTATATTGACAATGTTTAGCAAAGAAGTTTCGTGACTGCCAGGTAGCTCAAATGTAAAATAATTACCCAAAACCCTAAAAATACCGAATATTGAGAGGGAGCGTCATATGGAGGATATACCAACACGTTGGCCGATATAAGTCATCATCAAACTTGATCTGCCTATGGACACAAGATACCCGGGTGCAAAAATATATAGCACAACTCAACTCAGAATTGTATCCTAATCCTGCAGGGTCGCACATGATTATGTCAATGCGTTACAAATTTATTAGTATACAAACTATTTGCAGAGCCTCAGCCTTTGGGCTAAAATGCGCTCATGGAAATAATGGTATGTTTGGACGAGATCCGTTTCAGACAATTTGGAGTCGATTTAGCAATGTCCGTCTGTCAATCTGTCACGCTGGCTGGAGCATAAGATAAATCTCGAACGGGTCAACCAATTCGATCCAAGATTCGGACTAAGTTGTGTTTTGCCAAGCATAGTTTAAGTGCGAAGATGGGCCATATCGAGTACTTCAAAGGCAGTCTCAGTCATTAGGCTAATATGTGTTCATGGAAATAATGGTATGTTTGGACGAGATCCGTTTCAGACAATTTGAAGTCGATTTAGCAATGTCCGTCTGACAATCTGTCAGGCTGGCTGGAGCATAGGATAACTCTCGAACGGGTCAACCCATTCGATCCAAGATTAGAACTAAGTTATATTTTGTCCAAGCTTATTTAAGTGCGAAGATGGCCCATATCCGCCCACTCCTTCGGACACTTCGAAGGCAGTAACTGATTTCGTTCATACTTTGCACATCATAATATATCTACCTGACATAGATCAGATTCGACTATGGACTATATCGGTTTACTCCTTCGGGTAACTCACACACAAAATTTAGGAAATGTGCAGTTTAGGCTTGTTCTCGAATCGATTTCATTTTTTAGAACAACTTATATTTGCTGCTTCATTACGACGGTACAAGTTTTTAGGGGCAAGTATATACTTCCTGAGAAAATGACCTGAAAACTGTAAAAACACCTACGGTCTAGAGTTGTTAAAATCTAGTTCGTTTGAACGACCTAGTTCACTATATAGTTCAGTGGACACCGGTCGTTTGTATGAACGAACTGCGAATGAGTTATATTATCTCTTTGTTTTAATGAAATAAATCATACGCAAACGAACTATGGTACTGAACTAGTTCACTAGATTTAAGAACTCTACTATGGCCACCAAGTGTAGCGGCTGGAGCGCATGACAACCTTCCATACTTTGCATATCGTAATATTTCTGAAAATCTTAGATGAATTTTGAAGATGGTATTTATCGGTACACTGTTTCCGGCACTTCTCCAACAAAATTTAAAAATATTAAGTAAAATGGTACGCACGATTTTTTTTGATCGGAGCAACCGATTTTGTCCACACTTAGGATCTCTTAATATTTTGTCCATACTTAGTTTAAGTTCGAAAATGAGTCTTTAGGATACCGCCCTTAGAGAAGTTAAATATCTTTGTTTAGTTGCAATTTAAGGTCTGTCCAAGTATCATTTGGAAATTTTTACCGAAGCTACTCTATGTGGTCCTATTTTCAGTGATATTATTTTTTTGTTGGCAATTCCACGCTTCGAAAGGAATGACTCTAAAAATGAGGTCCACTTCCAAAGTAGACAATGTCGGGCCATTCCTTCGATAACCTCCTTTGTCAACCTTGGGTTGTTAATCCAAATCTTTACTTTTACCGGCTAGATCAAATGTTCAAAAATACTTTGGAATTTTTTACCGAAGCTACTCATTGTGGTCCTATTTGCAGTGATATTGTTTATTTATGTAGTTTTTTTTTTTTTTTTTGGGTAATTCCACGCTTCGGAAGGAATGACTCCCAAAATAAGGTCCACTTCCAAAATGGTCAATGTCTGCCCATTCCTTCGAGAACCTGCTTCGTCATACCTTCCATTGTTCATCCAAATCCATACTTTTGTCGGCTAGATCAAATGTTAAAAAATTCTGAAAATCCCCTCAATACATAATTTTTGGGGAAAAGGATTGTGGTTGTGTAGCCGGTTATCGATCTGTTCTTAGATGGAAGTTTCAATTCACAAAGGCTGAGAGTAAACCTCTTTCTTACTTGTTTTAAAGGCAAAGGTATGTGCTTAGCAATATCCCAAAAAGACTGCAGGCGCCAAACAAAATTATGGATTTTGGAAAAAATAAAAAAAAATTGGATTTTATTTGGGTGTCGATGTTGCATGAGAATTCCAATAATACCACCCAAATGGTGTTTAGATCAATATAAAGGAAGGAGATTGTATTGTTGATTGCTATGATAACTGATATTTCTTCAAAAAAAAAAACTTAACAGTTTTCGCGGAAATGCAGTTCATAGAACGGTCTGGGATCGTTATACTATTTCCTAGAAACAGGGATCTGTTTATAGGACACTTAAATCAACCACTCCTTTATTCTTTTCTTTTTTATTTTCACAGCTGCTTCCAAATTAGCAATTCTTTTAATAATAGACAATGACACACTTTTTTGGTAAACACTTTTAAAGTGGCAATCCCATAAATTTTATTAAATTTGCTATAAATAATTTATAACATTTTTTAATTTGAAAATAGATAAGGGAAATAATTACTGTATTTCTCTAAAAAATAGGTCAAATCATCAAACGCCAGAATAATTTATTGGTTGGCATTACTTATTTTTCCCCTCAAGAGAAGGGTTTGTATTTAGCGTTTGTATTTAGACACTAACAAACACTTTATTAAATAATAAAATATGTCCCTTTAAATTTTGTGCTACATCAACCTCACAAAGTCATGGCATTTTATTCGAAACAACATGACAGGCAGGCAGCAACAAAAACTCTCATTTGATATTACAAACATTTATACACTTTTAATGAGACCACAACTGCAGCAATATTATATTTCATAATTTTCAAAACAAAAACACATTGGATGACAGTCAACTAAAACTAAATAGTAACCTGTGAAGTTGGTTTCACACACGGGGTTTACGTTCATTGAAAGAAGAGACAAAGAGAGATAGGGGATTCTATCACAAACACATGCACACCAACTTTCCCTATGACACTAAAGTTTAGTGACTAAACTCCCTATGGGTATGCAAATGTATGCAAATATTATTTTCCTGTTTCTATTATTTTTACACTATTTTGTTGTTGTTGTTTTTGGCAAAAGGTGTAAAAATAACAACATGAGTAGAGTTGTAGAGAGGGGTTCTTTGTGTGTGTGTAAGTCATACTCACCATATTAATATGTTTCTGTATGTTATTTTTGTCACATTTAAAAATTCACATAGTTAAATTATAAAATTGTATGATTCTAAAATGAAAAA
Organism: Musca autumnalis; assembly: GCF_047663935.1. Lineage (NCBI taxonomy): Eukaryota > Metazoa > Arthropoda > Insecta > Diptera > Muscidae > Musca > Musca autumnalis. The sequence continues at coordinate 312,072,366 of NW_027411644.1, read as the reverse complement.
CAGGAACATTTTTATATAAAGCTTCATAGGTTTGGAAAAATAAAAATATGTGTGTACCTATGTTGTTTCATAAAACCAACAACTACGTTAATAGAGAATATAAAAACAACCAAAAAATATGTATTTTTATGTTTGCAAATAAAATGTAGAAAATTCTAGCCGCATATAAAACAAAATATTTGTATATAAAGAGTTGCACACTGACTACGTATTTTGCATAATTTATACATAATATAGGTAACTCGTCTCAAGAATTTGGCTAACAACTTTCAAATGGAAAGGAAACAACTGCAAATATGGACCAATGTTAAGAAATCTTAGTAAGGTAATTTTCTGTTCACGACGAATTCAAAAAGCAGCTAATAGTTAATTCTAAGACCCCATGTCCATCTGTCTGCCCGGCTGGCTGGTCGAAGGACGTAACGATTTTCTCTAAATTTTGTATATTTGAATATTCTTTCGAACTTAGATCACGTTCAGAGTAGGGTAAGCCGCTGGAGGATATGTTGTCCAGGCGGCTCGCTACCCAAATAAATATCGAATAAATGGGCATATGCCAAATATTTACCCCAATACACCCCTTGGACCTTTACGCACTGAAGTAATAACATGTGACCTTATAAAGTATATACATTCTTGATCAGGGGCCTAATTATGGATTTCGATTCGATCGAGTATTTGCTCGCGAATGAAAAAATCGAAATATGTGTTATTAAGCAAAAACTGAAAAAAAATTGTTAATGAAAAAATGTAAATATTTCTAGAATTCGTTGAACAATACTTTGGGTAATAATTTCGGAATGAACTTGTGCTAGAAAAATATACGAAATTAGGTTTGTCCTTTTACATACTGAACTTTACTGAACATTGTTTCTTCAGTAATGTTTAGCAACATTTCAATTATACAATTGTCAAAACTTTACTGAAGAAAAAATGTTCAGTAAAGTTCAGTACGTAAAAAGACAAACCAATTATTTAGTTTTGTAAAAATGTTTGACATTGTTGCTGAAAAAAAAAAAACAAAAACAAAAGAAAAGAAAAACAAACCCCTCTAACGTTGACGAACCCCGCAAACGTTGTAAGGACCAGCGAATCTGCACCTGGAAAGTTCGCACTTTTTATAGATAAGGTGCAGTTTACGCATTGGCAAATACGATGGAACGGGAAAGGCGTCACAACGACGCCTAAAGGTGACGCACTGTATTATAGCTGCCAAGACACAAAGCATGAGTTTGGTTGCGGATTTGTAGTTGGTCGGAAGTTAAAACATCTGGTCTCCAGCTTCACCCCAGTGAATGAAAGACTCGCTGCCATTCGATTAACAGCAAACCCCTTCAACATCAGCTTTATTTGCGCTCATGCTCCCACTCAGGACAAGGACGAACAGGCCAAAGATATATTTTACGAGCGCTTAAAGGAACTTATGACCGTTGCCCATGACATTAAAATTACACTAGGCGATTTTAATGCCAAAATTCAGTCTCCACAGTGAAACATCTGACAATGGTATGAGGCTGATAGACTTTGCAGCTGCAAGAAACAATGGTAGTTAGCTGTACCCGATTTAAGCATCTCGATATTCATAAGTGCACCTGGCTGTCGCCAGAGCAAAGAACAAGAAATCAAATTGATCACGTTGTGATAGATGGAAGACATGCATCAAGTGTGTTGGATGTACGATCGTTCCGAGGTGCAAACATACACTCGGACCACTACCTTGTTGCGGCAAAGGTACGTACCAGATTAAACGTAGCAAACAAATTGCGAACAGACAAAACGCGGAAGTTGGACATCGGTAAACTGCAATCACAACAGATAGCCACAGTCTATTCCACTCAACTGACCCAACTGCTTAATTAAAACACTCCTTGTCCCGATAACATTTCAGGACAATGGCAAAGCATTGCCCACTCCATGCAAACAGCCGCAAAATCAGTACTTGGGTACCAGAGACCTCCACCAAGGAATCCATGGTATGACCAGGAGTGTCGTGCTGCTACCGAAGAGAGAAATGCGGCATATAGGGCTACTTTACAATAAGTAGCAACGCGTAGCGCACGAGAGAGGTATCGGGAGAAAAGAAGAGAGGAGAATCCAGATGTACAGGAGACAGAATGAAGCCAAAAAATTCTACCAAAGAGTGAAACACCAAACTCATGGCTTTTGTACAGGCACATCCTCTTATAGAGACCAGCAAGGTAATCTGGTAACTGATACAGATAGTGTGCTTAGGATATGGAAAGATCATTTTTCCAAACTGTAGGTATACAATAGTAGCGAAGTCGACGAAGATACCACAGATCCAATCCCAGAAGATTGTATTGAATGTATACCATCCGAAGAATAGGCAGCAGGAGCTGATGGCCTTCCAGCCGAGCTGTTTAAAACCGGAGGCGACACGCTAATAAGGTGTAGCTCCATCTGGCAGGAAGAACGAGTACCCGACGATTGGAACCTGAGCATCCTGTGTCCCGTCCATAAGAAAGGAGATAAGACTTTATGGTCCAAATATAGGGGCATAAGTCTTCTCCCTATCGCCTACAAGATTGTGTCAGGGATATTGTGCGAACGACTAAAGGCCATGGTCAACGAAATAATTGGACCATACCAATGCGGCTTTAGACCTAGCAAGTCCACCATTGACCAGATATTTACCCTGCGGCAAATCCTGGAGAAGACCCAATAGATGCAGATCGACATCTACCACCTTTTTGTGGATTATAAAACAGCCTTCGACAGCCCGGTACGTTCAAAGGTATTCCGAGCAATGTCTGAATTTGGTATCCCCGCAAAGCTCACTCGGCTTTGTAAAATGACTCTAACTGACACAAGATCTTCAGTTAAAATAGGAAAGAAACTCTCCGAAGAGTTTTGTACCAAAAGAGGTTTCAGGCAAAGGGACAACCTTTCGTGTGATCTTTTCAACATCCTGCTAGAAAAGGTTATACGAGAGTCAAACGTCAAAAGAAGTGGCACAATCTACACCAATAGCCACATGTTACTTTCTTATGCTGATAATATAGACATCATGGGACGATCAGTAAAAGAAGTAACCGATACTTTTATGAAGGTCAAAGGAGAATCTGCCAAAGTGGGTCTAGCGGTAAACGGCGAGAAGACCAAGCTGATGGTGTCGACGCGCAATGCGTCCATTGAGATCGGACCAACTGTTGAAGCTGGTTCCTATAATTTTGAGGTAGTAACAGACTTCGGCACCGCCGTAAACACAACAAACGACATCAGTTGTGAAATAAAAAGAAGAATTGTATTGGCCAACAGATGCTGCTTTGGCTTAAGTAAGCACTTTAAAAACAAAGCCACAACTCGTCAAACAAAATTAACGCTTTACAAAACACTGATACTACCCGTGCTGATGTATGGTTCCGAAGCCTGGGTACTTGCGCAAGCAGATAAGGCTGTGCTTGGCGAAGCACTAAACAGAGAGAATTGGAGATCTTTTCTTAGTTTGGTCTATGGAACAAATGTTCTGTAATGGGCCAGCAGCTAAGTAAATGTAACGGATTGCTAATGCATCTACCTTAGTAAATGTACGGTTAGTGGCGCGAATAGGTTTTCATAGTTCGATTTTTTTTTCATTTACGAGCAAATACTCGAAATTCGTAATTAGGCCCCAGGATCAAAGGATCAAAGTCGATATATCCATGTCCGTGTGTTGTAATCACTCTAGTGTCCATAATAATTGAGATAGAACGCAACAGAGTGTATTTTTGCCAGAGGCAGGTCAAGTACGAAGATGTGCTATATCCGCCCACGTTTTGGTATAACCCCCATATAACGCTACCTCCCGATTTTCGGTATTTCGATGGTTTTACTTAAATTTTTAACCGAACTAGCGGTAGCTTGACATTTGAGGTTCTCAGTGCTCACAAAACTTCTTCACTAAAAATCGTCAACATAGGTCCATATTTTGGTATAGCGTCCATATAACTGTACTTTCCGATTTTCGGTATTTTGAGGACTTTAACTTAAATTTTTAACCGAACTAGCTGTAATATGGCATTTGAGGTTCTGAGTGGTCACCAAATTTTTCCATAACAAATTTGGCAACATACATAGGTCCAAGTTTTGGTATAGCCCCCTGTAAAGGTACCTCCCTATTTTCAGTATTGTGAGGGTCTTATCTACATTTTTTATGGACCTACCCATTATATGACAATTGAGTTACAGTTATTAAACTTTTCCTCCAAAAGCAAGATAGGTAAACAATTTGATATAGCCTCCATATAACGGTAACTCCCGACTTTCCGTCTTTTAAGGGTTTTAGCTAAATTTTTAACAAAAATCTTCAACAAAGGTCCATGTTTTCATATAGCCCCCATATAACGGTATCTCCCGAATTTCGGAATTTTAAGGGCTTTGGCTAAAAATTTAACCTGAACTACCTGTAGTTTGACATTTGAAGTTCTCAGTGGTCACAAAACTTTTCGCTAAAATCGTGAGCATAGGTCCATGTTTTGTTATAGCCTCTACATAACGGTACCTGCTGATTTTCGGTATTTTGAGGATTTTAACCAAAATTTTTAACCGGACTAGCGGTAAAAATGCTAAAAATCGTCAACATAGGTCCGTGTTTTGGTATAGCCTAAAATTGTGGACAAGAAAGGAAAGTCATTATTCCATTTTAGCTAAGAATATTTTATGGAGCGGGGTATATAAAATTTGGCCCGGTCGAACTTAATGTTTTTAAATAAAATGTTGTGTATATTATTTTATAAATTTTCAAGTTCCATTTCCATTACCCCCAATAACACCTGAATTCAATCGTACATATATTTATGTTCCTATTTTATTTATTACAATCCTATTTACAATATTGAAATTTTCATTGATATTTTTACATGCAATTTCAAATGTCACTCCTTCTCCCCATAAAATAACACTTTTAAGGACATTGTGTGTTGTTATTTATTTATTTTCTTTTATCACAACGTTTATACATCTTATGCGGGAAGATTGCCACAGCTATCGCCCAGTCATAGCGCTACAGATAATACACATGAATATCTTAAAACATTTGTTTCCTGCCACAAAGAAATGTAATAACGATGACGACATAAAGAGGAAGGAATATTTCAACAACAAGAAAATAGGAAAAAGCTCTTTTTTATCTTTGAATATATCAAATGTAGGGCCTATACAATTGTCTGTCTGTTGGCTGTTCATGTTAAAGGGGTCTTATATTCATTGAAATGACGCCGCATACAATAAACAAGGATATGAAAATGAAAGAAAACGCATGAGTATGAGTAATATTTATTTACACACACACCAACACATGTGTTGAGGAATTTAACACAAGACGGCTTTATGAGAAGTAAAAAATTTGCTTGTGTTGTTATTATTTTTTTATTGTTTTATGAGGCAAACATTTTCCAAAACTCCTTTGGCAATGAATGGGTGGATGTACAAGTGTAGCGCTATATGTTGACCCACACACATATGTGGCATTTCTCTATGACCATGTGTGTGTAGGCGACAAAATGAAAAAGGGTTTTGCATTTTTATTTTCAGAAATTCTTTTTCCATTTCGTGTGTTCTTTTTTCTTGTCTTGCCATTATTTGTTCTCACCACTCACTCTGTCACTCCTCCTTGCCACCACAGCTTTCAGTTGGACTTTATATTGTTAGTCACAAGTAATTGTGGCATTCGGTATTTTTGCGTAACATAAAATCGAGTGGATGGAGCCCAGACCAAACAATATTTTATAGCATTTATGGCCTTTTCCGTTCTGCTCTGGCATGTGTGAGTGCTCAAGTGTGCGTGTGTGTATGTTCAGGTCATAAAAAGGACTACAACGACAAGAATTTTATGTGAAAATATGCAAATAGATAAAATACATATAATTGTTTCATCCAAGAATGAAAATGAAAAAAACGACTTACACACACTCAGTCACCAATAGTTGGGAAGGGGAAAATTCAGCATAATGGCTCCTAAATTTAATAAAGAATTTTCAATGTGTCACATAAAATTGCAAAGAAATACACGAGTTTGTGTAGGTGTGGGTTCCATCCAACCCACACACACATATAAACACAAGTGCAGGAGTATTAGACATAGACCAATTATATGCAAATATATGTACATAAATATCGTTATGCTTGAGTACAGATATTGTCTGTTAATGTTTTTATTACATAAAATGTATTTTTTCTTAAATATTTTATCGTTTAGGATTATCGCAAGGATTTACAGTGTATCTGTTGTCAGGTGTTAGAAATAATATTTTTTTGTTGAGGGGTTTTTTTAATTTTATTGTTTTAGTATGTAAATAAAAAAATTGTTGAGGAGCATTTTAAACTTCAATAAGGGCAAGTACAGAGGACCACACATAGTTAAGTATTGCCTACATTGCCATGATGGGTTTTGGATACAGTTGAAACATGTGATGGCGTTCGTGGGCGGACGTTAGAACTTGACGACAAAAATATAGTTGCATCAAAGCTCAAAATTGTTGGGGAGGAGGTATCTGAAGGTACCATTTTGAAAGTGGATCTTATTATGGGGTTCATTTCTCTTCGATAGATAGGCCACACTCCAGTCATTTCAGTTTGTCAGTGTATAACTTAGAGGTTTTGGACCACCATATTAGGAATCATGAACTAGTCCACGAAAAATAAAATATCTCTGTAAACAGGAGCACAAGGAGTAACATCGGTGTAGATTTCTAAAGGATTTTCGAACAAACCATAAACTGCACTTAAACAAAAATTTTGAATTTTAGTGCGGGGGGGGGGGGGGGGGTCCCTAAGGGGTGGACCGATATATTCCATATTCGAAGTTATTCTAAAATTCGCAGAAATATTATGATGTGCCTTCGAGAGTTATCGTGCACATAGTCCTACCGAAAAATTAAACTTTAATACTTTTTTTAAACCTGAACGAGTAGACCGATATGGGTAATTTTCGAACTTAAACTAAGTTTGAACAAAATATTACGAAGGCCAAGGTTTGGACCAAATACGTTTATATGATGCAGATCTAGCTTACCCTCCAGCCACTACCCGGTACAGCAGTGGTTTTTACAGATTTAGAGCCATTTTCTCAGAAAGTATGGACTTGCCACTGAAAAGGTTGTACTGTCAAAATAATGGCAGCGAATACAGGTGGTTGCAAATGAATTAAAACGATTCGAGATCAGCTGTTAAAATTTACTTTTCCAAAATTTTGTGTGAGAGGTAATCGAAGGAGTGGTCCTATGTAGTCCATATTGGAACATTATATGTGCCCCGTTAAATATTACGATGTGCATAGAAATGACCAGATCGGTTACTGCCTTCGAGAGTTATCGTGCGCACCATATTAGCGAAAAGTTAAAAACCATTGTGGGGGATGTGGGCCGATATTGTCCATTTCTCAACTTACACAAAGTTCGGACCAAATATTACAAAGGCCATATTTTGGACTGAATCGACTGAGCCGTTCGAGAGTTATCGTGCGCTTCACCAGACTGACAGAAAGACGGACGGACTTTGTCTGAAACGGATTTCGCCCAAACATACTTGGGGTCTAAAACCATTATTATTTGTCACGGTGCTCTTGAAGCAACTTTAAATGGAAGGTGCTTACACCTGGAAAGTTTTTGCGGATTCTGAGACTACAATGTTCATAGATAAGAAAAATCAAAAAACAAAAATAAAATCGCCGTATCGGGTTTTAAATAAATCGCGATTCAAGTTGTCATTTTTTAGGGGTTTTTAGGTTTTCACGATTTTGCTTGGAAACCGCATGTCCTATGGAACTTGTACTAAAGAAGTTGTTGTAGCTGTGAAAATTCTCTACAGGATTGACGTTTATGATAATTTCGTAGGTTTTACCGTTATTGAGATAAAGAAGTTCAAATTCGGCCAGGTTGGATACTAAATTCGTAATTCATCGGGCTCTTTCATCAATCTAGTTGTTTGAGGCTTTTAGGCCATTGTTACTGGACGTCCAAAAAAAAATGTCCGTCCTGATAGAGGCTACGAAGACTACGTGCTGTAAAAATTTCTAAACGATCCGAGACATGTCCTTAAAACGACCTATTTTTAAACATTTTTACATTTTGTGTAGAAAGACCGTGGTCTATATCTACTGTTGACTGGTATAGTGAGCACCATTTTAGAGAAACATTTTGTGAGTAAGCGAACGGAAGCAGGCTATAACACAAACGCAAGTGTGTTTTTGAAAACCATTCTTCTACCCTGCCCATCCAATAATCCCAACTAAGCGAGCTTAGGAAGCCACTGGAGATAAGATGTAACTCCGACCAAGCACAAGTGAGTTTGGGGAAGTCAGTCAATCATCCAATACCAAGATCACCTAGGAATCCAAATGGAACAAACAGTACTTATCGCTGGAGGAGAAGTTCGGAAGCGGAGTGGCGAACCCACATAACCACGCCATCGACCTAGTGAAATGTCTAACCCGATGACAGACTCAAATTGTACCGACCATCATAGACCTCTCAGCCCAAGACCAAATAGAGATGTTTTCCCAATGTAAGCTTAGATACTAAAGGAGGGCGGACGAGAACACAAAGTCCTGATTGACCAAGTGAGACCGTATTTTTGAAAACAAATCCAATAGTTCAAATCCAAGGGGTTTAGTAAGGCACTAGAGGTAAGATGTGACACGGACGAAACAAGAGTAAGTCTGCGGAAGCATTTCTTTCATATTGTCCACCCAAGAATACAAATCCAGCGAATTCAGTAAGCTGTTGGAGAACAACTACTAACCAAGTATTTTTTTCGAACTGGTGAACTGCCTAAACCGCAGCCTAGCCCTGAACAGACAACCAAAGAGTGACTTTTGAAGGCCACTCAACCCACGACAAGATTCTAGAAGATTCAACCCCAAAACAGTTGCTGACGGGCCAAATAGATATAAGGAGCCCGGAAAATTGCCTGTATCGCTGAAAGCCTAGTTCTCTACAGTACCTCAAAGAACACAATTTGTAGGACACTAAACCTACGAAAAGTTTTCTGAAAATTCCACCCCAAAACATCTAACCAATATACTTCAGATCAGTTTCTTCCAGGGGGCAGCAGTTGTACTTAGGATTTGATGAAAAAACCGTCTAACGCCTTTTCGCAAGGAATCGAAACTCTGTGACGCACCCTGGCTATTGATATTGTTGTTACAAATGTCAGTGGTTCAATACCCGACAAGAACATTGGCGGTTGCGATTACCCTCACAAGAAGCTAGCTACGTTGGAGAAATATTTCGGCGAGGAAAAATTAATCTATGGCCGACACACCATTCGGACTCGGACATCAAAACTGGTTCTATATCAATAAACTAAAATAAAATCAATATATTTTCAACTCGCCTAACTTCAGTTTTTCCATAAAGAGAATTCGCTTTCCGCTATAAGGACTAACATTTGGTTTAAAACTACTCTCTACTGAAAGTCTTAACGGCTACCCTCTGGTCGTGTAAAATACTTTCTGTAACTACTAAAAACTCCTCTCAGGTCTCACCTAAAAGGCACAACTTCACATAACCTTAAAATACTGCTTTCTGTTCCTATAACAATAAATTTTTCTGTAAATACCCTGGTCTGGCTTTACCAGAAGGTTCCCTTTTGTTCGTCGATTAATACATCCCCCAGGGCGCTCGTCTGTAACTACTCCCTTCTGATCGTTTGTAAAGACTTCCATTAGCTCGCCTATAAAACATCACTTTAGATCATCTAAAACTACTGTCTTCTGCTCCTCTAAAAGGTCTTTCTTCTAGTCGTCTCTCTATTCTCCCTAATCTGGTGTTCCATAAAGATTTCCTTCAGCTCGTCTATAAATACTAAAATCAACTCTACTTTAAACAGTCCCTTCAGCTTGTCTATTAAGACTTCCTCGAGTTTGTTTGCTAAGACTTCTTCTAACTCGTCTACAAAAACATCCTTCAACTCGTCTTTAAAGACTCCCTTCAACCCGTCCATAATAACTTTCTTCAGATCGTCTACAAAGACTTCCTCCAGCATGCCTACAAAACACATTTCAGTTAATCTGCAAAGATTTCCTTCAGCTCGACTATAAATACTCCTTCCAATTCGTCTAAAAGACTTCCTTCAGCTCGTCTACAGGGATTTCCTTTAGGTCGTCTATAAATACTTCATTCAGCTTGTCTATAAGGACCCCTTCATCTTTTCTATAAAAACTCCTTTCAACTCGTTTATAAAGTCTCCTTCAGCTCGTCTATAAAGCTTCTCTTGTGTATAAAGACATCCTCCAGCTCGTCTAAAAGTCACCCTTTTTCCGACCTAAGAAAAAAATCCTGTGGCCCTTCCTTAAATCTACCATTGTCGTCTCCTTTTCGTTTATAAAGGTCGCTTATTTGGTTACCTTTTGTTCACTTCAAAGGACTTCCTTGAGCTTGTGTATTAAACTTTTGGAAGCCCATAATGCTCGTTTGTAATAAAACAAACTAGATTGGTTCTACACTTATGAATTTTATTTAATCTATAATCCATTTCCCTATACTGTGACCTCAACCGCCATAAACTTCACATATGTATGTATATTTACCCTGCAAATGCATTTCACTTTTATTGAAACTTATCAAATACCAAACATTTTGTGAAAGTTTACTCATTCAACCACACCTTTAAGTGGCGAATTTAAATAGCGATTTGAATTGAATTGCACCACACTACTACTGCTGCTACTCGTGGAAAACGTACTCTCAACACTTCAAACATTATGTGCATTAGTTGACTTCCTCTATATATTTTTTTTGTAAACTTTGTTGTTAGACCAAAATGAAATTTCAAACCAATTCATTATGTTTTCCTCAATAAATATTCAACAATTTCCTGCACTATGACAACTTAAAGCGTAATGCTCTCAACCGGGTACTTCAACAAAACAAACCGTACACACCCAGCCAATTTGATGTTTAAATGTGTTTAAATGTGTTCTACCTTAACACAATATCTGCGGAATACATAGATATGTGAGGTGAATTGTGACAACAGGAGTCAGTAGCTCCATACAACATACATATCAACGGTAATAGAAGCAGAGGCATCAGCAGTAGTAGCATCAGGATGTAGTGCCAAAAGCTAAATGATTTCCTTGTGCACCTTATTTGCTTCTAATTTATCCACTTGATGGAATCGTCTCTCTTTGCTGTGTATGTTGTCGTATGTGAGTTGCAATAACAAGAGACTAAGAGAACAAAAAATACGAGGAAGCGATTCCAAAAGAAACACACATTTGGAAAAACCAATACTAACATCATGGCTTAATAGGAAATAGTAGTTAGTTTTTTTGCTGGAACGGATAGTGAAATACATTGGCATATTTCATGTGCTGTTGTTTTTTTTTCAGCTTTACATATGTAAGGAAAACAGGTATACTAGAACGTCATCTATTCAAATACTCTTAGAGATGATAGCATCAAAATGCATACATTCTAGCTGCCCCCCCTAACAGCTGACATCGATTGGGGGACGAGATGTAGAATTGCCAACGTTAATAGAGGGATACCACTTCAACTAATAATCAACTTGTGATGAATGAATGCATTTATGATAAGAATCATTCCTGGAAGGAGTCTATTTTAATTGGGTACTTGATTTGTAACAATGCACGACAGACTAACTGTTTTAATGGTGGTTTACATGCAAACGATTATTGCTTTGCTTGATTCGTATTTCAATAGTTTCTGATAGTTTGAACATTACATGGAGACTGCCTGCAGCTCTTTTATATTGGCTATCCTCAGCCTGACTATAACGACCCCCATTATCACGTCTATAGAGTGCAACATAGACACTCTTGTAACCACGAGACCCCTTTTAATTTGTGTATAGAGAGCCCCCTCACCTAGATATAGACTATACAGACTCTATTCAACTCATCTAGATAGACTCTCGATAGCTTGTCTGTAGAGATTTCCTTCAGCTTGTCAATAGATACTCCCAAAGCTCTTCTATAGAGACTTCGTCCAACTCGTCTATAGAAACTCCCTTCAGCTCGTCTATAGAGACTCTATCCAACTCGTCTAAAGAGACTCCCTACTACTCGTCTATAGAGATTCCCTGCATATCGTCTATAGAGACCCCCTTCTTCTCACAGTTCGCCTATAGAGACTTTCAGCTCCTTTATAGAAACTTCATTCAGCACGTCTAAAGAGAAACCATTCAGCTCATATATAAAGACTCTCTTCAGATCGTCTAAGAAGATTCATTTCAGTTTACCAATAAAGACTTCCTTCAGCTCGTCAATATAGACACCCTTCACCTCGTCTGTAAGACTCCCTTCAGCACGTATATAAGGACTCCCTTCAGTTCGTGTATGGAGACTCCTTTCAGCACGTATATAAGGACTCCATTAAACTTGTGCATGGAGGCTCCCTTCACCTCGTCTATAAAAACTCTCTTCATCGCGTCTACAAAGATTTCCTTTAGCTCGTCTATAATCTCTCCCTTCAGATCATTAAAAAAGGCTCAGACTCAGACCTCAGCTTGTATAGAAAGACTCCCTCAGCTCGCATACAACGACTCTCTACAGCTCGTCTATAAAGGATCCCTTCGGCTCGTCTATAAAGAGGATTTGGTTCGTCTATAAAGACTCCCTTCAACTCGTATAACAAGACTTCCTTCAGCCTGTCTACAAAGGCTCCCCTTTGATCGTATATAAAGGCTCCCCTCAGCTCGTCTATAAAGACTCCCTCAGCTCGTCAATAGAGACCTCCTTCAGCTCGTCTATAGAGACTCCCTCGAACTCGTCTATAGAGACTCCCTCCAACTCGTCTATAGACACACCCTCCAGCTCGTCTATAGAGACTTCCTTCAGTTCGTCTAAAAAGACTCCCTACAGCTCGTATATACAGACTCCCTTTAGCTCGCCAATTGGGACACCCTGCAGATTGTCTATAGAGACTCCCTTTTGCTCTTCTATAAAGAATCTATTCAGCTCGTCTTTAGATGCTCGCATCGGCTCGTCTATGTGAGTCTATAGAGACTCGTTTCTGCTCTTCTTTACGCACCCTTTTCAAATTGTCTATACGGACTCCGTTAAGCTCTTCTATCGAGACTTCAGCTCGTCTATAGAGACTCCATCCAACTCTTCTATAGATACTCGCTTAAGCTCGTCTATATAGACTCCCTTAAGCTTGTCTATATAGACTACCTTAAGCTCGTCTATAGAGACTTCCTTCCCCTCGTCTATAGAGACTCCCTACAGCTCGTCTATAGAGACTCCCTTCAGCTCATCTGTAGAGACTCCCTTCAGCTCATCTGTAGAAACTCCCTTCAGCTCGTCTATAGAGACTCCCTTCAGCTCGTCTATAGAGACTCCCTTCAGCTCGTCTATAGAGACTCCCTTCAGCTCGTCTATAGAGACTCCTTTCAGCTCGTCTATAGACACTCCTTTCAGCTCGTCTATAGACACTCCCTTCAGCTCGTCTATAGATACTACTTTCAGCTCGTCTATAGATACTACTTTCAGCTCGTCTATAGAGACTTTCTTGAGCTCGTCCATAGATAATCCCTTTAGCTCGTCTATAGAGACTCCATTCAGCCCGCCTAAAGAGACTCCCTTCAGCTCGTATATAGAGACTCTCTTTAGCTCGTCTATAGAGACTCCCTTCAGCTCGTCTATAGAGACTCCCTTCAGCTCGTCTATAGAGACTCCCTTCAGCTCGTCTATAGAGACTCCCTTAGCTCATCTATAGATACTACTTTCAGCTCGTCTATAGAGACTCCCTTCAGTTCATTCATAGACACTCCATTTAGTTCGTCTATAGAGACTCCCTCAACTCGTCTATAGAGACTCCCTTCAGCTCGTCTATAGGGACCCCCTTCAGACCGTCTATAGAGACTAATTTCAGCTCGTCTATTGATACTCCCTTAGCTCATCTATAGATACTACTTTCAGCTCGTCTATAGAGACTCCCTTCAGTTCATTCATAGACACTCCATTTAGTTCGTCTATAGAATCTCCCTCAACTCGTCTATAGAGACTCCCTTCAGCTCGTCTATAGAGACTCCCTTCAGCTCGTCTATAGAGACTCCCTTCAGCTCGTCTATAGAGACTCCCTTCAGCTCGTCTATAGAGACTCCCTTAGCTCGTCTATAGAGACTCCATTCAGCCCGCCTAAAGAGACTCCCTTCAGCTCGTATATAGAGACTCTCTTTAGCTCGTCTATAGAGACTCCCTTCAGCTCGTCTATAGAGACTCCCTTCAGCTCGTCTATAGGGACCCCCTTCAGACCGTCTATAGAGACTAATTTCAGCTCGTCTATTGATACTCCCTTAGCTCATCTATAGATACTACTTTCAGCTCGTCTATAGAGACTCCCTTCAGTTCATTCATAGACACTCCATTTAGTTCGTCTATAGAGACTCCCTCAACTCGTCTATAGAGACTCCCTTCAGCTCGTCTATGCAAACTTCCCCTCAGCTAGTCTAAAGAAACTCTCTGTCAGCTATAAGGACTCCCTTCAACAAGTATATAGTGACTCCCATCACTTGTCTATAGAGACTTTCTTCAGCTCATCTATGGACTGCTCTGCATTACTTTGTACACACACAGTGCATCAGAAGTACATATGTATTTATGAAGGTCTGCGTTTTGCTCCAGAAAATTTATTTTGGCGAAAAGCGAGGTGGGTTAGTTTAGCTTTTTCATAATAATATTGCCAATGATTTTATACTGAATGATGCCGAGGTTTGCTGCACGAGTACTCATGCTACTGTCAGTGCTTGATATGTAAATAGTTTTCGATGCAACATCCGTTTTAGATCCATTGACGAGTTTGATAAAGCTTTTTAGGTTTTACAGTTGCTACAAGGAGGGTCTTACTTCAACAGCTCTACTACTTCTGTCGTGGAATTGGTGCGGTTGCAAGCTAATGCTTGGCTTATATCGTTTCCATTGATGCTAACAATGTTGCTTGGCAAAATTTTTTCTACTTTGCCTGTCGGATTGTCAATCTATGCAGTTTGTCAAAAAAAAAAAGCTAAAACCGGAAAAGAAAACACTTCACCAAATACAACCGGGGGAAATCTGCTGTCGATGGTTGATATGTTAAGTTTAACACACTCACACACATACAGAGATTCACATGCAAAAACATAGAGGCGTTGTTAAAGGTGATGCTGCTAATGTCACTTTGGATATGGCTGGAGCAAATATGTATGCAAAAATATGCACACCTTCATACACAGTGGCTGTTAGTGTCGATGAGCTAGGAAATCAGGATATCTGCGAGTGCGTGCGTGTGTGTTCATCTTAAACTAGCAACATATGCAAATGTTATGCCAATGTTAGTTGTTTGTGTTGGAAATTTTGCGCTTGTATAAATTTGCCAAGTTTCTGCTCCAGTTCCTGTTTGTCTTGTCTCTAATGTAGCCTGGCAATGTTGGTTGCAACTTCAATGCAATACCACGAAATTTTAGTGTGATATATATTTATTTCAATACATAGTATCGAACTCACACACACACACAAACACCCTCTCTCACATCGACATCCCAAATAAGCCAACAAAAATCCATTTTTCTCTACATAGTCTTGTATTGTGTGGATTTTCTGCTGCTATTGTTAAAGTAGATTTTCTGCTGCATAACATGATTATGCAGAAAACGCATATCATTTGCATTTCATTATTTGCACTGCAACACCTTTACCAAAGCAACAACAACAACGTTAGCATCAACAATAATCTCTTCGATCTGGTACTTGGTAAATGGTTGCAATATGAAAGGCTTCTTGCACCTGCCATCTCAATTACCCACGTGAAGAACACGTCAACACATCATCAGACAAAGTTACCGCCAACGCCACCACCACCACCAACCAACAGCGTAACAATGGCATTAACATCAGCCATCATCAGCACCACCACCACCAAAGAGATGCTATAATTTCGTTGTTAGTCCCTAAACGAGTGGAGTGGAATGTATTCACGTAGCGTGTTGTTCACACGTGATGACATATGCAAGTGGGGACATATTTTGTATTGGAAATTGAAAATGAAGCTTTGGGATTGACTAGCTACAAGATTAAAGTTTTAGCGACTGCCATTGGGTCATTTAAAACAACTTCCTGGTTGTAGTCTCTATAAAAACTCCCATATCTTTCGGCTCGTGTGTTTAGATTCTATAAAATTCATCCTTACAGTATTGGTCAGGTTTTATTCGGGCCGATAAGGACACACTTGAGATGATCTATTTAAATCCTATCAGGTCATTCTTAACGGGCATGAAATCGCTGCTTCTACATTCATAAAAACTTCCGTCTGGTGTTATACAATGTAAGAGGTCCTCTTCTAAAAAGACTCCTTTTGCTAATCTAAAACATCAACCCTCCGGTTTCTTTGCAGATACTTAAGCTAGACTAAGCTAAGCAATTCAAATTCCCTTCGGTTCGTCTATATAGACTTCCTTCAGTTAATCCATGGACGCTCCCTCCAAGTCTTTTATATAAATTCACGTTAGCTCTCTAATAGAACCCCCTTTCAACTCATCTTTAGAGCAGAGAAGGGCAAAGAAGTATAGTAAGGGCGCCCACTGAGTTGTTTCAGGTGGTTGTTGTTTTCTTCACCCATACATACAAACATACTAAACCATTGATGGAAATTCTAGGGCGACGCTGCTTTAGACTCCCTTCAGGTCCTCTATAAAGATTACTTTCAACTCTTCTATAGATACTCTTTTGAGGTCCTCCACAGTCTACAAGCGGAACTAAAAACAGTTCCTTAAGCTCACCCATAACTAATCCCCTCAGTTCCTCTATTTTGGTCGTCTTGAAAACTTTCTTCAGCTCGCCACTAAAGAATTCCTTCAGCTCGTTTGTAAAGACTCCCTTCAGCGCGATCACAAAGACTACTGCCTCAGCTCATCTATTAAGAATCTCTTCAACTCGTCTATTCAGGTCGTCTAAAAATACTCCCTTCAACTCGTCTATGAAAACTCCCTACAGCTCGACTATAAATAGTTCCTACAGTTCGTATATAAAGACTTCATACAGCTCGTATTTAAAGACTCCCTTCAGCTCGTTTATAAAGACTCTCTTCAGCTCGCTTATAAATACTCTCTTTAGCTCGTCTATAAATACTCCCTTGATCTCGTCTATAAAGATTCCTTTCAGCTCGTCTATAAGGACTCCCTTCAGCTCGTCTATAAGGACTCCCTTCAGCTCGTCTAAAAAGACTACCTTCAGCTCGTATATAAAGACTATCATCAACCCGTCTATAAAGACTCCCTTCAGCTCGTCTATAAAGACCCCCTTTAGCACGTCTATAAAGACTCCCTTCAGCTCGTCTATAAAGACCCCCTTCAGCTAATCTATAAAGACCCTCTTCAGCTCGTCTATAAAGACTCCCTTCAGCTCGTCTATAGAGTTTCCCTTCAGCTCATCTATAGGGACTCAATTCAGCTCGTCTATAGAGACTCCATTCAGTTCGTCAATAGAGACTCCCTTCAGTTCGTCTATAGAGACTCCCTTCAGTTCGTCTATAGAGACTCCCTTCAGTTCGTCTATAGAGACTCCCTTCAGTTCGTCTACAGAGACTCCCTTCAGTTCGTCTATAGAGACTCCCTTCAGCCCGTCTATAAGGACTCCCTTCAGCTCGTCTATAGAGACTCCCTTCAGCTCTTCTATTGAGACTCCCTTCAGCTCGTCTATAGAGACACCCTTCAGATCGTGTATAAGGACTCCCTTCAGTTCGTCTATAGAGACTCCCTTCAGTTCGTCTATAGAGACTCCCTTCAGTTCGTCTATAGAGACTCCCTTCAGTACGTCTATAGAGACTACCTTCAGTTCGTCTATAGAGACTCCCTTCAGTTCGTCTATATAGAATCCCTTCAGTTCGTCTATAGAGACTCCGTTCAGCTCGTCTGTAGAGACTCCCTTCAGTACGTCTATAGAGACTGCCTTCAGTTCGTCTATAGAGACTCCCTTCAGTTCGTCTATAGAGTTTCCCTTCAGTACGTCTATAGAGACTGCCTTCAGTTCGTCTATAGAGACTCCCTTCAGTTCGTCTATAGAGTTTACCTTCAGTACGTTTATAGAGAATCCCTTCAGTTCGTCTATAGAGACTCCCTTCAGCTCGTCTATAGAGACTCCCTTCAGTACGTCTATAGAGACTGCCTTCAGTTCGTCTATAGAGAATCCCTTCAGCTCGTCTATAGAGACTCCCTTCAGTTCGTCTATAGAGACTCCCTTCAGTTCGTCTATAGAGACTCCCTTCAGTTCGTCTATAGAGACTCCCTTCAGTTCGTCTATAGATACTCCCTTCAGTACGTCTATAGAGACTGCCTTCAGTTCGTCTATAGAGACTCCCTTCAGTTCGTCTATATAGAATCCCTTCAGTTCGTCTATGGAGACTCCCTTCAGTTCGTCTATGGAGACTCCCTTCAGCTCGTCTATAGAGACTCCCTTCAGTACGTCTATAGAGACTGCCTTCAGTTCGTCTATAGAGACTCCCTTCAGTTCGTCTATAGATACTCCCTTCAGTGCGTCTATAGAGACTGCCTTCAGTTCGTCTATAGAGACTCCCTTCAGCTCGTCTATAGAGACTCCCTTCAGCTCTTCTATACAGACTCCCTTCAGCTCGTCTATAGAGACACCCTTCAGATCGTGTATAGAGACTCCCTTCAGCTCGTCTATAAAGACTCCCTTCAGCTCGTCTATAAAGACTCCCTTCAGCTCGTCCATAAAGACTCCCTTCAGCTCGTCTATAAAGACTCCCTTCAGCTCGTCTATAAAGACTCCCTGCAGTTCGTCTATAGAGACTCCCTTCAGTTCGTCTATAGAGACCCCCTTCAGTTCGTCTATAGAGACTCCCTTCAGTTCGTCTATAGAGACTCCCTTCAGCTCGTCTTTAAAGACTCCATTCAGTTCGTCTATAAAGACTCCCTTCAGCTCACTCCCTTCAGTTCGTCTATAGAGACTCCCTTCATCTTGTCATAAAGACTCCCTTCAGCTCGTCTATAAAGACTCCCTTCAGCTCGTCTATAAAGACTCCCTTCAGCTCGTCTATAAAGACTCCCTTCAGCTCGTCTATAAAGACTCCCTTCAGCTCGTCTATAAAGACTCCCTGCAGTTCGTCTATAGAGACTCCCTTCAGTTCGTCTATAGAGACCCCCTTCAGTTCGTCTATAGAGACTCCCTTCAGTTCGTCTATAGAGACTCCCTTCAGTTCGTCTATAGAGACTCCCTTCAGCTCGTCTATAGAGACTTCCTTCAGTTCGTCTATATAGAATCAGAGACTCCCTTCAGTACGTCTATAGATACTGCCTTCAGTTCGTCTATAGAGACTCCCTTCAGTTCGTCTATAGAGACTTCCATCAGTTCGTCTATAGAGACTCCCTCCAGTGCGTCTATAGAGACTTCCTTCAGTTCGTCTATAGGGACTCCTTTAAGTTCGTCTATAGAGACTCAATTCAGTTCGTCTATAGAGACTCAATTCAGTTCGTCTATAGAAACTCCCTTCAGTTCGTCTATAGAGACTCCCTTCAGTACGTCTATAAATACTGCCTTCAGTTCGTCTATAGATACTGCCTTCAGTTCGTCTTTAGAGACTCCCTTCAGTTCGTCTATAGGGACTCCCTTCAGTTCGTTTATAGAGACTCCCTTCAGCTCATCTAAAGAGACTCCCTTCAGTTCGTCTTTAAAGACTCCATTCAGTTCGTCTAAAGAGACTCCCTTCAGTTCGTCTTTAAAGACTCCATTCAGTTCGTCTATAAAGACTCCCTTCAGCTCGTCTATAAAAACACCCTTCAGCTCGTCTATAAAGACTCCATTCAGTTCGTCTATAAAGACTCCCTTCAGCTCGTCTATAAAAACACCCTTCAGATCGTCTATAAAGACCCTCTTCAGCTCGTCTATAAAAACCCCCTTCATCTCGTCTATGAACACTCCATTTAGCTCGTCTATCAAGACTTCCTTCAGCTTGTCTATAAAGACTCCCTTCAGCTCGTCTATGAAGACTCCCTTCAGCTCCTCCATAGAGGCTCCCTTCAGCTCGTCTATAAAGACTCCCATCAGCTCGTCTATACATCTCCATAGACTCTCTCTCTATAGAGACTCCATAAGCTCATCTATAAAGACTCCGGTTGTTTGAAAAATCGTCCCAACTGTTCATTGCCCCTCAGACTAGCTGGGCTGTTCGTCTAAACATTGTCTCTTGTAGGGTGAAATGCTTTGCTTGAGGCCGTTTATTGAGCCTCACTTTTGACTTTCTTCTTATAGTTTATAAATTATTATTTCTGCCTTAATATGTGCTGTGCTCATATAATTTAAAGTCATTCATTCTTTATGGTTTAAAAATCATTGCGCTTCTGATACCTGCCAGGTGGGCTTTTCGTCTAAAGACTCCCATATGTATTATATGAAGGTTTTCTTTAAGTCATCTAAATCTCATAAACCTCACTTTTGACATCTATAAAATCTCACTTCTAATCATCTATGCGATTGCTTTTCCCCTCCCCTATAATGATTTTCAATTCATTGTTCTCAAATACCATCTATGTTGGAATACAAAGCCTTCCTTCTGGTCTTTAATAAATTAAATTAAGATTTTCGTTACAAAATGTTATTCATTTTATGTGCTGCCTTAAAATCAGTAAACATTTACAAAATTGAGAGCTTCTTTCTGGAAAAAAATTTTTTTTTTTGTATTCATATCAATTTGCAAAACTCCTTCCCAATAGAGGATGCATATAAAATATGCAAAATATTTATAAGTAAAGGAACTACTTTTGCCAGATATGAATACTTTCATGTAAGCGAGTGAGAGTGTGAGTGTGTTAAACATAACATAAACAGGAATACAAAATCTTTGTTTTACATAATTTTGTGGAAAAATATTTTCTTACTACTCTGCATAAATGGAGAAAAAATAATATGTAAATATTTTGTTTTTTTATCGTAATTCCTTTGGCATACTTTGAGCATCTACAAAAAAATTGTTGGAAAGAAAATCTTCCAGAAAAGGGTTATAATGAAATTTTTGGCAGAACAAATTTCAATCAAATCTTTCATGTTTTAAATTTAAAGTGTAAACTGTCAAATTGTTAAACACCAACATTAACACTTCTCTGGTTATCTTATCTTAAAAGCAGTCAGACGCACACACACACACCAAAAGACACATTAAATAAAGGGAAAAGCCAGCAAAAGAGCAAACGAAAAATGCACAAACCAAAAACCCCAGACAAAAGGGCCAGTCAGTCAGTAATGCTTGAAATGAAGGAGAAAGAAAAATTACTTTAATGTTCATTTGGTGACATTTATAGCCATTGCGTTTTTAACATTCCACCCCTCTCTCGTTTGTCTGCTTGCTTTGTCTTTTGGCCAACAAAAGACCAGCCACTAGCAAAGAGTAAGAAAGTCAGGTTTTGTTGTTGTTTTTTATTACTGCACCGGATTGCATCTTTGCTACTAAGAGCACCTTTGTGAACTAAGAGAACCTTTTTGTTGGGTACCGTTGGAGAAGATTTTTCTTAATATTCCGGCGACTTGTATCATGACTTTTTATCCGGTTTCCACCGGATCTGTGCTGCCATTATAATGGCAATGTTGCAATCGTTTGCAATTTGTGTGTCTCATATTCCCACGAGTGCGTGTGCGGGTTTTTTCTTTGTGAGGGAAAGGAGCAGCGTTGGCTGAATTTAATGGTCACCATTTGAAGGGGATTGTTTGCAGGTTTTTTTTATAGCTTTTCTTTACTCAGATTGCTTGTTGCAATTTAAGTTAATGGTTGTGTTTTTCAAACGCATATTTGTGTGAACAAAAGTGTGCATGTGTGTGATTTAGTTGGTTGTCGTTGTAATCATATAAAAATTTAAGGAACGTTAAAAAATAAAAATTAGGGATAATACTTGGAAGGACGATAAAAAAACTTGGGCTAGACATCGGTTTAGCAACCCACCAATATAATAAAATCCCAGTATGAAACCCTTCGACCGGGTCGAATTTTATATACCCTCCACCATGAAATAGAATTAGAAACAATTCCTCTTTCTCCACGTTAAAGAAGGCTTATTAACTGATAAAAATCACTTAACATTTACAATTTTTTGCCAGCAGGTTTTCTTCCATGCCATGTGACATCCTCTTTAGAAGGACAGTGTGGCAAAACCCTTTAAAAGAGATCACATGTGACGTCATCATTGTTCTTTCCAAACCATGGACCAATATTGGCAATTTTCCGAATTTAGCTTTTGTATCCTCTGAGAACATAGCAATCTCGGTTCGAAGATTATACAAAAAAAAAAAAAAAAAAAAAAAAAACTCTCGAAAAACATTAAATAGGCCAGAATAAAATAAAAATAAATGACTTTTATTTTTAATATAATTCCTATTACTTGATGTTGAGTTTTAATAATGTTGTGGGTATTTCTGAGTCTCGATATTTTTTTAAATACAGAGGAAAATCTCTAGCTTACGATGAAAAAAATATTAGCTGCCCCCATCTGCCACCGGCAAGTTACTCCCCGTTATACCACACCTGTAAAATCGTCAAAATTCCGAAAATCAGGATATACGTTTATATGGGAGGTATACCCAGCAAAAATTTGGATCCGGTAGTCATTACGTAACCCTTTACAAAGTAATGTAAACAAGCTTCTTTTCGCATTACAAGTAATCTGAAAAGTAATGGGTTACTTCTTAAAAAATTTACAAGGTAAACTTACTTACTTTACTCCTCACTAAGTAATGACGACGGTGGCACAGTGAGTGTGTTGTCGACTATAAATCCTAGGGTTGTGTGATCAACGCTCACCGCCGACACGCGATTTTTTTTATTAAAAAATAACAGTTCGTGGTGCACATGTGTACTGCACATTTAAGTTCTTAAGCAACCCTTAACATTCGTGTGCGTGGCATAGTGTGTAGTGTCTTTGGCTAGAAATCAGAGGGTTCGTGGGTTCAATTCGGGCAGACAGCGAAATAAAATAAAAGTAAGAAGTGCGATGAAATTAAAAACAAATTCTCTACATCAACTGTTCTAAAAATAGATTTTTTTTCACCTTACTTTTCAACTTCTAGTGGCCACAGAATAATTAGTTATTCTAGTGGTCATAAAATAACTACAAACTGAGTGCGACATGCCCTTGTAAAAATAATGGGGAAGAAAGGGAGTTTGAGAGTAGTTACGGCTGCCAAAAATCCCTTACGAAACCCATGATTTTGGGATGACTTTTTTTTGCTGGGTACCTAAACTTGGGCCTATATTGAACATTTTTTGCAAAGAGGTATTTATTGTACTGAGAACTCAAAATGCAAAATTACAGCC
Organism: Musca autumnalis; assembly: GCF_047663935.1. Lineage (NCBI taxonomy): Eukaryota > Metazoa > Arthropoda > Insecta > Diptera > Muscidae > Musca > Musca autumnalis. The sequence goes on along the minus strand of NW_027411644.1, from coordinate 312,049,111 downwards.
AAATCGGTTGAAAAATTTTGCAAAAATACCGAAAATCGGGATGTACCTTTATATGGGGGGCTATACCTAATCATATACCTATATTGAACATTTTTTGCGAGGAGGTATGTTGTTCACTGAGGACTCAGAATGCAAAATTACAACTAAATCGGTTGGAAGGTTTGGCTAAAATCGTCAAAATACCGAAAATCGGGGGGCATCTTTACATGGGGGGCTATACCTAAACGTGGACCTATATTGAACATTTTTTTTGAGGAGGTGTTTTGTTCACTCAGGACTCAAAATGCAAAATTTCAACCCAAACCTGTTGGAAAAGTTGTCTAAATTCTTTAAAATACCACAAATCGGGTGGTACCTTTATATGGACGCTATACCTAAAAGTGGACCTACATCCACTAAAATTTTTTTCTATCTTTTTGTCTCGTTATAAACCTATGTTTAAAATTTGGAGGCGGTAGCTCGATTAGAACTATTTTTGGCACTCCTTTCGGTCGGGTCCTATCGTCGATGACATATGTTATGGGTTAAATGTCTACATAGTTCACCCAGTGCATTTATTCCATCCAAGGAATATGACAATATCGGCCGTTAAATCCACTGAGTGCATTTCTTCCATCTGAGGAATATGAACATATCGGCCGCTAAATCCACTGCCACATTATTTACCACATGGCCGGCTGAAGTTAAACTCCCACTGAACATATTTGACGATGGTATACTGTTTCCGACTAACTACTCCAAAATATTGGGTGTAACTTTCGATAGCGTGTTTAAGTCGTCCGCCCAAGTCACAGCTATTTGGTGGTCGCTTTCCGGCAGCAGTTGGGTTGCTGACAAAGAAACCTTGTCGCCCTCTCACAAAGCAATATACCAGTCTGTGGTAAGCTATGCGGCGCAGTGAAAAAATACTCACACCTGCCAGAATGCCGCCCTGAGGACTGCAACATAGTGCCTCCTCATGACTCCAGTGGACCATCTTCATGAGGAAACGAAGGTTTTACCGGTGCATCAACACAACAGGATGTTGTCGATGCAGTACCCGTTTGAGTGTTATCGCAGTGAGCATCCCTGTCACGATTTAATGGACATGGATCTTCATGATCTAGAAGAGAGGTCCAAAGGTATAAAAGAGAACCTCTAGATCAATGAGCCTTTCAGGCAGGCTTGGATAGCATTCACCCTGACATTGTTGAGCAGACAGTACATAGATACAGTGTGAATGACGCACCATCCATCGTAGCAGAAGAACGCCAGCCGCCAAGGTAAACACGAGTGGCTTTAAGATCTGGGCAATGCAGCCGCCACAATTCACTTTGGCCCGAATTGATGCCACGTTACCACACGGCACACTGCAGTTGTTCTGATGCCCAGCTTACCCACTCACCGGTCTTTTCATTCTTTTTAGACACAAAAAATACAAGTTGCAGTTTTTTGAGTCTGGAGAAAAGGTACAACAAGAACAAAAGAGCAAAAATCGGGAGGGACTATTCTATGGGGGCTTTATGAAGATGTGTACCTATACCGATAGATTTCAGGTAGAAAGTTTATGCCCTTAACCATTTCGGTGGGATATTGAGGCACAACCTTCAAAATATTTCATTCTCGCAACAGGAAGTTTTTTTTGAGAAAAAATGTACAAAAAATCATAACTCTAACATACAGTCCTTGATGTCCGAAAATGTGCCCATCTACATAATCTCGTCACGTTTCGCAGACACTGACTCCCTAATAAATAAAGGCATATGACGATTTAAGGATCTAATGTCATATTATACGAGTATCCGATCATATCCGGTACAATCGGCAGTACTAAATGCGTTACCCAGCAAGAAAATCTTTACCAAAAATGGGTTTTTATAACACTTTTTGGTAGTCGTACCTACTTCCAACACCCCCTACTAACTCATTATATTGATAAGGGCATGTCGCACTGAACTACTAGTTATTCTATGGCCACTAGAATAACTAGATATTCTGTGGCCACTAGACGGTGGAAAAGAAGCTAAAAAATCTATTTTTAGAACAGTTGAGGTATAATTTGTTTTCAATTTCAACACACTTCATATTTTTATTTTTTTATTTTATTTTGTTTTTCAAAATAGTCAGGCTTAATCCCATAGTCGTTGTTTTAATATTTTATTAAAACAACTTTAATTTATTAGTGGGAAAAAATTGGCGATGTTTGCCAAGGGGTAAGGCAGGGAATACTATAGTTTCAGATCTCGCCACAGATCTTCATCAGTTCCCTTGTTTCTTATTTTTCAAACCATAGTATTCCCTGCCTTACCCCTTAGTAAACATCGCCAATTTTTTCCCACTAATAAATTAAAGTTGCTTTAATAAAATATTAAAACAACGACTATGGGATTAAGCCTGACTATTTTGAAAAACAAAATAGAAGTCGTCATCCCAAACAAAAAACGCCAACCCTCCTAATTTTATTTTATTTTATTTTATTTTATTTTATTTTATTTTATTTTATTTTATTTTATTTTATTTTATTTTATTTTATTTTATTTTATTTTATTTTATTTTATTTTATTTTATTTTATTTTATTTTATTTTATTTTATTTTATTTTATTTTATTTTATTTTATTTTATTTTATTTTATTTTATTTTATTTTATTTTATTTTATTTTATTTTATTTTATTTTATTTTATTTTATTTTATTTTATTTTATTTTATTTTATTTTATTTTATTTTATTTTATTTTATTTTATTTTATTTTATTTTATTTTATTTTATTTTATTTTATTTTATTTTATTTTATTTTATTTTATTTTATTTTATTTTATTTTATTTTATTTTATTTTATTTTATTTTATTTTATTTTATTTTATTTTATTTTATTTTATTTTATTTTATTTTATTTTATTTTATTTTATTTTATTTTATTTTATTTTATTTTATTTTATTTTATTTTATTTTATTTTATTTTATTTTATTTTATTTTATTTTATTTTATTTTATTTTATTTTATTTTATTTTATTTTATTTTATTTTATTTTATTTTATTTTATTTTATTTTATTTTATTTTATTTTATTTTATTTTATTTTATTTTATTTTATTTTATTTTATTTTATTTTATTTTATTTTATTTTATTTTATTTTATTTTATTTTATTTTATTTTATTTTATTTTATTTTATTTTATTTTATTTTATTTTATTTTATTTTATTTTATTTTATTTTATTTTATTTTATTTTATTTTATTTTATTTTATTTTATTTTATTTTATTTTATTTTATTTTATTTTATTTTATTTTATTTTATTTTATTTTATTTTATTTTTTTTTTTATTTTATTTTATTTTATTTTATTTTATTTTATTTTATTTTATTTTATTTTATTTTGCTTTCTACTGGATTTGATCATGGGAACCACGCGTACGAACATTAAGGGTTGTTTAAACTCTTACATGTGTAACGCCATCTGTTTTTATTTTGTTAAGAAAAAACTCTGCTACCGATGGTAAGCGTTAAACACACAACCCTAGGATTTGTAGTGGGACACACACATCCTGTGTCACCGTTCTCATTACTTAGTAAAGAGTAATATAAGTAGTAATTTTTGTTTACATTACTTTGTAATGGATTACATGATGCCTAACGGATTCGAATTCTTGCTGGCCAGAACAGAATCAATCGTCGCTTGCTTTGATTGCTTCCCAAATGTTAAATTATAAATGAATGCTAGAGCCTCCTGAAGGAGAACGCAGGCGGATTTGCAAAGAGGCTCTCGCATTCCTTTATAATTTGACATTTGGGGAAGCAAGCAAAGCAAGCGACGATCGATTCTGTTCTAGCCTTAAGTCCCATATTTTATACTGAAAACGTTCCTCAATCTTGTTTTCTCATTTAATATATTCCTTTTTTCTTCTTATTTCTTAAATTATTTTCCTTTGTTTCATTCCTTCAATGCACATATTCTGCAACCTTGATTATCTCACATGTAAACCCCAAAAGAGCAATAAGCTCAACAAAACATGTACGTAAAATACCCAAAAGGATATACTACTACAATGACAGCTAGTGCAACAACAATAACAATAACAAGAAACTGATGATCTGTGAAAATGTGCATTTTCAGGGTTGTTAATTTTTAAGGGTGATGTAAAATTTTAACAATAAAAATAAATCTTAAAGAGATAACACCGAACGTAGAATTTGTAAAAAAAGAAGAAAAAAATACTAAAAAACTATCTTTTGATTTTTTTTGCAATTTAAAGCTATAACTTAGCTCAAAAGAAGACAAAAACCCAAGAGATAATTTTTATGGATTCCTTTTAAATTTGTTAATGGATTTTTATATTTTCTTTCATTTCATCTTGCCAGATAACTTTAAGTGCTTGCATGGAAATTTGTTGTTATCTAATATCCATCGACATCGCTAATGTTTGACCTAAAAGCTTTTTCCTATTCAAAGAAAAATATAAAGGTGCAGTTGGATTAAGTGAAATATTTTAAAAAATTAAATGCATTTCCTGTTGTTGTTGGCTGTCGCTGCTATTAAGAGTTCCTGGGAAATAAGACTTAGCGATTTTTTTCTGAGTTTTTATTGCATTTTCCATGATGCGCTGTTTAACTATATTGCTTGTCCTTGACTATTAAAAAGGAACGAACACACAAACGAATCGCGAGTTTTTCACTTTCGTTTTTTGTCTCAGGGCTATCATCATTATTATCACTGGCAATCATCCTCAACGCAGTCTTTATCATCATCATCATTATTGCGATGATGAACGTTATGTTTCCTGCACTACAAATACACCATTTATGACAATCTTTCCATCCACCATCCACTTTTTGCTCATCACCCAGTTTTGCATAGTTTTAGGGCCAAAAATTATGGTTGAGCATTTTTCACATTGTTTATGGTGGCTGACATTGTTCTTGTTGTCATCGTTGTTGCTGTTGTTGTTATTTGTTTACTGCCTTGCATTTTTGTTGATTACTTACTTTCTTCAACTGAGAGTTGTTCACTGTAGTTGTTCACTGCCATTCATCAAGGCTGCTTCGGCATAACCATGAGTCTCATCTCACACACAAATAAAACGAACTGTAACCGGGAAAACTGCACAGAAATTGGGTCACTAAACTATTCCACTTAACGTAAAGTTAAATATTTTGTCGTTGCTTTTGTTTAACTTTTTTTGTTTGGCTTCGCCCACATAATTTTTTTTACTTACAACTTTTGCATTCATAAAATTAAAAGAAAGAGATTACATGGAATGTTGTAAATAAATGAATAAATATTTAATATAATGTTTTTAATTTTATGAAAGATTTTCGAAAGTGGATGGAAAATAACAAGAATTTGATAATTTGGTGAGATGCTTTGAGAAAGAGGGGAAACGTACATAAGTGCTAAATGGGAATGCTATGGGTTCTTATGAATGTATAAGTAAAGCTGAAATATTTGTTTAAGATTTTATAAATTAAGATTAAAATAAAATATATTATGTTATGCTAAGTTTCTAATATCAAATTTAAATATTATTAAATCGTAGTATCGTATTTATTATACCCCACTTTATAATTAGGCGTATGAGCAATATTTCTGTACATTTTCTGTAACATACATGAATTATACGCCACATAGTTTTGGAATGTCCGTATACATACATTATGTTCAGAAAACAAAATTAAATTCTTGTAAATCCAACACAACAAATTAATCACCATTACTTAATGTTTAATCGCCTCTAATTTCAATACAAAACATTTAAAATAAATTCTCATTAATTTCCATGAAATTTTTATTCTATTTACAGCCACTAATATACGGCCGCTTAGTAATTCACCACAAACGGTTGCCGGTAATCAACCACGTTTTCTATCGCGAGGACATACATATCGTGCCGTTGTGGGTGATACACTGGTTCTCCCATGTCAGGTGGAAAATTTAGGTAAGTACCATTAGACCAACTAAAACAGCAAAATACAATCTAAACAAATTCGTAACACACACAAAAACAACAAAACACATCATCAATAAACATAATTATTTAAACAATGCTTAATGATGATAACTCACATGTTTGTATGTATTTAGTAACATTCAGAAAGAGTGCTATACTCGGTAAGCCAGTCAGTTGCCATTCAACAAGCAAATGTTTTATTTCAATACCACAATTATTCTCTCTTCTGAATGACATTTTGACCAGTTGTCCTGTACTGTGTGTGGATAAATGGAGAATTCAAATAAATGTTTATTTTTATGTGGAAATTTTATTTCATTTAAAAAGTAATTTGTATACAAAATGTTAATAGTCTTTAATTGTTGGACTCTGGTGTTCATTATCATCATTATGATGGAATTGAAAGCCAGACATGAATGACAACAACTCATTATTGTTATTAAAAATACAAATTTTGTATGGGTTGAATATGTTATAGTTTTAGTAAGGAACATTTAGGTATTTGAAATATATATGGGGAATTCTGAGTAAAGTCAGACACTTTAGAGAGTTTTTTATGCACTTTGTGCAAATTATATGCGTTATACAGTTTTTGGCACACTAAACTGCACACGATGCTACATCTTAGCGGCCAAAGTAAATCCTGGCAAATGTGTACAAGTGATTTTGATTATTTCGCGATTAACACGCATTTTAAAATGAGCATTGCATGCTACAGTTTTATTTCAAGATTATACACCATTTAAAGGAATCCAAAATTTACTTGAACATTCTCCATATCTTTCGCTAGATTTTAGCGTGTATTCGAGAAGTGGTTAGAATAACAAATGCATTTTTTGCGTGAAATTTAACTAAAATAGAAGAATAACTCGGACCTATTTTCCCTAAATTTTCATCAAATAACTGATAAAATAAATTTGAAAAATATCTTCTCTTACAAAAATTTTATAAATTTGCTCAATATAAAACAGATTTGTATAGTTTTGGATTCATTTGAATCTTCGCGAAGTTTAGATTACGTACATATTTTTTAATATTTTTCAGATGCATAAACAGCTGGAATTTTATTAAAACAATTTGCAAACCACAATTTTTTTGAATTCTTTCTTAATTCACGCTAAAATTTACAACTTTTTCCTTAAAATTATGGGGCCCTAGTAAAGATATAGTATGTAGGAAGCCATAAATGAACAATATTTCTTAATATAATGAATAGCGTTTTAATAATATTTTGTCTTATAATCAGAATTGAAACCACCATAACTGTTATGCGCAATAAACAAAATTAGTATCTCGAACAGATTTGAGAATGTGCATTTTTTCTCAATGCATGTACCGAAAATCGTTCATGTAGCTACAAAAAAAATTTAATTTTTTTGAAATGGAATATTGAAAAAATTTACTTTTCCTTATATACAAATTAGTTCTTATATTAAGGTCCAAATAGAAAAATGTTTTTTTATACCCTCCACCATAGTATGGAGGGTATATTAAGTTTGTCATTTCGTTTGTAACACATCGAACTAATCATTTGCGACCCTATAAAGTATATATATTCTTGATCAGGATAAAATTCTAAGACGATCTGGCCATGTCCGTCTGTCCGTCTGTTGTAATCACTCTAGCGTCCGCAATAATTGAGATAGAGCGCTGAAATTTTGCACCCGAGGGTCTTTTTACCATAGGCAGGTCAAGTTCGAAGATGGGCTATATCGGTCCACTCTTTGGTATAGCCCCCATATAACGGTACCTCCGGATTTGAGGTATTTTGACGTTCTTCGCCACATTTGCAGACCGAATTAGCTAAAATTTGGCACTTAGGGTTCCTAGTGATCAACAAACTTATATCCCAAAGGATATGGGCATAGGTCCATGTTTTGGTATAGTCCCCATATAACGGTACCTCCCGATTTTCGGTATTTTGAGAATTTTAGCCACAATTTTTAACCGCACTATCTGCAATTTGACATTTGAGGTTCTCAGTGGTCATGAAACATCTCCACGAAACATCGTCAACATAGGTCCATGTTTTGGTGTAGCCCCCATATATCGGTACCTTCCTATTTTCGGTATTTTGAGAATTTTAGCTATAATTTTTAACTGAACTAGCTGTAATTTGACATTTGAAGTTCACAGTGATCATGAAACATCTCCACCAAACAACGTCAACATAGGTACATGTTTTGGTATGGCCCCCTTATAACCGTACCTCCCGATTTTTGGTATTTTGAGCATTTTAGTTAAAAATTTTAACGGAACTAGCTGCAATTTGACATTTGAGGTTCTCAGTGGTCATGAAACATCTCCACGAAACATCGTCAACATAGGCCAATGTTTTGGTATAGCCCCCATATATCTGTACCTCCCGATTTTCGGTATTTTGAGAATTTTAGCTAAAATTTTTAACCGAACTAGCTGTAATTTGCAATTTGAGGTTCTCAAAGGTCATGAAACATCTCCACCAAACATCGTCAACATAGGTCCATGTTTTGGAATAGCCCCCATATAACGGTACTTCCCGATTTTCGGTACAGTAGAATCGCGATAATTCGTACCCCTATAATTCGGAATCTTCGATAATTCGTATCAAACTGCCGGCCCCTTGAAGCCATTTCCTTCGCATTTTAACCCCGGTAATTCGAAATCCTCGATAATACGTAGAAAATAGCCGGTCCCTTGGATTACGTATTATCGAAGTTCTACTGTATTTTGAGAATTTTAGCTACAGTTTTTAACCGAACTAGCTGTAATTTGCAATTTGAGGTTCTCAGTGGTCATGAAACATCTACACCAAATATCGTCAACATAGGTCCATGTTTTGGTATAGCCCCCATATAACGGTACCTCCCGATTTTCGGTATTTTGAGAATTTTAGCTACAGTTTTTAACCAAAATAGTTGTAATTGGACATTTCAAGTTCTCAGCGGTCATAAAACATCTCCAATGAAACATCGTCAACATAGGTCCATGTTTTGGTATAGCCCTCATATAACGGTATCTCCCGATTTTCGGTATTTTGAGAATTTTTGCTGCAATTTTTAACCGAACTAGATGTAATGATCGGTATTTTGAGAATTTTAGCTAAAATTTTGTCTATTCAAAAATAATAATATCCACCCATATGACAGATCCGCCGTGAGTCGAACTTCCGCATTATGGCGTGATGAAATTTTTGTTAGAGACCCTGTGGGCCATCAGAATTAGCGTTATATCTTTGTTCACGGTTGCTTAAGTGATCTACAAAAACAACAAACAAAGATATAATGCTAATTCATGATGGCTTACAGGGTCTCTTGCAAAAACTTCATCACGCCATAACGCGGAAATTCGACTCACTGCGCATTCTACTCACAGTGTAATTTAAGCAATATTGGGTGGCAGTAGGAGTCTATCCATTGTCGAAAAGCTGTTTCACCTAAAATTGTGAAAGGACCCTAATTATTCCATTTTATTTAAGACTATTTTATGGTGGAGGGTATAAAAAGTTCGGCCCGGCCGAACTTAACGACTTTTTACTTGTTTTTTTTTTTGTAAGCTTCCTAATAAAAAATAGAAAAAAAAATTGTAAAAAAGAATCAGTAGGCTTTGCTGACAGAGGTATACCCTCAGTCTGTGTGAATTGAAACACCTTTTTCCCAAAAAGGCTATATATTTAGTGTAACGTGACCAAATGATCACGCACATAAAACCAACAACAGCAAGGCCCCACAACCCAAGAACGTCACAATCAACCAATACACACTGTTGGGTTAATAATATGCAATTATTTGGGAGGGGTACGTTACAGTGCAATTTGAGTTGATCGATGGAATAACAACTGCGGTCTAATTCTCATTCACTTTGTATGACTGCATACTTAAGTATTTCAGTTTGCTGTGGAAACGACAGGCTTGCTTCTGCAGGGAGCTAGTCATACGGGCTCGAGTACAACTAAGTAGTCTGCCAACTTACACGGTAGTCTACAGAATGTTGGGAAGTATTTTTGAGAGCTACCCCCTTTGTGCGTTGGCTAATACATTCACTCCACCCCCGTGTGGTGTTCCACTCCACCCCCGGGTGTTGTTCCACTCCACCCCCGGGTGTTGTTCCACTGCACCTTCGGGTGTTGTTCCACTCCACCCCTGGGTGTTGTTTCACTCCACCTTCGGGTGTTGTTCCACTCCACCGCGACCCGAAAAACTGAACCGAGTGGCCGAACCCTGTGACGATCCACCATTCTGGTTCTATCTCCTCCAGAGTTTGCTACCTTCTGGCCCCGGCCGTGCTCAGTCTGGGGCAGTTCTTTTCCTTTGGAGATAGATTTGGAATCGTTCGCATAAAAGTAAATTTTAAGGTAGCTGTTTGTTGTTGTTGTGTTTTATGTGACATTCTGTTGGTGTGTGTGTTGGTTTTGTATTACTTTCTGTTGGTGTGGGAGTGTTTTGTATGACATTCTGTTTGTGTGTGTGTGCGTGTGTGAGCATTGGTGTTACGCTAAGGTAGGTAACATTAGATGATTATTTGTTACCATAGAATCTATACCCGCCCTACCTGCTGACGATTCGTTATTTGTCAGCCCTTGTATACCTCTTAAAAGACGACCCTCCCCTTTCGCGACGTTATAAACTCGTTTACTGATTCATATTTAAAAATCTAAAACATATATTTTACAAACGAACAACATGGGTTAATGATTTATATAATATTAATAAGAATTGCAAATATTTAAGAAACAGGATCTATGAATATTGTTAAATAGGATAGGGAATATTAAAATTTAATATTTACGTATCATAGAGCAATTGACAACAACAAAAAAAACTAATAACTATGACTGTTTTTATGATGATAAGGGATCGCCAATATTTATGAAATGAATGATATCTCGTTTTGGACTTACCCAATTTCTCCAACGTAGTCTCCAGGCCTGATGACGGTTGAATATGATGCCACTTCTTCTATTAAAAGGTGAAATTCATTCCATAAGGATGATGCGATCAGATATGTTAACAATTAGGTGTGCTCTTAATTAGGATAAAAAAAAATACAGGAGGTCCTTCTTCAATATATTGCAACCGCAAACGTGTCTTCCAAAATCTTGAGATATTGGTCACGTATTTCAAATGTTCAAATATAAATTCACAATATGACCAAAATTATCTATAAGACGTCTGATACAGATATAGTTTGGATTTTGAGAAATCTTAAAATCTTGAATTAATATTGAAAATGCGTATATCCCGTCAAGGAAATCTTGATTGTGTATTTTTTCTTCTTCAAATTTTCGGCAATTGATTTTTGATTTTATCGTAATAATAACGTGTCCAAGGCCAAAAGCAATTCGTCTCAAAGGACTATAGGATATAAATTTTCGATACAACTGGTATCCTTTAGTTTTTCCTTACTTTTAAAGGATATTTTCCCACAGGAATCTTTAGGTATACAAATATATTTTCGATGACTTTTAAAAAAAATTACGTTTTCGATATTTTAGTTCTATTCGAATTGGTATGTATTCAGGTAATATCCCCAAAAAATGAAAAAACATTCCTTTTATATATTTGAAGTAGACAAAATTTCTTTTGTTCGGCCTACTTTTAATTCAAAGTTCATTGTGAACAGTACCACAACCTATGAGGAACCTGGACTTGGACCATGGTCACAAATCATACCCTGCTTAAAAAAAAAAAAAAAAAAAAAAAAAAATAGTAATGCAACTTATTATTAATTTTTTTTTTATACTATGTCCAAATATCTTTTGTATGATAAATTCCGAGTTTTCCGGTTTGCTTGTCTTTAAGTTCATAACTCACCCTTCCTACTTTTCGAACAACCTCCGCCTGTACGCCCGTCGGAGCTAACTTGGCATTGTAGTGCTTTAGGTTAGAACTTTGTGTAAAGTTTCTTCTTATTACTTCCTGACCTATCTCGAATCTTCTCATTTTCGATTTAAGATTGTAAATCCTCTCATTTTTCTCGTGTGCTGACTTAAGTTTAGACTGTATCGAATCCCTTAAAATTGTAAACCTGTCCTTTCTTTGGATGTCCAAATCGCAATCTTCCAGTATCTGCAATTTTCTTAGAACTTCAAAATCTTTCCCATGAGTAATCATGTGTTGTCCAAAAATTACTTGATAGGGCGTTTGATTTGTTGAAGAATGAATGGTGTTTCTCAATGCACAGTTGACACTTGGCAAGTATATATCCCACTGACGATGGTCATCTTTCACATACGCTCTTAGAGCTGCATTTATAGACCTATTCACTCGCTCACTAGCGTTCGATTGTGGGCTGTAAACTGGAGTTAATTGATGTTTGATACCAAAAGTTGACAATAAATTGCCAAATTCTCTACTTTTGAACTGTGAACCGTTATCCGAAATTATTACCTCCGGAACCCCAAAACACATAAAAACTTCATCCCTTAAATAAGAAATAATTGGTTGCGAGACCAATTTCTTTAAGGGCTTGACAAAAGTAAATTTTGAAAAGTGGTCTAAAACTATAAGTATTCCTACATATCCATTTCTAGTCCTAGGAAAAGGTCCAATGAGATCCACGTACAACCTCTGAAATGGTCTTTCTGTTATAACCCTTTGACCCATTGGCGGTCGTAAAGTTGAAGTTGGCACCTTCGTTGTCTTACAAACATCACACTTTCCAATATATTCCTTTACGTCCGTTACTAATCTTGGCCAGTAAAAATATCGTCGTATCATCTCTGTGGTTTTGTAAATACCACAATGAGACACATTTGGCTGATTATGAGCAGCATAGATAACTTCGTTTCTCAATTCTCTTGGAAGCACTAACTTCCAAGAATGCTGATCAGTCAAACTTCCATTGGAGAAATGAACCCTCTTGTAAATGTATTTACCATCAATTTTGAAGTCTGGGTATTCCGACTTCATAAGGGCGTCACGCCATCTAGCATATTCTTCTCCGCAAAAGGCTTCCGAATTCATATCTATGCTCGGTAACACTTCTAATTCTATTTCCGAAACAGTATCATCAGTTACAAAGGCTCGTGATAGAGCATCCGGCACAACATTCTCCCTGCCCTTTCGGTGCTCAATCGTGAAGTCGAAACCCTGTAATTTTAGTGCCCATCTGGCCAATCGTCCCGATAAGTCGTTCTGACGCATCAACCACTTTAAACTGGCATGATCTGTCACAACCTTAAACTCGTGTCCCTCTATATAAGCACGAAATTTCTTTATCGCCAAAACGACGGCTAAGCATTCCAATTCGGTTATTGTGTAATTCCTCTGTGCTTTTGTAAGTTTTTGTGACATATATGCTATGGGTCGTTCAATTCCGTTACTGTCCTCTTGAGCCAAAACTGCTCCCACCCCCACTGTACTAGCATCGCACTGTAAAACGAATGGCTTCGAAAAATCAGCATGAGCTAATACAGGTGCGCTACACAACTTCTCTTTTAACGTGTTAAATGCTTTTTGAGCCTCTTCTGTCCATTTGAATTTCCTCTTCTTAGACAATAATTCCGTTAATGGGAAGGTGCATGTCGAGAATTCCCCAATGAAACGTCGGTACCAACCGATCATTCCCAAAAATTGTCGAAGAGCCCGCACTGTAGTTGGCGTAGGAAATTCGGATATAGCCTTCACCTTTTCTGGGTCAACTTTAAGGGTTCCTTCTCCTACCACATATCCTAAGTATTTCACACTTTTTATTGCAAATGAGCTTTTCTTAACATTTATAGTAAGATTTGCATTTCTGAACCGCATAGCCACTTCTTGGAGATGTTGCAGATGTTCCTCAAATCCCTCAGATACAATCAACAAATCATCCAAATATACGAAGACTCGAGATTTCAAATTGTATGGGATGACTATGTCCATCAATCTGCACATTGTTTGGGGTGCATTGCAGAGCCCGAATGGCATTCTTGTAAATTGATACAAGGGTCTATTTGGAATTGTGAAGGCGGTTTTCGGTTTTGAGGAGTCATCTATCTTAATTTGCCAAAAGGCATCTTTTAAGTCCACTTTGGATATGTACTGAACCGCTGGTAATCTTGACAGAATGCCTTCGATATTAGGTATTGGGTATGAATCTTTAACAGTCACGGCATTTAGCTTTCTGCTATCTACGCAGAATCTTACCTTCTCTGGCTTCACTATTAATACCCCAGGGGAGGACCATGGAGATTGTGGGCATTCTTCTATTACACCTAATGATAGCATCCTATCAATTTCTGTACATAATAATTTTTCCTTCGCTGGTGATATAGGATAATATCTCTGTTTGATAGGTTTCGCATCCCCGGTATCGATATTGTGCTCAACCAAACTTGTGCAACCTAAGCCTTCTTTTTCCGAATTTGGGAACATCTCCACAATAGCATTTAATTTTCTGCGTTGTTCGTCCGTCAGATGAATACAATCAGAGTTATCACTGTGACTATTGATTTCAGAAATTTCCTTTGTTATATTTAGAGATATTTTAAATTTATTCCAAAAATCCATCCCGCATATTAAATCCTGTTTTATGGATTTGATTACCAAAAATTCAAATGTATACTTTTGATTTTGAAAGGTAAATTCTAAATTCACTACACCTGAAATGTTCTGTCTATGTCCATCCGCAGTTCTTACGTTTCCGTGACATTTCTTGAAACTGCGTTGGATTTCTACCTTTTCAGCCAAATTTCCCCCAATAACACTCCTATTAGCTCCACTATCCAATAGGGCAAAATACAATTTGCCTTCGATAGATAATGGCAAAAATGGTCTAGTGTCATTGTCTTTCATCACTATTGATGCAACCGTACATTTCTTTAATGACTTTAAATTTCTCCAGAAATTCCTCATTCGGATAGCACTACGTTTTGATTTGGCTTTTTTATCTAAACTATAAATTTCACATCCTTTTTGGGTTTCTAACAAGTCCTTTGGTATCAGTTCAAATTGACGGTCAAATATTATTTTGCTCCCTTCACTACCCTCGCAATTCGTTGTATTGTCTATTTCCGTATTGGTACATAAGGATGTCCTTTCTTCTGTAGAAGGACATCCTTTTTGGAGTTTCCCGACTTTTTACAGTTTACACAGTTAGGTTTGTATGTATCCTTTTGTCCGCAACCGTAACAAAAAACAATTTTCTTCTGCAAACACTCCTTATATGTGTGTCCACTTTCTCCGCAATTCCAGCAGACAATTGTTCTTTTCAACTCCATCAAATCACTTTCGACTATTATGTCCTCCATTTCTTCTACTTCGTCACTAATTTGACATACTTTTCCTTTCTCACGGTACTGTCTAAAACGATTAATAGCTTGAGTGTCCCCAATGAACTTTTCGTGTTTTCTAACAGCCTTCCGTAACTCTGCCACGCTACCAATATC
Organism: Musca autumnalis; assembly: GCF_047663935.1. Classification (NCBI taxonomy): domain Eukaryota; kingdom Metazoa; phylum Arthropoda; class Insecta; order Diptera; family Muscidae; genus Musca; species Musca autumnalis. The sequence goes on along the minus strand of NW_027411644.1, from coordinate 312,033,841 downwards.
GACGTGCAATAATTCGTGACGAATTTCCGATCGTAAATTTCTCAGCAGTGTTTCACACAACTCTTCATCACTTATCGGTGATCGAAGTTTATCGCATAATCCCAATATAGAGTCACAGTAGTCATCAAATGTTTCATTCGGTTTTTGTTTTCGACGACGTATGTCATCCCTAATGTCGTAATCGTTATAGAATTCCTTATATTGCCTTTTTAAGGCAGTCGAAAGATCGGTCCAAACTACATTATCGTTTTGGCGGTGATATCTCCAAAACCACCCTAATGCTTTGCCGTCAAACAATAAGTGAGCATACCTGCATAATAATCGAAAATCGCCACCAAGAGTGTTTGAGGTCATAATATTGACCCTATAAATAAACTCGTCTATAGGAATATCATTACTTTTCCCGGAATAAGTTAATCTCCAGTTCCTTATTATGGTCATGGTCTTTTCTGATGAATCGAAAGGTACACTAGGCCTACTAGTTACTTCTCTCGGAAGAGTATTTACCGTGGAATTCCCTGCTATATCGCTCATATTCCGACCTAGATCTAATCCTGAAAGCAGAGTTCCGATTTCGCTTGTTATTGAATTTGTTATTTCTCTCCTCATATCAGAAAGAGATTCTGAAATCATAGTACGTACCCTATTTTCGTCAATTGCATTTGACGTGCAAGTGGGAGCATCCGTTGTTTCCCTACGAAATCTTCCGGAATTATCTCGAAAATTCCTTGTTCTAGATCTCGTGACTGGTCCAGTTTCGTCTTCACCGTCGGCAACTAATGACACACTATTATTCATCTCTAAATTTTCCGCTGTTAAATCCTCAAGACTTCGGGTAACAGGCATTTTCAAAAATTTTAAATTATTTCGTTATTTAATATATGTATGTGGATAAAAATCCAAAGAAAATCTATTTAATAGCCGCAAATATAGATAAATGTCACTACTCGGGAAAAGGTTATCTTACAAAAAGGTATACTCGATATTAGCATTAACACCAATGTGTTGAATATCATCCCTGAGGTATGTTTCTAGATGAACATCTAGATACACAAATCTTCCCAGAAATGCATATTCTTAGAAATTGTATCTGTGTTTATGGGTGATTGGCCGACAAACTATCAGCCTCCAATTCCGACTTATTCCACAAATAAAATTTCAATGAATGAAGTTTGCATATTTTAGAAGCAACTTCACTGGTTTGGTTCACCCAAAACGTTCAAATCAAAATTCCAGTGAAATTGTCATCTAAGATGTGTGTATGTATAAGTATGTATGTGTGGAAATGTCAACACACCTCACAGGGTATCAAAATCCGAAAACCGAATTAAGAAAATTCCGCCTTGAAGTATGTCTACATTTATTATGGACCTCAACAGATGAAGTAGATGACATTTTTCCTTCAATAATTGTGTAGCTGTTGAGGCCCCACGTTGGGCGCCATTTAATTTATGTGACGATCCACCATTCTGGTTCTATCTCCTCCAGAGTTTGCTACCTTCTGGCCCCGGCCGTGCTCAGTCTGGGGCAGTTCTTTTCCTTTGGAGATAGATTTGGAATCGTTCGCATAAAAGTAAATTTTAAGGTAGCTGTTTGTTGTTGTTGTGTTTTATGTGACATTCTGTTGGTGTGTGTGTTGGTTTTGTATTACTTTCTGTTGGTGTGGGAGTGTTTTGTATGACATTCTGTTTGTGTGTGTGTGCGTGTGTGAGCATTGGTGTTACGCTAAGGTAGGTAACATTAGATGATTATTTGTTACCATAGAATCTATACCCGCCCTACCTGCTGACGATTCGTTATTTGTCAGCCCTTGTATACCTCTTAAAAGACGACCCTCCCCTTTCGCGACGTTATAAACTCGTTTACTGATTCATATTTAAAAATCTAAAACATATATTTTACAAACGAACAACATGGGTTAATGATTTATATAATATTAATAAGAATTGCAAATATTTAAGAAACAGGATCTATGAATATTGTTAAATAGGATAGGGAATATTAAAATTTAATATTTACGTATCATAGAGCAATTGACAACAACAAAAAAAACTAATAACTATGACTGTTTTTATGATGATAAGGGATCGCCAATATTTATGAAATGAATGATATCTCGTTTTGGACTTACCCAATTTCTCCAACGTAGTCTCCAGGCCTGATGACGGTTGAATATGATGCCACTTCTTCTATTAAAAGGTGAAATTCATTCCATAAGGATGATGCGATCAGATATGTTAACAATTAGGTGTGCTCTTAATTAGGATAAAAAAAAATACAGGAGGTCCTTCTTCAATATATTGCAACCGCAAACGTGTCTTCCAAAATCTTGAGATATTGGTCACGTATTTCAAATGTTCAAATATAAATTCACAATATGACCAAAATTATCTATAAGACGTCTGATACAGATATAGTTTGGATTTTGAGAAATCTTAAAATCTTGAATTAATATTGAAAATGCGTATATCCCGTCAAGGAAATCTTGATTGTGTATTTTTTCTTCTTCAAATTTTCGGCAATTGATTTTTGATTTTATCGTAATAATAACGTGTCCAAGGCCAAAAGCAATTCGTCTCAAAGGACTATAGGATATAAATTTTCGATACAACTGGTATCCTTTAGTTTTTCCTTACTTTTAAAGGATATTTTCCCACAGGAATCTTTAGGTATACAAATATATTTTCGATGACTTTTAAAAAAAATTACGTTTTCGATATTTTAGTTCTATTCGAATTGGTATGTATTCAGGTAATATCCCCAAAAAATGAAAAAACATTCCTTTTATATATTTGAAGTAGACAAAATTTCTTTTGTTCGGCCTACTTTTAATTCAAAGTTCATTGTGAACAGTACCACAACCTATGAGGAACCTGGACTTGGACCATGGTCACAACCCCTACAGCACGAGAGTCGACGACCCGAGCAACCGTATGAACTCCGAGTGGCCGAACATCTACTACACGAATCACCGAGTGGGCGAATCCTAGACACCGAGTGGCCGAACACATACATGGCTAATACATTCACTCCACCCCCGGGTGTTGTTCCACTCCACCCCCGGGTGTTGTTCCACTCCACCTACGGGTGTTGTTCCACTCCACCTACGGGTGTTGTTCCACTACACCTTCGGGTGTTGTTCCACTCCACCCCTGGGTGTTGTTCCACTCCACCTTCGGGTGTTGTTCCACTCCACCTTCGGGTCTTGTTCCACTCCGCCTCCGGGTGTTGTTCCACTCCACCTCCGGGTGATGTTCCACTCCACCTTCATGTGTTGTTCCACTCCACCTTCGGGTGTTGTTCCACTCCACCTCCGGGTGTTGTTCCACTGCACCTCCGAGGGATGTTCCACTAGTCAGTACTCGTAGTATACTGTGAAGGTTAACATAGAATTAACACTAAGTAACCGCGACCCGAAAAACTGAACCGAGTGGCCGAACCCCTACAACACGAGAGTCGACGACCCGAGCAAGCGTATGAACTCCGAGTGGTCGCACATCTACTACACGAATCACCGAGTGGCCGAACACATACGAACTCCAAGTGGCCGAACATCTACTACACGAATCACTGAGTGGGCGAACCCTATACACCGAATCACCGAGTGGCCGAACACATACGAACCCCGAGTAGCCGAACATCTACAACAGGAATCACCGAGTTCCCAATTAACTTCATATTGCCTACTACCTACCATCGAACCATCGAGTTCCCGACTATCTTCAAATCGCCTACTACCGAAAAGCGAATTATCGAGTTCCCGTTTATCTTCAAATCACCTTTTACAAAACAGCGAATCATCGAGTTCCCGATTATCTTCAAATCGCCTACAACCAAACGGCGAATCACCGAGTTCCCGATCACCATCAAATCATTTACTGAATCCCTAGGCAATTATCCTTCTTATCGTATTTAAACATCAGTACATTATATATTAGTTTTACATCAATAAATATCCGATTTAACCCCCAGGAAAGGGAGATTACTCGTCTTATTATTCCGTAAGGTTTAGTGGGTCCTTATGGCGACCCTAGACACGACTAAGTTTACCCCAGCACATACCCCTAACTGTACTTAAATGAAAGCTTTGATCATTTGTGTGGGTGGTACTCTAAATAATGGACCTATAGGGCCCACATTTGAGCATAAACTAAGTTTCAACAAAATATTTCGAGATTCAAAGTTTTGACCAAATCGGGTGCACCGTTTATGAGATTTTTCGCTTACATTTTAGGTAATGTTTTCGAACTTTTGTTTGGGAGGTACCGGAAAGAGTGGACCTATAAGCCCCATCTTCGATTTTCCTCTAGTGTTGGAAGAAATATAACTTTTGGGCCGGAGGTACCCAAAGAAGTGTACCGATAAGACCCATCCTAGAACCTGATTAATTAGGGCAAAATATTACGATTGCAAAATTTTGGATCATGGTTTATCCGTTCGAGAGTTACCGCGCACTCCATCCACAACAAATGATGTCATAGCGGTTTTTACAGCTTTCACACCATTTTCTCAGGAGGTATGGACTTGGCCCTGAAAAGACTGCACCTTCGTATTGAAGGCAGCGAATACAAGTTGCTACAACAAAAATCAAAAGGATTGGAGAGGAGGTCTCAAACTGCACTTTTCCGAAATTTTGTGTGGGAGGTACCCGAACGAGTGAACTGGTACAGTCTATATTCGAACTTTATCTATGTGGACCAAATCGATTTGTCCCTCCGAAAGTTATCGTGCGCAAAATTTTTCCGAAAAAAATTGAAATTGTGTGGGGAAAGTACCCGAAAGTACCCATCTTCAAACTTAAATTAAGTTTGGGCAAACGAAAGCCAAATTTTCGACCGAAGCGGTTCATCCATTCGAGAGTTATCGTGCGCACCAGCCAGCCAGACAGATAGACGACGGACATTGCCAAATCGACTCAAAGTTGTCTGAAACGGATTTCGTCCAAACATTATTATTTCGGTGAGGTCCATTTTGCCCGTATGAAAGTGTATATACCCTTTTTAGCATAAATTCTGAGTATAAAAATATGCACAGTGCGATGCAATATTTGTACTCTACGATTTTTTAGTATTTTTTTTTTTTTATTGCACTACGGTCAATCACAAAAATGTTAAGACCCATTTGGTTGTGGTGTTCCAATAAATATTATTTTTATAATATTTATATATTATTTCCTATACACAAAATAGGATAAAACAAATATACAGGAATGTTTCATATCAGCTCGCGAACCCCACGACTGTGAACGACAAGTCCATATTTCTTTACAAAACTGACTGAAAATTACGATATCTTACGAATTTATTTCCAATAGAGGCAAAACTTTACACATTGTAAAATATCTACCAAACGTTAATCAGCTTCCAAAAAGTTAGATATCGGACAATACCTTCGGGTATCTCAATTACAACAGTTTATAATTTTTTGCTAAAGTTTAGTTAAGAAGATGTTTGAGAGTCGTTTTGAAGTTTTTTTGCCGAAGGCATATTTTACGATCTGATGACAACGATATGATTTTTTTTGGTGACCAACTGGTTGATTTGTACTGTAAATATCGACAGGAATGACTCACATTATAAGATGCAATTTTAATATATAGTTATGTTATAGTTTTTCTGTACATTCATGCCTGACTGATATTTCTTTTTACATCCACACACAACTAGGCGGATATCTTGAGTAACTCCTAAAGGAGGTGAACCGCGCAACACTCACATAGATGCCTTTATATTTTAAATATAACATTTTGTTTCATAATACGAACTAGGAATAGATTTCCCAACGCACCGATTTTCTACTTTAGTTCTCCACTTTTGCATGTGATGTTTGGAGATATGAACTTTAACTTAGTTTTTCCATTAGAGTTCTGTCCACCCTTGGGACGTATACCGTCCAATGTCTCTCATTCGTATGTCTTTCTGGCATAGGTATTTTTTTAACCTCAGCATTTATATTTACGAGGGTATATACGGGCAAAATGTGCCTCAGCCAAATAAGACCTCAAGTATGTTTGGACGAAATCCGTCCCAGACAATTTAGAGTCGATTTCGCAATGTATGTCTGTCCCCCTCTCTGGCTAGAGCTCAAGATAACTTTCGTAAGTTCGCAGATTAGCCATATCGGGCCACTCCCTCGGGTACCTCCTCCACAAAAGTTAAATTTTTTTCACAAAAAATTATGCACATGCTAACTCTCGAAAAGACTAACCGATTTGCTCCATACTCTGCACATCGTAATATTTTTACCAGACTTAGATTAAGTTCGAACATGAACTATATCGGCCCACTCTTCGGGTACCTCCCACACAAAATTTGGAAAAGTGCAGCTGAATACCTTCTGTCGGATAGTGTTAATTTTTATTGTAGCCACATGTGTTCGCTGCTCCCATTACGATGGTACAGGTTTTTAGAGGCAAGTCCATACTTCCTGAGAAAAATGGTCCGAAAGCTGTAAAAACACGCTAAGGCACCATGTGCAGTTGATGCAGCGTACGATAACTGTCCAAAGGGTAAACCAGTTCGATCTAAAATTTGGCAGTCGTGATAAATTGGACGAAACTTAAATCAAGTTCTAAGATGGGCCATATCAGTCCACTCCTTTGGGTACTTCCACGACAACAGTTCAACACTTTTCGCTAAATTGGTGCGCACGATACTCTTAAAGACAGTAACCGATCTGGTCCATACTTTGCACATCGTGATATTTCTACGAGACATACATACATATATATGGTTATAATGTAGACTATAAGTGTCAACTCCATCGGTTACCTCCCACACTAAATTTCGGAAAAGTGCAGTTTAGGACCTCTTCTCTAATCGTTTTGATTTTTCTGGCATCAGGTTGTACTCAAGGGCCTTTTACGATGGTAGAAGTTTTTTGAGTGGCAAGTCCATACTTTTGTGAGAAAATGTAAAAATACCCTATGGCCTAATACTGCGTTGGTCCAAACTTTGCATATCGTAATAGTTCTTCGAATATTAAATAAAACTCGAAGTTGGTGCTTATGGGTCTACTTCTTCCGGTACCTCCCCACAAAAGTTTGAAAGCAATGGTATGCGCGAGATATAAACGGAGCAACCGATTTGGTCCAAACTTTTGATCTCGGAATATTGTGTCCAAACTTAGTTTATTTTCATTTTTATTTATTATTTACCGATCGACTCCTTGGTGTACCACCCTCCTTTTTATTTAAGCGTGGTGAAGGATCCCTTGGCCATTTTTAAAGAAGATACTCCTAGCGTCCTTGTTTACAGTGGGCAAGCCCATGTTTCGAGATATAATGGTCAAAATATCTAAATGATATGGTGAGAGGAATGACTCCCAAAATAAGACTCACTTGCAAAATGGACTATGACGGTCCATTACTTTAATTACCTCCCCTGCAAAACTTTTGAGCTTTAATCCAAACCCATATTTTTGTGGCAAGTGCATACGGCCAAAATTCTGAAAACCCCTAAATACATAGGTTTCTTTGGGAAAGATGTGTGACAAAGCCTCCTCATTAGGCCGGGGCGATTTGAAAACCTTAATGGGCCCTTCGCGTTTCTTATTTCTGGTATTGAACTGAGCAAAAAAGTGCTCTAGATCTTAGGTCTACGGTGAAAATCTAGCATCCCGATTTTGACTTTAAATTTTTTATCCACGTTTTTTGGACATTTTGGAATAAAAAGAAGTGACCCAAACGAACTACAGGCATTGTCATTGTCCCTGGATCCCAATATAATTTTGCATCAGAACGCTTGAATATTTTACTGGTCAACTTTTGTAGGACAGTGTCATTTATCGACATTTTTCGAAAAGTTTGCACCTTCGCAAGGCCAAAACTGCCTGAAGGAGCGTTTCAATGTTTTTGCGATATATTAGGGAGTTCTTAATTACTGTCTTGGCTAAAATTTCCGTGAAAATCCGTGTGTTGGATCGAAAATCTCTAAGGTTTGGCTGTTATATGCCAAAATGTCTAAAAAAAAACGTGGATAAAAAACTTAAAGTCAAAATCGGGAGGCTCGATTTTCACCGAAGACCTATGCTCTAGTGGACTTTTTTGCTCAGTTCAATCCCAGGAATCAGAAACGCGAAGGGCCCATTAAGGTTTTTTTTCCTTCCATACAAATCGACCCAAATTTTTGAGCTTTATCCCTACTTTTGTCGGCACATACGGCCAAAATGTTGAAAACCCCCCTAAATACATAAGTTTTTTTTTTTTTTTTGAAAAAAAGTATTTCAATTCACACAGGCTGAGGGTATATATCTGTCGGCAAAGCCGACTGATACTTTTGTACTTGTTTTTTTATATTTATGTAACGAAATGTTTTTGTTTTTTTTTTAAGTAACAGAAATTCCTGATGATGACTATCGAAGATTGTCGAAATATTGGAAATATAAAACAAAGTTGAGTAATACAAATTTTATGTCTTTTCAATTTTACTGACCTCAAGCTAAATAAACAGAAGAAGAAACTACAATTCGAAAGTCAACAATAATATACAACAAAAAATCTAGTCAAAATATATGAAGATCGGCCCATTCGTTTTCGAACTATCGTTGGTACCTCCTTCAAAAATGCCATTTCCAGAAAAACTCACTTTAAGTTGCGCCTCTGCACACTCTGAACGGTCATATCTTAGTCAATTTTTTCTCCGATGCTTGAAATTTTTTGCGGCATACTCTACCTGTACTCCAAAATAAGATTTTTTCGATTTTCCGATTTTTTGATAGTGATAAGTAAAGATAACGCCTTAAATATAAGAGAGAGGGAGAGCGTATGAAGCTGGACAGATTGACGTCAGCAGAAATACGATTTCCCACGAACGAAATAGATCTTTCGTATATCGATAAGTTCAGCAAAATTCTACACTTAGCTCAATGGTGATGATCCCAACTAGGACTTAATACAAAATTTAAGTCAGTTCGGTGAGATAATTAGACGAAAACTCTAAAAATACCGAAAATCGGGATAAACCTATAGCAAGAAATTTCTGGAGAAAATTTCTTGGGACCATTAACCCAAAGAAGACTAAATACGTAACTTTGTGGAAATTCGGTGTGATTTTCGATGCTAAACTGAATGAAGGAGATCCATTTGATACTCATTGTCAGACAACTGCAACTCTATTCATTCTATTTTAATTTCAGCACTTAAAAATTGCGACATCTCATCCACTTGACATTACATACATTTTAAGCTAATAAACAATAATAATACGCTATGTCATGGCTAACAAAATTCATCATTTACTGTGTCGAGTGCTTACAACAAAAATAATTAAATATAACAGTGATGGAATATAAAAATTCTCTATACATAACTTATTGGTCACGTATAACGCAAATGTTCATTTCTTCGGTACACCTGCTGTCACCATTGTTGTTGTTGTTACAATACCAACTGCTGGGAATTGAACATATTTCAAGCATGGTCATGGACAGTTTTGTGTGTGTGACAGTAACACATGTTGAACACACCATGCTCATGTTTTTTTTTTTCTCTTCCACTCTTCATGTGCATTATAAAATATATGGAAAAAAAGAAAGAAAAATAAACTATATAAAATATATACTTTTTATATGTATAGCTAAAAATAAACATACATCACGTTATTTATAGAAAACCATTAGAAATATAATAAAACACGGGTGCAGAAAACTGAAAATAAATGGATGGCTAACTGGTTGTGACATATCTAGGATAACAGTAGTGACTGGGCTAGCTAGCTGGCTGATGCCTAAACACATTGTAACAATGTTTGCAGGTGGTTTATGCACACACACACATACAAGACATACAAGTACATTGTGTGTACATCCTCAATGTACGGGTATAATGTGGTCAGCTATGCATATATTTAAATTGTGTGTGGTTGTAAATTTTTGCTGGAGTCTTCCCTATGTAATTGTATATTGTAGTTTTTACGCCACCATTATATCCTTATGCTAACAGTCGTCGGTCGGTAAGCTTGTACATTTGCATTTGATGTTATGCATTTCAACAGTCATCTCTGTCGTCAGTATCATATTAAATGACACGTAACAATTTCAACGTTGCTTTCTCTTTTGCATTTATAGTTTTTACTCGTTACTGAGTTTTTTTTTGCAATTTTAATGGAACAGCTATTTTCAACGTCTTTATTACGATAACACAGTCATGGTATTTACAGTGTTTAAACTTTATGTACGGATTTCCTGTGAAAATTTATTGATTTATCGATTTGCTGTGATCAGTGGAATTTTATGAAAGATAATGAAAGAAGAGAAGCTTAATTTACTTTGAAAATATGTATGCTGTTTTGCGGGAGACTCACGGTATTCTTATGTCTGTTATGTCTCCCCCATATGCCAACAAATAATTAGTCTATCCGCAAATCCCAACACAATTAGTAGGAATTACCATGCATTGGGGTTTTGTACCCCCCACTCTCATATTGTCAACACCAGTGCTCTCATGTGAAAATTGTCCTAGTTGCTATATTTGATTGTCTTTTTCTCTACTCTCTTTGTATGTAATTTTTTTGCCATAAAACATTGAATGCCATTCAACATGTCATACGTTGTGAACCATGTTAATAGACCATTCTTGTCATTTGTTTCCATTTTCAGTACTTTCGTTTTTATATCCCCACCATAATATGGAGGGTATCATTAGCTTTGTCATTCCGTTTGTAACACATCGAAATATTTAACGGATACCCTATATAGCGGATAGAGCTAGTGATGCATACGACGCCGATATTCGTCGTCAAATATTGGCTCATTCGAAAAATGTTTCTCTCGAAGACACAAAGCACTGCCTGCTAAAGTGTCCACGCTTCGAAACCGTACATTAGCACTGGTAGTATCAGCGATTTGTAGAGCGTTATTTTTATTTAATTGCTGTCTTATTCGCTAGTGGTTTAATTCAGCCCATCATGCATATTAGATGTGGTGCTAGACAAAAAAACTTCCGAAATGGAAGGCCTTACAATTCATGAAGAAAAACACCTTCGATTTGTATATGTGCGTGTATTGAAGAAGGATCCCAGCAAAATGTTCGATGCCAAAGATGCCATTCAATCATGGGTGCAAGTGATCTGGCATGTCATATTTTTAGCATCTTCATCGATGAATTTTATATGAGCGTGGACCCCAAATTTTATATGAGCGTGGACCCCAAAAATGCTAATGAAAAGATCGGGTCTTTCACGGCTTCGTTTGAACCAATGCAAAAGATGCCATGAAATCACGTCATCGCATGGAACCCCTTCCTTCAAATTTGGCTGGGATACTAGATTGACCAGTGACTTGAGCGTTATTTTTGTTTAACGAGAAATGGCTTTGCTTTTAAACTGCTTACTAGAGTCAAAGTAGCATCTGCTGTGTTTATGGCGGTGCCGAGGTAGACGAGTTCTTTTACTACCTCAAAATTGTAGGATCAAACTTGAACAGTTAGTCCGAGTTCTATTGACGTCTGACGTCAGATCCACTTTAGCAGACTCTCCTCCCCAGAATCTCCTTCAACAATCTTAAAGTTATCAGTTGCATCCTTTATTGATCGACCCATGATGTCAATATGGTCAGCGTAAGCTAGTAATGGTGTAAAATGTGTCATTTGTTTTAATATCTGCATCTCGTATAGGCTTTTCCAACAGAACGTTGAATAGGTAACACAAAAGGTTGTGTCTTGTCTGAAAACTCTTTTGGTATTACACTCTTTCTTTCCTGAGGACCGAGTATCAGTTAATTTCATCTTACAAAGCCGAGTGACTGTTCTTGGGTCTTTTCCAAGATTTGGATTTCCCAGGTCTAAAGCCGCATTGGTATGAGCCAATTATTTCGTTGGTCATAGGCTTTAGTTGTACGCCCAATATCCTGACAATATGTTATAAACAATAGGGAGCAGACTTATACCCTTGTAGTTTGAGCACACAATCTTATTTCCCTTCTTGTGAACGGTAAACAGGATGGTCAGGTTCAAATCGTCAGGTGCGGGTTCTTCCTGCCAGATGTATTTTATCATATACTTATATGATCAGGATAAAATACTGAGTCAATCTTGCTATGCCTGCCGCCTGTTCTAAACATTCGAGCGTCCAAAATAATTGAGCCAGAACATTATATTTTTGCACCCGAGTGTATTTTTGCCATAGTCACGCTCGATAAGTACTATATCAGCCAATGTGTTTGTGTAGTCCCCATATAACTGTACCTCACGAATTTCGGTATTTTGAAAAATTTAGCGAAGTAGGGGAAATCTGACATCTGAAGTTCTTAGTGCTCACATTTGGGGTTCCCGGTGGTTACAAAACTTCTCCACCATAAATTACACTGTGCAACAAAATGGAGGTGAAAGTCTGGGGCACGGAAAATTCCTGTTGGGGAAGAAAGGCTAAATCGATTATTTGTCAATGAGAGCCATACCTAAAATATGTTTGCAGAATATTTCGAAGCTGACAAACGTCATTTTCTGGTACTTTTATAGCGGCTCTTAGAACAAAGGACGAAAATGACATCGAAGGAAGCGAGTTAGAAGGTCGAAGTGTTCTACGAAAACAATCCTCATTCGATTCGACTGAAGACATGCCATATCAGAAATAAGCTAAAACAAGGGTGAACAAAGATATAACGCTAATTCCTGATGCCTTACAGCGTCTTTAGCAAAAACTTCATCACGCCATAACGCCGAATTTCGACTCACGGCGGATCTGACCTTTGGGATTCTTAATATACCCACCAAGGGCTTTCATTTCCAAAAGGAATCATCTCTGCTCCAAAATTTGTGTTCTCAGTGTTATCAACATATGTCCATGTTCTGTTATAGGCCCCACATAACTGTACCAATTTTGGGAATTTTGTGAATTTTAGCTACACTTTTTGAAGGAACTACCTGTTATTTGATATGTCAAGTTCCCCGTGGTCATAAAACTTCACCAACAAAAAGAGTTAACATATGCCCATGTTTTGGTATAGGCATAAACCATATATAATGATACGTCCCGATGTTTGGTATTATTGGAGAATTTCAGCTACACATTAGTTGTGTTCCTTTACATACCATTACCATTTGTTACCATTTTTAACCTGCAAAGTGTTCCTTAACCTCAAAAAGTGGTAAAACTGGAAGCAATTTTAAGAGAGTGAGAGAGGAGAGATGGCAAAATGCATTTCTCTTCTGCCGCAGGTTACCAGACAAATTTCTTCAGGTAAAAAATGGTAGAACTAATTTTTCGACATTTGTTTGACGATTACTTGACAATGAAGAAAAAATTAACAAAAAAAAAAAAGAAAAAGTCGAACGCTGACAAAACAAAATTAAAAACTGTGAACAAAAAGAAGAAATTTGAATTTTTATGTTTCTTTTTGACATTGCTACCAGATCTACCATTTTTTCGTTCCTTTACTTTTCTGGTAAAACTGTTCATGAGAGAGCTATTTTGAGCAATTTTGACAGTTTTCTCTTTTACCACCTTTACCATTAAAAAAGTAAAGGAACAAAGCTATTTTTACCGAGATGGCGGTAATCTGACATTCGTAGTCCTAAGTGAACACAAAACTAACAAGTAAAAAGTATCAGTCGGCTTTGCCGACATAGGTATACCCTCCGCCTGTGTGGATAGAAATACTTTATTTTCCACAAAAAAAAAATGGATTTAGGGGGGTTCTCAAAATTTTGGGCGAAGCATGGATAGGATTAAAGCTCAACAATTTGCGGGGATATCGATAAATAGGGCTTTTTTATCACACTAGCCTACGAAAAATATAATATCACTGTAAACAGGGCCACTAGGAAACCCTTCGGTAAAAATGTCCAAAGGATCCTTGAACAGACCCTTAACCACACAAAAATGTTGAACATTTGTGTGGGTTGCACCACGACGATTGGACAGATAGGGCCCAAATTTGAACATAAATTAAGTTTTGACAATTTTTAAAGATCCAAAGTTTGGACCACATCGGTTGCTACGTTCTATGAGAAATCGAGCGTACCATTTTAGCGAATATTTTCGAACTTTTGTTGGGGAGGTACCGGAAGGAGTGGACCTATAAGCACCACCTTCGAATTTCATCTAATATTCGAAGAAATATTACGATATCCAAAGTGTGGACGAACGCAGTATTCGGTTCGAGCTCTCCAGCCACTACATATGGTGCGGTGCCATAGGGGGTTTTTTACAACTTTCGGGCTGTTTTCTCAAGAAGTATGGACTTGCCCCTGAAAAAACTTTTACTGTCGTAATTGAGGCGGCGAATGCAAGTTGCTTCAGCAAAAATCAAAGTGATTCAAGAGCAGGTCTTTAAGTGAATTTATCCAAAATTTTGTGTTTGAGGTACCTGAAGGAGTGGACAAATATAGTCCATATTCTTACCTGATCCATATCTGGTATATATATTAGGATGTGTAAAGTATAGACCAAATCGGTCACTCCCATCAAGAGTTATCATGCGCACAAATTTTCCGAACATTTTCGAACTTTTGTGGGGGATGTACCGGAAGGAGTGGACCGATATAACCCATCTTCCATGTTTCGGTGTAGCCTGCATATAACGGTACGTCCTGATTTTGGCGTTTTAATGGCTTTAGGTACATTTTTTGTCCGAACTGTAAACTAAGGTCCATGTTTTGGTATATCCTCCATATAACGGTACTTCCCGATTTTCGGTGTTTTGATGGCTTAAGCTAAATTGTTTGACCGAAATTCTGGTTAGTTGATATTAGAGGTTCCCAGTGGTCTCAAATCTTCCCATCAAACATTTTCAACGTAGGTCCATGTTTTGGCATAGCACCCATATAAGGGTACCTCCAGATTTTAGGAATTTAAAGGATTTTAGCTTATTTTTTTACCGAATTAGTGATAATCTGACATTTGAAGTTCTTAGAGATAACGAAATTTCTTCATTAAAATTTGTCAACATAGGTCCATGTTTTAGTATAGCTATTCCTTCGGATACCTCCCACACAAAATTTCGGAAAAGTTCAGTTTAGGAGTTGCTGCCCTCCATACGACGGCACAAGTTTCAACAGGGGCAAGTCCATACTTCCTGAGAAAAAAGCCTGAAAGGTGCAAAAAGCCCCTGCGACACCGTGTGTAGTGTGGTTGGAGCGCAAAATTACTCTATTTTGTTCAAACTTAGTTCAAGTTCAAAGATAAGTCATATCGGTCCATAGCTTCAGGTATCTCCCCCACAAAAGTTCAAAAATGTTCGGAAAAATTGTTGCCACGATAACTTCTGAAGGGAGTGACCAATTTGGTCCATACTTTACACATCCTAATATATTTACCAGATATAGATCAGGTTTGTGTATGGGCTATATATGTTCACTCCTTCGGGTACCTCCCACGCACACACAAAATTTCGGATAAGTTTACTTTAAGGCTTGCTCTCGAAACACCCTGATTTTGGTTGAAGCAACTTGAATTTTTTCCGCCTCAATTACGACGGTAAAAGTTATATTTCTTTAGAAAACAGCCCGAAAGGGGTAAAAACTTCTATGTCGTGGATATGTAGTGGATGGAGAGTACGATAACTCCCGAACCGATCAACCAATTTTGCATTTTTTCCGAATTTGAGTATCTCGGTAACATAATGAAACATAATTATTTCGTATAAGTTATGAATATTACATGGCAGAGGGTCTAAAGAGTTCGGCATGGCCGAACATAACGCGTTTTACTTGTTTTTTTTTGCGATGATAATGTTTCTGTAGTTACCTATCTGCCACAGCACTCATAAGCATAGAAACAATGGAGGTGCATACATTTTGTCTCAGGAGAAAAAAAGACATGAAATGCCAAAAGACGTGCAACAAAATTGCACAAAATGTTTAAATACTTTTGGTCCTTTTTTTCTTTCCGTCTTCATAAATGTTTGCCTTGTTTCTTAGTTAACACTTTATGTGCCTTTCGTGAATACATATACATACACACATACATATGTGTGTGTTTCTTAGTCTGTTATTTTTTCGAGCTCAATTTCTTCGTTTCCCATGCAGGTCTTATGGGATCTATTATCTTAAAATGCACTTTGACTGTGTTTGGATATGACTGCGTATTAAATTTCCGTTTCCTCTTTGGTTAAGTGACAAATGTCAGTTTTTATGTTGTTGCATGCCAGTTTGTAGATGTGTGTGTATATGCATTTTTTAAGTTCATTGTTCTAAATGCCATTGTTGCTGCTCCTTTTATCGTCTCTGCCCTGGCCAATTGTATTGTTTAGAGTCTTGCGTTTAAGTCTAGTTATGTGTAGGTTTAAGCTACTTTTTTCTTCTTCTTCTTCCTTGTAGTTTTGTCCCGTTTTTCTTTCGTTTTTTTTTTCATTGTGCATATATTTCACAATTTGTTGGCAATATTTCTTGATATACAGTGTCAGGCATGGGAATTGTGATGGATTTAAACATGTCTCTTGGAAGTTTTAATGCGTAAGGTTAAAGGGCATTATTTCATTACAACCTCACGAGCTGTGATATTAAAATCATGCTCCCTTAATTTTCTATCACAAGATCACTTGGCACCGAGACTGCATTCAAGCCACCCTAATTAATCTTCCCCAGATCGACAAATGTCATTCACTTGCATATTTTTCTACCCACTCAACTCACAGATTCCATTTCAAATGCTTCTGCCTGTTCGTTTAGTTTGACGCTATAAGCACATTACAAAGTCTGCTGTCATTTTTCAATTTGACATAAATATTTTTCAAATGGACCGTTCAAAATGGATTCTGAAATATGTATTTCTGCGCCACTGCAATTCGCGTTCATCTCAATGGCAAACGGCAAAGTGGGTTGGTCGGTTGGTTGCTTGATTGGTCGTTTGTTTGATTGGTAGCTTGCTGCTTGGTTTTAGTTATTGCATTCGATTTGTTTTACTCTGTTGTGGCCAGAACTTTTCCAAAGAAGTTCTGTGGCTACGACTAAATGGATTGTTGAATGGTATGGCTAAAGTACATAACTAATTTTCCTATTAATATCAATGACCATGATTAGTTTAACAGTTTAGTGAACTTTTGTTGAACAGCTGCTGGATAGTTGGTTGGGCAATTTGTATTGTGATTGACAAGGCAAATGTGGTCAATGGATAAGTTGACATAAAATTTAGTGTGGTTAAATTGAAAAAAAAAATAGATGAAGGAACGATTGCAAATGACAGGAGATTTTAATTCTATTGACAGCATAAACGAATGTTAGAGATTTTTTGTTATTTATTGTATAAAATATGTCCTTAACCAACCCAACTTTAAATTTGTCACATACCTATTTACCGCCATACATCCCACATGTGTTTGAGATAAAGATTCCAGAAGGAACTACGGATCAATCAGCGTTGATATGAAATATGTTAATATATGTTAGTATTAATGGTTTTGGAGAATCTATATGGCGTTTTTGTCAACGGCAGTACTTGTGTCCCTGATTATAACGATTTAATTTGTTTACAGTCCCAACATAGTATGGTCAGTATAAAATTCTGAGTTGATCTAATCACAATAACTAAGCTAGAACGTTATGTTTTTGCAACTGAGTATATTACTGCAATGGGCATGTCAGGTTCAAGAATGGCTTCAGCCCCCATATACCTCCCGAATATCGGTATTTGATATACTTTAAGTACAGTGTTTAACCGAACTAACTCTAGTTTAACATTTGAAGTTCTCAGGGCTCCAACACTCCTCCACTAAAAATTGTCAATATAGGTCCATGTTTGAGTATAGCCCCCATATTACGGCACCTCCCGATTTACGGTATTTTTTTAGGATTTTAGCTACATTTTTTTTACCGAACTAGCTTTAATTTAACATTTGATGTAATTATTGGGTTCAACCTTTTTCCACCAAATATTGTCAAACTAGGGCCACGTTGTGGTAAAGCGCCCATATAACGGCACCGCCCGTTTTCAGTTATTTTCAGAAAGTTTGCTTATTTTTTTTTTTGTTCCCCAAAATGGGGGTATCTGGTATTTGAGGTTCTAAGAGATCACAACATTTCTTCACTTAAAATTGTCAACATAGGCCCATTTTTTGGTATAGGCCCCCGTGTAAAAGTAACTCCCGATTTTCGTTATTTTGAAGAATTTAGCTATATATTTTACCGAACTAATTATTAATTAAAATTTGATGCTTCCAGTGGTCAGAAAACTTCTCCACCAAAAATTATTAACACAGGTTCACACTTTGGTATAGCCCCCATATCAAGGTCCAACCCGATTTCTATGAATTTTCTGACAAAATGAAGACATTTGCAATATTTGCCTAAAATTGTGGACAGGAAAGAAAACAATTTTTAAAAAGTTTGTTTGCAATTAGGTTCATCCTTCTTGATACAAGGACCCAAAAGCTCTAAAGAACCACGCAGCTCCAATTAAAATAACTGACTAGACAAGATAACAAATTGTAAATCCGATTTAAGCTATTACGATTGGTTTAACGATGGTTTTAAAATTTCATTTAAGTATAATTAATCCTTAACGAAGATAGTTTCGGCTTTTTTACCGAAGGTAGTTCTTGCGGTTCTGATTACAAGATCCAGGTTTTGAGTGGACTAGTCCATGCTTGTAGACATGCTTGCTTACTTAGTTGGCTTGCTCACAGAAAATTTGTGCCATAAACCGAATTAAGAGTAGATTTGCACCATTCTCGATCTCTGGCAAAAATCTACCACATTTGTGGGGACACCTCGGTCTCTGATTCTGCTTGCTCACATAAAATTTGTGCCATAAACCGAACTAAGAGTAAAATTTTTCTTACTTGTGGGGATACCTCGGTCTTCGTTGTAGTTTCTCTCCTGTTGTTTTCATCGAAGGGGTAGTGAGGGAATCACCTTTAATTTTTATGACATGACCAAGCCAACACAATCGTTGTAGCTCAATAGATTAATTATGTGAACGCATATTGGCCCTTGATCTTTGAAGATTTTTTCTCTCAAACACACCAAGCACAGCCTTTCCTGCTTGCGAAAGTACCCACACTTCGGAACCAATCATTAGCACGGGTATATCAGTGATTTGCATAGCGTCATTTTTGTTTTGTATGACAACAAAGTAGCATCTGTTAGTCAGCACAATTCTTCTTCTAATTTCACAACTGTTGTTGTTGTTTTTGTGTTTATGGCGAGGTTGACGAAGTCCTTAACTACCTTGAAATTATATAAACCAACTACCACAGATGGTCGAAGTTTTAAGAACGCATTTCGCGTGGATACCGTCAGCTGGCTATTAAGTAGATTCTTGCCGACGGTGAACGTTGAACACACAACCTTTGAATTTGTAGTCGAACACACACGCCCTGTACCACTGTACTCATTACTTAGTAATTAGCGAAGTAAGTAATTTTACCTTGTTACATTACTTTGTAATGGGGTACATAATGACTAACAGGTCTGAATTTTTGTAGGGGTATTTTCTAGGATCTGCTGAAGGATAAATACATATGCCCCAATAACACTATGCAACACTGAAAATGCAAACAACTTCTAGTAAGCATTTTTTGAAAGTACATATTTAGACTACAAAAACCCTAGTAGGGTTTTGTCCTGTCAGATCCACTTCGGATTTTATGGTCTCATCTAAACCGGGCTAAATCTACACTTTTTTGCAATTATCAGGCCTTTATCTCAGAAACGAATAGGAATTTGGCCTTGCTGTCTTTAGCAATATTGTAGCCCTAAACTAGTAGAACTTATCTTTTGAAAAAAACCACATAAGAGAAACTCCATCTAGGGCATCAAAATCTATAAAGTATAGAAAATTTTACATAATTGCTGAAATTCTGGTCAGCATCAGCTAAACTATTTGGAGTTGAACCAAGTAACCTTTTGCAAAAATCTTCCAAATAAAGTTCTCAAGAATTCCTTAGAACATTCTGAAACTCTAAAATGTTTACTTCATGTTGTTTCAGCGGTATTTTGCATCATATCTTTTACAACACGCATTTCAAACACAGTTCACACCAACAGTTTATTCTCGCATTTCGGATTTCACTGCATTATTGACATTTTTATTAAATCGTCGTTGAAGAATGTACTGAAAACAACGGCATAGAGGCATTTTACAACAATAACATGTTCTGTAGAATTGTGTATTACATTCCAGGGAATATTTTCTCAAAAGAAAATATTCAGCAACAATTAACGGTTTTGGAGATACGGTGCGAAATGTATAAAATTTGTGGAATTTTTGCATATATTTTGAAATTTGAGGCAATAAATGTAGTTTTTCGAGTTCATTATTTCTCCAAATATGTTATTCTTGTCCTTATCTACAAATTTGCTTCAGAGGTCAGAAGAAGATTCGCATTGGTTTCAGAGATATAGCCCCGAATTTCTTTAAAAACTCAATATTTAACCATGTTTAGATGGGGCCATAAAATCCGAGCTGGATCTGACACAACAAAACCCATCTAGGGTTACTTGTCGTTTGGGTCTGTACTTTCAAAAAATCCTCAGTTCGAATTGTTTGCACAAGATCAGCTTAAAAATGTTGCACAGTATAATTAGAGCAGACAGTCTTTACTCATTTCTTTTGAACGGGCAACAGGATGCAATCGTCTGGTACGCGTTCTGCAAGATGGTGCTAACTAGCTCATGCTTCAGGTTTTGAAAAGCTCGGCTGGTAATCTATCGGCTCCGGCTGCCTTATTATTCGTCACCCCGTTTATTGATGGCTTTACCTTACCTTGGCTGGGAGGTATAAATTCAATACCATCTTCTGGGATTGGATCTTAGCTAGTATTGCATACAAACAGATTGAACAAATGTTTTTTTCCATATACTGAGCACTCTATCTGTATCAGTTACCAAATTACCTTCCTGGTCTCTATAAGAGAAATTGCCGGTACCAAAGCGATCAATTTGATGTTTCACTCTTTTGTAGAATTTTCGAAATTTATTCTGACTCCTATAATCTCGACTTTTTCACACTTCCGGTTTTTCTTTTTTATACTCTCCACCATATGGAAGGTATAATTAAATTTGTCATTCCGTTTGTAACACATCGAAATATTCGTCGGAGAACCTATAATGTATATCAGGAAAAATGTCTAAAAATGTCTTTTCCATTTCAAAAAAATAAAAAAAAAAAAAAAAAAATTTGGTACTACGTCAATGATTTTTGGTACATAGACTAAGAAAAAAATCGGCATTCCAAATCTGTTTTCGTTACTAACTTTGATCGTTGCGCGCAAAAGATATGACCGTTTTAATTATGATAATTAGAAAAAATTCTAAGAAAATCGCGGCTTAAAATAGTTAGCTGTTATATCCTATTATCGTTAACTGAATTCGTACCCTTTGCGATGATGTAAAAAATAATCGCAAAGCCTCAATCGATTCGCGAAAAATCAAATTTGTTAAATAATTTCACGTATTTACAAACATATTTTTGAAACAATAGTGCTCATACTTACGAAAAATATATAAAAAAATTATAAAAATATAAATGAAACCTAAATCGTGAAGTTTGGAGCTATAGTATTCTGTTATTTGCAAAAATGCAAAGAAAATATGACGAAAAAATCAAAATCATATTATTCTAATTTTATTTTTTATGGTTTTTTAGGAAAAGTTGGAGAAAAAATGTTTGAGTTCTTCGGCATTTTCGTGAAAATTTCACGCAATAATGATGATATTCCGTTGTAACAAATTTTTCGCTTATAGTTTTCCTATTGGATAATATTATTAGAACCTTATATTAAATCACAAGGAATTCCAATTGTGGCATAACGTTAAAATAATGTTATTTTGAATAATACAACATTTGAGACGCATATAAACCGCGTAATTATGAAAATGACATGATGCGCATCCGATTTTCCAACACAGCGAATCAATCCATTTTATTTGATGTACAGTTTGTCAAATTGGATTTGGCGGCCACGATGTAGCATCCGCTGCATATTAGGGTGCAAACTACAGTAAAATGGTCATAATTTCCGCGAAGTTCATTTACATTTTATGCGCATCCGATTTCGTGGGTGGATTTTTACGCGTCGTGGCTTGTTAGATTCAGAACGTAAAAAAACTAAATTTACGCGGGTTTCCACGGAAATCGAATGACGTTTGTAAATTTTAAACCAAAAAAATAGGTTTTTGAGAAAAATTTACGCACAAAAATGTCGTGTTTGGGCGCAGATTACTGTGATCCTGTGAGGGCTACACCCTCATGCTATACATTAAAAAATGCGAAATCGCGATTACTACAATCAAATAATAGGCTTTTAGGGAAATCCAGCTGCGCGTCCCGATTAGAGCAAAAATTCAAAAAACCCCATTTTTCAGGTTTCAAAATGTCAGCATCCGTTTGAGGTAGATACAGTGGATATATTAAAAAATCATACATTAGAAACATCAACTCTGAAGTGTACTCTTTAACTTCTCCTTTGAGCATTAAGCTCTACATTGTGTTGTAAAACCACTAATTGGAAAATAACATAATGAAACTCGTTTGCTTCAACGATTTTTTCCGATTTTTTACATTAGTACGACCACAGCTTCCGCTCAAATTATCATTTTAAGAAACCCCTCGGTGAATCGGGCTAAAACAGTTTATTTTACCGAAATGCGGTCAAAAGTTATGGTATAGTAAAACTGATCGCGAGTTACAATACCCCATACCTCAGTTTCAACATAAGTTAATTTTCTACAAAAACCTTGATATATATTATTGATCAACATAAAATTCTATGTCGATTTGACCATGTCCGTCTGTCCGTCCGTCTGTCTGTTGAAATCAATTTTAAAGATAGAGAGTTAAAATTTGGTACAGAAGTTTTTATTACTTGCAGGATGGTTGGTATTGAAAATGGGATATATCGGTCCACGTTTTGATATAGCCCCCATAGAACGGTACCTCCCGATTTTCGGTATTTTTAAGGTTTTAGCTTCATTATCATACCAAAATTGCTGAAATTTGGTACGTAGTCTTCTTTAGAGGTAAAAAACTTTCCCCCAGAATTTTGTCGGTATCGGTCCACACCTTCATATAGCCCCCATAGAACGGTACCTCCAGATTTTCGGCATTTTTAAGGTTTTAGCTTCATTATCCTACCAAAATGGCTGAAATTTGGTACGCAGTCTTCTTTATGGGTACAAAACTTTCCCCCAGAATTTTGTCGGTATCGGTCCACACCTTCATATTGCTCCCATATAACGGTACCTCCCGATTTCGGTATTTTGAAGGTTTTAGCTTCATTATCTTACCAAAATTGCTGAAATTTGCTACGTAGTCTTCTTTAGGGGTATAAAACTTTTCCCCAGAATTTTGTCGGTATCGGTCCACGCCTTCATATAGCCCCCATAGAACAGTACCTCCCGATTTTCGGTATTTTGAAGGTTTTACCTTCATTATCACACCGAAATGGCTGAAATTTGGTATTTAGTCTACGTTATTGGTATAAAACTTTCCCCCAGAACTTTGTCGGTATCGGTCCATGCCTTCATATAGACCCCATAGGACGGTACCTCCCGATTTTCGGTATTTTGAACGTTGTGGCCTCAATATTCCACCGAAATGGCTGAAAATTGGTATTTAGACTTCGTTGGGGGTACTCAAACTTCCGCTTTAAATTTGTCGGTATAGGTCCACGCCTCCATATAGCCCCCATGGAAAGGTACCTCCCGAGTTCCGTATTTTGAAGGATGTGGCTTCAATATTCCACCAAAATGGCTGAAATTTGGTATTTAGTCTTCAATGTGATATAAAACTGTTCGCCAGAAATTTGTCTGTACAGGTCCACGCTTTCATATTGCCCCATTTTCGACTAAAATTCGTCGGTATAGGTCCACGTTTCGATATAGCCCCGTAAGAACGGTACCTCCCAATTTGCGTAATACTGAAGATTTCGACGTCAATATCCCACCGAAATGGCTGAAATTCGTTATTTAGTCTTCCAAGA
This sequence comes from Musca autumnalis, assembly GCF_047663935.1. Lineage (NCBI taxonomy): Eukaryota > Metazoa > Arthropoda > Insecta > Diptera > Muscidae > Musca > Musca autumnalis. The sequence continues at coordinate 312,009,985 of NW_027411644.1, read as the reverse complement.
GTTATAAAATATTCCAGAAGAGTATTATCGGTATAAGTCCACGTCTTCCTATATCCCTATAGAAGCGTACTTCTTGAGTTTCGGTATTTTTTAAGTTTTAGCCACATTCTCTTACCGACATATAGGAAAGTTGATATGTAGTCTTCTTTGAGTCTAAAAACTTTCTGTCAGAAATTTGTCGGTATAGATCGACGTTTTGAAATAGCCCCCATAGAACATTGTTTTACCGAAATTGCTGAACTTTAGTATTAAGTCTTCTTCATACACGAAAGGAAACTAATTATTCCATTTTACTTCAATACAACTTGTGGTGGAGGGTACAACAAGTTCGGCACGGCTGAACTTAGCGCCGTTCTTACTTGTTTTCCTTAGGCAGGTTTGAAGATGAGCTATATCGGCCTACGTTTTGGTATAGCCCCCATATAACGGTCCTTCCCGATTTTCGGTATTTTAAAATTTTTAACCGAACTAACTTTAATTTGACGTTTGAAGTTCTCAAGGGTCACAGCACTTCTCTACTAAAAATTCTCAATATAGGCCCATCTTTAAATATAGCTCCCATAAAACGGTACCTCCCAATTTTCGACATTTTTAGGATTTTATCTAAAATTTTTAACCGCTCTAACTGTAATTCGACATTTTAAGTTCGCAGTGTCTCAGCACTTCTCCCCTAAAGATTTTCATGTTTCGGTATAGCTCCCATATAATGGTAGCTCCCGATTTACGGTATTTATTAGGACTTTATCTAATATTTTTAACCAAACGAACTGTAATTTGACATTTGAGGTTCTTAGTGGGCACAACAACTCCCCACCAAAAATGTTCAATGCCGGGCTATGTTTAGGTATAGCCCCAGTATAACAGTACCTCCCGATTTTCGATAATCTGAGGGGTTAAGCAAAATTTTTTGACTGAACTATCCGTAATTTGATATTTGAAGTCCCCTCAGGCAAGAAACTTCTTTACCAAAAATGTTCCACATTTCTTGACCGAACTGCCCATAATTGAACATTTGAAATTTCCAGAGTTCTTAAAATATCTCCGCCAAAAATTGCAAACATAGGTCCGTGTTCTGGTATAGCCCAAATATAACAGTACCTTCCGGCTCCGATGTAGCCAGAGGGTAATGGTAATTATACCCTCAGTCTTTAGACTAACGAGGGTATATACACTTTCATACGGGCAACATGTGCTCATCAAAGTAATGGTTTAACAAATTTGGCCTTCGTAATATGTTGTCCAAATATAAAGTTCAAAGATGAACCACATCGGCCCCCTCCATCATGCACCTCCCCCACAAAAGCTCAAAACCGTTCGCTGAAATGGTGCGCACGATAACTATGGAAGTCAGTAACTAATTTGGTCCATACTTTGCACATCGTATTAATTCTACGAGATATATGTGAAGTTCGAATATGGACTATATATGTCAACTACTTCGGGTAGCTCCCACACAAAATTTTGGAAAAGTGCATTTATGGCGTGCTCTCGAACTGTTTTGATTTTTTGCAACCACAAGTACTCACTGTCCCATTACGACCGTACAAGTTTTATTTGGGCGTAAGTCCTTACTGCCTTAGAAAATGTTCCGAAAGCTGTCAAAAGTCCTACGGCACCAAGTGTAGTGGTTGGAGGGCACGATAACTCTCGAACAGATCGGCCGATTCGGTCCAAAATTTGTCCTTCGGAATATGTTGTCCAAGTTTAGTTTTGTTCGTAAAAGGGTCATATCGGCCCACTCATACCGGACTTCACCCACAAAAGAGCAACAAAATTCTCTAAAATGGCACGCATGATTATTTTGAACGGAGCAACCGATTTGGACCACACTTTGGACCTCCTAGTATTTTGTCTAAATTTAGTTTAAGTTCAAAAATGGTTTATTTCGGTCTTCTTCTTATGGTACCTCATCCGCAACACTTTTGTGTTTAAATCAAAATATATATCTTTCACTAAAAGCTCCCTAATACATAATTATTGGGAAAATTATTTTGGTTTCGTAGCCGGTAATCCATTCAATAGTGGCCTTCGATCATAGTTTCAATTCACACAGGCTGAGGGTATATCTCTGTAATAGTCGGCTTTGCTCTTTGAGACATTTTACGTGTAAATGTTGAAATTTTGTCGTGGATAGGAAAGGAAACAAAATATTTAATTTTATTTCAGAATATTTTATTGTGGAGGATATAAAAAGTTGGGCCCAGCCAAACTTTATGATTTTTTACTTGTTTATAAATATGAATATAAATAGATCAGATTCCCAGATCGTGTTTCTTAAAACGTTTCTGGAGACGTCAACTTTAGTTTTTTTCACAGTAAAATGTTTGTGGATTACTGAACTCCCGACTCACCCAAAGTTTTTATCTTTGTTATGGGTGGACGCGTGACACATGTTAGTTCACTATTTTAAACAAATGTTAAAGACACCTCTGGGAGATTAGTTTCCACTTGAGATGAAGCATGTGCCAATATATAACCTGAACTTTGATATGTTAAAGCCGATAATCTGTTTTACAGAGTGTAGTATTCTTAAAAAAATCACATTTTGTCAAATATATTTCTCGAAAAATATACGTAAAATTATTCGGAATATAGCTGAGTAAAAGGCCCTTCAATTAGTGTCCTATAAAAATCACATTTATTGTTATCGAAAGAAATTTTAATAAACAATTCTCGTTTAAAAAAAACTTCTGTGTTCGTCATTGGAATATACAGTTTGCTTTCTACTTCTTTGAAATTCGGAAGACAACTGTTTTGCCTTGTCCAGTTTATTTCAATTGAACCTAATATCTTTTCCGTTTTCATAGACAAACAAAATGAAAAATTACCATTTTAGAGTTCATCTCTAGTGATGCGATTGTGAAACAATGACATAAAGGATATCTAAGCATTTTTTTCGTCCTTTTTTGAATCTCTGACCAAGCAATGACATTTGTCTCTAGACTTAGACACAGAATCACTCATAAAAGAACTCAATAAAACATGTTGAACAAATACACCAAGCTCAATAGCATAAGATGAACCGTTGATGCAGTATACACATAGAACATACAAAAAATGTATGAAGATGTGTGTCACGAGTGCCTATGTGAATGCACATAGTGATAACTCAAATCAAGCATTTCGTGGAACTCTTTGACATAGCCCCAAGATGAAAAGAGTTAATATTCCCCAACACTAGGAAAATAGAGAAAAGAAGCTTACATTCGATTTGTGAGTATTGATGGATTCCGAGAAAAGAAATTTTATTTAAGCCTTGTTGTACAACAAGAGAAATGTGAATTCCTTTGCAAATCATAGGACATAAAATGTAATTAATTTTTTAATTAAAATTAAATGCCAAACACCAACGATTTATTCGACCACATGTTTAGGAAGTGCAGAGAAATGCTTCCGCAAATATTTCAATAAATTAACCAAGATCATAGTACAAATCTTTATTAGAAAATTAGCAGAGAGTAAAAAGCAATAAAACAGCATTATATTGACTTGGTAGTCAATGGAATCAAGGGCAATAAAATACAAATTGATTTAATGTTCCATTAAAAGTGGTTACTTGTAATGAAAATAAAAGAAGCTAATTATTGAAAGCTCCATGACAACCAAACACACAGTCACATTTATATAACAATTTCAAGGAAATCGGAAAAAAAATTTAAAATATTTTAGATGACATGCTTCTAAACATTATTACCAAAATAAATAAATCCATTTTATACAAAATTATAAGAGATAGTAGATATACGATATCTTTCAAATAACCCTTTCCGAATTTCATTCTTAGTTTAAAGTTTACACCTTTTATAATCATATCTACTTACATACATATGTATCTTCCACTTTTCAAATTTTCTACCCTATCTGCTCTCTACTCATCGTAACTCTCTCTTTATCTGTGTAATTAATACTAAATAAATACAAATTAAAACCCATAGATAGACACAGATAAACAAAAGCATGAACGAAGTATTAAATTTCATTAAAATCCAATTTATTGCCGTAATACAAGCAGAACAAAAAACACCATGCGGAAGCAAAAAAACCCCATCTCCTTACCAACACCATCATTACCTCCACTCGTGCAAATAAGCTTATAAAAACCATAGAAAGGCAAATAAAATGAAAGCGAAAGAAATCTTCACGATTTGTTGAATTAAAAACACATAAAACGGGATTTTCATGATGGTCATTTGGTATTCTGTTTTTTCTGTTATTTACTTTTAGCTTTACCCTGTTACATCGCCATGCACACACATACCCACACACACAAAATCAATGACTTCTTTTTGCTCAACTATTCTCCACCTCCCTGTTTCCTTTACCATTCCCCTTCTTTTGTTGAATGAAAAACTAATAAAAGTATTGAATTGTAAAATAGCCAACAAAGGTTTGAACTATCAAATCCCATTCCCATATAATATTACAACACACAAAGGTGTTAACTCAAGTGAATAAAAATGGTGAATGTAGATAGGTAGTTGGTGTTGTTGTGTATCTTTTGTTTTAATTTCTAGATTTGACATTTAATTTGTTTTATTGGATTAAATAGCGTTGACCAGTCAGTTGGAAAAAAAAGAGAAACCCTGAAACAAGTGCTTGTCCACTTAATGTTCTAAAAAGCCATTATCTGTTCTGTAGACAGACAATAGTTGTAAGTTTCACCTTTGTTTATTCCTATGAAAACATCAATAAATTGGCTTCTGATGGATATACATACATAGTATATTAAGTTTCCTATCAGGAAGAATAGAGTATTTGTAGATCAGCAAGGCTAACATTGTTTAGTAAACTTCCTAAGATGGGAATGAAGAACTATAGACTTCAAATAATGGTTCATGCTTTCAAAATATGTTTTAAGACCTTGAACAAATAACCTGAAAACAGCTTTTTGGATCGAAAACTTTTGATAAAAATTCACATGTTAATCAATGTTTAAAAATCGTTTACAAGTAAAAAATTATCAGTAGATTTGCTAACAGAGATATACCCTAAGTTATACAAGGTATCGTGCACTCCCGCTAGCAGGGTAGACAGGATTTCTGACAGGGCTAAGACGACTCTAAATTACCCGACACGGATTTCATCCAAATAACCATAATTTTGATGAGACAGATTTTTATCATATCCAATAGATATAGATTAAAATAGATTATTTGTTAGTTTAAGAAAATCGAAATATTTAAAAATAAAATTTTAACAAATTCACGATCTACGTTTGTAGCCTAGCCCAATTTTTTTAATTCTCGAAAAAGTAAAAACATTTAATTAATTTACAAAAATATTTAAAAATCCAATATTTAAAAAATAGGGTCTAACTAGAGAAAATATTAAGGGGTCGAATATGGATAGCAACCCAACTCTAGTTGCGTTGCCCACAGCAAATTTAGTGATAGAATTTTCTATTTCCTCATTAAAATTTATACTTTTTTCCAATTAAATTAATAGCTGAAGATTCAAAACACTGATATTAATTGAATTTGACAAAAATTCCCGTCTTTTTGCTCATTTTAATCGCATGATTTCCTCTTCTGGCAACGCAACTCCAGTTGAGTTGCGATCCATAATCGAACCCTAAAAAAATTTCCAAACTCCAAATCAAAAATAAACTTTTTAAAAACTCAACGTTGAAAAAAAAATTATAAAATTCTAATTTATTTCCTAACTGTGAAAAATTCAATCTGAAAAGAAGATTTAAATAATTCTAATTTATTTCCTAACTGTGAAAAATTCAATTTGAAAAGAAGGTTTAAAAAATGTAATTTGAAAAAATATTTAAAAATCCTCGCTGGAAAAAAATATTTAAAATCCCATGTTGAAAAAAATATTTAGAAATCCACGTTGAAAAAAATATTTAGAAATCCACGTTGAAAAAAATATTTAAAAAATCCACGTTAAAATATTTTTGAAAAATCCACGTTAAAAATATATTTAAAAATCCTCTTTGAAAAAATGTATAGAAATCCACTTTGAAAAAATGTTTAAAAAATCCACGTTAAAAAAATATTTAAAAATTCCAAGTTGGAAAAAATATTTTAAAAATCCACGTTGAAGAAAACATTGGAAAAATCCACGTTGAAAAATATTAAAAAACACGTTGACAAAAATATTTAAAAATTTCACGTTGACAAAAAATATTAAAAAATCCACTTTGGAAAAATATTTTAAAAGGTCCAAAATTGAAAAATAATTAAAAAAATCCAACTCACAAAAAATCTAAAACCATAAAAAATATCTTAATAAAAATTCATGTTGAAAACATATTTTAAAAAATTCACGTCTAGACAACAAAATTTAAAAAAAAAAAATCAGGTCTAAAATATATACAATTTTTAAGAGAATCATTCAAGTCCAAAACATTAAAAAATATATTAAAAAAAGTCAAGCCTAAAATATTAAAAAAATCAAATAAAATAATATTTAAAAAAATCAATTCTAAAGCATTAAAAAAAATATTTTAAACAATTCAAGGCTAAAACATTAAAAACATCAAGTCTAAAATATTGAAAAAATATACTTATAAAATCAACGCTACATTAAAAAATCCACGTCTAAAGCATTGAAACAAAATTTAAAAAATCCACGTCCAAGCATTGAAAAAATGTAAAAAATCCACGTCCAAAATCCTTTTTTTAAATGCAAGTCTAAACATTGTAAAAAAATATTTTTAAAATATCCATTGGTTAAAAATATTTTTAAAAATCCACATCTTAACATTTATTTTTTAAATCCATTTCTTAACATTGAATTTTTTAATCCATGTCTTAACATTAAGTTTTTTTTTTAAATCCACGTCTGAACAATTGGACACATTTTTTGAAAAATCCACGTCTGCAAAATTTAGGAAAAAAGTGAGAAATCCTCGTCTGAAAAGTTGAAAGAAAAATTCAAAAATCCAATTCTGAAAAATTGAAAAAACTACTTTTAAAAAATCCCCGTCTGAAAATTAAAAAAAAAACAGATTAAAAATTTGAAAAAAGAATGTATTAAAAAATTTCTAATTTTTTCCAAAATCTACTCAAACATTGAAAAATATATTTTTAAAACACCTATTTAGAAAAAAAAATAATTTTTAAAACGGACAAAAATCTTCTAAAATAACAATACGGAAAAAATATTTAAAAAACTCCTCGCTTATTGCCAATTAAAAACAAAAAACGGAAAAAATATTTTAAAAAATCCACGCTTTTTGCTTTGAAAAAAATGGGAAAAATATTTTTAAATTTGTCAATTAGAAAAAAAACGGAAAAATATTTTTAAATTTACCAATTAGAACAAAACCGAAAATATTTTTAAAAAATCCACATTGTCAAATAAAAAAAGGGAAAAATATTTAAAAAATCCACGTTGTCAAATTAAAAAAAAAGGAAAAATATTTAAAAAATCCACGTTGTCAAATTAAAAAAAGGGAAACATATTTAAAAAATCCACGTTGTCAAATTAAAAAAAAGGGAAACATATTTAAAAAATCCACGTTTATTGCCAATTGAAGAAAAAAAACGGAGAAAAAATATTTAAAAAAAATCCACGTTTATTGCCAATTGAAAAAAACGGAAATAATATTTTTAAAAAATGCACGTTTATTGCCAATTGAAAAAAAAACAAAATGGGAAAAAACGTTTTTAAAAAATCCACGTTCATTTCCAAATTGAACAAAAGGAACAAATTTTGCATCCAATTGGAAAAAAGGGAAAATATTTTTTTATAAAATCCACGTTTTTGTCAAATTGTCAAAAACCGGAAAAACTATTTTTAAAAAATCCAAGTTTATTTGTCAAATTGAAAAAAGGTAAAATATTGTCGAATGTAGTTTTTGTTGACCTTTGGACTGTCTATTTTTGTTGGTTTAGTTTGGCTATTAGGTCAGGAATAAAAACAAGAGTTTTTGTTTTTAGTTAGTTTGCTTTATTAACCAATATTTCGAACGTCCTCGACGTTCATCATAAGGGATTTTTAATTTCACTTAATTAGCTATCGGTTACAACATCTGCACATCACAACTAATGTCCAAAATATTTTTAAAAAATCCACGTTCATTGCTAAAAGAAAAAATTAACGGAAAAAATATTAATGGTCAATTAAAAAAAGATAAGGAAAAAATATTTTTAAAATATCCACGTTAATGGTCAATTAAAAAAAGATAAGGAAAAAATATTTTTAAAATATCCACGTTTATTGTCAAATTGAAAATAAAAAACAAAAAAATGTTTTTAAAATATCCACGTTTATTGTCAAATTGAAAATAAAAAACAAAAAAAATATTTTTAAAAAATCCACGTTTATTGCCAAATTGAAAAAAACTGAAAAAAATATTTTTAAAAAAGCCATGTTTATTGCCAAATTTAAAAAAGGAAAAATATTTTTAAAAATCCAAGTTTATTGCCAAGTTGAAACAACGGAAAAATGTTTTTAAGAAATCCACGTTTATTGCCAAATTGGAAAAAGGAAACAATATTTTATAAAGCAACGTTTATTGCAAAATTGAAAAAAAAAACCAAAACAAAAATTAAAAATCCGCCTTTTTTGCCAAACTGGAAAAATATCATAAAAGTCCACGTTAATGGTCAAACCAAAATAGAATATTTTTAAAAAATTCCCCGGTTATGGCCAAACTGAAAAAAAATATTTTTAAAAAATCTCGTTTATTGCCTAATTTAAGAAATATTTTAAAAAATCCACGTTTGTTGGCAAATTGGAAAACATATTGAATAAAATCAATGCTTATGACCAAACTGGGAAATATTTCTAAAAACTCGAAGAATTACTTTCAAACTTTATTTACTTGCGTGGAACTCCACATAACATTTTCCCCATAAGTCGATCTAAGAAAAGATCTCGTCTTCCAGTTGTTTAATCTACCAGTTGTTTAATCTTTCCACGCAGTTCGTATTTATACGCCCGTTCAATGGGCTCATCGTTCATTTTCATTACATGACCTAACCAATTTTCATTACATGACCTAGAAGCTACTAGCTCTTTTTTTAGCTAAAACTGTCTACTAGAATTATCCTTTAACTTTAACACAGAATTATTTAGCAGGTTCTCATTCAAATAACTTTTTAGCTGGAACTTATTTTCCGTTCTCAGAAAATATCGTATGTAATAATTGTTGGTATATTTTCTTACTCCCAAACGCGATTTGATATATAAATACAATTTCCATTCCCTTATTTTAATTTGTATTAATGCGAAAGTGTTAAGAAATACATCAGCCTTAATATATTACCTTGAATTTTATGGTCAATTAGTTTGCTGGTCCCAATTAATTCCCAATACTCAGCTATTTTATGTGGCAAATTAATGGCTATAATTCTTGTTGCCTAGCAGTGGTAATAGCTGTTGTTCGCTCAATGTCCTGCCATTTGGTGAAGGTGTTCATTTATGTGTGGTATATTGTTTCTTTCCATCCACACTTCTTTCTTCTTCATCTTTTCAATGTTATATTAAATTATTTGTTTATAGTTCCTACTACTGCTACACACTAACAACATTTAACTCTTCTCTTGCCATACAAATCTTTCTTTCTTTTTTATTTGATTTCGTTTCATTTATTTGTGCATTTGATACTAATCTAAGCTTTATTCATATCCGGAGAAGGGGAATGCTTTTGATTCTTTTATTTCATTAAATTTCTTGTAGTTTCTTCTTTTATTTATTTTTTTCTATTTTCATGATTGGCATTTCAGGTTGATTTTTCAATACCATTTCCATTTTGTTTTTTCATTTCACGTTTGTTACAAAAACAAGACTTGATTTGATTAAAAGTTAATCTTGAGTGTAAAGCAAAAGAATCAAACTGTATTGTTTTAACTAATCCTTTTAAGCTCAATGACCAATGGGTGCGTGTGTATGTGTGCGTAATTGATAACATGGGTGCTGATGTATGGTGATTTGTTTTCTAAAGGAGTTCCGTAATAAAGGAAATGAAAGGATGTACATAGTTTGATTGATTAGAGCTCAAAGAAAAAAAACTATTTACTAGAAATCATCACAAAGATAGATAATTGGGTGAAAGGTTAATTTAGAATTCGAAATTTTATAGATTCGATTTTACAAAGGAGAAACTTAAATGGATTTATTTAGGACATAGGTCAATTGAATACGATATTTAACTATTTTCCTTGAAAACAGTAAAACTTTCTTGATCTGAAGGTGTAGGAAAGATTACATTACAAATTTATTAAAGAATATTAAAAAAGTAAATACTCAATATTATTATAATTAACGTTTAAAATTCTATAAGCCAAAATATAATGCAAAAAAACTATTGAAAATTTCATATTTAGGTTCGACAAGAAAAAAGGGTGAAAAATATTAAATATTTTTAAATATTTTTTTTGTTTTTTATATAATTATAATAGGTTAGGCAAATATACACAGAGTATCTCCTACAGGGCCTTCTTTAAATAGGATACTTTTTAAAGTTCTCTTCAAGGGACTGAGAACGAAGGGGTCCCGTTTAATAGAATACATCTAAAAGAGATCTTCTACAAATAGGAGACCCCCTTCTGGAGGCTTTTTTAAATATAAAATCTATGAAAGTCAACTTCTCTGAATGGAAGACCTCCTTTACCTGTATTCCATAAATAGAAAACCTTCTATTTTACCATTTATCTAAGGCCAACGATTTATTTTTTAGACATTTAGTCATGTTTTCTCCATGTAAAAACTATCAATGCTTTTCAACACCACATACACACACATACTGTTACACCACAAAAAACTCCCTATCTTTCCCTCTATAAATCACATGATATATAATGATGCTGACAATATATAATGCCTTTTTATTCGTTATTTTCTTTTTGCAGGAAACTTTGTGTTATTGTGGCGTCGTGGCATTAATGTTCTCACAGCCTCTAACATAATGGTGACAAGGGATGAGCGTGTAAGACTGATAGATGGTTATAACTTAGAGATATCCGATTTGGAACCACAAGATGCCGGTGATTATGTGTGTCAAATTAGTGACAAAGTAAATCGTGATCAAGTGCATACTGTGGAAATTTTGGGTAAGTAGAGAAAAAGAGAAAATATTTTTCTTTAAGACAAAAAATAAATACAAAATATTATTTGTGTTTTATTGTTATTTATGTGGCTTTCATTGTTGTTGTTGTTTCTGTTTACAGTACCACCCAGTGTTCGTGCCACACCAACTTCAGGCAATTTACAGGCCCGCAAAGGCGGCCCAGTTACAATGGAATGCAAAGGCTCTGGTAATCCTGTGCCATCTATCTATTGGACGAAAAAGGTAAGGCGCTTTAGATTATTTTAAAACTATATTGAAGGAAAGTATTTTTATTCTTTCAATCACAAATAATTAAGTTTCTTTTATTCATTTTATTTGCTAATTTACTCCATTACATACTTTTATTTACACTTATTTTGGATATTATAATCCAATTCTTTCCACACAATTCGATTGAAATAATTTCAATATTACATTTAATATTTAACATCTGAATGTAAACAAAAATTATATATTTTTTAAACTATGCGAGATTTTTTAAAATATATTTTACAAAATAATAGTGCCTTCTTAAACAAATATTTTTAAATATGTTTTTAATTATTTGTTGGAAATAGTGGAATTTTAAAATTCTTTTACTTTTTTGAATATTTTTTAATAATCGTCGATATTATTTACATATTTTCAAATAATGATGGGGGTTTTTATACTTTTTTAATAAACGTGGAAATTTTTAGAAACTTTTTTAAAAATTGTGGATTTTTAAATATTTTTTTAAATCGTGGATTTTTTCTAAATTTTTTTAATCGTGATTTTTTACGATTTTTTTAATAATCATGGATTTGTTTAAATAGTTTTTCATATTCGTGGATTTTTTAAAAATATTTTTTTAAATCAATGATTTTTTTAAATTTTATTTTAATCGTGGATATTTTTAAATTTTTTTAATAATTTTGGATTTTTTAAAATATTTTTTATAATTTTTTATTTTTAAAGTAAGCCCGATTCTCTAACTCATTTTTTGAGTTCCCGTCAAAAATCGGTAAAATAAAAACGAAAAATTATGAACGAATGTTCAAATAAAAGTGGACAACACTGTTGCTATCGGTAGAACTTTACGACTACATTTTATTCGTCGCTAACATACCAAAAAATATCGTTAATTACCGAATTTATAAACATTTTAATTTTACCGATTCTTGTCGGTAACTCGAAAAATGTGTTAGAGAATCGCACTACTGAATCACAGATTTGTTGTTTTCAAATTTTAAAAACAACAAGTTTTTTAAGTGTGTGTAGTTAAAATTGATTTACTTTAGAGAAGAGCAGAGAATACTAGATTCGCCCAACGGCACTTGGACTCATTAGTTCTCTTAGTTCTTTGCATTGAAGCAAAGAGCTCTTAACCAATTTTATGACGACTCGAGCTCAAGAATAAATATGACCGACGAATTAGTTTAAATGCGAATTCAACAGAAACATTGAAAAACCAAATTATAAAACCAAATTATAATCGTAAATTTTTTTAAATCGTGAATTGTTTAAAATGTTTTTTATAATCGTGTATTTGTATACCCTACACCACACAGTGGTAAGGGGTATTATGTCTTTGTGCATTTGTATGTAACCTACAAAAGGAAACGAAATAGACCCACAGTTCCTTTTGGGGATATACATATAATCACTTTCTGAGTCGATTTATGCGTGTCCGTCCGTCCGTCTGTCCATGTATTTTTGTTCGCAACATACAGGTCGCATTTTTTGTCCGATTCAGCTGAAAATTGGGGACTACAACTTTTTTAGCCATAGGAAGAACGCTATTACTTTTGGTGAAAATCGGTTCAGATTTGGATATAGCTCCCATATATATTTTCGCCCGATTTCATGTATTAACTGCACCAAACACGCTATATACGTCCAATTTTGATGAAATTTTGAATGTGTGACTGAATTTTGTGTACAAATAAGTGTGCAAAATTATATTGAAATCGGTCCGGATTTGGATATAGCTCCCATATATATTTTCGGCCGATTCCACGTATTTCCATACCACACCCGCTATATATGTCCGATTTCGATGAAATTTGGAATGTGTGACTGAATTCAGTCTAGAAATAAATGAGCCAACTTATATCGAAATCGGTTCAGATTTGGATATAGCTCCCATATATATGTTCCCCGATTTCACGTATTTGCTGCACCAAACACGCTATATACGTCCGATTTTGATGAAATTTGGAATGTTTGACTGAATTCGGTCTAGAAATAAGTGTGCCAAATTATATCGAAATCGGTTCCGATTTGGATGTAGCTCCGATTTATATTTTACATATTCACAGTGGTGTAGGGTATCATATAGTCGGCACCGCCCGACTTTGATCCTTTCCTTACTGGTTTTAAATATTTTTTATTATCGTGGATTTTTTAAAATCGTGTATTGTTTAAAATATTTTATTTATAATCGTGGATTTTTAAAAATATTTTTTATAATCGTGGATTTTTTAAAATCGTGGATTGTTTAAAAAATTTTTTATAATCGTAGATTTTTTAAAATATTTTTTTATAATCGTGGATTTTTTAAAATCGTGGATTGTTTAAAAAATTTTTTATAATCGTAGATTTTTTAAAATATTTTTTTATAATCGTGGATTTTTTAAAATCGTGGATTGTTTAAAAAAATTTTATAATCGTAGCTTTTTTAAAATATTTTTTATAATCGTGGATTGTTTAAAATATTTTTTATATCGTTCATTTTTTAAAAAAAATTTTATATCGTGGATTTTTTAAAATATATTTTTTTGTAAATCTTAGATTTTTTAAATATTTTTTGTAATCGTGGATTTTTTGAATATTTTTAATAATCATAATTTTTTTTAAAATCCCTTTCGATAATCGTGGATTTTTTAAATATTTTTTACTTGCAAATCATGGATTTTTTAAATATTTTTTACTTGCAAATCATGGATTTTTTAAATATTTTTTACTTGCAAATCATGGATTTTTTAAATATTTTTTGCAATCGTGGATTTTTTGAATATTTTTAATAATCGTGGATTTTTTTTAATATTTTTAATAATCGTGGATCTTTTAAAATATTTTTTAATAGTGGATTTTTTTAAAATCTTGTATTGTTTAAAATGTTTTTTTATAATCTTGGATTTTTTAAATATTTTTAAAATCGTGGATTTTTTTTAATATTTTTTATGATCGTGGATTTTTTAAAATAGTTGTTATCATGGTACAATAATTTGGAAGGTAGGTCAGGTTCGAACAAATTGTGAAAAACAAGGCTGGGTGTATTTGCTTATTCTGTCAGAATTACCATAACAGAATATGCAACAGGTTGTACTGTTTATTTGATATTTTGGATCATTGACTAAAAACGCGAAAAATGAATGGGAGGCTATGTTTTCTTTATAGAGTCAGCCTCTGTTTATGTTCAAAAGTTTGTTTCATCACAATGTTGTAATAAATATAAATAATAAATGTTGTAATAACTATTTTTATTCCGACTGAATTTTAATATGTATAAAATATTATGTCATATTTTTCAAAACCATGCACATACATACACAATTTGTGTACACTGATTTGAAAGAATAAGCAAACCAATAGAAGAAAATTGTAATCAGCTGTTTGCTATACCCTACCTTGTAATGATTCTACAATGATTTTTTATAATAGTGGAGTTTTTAAAATATTTTTTAATAAACGTGATTTTTTTTAAATATTTTTTATAATCGTGGATTTTTTGAATATTTTGTTAATACACGTTATAATCGTGGTTTTTTAAAATATGTTTTTAACGTTTTTTTTAATATTTTTTTTAATGGTGAATTTTTTAAAATATGATTTTTTAAAAATATTTTTCATAATCGTGGATTTTTTAAAATATTTTTTTAATAAACGTGATTTTTTTTTTTTTTAAATTTTATCGTTGATTTTTTGAATATTTTTTAATCGTGAATTTTTTTTATAATCGTAGATTTTTTAGATATATTTTTATAATCATGAATTTTTTAAAATATGTTTTTAATAGACGTAATTTTTTTAAATATTTTTGTAATAAACATGCATTTTTTTAATATTTTATTTAAATATGTTTTTCTAAAATTTTAAGGTGGATTTTTTATATTAAATTATTTATAAAAATTTATTTACTTCTTTTCATTTCATTTGCAAATTTATTCTATTAAATACTTTTATTTACACCTATTTCGTATACTATAATTACATTCATTTCAACAATTCCATAGAAATAATTCGAATATTACATTTAATATTTAACCTTAAAATGTGTGTATTTTAAATTTAATATGCAGAATTATGCCACAACTGATTTCATTAATAGCACATATAATTCACATTAATTTACGTCAATGGGTTTTAAATCAATCCCTTGCCCAAGTAAAAGTAATACATTAGCAAAATACTTATTTCAACATGGCTAAGAAATCAAATGGGAATAACAGTCATCTAGTAATTTATATTTTGGTTTGATTGCAAACCACATAACATATAATTGTAGTTTAGAAGCGAACACTCGCACACAACCACATGCACACGCACACACAAATATCAATCACAATTAATATTTCATTTTAATTTTCTCAAATGAAAATTTATTGGGTCAGAATATAATTGCAAACTTTGAATGTGTGTTATACATGTGGTATTACGGTAAATCAGAGACGTGACCATATTTAAAATGTTGATGTCATACATAGTTGTATGCATCTTAAATATTCTACCTACAACTCTGAACCAGGCCAAGGTAAAATGTTCATTATGATTTTACCATAAATATTTCCTACTAATTACTTGATTTAAATCTTAAGTCTCACACACACATACTCACACAACTTACATAAGGACATGAAAATTATCAAGTCTCAGAACCACTACTTGGGCCGACGAAACAAACTCTCAAGAACTTTGCAGTAAAATTAAATTTCATTAAACCTCAGATTTGGAATTTGTCCTACAAAAATTCTTCCCTTTCATTTGCACAGATTCAAATTCAATTAAGATTTTGCACCTGTTGTAAATCGTTTAGATTTGTTCATTGCTAAGTCTATGACAAGGTTTCTTTTTTTGTAATTACACAAGTTTTTTGTTGTTGCTATTGTTATCACAAAAGCACGTAAAAGATGTCCATTGTCCACAGACTTACTCTCCATTCTGTCCAAACTTTACCAAGCGTCATTGTCTTTTAAATGTCCATTTTATTGTTGTTAGGTTTTAGTTTGTTGTTATCGTTGTTGTCGTTGTTAGTTCTTGGTTAAGCTTAAATGTTGTGCAACAATTACTCTTTTGTCTTATCATCATCTCCGGATCCTTTGTTGTCATTAACATTACCGTTGTCCTGCTGGTAATGTGTCACAGTATGTTTATGTAGCGATGTGTGTGCGTGTTTGTGTGTTGCAAGCGTGTGAGTTTTATAGGTATTATGCATGTTGCTTAACCTGAATGTGTCAACACCTGATAAAAATCTATGTCGTAGCTTATGTGCCTTACATACGGGATGCAAGATATATGTAGTGACCTGTCTCTGTTATTTACTTCTTGGATTTTAAATACATTTGTGAAGAGACTTATTTGTTTAATAAGTGAAAGATGGAAATATTTGAATCAAATAAAATTAGTTTTAGAATATTAGTGACGTTTTTATTGGAATAATTGTTGCAATTAGTTAAAAAATATATAGATACGTTCGGTCGTGCCGAACTATACCCTCCACCATGAAATATTCTGAACTAATATGGAATAGTAAGTTTCCTTTCCTGTACACAATTTTAGGCGGAGAAAATGTTCCACCACGGATATCCCAAATTCCTAATGTCATCTAAAATGTATCTAAAAATGGCTTCAAGCGGGTGGTACCTTTATATGGGGGCTGGCTATATCAAAGTGTGGACTTATGTTGACAATTTTTGGTACATAAGTTTTGTGACCATTGTTCGGTAAACGAATGTAGGAAGGTATCGTTATATGTGGGCTAGACCTGTTTTGTGACCACTGGGAACCGCATAGTGGCCCGTTGGTCTTTCGCCATTACCCATGCTTCGGAATACATTAGCACGAGTAGTATCAGTGTTTTGTAAGGTATTACTTTTTTGAAAAACCACATCTCCTTGTTATACCCTACACCACATTGTGGTAAGGGGTATTATATCTTTGTGCATTTGTATGTAACATACAAAAGGAAGCGAAATAGACCCATAGTTCCTTTTGGGGATATAAATATAATCACTTTCTGAGTCGATTTATGCATGTCCGTCCGTCTGTCCATGTATTTTTGTTCGCAACGTACAGGTCGCATTTTTCGTCCGATTTAGCTGAAAATTGGGGACTACAAGTTTTTTAGCCATAGGAAGAACGCTATTGCTTTTGGTGATAATCGGTTCAGATTTGGATATAGCTCCCATATATATTTTCGCCCGATTTCACGTATTTGCTGCACCAAACACGCTATATACGTCCGATTTTGATCAAACTTTGAATGTGTGACTGAATTGTGCCAAATTATATCGAAATCGGTTCAGATTTGGATATAGCTCCCATATATATTTTCGGCCGATTTCACGTATTTTCTGTACCACACATGCTATATATGTCCGATTTCGATGAAATTTGGAATTTTTGACTTAATTCGGTCTAGAAATAAATATGCAAATTCATATCGAAATCGGTTCAGATTTGGATATAGCTCCCATATATATTTTCGGCCGATTTCACGTATTTTCTGTACCAAACACGCTATATATTTCCGATTTCGATGAAATTTGGAATGTGTGACTGAATTCGGTCTAGAAATAAATGTGCCAAATTATATCGAAATCGGTTCAGATTTGGATAAAGCCCCCATATATATTTTCGGCCGATTTCACGTATATTCTGTACCACACATGCTATATATGTCCGATTTCAATAATATTTGGGATGTGTGACTGAATTCGGTCTGGAAATAAATGTGCCAAATTATATCGAAATCGGTTAACATCTGGATATAGCTCCGATTTATATTTTACATATTCACAGTGGTGTAGGGTATCAAATAGTCGGCCCCGCACGACTTTGATCCTATCCTTACTGGTTTTTAAACTGCTTCCTTAAGCCAAAGTAGCATCTGTTGGTCAATAAAATTCTTATTCTTATTTCTCAAATGATGTTGTTTGTTGTGTTCATGGCGTTGCCGAGGTAGACGAATCCTTTAACTACCTCAAAATTATAGGAACCAACTTCCATAATTGGTCCGAGTTCTATGGACGCATTGCTAGTCAAAACCATAAACTTAGTCTTGTCGATATTTACCGCCAGCGCCATTTTAGCAGATTCTCCTTCAACTTTTTGAAGCTGACAGTTACTTCCTTACTGATCGTTCCTTGATGTCTATATCATCAGCATAAACAAGTTACATGTGGCTATTGGTGTAACTTGTGCCATTTCATTTAACATCTGCATCCCACATTTTCCAGTAGTATGATGAATAAGTCACACGAAACGCCATCTCCTTTTCTGAAACCTCTTTTGTTTCAAACTTTTTTTGAACTCGAAAAGGTTCTTTCCTGTTTTAGCTGAGGACCGGGTATTAGTTAAAGTCATCGTACAAAGCCGAATGAGCTTTGCGGGGATACCAAATTCAGACATGGCTTGTAATACCTTGGTAAGATTTGTCCAGGATTTGCGGCAAGGTAAATATGACCCATGGTGTCAATGCCGTCTGCATTAGCAAGTAACATATGGCCCTTTGTATATATTGTTCCACTTCTTTTGACCTGCGCATCTCGTATAACCAACGGGATGTTGAAGAGATCACACGAATGGGCGTCTCATTGTCTGAAACCTCTTATGGTAAAAAATCTTCGAAGAGGTTCTTTCCTATTTCAACTGAGGACTTAGAATCAGTTAATGTCATCTTACAAAGCCGAATGAGCTTTGCGGGGATACCACATTCGGACATGGCTTGGATTACCTTGGATTATAATTTATAATTATAATTACACTGTGCTACAGTGAAAATTTGCAGGGGTTCTAATGCATAAATTCGGTTTTGTGGGAGTCCACAGAAGACGAAAATGCCTTTGGTTTCTTTGAGTCACTTCGGGTTTTCATTTTATAACGGTAAATGTAGTGAAAAATGGGCTTTCTTGGATTTTCAACTTTAAACGGACATTACTTCTTTTTTCCACAACCGATTTGCACACACTGTTTTTCGTTATAAAGGGGAGAGTAATGCCTTTCGAACAAGCCATAGATTTTTAAAATCGGTTAACAAATGGCTAAGTAATAGTGGTTTAAGTGTGACAAAAACGCATTAAAAAACAGTAAAATGTTTTTCCTTGTGCTCTAGGCTGCGTAAATGACACCTAACTGTACAATTATTTACTGTTAGCAAGTAGGAAATTTAGTTGGCTTTCCAAAATGGGAAAAACCAACAAAATCCGTTGAAAAATGAATGCGTTATGGTATTTTTTGGGTTTCAACTTTTTGGTTTTTTTCATATTTTCCTTTATAAAACATTGATACCTTGTGCGTAATTGTTAAGCAGGATAATCATAGTTAGAATCATACATGCTAAGATACCCATCTTTTATAAAGGAAAATATGAAAGAAACCAAAAAGTTGAAATACAAAAGATGCCGTAACGCATTCATTTTTCAACCGATTTCGTTGGTTTTTCCCATTTTGGAAAGCCAACTAAATTTCCTACTTGTTAACAGTAAATAATTGTACAGTTAGGTGTCGTTTACGCAGCCTAGAGCACAAGGAAAAACATTTTACTGTTTTTTAATGCGTTTTTGTCACACTTAAACCCCTATTACTTAGCCATTTGTTAACCGATTTTAGAAACCTATAGCTTGTTCGAATGGCATTACTCTCCCCTTTATAATGAATTACAGGGTGTGCAAATCGGTTGTGGAAAAAAGAAGTAATGTCCGTTTAAATTTGAAAATCCAAGAAAGCCCATTTTTCACTACATTTACCGTTATAAAATCAAAACCCGAAGTGACCCAAAGAAACCAAAGGTATTTTCGTCTTCTATGGACTCCCACAAACCCGAATTTGTGCCTCAGAAATGCTGCAAAAAAATTTTGTCTCCATTTGTATCACAGTGTTATTATCGACAAAAATGTGGTAGTTGTCAATCTGCATCTCTTGGGTCTTCTCCAGGATTTGCCGCAGGGTAAATATATGAACTTGCCAGATCTTAAGCCACATTGGTATGGCCCAATTATTTCGTTCACCATGAGCTTTAGTCGTTTGCACAATATACCTAACACTATCTTGTACGCAATAGGTAGAAGACTTATGCCTCTGTAGTTAGAGCATGCAGTTTTATCTCCTTTCTAGCGGACTGGACGCAGGATGTTCAGGTTCCTAATCGCCGGGTACTTGTTCTTCCTGCCAGATGGTGCTTACTAGCTGATGCACACAGCTTATCAGCGTGTCGCCTCCGGTTTTTAACAGCTCCACTGTTAGGCTATAGACTCCTGCTGCCTTGTTATCCTTCAGTCGGTTTATTGCTGTCTTTACATCTTACTGGCCGGGCTTTATACATATAAAAGTAGTATTGTACTAGTAGTATAGTACTAGTATTGGATAACAACAGTTTGGAAAAATCAGTAAGCAAATTACCCTGCTGGTCTCTACAAAAGGATGTGCCTGTACCAAAGCCATCTGTTTGGTGTTTGTATGGATTTTCCGGCATTTTGCATTGAGTGGGAAATATTTTGCGATAGTTCTGATATGTTATCGGGACGAGAAGTGCTTTGACTAAGCAATAGGGCTAGTTGAGTGGAATATGCTGTATCTAACTGTTGCTATTGCAGCTTACCTATTCCAACTTCCGTGTTGCGCCTGTTCTTACTTTATTTCCTACGTTTAATCTGGTACGCACACACCTATTCTCCAACAAGGGGGTGGTCCGAGTTTATGTCAGCTCTTCGGAACGATCGTACATCCAATACGCTCAATGAATGTCTCCATATATTCTTGAGAAAGCCAGGTGCACTTATGAATATCGAGATGCTTAAATCTGGTACTGCTAACTACCATGTTTTTTGTCGCTGCGAAGTCTATCAGCCTCATTCCGTTGTCAGATATTTCACTGTGGAGACTAAATTTCCCGACTGATAGGTCAAAGATATTCTCCTTTCCAATTTTGGTATTAAAATCGCCTAAAAAAATTTAATGTCATTGGCAGGATAACGGTCATATGTTTCTTCTATGCGCCCATCTGTTAGTTCTTTTCTTCGGTTGGAGCATGAGCGCAAACAAAACTGATGTTGAAGAATTTTGCTTTTAATCGTGCCGAGTTTTTCATTTACTGGGGTGAAGCTGGAGACAAGATGTTTTAATCTCCGACCAACTACAAATCCGCAACCAAACTCAGGGCAGCTATAACACAATGCGTCACCGGTAGGGGTTGTTGTGACGCCTTTCCCAATATATTGTATTTCCTGTATGGCAGTAATGTCGGCATTGTACTTTTCAAGTTCATCTGCCAATGCGTCGACTGCCTCTTCTCTATAAAGAGTGCGAACATTGCAGGTGCAGATTCGTAGATTAAGGGCCTTAAAACGTTTGCGGGGGTCGTATTTTTCTTTGTTTTTTTTTATAGTATAATGCTTTTTTCAATGGGAGGGTTACTAACCCGACGCCCGAACCCAAGTTTCTATCGTTCTTAGGGGTGAACGCGGGGCACATGTTAGCTCACTACCTTTAACCGGTGTTAAAGGCTGCTCCCCAGGTGAAACCACTTGGAGATCAGTGTCCACTCGAGATAAAAGAGGGACCAAGATAAATCCTGGACCTTGCCGTGTTAAAACCGGCCACGACTGTTGCTTGGTATTACAAAACTTTTCCTCCAAAATTGTCAATATAGGTCCATGACTTGGTGTAGCCGCCATGTAAGGGTACCTCCGGATTTTAGGTATTTTGAGGGTTTTCGCTACATTTTTTGACGAATGTATTTAACTATTTAAGGTTCCCAGTGATCACAAAACATCTTTACCAAAAATTGTCAACAGAGGTTCACGTGATGGTATAGCCCCCTATATAACGGTACCTCCCGATTATAAGTATTTTGAGGGTTTTCGCTACATTTTTTTAAATAGCGGTAATATGACATTTGAGTTTCCCAGTGGTCACATAACTTCAACACCAAAAATTTTGAACAAAGGTACCAATCGATTTTAGGTATTTTGAAGTTTTTATCTCCTTTTTTCGGTCTAACCCAGCAAAATGTTCGATGCCAAAGATGCTATTCAATCATGGGTGAAAGTGATCTGGCATGTCATCTTTTTAGCATCTTCATCGATGAATTTTATATGAGCTTGGACCCCCAAAAGATGCTATTCATTTTTGGATCCAAAGCATGTCATTTACACCAATGCTTTGACATGTCATTTTCACCAACCCTTTGCAATGACATTATCATTACGACGACAGTTTTAAAAACGTTGATTGTGATTTCGAGTCTCCGACAACATCAAGCCTATTGTAAATAATTAATCTTATATGTATATATTGTGTATAAATAAAAACACAAAATTCATCTCTATTGGATCGATGGAATGGGTTCAAATGCTGATGAAAAGATCGGATATTTCACGACTTCCTTTGCAATGGTTCAAATACTAATGAAAAGATCGGATCTTTCATGACTTCGTTTGAACCAATGCAAAAGATGCCATGAAATCACGTCATCGCATAGAACCCCTTCCTTCAAATTTTGCTGGGAAGTTTTGTGTACTTTGGCATATAATGTCCCCAGTGGTCAGAAAACGCCCCTACCACAATGATTATTTTCGTGAAAAAAGCTATTTATTACCCACCGAAGTAGAATGATTTTCCTTAACTAAACTCTAAAGAATGTTAAACGATCCATAGGAAATTACCGCAGGTTGCTCAGTCACAACGATTCTCTTTATTTGGTAATGGGTCTTGGACAGGGTCCGCAAATTTAAATGTTGTGTGTCTTGTGACCGACAAATTTTATCGAGACTACGAGGGTCCTCAGGGTGTGGCCCGAATTGGTGTTCGATCCTTGAATTGATCGACCACTTCAAAATCCTAGAAAAGTGCTTTCGCCTTATCAGAAAATCATGATCGACTTCTTTTTTTCAGTTGGACGAATCTATATTTTTTGCCTCCTCCAAAATAAATGTTGTCACCTTTTGACATCTTTGTAACTGCATCGACCTACCTAATAATCGACCACTGAACAACCTGTTCCTTTCTATAATCATATTGAAAGTTCATGGTCCTTTTAATAATTGCGAGGGCGGTCCAAATCGTTTGTTTATTATAAGAGATCATAGGGACTTGGAAATTTACTGAATTATTCGCAGCCTCCGATAGAATTGACATTTGGTTCACCGAATTTCGGAACTAACTGTCGCTATTGCTCTTTATTTTATTAACCCAACGTATAGGCGTTTATAGTTTACCTCAGTCAATACAGGGACCATAGACAGAGATCGAGAGAACCAAATAATGTGTAGAGCTCCTTAATTTCAGCTTCCTATTGTGTCTTCGACCTTCACAAAAATCTTTCAGCTGGGAAACATTCATCACAGCTCATCAAATGTTTCTGATTGATTTGATAGGTGTAGTGTAAGTTGGTTTTCTGGCAAGTGGTTTCGTTCCTAGGCTACAACCTTAGAACATGTAGGTAAATTATTTAATTAACCAATTTCCACTTCCACATTTTACTTTCAGGCCCAAATTTTCCGGCTCTTCCACATTTTTCTTTTCTTTTTAAATTTGTGGTTTAAACTCACATTTTCATGAAAATTCTGTACATCTAAACTTTTTAGCCAAAAATAAACATCAGCAACACTTATCATTCACCATTAATTAGCTCCTCACTTAAAGCCCCCCCACAAATCCCCATCTTATTTAAACATACTATTCCACCTTAAATACATACTTTACTTAAATGCACACGCACCCAGGCCAATACTAAGGCTACTAAATCACTGCCATCAATAAACTAGGTTTAAAATGTCAATAGAGTCAATATGTCATACAAGTGTAAGTAAGCCACTGCACAAGTAGTTGGTACCTCCTCCGCACGAAGTCAGTTAGATGCAGTTTTACCTAATACTAGGTAGCAACACAAACTTTATACACTTTTGCAAGAAATGAACTTGGCCAAATGAGCTGTAAAGAAAATACTTGCCATCAACTGGCAAAATAGGTAGTTGAAGCGTTGAAAGGAACCGGAAATCCATCATGTAGATGATGACAATAACTTGGTAGCCCGCTAGGCAAACACATGCACACACATTCAATGTTACGTGAAAATTCTCAATTGAATATACCCACTTTTAAAGGTATTCATTGTAATGCATACAAACATACATGCATAGGTACTTGTGTACAGCCGCATGACTACAAATGGCAAGGTTGAAAGGCCACACAGAAAGTTGGTGTTGACTCCTTGTAACTTAAAGTTGCACCGACACCCCAGTGCTTAAACGTACCACCACCCCTTTCATCTTCCAAGATCCCCCTACCCCAAAAAATAGACTGCATCGTCTATTTTGCATGTTAAAGAGATTCTCGTGTCTCACTGTGTAAGTGTGAGCGTTTTTTTTTTTGTCAGCTTTATATTTGGTTGTTTGCTGATGGCACCTTGTAAGTCACACATACACCCTTTCAACTGCACAACGACCAAAAGGACTACTTCTTTCAACATGCCTTAGTTGCATGGAACAGGCAGGCATCCAGTCACTCATTCTTGTGTGGCTGTATATTTCTGTTTTTCTGCTTTTGCTGTTTCTGCAGTGCGATGTGGGGTTGGGCGTCTTCCTATTCGTTCTGGTTAAATGGTGTTGCTTTCGCTTTGTTTTTTTGGTGGTCTCTCCTTCTGTTTTTGATCTGGGCCATTATGTGGGTAAGGTCGGTTGTGTTTCTCTAGAGTTTTCCGTATACGTATGTGCAATCATATGTTCCTGTATATCGTTTCACCTTTGACATGAACAAAGACCCGCCTGTTTTATGCCAACCTGGACTGCCATCACACAGAGTGAAATGCCTGCCCGCTTGCCTGCCAAATTGTAATTAATGCGAATGACTTGCCTGCAATGTCATGTAAAAGTACAGAGACAATGTAGGTGTAAATTCAAGTAAATTTTAAATGTTCATTGTCGTTTATTGTACTCTAACCCCATAAAGGGGTTGCAGGGGTCAGGTTGCACAGTGTTTTTTGGCTAGATTGTCAGAGCAAATGACGAGGATTTAAACAAATGGTTGTTGCTTGCATGTCGTGTTTTACTGCATTTTAGGAAATCTGTATTATGTTAAGGTTGACAGGCAACCGGACAGTGTGATTTTTAAGAATGTTTCCCTTAATAATAATTTCAGTTACTTTTGGAATAACTAATATATTTTTATTATGAGTAATTAAAAACAAAACTACGAAATAATATGATAAATAATAATATTAATAGTTTTGGAATTTTTAGGAATATTTTCTGAGCGATTATGAGACTCATATTTTTTTGTTTGTTTAAAGATTATGGAACCAATGACGATGAAGTATTAAGAATATTTTTTAACACCAAAAACAATTTAAGGAATAATACTTAAGAATCGACAAGATGAGACAAAAGATACAAAATATTTTTTAATACAATACTTATAAGTTAAAATTACTTAAAAATTGAGAAAACAAATGTATATGTATATTAAAAATGTGTTTTAACAAAATCGTGTATGTTTTAAAATATTAAAAAATTGGATATTGGTTAAAATATTAAAGAAATCGTTTTTTAAAATCGTTTTTATAAAAAATGGAGGATTTTTAAATTGGATTAAAAAATGACGGACACAAAAAAAAAAATAAAAAAGAAAATATTCAAAAAATCGTGGAAAAATAGTAGATTTAAAAAAGTAAAAATAGTCAGAGATTTAAAGAAATACAAAATCTTTATAATGAATTAAGATTCTTTTTTATGTATTTTTTAAATTATGATTAAAATGCATAGTTTTTTGATAAATTTTGAATATTAAAAAATGTGTATTTAATAAAAATAAGAAAAGAGAACAAATAAAAAGAATCGAGTATTTTATTTTAAGGTATGAGAGAAATGATTTTGGATCCTTAAAATTTTTTACAGAATAGTGAAAAAATATTGTGGACTTTTTTAATATTTTTAAAGAATTGTAAGAAACATAAAATATGTTTTTTCTTTTAATCCCTTTTATGATTATGAAAAAATAATCAAAGATTTAAAGATATTTATTTAGAAATAATAAGAAAAGTAATAGGGAATTGTTAAAAATTTTTTCTTGAAAAATAGTCAATATATTTTTTGATATATTTGTTAAGAAGAAAAATATTCAAAATATTTTTTTTGAAAAAATTAATAATATTCAAACTTTCAACTGCGTCTGTCTTTAAGTAAAGCGGCAGCAAACAGCGTCTGAACTCCATGGGGAGCGGCTGAGAACTAGATGGAAAACTGTAAACCCTTCAGAAGGCAACGGGAAACCACTGAAGTAATCTCCCTTGAAAATCATACAATATGAACAATACAAACCAAAACACGCGGCCCTCAGTCTCCGGCCAAACGAGGGTGCTAAGAATCCCCGGAGGTAAAAACAACCAAAAACTAAACATCGGAACCTGGAACGTCCGAAGTTTATACGAAGTCGGTAAATTAAACAACACAATCAATGAAATGAATCGACTTAAAATTGATATACTAGGTGTCAGTGAAACTTGGTGGACAGAAAGCGGCAAATTTGAATCTCAAAATGTAGTAGTATACCATTCTGGAAATATGGAAGGTATCCGCAGACGAGGAGTATGCATTATTGTCAAGAAAAACATTGCAGATTGCGTAGTTGGATATGTCCCGATGTCAGAGAGAACGATGATGATTAAAATCTCAGCAAAGCCCCTAAATATGAACATAATACAGGTATATGCCCCAACATGTGATGGAAACAATGACGAAATTGAACTGTTTTATGAAGAAATATGTGAACTGCTTAAAATGACGAAATCACATGAAATAACAATAATTCAAGGCGATTTCAACGCCAAAGTGGGTAATGAAGTAGTAAATGGTGTAACAGGAAGATATGGGCTTGGTGAAAGAAATGAGAGAGGAGACAGATTAATTCAATTTTGCCAAGAATTTAAGATGACCTTAACCAATACAGTATTCCGACTACATCCCAGACGCCTATACACATGGAAGTCACCATTGGATAATGGAAGAAATGTCGTACGAAATCAAATAGACTTAATAATGATCAACAGCAGATTTAAGACTTGTGTGACCAAATGTTCAACATACCCAGGAGCTGATGTGCCGTCCGATCATAATCTTTTAATGTGCAATCTTGGAATTAAACTGGCCCGAATCCAAAAACGTAAAAGGAAATCACATAAAATAAATACGGAAATACTCAAGAATACAACAATCAGAAACGAAATAAAAGAACAAATAAACAACAAACTTGGAGATATTGATACAAACGATGCAGACAATATATGGAACAACGTGAAAGATGCAATATGCAAAGTAACAAAAAACTACATTGGAAACCAAACAAGAAGAACCCAAGAGGAGTGGATGAACAACGAGATAATGGAACTTCGAGAGGAAAGAAGAAAATACAAAAATGTTGATTATGAACGCTACTGGGAGATAAATAAAGAAATTCGAACAGCGATCAGGGCTGCCAAAAATTCTCTGCTAAACCAAAAATGCCAAGAGATCGAGCATTTACAACATATCCATGACGATTTTAACTTACACAAAAAGCTAAAAGAAACCGCTGGGATATATAGAAGAACAACATCAACACTGCTCATGGATGACAACAATATACCAATTTTTGAGACAGAACATATAAAGAATATATGGAAAAACTATATTGAACAACTATTTACCGACGACCGACGTTCAATATACCAACATAATGTAAGTGCTGATATATCTGGAACCCCTATCACGAAATCGGAAGTG
Source organism: Musca autumnalis (assembly GCF_047663935.1). Taxonomy (NCBI): domain Eukaryota; kingdom Metazoa; phylum Arthropoda; class Insecta; order Diptera; family Muscidae; genus Musca; species Musca autumnalis. The sequence goes on along the minus strand of NW_027411644.1, from coordinate 311,982,025 downwards.
GAACGTGCGATCTTATCATTAAAAGATAAGAGATCAACTGGACCTGACGAAATTCCATCTGAAATTTTAAAACTTATAGATGGAGACAACGTATTATTGATTGTCCGCCTATTTAACTGTGTATATGATACTGGTCAATACCCTTACGATTGGTTAAAATCTACCTTTATTCCGATACCCAAAAAATCGAATGCAAAAAGGTGTTGTGAATACAGGCTTATTAGTCTCATGTGCCATATATTAAAAATCTTCCTCCGAATAATCCATACGAGAATATACAGCAAATGTGAAACTGCTATGGGGGAATCCCAATTCGGCTTCAAAGAAGGTATGGGTACCCGAGAAGCTCTACTATCTCTTCAAATACTTGTACAAAAATGTAGAGATGTTCATAAGGATGTGTTCATATGTTTCATAGACTATGAAAAGGCTTTCGACACTGTCAAACATGATAAACTGATAAACATACTAAGAGATATTGGGATAGAAGAAAAGGAAATTAGGTGTATAAGAAATCTATATTGGAACCAAACCGCAAGACTTGAAATAAATGGTGAAGTTACAGACGAAGTCCCCATATCTAAAGGTGTTCGACAAGGCTGCATATTATCACCCCTCCTCTTCAATGTATACTCTCAGCGAATATTTTGTGAATCAGTTGAAAAAGAACGCATGGGTATAAAAATACACGGCAAGATGGTAAACAATATACGATACGCCGATGATACCACCATAGTTGCTGGCAGTATGTCTGATCTACAACATCTACTAAACAAACTGACACAAATAAGCTAAATATATGGTCTCAATATAAATATAAAAAAGACAAAATACATGGTGATCAGTAGAAAAGATAATAACATTTTTGATACAACACTAAAAATAAAGAACGAGACAATTGAGCGTGTAAAAACATTTAAATACCTTGGTGTCCTAATAAACGACAACTGGAATAATTCAAATGAAATCAATCGTCGAGTGGAGATGGCTAGAGATACCTTTTTCAAATATAAAACCGTGCTAACAAATCATGACATAAGCTTAGCAACAAAGATAAGATTTGTGAAATGTTACATTTGGTCAGTGCTACTATATGCAGTCGAAACCTGGACTATTAAAAGTGCAGATGAGAAGAAACTCGAAGCTTTCGAAATATGGATATATCGACGAATTTTAAGAATACCATATACTGCACATATAACAAACCAGGAAGTTCTTCGAAGAATGAACCATGACAGAAAACTCCTGCATACTGTTAAATCGCGAAAAATCTCATACTTAGGTCATCTAATGAGAAATGAAAAATACAAATTTATACAAAACATTATAAAAAGCAAAATAGAAGGAAACCGAAACAGAGGCAGGAGGGAGACATACTGGCTAAAAAATATTCTAGATTGGACGGGATACAGAGATGAAACCAACTTACTATATGCCGCTAAAAATCGAGAGCTTACATACACTTAGATAATATCTATATTTTTGAATATGTAAACAATAATATTGTATGATCGCTTTACATCCGAATATCGGATACGCAAATAAAGAAGAAGAAACTTTCAAGATATTTTTGAAACAGTAATGGTGATTTTTTAACAAATATAATTTAGAAAATTCAATTCTCTGTTCGCATTCCTTGTAAAGCAAAGACGCCATAAAATAGTTTTTGTTTATGGTCATTTTATTTAATTGCCTAAATGGTCTTATTGTCCTTTATTTACCGATACAGAGCCGGCTGGAAAGGAAATGATGAATTTAATTGGCATTAACCGAAACTATAATCTTCCTGGTCCCACTGTCCCCCCAATTCCATTTCCACTGTAAAACATTTTGTTGTTATTAAAATATTTAAATTAAATACAACAAAATAAGGTCTTTAACTGAAATAAACACTAAACAAATTAAAAAATAATAGTTTAAATATTTAGTGAATTTTTAAAATATTTTCTTAATAACACTGTGCAACATTTTTAAGGTGATCTTGTGCAAACAATTCAAACTGAGGATTTTTTGAAAGTACAGACCCAAACGACAAGAAACCCTAGTTGGGTTTTGTTGTGTCAGATCCAGCTCGGATTTTATGGCACCATCGAAACATGTTTAAATATTTAGTTTTTCAAGAAATTCGGGGCTATATCTCTGAAATCAATGCGAATCTTCTTCTGACCTCTGAAGCAAATTTGTATATAAGAACAAGAATAATATATTTGGAGAAATAATGAACTCGAAGAACTACATTTACTGCCTCAAATTTGAAAATATATGCAAAAATTAAAAAATATACATTTTGCACCGTATCTCAAAAACCGTTAATTTTTTCTGAATATTTTCATTTGGAAAAATATTCCCTGGAATGTAATACACAACTCTTCAGAACATGTCATTGTTGTAAAATGTCTCTATGCCGTTGTTTTCAGTACATTTTTCAACGACGACTTAATAAAAATGTCCATAATGCACAGTGGATCCACCCATTGGCCAAAAATAAAAAAATAGTGTCAAAATTTTGGTACAACATCTGGCAATTCTGACAGCTATGACATGGACCTTTTTAAAAATATACATATTTTTGTTTTATTCGAACGCGATCTTCTTAAGAATAGCTTCAAAAGTCAAAACATTTGACTAATATTTTTTGTTGTAAGTACAACCTATATTTTAAGTGCAGGTAAATATATTCAAAATATCGCGAAATTAATATGTATAGCAAAATATTATAGTGGATTTTGAAGGAGGAGGTAATAGCTTAATTTTAATTAAAAAGTAGTGTTTTAGCATGTTGTGGAATTCTAGTGAGCTGCATATTTTCTTAGTGTATTTTGTAATGTCAATTCGATCATATACTTAAATTTGACCTAAGGTTTTACTCATGATGCCCACCAGTGCCCACCTCGGGAATAATTTCCCAAAGTAGTTCATGGGTTTAAGATTATTCAGTATTTAAATCAGCTGCCATCTAGTGCCAGACTGTAAATGGTGGGCCGCTGACTAAAGCTGCCCTAGAATAGGGTTTCTATGGATATATTAGCGTATAACTCTGTTATCTGACCACGTACATTATCATAATTGGTATCAGTGGCAAGATTATGAAATCTTCTTCTAAATTTGTCGTTGGCGGTACGTGCCTTCCAGGAAGAACGCTATAAGATCTATATTAAAAATTTTACCAATTTACCAATTTTTTTCAGACAAAAATATTGATTTTTTTCATCCGCTAAATTGGCTGGATTTTATGTTGTTTTGGAGATTGTTTTGTTTCCCCAAGCCTATTTTTGCATCATAAGATAATCGGAACCTTTGTTCATGTCATTTTGTATAAGCAGCTTAAGACAATTCTTACCGTATACCCCCTCCAGAGGGGAAAGGGGGGAGAATGTTACGCTCGTGGTTTCTTAAAACACTCTTCGCAGCAGCACAAAGCTGTAACCGGCGCTTTGGCTTGATTTTTACACTCTAAATATTTTTGGCCACTTTCTCCATACAAGTGGATCCACTGTGTAATGTAGTGAAATCCGAAATGCGAGAATAAACTGTTGGTGTGAACTGTGTTTGAAATACGTGTTGTAAAAGATATGATGCAAAATACCGCTGACACAACATGAAGTAAGCATTTTAGAGTTTCTAAAGAATTGTTGAGAACTTTATTTGGAAGATTTTTGCAAAAGGTTACTTGGTTCATCTCCCAATAGTTTAGCCGATGCTGACCGGAATTTCAGCTATTATGTACAATTTTCTATATTTGATCGATTTTGATGCCCTAGATGGAGTTTTTCTTATGAGGTTTTTTTCAAAATATAAGTTTTTTAACATATTTTTTTTAATTCATGGATTTTTTAAAATATTTTTTTGAAAATCGTTGATTTTTCAAGTATTTTTTCGTAATTTTTTTTAATAATCATGAATATATTTTTTAAATAATTTTTTAAGAATAGTGGATTTTTTAAATATTTTTTTAATAAATGTGGATTCTTTTAAAAAACAATTTTAATAATCCTGTATTTTTTAAAATATTTTTCAATAATGGTGGTTTTTTTAAATATTTTGTTTTAAATCGTGGATTTTTTTTAAATGTTTTTTAATAATCTTGGTTTTTTAAATATTTTTTGATAATCGTGGATTTTTAAAATATTTTTTGATAATCGTGGATTTTTAAAATATTTTTTGATAATCGTGGATTTTTAAAATATTTTTTGATAAACCTTGATTTTTTTAAATACTTTTCTGATAATCGTGGATTTTTAAAAATACTTTTCTGATAATCGTGGATTTTTAAAAATATTTTTTTTAAAAACGCCGATTTTTTTAAATACTTTTCTATTCGTGGATTTTATTAAATATTTTTTAACAATATTTTTTGATAGTCGTGGATTTTTTTAAATATTTTTTAATGATCGTGTATTTTTTAAATATGGTTTTAATAATAGTGTTTTTTGAAATATGTTTTTATTAATTAAATTTTTTAATAATCGTGGATTTTTTAAATATCTTTTTTAATAATTGTGGATTTTTTAAATTTTTTTTAATTATAGTGGATTTTGCTTAAGTCTGGAGTATTATATAGAGGATTTTTTAAAATATGTGTTAATAATCGTGGTTTTCTTAAATTATTTTTTTAATAATCGTGGATTTTTTTTAAAACATTTTTTTTTAACAATCATAAATTTTTAAAATATTTATTAAATAATCGTGAATTTTTTTAAATAGGTTTTTAACAATCGTGGATTTTTTTAAATATGTTTTTAATAATCGTGTTTTTTAATATGTTTTTAATAATCGTATTTTCTTAAATATGTTGTTAATAATTAAATTTTTTAATAATCGTGTTTTTTTAAATATGTTTTTAATAATTAAATTTTTTAATAATCAAGGATTTTTTTATAAATATTTTTTGTAATAATTGGGGATTTTTTAAATATTTTTGTAATAATCGTGGATTGTTTTAAATATTTTTTTAATTATCGTGGAATTTTTAAAACACTTTTTTAATAATCAAGGATTTTTTTTAATATTTTAATAATCGTGGATTTTTAAAATATTTCTTTTAATAATCGTGGATTGTTTCCAACATTTTTTAATAATCGTGGATTGTTTTCAACATTTTTTTAATAATCGTGGATTGTTTCCAAAATTTGTTTTTAATAATCGTGGATTGTTTCCAACATTTTTTTAATAATCGTGGATTGTTTCCATCATTTTTTTAATAATCTTGGATTGTTTTAAATATTTTTTAACAATGGTGAACTTTTCAAATATTTTTTAATAATCGTGGATTTTTTGAATAGGTTTTAATAATTGTGGGGTTTTTTTTAATATTTTTAATGATCTTGGATTATTTTGATTATGTTTTTAATAATCGTGGTTTCTTTTTAACATTTTTTCAATAATCGTGAATGTTTTTAAATAAATAATTGTGGATTTTTTAAATATGTTATTAATAATTGTGGATTTTTGTTAATATGTTATTAGTAATTGTGGATTTTTTTAAATATGTTTTAATATTCGTGGATTTTTTAAAAAGTTTAATTTTTTAAATATTTTTTTAATAATCGTGATTTTTTTAAACATTTTTTTAATAATCGTGCTTTTCTTAAAATATTTTTTTAATAATCGTGGCTTCTTAAAAATCGTGGATTTCAAAAAAATTGCATTTTTTAAATATTTTCTTTAAATCGTGGAAAATATTTTTTTTTAAAAAATCGTGTAGTTTTTAAAATATTTTTTTTAATCTTGTATTTTTTAAAATATTTTTTTAACGTTTTAATAAGAATTTTCGATTTATGTGTTTGTAGGAATATTTTCTGGAGATCCAACCGGCCAGTTTTTTCCATTTTTAGAATGTTGTGTCATTTTTAAAATTTTATAACAAAATTAATTTTTACTTCACTCCAATGTCCATCTTAAATATTCTTTTTGTTCTCGATTGAATACGCCTTGCATCTATGGCAATTTTCTTCATGACTGTCGGTATCCGGGTCTTCCAGGAATGCATGTTATGTGCTGACCTACTATTCCTTTTCGGACATGAAAGGACAAGACAATATTTTGCCTTTTACAAGGGGAAGACGAAGAACTCAATGTCATTTTTGACTTGTCTCAATGTGTTGTTTTTTGTGTTTTTCATTTTTTGTGAGGTATTTTGTCATTGCACCAACAGATTGAAGTTTTTCCTACTACTAAAGTCTTACAAGTATTTATCTTTTATTGTCATCCTTTCTTTCATTCTTTAGGTTGCAGAGAGAAAAGAGGATGGTGGGCTGATTGTTTCACAATGTTTATAGCACTGCAATGTATAACAGTTGTTTGATGTCTTGTTTCTTTGACTATCTGCTTGTATCTTGCCACTTGACATTTCCGTTCAATATATTTGCATTATTTTTCCTTAAGTCACATAAGAAAAAAGAGAGTTTTGTTGTTGTTCGTTTTTTGTTTTGCTTAAGGAACAAAAGCTTCTTCCGTTTGATGACACTTGATATTGTGTCCAAGATTTTAAGATGACCCACTCACTCACTATAGATCAAATAGTCATTTGCTGTTCTTGGTACTGCTGTAAAAATAGCAAAACAAAAAAATCTTCTTAGTGAAAGCCTTTAACTGCAGGTCATATCATTTTTTTCCAAAGGGGATTTTCCTTTTGGAGTCTAAGACATCGGATGACATATGGACCCTGGTTGTCATTTGTTAGAAAGCAGCAACATCAAATATAGTAAACAAATAAAGGAAGTTAGTGCAGGAGTTGAAGCTAAGAGCTGACATACTACTGCACTTGTTGTTTATTTGAACACAATATCACTTTAATATTGTTATCCTTTGTATTTGTCGTTGGTTTTAATATACTGCCAAAAACTGTAATTATTTCTTTTGTAGAGTCCATTTGCTTCCTTTCTTTTTTTTGCATTTCGTTTCAGTATCATGTCCATTTAGTTAACTTTACTCCAACGAATTTCATACATAAATTTACATTTCATTTACAGTTTTGTAGAGTTCTTTTTTTCAATTTTGTCAATTTTTGGTTGTGATGTTTTGGCTATTTTTGATCTCTTTTCTCTTTGTCTTTTTTTTTAGAGTGGTGCTGGCAAATCTACTGCTCGCATTGGCGATGGTCCAATTTTGACATTGGAAAAAGTTGAACGTCAACAGGCCGGCATTTATCAGTGTACCGCAGATAATGGTGTTGGGGAACCAGTTAGTGTGGATATCAGATTGGATGTTTTATGTAAGTAACAAAGAAAAAAAAAACATACGAAATAAATATTAACATGAATATTCATGCATATAAATTATTATTGGGCAAACATAAAGAGAGTCGTGTGAAAGCAAAAACCAAAAATGAAACTATACCACAGTTTAAATATTAATAAAATTTGAAAGGGATGTTTTATCGAATACATTAAATGTTAAACTGCTAAGTTATTTAGAAATTTGGCCGATATTAGGCATAAGGGTTTAACCACATCGTTCCATAATTTCACTCACGTGGACACCGGTCTGTGGAATAGCAAATATCTTATATCATCTCAGTTTTTCATCTACTCATCTTCACTGTTATTTTCCCCTTTTTTCCAAGCAATTGTCGAAGATACCATAACCCATATAGCTGGAAACTAAAATGAATAACTTAATGAAGATCTATCATAAATTTTCCTCCATTAAAATGCTGCGGTTATCTCTAACAATACAATGCAGCTCTGTATGTGTTCACAATGATTTCAAGCTACTTTAATGTTTGAAATATATACTCTAAAATACCATAGCACATTTTTTCTAAGCAATTTATACTACTGACTTATCCTATAAATAACAATGGCAACATTGAATTTGTACAAAACCACAGAAGCGAAAGAAACGATGACAAAACTATTCAAATATATATTTCAGTTAACATATTGTACTGATTTACTAGTAGCAGTATAACATATAAATTGCTAGAAATTTGTGACATACATATGTATGTATATGTAGTGCTAAGATGAATGTCACAAACACAATGGAAAATGTAGTCGTATATTTATTACTGGGATATGAGACAAACAACAGTTGTGGTATAACAATTTTCAGATTTTTTTATACCCTCCACCATAGTAGGGAGGGTATAATAATAATCATTTGCCATCTTACAAACTATATATTGGGATTTCTTAGTGAAATCGGACAATTTTTCAAATTGATTTCCTTTAATTTTTGATGTGTTGATGCTGCTCATTAGCAAAACATTTCAGTATTTTTTCAGATTTTTTTGATTAACGGTTCCAGAGATATCGCGCCTTGAAAAATTCAAATTCTGTAAAAACTATGTGCAAAGAAATACTCATAACATTTTTAATATTGGTCCAAATAGAAAAAAATCATTATCCTCTTTTTTATTATTTACCAGCTTTTAAAAAAATAGATAAAATTTGCACAGTGGGATTGGATGTAATTTTTGCTATTTAAAATCATTTTTTTTCAATGATTGTACTTTTCGGTTTCCTTGAAATTTTTTTTTGTACACAAAATTAAACACACATTTTAAGTCCTATTTGGTAGTGGGATTCCAATAAATACTATTTTTCTAAATTTCACTATGCAAATTTTGTTATTTTACAAAAAAAAATAATAATCTTGTTCTATTTAGGAATATATCTTAATCATCTTAAAAACGTCTACATTTATTGTACCAGCATTAGTGGGTATTACTGAATGAAGTTTTTGTGTACCCGCAATAAATTTATTACAAATTCAAATCCCCTTTGTATTTAAATAATATTTGGTATATTATTCGGTTCGGATACCCAGTCATATAATTTATTAGTTAATTGTTCGGCTGGTGCAATAATTGCTAATTTATTTTCAAAATCGAAAAATGACGCAGTTTTTAAAATGCTTAAGACAAATTCCTAAATTAAACAACAAAACAAATGTTAAAAAATGTAAGTTTATATATTTTTTTTTTTTTTTTTTTGCTTTATGACAAATGTTAACCAAAGCATTGGTAAAAAGGAAAAATTGTAAAAATATTAACAAATTAAGAAAAATAGTAATTATTCGAATTCCACTACCAAATAGGACTTAAATTTTTTGTAATTAATCGTAGTTTAATACAAAAATCACATCAATTATTGATAAAAATTGATTTTAAATATTAAATATCGAAAATTACACTCAAGTCGATTGTGCATTTTTTATTGTTTATTAGATAGCTGATAAATAACAAAAGATACAAACAAACATTGTGTGTTTGGACCAATAATAAAGAAATTATGAGCATTTCCTAGCATATAGCTTTTACTGAATTCGACTTTTTCAAGGCGCAATATCTCTGGAACCGTTAGCAAAAAACTATAATTGTTCCACAAACATCCCAGGTGGGACAAGGGAGACTTCTCTGAGTGTCATATTAGCTCAATGATATGGGACCTAAAGTTTATCGTCAGTCCGAACGGCGAGGCCTTAGACACCATTTGTAGAAAAGTTTTACATGGCTGAAATACTCAGGATATTTCGCCAACATTACTAAGGGGAATTTTGCCACCGTGAAATGTTATGTTGCCTAGCCGCGGAATAGAACCTACGACCTCCTGCGTGCAAGGCGGGTGTGCATAACATTGCACCACGGTGGCACCCATAAAAAAATTAAGGAACTCAAAAACAATTTTTGAAAAAGTATCCGATTTCACTCAGAAACAACCATAAATTCTTGAACAGGATAAATCTCTGGGTCAATCTTCCCATGCCCGCCTGTACGTCTGTTGTAATTTCTCCAGCGCACAGTGGTCGAAATCACTGATCTAGCGGCGCGAAATTAATAACTTGCAAACGAATTTTGCATTTTTTGAATTTTTTGGGTAATAATGAACAAAATATGAACAACATGAACAACAGCTAATATTTTGTTATATCTCCCATATAACGGTACCTCATGATATTCGGTGTTTTGAGGATTTAAGCAACCCTTTCCTTCGAAATTTATTGCAATTTGGTACTTAGGGTTTCCAGTGGTCTAAACTTTTCCACCAAAAATTGTGCACATTGGTTCATGTTTGGGAATAGGCCTCTTTTTAGATACCTCCCGATTTTCAGTATTTTGGGGGATTTAAGCAACAATTTCCACCCAAATTAGTTGTAATTTGGTATTTGGAGTTCCCAGTGAATACAAACATTCTCCACCAAAAATTGTGGACCAAATAAGCTGCAATTTGGCACTGAAGGTTCTCGGTGGTTATACATCTTCTCCAGCAACAATTGTGAACATAGATCAACGTTTTGATATAGCCCCCATATAAGTGTACCGCCCGATTTTTGGTATTTTGAGGATTTAAGCTACATTTTCCATAATTTTTTTCAGCAAGATTTGCGGCTATTTGCAGCCAAAAGTTGATTATTCGGAATCTAGGAAGTCCAATTTAACTCATCGAAAAAGAATCGGACTGGACATTAAAGAACTTTTATATAGAACTTTTTTGTAAAAACACAAGAAGAATAATAATTTTTGAAAATGTATTATTAAAAATTAAATTTGTTCAGTTTTATTAAGAATTTATTTAATAATTAAACAAATATAAAGATAGATATTTTGCAACAAGTTTCTTAAAATCTGATGCAGCAAAGTTTCTTACATTGGATAGTGAATAGCTGAGAGCATATTTACAACAACAAATATGTAAAAACAAAATATTAGTCACCAGAGTGTCTGTAATGGATACCGTGGTAAACATTTCTCAGTTTTATAGTTTGACTTTTTTACTTTCGCGCCGATAGATCTGTGGTTTCGACCAGTGTGCAGCGTCCACAATAACTGCACCCAGTGTCTTTTTTTCATTGGCAGGTCAACTTCGCAGATAGGCTATATCGGACCACGTTCTCGTAAAGCCCCATATAACCGTACCTCCGGATTTTCGGTATTTAGGGGATTCAAGTTTTAGTTTGTATCCGAATTAGCTGTAAATTGAAATTTGAGGTTCCTAGCGGTCACAACATCTCTCCACCAACAATTGTCATAGATAGATCCAGGTTTTGGTATTGCCTCCATATAACAGTATCTTCCTATTTTCAGTATTTTGAGGATTTTGGCTCCATTTTTTTACCGAACTACATATCTGTAATTTAAGGTTTCCAGTGGTCACAAAACATTTCAACCAAAAATTATCACCGTAGGTTGATGTTTTGGTAAAGTTACCTCCCGATTTTCGATGTTTTATGATGTTTTCGTTTTCCAATGACCTCAACATCTCTTCACCAATAATTGTCAATATAGGTCCATGTTTCGGTATAGCCCCATATAATGGTTCCTGCCGATTTTCGGTATTTTGGGGATTTCAGTTAAATTTTTTGCCAGTTGTCACAAAACATCTCAACCAAAAATTACCTCCATAGGTCAATGTTTTGGTATAGCCCTTATATAACGGTACTTTTCGATTTTCGGTATTTTGCTACATTTTTTACCGAACTACCACGAAACATATCCACCAAAAATTTTAATCATAGGTCCATGTTTTGGTATAGCCTCCATATAACGTTACCTCCCGATTTTCCTTATTTTAAGGGGTTTACCTACATTTTTGACTGAACTAACCGTAATTGGATTTTTGAGGTTCCCTGTAAACACGAAACTTCTCAACCAAAAATTGTGAACATAGGTTCATGGTTTGGTATAGCCCCCATATAACGGTCGTTGTCACAAAACTTCTTCACGTTAAATTGTCAGCATAGGTGCTAGCATAAGGATACCTCCCGGTTTTACGAGATATAAGCAATTTAGCTACCTTCGTTGACCGAACTATCTGTAAATTGGAATATGAGGTTTCCAGTGGTCACAGAACTTCTGCCGATAATCTCCAAAATGTGGCTTACGTAATATTAAGTTCAACCTTAGTCTAAGTCTGAAGATAGATCATATCGGTCCACTCCTTCTGGTACTTCAACCAAAAAAGTTCAAAAGTTTTCGCTAAAATGGTGAGCGTGATAAATTTTGTAAGGAATAACCGATTTGGTCCATACTGTGCACATAGTAATATTTCTACCAGACATAGATATAGACTATATAGACAAAATTTTGGAAACGTGCAGACCACCTCCAGAATCATTTTGAGTTTTTTTGCAAGAGGTTGTACCCGAGCCCCTATAACGATGGTTCAACTCGAAAGAGAATTAATTAAATATCACCATAAATGATCTTCGCCTTGATAAAGCAAAAATAACAAGTAAAAAAGTATCAGTCAGCTTTGCTGACAGAGCTATACCCTCAGCCTCTGTATATTGAAACAATTTTCCGAAAAAACGTATGTATTTAGGGGGTTTTAAAAATTTTGGATGTATGAACCGACAAAAATGTTGATTAGGATTAAAGATCAAAAGTTTTGCGGAGGAGATACTTAAAGGAATGGATCGATATTGACCATTATGGAAGTGGATCTCCAGCTACTACATATGGTGCCAAAGGGGGTTTTTACACCCTTCGGGCTGTTTGCTCAAGAAGTATGGACTTGCCCCTGAAAACAAATTTACCATCGTAATTGAGGCAGCGAATGCAAGTTGCTTCAACAAAAATCAAAGTGATTCGAGAGCAGGACTTAAAGTGAACTTATCCGAAATTTTATGTGGGAGGTACCGGATGGAGTGGACAAATATAGTCCATATTTGAACCTGATCTATATCTGGTAGATATATTAGGATGTGTAAAGTATGGAGCAATTCGGCTACTCACTTCAAGAGTTACCGGACGAAAAATTTTTCCGAACATTTTTGAACTTTTGTGGGGGAGGTACCTGAAGGTGTGGACCGATATTGCTTATCTTCGAACTTAAGCTATGATTGAACAAAATATTACTAAGCCAAATTTTGGACCGAATCGACAGATCCGTTCGAGAATTATCTTGCGCTCCAACCACCTCAAACCGTGTCATAGTGGTTTTTCAACTTTGGGGCTATTTTCTCAGGAAGTGTTGACTTGCACCTGATAAAACTTGTACCGTCGTGTGGGGGGCAGTGAATACAAGTTGCTAAAACAAAAATCAGAGCAGGTCCTAAAATTTAATAAACTCAATGCTTCTAATAAAATTATAACGATTATTTCTACAAATATACCCGCATAAGTTGGAACTATTAACATAAGGAATCAGTTCTGTATTTTCTTACCATAACCTAAAATTACCAAAAAATTAGTACTCATCACTCAATGACAGCTTATAAATTCTTCTTAAAGATTCGAAATTTTGTATTTTTGTGAAATATATTTTTCTTGAAATTTCTCATATATTTCTCATATTCTCATATATACTCCCTCACATATATGTGCCCAGCAAACCAAATGTCGGATGTCCGACACGTCTGAACAATTTCGGAAGTAAAATCGTTCAGATTTCGTTCGGATTTCTAAACGGAGGGGAAATAGTTCAGATTTTGTACCAATTTCGGTCCGATATCGGAGCGAATGTCGGAAATAAATTTCCCTTCCGAATTTCCCAAGGATTTTCTTCAGATTCGGTTCCGAATTCGCTCCGACATGTCGTTCCGAAAATATGTCCACCACTTCATACAACTTTCGTTAAGATATCGTTACAATTTCGGATCCGACATCGGACGTAGCGTCCGAATTTTGTTCCGATTTCGTTACGATGTCGGTACGATTGGTTTGCTGGGTGTATACATGTATGTATGTGTGTACATATGTGCGTAGTTCAACCACAAAACCACGAACTACTGAAAAATACAGAATTTCCCCATTTTTGCTTTCACCAATCACTTCCCTTCCTGCTACACAATCTGTACTGTAGAACAAATCTACTACCACAAATACATTGAAATATTATCTTGTCTTCGTACACACATACACAAACATTTGTTACATTGCAATTTTTTTATTATTCGTACAATTTACAAAAGAAGATAAATGTAAATATAAATTAAGTATGAAATACACAAGTTAGTCGAGACAGCATATTTTATGACAAAAAAAAAAACAACAACAAAAAGAGGGAAAATAAGAACGAAAATACAATTTGCATCTTAGAAATTATGTGGTTCAACAAATTTAAAGTAGAGCGGACAAAAACAACAATAAATACTACTGCAGTACTTGTGCATTTAGATTTTTTCAGAGAAAAATAATACCAGAACTATTGATGCATAACTAATAATAATAAGAGAAATAACAATAAATAATCATCATAAAAATAAATGCCAACTGAAATGTTTAAAGGAATGCAAAATCATATTTCAAAAAGATGCCATTTCTACTTGAATAATTTCCATCAATTTTAAAGAGCGTTTTCAAAGAAATCTGCTGAACTAGAAAAATATTTAAAATGAAATTTGTTTGTCAATACTAAAGGAATTGAATTGATTGTTATTATTTTTGGAGCATTAAATGTTTTCCAGTGTGATGCTATAATTAATTGTTATTTTTTTCTCTTTAATTTACAGATCCCCCAGATATACAAGTGGAAAAATCATGGATACATTCGGGTGAAGGATTTGAAGCAAAATTAGTGTGTATTGTTTATGCTGATCCCATTGCATCGGTAAGTAGCGGATTTGATTTTAAAATTTAATTGTTTAGGAAACTTTTCATTATTTCATTTTCATAAGGGCAAATTTATAAAAGGATTTTTATAACCTATAACTATAACAACAATTTTAAGTAACATATTTTTAATGCTTTGAGAATCATAAATGCTAATTCCTATTATATTATATAAAATATTATATATGTAGCAAAAACTTCTATAAAGCGAAACTTAGGCATGTAGGAATTTTTACGGAAATTTCCCATCCCGTGATATTAAGATGAAATGTAGGAAATCAGGTAGTGTTAGCATCTTTGGATGATCAACTGCATGATTGCTATAGCCATGAACATTCCAACAAGAAACATTTGAACGGGCTGTGACAGAAGAGATCTTCATAATCTATAACAATGATGTGGAAGTCAACGCAGTGAAGTTGTTTCTTTTGTGGTTTTTAACATCTCACCACCATTAGTCTTACACACAAGATGTACTCAATCAAACGTAGACATTTATGTGTTCACCCATAAGAAGGTTAAAAACTTTGGTTAAACGTCGGGCTAGTAACCAATTCCTCCAAAAATGAACCTACTATGAAAAGAAAAACAAACCCCTCTAAAACTGAAAACCCCGCCAACGTTTAAGGGACCATAATCTGCGAATCTACATCTGGAATGTTCTCACTCTTTATAGAGAAGGTTCAGTTTACGAAGTGGCAGGTTTACTTGAAAAGTACAAGGTCGACATCTCTGCCATACAGGAAATACGATGGCTTGGGAAAGGCGTCACAACAATACCTGAAGGTGACGTACTGTATTATACCTGCCATGACATAAAGCTTGCGTTTGGTTGCGGATTTTTAGTTGCTCGAAAGTTAAAACATCTGATCAACAGTCAATGGACCACCAGCTTGTTGCAGCAGAGGTACGTACCCGATTAAACGGAGCAAATAAAGTACGAACAGACACAACACGAAAGTTGGACATCGGGATGCCGCAATCACAACACATAGCCACAGCATATTCCCCTCAACTGGCCCAATTGATTAATCAAATCACTTCTGGTCCCCATAACATGTCTGCACAATGGCAAAATATTGCGAACTCCATGCAAACAGCCGCAAAATCCATACTTGGATAACAAAAACTTCCACCAAGGAATCCATTGTATAACCCGTAGTGTCGTGCTGCTACAAAATAAAAAATCCGGCATATATAGCTACTCTACAATCAGTAGCAACACAAAAGAGCAAAACGCGCAGCAAAAAGATAAAAATAGAAAAGCGGGGGAGTGAAAAACTAGAGATGTACAGGAGCCAGAATGAAGTCCGAATGTAGAGACCAACAAGGTAATTTGGTAACTGATACAGATAGTGTGCTCAGGATATGGAAAGAACATTTTTCCAAACTGTTGGTATCCAATGCCGAGATATATTACCGCGAACATATTAACCAAATATATACGAATACTAACACATAAATGTTCAGGTTACGCCATGGTCAAAGAACCGCTACATAGAACCGGAAACTGTGGAATTTATTTTTTTCGTGATTTACGGTGCTCTTGAACAAATTTAAATGACTCTGAAACTACAATGTTCATAGATGAGAAAAAATCAAAAAGCAAAAAAATCGCCGGAGCGCTTTTTAAATAAATAGCGAGTCAAGTTGAGATTTTTAAGGATTTTTTAAGTATTCACGATTTTGCTTGGCAACCGCAAGTCCTATCAAAATGGGGCTAAAAAACATTGTAGCTATGAAAATTCTCTACAAAAATTTCTCTACCGTTATTGAGATATAGAAGTTCAAATAAGGATAATGGATTGACTGTATCGCCTCCTTATAAAACAATGTCATGCTGCAATTTCCCAACTTAAACTTATATATCTCCAAAATGGTACAACCTAGGAAAAAAGAAGTAAGGGCGTATCAGTCAGCTGTGCCGACAGAGAAATACCCCCAGCCACTGACCAAGAAAAAAACAACATAACCAAACAAAACACAATAATTATGTATTGATTTTATATCATGAGTTTGCTTTAAAATCTGTAGGTACCGTAACGTGGCCTTATACCAAATCATTGACATATACCAAACATTTTTGGTAACCAAACTTCCTCATATAGGACTCAAAATATTAAATTATGTTAAAATAAGTTTGAAAGAAATTTTTGAAAAAGTTTTAGAGCTATCTTGCACAATATCCGACATGGTTTTGAAGCTTTTGGGTCATTATCTTAGGAAGTATTGACTTACTCCGGAACAAAATGTACCATTGTAAATAAGGCCGCTCCAACAATCTGCTGAAAAAGAGTCAAAACGATGCGAGAGGAGCTCCTAAACTTCTCTTTATCCGAATTTTGTGTGGGAGGTACCCGAAGGAGTGGACCGATATAGTCTATATTTCAATCCCATACTGGACTGGATGAAATAATACGATGTGCAAAGCCTGCATCAATCAAAAACTCCCTGCGAGGATTATCTTGCGAATTTGCAATTTTGGTTCGTGCCGTCAGGGTTTCTTGGAGTTTTAGGCCAATATCTCAGGAATTATTGACTTACTCCGGCAAAAAATTGTACCGTCGTAAAGCGAGCCACAAAAAAAACTTACTGAAAAAAAATTCAAAACGATCCGTGAGGAGCTCTTAAACTTCACATTATTCGAATTTTGTGTGGGAAGTACTTGAAGGAGTGGACCGATACAATCCATATTCCAACCTGATACATGACTGGATGAAATAATACGATGTACAAAGCCTGCACCAATCAGAAATTCCCTACGAGGATTATCTTGCGGATTTCCCATTTTGGTTGGTGCCGTCAGGGTTTCTTGGAGCTTTTAGGCCAATATCTCCGGAAGTATGGACTTCCGCAAGAGAAAAATTGTACCGTCATAAAGGGAGCCGCAAGGAAAACTTACTGACAAATTGCAAAACCATCCGAGAGGAGCCATTAAACTTCATTTATCCGAATTTTGTGTGGGAGGTACCCGAAGGAGTGGACAGATATAGTTCATATTCGAACCAGATCTATATCTGGAAGGAATAATACGATGTGCAAAGTTTTGACAAAATCGATTGCTCCCTTCGAGAGTTATCGTTCAGACCATTTTACAGAAAAAAAATTGAACTTTTGTGGGGGAGGTACCAGAAGGAGTGGATCGATATGTCCCATCTTCGAAATTAAACTAAGTTTGGACAAAATATTACGATACCCAAAATTTAGTTCGAATCGGTTGAACTTTTCGAGAGTTATGGTGCGCACAAGCCAGACAGACAGACATTTTTCGTATCAAAATTTATATACTAGGCCGGGGCGATTTGAAAACCTTAATGGGACCTTCGCGTTTCTGATTCCTGGGATTAAACTGAGCAAAAAAGTCTACTGGACCATATGTCTATCGCGAAAATCGAGCCTCCCGATTTTGACTTTAAGTTTTTTATTGGCGTTTTTTGGATATTTTGGCATATAACATTGAGATTTGCGAACCAACACACAGGCCAAAATTGTAGCCAACACAATAATTAAGAACTCTCTTCCCTTCAGGTAGTTTTGGCCTTGATAAAGTGCACATTTTTCGGCAAATATCGATAAAAGACACTGTGCTACAAAAGTTTACCAAAAACATATTCAAGCGTTCTGTTACAAAATTCTATCGTGTTGGCGTCCATGGACAACGAAAATACTTTTGGTTCGGGTGGGTCACCTCGTTTTGTTATTTTATAACGGTATTATTTATAACGGTAAAAGAATAAAAAAGTAGTGAAAATCTGGGTTTCTTACATTTTCAAATTTAAACGGGCATATCTTCTTTTTTCACTACGGATTTCTATTGATCCCTTTTCCTATTAAAGGGGTGAATAATATCTTCCGAATATGCTATTATTTGTTCAAATCGGTTAATAAAGAATATATGCCCGTTTAAATTAGAAAATGTAAGAAACCCAGATTTTCACTACTCTTACCGTTATAAAATAATAATACAAGTGACCCAACCGAAGCAAAAGTATTTTCGTTGTCCATGGACGCCAACACGATAGAATTTTTTAACAGAACGCTTGAATATGTTTCTGGTCAACTTTTGTAGCACAATGTCATTTATCTATTTTTGCCGACAAATGTGCACTTTACCAAGGCCAAAACTACCTGAAGGAGCATTCCAATAATTTCGCGATGTACTAGAGAGTTCTTAACTATTGTGTTGGCTACAATTTTGGCCTTTGGGTTGGATCGCAAATCTCAACGGTTTGGCTGTTATATGCCAAAATATCCAAAAAAACGCCAATAAAAAACTTAAAAAACTTAAAGTCCAATGAAAAAACCTGAAAGTTTGATCTGAACCTCTATATCTCAAAAACGGTAAAACCTAGGAAAATATCAATCAACAAGTCTTGTACAGAATTTTCATTGCTATAATATTTTCTTTAGTCCCATTTCGATAGGACTTGCGGTTTTCAAGCAAAATCGTGAAAACCTAAACAACCCTAAAAATGTGAACTTTGATAGCGATTTATTAAAAATCCATCCAGCAATTTTTTCTTGTTTTTGGATTTTTCTCATCTATAAACATTGATGTTTCAGAATCAACAGAAACTTCTCTGATGTAAGCGGTCGTGAAAATCTAAAACCCTTAAAAATATCAACTTGAATCGCGATTTATTTAAAAAAGGGCTCCGGCGATTTTTTTGTGTTTTTGATTTTTCTCATCTATGAATAATGTAGTTTCAGAATCCGCAAAAACTTCCCAGGTGTAAGCACCTTTCATTTAAATTTGGTTCAAGAGCACCGTGAAAATATTTTTATCGTTCCGATCCACCACTCCAATGACGATTTTTTTATTGTGGAGGCTAAATTTTCCAGCAGTTGGGCCTAAGATATTTTTCCTTCCAATATTGTTATTAGTTAACTAAAGCATGACATGGAAATTTATTGTGGACATTTTTTTCAAAAGAGTCCTTCGTATTTGCGTGCTTGGCCCAAAGATAAAATGATTTCTTTTAATCCTCAATATTTAAAGTTGACATTTAAATCACATTTTATAATTATTTTAATTAAAAATTTAATATACGCTTCATATAAAACCTCATTTGTTGTCCACCTGAGTGTGCGTGTGTGTGTGCGTGTGTGTTGTCTATGTAAAATTTAGGTCATCACAGGTCGAAAGCAATTTTTGTATTAAATTTTAATTTATGGTTTATTTATTGCCTTCGTCATCATTAACTTTGTTGTGAAAATGTTTTGCAATTAATTGTAGATGTCTGCAGTTTATCCATAACTTTTTTCCCATATCGTATGTGTGTATGTGTGCGTGTGTTGATAAACTTCCTTTGTTGTTGTCATTGTTTAAAATATACTTTGGAATTTATATACATACATAGCAGTTAATGACATTTTAATTAATTGCTAACGATTAAAGTTTGTTTCTCATATATCAGGATAATATAAACTGTTTGTCGTTCATATATTCAGGCTTTTCTCTCTTTCTCCTTCGCTGTGTATTTGTGTATTATGGCAATCCATTGTGGGTCAAATAAATATTCAACTACAAAAAATATTTATTATCATTTACTGCTTTATGTTTGTTATTGTGGACGAGGGAAAAAAAATTATGATCGATATAACACCATGGGGAGATTTATCTCATTGACGATTTAAACAAATGTACATATGTATGTATATGCGTAATGATATATGCAACATTATGCCATATTTAAATATTTTTAGTTTATAATACGCCTGTGGTGATTAAGTATATTATTTTAAAGTAAACATTATATGGTGAATTTAAGAAACATTTAAAAAGCTTTTCAAATATGCCAATGGGTTCAATATTTAATATTTAATGTTGGTTAAGCAAATCCCATAATCCACTCAATCTTATTATGGCCTTTTAAATATTTAATTTTTCCTCTCTTTCATTTCAGGTTTCATGGTATCAAAATTCATTTTTGATACAGTCAACTGATAGGCGCATTATGTCATCAAGAGGAAATCGTCACACCTTAACCATAAGGCATATCCAGCAAGAAGATTTTGGCAACTATAGGTAAATGACAAAATCCCCTTTATTTTTTTAGGATAACTTAGGGAAAAAATGCAACAAAAAAGAAACTATGCTTTATACCTAAATTATTATAACAGCAAAAAATATCACAAAGAAAACTTCCTTAAAAAACTTCTCCATAACATGAGATTAGAATCAAAACGAGAAACGCCCCTTTTCTTTTCCTAAATATACACATCTTTTAATAAGTAATGCAATATCCTTCTATCAATTCTTTGGTGATTGCCAACAAGCATGACGGGTCTAATGCCATACCACTATCAGCATGTTTTTACCATATTATAACGCAAAAAAACACACTAACCAGGATTTCTTGGGAGTTGTCACCCATGTTGATGTCGTGCTAAGCCACATAGAAACTAACTTCTTTTTCTTTGTTTTAGGGTTATCGTTCGTTTAATTTGGTTTCGTTGTCAATGTTTGTCTCTATGTTTTTTGCTCAGCTTGATTTTCGTCTTTTTCTTTTCCTTGGAAATTATAAAAACAAAAACCCAAAGTTGTTATTTTTACCTAGCCTTTCAGGCTTACCACAATCGTGTGTGTTTTTGAAATTGAAGATTTGGGATTGTTTCTTTTCTGTCTGTCAGTTAGTCAGCCAGTTTGTTGGTTTTTGTGATTTTTTTCTTTTACAAATTTGTTGTTGTTATTTTTTTGTTTTGCAACTACCTTTCCCAGCATGAAATCCCTGTTATACAGTTACATCAATGTCAATCTGTCGAAAACATATTAAATTTACGGAAGTAGCCAAAATGTTATCTATATTCTGTTGTTGGTGTTTTTTGTTTTCTTTTTTCGTTTTGTTTGTTGAATGACAAAATGTAGCCAAACATGTGTTCACCTGTATTAAGAGCCCATCAATGATGGTGATGTTGGCTGTATGATGATGAATGAGGTAGATGAAATAAGGCAGGTTATTATAATTTTTTTTCTGGGAAAAATTTTACCCTGTTTATAGTCATTATTTTTTCTTGGGTTCGATGCCCTTCTATATACGAAAAGGGTAAACAGATTTGGGCTTTCAACATTTCGACGCCTCCAAACAATAGTATGCTAAGTCGACTTAGCATGTTTCCAAGTTCTTTACATTTTTATATTTAACGTCCTTTAACTTAAATTCTCTCAAATTTTGGTAATGATCGGACAATCCGAACAGAAGTTATAAACAAATATTTCCTTAGCATAGTTCTGAAGGTCAAAGAAATTTCCAAACTTTTAGAGCTTGTCCTGCAAAACTTGCTTTTCAGTATTAGCAAACTATTATTTGGAGGTGTCGAACGTCCTTTAACTTAAATTCTGTCTAATTTTGGTAATGATCGGTCAATCCGAACAGAAGTTATAAACAAATATTTACTTAGCATAGTACTGAAGTTCAAAAAAATTTCCAAACTTTGAGAGCTTCTCCTGCAAAACTCACTTCTAAGACTTAGCATACTATTATTTGGAGGTGTCGATTTGTATTAATCAAAGTTGCGATTTTACAATGCAAACGTAGGTGACGTATTATTAATATCAGACAACCATACGCCAACTAAAATTTGGAACTTAGATGGGGTAATGTAGCAACAAATGTCAGTGAATTACTGAGTTACTACTTAGTCATATAAGCTACAAAACAAACCAAAGACATTCCCATATGTCCACATAAACGAAGCTGAAAATATTCGAAGCATATGCAAAATCGATGTTGGTAATACTGCAGTATAATACTGCCTGTTTTCAACACCATCACGCGAAAGCCACAAGTATTCACGAACAAACGCCTAAGGTTAATAAAAATGATATTCTGTTCAAACACCATAAGTAGATCTACGTTAAGGAGCACTATCCCAAGAACGGAAACCAACGGAAACAGATTTGGTAAAAAACTTGGTTCTCTTAATATTTTGTCCAAACATAGATCAAGTGCGGTCCACTCCTTTGGGTACCTCCCACACAAAAATTATATGTTTTACAAGAATGGTAGCACATTAGCTCTCGAAGGGAGTAATCTATTGGGTCCAAACTTTGCACGTCGTAATGTTTCCGTAAGACATATGCTAGCTTGGAATATAGTCCACTCCTTCAAGTTTAAAAAATTTGGCACAACTTCATTTTTTGCTCACGGCATTTTTCTGGAGGCAGGTCCATACTTCCTTAGATAATGTCCAAACGGCTCTACATAAATCTGCCCTCACCAACAACGAATTGTCTATCGGATTTGATAGAAACTTTGCAAATCGTAAATTTTCTTCCCATCGTACATGAAGTTCCGAGACGGTCTGTATTGGAAAACATCTTCGGGTATATTCCTCATAAAAAATAGCTTCATATCTCTCTTTGGAGTTATTGTAGCTTCGTTTTGAGAATATATGTCTTCAGTCACATCGATTGGCGAATCTTCTTGTAGAATGTTTAATTCTTCTAACTCAATTCCTTTCATATCCTTTTTCGTCCTTTATTTCTTGAACCGTAGTAGAAGTGCCACAAGATGTGATTTTTCAACATCCAAATATTCTACAAAAATGTTGCTCAGAAGATTTTAGGTACGTTTCTCTTTAGCAACTAATCAATATTTTCCAGTTTTCATTGTCTTTTTTGATGTTTACTCGGTCTTGGTTGAGAAAAAAACTATATTTGGTTTTTCTATATATTCGATATTGGTTATTTATTAGCATGTAGACTTACCAATTGGTTATTTCTTATGTAGACATCGGGTGTGCTTTTGAAATATTTACCAAAAAAAGCTCCTGTAATGAAGAACACGTTAATAACAAATTTTCATGGAGGACAGATCTGGTTATCTCAATTTTTGAACCGGATATTCCGGCAAGTAGTCCTCGTGTTCGGAGATAAATCCATACTGGCTGAGATAATAACCGTAAAGCTGTAAAAACCCTACCGCAAACAAAGATGGATCTAAAAGGGAGTACTTGATTTGCGCACATAAAGAATAGCATGACAGGTGAGTGGGTTTAGATGGGTAGTTAAACAAATGCATCGTATCCTGCTACTTCTAATTCCGCTCAAATACGAATGTATCGTTCAGATCTTAAAACCAATAATGTTTGCCTTGTCGGCTGGTGTTCTTATGCTAAGATGGATGGGATTGGACTCCGAGTACGGCATTAACACAATATTTTTAAGTGCCTAAACAACTGAATCAGGATGAATGCTATGCAAGCCTGTCTGATATGTTCGTTGTTCTCGCACTTGCCTCTCTAGATCATGACGGTCTCCTGACGTGCCTGAGCCACAAGATTGTGGCTTATAGCGAAAACAGCCACGCAAATACTGTAACGTCTTGTTGTGCTGTTGCACCGGTAAAATCTTCGCCTACTCAAGAAAATGGTCCACTGGTGTCATGTATATATTCTAGATGAGCATTAAATTCTAAATGGGATATGTATATAAATCTGAACTGGTTTCGATATAATATGGTACATTTATTACTAGACCATTTTTCGTCACACATTCCGAATTTCATCAAAATTTGGCAGATATAGGGTATTTGGTGCAGGAAATACGTGAAATCGGCCGAAAGTATATGTTTATGGGAGTTATATTTAAATCTGAACCGATTTCAAAAAAATTTGGGACATTTATTTCTAGACCGAATTCAGTCACACATTCCAAATTTCATCGAAATCGGGAATATATATCGTGTTTAGTACAGCAAATACGTGAAATCGGCCGAAAATATATATGGGAGCTATATCCAAATCTTAACCGATTTCAAACGAATTCAGTCTTACTTTCCAAATTTCATTAAAATCGAACGTATATAGCGTGTTTGGTGCAGCAAATACGTGAAATCGGCCGAACATATATATGGGCACGGTGCTCTTGAAACAATTTTAAATGGAAGGTGCTTACACCTCGGAAGTTTTTGCGGATTCTGAAACTACAATGTTCATAGATGAGAACAATCAAAAAACAAAAAAAATCGCCGGAGCGTTTTTAAATAAATCGAGATTTAAGTAGACATTTTTAGGGGTTGTTTAGGTTTTCGCGATTTTGCTTAGAAACCGCATTTCCTATCAAAATGGGACTAAAACAAATATTATAGCTATGAAAATTCTCTACAAGATCGACCTTTATGGTATTTTCGTAGTTTTTACCATTTTTGAGATATAGAAGTTCAACTTGGGACAATGCACTGACTGTATCGCCCCCTTATAAAACAATGTCATGTAGGGTGCGCCTTAACTAACTTTTGATGAAAGCCGCTTACACAGGGAAAGTTTTTGTGAATTCTGAATCAGCAGTGTTCATAGATGAGAAAAATCCAAAAACAAGAAAACATCGCTGTAGGGATTTTTAAATAAATCGCGGTCAAAATTCACATTTTTAGGTGTTTTTAGGGTTTTACGATTTTGCTTGAAAACCGCAAGTCCAATCGAAATGGAGCTAAAGAAAATGTTGTAGCTGTCAAAATTCTCTAGAGGATTGACGTTTATCATTTGTTCCCAGCTTGTACCATTTTTGAGATAAGGAAGCTCAGTTTACATTTTTAGTTTTTTTTTTTGTTAGGGTTTCGCAAATTTGCTTGAATACGGTAGGTCGTATCGACATCTGACCTGAGAAAATCTTAAAGCTGTGAAAATTCTCTACAAGACTGGCTTAAGTAACTTATCCTTAGTTGTAACATTTTTTTAGATATATAAGTTTAAGTTGGGAATTTGCAGTCATGATATTGTTTTATAAGGGGCGATACAGAATTGAATTGAATTTGAATTGTCCCAATTTTAACTTCTATATCTCAAAAACGGTAAAACCGACGAGAATACCATACAGGTCAATCTTGTAGAGAATTTCCATATCTACAACATTTGTTTTAGTCCCATTTTGATAGGAAATGGTAAGCAAAATCGCGAAAACCTAAACAACCCATAAAGATGTCAACTTAAATCGCGATTTATTTAAAAAGCGCTCCGGCGATTTTTTTTGTTTTTTGATTGTTCTCATCTATAAACATTGTAGTTTCAGAATCCGCAAAAATTTCCGAGGTGTAAGCACCTTCCATTTAAATTGTTTCAAGAGCACCGTGGGGGCCTATATTCAAATCTGAACCGATTTTCACCAAAAGTAATAGCGTTCTTCATATGGCTAAAAAAATTATATTCCCCAAGTTTAAGCTGAATCAG
Organism: Musca autumnalis; assembly: GCF_047663935.1. NCBI lineage: Eukaryota > Metazoa > Arthropoda > Insecta > Diptera > Muscidae > Musca > Musca autumnalis. Next base: position 311,956,359 of record NW_027411644.1, on the reverse strand, counting down.
ACAAAAAATTCGTCCTGTACGTTGCGAATGGACGGACGGACATGAATAAATCGACACAAAAAGTGATTCTATGTATATGTCTAGAAGAAACAATGGGCCTATCTCTTTTCCTTTTGTATGTTACATACAAATGCACATAGACATAATACCCCTTACCACAGTGTTGTGTAGGGTACAAATATCGGTCTGTCCTCCCGCCCGTCTATCTGTTGAACTCAAAACTCAATATTTAAAATTTGGTAGATACGTTTCTATTATTCCTAGAATATTTATTATTGAAATTTGGCTGTATCAATCAACATTTTGCTATAGCCCCCATGGAACTGTTTCGCCCGATTTGGTTATTTTCAAGGTTTTAGCAACATTATTACACAGAATTTTTGTATTTAGTCTTCCCCTAGAAATTTGTCGAGTTTTTGTATAGCCCTCATAGAACGGTTCCTCCCGATTTTCGATAGTAGTAAGGTTATGCTATTAAGGTTATATTGGTGTAAAATATTCGTTCAGAGAATTGTCGGTATAAATCCACGATTTAATAAAGCATCCATGAACCGGTTCCGCCTGATTTTTTATACCCTCAGCATTTATGCTAACGGGTATATACACTTTCATACGGGCAAATGTGCCTTATTCAAAAAAATATTTTAGACCAAATATGTTTGGACGAAATGTGTTTCAGACAATTTGGAGTTGTCTGGCTGGCTGGAGCGTACGATAACTTTCGAACGGATAAACCAATTCGGTCTAAAATTTGCTTTCGTAATATTTAATCGAAACTTAGTTTAAGTTTTGAAGATTCGAAGATGTTCGGAACATTTGTGCGTACGATAACTCTTGAAGGGAGTAACCAATTTGATCCATACTTTGCACATCGTGAATTTTCTACCAAACTTAGATAAGGTTCCAATATGGAATAAATCGGTCCACGCCTTCGAGTACCTCCCACACAAAATTTCGGAGAAGTTAAGTTTAGGACCTGCTCTCGAATCGTTTTGATTTTTGTTGTAACAACTTGTTTTCACGGCCCCTCATACGACTATATTAGTTTCGTCAGGGGCAAGTTCATACTTCCTGAGAAAATTGTCTGAAAGTTACAAAAAACCCCGATGATACCCTGTGTGATGGTTGAAGCGCAAGATAACTATCGAACGGATCTGCCGATTCAGTCCCAACTTTGACTTTCGTAATATTTTCTCCAAACTTATTTCAGATTCGAAAATGGATTATATCGGTCCACTCCTTCCGATACCTCCCCCACAAAACTTCGAAAATGTTCGGAAAATTTGTGAGCACGATAACTCTTGAAGGGAGAAACCGAATTGGTCCACACATCGTGAAACTTCTACCAGACTTAGATGAGGTTCCAATATGGACTCAATCGGTAAACTCCTTCGAGTACCTCCCACACAAAATTTCGTAAGAGTTCAGTTTAGGACCTGCTCTCGAATCGCCTTGGTTTTTGTTGTAACAACTTGTATTCACTGTCCCCCATAAGAAGGAACAAGTTTCATCAGGGGCAAGTCCATACTTCCTGAGAAAATAGGCTGAGAGTTGAAAAACCTCTCTGACACCATGTGTAGTGGCTGGAGCGCAAAATAATTCTCGATCGGATATGCCAATACCGTCTAAACTTTGGTCTTCGTAATATTGTGTCCAAACTTAGTTTAAGTTCGAAGATAAGCCATATCGGTCCACTCCTTCAAGTACCTCCCCCACAAAAGTTCAAAAATGTTCGGAAAAATTGTGCGCACGATAACTCTTGAAGGGAGTGGCCGATTTGGTCCATACTTTACACATCCTAATATATCTACCAGATATAGATCAGGTTCGAATATGGACTATATTTGTCCACTCCATCCGGTACCTCCCACACAAAATTTCGGATAAGTTCACTTTAAGACCTGCTCTCGAATCACTTTGATTTTTGTTGAAGCAACTTGCATTCCCTGCCTCAATTACGATGGTAAAAGTCTTTTCAGGGGCAAGTCCATACCTCTTGAGAAAACAGCCCAGTGTAAAAACCCCTAGGCACCCCATGGTCTATGTCGGTCCATTCCTTTAAGTTCCTCCTCCGCAAAACTTTTGAACTTTAATCCTAATCAATATTTTTGTCGGTTCATACGCCTAAAATACAATACTCGCTCGAACTCCACTCGCGAGTGAAACTCTTCTCGAATTAGAGCAACTTGGGGAGGGGAGGGTGTTACTTGCCCCCTCCCCATCACCAAACAAAAACTTATCCCACCCCCTAATAAACTTGCCCAAAACCCACCAAAAAAATTGCACCCGAAAAAAAATTACCACCTTACCCCAAAATTTCATTCGCGAGGAAATCGGAGCTCTAATTTACACAGGCTGAGGGTATATCTCTGTCGGCAAAGCCGACTGATACTTTTTTACTTGTTCACATCTAAGTTTGGTAAAGGTATCCTTATATTCGTTTGATTTTCTTATAAATTTTAGATTGATAACCGGTTGTTCTTATAACCTTAATATTAATACATTCATTCAGTTATTTTTATTCAACCAGGAATTAACTTTTGTTGAACTATTTTTTTAATTCTTACCAAAATTAGTTCTCCTCCTAAATTTTCGAACAACTTGTGTCTACAGTAGGCAAAACTTTTTTTAAGTCTTTTTCCTTTACTAATTTAATTTTTTTGTTTGTATAGTTCGAAAAAAGCCCGCATAGCCATAAGATGAACAAAATATTTATACAACGAATACATATTTGCCTTTCTGTACAAGCATGTATGTATGAATGTACATCTTAATACGTAAAGGGATTAGCCGTTAGGAATTGATGGCTGGTTGGTTTGTCGGTTGACAGACCGGCTGCCTGATGTGTACCTTTTGCAAGTCAAAGTTTTTCCGACAGCCATTTTTTTCTTTGCTTGTCAATATTGTCTTTCCTATTTTGATTTTCTGGGTATAGGATTAGAAACTCTTTTTTATCCCCTTTAGGCCGTTCCAGTCTATCGCAACCAAAAATATATTCCCTCCTATAGTCAATCGTCACAGCTGCATTGACATGTCGCAACAGTCAAACAACGAACACAGCAGCAATTCATTCACCTTTATTTTCAATCAAAGTTGCCAAGTCTAGTCACCGGAATAACTTTTGTTGGGAAATTAAAAGGAAATTAGGAGTGTCTAGTATTTCGATTTGTTTTTCTTTTTGTATGATAAAGTTAATGTTGTTGTTGATTTTATTTTTTATTCGCCATTTTAGTTTATTTTAGTTGATAGTCAGTATAACAAAAATTAAATAAACTTTTATTTGGATTCTCTTACCTTGAGAGGAGAGGGAATAAAGTGCAATGTTAGAAGTTGTTGGTTGGGTTTTTAATAGTCTGGTTATTGAACTTTAAACCGGTTCGCTTAATTAGGAATAGAAGAACAGTTAAGGGGCTTCAGTGCAATTTCAATTCATTGCACAATTACATTTTTGCATTTAACACAGGTCCCTCAACTGTATCTAGTTTTGATGGAATTATCATTAGTGAATGTTGAAATTTGTGATAGAAGAGGCCTGACAAATTAAAAATTTGATTTCAAAATGCATAATAATAGTCTATTGAATTTCTTGTTTAGAAGAAATAACCGATTAAAAGACCAGAACACAAATGGACCTAACTCCCAAAATAATTTTGAGAATGAACTCGATCTATGCACATCCTCAAACTGTTTTTTTATTTGAAAATTTAATTTAATTAATTTAATTAATTTAATTAATTTCTCGTTAGAATCGAGCTTAATGCTCACTGTTCAATGAAGCAGTGAAAAGGAAAGCCGAAGATTCGAACCCACACAACCACCACTATTTGACCTGTTTCGCCTTTGGCAGAGGCTCTTCAGTCATATCGGCTGTGGGGTTGTTTTTTTTATATTGTTATTTAACAAGCTTTCATAATAAGCGTATTTTAAATTTTCTGTTCGTTCGTTTTCAAACATTTCCAAAAGACCATCATCTAGTTTATCTCACGTCCTATTTTCCAAATTTTCCCTTTTAAAACAAAACTCAATTTTCATTCAGCCTTAATCAAGATCAAATCTAATATTATCTCGGCTTTCAACACTTTCATCATACAACAAATGTAATAACAAAAATATTTTTTATCACTCATCTTATCTATAATTCAACATCAATTTAATCTTTACAAAAAGTCGGTAATTTTCAACATTTTTATGATATTTACTGCAAATAAACAATTCTAAAATAAACAAACAAAAATGAACTAAACTGAACTAAAACTGTATATTGTCATATGTTTGTGTTGTTGTGTGTAAGTGTGTACAATAGATTGTGTACTTCATATTCGTTAAACAATAAAAATAAATACAAAATGACCTTTGTAACCTAACAACTTCGAAACAGTTGTACAAACATACATACACACATACATTCATATATTGCGAGAGCATTATTGGATTAGTTATGTTAGACTCTATTATGTGTAATATAAAGTGAAATAGTAATATTACTATAACTGGTCATATATACATAAAAAAACTATATTTAGTTTAGTTTATATGTTTATGTATGTGTACATTTGTAGTATAAATAAAACAATATATTCATATACATACATACATGTGTATGATATGACTTTGTTTATCAATCGTGAACAAAATGGAACTAAAACAAGTACTTAATATAGCCAATAAACTTTACTAAGCTTGCAGTACGGGGTTAAATAGAGAAATTCGGCAATAAGCTGCGTCTTTATAACCGAAAATATAGTCAAAAATATTCAATTAAAAAATAAACTATTAGCCCTTTGTCACTGGAAACATGTCAATCCCAAAAATATAAAATATGTCACGTGACACAAGCCGTTAATACCTTAGCACAATTCTCAACGCTAATTGGAAAAAAGATCAAATAAAATATTGAATATTTTTTTTTAAAAACTAGATAAGGGGAACCTACCAGCAGGACTTTTAAATGCCAGTGAAAACATGTTGGTAAATTAAGGTCTACGGTATAGTCACGCATAGGGGAAATAGGAAAAATTAAAAAATTATTATAATAAACAAGTAAGAACGGCGTTAAGTTCGGCCGGGCCGAACTTGTTATAAACTCCACCACAAGTTGTATTGAATTAAAATGGAATAATTAGTTTCCTTTCGCGTATGAAGAAGACTTAATACTAAATTTCAGCAATTTCGGTAAAACAATCGCGATTTATTTAAAAAGTCCTCCGGCGATTTTTTTGTTTATCTCATCTATATACCTAGTAGTTTCAGAATCCGCAAAAACTTCCCAGGTGTAAGCACCTTCCATTTAAATTTGGCTCAAGAGCACCGTGTAACAATAACATAAAGGGGATTCCCACCAGATTTTGGTATTCAAGAGAAACAAGTAAAAAAACGCATCAGGCGGCTTTGCCGACACTCTTTTTGTGAAAAGTTTTCAACTTTTTTGGGGGAGGTACCTACAGGAATGTACTGATATGGCTCATCTTAGGACTTAAACTAAGTTCGTACATAGGGGATTTTTACAACTTTCGGGCGATTCCAAAGCAGGTTATAAACTAAACTTTTTCCGAAATTTTGTGTCGAAGGTACCCGAAGAAATGGACCTATAGAGTCCACATTGAAACCTCATCTATAACCGGTAAAAATGTCATGATGGTCCAAATCCAATCCATACCAAAAGTATAGACCAAATCGGTTACTCTCTTCAACAGTTATTGTGCTCACAATTTTTCCGAGGAGTGGACCGATATGGCTCATCTTAGAACTTAAACTAAGTTTGGACAAAATATTACGAAGGCCAAATTTTATACCAAATCGTCTCATTCGTTCGAGAGTTATCGTGTGCTCCAGCCAGACAGACGGACATTGCTAAATAGACTCCAAATTGTCTGAAACGGATTTTCTCCATTTATTCGAACCAATCAGATTTGACTTATTTTGATAATTTGAACTACCCGAACTAGCTGTAATTTGACATTTTAGGTTCCAGTGGTCACAAAACTTCTGCACCCAAAATTTTTAACATAGATCCATGTTTTAGTATAGTCCCTGTACCTACAGATTTTAGGTATTTTTTAAGACTTTTACCACTTTTTTTTGTCCACACTAATTGAAATTTGTAGCTCTTAGAGGTCACAACATTTCTCCACCAACATTTTTAAACATAGGTCCATGTTTAAATATAGCCCGCACATAACGGTACCTCCCGATTTTCGGCAATTTGAAGGTTTCACCTACATTTTTAAATAAACTACCCTTTATTTGACATTTAAGATTCCAACTGGTCACCCTGAACAACTTTCGAACAGGTCCACGCTTTGGTATAGTCCCTCATATAATGGTACCTCCCGATTTGTTGGTATTTTGAGGGTTTTAGCTACAATTTTTTAACCGAACCAGCTTAAATTTGACATTTAAGGTTTTAGCCACATTTCTTGACAGAACTACCTGCTATTTGACATTAGAAGTTTCCCGCAGTCACGAAACTTCAACATAGGTCCATGTTTAGGTGTAGCCCATATATAACGGTGCCTCCTGATTTTCGGTATTTTGAGGATTTTACCAACATTTTCGACTGAACTAACCGTAATTTAGCATTTGATGTTTCCTGCATTGGCTGTAACTTTGCATTTAGAGTTCCCAATGGTACAGAAACATCATCACCAAAAATTGTGGACATAGGTCCAGGTTTTGGTATAGCCCCTATAAACGGTACCACCCGATTTCAGACATTTTATAGGTTGTATCTACATTTTCGGCCTAAATTGACTTCACTTTGGTTATTGAGTTCTCAGCGGTCAAAAAAATGTATTTAGTAAAAACTTATAAATAAAAAAAATAATAACTAGAAAATTATTTTTCGCTTAGCTTCAATATGTATATTCTTCTTCATGATGTAATCTATATATACATTTATATGTATAAATGGTGACAAAATTAAACGGCAAGCGTTTTATTTGGGAGATTCCATCATGAAGAAGAATATACACGCAAAAAAAAAGCGGCCTCTCTAACATATGTCCCAAACATATTTTGCAGCAAACATATATATGTTTGCAACAGTCCCAAACATAATATATGTTTGGGTCTGCAAACATATATATGTTTGGGTGGAAATAAATATATGTTTGGGTGCAAACATATATATGTTTGGGTGCAAAGATATTTATGTTTGGGTGCAAAGATATATATGTTTGGGTGCAAACAAAGATATGTTTGGGTGGAAACAATTTTATGTTTGGGTGCAAACATTTTATATGTTTGGGTGCAAAAAAATACAAACCCAAAAGGCACAAAAAAAAACAAACACATGCACCAGTGGGCGCTTACTGAGAGCAAGGGAGCGTAAAATTCAATGTAAAACACTTTAAAATGTGTGCTCACTTTCTCTCAGTAAGAGCTCACTGGCTATCTCTATAGTATACACACAAATGTTGTGGTTTTTTATTAAAAGGCAAAAGAACAACAAACACATAGGTACATACAAAATTCCAAAGAAATACATAACACACTTTAATAAAAGAAAAACTGATTGAAATAATTTGTAGTCACACTTTTAAAAAGGAAAAATATATAGAAACGTAGTTGAACGCTTCTCCTTAGTTGTGAAATAAAACAAATTGTCGTCTTAGTTGAAATCATCAGCGGGGAATCGGCATCTAGAATCAAATGATTATGTGATGTAATAAATAAATATGGATATGCCATATTCCAAATATACATAAGTATGTATGTAATTACCAATTTAAATGCGATTTCTTCCTTGTCCAATAAAATAATTCTATTCAACTTTCCGATTCAATTATAAAATGTATTGGGCATTTAATTTACTAAAAACACAATTTCTTTAAGAAAACACAAAACACTGATTTATTCACTCACTTTACCGTCTTGACTCTACAAAGGCAACTAAAACACTGAAGAAAGAAAAAAAAATATAATTCATATCATTTTTTCTTTTCTTCTTCGTTGGTTAACAACAACAAAACAAGAAACACACGAGTTTGACGCATACATGCCACCAAAGCCCCCTTCTTCGCCTCTACGTCTGCTATTATACAATACACACAACTCTTTATTATAAAGCAGCATTCCACAGCCGCGAGAGCACTGTTATTACTCTCGTTGACAAACATCCTCTCTCCACCCATGAAAAAAATGTTCTAACATAAAAAGTATGTTTTACCCAAACATATCAAATTGAGACATGTTACAAAATGTTGCAAACATATATTTGTTTGGACCCAAACATATTATGTTTGGATCCAAACATATATTTGTTTGGATCCAAACATATATTTGTTTGCAACCGGTCCCAAAGATATATTTGTTTGGATCCAAACATATTTCTAACATAAATTTTTCTGCGTGTACATATTGAAGCTAAGCGAAACAATATTTTCTAGTTTTCAGTTCATTTATAAATAAAACACTGTAACTTAATTTTCTTTAAATTATTTGTTATTTACTTATTTTTTTTTTGTACAGACACAAACAAACAGTGTTTCAGATTAAGGAAGAATTTTTGATTCATAAAACCATGTTCATGAGATTTATCGGCTAAATTTTGTTGTTAAATATTTCACGGTGCACATTTAAGTCAAAAATATTGTCTTTTCCACAGCCATGTCTCATTTCATTGTAGCTGAAGTAAAATGCGGAAACTTCAGATGTTGTTCTTGCACCTTTGTGTGGTCAATTTCAGTAATTCCGCATAAAATCGGCTGCCACAAGAGCCACCAATATATACTGTTTAAAAACGAAACGACACGATTATATTTGAAATTAAATTCCAATGTGAAATTAATGTATGTATGTCAAAAAATACCATAATCGAATATGAATGATGTCACACAAAAAAATAATAAAATATACTTTACCAAAATATGTGGATTTTTGTGTGGAAGTTGGAAAACAAAAAAAAATGCGGGAGTATTTTTATACAACAAATTTGGTGGCACTGTTGCGTTAGCATGCTCGGTTTGAACACAGGGAACACGGGAATCCGTTTATTCGAACCATTACGGTATTGTTTTCTTAGATTTTTTTCATGGAAAACTTCGCAATATTTATTTCCAATAAATACAAAAGAATCATTTATATCAGAGAAGACTCACCTAGATACGAGATAAGCGTAACCTTATCTATCCCTTCTGGGTTTCTGGTGCGAAAAAGTTTGATTTTAGTTTTAATGTGGACATTGTTGTTTACATAATCTATAAATATATACATATAAACTATAAATCTTTGTCCCATTTATAACAGACCCCACTGTCGATATTAATCTCATAACATAAACTTTTATCAATTGTGTCATCCCAACAAAAAATAGAACATAAAATCCAAAAACACTTAACAAAATCTACTAAAATATCAATTAAAATTTTTTGGCACAAAAAATAATCATAATAACAATAAAAGTGTGTGTTGTGGTATTGTATGTAGTTGTAATAGTTGCAGTAAAAATACATACAATAACAACAAAAGCGAAATACTAATAAAATAACAAAACAACATCAATTCAATTTATTTTGCAGCTGTGTTGCAGACAATACTTTGGGTCGTTCACGTAAATATATGGAATTATCTGGACGCCCAGGTCCCGCTGAATTCTATTCACCCAAATGGGGTCGCTCATCGGACAGCTATAATCTTACATGGAAAATTGATAGTTATCCACCATTGGAGGAAGTTCGTCTACTTTACAGGCGTGTTATGGTAAGTTCAAACAAAAAATTGAAACTAGTAGCATAAAACAACAACAAAAAACTGAACGCCAGTATAAATATTTATTTTCTAGTCTTTGTTTTATGATCATACAAACATAAATACATACATGTTTGTAGGTATTTGCCAATTTTGTTTGTGGTGTTTTTTTAGTGGGAGTTGTAACATTTTGTCCAGCCTGACACAAACCAAAAAAATCAAAAACAACAAAGAAATGTTGATTGTTTTTTGTTTAGTTCCACATAAACATTTATTGCCCCTACATCCGTTGTAGCATGCAGAGCAATAGTTGTAACAAAACGAAAAAACAAACATGTTTATTTAAGGGAAATGTACAAAAATAGAAGAAAAGTTGGTGTTTTTTTACTGCCCAGTAGTAGTTATGTGTATTGTCATCCAAGCGTTTGCTTTTCAACAAATCCGCTATGACAGTAGCTGCATCGTTGTGGAAACTGTGTTAATGTTATATGACAACAGGATATGCTTCAGGAAGGAAGTACGGAAGGAAGACAATGCAATAGATTTGACATATTTGGTGTAAATGTAACGCGTTTTTGTTTTGAAGTGATTTTAAAAATTTAAAAGCCGATGGCTTTTTGGGGGTGAGGCAGAGAATGAGTGAAATAACGACGTAGTGGATGAAGGATACCGAGAGCAACGGCCCTGACCCGATTTAACATGGCAAAGCACAGGACTTATCTTCGTACCTCGATCATATCAAGTGGACACTAACCTACCAGTGATGTCACCTGAGGAGCTGCTTTTAACACCTATTTGGTGTAAATGTAAAGCGTTTTTGTTTTGAAGTGCTTTTAAAAATTTAAAAGGTGTGATTCGATGGATTTTTTTGGGGTGAGACAAAGAATGAGTGAAATAACGACGTAGGGGATGAAGGATACCGAGAGCAACGGTCCTAACCGGATTTAACATGGCAAAGCACAGGACACTAACCTACTAGCGGTGTCACCTGAGGAGCTGCCTTTAACACCCGTTAAAGGCAGTGAGCTAACATGTGCCGCGTTCACCGATAAGAAGGATAAACACTTGGGTTGGGCGTTGGCCTAGTAACCCACCCCTCCAAAAAGCAACATACTATGAAAAAACAAAGGAACAGAAAAGAAAACGTGATCTGCTAATCTGCACCTGGAATGTTCGCACTCTTTATAGAGAAGGTGCAGTTTCCGCATTGGCAGAAATTACAAGGCAAACATTACCACCATAGGCACCGTATTATAGCCGCCATGACAAAAATCCTGAGTTTGGTTGCTGATTTGTTGTCGGGCGGAGATTAAAACCCTGGTATCCAGCTTCACTCCAGTGAATGAAAGATTTGCAACAATTCGGATAAAAGCTACATACTTCTGACGATAAGACAAGGGCGACAAAACATATGACCGTTGTTCTGCCAATAACATTAAAATTATTCTAGCCGATTTGAATGCATTCGTTCATTTCAAGTGGACACTAACCTATCAGTGGTGTCACCTGAGGAGCTGCTTTTAACACCCGTTAAAGGCAGTGAGCTAACATGTGCCACGTTCACCGATAAGAAGGATAAACACTTAGGTTGGGCGTTGGCCTAGTAACCCACCCCTCCAAAAAGCAACATACTATGAAAAAACAAAAAAAAAGATGAGCAACTATAGACTCGGAACACCGCCTTGTTGCAGCAAAAGTACGTACCCGATTAAACATAGCAAATAATGTAAGAACAGACACAACAGGGAAGTTGAACAACGGTAAGCTGCAGTCATAACATATAGGCACAGCATAGTCCACCCAATTGCTTAATTGCTTGGCAAACTATTGCTCACTTCGCGCAAACAACCGCAAAATCCATACTTGGAAACCAGAGACCTCCACCAAGGAATTCATGGCATTACCAGGAGGATCGTGTTGCTACCGAAGAGAATAATTCTGCATATAGGACAACTCTACTCAGTAGCAACGATTAGCGCATGAGAGAGGTATCTGGAGAAAAGAAGAGAGGAGAACATCTTTTTCGCAGAAAAAAGAGAGAAATGGAAAATCAGGAGTGTGAAAAAATCAGAGCCAGAATGAAGCCTAAAAATTCCATCAAAGAATGAAACATTAAATTGATGGATTTGGTACAGACACATTCTCATGTAGAGACCAGTAAGGTAATTTGGTAACTGATACAGATTGTGTGCTCAGGACATGGAAAGAACATTTTTCCAAACATTCGGTACCTACAACTAGCGAAGGCGACAAAGTTGCCACAGATCCAGTCCCAGAAGGTGAGGTAAAGGCAGCAACAGACCGGCTAAAGAATGATAAGGTAGCAGGAGGCGCTGGCTTACCAGCCGAGTTGTTCAATACCGGAGGCGACACCCGGATATAATGTTTACATCAGCTAGTAAGCACCATCTGGCAGGAAGTACGCGTATCCTACGAATGGAATCTGATCAACCTGTGTCCCGTCCACAAGAAATGAGATAAGACTGTGTGCTCTAATTATTGGGACATAAGTCTGCTTTTTATTACTTATAAGATAGTGTCAGGGATATTGTGAGAACGATTAAAACCAATGGTCAACGGGATTATTGGGCCGATTTGCACTTAGCAAATCCCACATTGACCAGATTGTTGACTGCGGCAAATCCTGGAAAAGACCCAGAAGATGCAGATTGACACATACCATTTTTTCGTGGATTGTAGATCAGCTTTCGACAGTCGCTTGCGTCCACCTCACCTATTCCAGGTCACTGAAGTGTTACAGAAATGGGGGCTCATGATGAGGAATGAGATAAGACTGTGTGCTTTACTTATTGGGGCATAATTCAACTCTTTATTGCATATAAGAGAGTGTCAGGGATATTGTGCGAACGATTAAAACCTAAGGTCAGCGATTTTATTGGGCGGATTTACACCTGGCAAATCCACCATTAAAGAGATTTTTGATCTGAGGCAAATCCTAGAAAAGACCCAGAAGATGCAGAGAAGTTTTCGACAGTCCCTTACGTTCACCGTACCTATTCCAGGTCACAGAAGTATTTTAGAAATTGAGGCTAATAATGAGCGTACTACTGCAGGGAGTTAGTTACACGGGTTGGAACAAAAGACTGCTCCAAATCCACCAACTTACACCTAGGTTTTACGGCGTTGGGAATAATTATTGAGAGCTACACATTCAGTTGTGTTACCTAATACATAAACGGGGCTTCCGAGTCAACTGTTCCTGGTCATTCGGGTCAACAGTTCCACAGAGCTTTCGGGACAGCAGTTCTACGGGGCCTGAGCGCCGAACCTATCGTGTTCCCGAACATCTACAGCTGAACCCATCGTGTTCCCGAACATCTACAGCTGAACCTATCTTGGTCCCGAACATCTACCTCCGAGTCCATCGTGTTTCCGCTCATTCACAGCCTAGCGCCCAACCCATAGTGTTTCCGCACATCCATAGCCGAATATCGAACACATTGTGTTTTTAGAACATCCAACCAACCGCTACCGGACATCGAATACTTCGCCTTCCCGAGTATATGTTGCCGAACACTAAATAAATAGCGTTCCCGATCGTCTACAGCCGAGTACCGTCTACAACCGTGCTCCTAATCCAGACAAGATCATCCATATACGTTAACGTGACTACGTTAACACGTACTCACAATGAGAATAACAATCAGTCGTCGTTGAGCAGTCGACAAGTAAACATGTGCATGGATGTAAGCATAATTTTAGTGGGGACACTGAACAAAACCGCACACACCCGCCACATGTTTACTGGTCCCAGTTCTATCAACCACTGAATGCTGATACAAACATTATTATTATTCTCTCACTACTTTACTATCTTTTTTATTTTGAGCATCAATGTCCTAATCATTCACGCCCGAACACCCTATACACCATTTTCCCGATCGTCTACCATCGAACATAGATCGCACGATCGCCAGCAATACATCAAGTAGGCCGAATATCTACCAGGCGCCAAATATCTACTAGGCGCCAGTTCCCGATTATTTACAAACCCTCATAAAATTCCCGATTGTATATATGTCGTTCAGCGACCACTTAACTTCCCGAGATGACGCACCGTCCAGAGAAGAAACTGCTAACTCTCTAAGAACTCCCCAGCTGCAAAAATCCCCATCGAGAAGTACCGAAAGTTTTGGACCGCTATTGCCTATCTTCGAACTAAAACTACGAGAAAATATGTCGAAGGCCAAATGTTGGCCCAATCGGTTGATCAGTTCGTGCTCTCCAGCAACTACATATGGTGCCACAGGGTTTTTTTCGCATTTCGGGCTATTTTCTCAAGAAGTATGGACTAGCCCCTGAAAAAACTTTTACCGTCGTAATTGAGGCAGCGAATGCAAGTTGCTTCAACAAAAATCAAAGTGATTCGAGAGCAGGTCTTAAAGTGAAATATAGTTCGTATTCGAACCTGATCTGCATCTGGTAGGTATATTAGGATGTGCCAAATATGGACCAAATCGGTCACTCCATTCAAGAGTTATCGTGCGAACAATCCGAACATTTTTGAACATTTGTGGGGGAGGTACCGGAAGGAGTGGACCGACATGGCTTATCTTCGAGCATAAACTATGTTTGGACAAAATATTACGAAGACCAAATTTTGGACCAAATCTGTTGATTCTTCCGAGAGTTACCTTGCGCTCCAACCACTACATACGGTGTCATAAGGGTTTTTTGCACCTTTCAGGCTATTTTCTCAGGAAGAATGGACTTGCCCCTGATAAAACTTGTACTGTCATATGGGGGCAGTGAATACAAGTTACTACAACAAGAATCAAAGCGATTCGAAGGCAGGTCCGGAACTTTTCCGAAAGTTTGTGTGGGAGGTACCCGAAGTAGTGGACCGATTGAATCCATACTGGAACCTCATCTAAGTCTGGTAGAAATTTCACGATGTGCAAAGTATGAACAAAATTGGTTACATCTTCAAGAGTTATCGTGCGTACAAATTTTCCGAACATTTTCGATCTTTTGTGGGGGAGGTACCTAAACTAAGCTTGCACAAAATATCACGAAAGCTAAATCTTGGATCAAATAGGTTTATCCGTTCGAGAGTTATCGTGCGCACCAGCCAGCCAGACAGACATACGGACGGACATTGCTAAATCGACTCCAAATTGTCTGAAACGGATTTCGTCCAAACATACTTGGGGTCGAAAACCATTATTTCGCTGAGGCACATTTTGTCCGTATCATATAATCATATAATTTTGAGATAGTTAAAGGCCATAAACACAACAAACAACAATAGTTGTGGATAAGAAGAAGGAAAATGCGACTGGAGAAATAAAGCAACAAATTTTCTGTAGAGGGTCAACTAATGTCCTTTTTCACTAAGACGATTCGAATACAAATTCGTTCGAACTACTACCAAACTTCTGTTTTTAAAAAATATTTGATTCATTTTTGTTTTCAATCAAACAAATATTTTTACAGCAACACGATATTGGTAGTAATTCGAATTTGAATTCGAATCGTCTTACAGAAATAGGCCATAAGTAAATAAGTAATAATATTTCTCGGTTTTACTTGCGCAACATCACACTACTGAATCCTTTTATTAATCCTTCACTTCACAATTTTCACAATTTCCCCACCGCTCAAATAATTAATTAAGAGAAAAATAGTAAAGTGTTATTATCTAGCAAAGCAAATATTATCAAGATATTCAAAAACATTCTTTTAATTACATTTGAAAATCAAAGCAAGTACAACACTCATGTCAAAACTTACAAGTATCTATCTAACGGTTTTCTAAAAAAAAAAAAACATTTTGCAAATCAAAGCACCACCACTCTTGGTTGGTTATTTCAATAGATAATTATTATTATCCAAAGAGTATTCTTCGTGTAGTTGCTGCAGTGTTTGCAGCACACTAAAAAATTAATTAATTTAGTTACAACTCATTAGAAATAAATATATTTTATGTTGTCTACAAAGTCAACATCATCATTGCGATTGGATATCTCTAAATAAAAATCAGAATTTACATTATTTTTTCGTACTCTATTTTAGTTGGTATTCCTCATTATTTTTGAATCTGTTTTTCAAACGTGTTTTTTTTTTTCAAGCTTTGTCTTTTGTGTTTTACAAGCACGACCAGCAAATAAATCATTGCTATTAATTACATTTGCCATATCATTCAATTAGATTTTTTGCATTTGATTTGTGATTTACTAAGATTTCTCTTTCGCTTTTTTCTCTCATTTGGACCTTTAATGAAGCCTTCGTGGCAAATATCGAATGGTTGGTATACATCCATCCATTCAAGCTATGGGATAACAATTTTAAATGTTTGTATTTGTTTAATTTAACCGTTGAGATGTTGTTTTAATTGGTCGCCATTCGTTGGCTCTTCTCATTCATTCATCTCATGAAGAGTATTCGCATTGCCTTGCTGCAGCGATTGCTGGTAATGAGGGTTTTAGCGTACGTTGGAATATATACAGATGACACTGAAGGAATACTCCAGAAATTTTCAAAAATTACGTATTTTCAAAAATGGGGGATAGTTGTCGTCTTTGGGGGTACTTCACGCCCACACCTTCCTTCAATGTTGACCCATTTTTGGTTTCCTTAGTTTCAATATGTTTAGTATCGAATACCGTATAGAAATTAAAAATCGGTGATGACAAAAGTTTGGGGGGACTTGACCAGGAAAATCTATTTGTTTACCATTGGGCAACGTTGAGGGACTTTATGACCCCCCAAAATTTATGATGGATTTCTAAAACAATTTCTTTCAATAAGAAGTCCCCATTATGACTTCCGCTATATTGTTTCACTTCTTTCCCACCACGTTGTCCACAGAGTGTTATCTGTATTTGCAACGTTTTGTATTCATTCATTTTATAAAAACAACAGCAACAACACTGTTAATGATGCTTTAGTTTAAATGAGGCAAAAAACATCTGAAATAGAAGAACTGAACACTTTGAATTAATTAAATGTAAAAATAATATAAAAGAAATTCTGTTGTGTGCAGCGTAAAAATTTTATAATTACAAGTTTTAAGTAGAATCAACTGCCAGCCATAGAAATGTCTAATTACTGTTATTATTGCGAAGAAATAAAATGTTTACACTCTATGAACATTATTAATAGAAATTAAAAATTAGTAAAAATAATTATTATATAATATATATCAAAATGTATATATCAAAAATTAAAAGAAAACAAATATATATCTGATATACATAATTTTATACGTAGTGTAGTAAAAAAGTAAGTGTAAGTAAGTGACAATCAATCAAATTTTCGAAATCAGCCCAGCGTAACACTGTGCAACATTTTCAAGGAAATTTTGTGCAAACAACTTCTAACGCGGCTTTTATGAAAGCAGAGACTCACTAGACAAAAACCCTATTACGGTTTTGTTTTCCTAGATCGGGTTCGGATTTTATGGCCCCATCTAAAGATGGTTAAATATTGAGTTTTTGAAGAAAATCGTAGCAATATATCTGAAACCAACTCGAACCTTGTGTTTATCTCTGCAGCAAACTTGTAGATAAGAACATGAAGAAAATAATAATCAACTCCAACAAGTAAAAAAGGATCAGTCGGCTTTGCCGACAGAGATATACCCTCAGCCAATGTGAAGCGAAAATTTTACCTCCGGACAGATCGAATGTATTTAAGGTCTCTTCATAATGTTGAACTTTTGTGGGGCAGGTACCGTTAAGGAGGACCGATATGGGCCATTTTAGAAGTTAAACTAAATTTTGATAAAATATTAGGAGATCCAAAGTTTGGACCAAATTGGTTGCCCCATTCAAGTGATGTCCTAGCATTTTAGTGACATCTTTTAAATATTGGGGAGAAGTACCGAAAGTTGTGGACCGGTATTGCCCATGATACTAAGTTTGGATATAGTATGACGAAGACCAAATGTTGGACCAAATCGGTTGAACAGTTCGATTTATCGTGTTCTCCGACCGCCACACAGGTTTTTTTTACATCTTTCGGACTGTTTTCCCAAGAAATATGGACCTGCCCTTGAAAAAACTTTTACCGTCGTAATGGAGGTAGCGAATGCAAATCGCTTCAACAAAGATCAAAGTGATTCGCGAGCAGGTCTTAAAGTGAACTTATCCGAAATTTTGTGTGAGAGGTACCAGAAGGAGTACACAAATATAGTCCATATTCGAACCTGATCTATATCTGTTAGATTAGGATGTGCAAAGTATGGATTACATCGATCATTCCCTTCAAAAGTTATCGTGCGCAAAATTTTTCCGAATATTTTTGAAGTTTTGTGGGGGAGGTACCTGAAGGAGTGGACCGATATAGCCCATCTTCGAATTTAAACTATGTTTTGATAAAATATTACGAAGGCCAAATTTTGGACCGAATCGACAGATCCGTTCGAGAGTTATCTTGCGCTCCAATCACTACACAAGGTGTCATAGGGGCTTTTTGCACCTTTCCGGCCATTTTCTCAGGAAGTATGGACTTGCCCCTGATGAAACTTGTACATTCGTATGGGGGGAAGTTAATACAAGTTGCTGTAACAAAAATCAATCAAATCCGAAATTTTGTGTGGGAGGTACCCGAAGGAGTGGGCCGATTGGTTACTCCACGTTTTAAGTTGTCAATTGAAATTTGACTTCCAAACTTATTTTGATTATTACACAAAAAATAAAATAAAATAATATAAAATAAAATAAAAATAAAAATAAAATAAAATAAAATAAAATAAAATAAAATAAAATAAAATAAAATAAAATAAAATAAAATAAAATAAAATAAAATAAAATAAAATAAAATAAAATAAAATAAAATAAAATAAAATAAAATAAAATAAAATAAAATAAAATAAAATAAAATAAAATAAAATAAAATAAAATAAAATAAAATAAAATAAAATAAAATAAAATAAAATAAAATAAAATAAAATAAAATAAAATAAAATAAAATAAAATAAAATAAAATAAAATAAAATAAAATAAAATAAAATAAAATAAAATAAAATAAAATAAAATAAAATAAAATAAAATAAAATAAAATAAAATAAAATAAAATAAAATAAAATAAAATAAAATAAAATAAAATAAAATAAAATAAAATAAAATAAAATAAAATAAAATAAAATAAAATAAAATAAAATAAAATAAAATAAAATAAAATAAAATAAAATAAAATAAAATAAAATAAAATAAAATAAAATAAAATAAAATAAAATAAAATAAAATAAAATAAAATAAAATAAAATAAAATAAAATAAAATAAAATAAAATAAAATAAAATAAAATAAAATAAAATAAAATAAAATAAAATAAAATAAAATAAAATAAAATAAAATAAAATAAAATAAAATAAAATAAAATAAAATAAAATAAAATAAAATAAAATAAAATAAAATAAAATAAAATAAAATAAAATAAAATAAAATAAAATAAAATAAAATAAAATAAAATAAAATAAAATAAAATAAAATAAAATAAAATAAAATAAAATAAAATAAAATAAAATAAAATAAAATAAAATAAAATAAAATAAAATAAAATAAAATAAAATAAAATAAAATAAAATAAAATAAAATAAAATAAAATAAAATAAAATAAAATAAAATAAAATAAAATAAAATAAAATAAAATAAAATAAAATAAAATAAAATAAAATAAAATAAAATAAAATAAAATAAAATAAAATAAAATAAAATAAAATAAAATAAAATAAAATAAAATAAAATAAAATAAAATAAAATAAAATAAAATAAAATAAAATAAAATAAAATAAAATAAAATAAAATAAAATAAAATAAAATAAAATAAAATAAAATAAAATAAAATAAAATAAAATAAAATAAAATAAAATAAAATAAAATAAAATAAAATAAAATAAAATAAAATAAAATAAAATAAAATAAAATAAAATAAAATAAAATAAAATAAAATAAAATAAAATAAAATAAAATAAAATAAAATAAAATAAAATAAAATAAAATAAAATAAAATAAAATAAAATAAAATAAAATAAAATAAAATAAAATAAAATAAAATAAAATAAAATAAAATAAAATAAAATAAAATAAAATAAAATAAAATAAAATAAAATAAAATAAAATAAAATAAAATAAAATAAAATAAAATAAAATAAAATAAAATAAAATAAAATAAAATAAAATAAAATAAAATAAAATAAAATAAAATAAAATAAAATAAAATAAAATAAAATAAAATAAAATAAAATAAAATAAAATAAAATAAAATAAAATAATTAATTTAATTAATCGAGCTTTTTTATGACCTAAGGAGATTACATTGAAAAATTGATATCTAGCGAAGTCCTACACACACACACATCAACCACTATGCGACGATCGTTTCGTTAGCTGGTTAGGCTAACATCATCAGGCATATTAATGTGTTGTTGTTGCTAGACAATTTTCGCCATTTGGAGCTCCTATTTATACATCCAAGATTGCAAATTTTGCATTTGTGAAGTTCAAATTGCAGCTTTTTATTTCCAAAGACGACTCATTTGTCCCCCTTCTATTCCAGAAATCAATTTTTTTTTTTTTTTTTTTTTTTTTTTTTTTTCAATGTTACATTCATATTACAGTCGATAGCTTTTTTCCATCGTAGACTGTATATATGTCTTTCAAATCGAAAGATTTTTTAAGTGGATTGTGGTTTAGAACGCTAAGACGTCAGCAACATTGTCTGTTAGTTGGCGACGACCCAGGTTCGAATCCCAGCCGGGCTCAGCTGAATTTTTTATTTTAAAGTTTTTGCCTTTTTAGGGGCGAAGGCCATTATTTGTGAGATTTAATTAATTTAATTAATCGAGCTTTTTTATGACCTAAGGAGATTACATTGAAAAATTGATATCTAGCGAAGTCCTACACACACACACATCAACCACTATGCGACGATCGTTTCGTTAGCTGGTTAGGCTAACATCATCAGGCATATTAATGTGTTGTTGTTGCTAGACAATTTTCGCCATTTGGCCAAATAAAATAAAATAAAGTAAAATAAAATAAAATAAAATAAAATAAAATAAAATAAAATAAAATAAAATAAAATAAAATAAAATAAAATAAAATAAAATAAAATAAAATAAAATAAAATAAAATAAAATAAAATAAAATAAAATAAAATAAAATAAAATAAAATAAAATAAAATAAAATAAAATAAAATAAAATAAAATAAAATAAAATAAAATAAAATAAAATAAAATAAAATAAAATAAAATAAAATAAAATAAAATAAAATAAAATAAAATAAAATAAAATAAAATAAAATAAAATAAAATAAAATAAAATAAAATAAAATAAAATAAAATAAAATAAAATAAAATAAAATAAAATAAAATAAAATAAAATAAAATAAAATAAAATAAAATAAAATAAAATAAAATAAAATAAAATAAATACCAGCGCTAAATTTCTGTGCAAGAACACACCCAAAAAACTATTATGTTGATTTGTGGCAAACTCCTAGTGAAAGAGCTGTAACTCATTGAGTTTAAGAGATATCAGCAGCAGAATTTGACCCAATATAAAGTAGCAGTCGTAGAGAAAATATAAATTTCTTACTCAGTTATGCCACTCTTTGTGTAAATGTGCGATATGTTTTTTTTTCTACTTCCAAGGTGTAAGCACCTTCCATTTAAAATTGTTTCAAGAGCACCGTGTGTATTGTCGATACAGCTCCTGGTTTATACGACGCATAGTGGTTCAAAATCAAAATTATGCAACTTTTCATATTTTTTGTTCGACAGATAACAAAATTAGCTTTTCGGTTAATCAAAAACGATCAAACTCTGTACAGTCCTTACCTATTAAAAATGGTCAAAACCGAACAAATAAACTATTAAAAAAAAAAAAAACAAAAAGAAAAATTTTTTAAGAAATTAAAAATTTGTTTGAAAGCTGAAAAAATAATACTCATATATATGTATATATTAAGAAAATGTTTATTTGTGTCAACACCTAAAATTAATATGGGAAACGATAAGAGAAAAAACATGTCTTACTCATATAGTTTCAATAAAAGTGTAAAACTTTGCTTTGTTCCATATTTTTCCGTTAAATTTCTAGTCCACTAAATTGGAATTTCACTAGAATTCTGAGGAAAAATAACATAGCTAACTTTGTGCAAACGCTATTGTAATTTATTATTTATCGTATTTTAGTATTAGATATATTATCAACTGTGGATTAGCATTTCTAAAAAGCCGCATTGGCTTGGCTTCTTCTGTCTTATCATTCTTTAACTTACTGCTCTCTTTACCCCACCTTGGTCGGGCGATATACTACGAATACCATCTTCTTAGATTGGATCTGTGATTTCTTCATCGTCTTCACTAGTATGGGATACCAACACACACTATCTGTATCAGTTACCAACTTATCTTGTTGGTCTCTGCTGGAGGATGTACCTATACGAAAGCCAACTTGTTCACTCTGTGGTGGTTGAATTTTCGAATTTCTTGTGATTCCTTTACATCTCGATTTTTCAAATTCCCGCTTTTCCATTTCCCTATCTTAAATTCGCTTACGTTTAATCGGGTACGAACCTTTGCTGCAACCAGGTGGTGATCCGAGTTGATGTTTGCTTCTCGGAAATATCCGTGAATGTCTTCCATCTATCACGACGTGACCAATTTGATTTCTTGTTTTTTGATCTTGTGATCAGTGCCCTTATAAATTTCGAGATGCTGAAATCAGATACTGCTAAGTACCATGATTTTTACCGCTGCGTAGTCTATCAACATCATCATTTCCTCATTTCCCGACTGGTGGCATTATTATAGTCATGATAATGGCATTATTATAGCCAAGTCCGTGTTTCTCGACACCACTTGTAGGATAGTTTTACATGGCGAAGTAATTTTTCAACTTTTGGGAATCGAACCCGCATATTCTGTTTACAGGTTGGCTGAGCTTACATCCAATTACATAGTCTCCGCGATATTATGCCCCTTTTCTGTTTGTGTTGCTGTACGGAAATTGCAGACGCTTACTAGACAAAATGTGACGCCAAATCATGACAACAGAATTTTAAAAATTTTTTTGGTTTTTTGTCTCACAAAAAGATATCGCTCTTTAGCTCCACGCAGAAACGCCAGCCTCGACTTAGGTAAAAACACAGATATTTCGGCATTCTAGTTGCTGAGCATCATCTTTGTAACCTATATAACATAGTAAATTTATGTATCTTCCAGTTGACCTAATTAACATTTGTTCCTAACCGTCACCTCTTCTAAATTTCTTGCAAATTTCTATTATTTAAAATTAAACCCAAACCCCGTTTTAATTCCCTTTATTCTCATTCGAAATATAAGAATATTCAATAATTTTGCATATCTTCAAGCACTTCATTTCTTTGATAGAAATCTAACAGCTTGATTGAATAGCCTTAATCCTTTACAAACACACTCTTGCACACACACACACACCACACTCTTTCGAGTAATAATTATTATTATAGTTTTCTTCAATGGTCGGTCGTGTGACGAGAATATTACATCAATTTGAAAAACCCATTCAAATGAATGCTCCGCTCCACAAATAACATTTCGAAAATCCTTTTAAATATTTTAAAGTCCTTGTTCCCGTTAGCGGTGCATGAATGTCCTACTCATAAATATGAAATGGACGAATGGAATGGTTCAGTGGATAGATGGATGGATGAATGAATGAATGTATATATGTATGTATGAACGTTTCGTTGTTTGTGTAAGCCTTTTGTATTTTATTTAAACTTTGTTTGAGGCATACACATACACACATACATATGTATGTATTGCAAATAACTACAGCAGCATAAATAACGGCCAAACATAAACAAAGTTATGTGTGTGAAGGCGTGAGTGTGTCTTTCAGCACACACACACTATGGCTTCAGGTAAAACTATATATGTATATCTGTGTGTGTTAACATGTATGAAAAGAATATAAGCGCATTGCTGATACACCTATAAATGAGAATACACCCACCGTCGCACTATATTTACGACGCGTACCTGTAAATACCCTGAATCCATACATGAATGCATTCTGGAGATTTTTAACGATTTATTTTGTGTAAAGAAAAATATTGTTGTTTTTTTGTTTCGTTTATTTTCAATCTTCAGCTACCATCGAACAAACAAGTAAAGCAACGAACCGAACCAACCCTATTACTTTGACATTGTCCAAACACCAGCCTCAGGTGGTTGTTGCAGTTGTAGAAGGAGTTGTTGGGGGGATGGGATGGAATACAATTTATTTTATTTTTTAGTATCCTGATGACGGTTACAGTTGCCCATTGATGAGAATGATGATTACGATTACATTGATATATGTGTAGTTGTTGTTCGGAATTTTTTTTTTTGTTCAAGAATTTATTTTACTGCATTTTTTGTACTCCCACATTTTTCCCCGATTATTTTCGCTCATTTCCTTTATTCTCTTTGTAAAATATTTTCCAGATGAATGATACATACCAACAACCCGGCAGATGGCACGATTTCATTCTTACACCGGAACACCGCCCAGCTTCGGAACCGTTAACTCACATCATGTCGTATACAATAAAAAATCTGCTACCAGGAGCATATTATGAAGCGATTGTACAGGCTAAAAATCGTTATGGCTGGAATGAGGTAAGTTCTACTGCTTGCAGAGTACAAAGAATTTTTCAAAAGAAAACATATAATAATAAAAAGAAAAAAAAAGATAACGGTTAGGTGGGATATGTTATAATGCAATAGTTGATTTGGTGGCGGGGGAAGGAGCAAGATTAAACATCATTGCACAGTGATTTTTAATAATCTTTTGGAGGTATTAAGGAGAAGATCGAAGTTAAACTTAATTTGGACAAAATATTAGGATATGCAAAGTTCGGACCGAATCGGTTGCTCCGTTCAAGATAATCGTATGTACTATTTTTGTGCTATTTTTTTAACTTTTAGGTGGGTGTGGGGGGTACGGGAAGTTGTGGCCGGAACTGCGAACTTAAACAAAGTTTGGGCAAAATACAAAGGCCAAATTTTCAAGCGAATCGGCTGATCCGTTCGAGAGTTACAGCCACTACACATGGTGGCCCTAGGTATTTTTACTGCTTTCAGGTCATTTTCTCAAAAAGTAAGGACTTGCCCCTGAAAAACTTGTACCGTCGTAATAGGGCCAATGAATATAAGTTGTTACAACAAAATCAAATCGATGCTAAAGTAGGTCTTAAACTGAAATATTCCGAAATTTTGTGTGGTACCCGAAACAGGGGACCGATATAGTTAATATTCTAATATTCGAACCTGATCTATGTCTCGTACAAATATTACGATGTCACATGCCAGTATGGACCAAATCGGTCACTCTCTTCAAGAGTTTTCACAATTGTTCCGAACATTTTTGAACTTTTTTGCGGGAGGTACCCCAAGGAGTGGACCGATATGACCCATCTCTGAACTTAAACTAAATTTTGGATAAAATATTACGAAGGCCAAAATTTGTGGACCGAATCGGTTCATCCGTTCGAGAGTTATCGTGTGATCCAGCCAGCCAGATAGACGGACGGCCATCACTAAATTGGCTCCAAATTATCTGAAACGGATTTCGTTCAAACAAACTTGGTATCCAAAATCTCGTTAGCATAAATGCTGAGGTTATAAACAATGTTTTGAAAGCATTGTGAAGTTATTTGTAATGCATTGAAAAAGCCTTGCTTTATAGTTATTTTGGAGTCCACTAGATGACATCAAATAATCCATGGTTTAGTCCGCTAGGCTGCCTTAAAGAAGCCACGCTTTAGAGGAATTTTGTAGTCCCGTAAACAAAAAGCCATTTTTAAAGGTATTTTGGTGTCCCCTATAATTGTTTCAAAAACATCCCAGGCGGGACAGGGGAGACTTCTCTCATATCAATGAGTGCACCGCGATTCATATTAGCTCAATGATATGGGACCTACTGTTTATCGCCGAGTCCAAACGCCATGTCTAAGACACCACTTGTAGAGAAGTTGTACAAGGCTGAAATACTCAGAAAATGTCGCCAACATTACTGAGGGGTATTTTGCCACCGTTGAAAAGTGTTAGATGTTGACTAGCCGGGGAATCGAACCCCCGACCTTTAGCGTGCAAGGTGGGTGTGCATACCATTGCACCACGGTGGCACCCTTTGGTGGCCCCTAGGCTATATTAAATAGGTGACGTTTTAGAATTGTCTTAGAGTCCCCTATCCTACCTTGAGGAAGTCTCGTTTTAAACTGAACTTTTCCGAAATTTTTTTTTTTGTGGGAGGTACCCGAAGTTGTTTATCGGTATAATACATGTTCGAACCTGATCTATGTCTCGTAGAAATATTACGATGTCCTAAGTATGGAACAATTCGATCACTCCCTTCAAGAGTTATCCTGCGCACAATTTTCCCGAACATTTTTGATTTTTTTTTTTTGGGGAGGTATCCGGAGGAGTGGTCAGATATGGTCCATCTTCGAACTTAAACTAAGTTTTAATTTTGGACCGATTAAGCCACTTTTTAGAGGTATTTTGGAGTTCCTTAGGTCTAAACCACGTTTTAGAGGTGTCTTAAGTTCGCATAGGCTGCCTGAAATACTCCACGATTTAGAGGTATTTTGGAGTCCCCAAGACGTAACTAATTGAACCACGTTTTAGACGTATTTTTATTTCCCTAGACTGCCTTAAACAAGCCACGTATTATAGATAATTTGGAGTTCCCTAGGCTATGTTAAATAAGTGGCGTTTCGGAGTCCCCTAGACAACATTAAATGATCCACGTTTTAGTGTTTTTTGTGGAGTCCTCTAGACTGGTTTAAACAAGCCAGGTATTAGAGATATTTTGGAGTCCTCTAGGCTAATTTAAACAAGCCAGGTATTAGAGATATTTTGGAGTGGATGATGTTATATAAATGACTTTATAGTCCACTATACTGTCTTAAAGAAATCAGGGTTTCAAGGCATTTTGGAGTCCTCGAGACTACCGAATGCCTTAAAGTAGTCACGTTGTAGAGGTGTTTTAAAGTCCACTAGGTTATTTAACTAAGCAACGTTTTGGAAGTGTTTTAGAGTTTCCCAGACTGATATAAATAATCCACGTTTTAGAAGAATTTTGATGCCCTCCAGACAACATTAAATGAACCACGTTTTAGAGGTTTATTATTTTATTTATTTCAAATATTTATTATAATAAAAAATTACAATAAAATTATATAAAAAATAGCACTAGCATCTAAGGCTATCGGCTAAATTTTTAGAGGTATTTGGAGTTCCCTAGACCACCTTAAAGAAGCCACGTGTTAGTGATATCTTTGAAATCCCCTAGGCTATGTAACTAAGCCACGTTTTAGAATTGTTTATAGTCCCCTAAAATGCCGTTAAGAAGCCACGTATTAAAGGAATTTTGAAGTACTCCAGACAGCATTAAGTAAGCCACGTTTTCGAGGTATATTTGAGTTCCCTAGATCGCTTAAAAAATCACGTGTTAGAGATATTTTGGAATCCCCTAGGCCTCATAACTAACCCACGTTTTGAAGTTCCCTAGGCTACATAAAATGAGCCACGTTTTAGAGGTATTTTGGATGCCCCACGACTGCTTTTAAGAACCCATATTTTAAAGGCGTTTATAAATTCCCTAAGCTAAATTAAATAAGCTACGTTTTAGACGTGTTTAAGATTTCCTGCCTTAAAGAAGTCACTTTTTAGAGATGTTTCAGAGTCCCCCAGTTCGCCTTAAAGAAGTCACGTTTAAAGTCCCCTTCACTGCCGTAGACAAGTCTCGTATTAAAAATATTTTGTAGTTAAATACATCTATATATGTAGCGAGCGGCTGCAGCAGTGCTGATGACCCTGAAAATCGTATGGACTACTCGAACATCAGTACGTATGCAGCGAGTGGTATGATGATTTCCTATGAAACCCAATGTGCGTAGCTGGGGAGTTCCCGGAATCAATGCGATGGCTGAAATCATCTTCATGGTTGACAGTATAGAGTATAAGGGATAGGAAAATGGTGTCTGTCAAGAGAAATTATGGGTTTCAAAGAAACCGCATTTGTGAGATCAGATGATGTTCATGTCTGGCGATGCATATTACTCTCCGCTAATATAAATGCGGTCGCTGTAAATCTGCTTTATCATCATCTGCTTTATCATCACAATACAGTTCTGGTTTTTAACGAGGATGGAATGTCACAACTCACACGATTATTGCCTTCCAAAGCTATCCAAATCTGGTGTATGACCTTGAGTGCAGATATTTGTCAGCGTGCTATACGTATGTATGTTCATTACCTCTAACTCGGCGATGTTGATGCAATTTTAATTAAAGAAGGGGAACAATGAAGATATTATTAAAATATCTCTATCCGATGACTTGTTAATAATGATTCTAATTCACTGGACGTCGCGATGTGACAAATATATTCTTACGATTCGATAAATCCCCTATTTATTATGCAGTAGAACCTTGATAATTCGAAATCCAAGGAACCGGCAATTTTATACGAATTATCGATGATTTCGAATTAGCGACGTTAAAATGCGAAGGAACTGGATTCAGCTTATACCAATTATCGAGATTTTCGATTTGTCGAGGTACGAATTATCACGATTCTTACCTACTTAGCTGGCCCATTACAGAACATTTGTTCCATAGACCGAACTAAGAAAAGATCTCCAATTCTCTCTGTTTAGTGCTTCGCTTTTTGGAATACCGCAAATTCTGCGTGCACCACCATGTGGCTCGAATTTATACGCTTTTTAGCGGGTTCATGATCGCTCATTCTTATTATATGGCCTAGCCAACGCAATCGCTGCATCTCGTTGTAGAGCAGATACACCTCGTGGTTCATACGACGTCGATATTCACCGTCAACGCAGATTGGTCCGTAGATCTTTCGAAGAATTTTTCTCTCAAACACGCCAAGCACTTCCTTATCTGCTTGCGCAAGTGCCCAGGCTTTGGAACCATACATCAGCACGGGTAGTATCAGTGTTTTGTAAAGCGTTATTTTTGTTTGACGAGTAGTGCCTTTGTTTTTAACCTGCTTACTTAAACCAAAGTAGCATCTGTTGGCCAATACAATTCTTCTTTTTATTTCACAACTGATGTCGTTTGTTGTGTTTACGGAGGTGCCGAGGTAGACGAAGTCTTTTACTACCTCAATTTTATAGGAACCAACTTCAACAGTTGGTCCGATCTCAATGGACGCATTGCGCGTCGACACAATCAACTTGGTCTTCTCGCCGTTTACCGCCAGACCCACTTTAGCAGATTCTCCTTCGACCTTCATAAAGGTATCGGTTATTTCTTTTACTGATCGTCCCATGATGTCTATATCATCAGCATAAGCAAGTAACATATGGCTATTGGTGTATATTCTGCCACTTCTTTTGACGTTTGCCTCTAGTATAACCTTTTCTAGCAGAATGTTGAAAAGATCACACGAAATGCTGTCTCCTTACCTGAAACCTCTTTTGGTACAAAACTCTTCGGAGAGGTCCTTTCCTATTTTAACTGAAGATCTAGTGTCAGTTAAAGTCATTTTACAAAGCCGAATGAGCTTTGCGGCGATATCAAATTCAGACATGGCTTGGAATACCTTTGAACGTAGCGGGCTGTCGAAGGCTGCTTTATAATCGACAAAAAGGTGGTAGGTGTCGATCTGCATCTCTTGGGTCTTCTCCAGGATTTGCCGCAGGGTAAATATCTGGTCAATGGTGGACTTGCCAAGTCTAAATCCGCATTGGTATGATCCAATTATTCCGTTGACCATGGGCTTTAGTCGTTCGCACAATATCCCTGACACTATCTTGTAGGCGATAGGGAGAAGACCCTATGCCCCTATAGTTCGATCATAAAGTCTTATCTCCTTTCTTATGGACGGGACACAGGATGCTCAGGTTCCAATCGTCGGGTACGCGTACTGACTGATGCATACACCTTATCAGCGTGTCGCCTCTGGTTTCAAACAGCTCGGCTGATAGGCCATCAGCTCCTGCTGCCTTATTATTCTTCAGCCGGTTTATTGCTGTCTTTACCTCATCTTGGCCATTTTCTGGGATTGGATCTGTGGTATCTTCGTCGACTTCGCTACTATTGAATACCAACAGTTTGGAAAAATGCTCTTTCCATATCCTTAGCACACTATATGTATCAGTTACCAGATAACCTTGCTGGTCTCTACAGGAGGATGTGCCAGTTCCAAAGCCATCAGTTTGATGTTTCACTCTTTGGTAGAATTTTCGGACTTCATTCTGTCAATTACAAGAAAATGGGTTATCAAGGTGTTTCATATTCTTACCACGAAGATGTCCAAGTTAGGACTTCATTGACACAGCATAATGCCGCTATTTCCAGATCAACACCTAATAGGCCTTCTGATATTTATTGCATCTGTTTGCTAAATGGGTATGAGTCAATACGAACATATCCATACTGGTTCGTGATTTTGCTCGGAAGATAAAAAGCATCTGGAGCAGGTATTCTGCGTCCTCCAAATGCAGATAACTAAAACGAACATGAAAATATATACAATGAATTGGCAATCACTCTCTAAAACACGGTTGGGGTGTGATTTTGGTTCGATCCTCTGTTAAAAAAATTGCCGCGGTATTGTCTGCGACTTCCTAATAGCAAACATATTTCAAAAATTTTGAACTAAATTGTTCTGGTAGGGCATTAGCGCTATAACCAAAAACCCCACTCCAGTACTATGTCCAGATAACGAAAACTCGTTTCTAAGGTTGATTCGGTGGAAAAAGTTCCCACACCGAAAGCGATTCACATAAGAATAAAACATTGATTTTTTTCTCCACATACGTTTTTTGTCCATTCCGATCCATGAATATTATCCGATCATCAACAAACTCAAAATGCTTCTTCCTCTCTGGGTCATCCATAATCTACCAAAATTTCCGATTCAAATTGGGACCTGGAAAAATGCATTACCGACTTCTGCGATATTTCCGGTGTTTGTCGTCCTACGCCAACTTACTTTCAATCAATGTAAAGGTGATATTCTTCTTCCATTAACGGACTTTCCTTTTGGTATACCCCTACTAAAAGAGGATATATTAACATATGAATAAATAAAATCAATAGGCTTCTTCCCCCATCAACACCCAAATTTTGGTGACGATCCGACCTGTAGAGTAATTACAAGGTTTAGATGGATAGACGGACGGGCGGATGGACGGACACACACAGCCAGATCGACTCGTCGAGATATTCAGAAATAACTGCAATGGAAAACTTAAATGCAATCGGTACGGGAACTTTTTTAGCGGTAGAAGAAAAGTTACAAATCATTTCTTAATATTTTCCCATTCTCTACACGGATATGTGGTGGTATTTTTGATATTTGCAAAAACGTTATACGATTTGGTAATTATTAGCAATTTTAGTGTTTAGGATAGACTACAAACTACTGAGAATCTAAAAGTGCTGCGAAGTCAGTTTTCAATTTGTTTTAAATTCCCACAGTTTCACTCACGGTATATTATTTTTTCAATTTCAAATGCTGCTGAACACACCGTCCTCAATATCCATACTTTATTCTCAAACAAATATATATGTATATTTTTGCTACATCAATATAACATTGAACAAAGATCCACTCCACCATTGAAAAGAATGCAAACAGAAAGAAAGAGGAAAAAAATTGATAAAATCCTTTTATGACAGCATTTCTTTACTTACAATGCGATTAAATCACAAATTGCAATATGTATTTTCTGTTCAAATAGCAGCAGCAAAACAAATCCATGGAATATGCTGAATACTTTCTATTGGCATTCTAAAGTAGAAAGAGGGAGAAAAAAATAACTACAAAATTTTCCATTATTATATCACTAACTAACAGACAACAAAAGATCCCAAACATATTTGCAAACGTTTTATTTATACTAAAATTTCTTTTCTTTTATTCTTTTTTTTTAGGTGAGCGATATATTCCAATTTATTGTTGCCAGCAACAGCATGGATATACCACCCGAGGAATCAGAAGTAGTGGCCAGCTCTAAATCACGTAGCAATGCAGCAGCTACCACACAAAATATACCATCAACGGTTGCAGTGATGTTAAACAGTATCTTCTTAACTGTGAGTTGTCTCTATGGGGTTAGACGTCAATTTAATTTGGGATAAGTTAGATACTGCCATTAAAATTAAAGCCCTCCCCAAAAAAGTGAACTCAACATTTTTATTTTAAATAACACCCACAAAAAAAACATCAACCCCAAAACCAAAAACAAACAAAAATCCTTATACTTTAGTGTTCCAAGGACCTTTAGATATAAAAATTGTACACCTTAATAAAGCAAAACCACAAACACACATCCTTACATTGTAATGTATTTAATCTCTGTGTTAATTGATATTAATTTTATAATAACAACAACTACAAATGAAACATGTTTTTAATTTAGGAATGTATTATCTTTCATTTCCTTGTCTTCATTTCCTTACTTGTAAAGCAAACTAAAGTTTCACTTTAAAATCACCTAGGTTTTAATTAAGTTTAAGATTTACCATATACATACATATATTTCTAGTCATAACTGCAACAAATAAATATAAGTTAATTAGCATGTACTGGTATAAGTAAAATATGTTTTAAATTGGTATATTATTTTCTGAAATTAATTATGTTAAAAAAGATATCCCAAAAATAAATACATAATAAATATTCGATTAGTTATAAAATAAATTATTTATGAATACATTATTTAAACATTTGAATTATTTTCTCGGATAATAGATTTTTTACATGAATCAGCAAAATGTTTAATTACATTTTTTGCTTACAAATGAAATTCATTGATATTTATTAATTCGCGCCTAAATATATGCATCATTTTTTATGGTTGCTAAAGAGATAAAATAACAGGGATGGGAATACGCAACACTTATTTTGTGTTGTATTGTACAGAGGTCGCCAGTGTATGGGATGGTGCTGTGCTATAAAACACTTCTTATCAAATCATCAACTAGAATCTAGTTACTAGATGCACGTTTTTTATAATTCCCGTAAGACGGTAAAGACTATTTGTATACCCTCATAATTTATGCTAACGAGGGTATATACACTTTCATACGGGCAAAATGTGCCTCATAGAATTATTGGCTTTAGACCCCAGAAGTATGTTTGGGCGAAATGTGTTTCAGACAATTTGGAGTTGATTTAGCCATGTCCGTCCGTCTGTCTGGCTGGCTGGAGCTCACTATAACTCTAGAACGGATCAACCGATTCGGTCCAAAATTTGGCTTTCGTAGTATTTTGTCCAAAGTTAGTTTAAGTTCGAAGATGGGTTATATCGGTCCACTCCTTCCGGTACCTCCCCCACAAAAGCTCCAAAATGTTCGGAAAAGTTGTGCGCACGATAACTCTTGAAGGGAGTAACCGATTTGGCCCATACTTTGTACATCGTGAAATTTCTACCAGATTTAGATGAGGTTCCAAAACACAAAAAATCGGAAAAGTTAAGTTTAGGATCCGCTCTTTGATCGCTTGGATTTTTGTTGTAACAACTTGTATTCACTGCCCCCCATACGACAGTACAAGTTTCATCATGGGCAAGTTCATACTTCCTGAGAAAATAACCTGAAAGTTGCAAAAAAATCCTATGACATCGTGTGACTCTCGAACGGATCTGCCGATTTGGTCTAAAATTTGACCTTCGTCATTTTTTGTCCAAACTTAGCTTCATTTAGGTTCATTCAGGAACCTCCCCCACAAAAGTTCAAAAATGTTCGGAAAAATTGTGCGCACGATAAGTCTTGAAGGGAGTGACCGATGTGGTCCATACATTACACACCCTAATATATCTACCAGATGTATATCAGTTTTGAATACGGATTATATTTGTCCACTCCTTTTCGTACCTCCCACACAAAATTTCGGATAAGTTTACTTTAAGACCTGCTCTCGAATCACTTTTATTTCTGTTGAAACTACATGGATTAGCTGCCTCAATTAAGACAGTAAAAGTGTTTTCAGGGGCAGGTCCATTATTCTTGATAAAACTGCCCGGAAGGTGAAAAAACCCCATAGCACCATATGTAGTCGCTGGAGAGCACTATAACTCTCGAACTGATCAACCGATTTGGTGCAAAATTTGGCATTCGTCATATTTTGTCCAAATTTAGTCGCAGTTCGAAGATGGGCAACAACATCCGGTACTTCCCCCTAAATATTTAAAAAATTTCACTAAAAATGAAAAATGGAATGCACGATGTCTCTTGAAAGGGGCGGGGCAACCAATCTGTTCAAAACTTTGGATCTCCTAATATGTTGTCCAAATTTAGTTTAACTTCCAAAATGACCGATATCGATTTTCTGGTCCAAAATTAATGCGATGACCCATTGAAATGACTAGTGGGCGCGATATCTATCAAAAATAAGATCAACTTTTGTAATGGACTATGTTGGTCCATTCCTCCGCAACACTTTTGAATTTTTTCGGAAAGTTCAAATGTCCAAAAAGGGCAACAAAATTCTGAAAAACCCTAAATTCATCGATCTGTCCGTAGATGATAGTTTAAATTCAGATAGGCTGAGGGTAAATCTCGGTCGGCAAAGTCGACGGATACTTTTTTACTTGTTTATTACAGTGTTTTATTTAACTAGCTTTGGGTCCATTTGTTCCTATAGACCCCAAGCGGTCCACCAGATTTAGTTCAAATCTAGTAACTCATTTTTAACACAGTTGTAGTTGACCAATCGAACTGAAACAGCACACTTTTCAGATTTGGATGACTTGAATGGGGAGTGTTCATTACACTGTGCAACAAAATGGAGGTGAAAGTCTGGGGCACGGAAAATTCCAATTGGGGAAGAAGGTCTTGGTGAGTATATTAAGAACCCCCAAGGACAGATCCGTCGTGAGTCGAACTTCAACGTTATGGCGTGATGAAGTTTTTGCTAGAGACCCTGTAAGCCATCAGGAATTAGCGTAATATCTTTGTTCACTGTTGTTTTAGCTTATTTTAGAGATGACATGTCTTCAGTCAAATCAAAAAAGGATTATTTTCGTAGAGCACTCCTAACTTCTAACTCTTTTCCTCCTTTATTTTTGTCGGTAACTCAAAAAGTGAGTTAGAGAGTCGCTCTACTGAACAACGAGTTTAAAGACTTAAGAGATTTTGTCAATGGCAGGGGAATCATAAAACGATAAACTGACAACAGTTTAGCTCAAACCTGCTCCAGAAAAACATATAGAGCGCACAACAGGTCTACTTTGTCTTATATATATGCCCATATGGGTATGTCGCCGTAAGGTGAAAATCTTGTTAATCAAGTCTAAAGCCGCATATATAGGACCCTGGGTTTTAAAGGATACTCAGATTAAAATCGTCGGATGACAGGTGGTGTTAATCATCTCATGCGGTCTTGCACAGCTCGAATGGCAGCCCGTCTGTTTCCGCTGCTTCATTATTTACCTACTTACCAGGCTGGGTGGTAAGCATTCTATACCAGGACAGGAACGAGGTAGGGAAGAAACAGAGGTTTAATTGAATTTATTGAGTCTAGAATGGCCCACCCTCATAGATATTTACGGGTTTCTCTGCGTAGAGGTTAATGCGTTTGTAGAGGAGGAAGCAAGGCGGCAACTTGACCCAGCCTTCCACCTGAATATTAGGGGACTGGGAACCTGGTATTGCTAGTTCATCAACCACAAGCTTTTAGAATATACATGAATACCCTACCTGCAAAATCTGTAATTTCCACTAGTAGTTCAAAGGCTTTCAGCACTTCAAAGACTTCTGCCTGAAAAACACTGCAGCTGTCGTTGAGTTTATACGAGCGCCTGATGTTCAGTTCATCACAATACACACCAGCTCCCGTGCCGTCTTCAATTCTTGAAATAATTGTATCTTTTGGGGATGACTCTCTCGCACAAAGAATGAGCGATTCACCTAAACCGATGCCATGTCATTACTTCCACCAAATATTGGGCAGTATCTTGAATATTTTCCTAGAACAGACAAATGCAATTTGCCATTCATGAGGCACTTGCTGAAAAAAAAACAAGTCTGCGTATTGATTGCCACCCAAAAACATGGTCTCTTAAAATACATACTTATAGACACTCGGGTATATGTACTTTGCCATGTCGTTTTGCGCACTCTTACTTATTGCACAACAAGTAACAATTGTAACTCAATCGATCGCCTTAAGCTCTCTAAGAGATAGAGAGACACAAGTGGCTCAAGCCCTTGTATGATAATGAGTATACCCCAGCAACAAGTAACATCCCCCAATGTAAGGCATAAACCAAGGCACGCATAATGTTACAAACAAAATAAAAGTACGTACAAAAACACGCAACATACAAAGGCACACAAAACACCAGCACCTTTTCACCAGCGACGACCATAGGAATACAAACAAAACGAATGTATGAGTGAAAAAAGCAACAACCAAATGATGTTTTTTTGTTTGTTTTTGTTCACGCATAGTGTACGTGAGATAGTGGGATCGCTGAATATACTGTCTTTGCAAAGAACGACAGCTCTGCTTTTCTTTTCGTGAGTATGTTGTGCCACTCACCTACGATCAAGAGAAAACTTGTGGGTTTTGCACACAAGTCAAAATTCGATTTACACTCATTTCACCCTCTAATCTTCAAGCGAAGGCCGGAAAAACATCAATAGCTTTTTGTTGTGTGGTAAAAATACTCGAGTGGCAAACACATTTGCTTTTAAAATGCTCGAGAACCAAAAATATTTATGTGTACCTAAGTGGCTCGCTTTTGCTTGTGGCTTATTGAAGATCTCTGTCTTAGAAATACACAAATGTTTAAGAAGTGCAAAGTTTGGACCACATTGGGTACTCCTCTCTAGAGGTACGTGGCCTTCCAACTATTTTAGTTGGTGGCCAACGACTTTTTAATAGTTTTTAGTTAGTTTTTTTCTTGATGTGCGGGAATAAAAATAAGTTATTCTGGCTCAATTCAGGACTGTAGGGCGGATGACCCAGCAATTTCACGTTAGGGCCGATCAAAAAGGCGATGGTTTGTGCCGATGTGTGAGAAAACGCATTGTCACGTTCCACAATGATTCGTCTTCTCTTCTTCGTTTTTCGAATTTCGTCGAATACTTCAGGCAAACAAATTGCGGTGTGGCACTCATAAATGACCACCTACGTTGATCAAGCGGTATAGTCTCCACTTAGGCAGGTTTGCCGAGAAGAGCCAGGCAACCATTTGATTCGAGTTTCTCATCCACGACAAATTTCGTTGGATTTGATTCGTCTTTGGTTGAAAACAAAAACTACATCGAAATGTGGGCCTATTAACAGTTCTTTGAAGAATAGTTCCTACTATTTTTTGTAGAGAAGTTGTTGGCCATTGGATTCCCCATATATCAAATTTTAATTCGATCAGAAAATTTAACAAAAAAAAATCAAAAGTGCTAGAACTCACAAGTGTTGCCGAGGAGGTACCTGAAGGAATGGACCGACATAGTCCATTTTAGAAGTGGATCTTATTTTGGTAGTCTTTCTTTTTGATAGATATCACACCCACCCGAGCTTTTGGACTATTATATCGGGAAGCATTGACTTGCCCACAAAAAACCATAATATGTCGAACAGATTTTAAACTGCACTTTAACAAAAATATTTAACTTTTGTGAGTGAGGTACCCTAAAAAGTGTATCAATTTCGAACTTAAACTAAATTTGGACAAAATATTACGAGATCCAAAGTTTAGACTTAGCATTTTAGTGAATATTTTTGACCTTGGTGGGGAGGTAGCGGAAGGAGTGGACCGATAACTACCATCTTGGAACTTTATGTAATATTTGCATTATGCTATGCTAAGTTTGGAACAACCCACTATCAATTTCGAAATTTGTATTGCGCCCCAGCCACTATTACACTTGGTGGCCGTACGGGGTTTTTTCTAAGGGAGTATGGGTCATTTTCTAAGGCAGTATGGATTTGCGCCAAAAACTCGATTCGAGAGCAAGTCTTAAACTGTACTTTTACGATATTTTGTGTGGGAGTAACACAAAGGAGTGGACCGATATAGTCCATATTCGAACCTGATCTATGTCTGATAGAAATATCACGATGTGCAAAATATGGACCAAATCGGTTACTGCCTTCGGGTGTTATCGTGCGCTCCATTATAGTGAACATTTTTGAACGTTTGTGGGGAAGGTACCCGAGGGTGTGGACTGATGTGGCCTGTCATCGAACTTTATCTAAGTTTCGACAAGATATTATGACAGCCAAATTTTTCTCCGAATCGGTTTAATTCCTTCCTAAATCATGGCAGATTTCGTCGAAACACACTTGGGGTCTAAAACCATTATTTCGATGAAGTGCCACGGTCCTCTTGAACCAACTTTTAATGAAATAGCTTACACATGGGAAGTTTTTGTAGGTGTAGAAAATATTCAATGCTACAACATTTTCTCTAGTTCCATTTTAATAGGGGTTGCGGTTTCCAAGCAAAATCGAGAAAACATAAAAAACCTTAAAAGAAAACTAAAAAAAAATTGAACCTTGACCGCGATTTATTTGAAAATTCCCTCCGGCGATTTTTTTTTTTTTTGGATTTTTCTCATCTATGAACATTGTAGTTTCAGAATACGCAAAAATATTCCAGTTGTAAACTCCTTTCATTTAAAGTTGGTTCAAGAGCACCGTGGTACATTTTTGGTCGTATCAAAGTGTATATATCCCCTTTAGCCTAAAGGCTGAGGGTCAGAATGGAGTTACATCGATCCATACTGCTATAGAACATCTTCCTGACTTTCTTTGCATTTGTGTTGAAGTCAATCTCAACCCAGCAAAATTTGAAGGAAAGGATTCTATGCGATGACGTGATTTCATTGCATCCCAGCAAAATGTTTGATGCCAAGGATGCTATTGAATCATGGGTGCAAGTGATCTGTCATGTCATCTTTTTAGCATTTTCACTCATGAATTTTATATGGGCGTGAGCACCACAAGATGACATTCATTTTCGGATCTTAAGATGACATTCATTGTCGGATCCTAAGCATGTCATTTTGACCAATGCTTTGACATGTCGTTTTCACCAACCCTTTGGCATGACATTTTCATGTCTTGTTTGGAAAATGGAAAATTCTGTATTGAAATATGATTTTCATGACAAACCAAACTCTTTATTAATTCAAACTAATTCATGAAATAACTAGAACTAATTTATCAGCATAAATAAATCGCGGTCAAAATTTCAATTTAATCACCGCAGCTGCACCGCAACAGAGTTTACTACGCCCACTCTCAGCCACTGATTTTGTTTCATCTTACAAAAACTCTTCTATTATCTTCTCATCACCAGTTCAGATTTCGACATGGACTCCAACAGCACTCCTTTAAGAATTTCTAGTTCGTGAACCTACATTTAATTTGTAATTTTGTAATTTTATAACAAAAATTTTGGAAATGTATACTCTTTTGTTTGATGTCACTACTTCTAGGGATGTACAAATCGACTTGTTTTTCTTTTTAGTGATCTGTACAAATGATTCAAATGCCGATGAAAAGATCGGATCTTTGACGACTTCCTTTGCATGGGTTTAAATACTAATGAAAAGATCGGATCTTTCACGACTTGCTTTAAACCAATGCAAAATATGCCATGAAATCACGTCATCGCATAGGGGTTCTATTTCAAATTTTGCTGGGATCTTATGCATTGGTTTGTGAAAGATCCGATCTTTTCATTAGCATTTGAACACATGCAAAGGAAGTCGTAAAAGATCCAATATTTTCATCAGCTTTTCAAGCCATTCCATTGATCCAATAGATATGAATTTTGTGATTTTATTTTTACACATTTTTCTAAATATATAAGATTAATTCTTTACAATAGGCTCGAAACCACAACCAACGTTGTTAAACCTCGTCTTAATGATAATGTCATTGCCACAGGTTGGTGAAAATGGCATGCCAAAGCATTGGTGAAAATAACATGTCAAACTTGGTCGAAACTTGGTTAATAGACAAAGGTTGTTTTTTTCAGGTTCTATTTTTCAGTTAAAGAAGTTTCTTACTCATTTTAATCTTCAAAGACCTCTGGGGAAGCTGTTTTTAGCCCAACATTGGAATAGTGTGTATTTGAATATAAACATGTCATGACATGGTGTAAGCGAAATGTGATATATCATCCCTTCTACCCCCAAAACTCGGGCTAACTGTCTTAATATTGGCTGTGTTTTATATTCAATTAATTCGACTAAATTCAAACGATTTAATACGAATGGTTTAAACCATATTTGATTTTCAGGAAACACACACAATCGTATGAATTTTAAGATATGTATAATCGCCATACATTTGAATGAAAAATCAATAAATTTCATTTCAAAGTAAATTCCATTTAGACAAGAATTCTTTAAATACCACCACCCACATCATTTCCTATTTTTAATTGTAAATTTTTGTTTCCTTAAACTCAAATCGTTCACATGAAATAAGAGAAATCTAAAAACATTCTAACATACCAAAGAATACGTTAAAAAAAACATTAAACACAAAGAAATGTACATAATTTTAAAAACTGAAAATAGCACGAACATATATAAAAGAAAAGAAAATTTAACAACTAGAAATATACTAGGTTAAAAATTCAGCAAATGGGATATTCAAAGAAAAAACTGTACATAAATTGCTCTAGTATAAAAGAAAAAAAACTATAATTTCAAATTTATAAAACCGAAAAAAACTGTATTATAAGAAAAACGAAAATATTTACCAAACATACCAAAGCAAAAAATCACACATTTTTAAGCGCACCGTTTGTTTGAAATAAGAAAATAGCAAAATATAATGACATATACAAAATTTATTTATAAGCAAGCAAGCAGAGCTGGAAAATTTCCAAAGAAAAGAAAATTAAAAATTTTCAATTTTTCTTGGAAATTGGAAACTCTGAATTTCAGTATAAAAATGTACCACCTAATTCATTAGAAATAGCTATTACAAAAGAAGGAAAGAAAAAAATACGTATTGATATTTGTTTCACAATTTCTCATTTCTATATAGATTTAAGACAAGATTGTACATAGCATTGGAAACATAAAACACTTATAGGTTAAGTCTTTTTTTAACAGAGAAGTCACCTTTTCCAAAGATGACAAGAAACACCACAAAGTAAATTTCATTAATGGCATATTTGGCATCATTTAAAAAAAGAATTGTGTAAATGTTGGTAGTTGCAAATAACAGACATAGAGATATACATATATAAAACTAATTTACATTATTGGGATGTGATGGGATTAACACTTCCGGTTAATAATAAAAATAATTATTAATGAAAATTAATGTTTGGTTAACATAAATTAATTGCAGTCTTCATTAAAAACACTGGGTTTCCGACCACATTAAAATCAATAAATGAAATTAACTAATATAATGACATTTTATGGCAATGCATTGTTACGCCACAAAACGGTGGTCATAGTTTCAAAATAATTAAGAATTGATTACAGTGGAGCAGTGTGGCTTATATGGCTATTTTAAAAATTTAAATAAATATTAGTTTATATTTAGTGTACGGGTTTATTTTCAAGACCCGTGCAGGGATAAGTTTTGATTTTAGGATTTATGTTCAAAGGTACAACCAGGATATTGGCTTGGTTGTTGGTTGGTTTACAGTAGTCGTTAGTGGTAGATTTAGGCTCTTAGCATGGTTAACAATAGCCTAGTGACTGAATACCGCCGCAATAAATCTTCTAATCAGGGGCATGTACGTTTGATGTCGTAATGTAGTCCCATTTGATACTGTGATAGATATTACTTGAAGATATCTCCTTTAACTACTACTATTGGTGTTGCGACTGAAGCCATTGGGAGTTCGTCAGATTTTTCATTATTAAGAAGTCCTTACGACCTTGGATCCATGTAGAACTACTCTGAGCCGATCTAGCGTCTACAATAATTCAGATTGACCGTTTGGTGACAATGCGTTTTACATGACGTCTATTGAGCCAAATCAGCGCTCCACATTCGCCAGTCGAGTATCTCAGAACAAGGCAGCACAATTAGTTTGTATGCAACTAGCGGATGCTCTTCAGATTTATTCTAAATTTTGTTATTTCTGCGCTTTGCCGACTCTCTGTGACGCCCCAATCAACTCCCAAAATTTCGTGAGGATCCGATCAAAATTCCGACCTGTAGTGTGATTGGACAAAAAGTGGAAAAAGAATCAATAGGTTTTTTCTTCTGTGAGACCCCCATTAACACCCAAAATTTCTTGACGATCCAATCAAAATTGCGACGTGTAGCGTGATTACAAAATAAAAAAATAACAAGTAAAAAGTCGTTAAGTTCGGCCGGGCCGAACTTTTTATACCCTCCACCATAAAATAGTCTTAATTAAAAGGGAATAATTAGGGTCCTTTCACAATTTTAGGTGAAACAGCTTTTCGACAATGGAACACAAATGTTGGAGCAGAGATAAAAACCCAGAAGGACAGATGCGCCGTGAGTCGAACTTCCGCGTTATGGCGTGATGAAGTTTTTGCAAGAGACCCTGTAAGCCATCATGAATTAGCATTATATCTTTGTTTGTTGTTTTTGTAGAACACTTAAGCAACCGTGAACAAAGATATAACGCTAATTCTGATGGCCCACAGGGTCTCTAACAAAAATTTCATCACGCCATAAAGCGGAAGTTCGATTTACGGCGGATCTGTCATATGGGTGGATATACCAAAACATGGACATATGTATATTGACGATGATTTTTGAATAGACAAAATTGTAGCTAAAATTCTCAAAATACCGATCATTTCATCTAGTTCGGTTAAAAATTGCAGCAAAAATTCTCAAAATACCGAAAATAGGGAGATACCGTTATATGGGGGCTATACCAAAACATGGACCTATGTTGACGATGTTTTATTGGAGATGTTTTATGACCAATGAGAACTTCAAATGTCCAATTACAGCTAGTTTGGTTAAAAACTGTAGCTAAAATTCTCAAAATACCGAAAATCGGGAGGTATCGTTATATGGGGGCTATACCATAACATGGACCTATGTTGACGATATTTGGTGGAGATGTTTCATGACCACTGAGAACCTCAAATTGCAAATTACAGCTAGTTCGGTTAAAAATTTTAGCTAAAATTCTCAAAATACCGAAAATCGGGAGGTACCGATATATGGGGGGCTATACCCAAACATGGACCTATGTTGACGATGTTTCGTGGAGATGTTCTATGACCACTGAGAACTTCAAATGTCAAATTACAGCTATTTCGGTTAAAAACTGTAGTTAAAATTCTCAAAATACCGAAAATCGGGAAGTACCGTTTTTTGGGGGCTATTCCAAAACATGAACCTATGTTGACGATGTTTGGTGGAGATGTTTCATGACCTTTGAGAACCTCAAATTGCAAATTACAGCTAGTTCAGTTAAAAATTGTAGCTAAAATTCTCAAAATACCGAAAATCCGGAGGTACCGATATATGGGGGCTATACCAAAACATGGACCTATGTTGACGATGTTTCGCGGAGATGTTTCATGACCACTGAGAACCTCAAATGTCAAATTGCAGATAGTTCGGTTAAAAATTGTGGCTAAAATTCTCAAAATACCGAAAATCGGGAGGTACCGTTATATGGGGACTATACCAAAACATGGACCTATGCCCATATCCTTTGGGATATAAGTTTGTTGATCACTAGGAACCCTAAGTGCCAAATTATAGCTAATTCGGTCTGCAAATGTGGCGAAGAACGTCAAAATACCTCAAATCCGGAGGTACCGTTATATGGGGGCTATACCAAAGAGTGGACCGATATAGCCCATCTTCGAACTTGACCTGCCTATGGTAAAAAGACCCTCGGGTGCAAAATTTTAGCACTCTATCTCAATTATTGCGGACGCTAGAGTGATTACAACAGACGGACAGACGGACAGACAGACGGACAGACGGACATGGCCAGACCGTCTTAGAATTTTATCCTGATCAAGAATATATATACTTTATAGGGTCGCAAATGATTAGTTCGATGTGTTACAAACGGAATGACAAACTTAATATACCATCCATACTATGGTGGAGGGTATAAAAATGGGATGTATTACCGACTATCCGTTATTTGGCCACCTACGACAACCTGCTTTACATCATGGTAAAGACGGGATTTTCTTATTTCATAGTCAGACTTGGCTTTTGGAAGGTCCTCAACCAAAGCTGTGATATTCGTCATTATTATTAAAATCGCAAAAA
Organism: Musca autumnalis; assembly: GCF_047663935.1. NCBI lineage: Eukaryota > Metazoa > Arthropoda > Insecta > Diptera > Muscidae > Musca > Musca autumnalis. Next base: position 311,912,476 of record NW_027411644.1, on the reverse strand, counting down.
TGAAAAGTTTTATTGTATTAGCGGCTATTGCGATATCTTCGTTGTTTGACCACCAACGACAACCTACGTTACATCGTTGCAAAGGTGATATTCTCTACTTTCATTAGCAAGTTTTGCTTTTGATATACCCTTGTAGAAAGGGAGATATTCGCTTTTAAATAAAACGTTGACTTTTTCTCCAAATAAGTTTTTTGCCCATTCCGACCCCTGAATATTATCCGACCGTCACCAAAATCAAAACTTCTTCCCCTCCGGGACCCTCATCAACACCCAAAATTTGGTGACGATCCGATCAAAATTACGACCTGTATCGACTCAGCTCGTCGAGACATTCATTTTGGTATATATATGTATGGGTTTACGACCATTATGTCGATGAGTTACTAAATTTTTGGCCAAAACCAACCACAGGGTATAAAAAGTAAAAAATGCTTTGCTTGGAAGGCCTAATTATGTCACAATCTTCACAGTCTTACTTCCTAGTTGGCTCTATACAGGACACTTGTCCATTCCACTCTATTTGTTGCTTCATTTCTCCAATTTGGAATAACGCGTTTTTAATCTCATCTTCCAATTGTTTACTCCATCGAAGCCTTGGCCTTCCAGTTGTGCTTGCGGTACACGCACATGCGGCCCGTATTTATATGTCTTTTTAGCAGGTTCATCATAGATCATTTTACGGCATGGCCTAGCCAACGTTGTATCTCGATAAGTTTAACATACGACACACAGTGGTTCAGAATCGTTTTTTCCTTGTCAAAACTCTGTAATTTTTGATAAAGATATTTTCATAATTTTTGTTCGACAGATAACACTTTCAGGTTTCCGAGGAATTCAAGGTAAAAATTAAAAATTTGATTTTTTTCATATTTTGCATCAAAATATGTGTGTCTTTGAGTTTTTCATATGTTCTAACTATAAAAAAAGGTGAAACAACAAAAAACAAACCATAAAAATACAAAAATTAAAAAACTTTTATTTTAAAGTTTTTGCCTTTTTAGGGGCGAAGGCCATTATTTGTGAGATTTAATAAAAAGCTGCAATTTGAACTTCACAAATGCAAAATTTGCAATCTTGGATGTATAAATAGGAGCTCCAAATGGCGAAAATTGTCTAGCAACAACAACACATTAATATGCCTGATGATGTTAGCCTAACCAGCTAACGAAACGATCGTCGCATAGTGGTTGATGTGTGTGTGTGTAGGACTTCGCTAGATATCAATTTTTCAATGTAATTTCCTTAGGTCATAAAAAAGCTCGATTAATTAAATTAATTAAAAAACTTTTTTTGAAAAAAAATTTTAAAAATATTTTTCAAGATCTTTTTTTAATTAAAATTTATTTCTAAAATTGAAAAAAAAACAAGCAAAAAAGTGTCAGTCGGCTTTGTCGACAGATATATACCCTCAGCCTGTGTATATTGAAACAATTTTTTTCCCAAAAAAACGTATATATTTAGGGGTTTTTGGGAAATTGAAACGACAAAAATTTTCATTAGGATTAGAGATCAACAGTTTTGCGGAGGAGATACTAAAAGGAATGGATATACATTGACCATTATGGAAGTGGATCTCCAGCCACTACATATGGTGCCATAGGGGCTTTTTACACCCTTCGGGATGTTTGCTCAAGAAGTATGGACTTGCCTCTGAAAAAACGCAAGTTGCTTCAACAAAAATCAATGTGATTCGATAGCAGGTCTTAAAGTGAACTTATCCGAAATTTTGTGTGGGAGGTACCGGATGAATCTGATCTATTACTAGTAGATATATTATATTCAAGAGTTACCGTATGAACAAATTTTCGAACAGTTTTGAACTTTTGTGGGCGAGGTCCCTGACGGAGTGAACCGATATGGCGTATCTTCAAACTTAAACTATGTTTGGACAAAATTTTGGACCGAATCGGCAGATCCGTTCTAGAGTATTCTTGCGCTCCAACCACGTCACACGGTGTCATAGGGGTTTTTTGCAACTTTCATGCTATTTTTTCAGGAAGTGTGGACTTGCCCCTAATCAAACTTGTACCGTCGTGTGGAGGGCAGTGAATACAAGACATCAAATACATTTCATGATGTTTCTCATACGTTTTGGAACTAGTACAAGGAACTAGGAACTAGATTACCCAACTCTAGCGATTCGAGAGATGGCCCTAAACTGAACTTTTGCGAAATTTTGTGTGGGAGGTACCCGAAGTAGTGGGCCGATTGAGTCTATATTGAAACATTATCTAAGTCTGGTACACATTTTACGATGGGCAAAGTATGGACCAAATCGGTTACTCCCTTCAGGAGTTATAGTGCGCACAAATTTTCCGAACATTTTCGAACTTTTGTGGGGGAGGTGCCGGAAGGAGTGGACCGATATAGCCCATCTTCGAACTTAAACTAAGTTTGGGCAAAATATTACAAAAGCCAAAATTTGAACCGAATCGGTTCATCCGTTCGAGAGTTATCGTGCGCTCCAGCCAGACAGACAGACGGACGGACATTTCTCATTCGACTCCAAATTGTCTGAAACACATTTCGTCCAAACATACTTGGGGTCTAAAACCATTATTTCGATGAGGCACATTTTGCCCGTATGAAAGTGTATATACCCTCATTAGCATAAATGCTGAGGGTATAATGATACAGATTTGGATCGAACGTCTACCTTTAGTTTTGGGAGACTGGATGGTTGTTTGGCAGGTCTAGAATTCGTGTAGACTCTGCGGAGTTTGGCGTACATGAAGTTTCGGTGGCTATGTTTGCCCTGACCAAGTAGAAGTAAAGTAGTTGTTGACGATTTGTAGGTAATCGGGAAATCGATACGATGAACACCGTGTACTTGGGTTTGGGTGTAGATCAGCATTCGGCACACAACAATAACAATTTGAGCGAACACTGTTTTCAGTGCATGGTTTTTCAATTAGTGAGTGGAGAGTGAAGCTCTCTTTGCTTGCTCGCGAGTAAAGAAGTGCCGCATTCTGGTGTAGATGAACGGCAACACGTTGTATTTTGGTTCGGTAGTAGATGATCAAGGACAAAACATATTCATCGTGCGGATGTAGATGATCGGGAAAATGATGTATTTGGCGTTTGGGTGTAGATGATCGAGAACACTACGTATTCTGCGACAAAACACGATGTATTTGGCATTTGGGTGTAGATGATGGAGAAGGAGAAGACGATCGACACGACGATGTATTCGCCGTTCGGGCGTGGATGATCGGAAACTGTTAGTGCAAGGGCTGCGATCTAGTCTCTACCATACGCTACTAGTTTATATATAGTGGACCGAGATCCGATGTCACTGAAACAGTGACCTGAAAGCCCATTGGAACGGAGAACAGAATTCGCTGTGTGTTCGTGTTAACAACCACATCTTAATAGGAAGCCTTTTTAAAAAATGTCCCCTACTTTATGACACCTAAGTGCAATGCTAACTCCACGCCGTAGGATCATGATCAACAGCTGCAATACTTATATTGGTTTTAACAGGCCTACAAGAATTAGTTTCAGTGAAATTGTCAAAGAGATCCTCGAACAGCGCTTAAACTGCACTAATACTTTAAACATTATTTAAGCTTGAGAGACATAATAACACGATGATCAAGGGTGTAGCAATGCCAGTTTATTGTTGAAATAAATATCACACAGACTATCTTCAGTATAGTTGTCCGATATAGTCGAACTTCGAACATAATTTAAGTTTGAGAGATATATTACGGCGAATACGGGTGGCCTTACAATGACCTTACTGTTAGGCTACCCGTATCCACCAGAAATTTGAGTTGGTCTATAGCTTTCCGGTAGCATGGAATTGCCCGCGAAAAATATATATCGACGTAATCAGGGTTACAAGGAGTAACTTCGGTGAACACTTCAAAACGATACTAAAACAGTCCTTGAACTGCACCTATGCGAAAATTTTGAACTTTTATGTGGGAGGTGCTCGACGGAGTTTTTCGATGTAGATCCTTTTGGTACTTGCCCACGGAAAAAAATTGTGGTTGTAATAAGGACCTTAGGGATTAGCGTCGGTAAAATTTTCAAAAGGATTCTCAAACAGCCATTTAATTTCACTTAATAAAAATAATTTGAAGTTTTGTATGGTTCGTAGCCGAGTGATTGATTCGATATAATCCATCTTCATCGTAAGCTAAGTTTGGAAGATAATGTTCGGACAAAATTGGTTACTCCATTCCAGAGTAATAATATAGGTGAATGGAGTTATGGGTAGATGGATTTAAACGGATTTTAGTTTAACATATTGCACATTTACTCAAAGAGTGCAACACCTCAAAAAATTCAGTACGGAGGAAAACGCTTTCAAAGTTGCCGATTAACATTTGACTTCCCAACTTAAAAAGGTTATTACACAAAAAATAAAATAATCACTTGGACTATCTTTTGTAAAGAGATCGGTGCCAAATTTCTGGGCAAGATTATTGATTTAAAATGTTTTAGTGCTTAATAAACTATAATTTTGGGAAAATATGTTATATTTACGTGGGACTTTTGGTATTGAAAGCGGGCTATGTAGGTCCACGCTTTCGTATAGCCCCCATACAAAATGACGCGTGACGCGTCGTCGTGTCGTGTTGATATAGCCCCCATAATACGATATCTCCCGATTTTCGATATTTTGAAGGTTTTAGCCTCATTATCACACCGAGATGGCTGAAATTTGGTATTTAGTCTTTTTTAGGCGTATAAAACTTTCCCCCAGAAATTTGTAGGTGTAGGTCCAAGCCATCATATAGACCCCATACCTTCCGAATTTTGGTATTTTGAAGGTTGTGGCCACATTAGTCCACCGAAATGGCTGAAATTTGTGGTGGAGGGTATAAAAAGTTCGGCCCGACCGAACTTAACGCTTTTCTTACTTGTTTTTTTTTTGAAATTGCTAACTCCGGAATCGCATTTTGTGAGTTATGAAAATCATGATTTAAGTACATTTCTGATCGTTGCCCTATGTGACTATAAGGCTGTAGAGGGATGATGGACACTAGAATGTTTACTTTATTCTTTATGCTCTACTCATAAGTGAAATTTTTATGCGAAGTTGCTGTCAGTTTTGTAATAAGTTTTCTTTATTATTGAAAAATGTCACACACCTCTTGTTTTTTACAATTGAAATACTCCTGATTTTAATATGTCCTATTGAAGTGAAATCAATGTCAAATGCATGACTGATACGCATACAATAGGAATTTCACTGCAAACCTTAACAATAGGTTGTCATTAATGTCATAGAAATTTAATAACTAAAAAACTGATTATCATTTAATTGAAGACATAAGAAGTGTGTAATCCTATAACTCCAGCGGTAAAATACAACCAACATAACAATGGCGACAATTTTATTGAAATCACAACAACTGAAAACCTTGAAAAAAAACGAAGATTATCAATTATGTGTAATTAACTGAAAATAATTAAAAAATCACCAAGGTATATATAAATAAATGAAATATTCATAGATGACATTAACTGCAGCAACTAACCAGACAACCAATTGACTACAGATTTCAAATGTGAAATATAAACAACAGCAACAACAAAAACAACAATGTGGATGGAAAAATAAATTAAAAACCAAAAATGCATAGCTGTAAACACAAATCACACACACAGTCATCTGGTTAATTTATAAAACCACTAATGAACATTATTAAAATATTTATTAATTAAACTATTAATAATAATAATTATTAATATAATATTAAGTAAATATGTATGAAGTATTTATAAATATATATAAACAACAACAACAACAAAAATCTCTGACAAATTTAAAATACAGAAATTAAATAACAGAAAATACGATAAAAATAAATATATATAAAATAAAACAATATAAACACGAATGCATATTTAAAACTAAATAACAACAACAAAAAAACCATGCAAAAAAATAGAAAAATAAAAATTAAAAATTATTATGAAAATAATTATTATGTAATAGTAACGGTAATAATTATACATAAATACATATGATACACAATAACTGTATTAATGAACATAATTAAAATCCACGACAAACAAAGCAACAAAAAACAAAAACATACTGCAAAACACCCCTAACATTGACAAAAATTATATTATATTTAATTATAAATGTGTAAGTATAAAATTCAAAATATTAAATTAAAACCATAAACCACAACTAACAACCAAATAACAAAAACCAACAACAACAATATTGTGAAATAATGATAAAAACTGATTTAAAAATAAATAAATTCCCAAAGGAAAAACATTAGATGTAACAAAAAAACATGTCATGTGATGTTTAATTTTAACAGGAAATGGTAATCGGGTAAGTATGAAGGGTACATTTCATAACATATACCACAGTTCATCTGAATAGTGCAACTTTATTTCAGTTAGACAATGATGGACTGCATGTTCCTAATTACATGACTTCATTTTTGCAGCTCAGTTTCACTTTTGGTATTTGTAGATTTGTATACACTAAGCCTCTAAGCATAAGCTTATACGGTCGACATTGACAAAATGACCGGATCAGTAAATGCAGTAACTGTTAACTTTAAAAAGGTCTGGCAGTAAATGGCGACAAGACCAAATTGATGGTATCGGCGCGTAATGCGTCCATAGAAATCCGACCAACCGTGAAAGTTGGCACTTATAATTTTGAGGTAGTTAAAGACTTCGTCTAACTCGGCTCCGCACTGAAATAAAAAGAGAACGATTAAAAAGTAGCAGTCGTCTTTGCCGACCGAGATATACCCTCAGCCTGTGTGAATTGAAACTATCATCTATTGACAATATCAAAAACCGGATACAAAAAAAAAACCATTGTTCCACAACATCCCATACGGGACAAGGGAGACTTCTCTCATACCAATGTGTGCACCCCGATTTATATTTAGCTTAATGATATGGGACCTACTGTTTATTGCCGAACGGCGTGTCTTAAGACACCACTTGTGTAGATGTTTTTTAAGGCTGAAGTACTCAGGAAATGTCGCCAACATTACTGAGGGGTATTTACCGGCTACACAGATTTCAAAAGTATGAACTTGCCGATAAAAAATATATTTGGTTTGAAGTTTAAAAGTGTTGGGGAGGATGTACTTGAAGGAATGGGCCGACGTAGTCCATTTTGGAAGTGCATCTCATTCCTTTCGACACATATTTTGCCCACCTGTCATTTCTGTTGGTCACGGTATAACATAAAGCTTTTGGACCACTATGGCAGAAAGCATGGACTTGCCCACGAAAAGCAAAATATCACCGAAAACCGGACCACTCCATATCGACACCTCCAAATAATAGTATGCTAAGTCTAAAAAGTGATTTTTGCAGGAGAAGCTCTCGAAGTGTGGAAATTTTTTTGAACTTCAGTACTATGCTAAGCCAATATTTGTTTATAACTTCTGTTCGGATTGACCGATCATTACCAAAATTTGACAGAATTTAAGTTAAAGGACGTTCGACACCTCCAAATAATAGTTTGCTAATTCTGAACAGTGAGTTTTGCAGGACAAGCTCTAAAAGTTTGGAAATTTCTTTGACCTTCAGTACTATGCTAAGTAAATTTTTGTTTATAACTTCTGTTCGGATTGTCCGATTATTACCAAAATTTGACAGAATTTAAGTTAAAGGACGTTAAATATAAAAATTTAAAGAACTTGAAAACAAGCTAAGTCGACTTAGCATACTATTGTTTGGAGGCGTCGATATGGTCCTGTATATATCGGTATATATTTCCAAAGAATCTTCGAACAGATACCGGAAATTACGCATCGATAGTGCCCACCTTCTACCTTAAACAAAGTTTGGAAAAAATATTACCAAAGCCGAATTTCGGACCGAATCTATTCATGGTACCGTATGGGGTTCTTATAGCTATGGGACTATTTTCTCAGGAAGTGTGGAGGTGCCCCTGACAAAAACTTGTATTGTCGTATTGACTGTAACGAAAGCAAGTTGTTACAACAAAGATTAAATGTATTCGAGAGAAGGCTTGAAACTGTATTTTTTAGAAATTTTTTGTGGTAGGTATCCGAAGTCGTTGACATACACTCCGATTCATCTGAATAGAACCAACCAATATTTGCCTACAAATACCGTTATATCTGACGATAGGAGAGGAATTGTAAATTATATTTTTGTGGACATGTAGAGTATATAGTAGCCGATATTTTTAATACCTAACATGTTTCACATATACGTTAAAACGTTACATTTATTTGTAGGCAAATATTGGTTGGTTCTATTCAGATGAACCGCAGTGTATATAGTACATATTCGAACCTAATCTATGTCTCGTAGAAATATACGCTGCTTAAAGTACGGACCAAATCAAATACCCCCTTCGGGGGAATCGTGCTCTTTATTTTTGTGAAAAGTTTTGATCTTTTCTGGGGGAGGTACCTGAAGGAGTGGACCGATATGACTTATCTTCGAAAATAATTTAAGCTTGGACAAAATATTACAAAGGCCAAATGTTGGACCTTATCGGCAGATCCGTTCGAGAGCTATCATGCGCTTTAACCACTACACACGGCGTCAAAGAGGTTTTTTTGCCCCTTTCAGTCTATTTTCTCAGGAAGTGTGGACTTGCCCCTTGAAACACTTTTACCGTCGTAATTGAGGCAGCGATTGCAAGTTGTTTCAACAACAATCAAAGTGATTTGAGAGCAGGTCTTAAAGTAAACTTATCCGAAATTTTGTGTGGGAGGTACCCGAAGGAGTGGACAAATATAGTCCATATTCAAACCTGATCTACATTTGATAGTTATATTAGGATGTGTAAGCTATGGACCAAATCGGTCACTTCCTTCAAGAGTTATCGTGCGCAATTTTTCCGAAAACTTTTGTGGGGAGGTACCTGAAGGAGTGGACCGATATGGCTTATCTTCGAACTTAAACTAAGTTTGGACAAAATATTACGAAGTCCAAATGTTGGGCCGAATCGGCAGATCCGTTCGAGAGTTATCTTGCGCTCCAACAACTACACACGGTGGAATTATCAGTGTACATATGTCCTCGGGTCCCTATATCCCCCGTAGAAGCGTAAATCCTGATTTTCGGCATTTTGAAGGTTTTACCGAAATATCGGAAATTTGGTATTAAGTCTTCTTTGATTCTAAAAATTTTCCGCCAGAAATTTGTAGGTATAGATCGACGTATTGATATAGCCACCCATGGAACGGTACCTTCCGAATTTCGGTATTTTGAAGGTTAGCCACATTGTTTTGCCGTACTAATTGTTGCATTTTACTTCAATACAACTCGTGGTGGTAGGTATAACAAGTTCGGCCTAGCCGAACTTAACGCCGTTCTTCCTTGTTGCGAACTGTTGTTATTCAATGCTAGCGAGGACTATGAAGATACCGCAGATCCAATCCCAGAAGATGGTATGAATGTATACCGCCCGGCCCCGATGGGGTACATACATCAATAAACCGGCTGAAGAATAATAAGGCAGCTATTCATAACCGGACGGAAACGGTGATAAGATGTGTGCATGAGCTAGTTATCACCACCAGCAAGGAAGAACGCGTACCCGACGATTGGAACCTAAGAATCCTGTGTCCCGTCCACAAGAAAGGAGATAAGGAATGTGTGATCTTACAATAAGAGGCATAAAAATTCTTCTTATGGTCAACGAAATATTTGGGTTATACCAATGCAGCTATAGAACTGTTAAATCTACCATTGATTAAATATTTTCCAAATCCTGGAAAACTCTTGAGATTCTGATAAACATTTACCATATTTTTGTAGCAGTCGTTGCTGCCCCTTACATTCAAAGATATTTCACGCCATGTCTGAGTTTGGTATCGCCGCAAACCTCATTCAGCTTTGTAAGATGACTCTAACTGATACCCGTTTTTTACTTAAAATAAGAAAGAACCTCCCTGAACAGCTCGTTACCAACATGGCGTTCCTTTCGTGCCATCTCTTCAACATCCTGATAAAGTGCAAACGTCAAATAAAGACACAATATACACCAATAGCTACATGTTATTTGCTTATGCTAACAATATTTATATCATGAGTCACCGACGTAGGCAGGGGGGAGGACCCGGGGAAAACTTTCCATCTGCAATCTGTCAGTATAATTCATATAGCCCCCATCGAACGGTGTTCTCAATATTCCACCGAAGTTGCTGAAATTTAGTGATAGCTTGGGGTATTCTACTTTCCATCTGAAATTTGTCGGTATAGGTCCCGATTCTCGCTGCATTGAAGGTTATGTCCTCAATATCCCACCGAAATGGCTGAAATTTGATATTAAGTCTTCATTGTGGGTATACAACTCTTCACCTGAAACTGGTCGGTATAGGTCCACGCATTCATATAGAACAGTACCTCCCAATTTTCTGTATTTTGAAAGTTGTGGCCTCAATATCACACCGAAATGGCTGAAAATTGGTGTTTGGTCTACGTTAAGGCAATAAGACATTCCACCAAAAAGAATTCGGTATAGGTCTCATATTTCTCTCTTATTCAGATTGGGCTCAGAATCGTTTTTTCTTGATTAAAACTCTGTAACTTTTGAACGGACAGATACATATGTACATACATATACATATTTTCATTTCCTCTTTTTTTTTTTTTTTTTTTTGTTAGACACATGACATGACATAATCATAATCAGTTTTCCAATGCATTAAAAACCTTCAGAGGAATTCAAGCTCTGCAATCAAATGAATTCATTGGATCCCTAGTCAGTGCTATACGGCGCATGATCATCAATTCCACGTGTGAGAGCTCACATTGTCATGATGCAAAACGATTCGATTTCTCTTGTTCATTTTTCGAATGTCTCAGGAGACTTCAGGCAAACAAATTGTAGTGCAACACTCAGAATTAACCGTCCTACAAATCTCAAGCCGTATAGTAGCCGCACGGTCAGTTTTGCCGAAGAAACAGCGGACCATTTGCTTCGAAGGTCTTCTTCCATGATTTTCGTTGGATTTGGTTAGCTTTCGAAGACCCAAACGGTCGATTCCTGTTTTCTATCGGGCTCCTAAGCATAAATCTAAAATACGTCGTCTGTGACGTTCATACAAATGTCGTTTGAAGCACCGCTATCGTTTTTATACACAATTTTTTTGCACAAATCCACAAGAGCCTTTTTTGAGCGATTGACCAATTATGCTGGATCCAGCGGATGAAATGTCCGAGGATGCCTCTATCTAACAGTATATAACATGGCGATCTTGCATTATCCGTTCACGCACGTCTTTATTTTTTCTGGCACAACGTCCGATTCTGGGCGACCCTCATGACCTTCGTTTTTTGAGGCGAGTGTCAAATTATGCCTGGCCAGAAGGTTTTTTAGTGCCCCTCGTATATCAGCAAAGTAGCCTACGTATGAAAAAAGAGCTACTGACCCTTCCCCTGATGCGAATTGCGATCATGTGTCTGCTAGGTAACGGTCCTACTCCCTAATATATAGTGGGTTTTTTGTAGAGAACCACAGCCTCCTTTCATGCTACAAATTGTCTGTATCATGACAGAGAAATTCTCAGTTCTGGCATTATTGCAAATTAATTTCCCAATTGTATTTTTATACATTTATTGCCGCAAAGTTAAAAATTTTTTTATTTTTTTATTATTAATATTAATATAGGTGAAGGCGAAGGCACCCACAGCCTCCTGACGTATAATGGAATATGAATTTTCCGGCCAGGCAACATAACATTTTTAATGGTGGCAAAATACCCCTCAGTAATGTTGGCGACATTTCCTGCGTATTTTTGAACCATGAACAACTTCTTTACAAGTGGAGTTTTAGAACACGGTAGAATACACAAATTATTTCCTAAAATAAGTTTATTTCCTGAACAAAAGAATTTAGATGTGCTAGTAGCTAATTGCAGGGGTAGTGGTGTAGGGTATCACATGGTCGGCCCAGTCCGACTATAGCATTTGCTTACTTGTATTTTCATATGTTTCATCAGAATATGAGTATTTTTGAGTTTTTCATCTGTTCTAACTATTTAAACAATGTCAAACACCAATAAACAAATCATAAAAATACAAAAAGAAATTAAAACACATTGCATTTTTTCAAAAAATTTAATTTTTTTCAAAATTAAAAAAAATCCTCCTTGGGTTTTCATAAAACTCATTTAACTCTTTTAAAACCTGTAGTGCGATTCTGTAACTTTTTTTAATAACGAACCGACATCGGTAGTTAACGAAAATATTCGGTGGAGTTAACGAATGTCGTATTCTGTAACTTTATGTTACCGATTGTAGAAATCGTTAACTCATACCGACGAATATCGATTGGAAGGAAATGTCAAATATTATATTTTAATATTAATTAAAATATACATATTTTGAAGCTGAAAACATTATTTCGTCGCGAATACAAAACATGAAGCGTTTAAGAAGGAAACAATTCCGAATTTTGGAGGAATGTGGCTCAAATGTGTGTCTTTTGGATGGCTACGGATGCCAGTAATGAAGCATTTCTTAAGATGTTTTTATTGTGTGTGTGATTTAAATGTAATAAAAGTGATAAAACCACCATTAATCTTTTTAAAAGCGCAGTTGTATTTTTTATTTAAAAGTTGGGATCATATTTTGGGTTGTGGCGCTCTGTATCAAAATTCAGCTGTGATATTTGACATGACTTAAGCCCCTTCAGTGATCGTGGATCCACGTTACCGTCATTTGAGTTTTATATTCACACATTCAATTCACGCCCACATTAAAAGAAATTTCTCATAGCGGAGAGTATGAAAAGTTCGAAAATCCAAGCTTATACGCCATGTTTAGCATTCTGATTGTTAGTGATGCTGGGTTTAAATCTATGAGATTATCACAGAAGAAAGTAGGTTATAGTAATACTCTTCACGTGTCACGTACTATTTTATTCACGTCACGCGCCTCCTAGAAAGATAGTGTTAAGGACATTGGTATAGGTCTTTCATAGCAGTACCACACTTGAGTTCTTTTGAAGCATTAGCTAACGTTTTTCCTCTTTAATAAGTAAAACAAAGGTTAGCGCAGTCTTCATACGTAGGGTAGTAGCATGTGGCAGCTTCGCCAATGTTGCGCCTTCGTCAGCGCTGATTTAATTGATGCTACATGTAGATCTTCCAAGGGAAAGTTATGAGTTAATCGAAGATCTACAACTTTCTCTTTGGTGATCTTTATGCTGCTTCAATAAAATCGGCGCCGGCGAAAGCACAACAGTGGCGAAGCTTCCCCCTGTTATCCTACATAGTTAACCCTTATGTAAATGCCTTAAAAAGATTTTTCTCAATAAGGCGGAATTTACCTTGTGTACCGTCTTTATTGACATAGCATATGTTCATATAAAACGCCGTTGTTAAAAGAATTCAGCAAAATATTGCAATAATTTACTGTCGTTAAGACTTAACAACTACTTTTTTTTGGTTGTTAACTTAACAATAATTTTCGGTAATTAACGACAAAATTTACCGACAAAAATTGTTAAAATTGGTTACAGAATAGCACTTACCGAAAATTATCGTTAACTACCGACATTCGTCGTTAATTCTGTCGTTAAGGAGTTACAGAATCGCACTACTGATATATTAAAAATGTTCCATTTTTGTAAAAAAGCTAAAAAAAAGCTATGGGAAACGTTAAAACATACATTTTTACCCATATAATAAAAAAATAAAAAAATTGTTAAACGGACGGAGCGGGAAGTTGCTGAAAGAGAACACTCTCGAGCATCATTCTGTGAAAACGGAACTTTTTTGCAAGCTGTTCCCCAAAAGTACTAGTCCACTAAATTTGGAATTTTACTAAAATTTAGTACCTGAGGAGAAATAAAATAGCTGACTACGTATAAACGCTACGGTAATTTATTGAAACAGTTCTTAAATACAACAATCCTACCTACCTAACAAAGAAACAAAGAACACAATATCTGTTATAGTTCCAGAGAAATAGCTATTTCTTTCTTCAGAAATTTGCAAAAATTACATATTTTCCAAAATTGCGACAAAAACGTTCCCTTTAGGAGCACGCCACACACCTTCCAATATTTTGACCTATTTTTTTTTCTTATTTCTTTAGTTTCAATATGTTTACCATCTTATCCCATATAGAAATTAACAATCGGTGACGACAAAAAACATAAAAACAGGAATGTCACACATTTAAATCCCAAAATGCGTCGATATACTCCTCAAGAAATATGGAAGGGACACACAGAAAAGGTGTAGGTGTCATTGTTAGCAAACATGTTGCTGGTTCTGTTGCTGGATTTGTTTCAATGTCCGACAGGACTATGATGGTCAAAATAAAAGGAAAACCACTTAACTTAAACATTATTCAAGTTTACGCTCCCACATGTGATGGAAACACAGACGAGGTGGAAAAATTCTACGATGAAATTAATAAGCTGCTAAAAATGACGAAATCACATGAAATCACAATAATCCAAGGTGACTTCAACGCCAAAGTAGGAAGCCAAGAGGTATGCAGAGTTACAGGAAGATTTGGTCTCGGCGAACGAAATGAAAGAGGTGACAGATTAATTCAATTCTGTCAAGAAAATGGATTTACTATCGCCAATACATTATTCCAAGTACATCCTAGAAGGCTTAATACGTGGAAATCGCCGCAGGATAACAGAAATAATATAGTGCGTAATCAAATAGACTATATTATGATTAATAAAAGATATGGGACCTGCGTAACTAAATGCTCAACATATCCAGGAGCAGATGTGCCATCGGATCACAACCTTCTGATGCTGAACATTCGTACAAAACTTGCAACAATTCAAAAAAAGAAGAAACGGCTCCGAAATAATTGTGAAAAACTTAATGATCCAATGATTAAAAACCAAGTGAAGGATAACTTAAATAAGGAACTTGAGAGAATCGACTTGAACGATGTGGAAACTCTTTGGCATAATGTGAAAGGTACAATATACAAAATAACAGAAAACTCGCTTGGAAACTGTACTAGAGAAAATAATGAAGAATGGATGACGGATGAAATTTTACAGCTTCGAGCAGAACGCAGTGAATTTAGAAATGTGGATTATGAGAAATACTGGGAAGTCAACAAAGAAATTCGAGAAGCAACCCGTGCTGCAAAAAATACTCTTATTAATAGAAAATGTCGTGAAATTGAGCATCTACAAAGTTTACATGATGATTTAAATCTTCATAAAAAATTGAAAGAAGCGGCCGGAATTTATAGAAAATCCACCACAACCACGCTTTTAGATGATAACAACCAGCCAATTTTTGAGATGGAACAAACAAAAAACCATTGGCAAGAATACATTAAAGAATTATTTACTGATGAAAGCAGATCGTGCAATGAAAACGTTAACATGGATATTGCTGGAAATCCAATAACGGAGTCTGAAGTAGAACAAGCAATTATAACACTAAAGGACAAGAAATCGAAAGGACCTGATCAAATCCCGTCCGAAATGTTGAAACTAGTAGATGGACGCAATATACCAATAATAGTAAAACTTTTTAATTATGTGTATGACACTGGTCAATACCCACATGACTGGCTACTATCGACCTTTGTAGCGATACCAAAGAAGACTAATGCAAAGAAATGCAGTGAGTACATACTCATTAGCCTTATGTGCCACATTCTAAAAATATTTCTTAGAATAATACACACAATAATATATCCTGCATGTGAAAAAGCTATGGGAGACTCACAGTTTGGGTTCAAAGAAGGCATGGGGACGAGAGAAGCTTTGCTGTCCATGCTGATACTGGTGCAGAAATGCAGAGATGTCCAAAAAGATGCTTTCCTCTGCTTCATAGATTACGAAAAGGCGTTTGACACCGTTCAGCACGACAAGTTAATCAAAATAATGAAGGACATTGGAGTTGGGGAAAAAGAAATAAGATGCATAAAAAACTTGTATTGGAATCAAAAAGCTCGGATGGAGATAAACAGTGAACCAACAGACGAAATTGAAATTTCAAGAGGAGTGAGACAGGGATGCATATTGTCCCCTTTGCTGTTCAACATTTATTCCCAGAAAATATTTAAGGAAGCCATTGAAAGCGAACGAATAGGAATAAAAGTACAAGGTATAATAATCAACAACATACGCTATGCAGATGACACTGCAATAATAGCTGCCAGCATATCTGGTCTACAAAAGCTCATAGACAAAGTTACTTGTGTGAGCGAAATGCATGGCATAAAAATAAACATAAAAAAAACCAAATACATGGTTGTGAGTAGGAAGAACGATCAATACAACACCAACCTAAAAATTAAAAATAATAATATTGAACGAGTCACAAATTTTACATATCTTGGGGTATTATTAAACGAAAAATGGGATTCGTCAAACGAAATTAAACGACGTATAGAGATGGCCAGAGATGCCTTTTTCAAGTATAAACAAGTATTAACAAACCACGACATAAGCCTCTCAACAAAAGCCAGATTTGTGAAATGCTATATATGGTCTGTACTACTCTACGCAGTTGAGACGTGGACCATAAAAATTACCGATGAGAAAAAGCTTGAATCCTTCGAAATATGGGTCTATCGAAGGATTTTAAAGATACCCTGGACCGACCATGTATCAAACCAGGACGTTCTAAGAAGAATGGGATTAGAAAGACAACTGCTGCAACATGCCAAATCTCGAAAAATTGCATACCTAGGACATCTCATGAGAAATGACAAATATAAGTTTCTGCAAACCATTATAAAAGGTAAAATAGAAGGAAAAAGAGGAAGAGGTAGAAGAGAACTGAACTGGCTGAAAAATATCCAAGACTGGACAGGCTGTCAAGATGAAGGAAATGTGATTTCGGCTGCAAGAAATAGAGAGCTGTTTATGCCTGAATAATCATTATAATATAAATAGGAACTTATATTAACACATTTATAATTCTATTGTATGATCGCTTATATCCGGATAACGGATTTGCAAATAAAGAAGAAGACGACAAAAAATTGGGGTTTTGGTCAAGAAAATCGATTTCTGAACCACTGTGCTCTGTCGAAATTCTCCATAACGTTGCCGAAGAATTACTACGTTATAGAGAAAATTCGGTATACAAATACTACATTATGTGGGAATACATATTTATGTTTTATAAAACAAATTTCGTTATAAATTTGTTTTAGATTCGATTCAAAACCTAATCTGGTAATTTTTGTCTATTTGTTTTTTTAATTATTATGATTGGCCTCATGGCTTATCTGTTTTATACAATGGCTTCGCTTAAGAGAAAGGCGTCTTAACATTTTTAAAAATAATAATGACATTCACCCACATGGCACCATAATATAGTACTTCAAGCTGATTGCACGGTCCTCTAAAAATAATGTACCCAAATCATTTTTTTGCAAAATCTAAGAGAATTTCTGTATTCACATACCACCAGCCTTATAATGTGCCTTTCTTAAAGTTGGGTACATGTCGTTATTGTTATTAGTGCCACTTTACATGTTCCTTCTAATTTCTATTTATTTTTTCGTTTTCCTTTTGAAAATAAAACACAAGAACGTTTTTAAAAACACATTATTTGTATATTGTTACACATATGATCACATACATTGAAATAAAATAAAATTTAATCCAGAAACACTTATTTAAAATTTAACCAATACAAAATTTCCTATTACCACACCTCACGGCAACGACCACGACTATCGGGTAAATAACCAGGTTGACATGGAAAATCGATCATTGCCACTGGACTAGCTTTGTGATATGTAGCCGCTTTCTCTGCTTGGTATTCTTGATCGACAAGTTCTTCATTAAATTCCACACAATAGAATCCCTTGCGTATGCTTTTCTTTTGTTGGTTACAAGTCAAACCATCAACGCAAGTTTTCAGACAAGGTTTGGGTAGTTCGGCATTTAGTAACTTCTTTTTACACTTGAACTGATACTCGCAACCGGGTTCAAGTTCGGGTATATTATTTGCAATAATATATCCTGGTTTGTGGGGTGCTAATGTTGTGGTCTGAGTATCGGGCACAGATGTTGTTGTTGTGTCACAATTTGCTAGGGCCGCAAGTACAGCTAAACTCAAGATAAACAAAAGTGTTGCCTTCGACATTGTAATTTGTGTGCTTCTCATGTGTGACTTGAGTGTTCCGTTGAATGCCAGCAACTAGACTAGATTAGAATTTAAAAATTTTTAGTTTCGAGTATACGAGTAATTTCCCGTTTTACTTCTTATAAAAATATTGAGTGTGTTTTTCATTTTGAGATAACCTTTTGAACTGCATTTTTTGTTTTGTCTCTTCTCTTGTTGGGTAATTAGATGAGTATATGCACGCGAACATACATACAAATGTATACATACATACATATATTTATGTACAAACAGATTTTTTAAATATCAAAATCATTTTTCTAGAATGCACAAAAATTAAGGGGGATTTCTTTTTTGTATAGGGAAATTTTGACTGCTATCTGTAATATTTAAATAGAATTTCTAATATTAGCTGCATAATATTTCCCATAATACATAATTCATCTGAAAATCAATTTAAAAACACCTTGTAGTATTTATTTAACAAAGTTTATATTTATTTAAATTTAATTTGTCGATTTAGAGGTGACACACTGAAAAAAATTGGGGCAGGTGCCATTTATTTTATTCTATTAAAAAACGCTAAAAATATGAAAATTGAAAACAGCGTTTGTTTTGGCCATTATATTGCATACGATTAGACATAAGTAAATTAGAGACGGGTTTATTAATATAATTCTAAGGGTAATTTATATAATTCCAAGGTGGGTCACATCCAATTTCCCATACAATCGACGCAACGAGTCTTTGGCACCTCTAAAATATCCAATACCACACAAAATTTGGTGAACATAACAATGAGAGTTGCTCGATTTTATTTGTGACACTTTTAAAAACTATATCCCGTAGTTTTTATCGCCTATAAATAACACTGTGATACAAAATTTAAAAAAAAAGAAGTAAAAACAGTTTAGTTCGGCCGGGCCTAACTTTTTATACCCTCCACCATAAAATATTCTGACATTAAATATGGAATATTATTTTCTTTCCTGTCCACAATTTTAGGTGGAAATATTTTGTGACCACGGATACATAAAATGCATCTAAAAATGTGTTCAATCGGGCGGCACATTTATATGGGGGCTATATCAAAGTATAGACCATTGTTGAAAATTTTTGGTGTAGAAGTTTTGTGGCCACTGAGAACCTCAAATGTCGAATCGCAGATAGTTCGGTTAACAAATGTAGCTGTACTCATCAAAAACCCTAAAATCGGGTAGTAAATAATACATCTAAAAATATCTTGAATCGGGTGGCAAATTTATATGGGCTATATCAAAACATAGACCATAATAACTTTAGGGGAAGAAGTTTCGTGACCATTGGGAAACTCAAACGTCAAATTACAGATAGCTCTGTGAAAACATATAGTTGGAATTGTCAAAATACCTAAAATCGGAAGGTGCGTTATATAGAGCTATAGAAAAGCATGGATCTATGTTGACAATTGTTGGTCAAATATCAAACTACAGGTAATTGGGTCAAAAAATGTGGATAGAATCCCCAAAAAAACATAACATCGGGAGGTAATCTTATATGGGGACTTATACCAAAAACATAGACCTGCACTGACAATTTTCTGTGGAGAGGCGTTATGACCGTTAGGAAGCTCATACGAAAAATTACCGCTAGTTTGATTAAAAATTAAAACTAAAATCCCCAGAATGCCAAAAATTGGGAGAAGCCGTTATAAGAGGGCTATAACAAAACAGGGACCTATCGTGACCATTTTTGGTGGGGACGTCTTGTCACCACTTGGAACCTCAAATGTCAAATTAAATATAGTTCGATCAAAAAATGTAGCTAAAATCCTCAAAATATCAAAAATCGGGAGGACCTATGTTGACAATTTTTGGTGGTGATGGTTTTTGGGAACATCAAATGTAATTCGGTCAAAAAGTGTAGATAAAATTCTAATAATACCGAAAATCGGGAGGTACTGTTATATGGGGGCTAACCAAAATTTGGACTTATGTTGAAAATTTTTGGTGGAGATGTTTTTGGACCACAGGTAATTCCTTTAATAATTCCTTTAAAAAAGTAGCTGTGTTGGCATCAATGTAGAAAAATGGGTAAAAATGGATTGAAGCCAACAAGTTTTACATTTTATAGACCTATGCCCAATAGAGTTGGACAATCTCGTTCAATTGAACGATCCGGATCACTGTCCTCGTTCAAAAAACCAACGTGTGAAATTAAGTATACGCAGTTTTGTCAAAGAAATTACCGGTGTCCATTGAACGAGATAGTGATCCGGATCTTTGAATTGAACGAGATTGCCCAACTCTAATGCCCAAAGGAAGAATCACGGAATACTCCATGGGCAACATAATACTAGTGTATGATTTTCAGATATATATGGCGAAACCAAAAATGTTTTACAATCGATGAATCCGAGTTTCACCCATTCAGAATTCGCGAACTGTTAACATATTATATATAGTATGATATACATTCTTTAAAATTAAGTGTTTTAGGAGGAATCCCATAAGGTCGAACATTAAAATTAATTTACGTGGAAGCTGTGTTGGCATCTATGTAGAAAAATAGGTAAAAATGGGTTGAAGCCAACAAGTTTTTTATGCTCCCTTCCGATTTCTGGCTTAACCTTACATTTTATTGGCATATGCCCAAACAAAGACTCAAAGAATCATTCATGGGCAATATGATACTAGTGTATCATTTTTCGATATATCCACTGCATCCACCTAATATTTATGCTGACATTTTGAAGCCGGAATTTCGGGGTTTTTTGAATTGTTTTAATAATTCGGACGCGCAACAAGATAATATTCAAAACTGATAATAGTATTATAAAACTCGTGATTTGACGTCGTTTAATGCATATCTCATGAGTGTGCTCCTTACAGCATCCTTGTAATTGGTGTCTAAAGGCCAATATTTGATGCGTGAATTTTTTTAAATAACCTATTTTTTGCGTTTAAAATGTACAAGTGCCATTCAATTTCCTTTGAAACCCGCGTGAATTAAGTTTTTTTACGCGACGGATCTAATGAGCCCATCCGCGATCGAATCCATCAACTAAAACCGCGGATATACATACCCTGAAAATCGGAAAATCAGCAAAAATTTATTTTGACAAATCCGCGTACCAAACCGCGATTTAATTTAAAAATTTTTACGTAAATGGAATCCTTTATACACGATTATAATATTTGCGAAAACGCGTGTCATAAATTACAGAGATACGCGACTAATATGGGTCTTTTACGCAAAATAGAATGTGGAGCCACATCCGCGGTTCTTGAAGAATCTATTAGAAATAGGTGTATATTGACGTATTTTTGATGGGCGCTAATGAAACCGGATGGGCATCAAAATCGTATGCACATTACGCGACTTTTACCCATTTTAAGGCTTTTGGCATTGTGAGCTGCAACTTACGGCACACAATGGTCGCTGAGTGAAACATCGAAATATGCATAGATATTGATCAGATGCGCATCAACCGACTTTAACTAATTCCCGAATAACAGGCTTTTTAATTTTCATATTTTTTTAATGATTGTAATTTCAATATTCAATATTCTTATAAGTTATCACAATAAGCAGTGCAGCTTTCGCGATGGTAAACGATATTTCTTGATGAAGATTTAGCAGTACACATTAATTATTGTATGGGATTTTAGCGAAATAGTTGGATAACTCCCAAATATTTCTTTCTAATTTTTCTAATCGAACCAAAAAATATATTTGAAATAGTATCACTGAGAAGACAAATTTTGGGGCAGAGATAATTCCTTTTGGAGATGAAAGCCTTTGCAGAGTATATTAAGAATCCCAAAGTACAGATCCGCCGTGAGTCGAACTTCCGCGTTATGGATTGATGAATTTTTGCTAGAGACCCTGTAAGGCATCAGGAATTAGCGTTGTATCTTTGTTCACTGTTGTTTTAGCTTATTTTTGCGATGACATGTCTTCAGTCGAATCGAATAAGGATTATTTTCGTAAGGATGAGGATTATTTTCGTTTCTAACTCGCTTCCTTCAATGTCCTTTTCGTCCTTTATTTTAAGAGCCGCTATAAATATACCACAAGATGACGTTTTTTTAGCTACGAAATGTTCTGTCTTCAGTCAAATCGATTACCGTATCTTTTTGTAGAATATTTTATTCTTCTAATTCCATTCCTTTCATAACCCTTTCGTACTCTATTCCATGAACCGCAGTAGAAGTATCACAAGATGGGATTTATCAACATCCAAATATTCTACAAAAATGCTGCTCAGAAGATTTGAGGTACGGTTTTTTTTGCCAACTAATCAATATTTTCCCGTTTTCATAGTCCTTTTTGATGTTTACTCGGTCTTGGTTCAGAAAAAACTATGTTTGGTTTTTCTGTATATTCGACATTGGTTATTTATTGGTATGTAGACTTACGAATTGGTTATTGCTTATGTAGACATCTGGGGTGCTTTACCACAAAAAGGTCCCGTAATGAAGAAAACGTTAATAAAAAATTTGAATGGAGGACAGATCCGGTTATCTCAACTTTTGAACCGGATATTCCGAAATTAAAACCGATTCTTTAATCGGTTTTAAGTAACCGATAAGGTTTATGTACATACCAATACAAAGCTTATAGAGTTGCAAATAAAGTGAAATTAATTCGGTGATTGAAACTTTGCTAGTTGCAGTGCTAGAACAAAAACCCCGTTTTATTGAAACGATTATCGCTACGCGCAAATATGAAGACGAAAAGCTGGGGGCGAAAAATTCCTTTTGGCGATGAAAGTCGATGAAGATAATATTTCGAAGCCGGAAGGACAGTTATGCCGTAGGTCAAACTTCTCCACCTTTTCCACCATTATATGGATGGTATAATTAAATTCGTCATTCCGTTTGTAACACATCGAAATATTCATCGGTAAAGTATATATATATATTATTGATCAGGGTAAAATTCTAAGTCGATATAACCATGTCCGTCTGTCCGTCCGTCCGTCTGTTGAAATCAAGATACAGCTCACAATTTTGCGGTTAGTACGGAAGATTCTATTACTCCTAGGATGTTTGGTATTGCAAGTGGGCTATTTCGGTCCACGTTTTGATATAGCCCCCATAGAACGGTACCACCCGATTTTCGGTATTTTGAAGGTTTTAGCCTCCCGATTTTCAGTATTTTGAAGGTTGTGGTCACAATAATCCACCGAAATCGCTGAAATTTGGTACTTGGAGATATAAAACTTTCCCCCAGAAATTTGTCGGTATAGGTCCACGCGTTCATATAGCCCCCACAGAACAGTACCTCCCGATTTTCGGTATTTTGAAGGTTGTGGTCACTATAATCCACCGAAATGGCTGAAATTTGGTACTTAGTCTTCGTTGGGAATATAAAACATTCCCCCAGAAATTTGTCGGTATAGGTCCACGCTATATATAGCCCCAATAGAACGGTACCTCTCGATTTTCGGTATTTTGAAGGTTGAGGCCTCAATAATCCACCGAAATAGCTGAAATTTGGTATTTAGTCTTCGTTAGTGGTATAAAACTTTCTCCCAGAAATTTTTCGGTGCAGATTCATGTTTTAATATATCCCTCATAGAGAAGTACGATCCGAATTTCGTTATTTTTAAAGTTAGCCACATAGTTTTACCGAAATTGCTGAAGGGAAATTGTTCAGAGGACAGTTCGTTTCCCAGTCTCTCCAGTGCATTTTATGGAGAGGGCTAGACTCAAGTTGCGGCTGAGGGTTGCTCAGTGGCAATTACGGACGACCCCTCCACTGGAACATACATTCTCATCTTTGCCAGGCTTTTCAGCAGCTTTGAGCCATGACATTCTATCCTGGACAACCAAATTATGGCACGAGGTTCATTAGGATTTGCTATGCCTCAGCTGATGTCGTCCCAAGCATCGCTGAACCTTTGAGAACTCGTCCATTCATTTTATAACTTTGTTACCATATATTGTAAGGACAACTTCGTTTCTACTTCATCCCATTCCGCTGTGGTGACAGTGGACAGCTTTCCCTTCTTGTCGTTAGCCACTGTAGTAGTTAGTTGTGCTGTTGTTTCTTCCTCTTGTCTGGCTTTATGTCCTCTTGAGGGAAATTTCTGGTTTGGAGGTAGGCCAACGATCTCCGTTTTGAGAGATTTTAATTCTCTCTCGTCATCCTCAATAATTATACCCTCAGCCTTTAGGCAAGAAAGGGTATGTACACTTTGATACGAAAAATATCTGACTGTCTGGCTGGCTGGTGCGCACGATAACTCTCGAAAGGATCAACGGATCAACTTAGTTTAAGTTCGAAGATGGGCCATTTAGGTCCACTCCTTCTGGTACCTTCCCCACAGAAGTTCAAAATTGTTGGTATGAACGATTACTTTCGAAGGGAGCAATCAATTTGGTCCAAACTTTGCGCATCGTATTATTCCTTCCAGATATAGATCGGGTTCAAATATGAACTATAGCGGTCCACTCCTTCGGGTACCTCCCACATAAAATTCGGATAAAGTGAAGTTTAAGAGCTCTTCTTTGATGGTTTTCACATTTTCTTAGTAAGCTGTCCTTGCGGCTTCCTTTACGCCGTTCCATTTTTTTTGCCCAAGTCCACACTTCCTGAGATATTGGCCTAGAAGCTCCAAGAAATGGCAAATCCGCAAGATAATTCTCGCAGAGATTTTCTGATTTGTGCAGGCTTTGCACATCGTATTATTTCATCCAGTCATGTATGGGATTGAAATATAGACAATATCGATCCACTCCTTCGGGTACTTCCCACACAAAATTCGAATAAAGTGAAGTTTAAGAGTTCCTCTCAAATCGTATTAGTTCTTTTTTCAGTAGGTTGATCTAGCGACCTCATTTACAACGCTACATTTTTTCCAGAGTAAATCAATACTTCCAGAGATAATGACCCAAAAGCTCCAAAAACCTGCCGGCACACACTAAAATGGCAATTGTGCAAATAACTCTAAAACTTTTTCAACAATTTCTTTTATATTTCGACCCTTAAAGAAGAAATTTGGTTACTAAAAATGTTTGGAATATGTCCGTGATTTGGTATAGTCCCACATTACGGTACCTACTGACTTTAAAGCAAAATCGTGATACAAAATCAATATATTTTATATACGGCATATTTATAGTGCTTGGTTTGGTTTTGTTGTTTTTTTTTTTTTTTGGTCTGTGGCTGAGGGTATTTCTCCGTCAGATATCTTCTTACTTGTTTTAGCTTGTCACCTCAAAACGTTCGCTTACTGAGAATGGTATTTGCCTTTTGTTGCAGGACTTTCCGATTGTCGGACGGATTGTTTCCAGTACTGACTGTACTTAGTAGCTCCTGCCAAGATGTCAGAAGGTCATCCATGGGAGAGTTTCCGGACTGTATACGAGGGGTTTGATTTTTTTCATTTGTATTTTTCTCCATATGTTGTTTGCACGAATGTAAAAATTTCAAATATGCTCATAAATAAAAATTTTCATTTTTTATACCCTATACCACAATGTGGAAAAGGGTATTATAAGTTTGTTTTGGTAAAAATTCATGTAACACCGCGAAATATTCGTCGGAGACCCCCAATGTGGTATACCAATCTTCATATCTCGACGAGATAAAGCGATTTTGAGATGTGTGTCCGTCCGTCCCTCCGTCCGTCCGTCCGTCCGTCCGTCTGTCCATTATAAATTGTAAACACGCTCCAGGCCGCAATTATGGACCGATCGTCACGAAATTTTGTATGGAGGTCGGGTTCAGATCAGAATAGATCCCTATTCTTATTGGTGACGATCGTGAAATATTTAGCGGGTGAAATGGACCAAAAACATAATATTTATCCAATTTTCTACCGGCTCTGTAGGTCTCAATAATAGTCCGATCAACGCGTAATTTTAAATAAGGTAAGAGTATATCACAAAGGAGAAGCTTGCAATTTGAGATGGCGATCGGATAATATTTAGAGGGTTAAATGGACCAAAACTTTTGTGTGAAAATTGTGAAAATTTTTAATATACAGCTTATATCTTAATTCCTGGAAGTGACATTCCGGACAAGTGAGATATACTTGAAAGTGGAACGCTTGACCTTTCAATTGATGCCAATTATGTTGGTGTGCATGATCAGATAACAGAGTTACAGCCTAAAATATTCCGTTATTTGTTTGTAGTGTAATAATAAATTCGCTATAAGTCGCAATTATACATCAATAGTCACGAAATTTTGCACCGGGTAAGAGTATAGGTCGAAAAAGATGCCTACAATTTTGAATGATGATCTGATATTCTTTAGCGGGTCAAATGGACCATTACTTTTGTATGAAAAATATAAAAATTTTATTTTTGGTCGATATTTTAATTCCTTGAGGACATATATATTTCGCAAAGTAGCCTACATATGGAAAAAAACTACTGACCTTTCCTCTGATGTAAATTGCAATAAAGTGTTTGCTAGATAACGGGCCTACTGCCTAATATATAATGGGGTCTTTGTAGAGAACCACAGTGTTATCCCATGCTTTATGTAACACCACGAAATATTCGTCCTAGACCCCTTATTTGGTATGCCAAAATTCATATCTCGACGAGATAAAGCGATTTAGCGATGTGTGTCCGTCCATTAAAAATTGTAAACAAGCTTAAGGCCGCAATTATGGACCGATTGTAACGAATTTTTTAAGGAGGTTGGGTTCGGGCCAGAATAGAAATGATTAGCTTTTGGTGATGATCGTGAAATGTTCAGGGGATGAATAAGGTAAGAGTATATCACAAAGAAGAAGCTTGCAATTTGAGATGGCGATCGGATAATATTTAGAGGGTTAAATGGACCAAAACTTTTGTGTGAAAATTGTGAAAATTTTTAATATACAGCTTATATCTTAATTCCTGGAAGTGACATTCCGGACAAGTGAGATATACTTGAAAGTGGAACGCTTGACCTTTCAATTGATGCCAATTATGTTGGTGTGCATGATCAGATAACAGAGTTACAGCCTAAAATATTCCGTTATTTGTTTGTAGTGTAATAATAAATTCGCTAGAAGTCGCAATTATACATCAATAGTCACGAAATTTTGCACCGGGTAAGAGTATAGGTCGAAAAAGATGCCTACATTTTTGAATGATGATCTGATATTTTTAGAGGGTCAAATGGACCATTACTTTTGTATGAAAAATATAAAAATTTTATTTTTGGTCGATATTTTAGTTCCTTGAGGACATATATATTTCGCAAAGTAGCCTACATATGGAAAAAAAATACTGACCTTTCCTCTGATGTAAATTTGCAATAAAGTGTTTGCTAGATAACGGGCCTACTGCCTAATATATAATGGGTTCTGTGTAGAGAACTACGAAATATTCGTCCTAGACCCCTTATTTGGTATGCCAAAATTCATATCTCGACGAGATAAAGCGATTTAGCGATGTGTGTCCGTCCATTAAAAATTGTAAACAAGCTTAAGGCCGCAATTATGGACCGATTGTAACGAATTTTTTAAGGAGGTTGGGTTCGGGCCAGAATAGAAATGATTAGCTTTTGGTGATGATCGTGAAATGTTCAGGGGATGAAATGGACCAAAAACAAAATTTTAACCAATTTTGTAGCGGCTCTTTAGGTCAAAATAATAACCCGCAAAATTTTAAACAAAGTTTGAGTTTATGATGAAGAAGAAGCGTACAAACCAACGTGAAGGTCAG
The DNA here is from genome assembly GCF_047663935.1 of Musca autumnalis. NCBI lineage: Eukaryota > Metazoa > Arthropoda > Insecta > Diptera > Muscidae > Musca > Musca autumnalis. The sequence goes on along the minus strand of NW_027411644.1, from coordinate 311,884,809 downwards.
ATAATACTGAAATAAATACTGGACTGAAACTTTTGTGTGAAATTGGTAAAAATTTCATTATTTTCATTACATTTTAGTTTGTGTGAACTAAATTTTCCTTTCCTGCTACAAAAATGTCTTTGTCATGCTAGATAACTTTTTGGTTTTGGTCATAAGTATTATACATTACATCTCTGATATTTGATAATTAAATTTTCACAATCATTGAAAAGAAGTTCCGTGGAGAGCGATTGTCCAGGGATAGTGGTATAGGGTATCCCATGGTCGGCTCCGTCCGACTATAGACTTTTCTTACTTGTTTTTATTTTAAAAATATTTATTACAATTAAAAATTATAATAAAAATTATAATAAAAAAGCACTAGCAACTAGAGCTATCGGCCTAAAAATTTTCAAATGACGCTGTGCATGGTGGTTGTAAAAAATGCATAACCCTAATGTATATCTAATTGCAGTATTCCTGTTTTTCTCCATGTAATTCCCCACTCACGCATATTGGCCTAAAGGGAATCCGTCTGCGAATACACATTTAAACCAATTCATTTGGATATTTTGTCATTAAATATTAATGCCAAATCACTGAATTTTATTTTAAAAATTCAATTTGCCACACTTTCCTTCCTGCATTGCACACGGCGGCCGCTGGCTAGGCCTGCGAGTTTGTTTGAGGTTAGAACTGTCGCCCTAATTTTCAATTCATTCAAAATAAATAATATTCATAATACTAATAATAATAAACCAACCAGCAGAGCAGCACACACACACACACTGACACTCACGCAATCTGGTGAACTGCGTTAAATCAGGTGTATAATGAATGCATTTGTCCAACATATTTTCATATGAATTTGAACAGATTTAAATTAGGAATTATACAATGGTGACAACAATAACAAAAAGCCACAAAGCAAAACAACAATAACAACAACACCACCGCACCAACGAGGTCAAATGCAACAAAATCACACAAAACTACACAATTACAAAATTAGGTAAATTAAAAATCTCATTGTAATTGAATTTAATGTAAACACCTATTTGGTGAATTATTTTGTATAAAATTAAAACAACAAAATGAAAAAAATTTGAAAACAAAAAAAAACAAATATTTTTAAAAATAATTAACATTCTTGATGGGGTCAACTAAAATGACTGCTGGATAATGGAAACAATTGTTTAAATAACTAAACGATTTTACAATACATTCACATGTGTTTTGAAAATGTCATTTTACACCGTTTGATTGGCCGTTTCGATTTTAATTCCACCAAGTTAAATTGGAATTTATTTCAATATCTAAAGAGTTATTAACTGATACTGCATTTTGTTATATTCTTGAAGTTGGAAATTAAAATCCAGATACGAGGGCTGCATGACAACATCATGCCAAGCGCCATTTGACAATTCCATTGGAAAATTTGACAGTATTTAGCCTAAACGCACTCATGACAGTTTGACATACAACCATGTGTTGTGTTTCTATAGCGATTTAAAAAAATCACTTTGCAAAAAAAAAAATGATTTTACTTGTACATTTTCGTCCGATAATTTTTCACAAATTTCGACGTGGATAATCACGGCAAGAGTGCATCGATCAAATTATGTCTTTGTATGTCCATAAAGGACCATCCTATAGTACTATGAAAAACTGGTGTAATGAATTCAATCGTGGCCGTCTTACTTACCTACATACTTAGTAGGCCCATTACAGAACATTTGTTCCATAAGCCGGACTAAGAAAAGATCTCCAACTCTCTGTTTACTGCTTTGCTTTCTGGAATACCGCGCCTTTTCATCTCTTCATCCACATGTTTGCTCCCTCTAAGCTTAGGGCTGCCGTCATGTGGCACGTATTTATACGCCTTTTTAGCGGGTTCATAATCGCTCATTCTTATGATATGGCCTAGCCAACGCAATCGTTGCTTCTCGATACGTTTATCTATACTGATGTCGTTGTATAGCAGATACAGCTCGTAGTTCATACGACGTCGATATTCACCGTCAACGCAGATCTTTCGAAGAATTTTTCTCTCAAACACACCAAGCACTGCCGCCTTGTCTGCTTGCGCAAGTACCTAGGCTTCCGAACCATACATCAGCACGGGTAGTATCAGTGTTTTGTAAAGCGTTGTTTTCGTTTGACGAGATGTTGCTTTATTCCTAAACTGCTACTCAGCCCGAAGTAGCATCTGTTAGCCAACACTATTCTTCTTCGTATTTCACAACTGATGTTGTTGGTTGTATTTACGGCGGTGCCGATGTAGACGAAGTCCATTACTACCTCAAAATTATAGGAACCAACGTCAACAGTTGGCCCGATCTCTATGGACGCATTGCTCGACGACACCATTAACTTTGTCTTCTCGCCGTTTACCGCCAGACGCACTTTAGCAGATTCCCTTTCGACTTTTTTAAAGGTATCAGTTACTTCCTTTACCGATCGACCTATGATGCCAATGTCATCGGTATAACCAAGTAACATATGGCTGTTTGTATATATTTTGCCACTTCCTTTCATTTACGGATCTCGTATAACCTTTTCCAGCAGAATGTTGAAAAGATCACACGAGAGGCAATCACATTGTCTGAAACCTCTTTTAGTACCAAACTCTTCGGAGAGGTTCTTTCCCATTTAAACTGACGATCGAGTATCAGTTAATGTCATTTTACAAAGCCAGAAGAGCTTTGCAGGGATGCCAAATTCAGACAGCTCGGCTGGTAAGCCATCGGCTCCTGCTGCCTTATTATTCTTCAGCCGATTTATTGCTGTCTTTACCTCATCTTGGCTGGGCGGCTGTGCATTCAATACCATCTTCTGGGATTGGATCTGTGGTACCTTCGCCATCTTCGCTACTATCGGATACCAACAGTTTGGAGAAATGTTCTTTCCATATCCTGAGCACACAATCTATATCAGTTACCAGATTACCTTACTGGTCTCTACAGGTAGATGTGCCTGTACCAAAGCCATCAGTTTGATATTTCACTCTTTGGTAGAACTTTCGGACTTCATTCTGTCTCCTGTACATCTCGATTTTTTCACACTCCCGTCTTTCCATTTCTCTCTTTTCCCTTTTCTCCCGATACCACTCTTGTGCACTACGCGTTGCCACTGATTGTAGAGTAGCCCCATACACGGTTACCACTGAGTAAAAAAATTTTCTACCAAAATTTTCCGAAAATGTTACCAAAAAGTTACCAACAAATGTTTAATATAAAAAAATTTTTAATACTTAAATGTATAAAATATCAATGTCCGTCTGTCTATTGAAATCAAGATACAGATCGCGATATCTAAGATAAAACTTTGTAGTTTAGAATATAAGTTTATATTGGTATTAAAAATGGGAAACTACAAAATTTTGCTGCGTAGTGTTGCCAGACGCCATTTGATTTTTTTTTAAGTTTGACAGATGGAATTTATCACTGCAAGTGTGCATAAATCAAATTAAATCTTTGTATATCGATAAAAGACCATCCTATAGTACTATCAAAAACGCCCAAAAACTGCCGTTGTGTCAGAAAAAAAATTAAACTGTGCGTGAACGGATAATGCATGATCGCCGCGTGAAAGAGGCATCCTTGGACATTTCTTCAACCAAGTAACATATGATATTGCATGAATACCTGACCGCAAAAATTGAGGTTTTCTCGCTAGATCCAGCAAAATTGGTCAATCGCACAAAAAAGTCTCTTGTGGATTTGTACAAAGAAATTGTGAACAAAAACAATCGCGGTACTTCAAACGACATTTATAAGATCGTCACAGACTACGAATCTTGGATCTATGCTTAGGAGCCCGAAACGAAGCAGGAATCGAACGTTTGGGTCTACAAAAGCGAGCCTAATCCAACGAAAGTTGTTCATGGAAGAAGACCTTTGAAGCAAATGGTCGCCTGTTTCTTCGGCAAAACAGACCGTGTGGCGACTATACGACTTGAGAAATGTAGGACGGTTAACTCTGAGTATTACACTACAATTTGTTTGCCTCAAGTCTCCTGAAGAATCCGAAAATCGAAAAGAGAAGACGAATCGTTCTGCATCATGACATTGAGAACTCCCACACACCGATTCAAACCAGCGCCTGTTTCACGTGGAATTGATGGGTCATGCGCCGTACAGCCCCGAATGGGGATCCAATGACTTCATTTGGTTGCAGCATATCAAGAAAAAAAAAGCATGGACAACGATTTTCGTCGCCAGAAGATGCAGTTGAAGCGTTTAAAAATATATTTTGACTGCAGCTCACGTAGAACGTGTATCCCGCTTTTCTATATTTTTAAGGTTTTATCCCAGTATCTATACGAAATGTCTGAGATTAACAGCACGAAATGTCAGAGATTAACAGAACGATACCGGGCGATTTTCAGTATTTTAATTATTTTACCACATTATCTAATCGACATGGCTTAAATTTGGTAATTAGTTTTAGCTGTGTCTAAAAATTATTTCTACAAAGAAATTTGGTAGAGCCCCCATAGTACGATACCGCCCTATTTTTGAAATCTTGAAGGACACATTGAAACATTGAAACCACATTGTCCAACTGAAGTAGCACAAATTTCGTATTTACTCTTCACTATAGGTATAAAACATTTCTTTAGAGAATTATTGTGTAGTTCATCATTCTGATATTGCAGCATTTGATGAGTATCGGCCTACTTTCGGTATTTTGAAGGATTCTACCACATTATCGAACCTACATGGCTTATTACGGTTATAGGCGGATGGTAGAAAATATTTTGCAAGAAAAAACAGGCACTATAGGTGCATAATGTAAATGTGAACAAAGACCCCAACTATGATATTTGCCTATCACGCCCTTGAACAATTTGGCGTACGTTCACACAGTAGTTTTAATTTTTTTGTATGTTTAGTAATGCGGAAAATGATAAAAGAAAAGCAAAAATTGGATAGTTGTTAAAACCTTAAAAAGTTACCAAACCAAAAACGAAGTTACCAAATTACCAACCCCAAAAAAAGTTACCAATTTTGGTAACATTCTACCAACTGTGGCAACTGTGGCCCCATATGCCGCATTTTTCTCTTCGGTAGCAGCACGACACTCCATACCATGGATTCCTTGGTGGAGGTCTCTGGTATACAAGTATGGATTTTTCGTCTGTTTGCATTGAGTGGACAATATTTTGCCATTGTGTTGATATTTTATCGGGACGAGGAGTGATTTCATTGAGCAATTTGTCTAGTTGAGTGGAATATGCTGTGGCTATCTGTTGTGTTTGCAGCTTACCGATGTCTAACATCCGTGTTGTATCTGTTTGTGCTTTATTTGCAACGTTCGGACGGGTAAGCTTTGCTGAAACAACGATCGTACATCCAACACGCTCGATGAATGTCTTCCATCTATCACTACATGATCAATTTGATCAGGTGCCTTTATCATGTGTTTGCAGCTGCAAAGTCTATCAGCCTCATACGATTGTCAGATGTTTCACTGTGGAGACTGAATTTCCCGACTGTTGGGCCAAAGATATTCTCCTCTCCAATTTTGGCATTAAACTCGCCTAGAAAAATTTTAATATCATGGGCAGGGCAACGGTCATAAGTTTCTTCTAAGCGCTCGTAATATCATTGGTCTATTCGTCCTTGTCTTCAGTGGGAGCATGAGCGCAAATAAAGCTGATGTTGAAGAATTTTGCTTTTAAATCGAATTGCAGCGAGTCTTTTATTCACTGGGGTGAAGCTGGAGACCAGATGTTTTAATCTCCGACCAACTACAAATCCGCAACCAAAATCATGCTTTGTGTCATGGTGCGTCACCTTAAGGTTTGTTGTGACGCCTTTCCCAATCCATTTTATTTCCTATATAGCAGTAATGTCGGTCTTGTACTTTTCAAGTAAATCTGCCAATGCGTAAACTGCACCTATCTATAAGGAGTGCGAACATTCCAGGTTCAGATTCGCAAATCATGGTTCTTGAATCAATTTTGCAGGGGTTTGTTTTCCTTTTCTTTCGTTTTTTCATTGTAGGCTGCTTTTTCTAGGGGAGGGTTATAAACCCGACGCCCAAACATAAGTTTTTAACGTTCTTATGGGTGAAAGCCCGGCACATGTTAGCTCACTACCTTTAACGGGTATTAAAGGCAGTTCCTCAGGTGACACCACGGAGAGGTCAGTGTCCACTTGAGATGAGAGAGGGACCAAGATAAGTCCTGGACTTTGCCATGTTAAAGCCGGTCAGCGCCGTTCCTTGGTATCTCATCCCCTACGTCATTAAATATTATAGCTAAAAATTTCTTTTGTTCAGAGGCTCATAATGAAATTGATTTGGAACATTTCTTATTTTGACACAATCCCCAAAAAATGAAGTATTTTAGGAGATTTTGGAATAAATGGAATAAATTTTAAATAATCCCATACTGATACTAAGTTCGAAGATCGGTCCACTCCTTCCGGTACTTTCCCCACAAAAGTTCGAAAATGTTCGGAAACTTTGATCCATACTTTGCACATCGTGAAATTTCTACCAGACTTAGATGAGGTTCCAATTTTGACTCAATCGGTACACTCCTTCGGGTACCTCCCACAAAAATTTTCGAAAAAGTTCAGTTTAGGAGCTGGTCTCGAATCGGTTTGATTTTTGTTGTAACAACTTGTATTCACTGCACGCTATACGACGGTGCAAGTTTGATCAGGGCCAAGTCTATACTTCCTGAAAAAATAGTCTGAAAGTTGCAAAAAAAATCCCCTATGACACCGTGTGTTGTGGTTGGAGCGCACGGTAACTCTCGAATGGATCTGCCGTTTCGATCTAAAATTTCGCCTTCGTAATGTTTTGTCAAAACAAAGTTTAAGTTCGAAGATTAGCCACAAAGTTCAAAAATATTCGGAAAAATTGTGCGCGCTATAGCTCTTGATGTAAGTGACCGATTTTGTCCATACTTTACACAACCTAATATATCTACCTGATATAAATCAGGTTCGAATATGGACTATATTTGTTCATTCCTTCGGGTACCTCTCACACTAAATTTGGAAAAGTTCACTTTTAGGCCTGCGCTCGCATCACTTTGATTCTTGTTGAAGCTACTTAAAATCGCTGCCTCAATTACGACGGTAAAACTCTTTTTTAGGGGCAAGTCCATAGTTCTTGAGAAAACAGCCCGAAAGGTGTAAAAAACCTCTAAGGCACAATATGTAGTGGCTGGAGATCTCGATAACTTTCGAACTGGTCAACCGATTTGGTCCAAAATTTGGCATTCGTCATATTTTATCCAAATTTAGTTTCAGTGCGAAGATGGGCAATACCGGTCCACAACTTCCAGTACTTCCCCCAATATTTAAAAAATGTCTCTAAAATGGTATGCACGATATCTGGTCCAAACTTTGGGTCTCCTAATATTTTGTCCAAATTTAGTTTAACTTCTAAAATGACCCATATCGGTCTCTCCTTATTCCCCACAAAAGTTAATCATTGGAAGTTAATCCATTGGAAATGTATACCGATGCTGTTCGTTGTGGTCCTGTTTACAGCGATATAATGTTTTCCGTGGTCCAAAAGAAATACGATGACCCACTGAAATGACTGGTGGGCGCGATAACTATCGAAAAGATATGAGTCCCAAAATAAGATCCACTTCCATTCATTTTAGTGCCTCCGTCGCAACACTTTTGAACTTTAATCCTAATCCATATTTTTGTCAGCTAGTTTTAATGTTCAAAAAGGGCCACAAAATTCTGAAAAGATTATAAATAAATTTGATCTGTCCGTAAATGAAAGTTTCAATTCAGATAGGCTGAGGGTATATCTCTATCGGCAAAGCCGACTGATACTTTTTTACCTGTTAATATTCAAATTCTTAACCGAATTGAATATAATTAAGCATTTTGTGTTCTGAGGCATTTTGTGTATAACCTACAGTTTCATTGCGTTACAAATTATTCAAATTCTAATCCCAAATATAATATTTTAGCGATATTCCATAATTGTTTAATTGCCTTATTATTCATAGGATTTTTGTAATATGTGAATTTGAATTTTTTTATCAAAACTATTTAAATGTAAATTTTTGTATGTCGAAAAAACAAGTAAACAAATAAAAATTCTTGTACTTGTCACAGTAAATTCCTGCTAAAGTGTGACATGTCACAAACTGTAAATTCAACATAAGCACGCACGTCTCTCTAACTCTGCCAAACTCTACCCCTTTTAGAGAAAATTAGTTATATTTCTAATTACTCTGGTTCAGACGGTCTACAAGTACAATTGTTGGACTTTTTGTTGGCCAACTTGCACCAGCGATAATTTATATAATTTTTCATTAGTAAAACATAACAAAGTTTTGGCTAATAACTACTTGTAACGCAACAAATTTTCACTAAGCTTTTGTAGTATTTGTTCTAGTCCAATTAAGGGTGGAGCTTACTTTCTTTTCTTCTTCATGTCACCAAAATAATTGCCGGAGCATGAAATGCCTTGGCAAATCGGATTAGCATGACCACCATATGCTACATTAACCACAAATTAACAATCCAATGCACTGCACCATGCATGCATAACGAAAGGGTATGACGAGGCGCGTACATTAATAGTGACCACAGCTGGAACATTAGGATAGATATATAGAGACCATTGACAATATTTTTGGTTGGCATTGGGAAATGAAACAACACAGAAAAGGACAAGCAAGAAAATTAAAAAAAATCAGACGGGGTCTGTCCTCTATTTCCGCTGAATTTTGATACCCTTCGCTATCCTCGTAAAAAAACATTATAAAACGGTAGTGCCGTTTAGTCTTTGTTGAGAGCGCTGAACTTTCCCATAGAAATATTGAACAAACCACCTGTAATTTGACATTTTATGTTCCCATTAAACAGAAAATTTCTCCAACAAAAATAATAACAGTACCTCCAATATCGGCATTCGATAAATTTTTAGATTGCATCATCCGTTATATGACATTTGAGGTTCCTAGTAGTCACGAAACTTATCCACAAAAAATATTCAACATAGGTCCATATTTTGGTATAGCCCGCATATAACGGACCCTTCCGAGGTCATACGAGGTACATACATATCTGTGGTTTTCTTGGAAAACGACATAAGTATAAAAATCAAAATTTTCTGGAGAGCGAAAACCATATTTTTTTGTAATATGAAGTATGGACTTGCCCCTGAAAAGATCCTTTACCAAATTAATTGAGGCAGCGACTGCAAGTTGCTTCAACAAAAATCAAACTGATTCGATATCAGGTCTTAAAGTGAACTTATCCGAAATTTTGTGTGGGAGGTACCGGATGGAGTGGACAAATATAGTCTATATTTGAACCTGATCTATCTATGGACCAATTCGGCCACTCCCTTCAAGAGTTACCGTGCGAACAATTTTTCTGAAGATTTTTGAACTTTTGTGGGGGAGGTACCTGAAGGAGTGGACTGATATGGCTTATCTTCGAACTTAAACTAAGTTTGGACAAAATATTACTAAGGCCAAATGTTGGACCGTCTCGGCAGATCCGTTCTAGAGTTATCTTGCGCTCCAACCACCTCATGCGGTGTCATAGGGGTTTTTGCAACTTGCATGCTATTTTCTCAGGAAGTATGGACTTGCCCCTAATGAAACTTGCACCGTCGTATGGAGAGCAGTGAATACAAGTTGTTACAACAAAAATCAAAGCGATTCGTGGTCTGGCCCTAAACTGAACTTTTCCGAAATTTTGTGTGGGAGGTACCCGAAGGAGTGGACCGATTGAGTCCAGATTGAAGCCTCAATTAAAACGAGTAGAAATTTCACGATGTGCAAAGCATGTACCAAATCGGTTACCCCTTTCAAGAGTTATCGTGCGCACAAATTTGCCGAACATTTTCGAACTTTTGTGTGGGAGGTACCGGAACGAATGGACAGATATAGCCCATCTCCGAACTTAAACTAAGTTTGGGCAAAATATTACGAAAGCGAAAGTTTGAACTGAATCGGTTCATCCGTTCGAGAGTTATCGTGCGCTCCAGCCAGCCAGACAGACAGACGGACGGACGGACATTGCTCAATCGACTCCAAAGTGTCTGAAACACATTTTGTCCAAACATACTTGGGGTCTAAAACCATTATTTCGATGAGGCACATTTTGCCCGTCTGAAAGTGTATATACCCTCGTTGGCATAAATGCTGAGGGTATAAAAAGTAAAATATGAACGGAATTAGGAAAAAAAGTCATAATTTTTTTCTATGGACAAGAGTTTTATGTTCCAATTGCAGTTACAATCGACCACATCATTGGAATGAAAAATTGTGTATACGTAATATCACACAATAGTTGGTATGACGTTACTCATACTTTTTGGAACTACACAGAAAAAAATAAATACTGCATTTCAGGAATAATGTTCATAAAATCTTGCAATGGTTCAAATTTCTGCATTTCATAAATGCCTTTCATAAAGCAAAAAATACTGTTTTTTTCTGAGAGATTGAAACAAAAAAACAATTTTGGCGAGTTGTTGTTTTTGGTATTATTGACTAACAACCACCACACACCACCAACCAAACCACAGACAAATTTTGCTGTTTTGTATTAGTTAATGCTTTTATTTTGTTTTATTGTAATTTACCGTTTCTTGTTATAGATTTTTACTGTAGTTTACTGTAGCCTCTGCTCAAAGTCGGAAGTTTTTTCCGACGCGTCTGACCGACTTCGGTCCGAACTCTATCCGACTAGTCTGACGAACTCTTTCCCGCCCTCTCTCTCTTTGAAGGGATTTTTTCTATTATCTCTCATGCTGCTTTGGCAAAATTCAGTGTAAATAAGCAGAGAGAAACGAATTGTACATGTTGCGCTCGCACATTGTGGACAAATTGTAAATGTGTAATTGTTGATGTGCCGACGTTGATTAAGGACGAACGAAAAATTGAGTGCTCGGGTTTTAATTTCTGTTTCGGAAAACAAATTTGGTTTATTTTTGTTATGCGTGTTGATGCATGATAGTGTTAAAAGATCATTCATAGTGAACGGTTGTATACATATTTGTTTATTTTAATGAAGTTACTGAAAGTAAAGATTTTCTTCGTCAAACTTTAACACTATTCCGTGAAAAGTCATACGTTTTATATATGTATATTGTCAAAGTTAAGTTTCTTAACCCTTTCAGTGTCAAAAATAATTCTGCCCATCAAGGGCGTAGCCAGGATCAAATCTAGGGGGGGCAGGCTACTTTTTTTTGATGTGTATAGTTTTTACATACAAAATTTTAAAACCTTTATTTAGGTACATACCTAATGAAAAATAAGTAAAAAACGTCCACCATGAAGTATTCTTAACTAATATGGAATAGATAATTTTCTTTCCGTTACGAAAGTACCATTGCCCACAATTTTAGACGAATTTGTTTAACCACTTCGTAAACCAATTACTTACTACCTAACCTTATGTGGTCAGCTAAAGTTTTGTACAATACTTGAAATTGGGCGGTATTGTTGTTTAGGGGCTATACCAAAACGTGGACCTATGTCCACAACTATTGGCGGAGAAGTATTTTGATCAGTATTTTGATTGCACCCAATTTTGAATGGGAGGTACCCGAAGAACTGGAATGATATGGACTATATCCGACTTGAAACATGACTGGATGAAATATTACGATGTGCAAATATTGAACCAAATCGATTGCTCCCAACGAGAGTTATAGTTCACACCATTTTACAGAATATATTCCGAAACAAGGGAAATATACACCTAATGACATTGGATGCACATTCTCTTGTGCTTCGAGCATAGTAATTTCTTAACATATACATATAGCATACCTAGATAATGTTAAAATCTGTTTACCTGTTTAACCAATTTCGTACTTGGTGTTCGATTTTTTGAACAGTAAACAAATTTTAAACAAGTTTTAGTATGTATTCATCTGTCAGCAAAAAAAAAGCTTCCCTTGAAAACTCCTATACCTATATTTTGGATACTTTTTAAATTAATTTCAAAAATTAAAAAAATGAAATTTAAAAAGTAATCATGGTGAATTATTGCCAATATATGGAATCTTCTAAAAAATATAAAGACGATGATTTAGATGCCCAAGCACGACTTTACATATGTATGTGCAAAGTTGACTGATCGCAATTTCGAACACTGGTACTTATTATAAATGTCAGTGGCTATATCACAACGTGGAAACGTACTGACAAATAAAGGGAAAAGTTATTATAGCCTAATAGAAGTTAAATACTAAAAATTTGCCATTTTTGTAGGAGAGTACGGCTAAAATCCTGAAAACTCCTAAAATCGCTATAGGCTATATAAAACATGGACCAGTGCTGACAAATTTTTGAAGGGAAGTTTAGTAGCCCCACTTCTATAGGATAACGCAGCTAAATCCCTGAAAACCCCCGAAAATCGAGCCGTACCGTTCTATGGTGGGTAATAAAAAACGTGGACCAGTGGTGACAAATTTCTGGGCAAAAGTTTTGTAGGCCCAAAGAAAACCCAATACCACACTTTAATCATTTTTTTTCGTTCAAAAATCACGGTGCTCTTGAATCAAATTTAAATGGAAGGTGCTTACACCTGGGAAGTTTTTGCGGATTCTGAAACTACAATGTTCATAGATGAGAAAAATAAAAAAAAACTAGAATTTTCGTAGCTACAACACTTTCTTTAGTCCCATTTCAATAGGCTTTGCGGTTTCCAAACAGAGTCGTGAAAACCTAAAAAACCCTTAAAAATGTCAAATTGAACCGCGATTTATTTAAAAAGCGCCCTGGCGATTTTTTTTAGTTTTTTGATTTTTCTCATCTATGAACATTGTAGTTTCAGAATCCGCAAAAACTTCCCAGGTGTAAGCACTTTCCATTTAAATTTGATTTAAGAGCACCGTGAAATGATAAAATAAATCAATAAACCAGCATATAAGTAAATATTTTTACTTCTACACATATTGTGTTCCACAAAAATTGAGATAGGACACTGAAGTTTTGGAAAGACGGAATTAGTTACTATTTGGCATTTAGGGTGATCAAATCTGCAACAAAAATTATGGACATAGGTATAGCCCCCCATATAACGGTACCGCCCGATTTCAGTTATTTTCAAGATTTTATCTACTAAAATATTTGCCTTATTTTTGAATTTAGGGTTTAATTATTTGAAAGTTATTAAATTGGTTGAAATTTGGCTTTCTAAGTTCAAGGTTGTCAAAAAATTTATCCACCCAAAAGACAATATCCCCCTCAAAATTGCGAACATAGGTCCACGTTTTGGTATGGCATTTTTATGCCCTCAGCCTCTAGGCTAACGAGGTTATATACACTTTCATACGACCAAAATGTGTCTTATCGACATAATTATTTTAGACCCCAATTGAGGCGCTCAGCGCCAAATCGGCCTAACCCACATGCCCAAAAAATCAAACTGACTGTAAAGATTTAACTGAAACCTTTTGAAACAAATTCTAAACAATGCCATATTGTATTATTTTAGAAGGTAGTATTACATAGTGTTATTCAATGCAATATGGAATTGTTTTAATAGTTATTTCAAAAGGTTCTGGTTAGATCTTTATAGTCTGTTTGATTTTTGTGGGTTAGGCCGTTTTGGCGCTGAGCGCATCAATTTTGTTTGGACAAAATCTGTTTCAGACAATTTGGAGTCGTTTTAGCTATCTCCTTCCGTCTGGCTTTCTGGACGCACAATAACTCTCGAACGGATCAACTGATTCGGTCCAAAATTTGGCCTTCGTAATATTTTATCCAAACTTACTTTAAGTTCGAAGATGAGCCATATCGATCAAATATTCAATTCAATTCAATTCAATAGCTTTATTTTTTCAAAAACGTTATAATATAAAACAAATATTTTAAAAATATCTACATACATCAGATACATAAGTATTTTGAAAAATAAAGGTTTACGGCATGGTTAATTATAAACCGTCTGCCGGAATGTTGAGTTTTATATAAAAGTTAATAATTAAATTCATTGATTAGTATTTGTCTGTATCTAAGTGCTTGTTTAATATAACTAACTAGATCAGACCAGCAATTATTTTCACCACCGTTTAAAATGTAAATTACTTCCGATTCAGATAAAACTACTGTATTAAAATATCTATTTCTGATATTCATAAATATTGGACACTTTCCAATAAAATGTTGAATTGTTTCTTGTTCACCAAGGTTGCATATTGAACATAAGTTATGAGGATAGGGTCTGTGGCAATTCAATCGAAGCATTCCTGACCTCGCCTTCATAATGTACGATATTTGGCTTTGGGAATATTTATTATTGCAATAAGTTTCACCTACTTCAGGATTCAAATATTTGTATATACGATATTCACTTTCTTGTGATTTTTGAGTGTGCTGTGTATAGTTGGCGCTCCGAATCTCTTGTAATAATACTTGACAAGCTCTGTGCCATTGTTCTCTACTCATATTAACTTCGTTGCACTCAACGTTATACAAGTCTAAGCGATCTTTAAAATCTTTATACCAAGAAATATTTTTTTGTACTATTTTATTAGCAAGGATATGTGGTAATCTGTCTTGTTTATATTCAAACAGTGCTTTTGCTATATATCTTAGGTGCAATCCATAAGTGTATAAATACCCAGGTTCATATCCCGTTTCTAGGGCTAGAACGTAATTTGGTGTATTCACTGGCAATTTAAGAAAGCGCTTAATGAAAAACCTGTATAGTCTCTCGATCTCTTCGAAATATTCGTTCCCCCATATTTGGGAACCGTAGCCTTGGATTGCACGGCATACCGATAGAAACATTTTCCATTTCGCGTTAAGTGAGATGTTCGGTTTTCCTATAAAACTTTTCCATGTAGCGTTAAGGCAGCATTTGGAAGCATCGTTTTTCATTTCGATATGCTTTTTAAAGGATAATTTTGGAGTTAGTAGTATTCCAAGATACCTATATTCATTGACTACTCTAAGGGCTTCGCCATTATAGATCCATTTTTCGTTTGCCGCCATTCTTCCTCCCTTACGAAAAATCATAACTTCAGACTTGTTACTGTTAACTTCCATACCCCATTTTTTGCAGTATAAAGCTAGATTATCAATCATTTGCTGTAATATTTGAGGCTTGTCTGCAAGAATCACAATGTCGTCAGCATACATTAGTAATCGGATGTTCATTCCATCTATTTGTAGCCCACCATCCAGCACTCCATGTAAATCGTTTAAGTACAACGCGAATAGAATTGGGGACAGTAAACATCCCTGTTTTACTCCCGACTTCGTTTCGAATGATGTAGAGAGATGGTCTCCTGACCAAACAGCTGATTTTGTTTCTCTATAAACCTTTTCTATAAAATTAAGGATTTTGTTCGAAAGACCAGACTCATATAATTTATATAGTAACAAGTTTCTAGGTACCCTATCAAAAGCTGCCTTGAAGTCTACAAAGAATGCATATACTTTTTTGTTTTCCGAGAACTTCAAGTTGACGATAGTAACTAGGTTGAACACATTATCCACTGTTGAGTATCCTTTCCGAAATCCTGCCTGATATTCATTGAGAATTTGGTTTCTAGTTACCCATTGAGTTATTCGGTTATTGATCATACCCATCATAAGCTTTGATATGCAGTTCATATACGTGATACCTCTGTAATTACTAGGAACATTTGGGTCTCCTTTTTTGTGTATAGGGAATATTATACTTGACCGAAATATGTCGAAGTCATCAAAGCCATTTAATATTTGTGTGAACGAGTTGCATAATGCCTCTAAGAAATCGTCTGTGGCGTTTATGAAAAATTCATAGGGAATCCTATCTTCTCCTGGTGCTTTATTTGCCTTAACAGTTTTAAATTGTTGTTTCAACTCAAGAAGTGAAAAACGTTTATCTAACATTTCATCTTTGACTTCATTCTGAACATACAGTATATCTGCAGCATGTACCAACGGGTTGAGTAGAGCATCAAAATATGTCTTTAGTGTTTCTGCAGATAATTTACATCCTATCCCGTTTTTCTTTTGTCCGATTTCCCTGGCCATCGACCACCACTCTTTGCTATCAACGATTGTATCCAATCTATGCTCGATTCCACGATAGTAATCTCTTTTCTTTTGAACGCATAATTTTTGATATATTTTCTTCTGCTCTGTGTAAGATTCTCTATCGGTAGGTTCTCCAGATAATCTGAACTTGTTTAGCTTATCCATTGTTTTACTTCTTACTTTCAGACATTCGTTATCATACCATTTATTCTTAAAATTTGGTTTTCGTATGCAAGTGTTTGTTGGGTATGATTTTTTTATAATAGATGTGAAGTTAATCAGGTTCAATGTTTGATGTAAGCTGGCCATATTCAGGTTCAGTTGTTGTTGATAATATTGTTTATTTTTGTCGTTCCATAGTAGTTTCGGTATTAATTTTTGATTATCAGGTTCTTTTTGATGAACATTCGAATATTTCAAGGATAGAGTTATTGGAAGGTGGTCTGACCATATCTGATTTTGAACGGTGAAAGATTTAACTTGTTTTAAGAGATCCAAAGAGACAGCACACAGATCAATTACTGAACTACCATTTTTGTTGACAAAAGTGAAGCATCCATCTTTATCTCCTTCAGTTCTTCCGTTGAGGATCACAAGCCCGTTGTCATTACAGAATTCAATATACTTCTTCCCACTGGTGTTGACTACTTTGTCTTTCGATTTTCTTGTCTCAAATATGCTCTCATATCCCTGTACAATTTCCTGTGGAAGCAACTGTTCCTCTCCAATGCGTATATTGTGATCTCCAATAACTATTTTTTGCGTTTCGTTTTGTTCTGCCGCTTCTTTTATTCTTTGAAAGTCTTCCATCCAGCATGTTCCACGAAGATATATCGGAAAAATTTCAAATTTTAGCTCCTTCATTTCACAACGTATTATATCGCAGTTCTCTCTTTGTATGTACTGATATTTGAAACCTTTTTCAGCTAAACATTTCTTAACGCCGCACACCATACCACCGATACCCCTCCCATGATTACTAATCCTAGTTGCCGATTTCCAATACGTTGTAAAATTTAAGAATCTGTTGTTATAATTATTTTGGTTTTTTTCTTCAACATGCGTTTCTAGTAAAATAAATATATCAAAAAGTTCAAGAAATTCGTAAAATTGATGGTGAAAATATTTGCTTGCTAACCCATGTATGTTGTATGCTAATATTTTTAGCTCGAAATCGTGTTTATTTCCGCTCTTATTTATCAAATTAATTTCCGAGCTTTTTAGGTTTATATTTTGGTTACTTTTTAATAGTTTTTTGATTTGATTTGATCTAATAAAATATTGTAATCTAAATTTACTTTATTTATTGCTTCTCCGTAAAACAACCTTAAAACTTCTATGGCTTCCTTTCGTTCACACATCAGCTCCTTTTTACCATTCCAGTAAAGCAGTTTCCCTTCAATTACCATTTGATCTCCTCGAACTCCAATTTTCTTCTGACTATTCAACTTTTGAAGTACTTTTTTGATTTGCAGCATCACTTTCTTCTTTTCGAGTCGTTGCCCGCATAGATCTCTTTCGATAAAAATATTTGTACCAGCCAGAAATTTGGTGTTTCTCATCACTTCTGTTACCACTCTTTCAGAGTTCAGTTCAACTAATACAGTCATCTTGTCGTCCTTTTGGTGAAGTTTCTTTATATGCCCAATCTCCAGTTCATCTTTAATTTTAAGATTAGTTTTAAAAAGTTTCGTTACTGCTCCATATAATGAACTTTGATTTTGCAGACCCCGTACAATGATTTTCTTTCTGCCGAGCTCTTCTTCCAGCCACTGTATTCGTCGATTATCCACCTCCTTGTCTTCTCTTAACTTTTTTAATTCAGCTCTCATTTCTACATTTTCTTCTGTTAGGCGGTTAACTTCACTTTTAACCCCTTCTACAGAATTTTTGACCTCAAGGACGTCGGCTTTAGTTGGGAGATTTTCCATTTTATTGTCTAGTAACTTTGACATAGACTCACACATTAATTGCATAAGGTCACTTATGGACATGTTTCCTACTGAATTTTCACCTTCTGGAGATGTCTCCGCCAGTCTGCGTTTGGCTTTTTGAACATCCTTTTCCATATTACCGCTTGGAGTATTTTCAGAACTGTTCGGTTTGTTAGACATATTCCTTTTTTTTAAGATTGCCGTACGTCGCTTTGCAAGGTGGAAGTCGCCGTTTAAACTTGGATTTTATTCGGTAGGACACTCAGTTTTATTTTTGCAATGTGGCAACACCACTAAAACCCAATATTTTGCCTGAATGAAATAAACACAGCTGTCGTTTACAAAATAGTCAGTGCTCCTTTAGCTTTTGAGTGAACAAATTATTAATTTTTCCAATGGAAATATATATTTTTTGATTTTTAATAATTGAAATAAAATGTTTAAATTCAGTGAAGTTTTGTTGACAACACGCACTTTGGATACAGTAGCAGTATCAGTATCGGTGATAAATGAATTGGAACGTTTTGGTAGCCGTATAATACTTTGCCGTTTAAAAAAGTTGGTGCCCGAAAAAAGTACGTCTGCTCCCGTTGTAAGTTTCACTCAAACATCGATCAAATAATATATTAAATATTATAAAATAAGAAATAAATTATACTGTTTGGTATCTTCTACTTAGCTTAGAGCTCGAGGAAAAGCATTTTCCTGTTTTTATGCGTTTTTTACACTTCAATCACCATAATTATATAACCGTAAGCTATATTTTTTAAAAGTTGTTAACAAATGGTTAGGTTAACCACTTTTAAAATAAGATAGCTTATTCGAAAGATATTAGTCACACATTTGCCGTTATAAAATAAAAAGTAGTACATCAGAACATCTGCATTTTTTTCAACTTTTGTATAACAGTATAATTTTTCAAAACTTTTTTGATGGATCTAGGGGTGGGCAGCTGCCAAATTTGTCTTACGTTGGCGGTACGTGCCTTCCAGTAAGAACGCTATAAGATCTATATGTTGATTTTGTTAAACAGCTAAATTGGTTGGATTATATGTTGTTTTTTTTTTGTTCCAGAGGGGAAAGGGGTAGAATGTTGCGCTCGTGTTTTCTTAAAACACTTTTCGCAGCAGCACAAAGCAGTAACCGGAGCATTGGCTTGATTTTTACACTCTAAATATTTTTGCCCACTTTCTCCATACAAGTGGATCCACTGTGCGATGATGCGACGACGATACCATTCAAAAGAAAACGAGAACAAAGTTGAGAGCATTCACCAAACAATAGAGGAAATATGAGAGCAAATAGTGGAATATAAGGAAAAATTGGAAAGTGATATTGCATCTCATGTATCTTATGTGAGGTACATGTACAGTATGAAAAACTACATCACGAAGGAAAATATGTAAACATTCTTGAAATATTTTTTTCTGTGTAGAACAGTAGACTAGGAACTAGATTACCCATCCCTACAGAACTCAATGAATTTTTCCCTTCTAACACCCATATCTGTGCAAATTTTTCTCCGATCGACTCGAAAATATTGTATTACCTTTACTTTCAAATGAGCCAATGAACTCCTTAATTCCATCTAGCGATTTAAGACAAAATGACATATAATATTAAAAAACAAATAATTCTTAATTGTCCTATTGGATAAACATTCAATTAGAAACAGCTAAGTACGAAACGTAGCACACTGAACTTTACTGAAAACTCATTGTAGTACAACAAAACAACCATGCATGTTATATAAATTACTGTCAAAGAAATGCAAATTTTTGCAGTATAAGGAGTTTGCATGTGGTGTGAACAACAAATCTTGTGAAATCAAACTAACTGTATGTATGTACTTTTAGGATATGCATGAGTAAGTTAAGGAAAATTGTAACAGCAAAAATAGACAAGTATACACTAGGGATATAAATTGTTTTAAAGTGACACATAATGGAGTTGTGATCTTCCTTGTTTCTTAGCATGTCGCCAGCGACTATCGGTCGTTGTATTCTTGCTAATCAGGCAATAACCCGTTATCTTAACATAATTGACACGTAAAAGTTATGTAGTTATAAAGTTCCAATCATTCGGTATGCGTTCCTTCCGCCACCGTCTTTGAGCACATCGACTCATAGTCAGTTAGCTCTTTCCAGCTTGTTTTTCTGCAGCTGTCCTGACAAAGTAAGCCAAAATGGCCATTCAGGCCTAGCGGTCTTAAAAAACAACTTTGTGCAGTTTTTTTTTTCAATATTTGCAAAAAATTATAGCCCTATGGTACCCTTTTTATTTTATTTTTTTTTTTTTTTGTTTTGTTCATTCTGTCCTGTATAGCATTTCATTACTATTTTCGTGCAAAATTTTGGCTACATTCTAGGTTATGTTCATTTTAGAAATTACCTGGAAAATTAGAATTTAGGTGTCGAATGTCATTTATTCTAACACTTGTTTTAGAATAATTTCATTTGATGCTGATTATTTGTTTGGGTTTCTGTTTCATGTTCAAATAAATAACTATTAAAAACATGATATGCAAACATACATACATATATAATTATAATTTTACGACAAAACAAAAAAAATAGTACAATTTTGTTGTAAAATATATTTGATGTTTTACATTCCTAGTTATGGAAAATAAATGAAAATAATTTTTTTTACAGAAGTGTTGTTTTACACGGTGCTCTTCAACCGGCGTTAAATGGAAGGTGGAATGTTTTTGCGGATTCTGAAAATACAATGTTCATAGACGAAAAAAAAATTAAAAAAAAAAAACAAAAAAAATCGCCGGAGCACATTTTTAGGTTTTCACGATTTTGCTTGGAAACCGCAAGTCTTATCAAAATGTAATAAGAAAAATATTGTAGCTGTGAAAATTCTCAACAAGGTGTACCTTTATATTTTCATAGGTTTTACCATTTTTGAGATATAGAAGTTCAAATTGGGACAATGCACTGACTGAAACACCTCCATTTAGAGTTGGTTCAAGAGCACCGTGGTTATCGTTTCAGGTTGTTGGTTTTGATTGTTGTCCTAAGGATTTTTATTATTGGTGATGTTGGTTTATCATAATCGTGGTTATAGTTTTTAGGCTCCCTCCCCATGCAATGTGCAATAGTAATTCTAAATTTTGAAGGATTTGAGTGTGAGTATTTCAGGCACAATTGAAATAAAAAATCGTTCAATCCGATGAATATTGTTTTCTTTTCAAGTAATCGACAAATAATTTCAAAAAAATAAATAAATAAAACAAATATTGCTTTGGTGGGAATTAAAAAAGAAAATTGAAAAATTCATTTTGGAGAAAAATTTAGATTCTCATAATTGAAGGAATGTCATACTAGAGTCAATCATATACGTTCACAATAATTAATGGCAGGAGCTGTTAAACATTGAGTGCATACGTTTTAGAGTTTAATAATAAATTTTTAGTTAAAGCATTAAATCGAACAAAAGTTTCAGGTTTTGATGTTGACAATACATGTATGTGTATAATAATACACTGTGTGTAATATTTGATTCATGTTTTATTAACCATATTCTGAGAACGCAGTGTAATAGAAGACCAAAAAAGAGAAGAGGGAAAGTTTCATACCCCCAGTGAAGACTAAATACCAAACTTTAGCCATTTCGGAGGAGTGTTGAGGCAACAACCTTTAAAATACCGAAAAACGGGAGGTACCGTTATATGGGTGCTATATGAAGGAGTGGGCCTATACTGACAAAATTCTGGGGGAAAGTTTAATACCCCCAGCGAAGGCTAAATACCAAATTTTAGCCATTTCGAAGGAATATTGAGGCCACACCCTTCAAAATACCAAAAATCGGGAGGTACCGTTCTATGGGGGATATATGAAAGCGTTGACCTATACCGGCAAAACTCTGGGAGAAAGTTGTATACCCCCAACGAAGACTAAGTACCAAATTTCAGTCATTTCGGTGTGATAATAAAGCTAAAACTTTAAAAATACCGAAATCGGGTGGTACCGTTATATGGGGCTATATCAAAACGTGGACCGATGTAGCCCATTTGCAATACCAAACACCCTAGGATTAATAGAAACTACAATACCAAATTACAATGCTCTATTTTAAAAATTGCGAGCTGTATCTTGACTTCAAAAGACGGACATGGTTATATCGACTTAGAATTTTACCCTGATCAAGAATATATATACTTTATAGGGTCTCCCATAAATATTTCGATGCGTTACAAACGGAATGACAAATTTAATTATACCCTTCATATTATAGTGGAGGGTATAAAAATGGTCCCGCAAAAACCACTTTTAATTTTTACAAATAAAATTTATTGATACGATGATAAAATTAGTGAGAAAAAGATTGTCATTTTGGTTATGTCGTGTGCCCCTATACTTTGTTTTCAGTTAAATATCTCTTCACAGTGCACAGTGGCTAATTTTACGAAAAACCTGTCCAAATCCCTAAAAATTAATGGACTTAAACATAACCTTGGGTTCTTATGTTTTTCGGGTCGCAAATTTTTAACCCTCAGACGGTCATTAAAGGGGTCTTTTTGGTCCCTTCTCAAAAAAGGGGTCTTATCAGATCAAAATATTCTACAAATTTGTTCGCCATCAATTTTTACTATATGTGGGTCTTGGAATACACAAAGACTCTACATCTTACTAAACTCCAAAGATATGCAAAATTAAAAACAAATTTTAGGGTTAAGGTCGTACTTTATGTGAGTTTTGGCAAAATTGTCATACAAAACATCATTTTACAAAAATGACGTCAAAGAAAAAAATGTTGTCCGCTAAATTTTACTATAACAAGAAACTAAAATAGGGTTGCAAGCCTTAGCTATTTCTACAGTTCTAAAATTATTTGAGCTAAGATTACTTGGAATCCTTCCATTTTAGGTATAGAGTGTCTTTGGAAACTTTACTGACAAAAATGCTAGGAATGTTTTTCTTTAAAAAAATTAACCCTCATGTAAGTCATAAAAAGGGTCTTTTTGGTCCTTTTTTCCAAAAATCTTTAAAATCTCCTATAAAGTGTGATCGAATCAGATCAAAATATTCTTGAAATCTGTTCGCAATACTTTTTACTATAGGTCCTAGAAGACATCAAAACTCTAAATTTTACCGAAACGCCAGGAAGTTACCCTGACATTCTAAATCAACGAAAATGTGTAATATGGTAATACTCAAAAAAGTTTTTCAATCGTTGAAGTTGAGGTTCACCATTTAATAAGCCGCTAACTGTTAATATATTTTATAAAATATGAATATATTTATATTAATTGAAGTGTTTTAGCCACGATCTCATAATATGGACCATAACAAATAATTTTCGTGGAAGCTGCGCTGGTGGTAATATAAAAAAATGGGAAAAATGTGTTGAAGTAAACATATTTTTTGTGTTCTTTTTTGATTTCGGGCCAAACTACGCAAAATTCGAACCTGTGCTCAAAGAAAGAACTAAAGAATACCCCTTGGGCAACATTGTTCTAGTGTATGACTTTTGGATATATGCACTGCATCCCCTTAAAATCGATTTTTTGGCTTTAAAATTTACAACTGTCGTACAGGTACCCCTGAACCCCGCGTGATTTTAGTTTTTTTACGTGCCGGATCTAATGAGCTCTTCCGTGGTCGAATCCAACCACTAAAATGCCGGATATAGATACCTTCAAAGTAGGAAAATCTGCAAAAATATATTTTGACAATTCCGGGAATTGAACCGCGATTTTCTTTGATTATTTTTGCATAAATGTAATCCTTTATACGCGATTATACTATTTGCCAAAAAGGTGTGTCACAAATTACAAAGATTCAGGAGTAATATCCCTATTTATCCCAAAATAGAATGCGGTGGCACATCCGCAGTTCTTGACGAAATCGGATGCACCTTATAATCATATGCACATCGCGTAATTTTTGCCCACTTGAAGGTTTTTTGAATAGTAAGATGCAACTGATGGCACACTTTGGCCGCTGAATGAAACATGGGAAAATCCATGCATATTGTATCCGAATGCACATGCACCTCAACTGATTTAAACCAATTCGCGAAATATACGGGTTTTATCTTCTATGTTTTTTCTTTGATTGTAATTTCAATATTACTCTCTACTTCTTATTTCTATTGCTTATCACAGAAAGCAAATATACTTTCACGATGACTAATTACTTTTCTTGTAGAAGTTTAAGCAAAATACTTTAGAATTTGGATGGAAATATAGCGAAATAATAGAATAACTCCCAACATTGATTTTTCAAATTTTTCGTATTTAACCAAAAATATATTCTTGAAATAATTTCCAGCAATAAGTTTCCGTTCTTTGTTGTTGCTGTAATATGCAAGTTATAAACGCGATCTTCATAATTTTGGTCTCACATTTTTCTACGCGTTGTCTAGATTCTGTACGTATTTTTTAGAGATTTTTTGGACTCTGATTTAGAATAAATAAAATTTATTCCAAGATTTCTTCAATATTTTTTGATTTTCCGCGAAAATAAAAATAAATTTAGCAACTATTTTAGCATCTACGGATAGATATCAAATGCTGCTAACGATTCATATTTACATTTTCTTATTACAACACAATAGGAAATTTTAAATATTTTTTCTTTACAAGAGAGTAAAACCGCATATAACTTTTGAGTGCAGCATCCAATTTTGTGAGCGCGAACAGATTTGAAACCACGATTTTTTTTCGTAACCCATGTACCAAAAATGACGGATGTGCTCGCTAAAAAAGTTTTTAATTTTTTTTCTATGTAATTGTAAAGGAAATTTGAAATTTACCATAATCCGCAAGACAAAATATCACATAAAAACGAAAAGCGCAAATATGTGCAGGATGTTTCGACGGAAATTGGTAAAAAAGTCTTCCCTTTTTATGAAATGATAATGTATACATCCCAACTCGATCTTACTCACAACTATTTTCATAATTTATTGTGAAAATTGACCTTGAAAAAAATCAACAAGTACGGACATCAATTACACTGTGCTACAAAAGTTGACAAAATGTTGTTGCAGGGTTTCTGATGCATATATTCAGTTTTGTGGGAGTCCATGGAAGACGAAAATACATTCGGTTTCTTTGGGTCACTTCGTTTTTTGATTTTATAACGGCAAATCTAGTGAAAGACTCAGTTTCTTTGATTTTCAACATAAAACGGACATAACTTCTTTTTTCCACAACTGACTTTTACAGATTATTTTTTCATTAAAAAGGCACAAATCATGTCATTCGAACAATTCATCATTTTTAAAAATCGGGTAACAAATGGTTAAGTTATAGTGATTTAAGTGTGACAAAAAAGCATTAAGAAAGAGGAAAATGCTTTCCCTCGTGCTCTGGTCTGCGTGGAAGACACTAAACTGCATAATAATTTACCTTTATCAAGAAGGAAATTTAGTTGGAAGGAAATCGGTTGATAAATAGAAGAGTTATAGCATTTTTTGTGTTTTAACTTTTTGGTTTTATGGCTTGTTCGAAAGACACGATTTTCACCTTTTAAATAAAAAATAAGATGTAAAAGTCCGTTGTGGAAAAGAGAAATTATGCCCGTTTTAAGTTGAAAATCCAAGAAACCCCGTTTTTCACTACATTTACCGTTATAAAATCAAAAAACGAAGTGATTCAAAAAAAACAAAGGTATTTTCGTCTTCCATGGACTCCCACAATACCGAATTTATGCATCAGAACCCCTGCAAATTTTCACTGTAGCACAGTGTTATTAAAAAACGCGGAAACGGATATTATAATATTTTAAAAAACAACTTAAATTATGAGAATTTTTTTTCCAAATAGGGCCACTATTGCTTATAGGATCCCACTGCGTGTAGTTATGAAAAAAATAAAAGCACCACTTACTAAACAAGAAGCGTATATTTTTTTCATAACTACACGCAGTGGGATCCTATAAGCAATATTTTACACTTTTTAGTGTAAATTGATATAATTGTATTTCGATTTTCGGCCTAAAAAATTGCCAAACGTTCTGAAAAATAAAAACGTTTTAAAGCTTGCTGTGAGGAAGCTTTTTTATCTAATCACTTTATAATTAAGATTTTTTGTAATCTTAGGTAAAAACTCATGAAAATATTATACAGGGATACGAGGTTGTAAAACAGTTATAACCCTAATGGACATTCTCGGAATCACCCTTTAAGCTGAAATTCACAAACAAATAAATTATTGTTAACGTTTAAAGGCCATTATATAACACTGTACAACATTTTTAAGGTAGTCTTGTGTCTTGTTAATGGAAGAATATTCGCTGGAATGTAATACACAACTCTACAGAACATACCATTGTTGTAAAATGTCTCTATCACGTTGTTTTCAGCATATTTTTCAACGACGATTTAATAAATATGTCAATAATGTGGTGAAATCCGAAATGCGAGAATAAACTGTTGGTGTGAACTGTGTTTGAAATACGTGTTGTAAAAGATATGATGTAAAATACCGCTGAAACAACCTGAAGTAAGCAGTTTAGAGTTTCAGAATGTTCCGGAGAATTGCTGAGAACTTTATTTGGAAGATTTTTGCAAAAGGTTAGTTGGTTCAACTCCCAATAGTTTAACTGATACTGACCAGAATTTCAGCAATTATGTAAAATTGTCTATATTTTATCGATTTTGATGCCCTAGATGAAGTTTTTCTTATATCGTCTGTTCAAAAGATAAGTTCTACTAGTTTAGGGCTACAATATTGTCAAAGACAGCAAGGCCAAATTCCTAATCGTTTCTGAGATAAAGGTCCGATAAATGGAAAAAACTGTAGTTTTAGCCCGGTTTAGATGAGACCATAAACTCCGAACTGGACCTGACAGGACTAAACCATACTAGGGTTTTTGTTGTCTCAATATGTACTTTAAAAAAATGCATACTAGAGGTTGTTTGAATTTTTTCTTATGTCGGCTATAAGCTCAACATGTCTACCTGAATCCGCCGTTCGTTGTAGCGTCTGCCGAGGTCTTTTACATTAGTTCATGAATAGTATAATTCTTGCAGGCAATTCACCTTATATAGGACTTCCATATTTTATTTTCGGTATTGTGGACTCGTATTCAGTTCATCAATGCAAGCATCTTCTCCATCACCCTCATATTTGTTCACTTCTAACAAACGTTTCAGCTTTCTGTTAACGAAATATTCAGGTTGCAGAAAGTGCATACTTTCTGTAAAGATCAACTCATGCGTTTTTTTCTCACTCTCACAGCTTGACAATTTCGAGTTAGTATTATAAGTCATATATTCAAGTGATTTAAAATAAAGATAATTTCATTCTAATTTGCAGTAAGTCTCGGGCCAAACTAGAGTAATTTCAACGAAAAACTTAATTTCAAGAAACTATTGTACACGGTTTCATATGTTCGTCAATTATGCTTTATTGCAATTTCGTACGAAACAAGCAGACCGTTTAGTTTTACATTTTCTTTTAATTTCATATCAGAATTTTACTGAAATTACCGGGACCAGGACTAATGAAAGGTTCTTTATCTATTGAAGGCCTTTTTGTAAGTCTTCTATCTATTAATTTGCCTATGAAATTTTAGCACTTATATGCATTCTAAATATTGCACAATATTACTAAAGCATGAACTAACTTCGAAAACTAAACAATAAAATTTGCTCATAAAAATAATGACCGTTTTATTGTGTGGATAAAAAAAGGCACCAAACTAACATGAACCAGAACACGTTTCACGGCTGGAAGCCATTTAAACAAAAAATGATATAAAAATAAAACAAAACATAGAAACATAACAGAAAATAATAACCATTTAAAATATATTTATGTTTATTTATGCATGCACCGAAATAAGTAAGCAAATATCAATAGTTGGATAACATAAAATAAACATGCACCAATAAAAATATCATACACAAGTAAAACAAATTTAAAGTGCAAATTTTTAAAATTTTTTACCAAGCGAATTTTTAATTTTCAATTGTTGTGTGAGGTAGGCCTAGAATCTATGAACGGATTCAGAGTCGGGCGGAACCGACTACATACACCTCCACGATTTCAATATAATTTAGGGAAATTTTTTCCAACAAATTTTGATGAAATTTGGAAAATGTGACGCAATCATATACACTTTCCAAATTTCATCAAAATGTCTGTGCAACTTTGTGCCGAGTGCGTAAAGTATATGAAATCGTGCGAAAGTAGAGCTATATAGAAATCTGAAACTTATTTCTAGCACAAAATTGGTGGCATTTTCCAAAATTGAACAGACTTTGCGAGCTGGTGCATAAAATTTGGCAAACTTTTTCAAGTGCAAATACCGTCACACATTCCAAATTTCATCAAAATTGGACACATATAGAGTGATTGGTGCACCAAATACCTCAAATCGGGTGAATATATGGGAACCATATCCAAATCTGAACCGATTATTTCCAAAATCAATAGCGTTCTTACTATGGCTAAACAATTATGTTTCCCGATTTTCAGGTGAATGGGATAATAAATGCCACCTGTAAGTCCGAACAAAATAAATCGGAACTATGGGTCTATATTGTTTCCTTTTCCATGTTACATACAAATGCACCGAGCAAGGCTATAGTCGGGGGGACGGGGCCGACTATGCGACTACTACCCCTGTGCGAAAGCTTTTCACTCGTAAACATTTATTTTAGGGAAATACTAAAGTGTTCACCTACCTGGTTATACCCTCAGCATTTATGCTAACGAGGGTATATGAGTGAATATCAAAAAAAAATTTGTTTCCATGCACTATTATAATACGCGAACTATTGCAATTTACCAGTAACTATGACCATGGCTAGATCAATTTAAGTGTTTTTGAACAAAGCTCAAAAATTTGGCAAAATAATTTAATTTGCGTGGAAGTTATGACCGCGTAAATTAATAAAAATAGGAAAAAACGTTGAAGCTAACGAGGTTTTTTACGTTACTATTTGATTGCTGATTAAACCGTTAAATGACGGACAAAGTAAAAGTATAAGAATACAAAATGAAGAATACACTTCTAATGTATCACTTTTCGAAATTTCCACTGCTTCCACCTTTTATGGATGCTGACATTTTGAAACCGGATTTTAGGTGTTTTTCGTATTTTTAATTTAACTGGAACGCGCATTCGAGTATTTCAAAAAACAATTTATAGGATTAAGTACTCGCAATTACATCATTTGATATGTATATTGGCTATGTAGCCCTCACAGCAGAGTAATCTACTGCCAAAGGCCAAAATTTAGTGCGATATTTTTTCTAAAAAACCAATTTTTCGGGTACAGGATTTACAATATCCTTTTGAGTGTGCTGGTACCCCGCGATATTTTAGTTTTTCGGCGATCCGGATCATATAAATCATAGATCGTGAAAATCCATCCACTAGAACGGCGAATACAGCAACTGCAAAAACCTAAAAATGTGCGAATTGAGCAATGTCCGTCCGTCTGTCTGTCTGGCTGGCTGTAGCGCACGATAACTCTCGAACGGATGAACTGATTCGGTTCAAATTTTGGCTTTCGTAATATTTTGCCCAAATTTAGTTTAAGTTCGAAGATGGGTTATATCGTTCCGCCCCTTCCGGTACCTCCCCCACAAAAGTTCGAAAATGTTCGAAAAATTTGTGCTTACGATAACTCTTGAAGGGAGTAACCGATTTGGTCCATACTTTGCAAATCGTGAAATGTCTACCAGACTTAGATGAGTTTCCAATATGGACTCAAGCGGTCCACTCCTTCGGGTACCACACACACAAAATTTGGGATAAGTTCAGTTTAGGACCTGCTCTCGAATCGCTTTGATTTTTGTTTTAGCAACTTGTATTTACTGCCCCCTATACGACGGTACAATTTTCATCAGGCGCAAGTCCACACTACCTGAGAAAATAGCCACAATGTTGCAAAATAACCCTTTGACACCGTATGAGGTGATTGGAGCGCATAATAACTCTCGAACGAATCTGCCGATTCGGTCCAAAATTTGGCCTTAGTAATATTTTGTCCAAACATAGTTTAACTTCGAAGATGGGCTATATCGGTCCACTCCTTCAGGTACCTCCCCCACAAAAGTTCAAAAATGTTCAATCCTAATATATCTACCAGATATAGATCAGGTTCAAATATGGACTATATTTGTCCACTCCATCCGGTACCTCCCACACACAATTTCTGATAAGTTCACTTAAAGACCTGCAATCGAATCACGTTGATTTTTGTTGAAGCAACTTGCATTCGCTGCCTCAATTGCGATGGTAAATTTTTTTTAAGGCAAGTCCATACTTCTTGAGCAAACAGCCCGAAGGGTGTAAAAACCCCCTATGGCACCATATGTAGTGGCTGGAGATCCACTTCCATAATGGTTAATGTCGATCCATTCCTTTAAGTATCTGCTCCGCAAAACTTTTGATCTTTAATCCTAACTAACATTTTTGTCGGTTCATACATCCAAAATTTTTAAAACCCTCTAAATACATATAAGTTTTTTGGGAAAAAATTGTTTCAATATACACAGGCTGAGGGTATATCTCTGTCAGCAAAGCTGACTGATACTTTTTACTTGTTTATAAGATTTTTTCTTATAATCAGAATTGAAACCGCCATAACTTTTGCGCGCAATAACCAAAATTAGTATCTCGAACAGATTTGAGAATGGGAATTTTTTCTCAATTCATGTACCAAAAATCTTTTATGTAGCTTCAAAACAAAATTTTAATTTTTTTCAAATGGAATATTAAAAAATTTTGACTTTTCCTCATATCGTCACCATAAATGCCGGAAGACGTAACCCACATGAAAATCGGAATTGTTTTTGATGGAATCTGATACATTAAGCTAAAATACATGCTCTTGCAAAATGTCAAGCGTCTACGTTTAAAAATAACTATCCTGTTTAAGAATGCCAAAAGACGTAACAGCATACTGTAATATTCATAAAACACAAAAGGCGTAACCCACATTATTTGAAAATTGAACAGCAGTACAAACAATTTAGTCTTTGATTTTGGCAGCACTGAAACTGTTACTACAAAGTGGGTGTCGTTTGGAAGCTTAAAGAAATACCTATCACATGGCGTGGTTATTTTAACCAGTTCGCCTCTTATGCGGCTTATTTCTCCATATGTTTAATTTGATTCACAGATGACGATATCTCATGAATGGTGATTCCGTTTTAAAAATTATAAAGACCATTCTTGCTGCTAATTTTAAATCTACAACTTTTACTTTAGGCAGTTTTTGTAACCCGAATAATTTTTTGCACCAAAACTCAGATTTGTGGGAATTTTTGATATTTTCCCTTATACGAATATCATAGTTAAAACCAAGGTTTGGTAAAATGTCGAAAGTTTTAATAAAAAAAGTGATTGAAGTATCTAATTGAAGATGATGTCTGAAGACCGACCTATGCCCTGATTTAAATAAACCTCCCAAGAACAACAAAAAACATGAAAACAATATAAAGTAAACGGACAAAAGCAAGTGGTTATTTTGAAGACAGATGGCAACAAAAACTGATGTACGTGACAAGTCTTATAAGACGTTGGCCCGAAAACGTGTATATGCTCAAAATTCTCGTCGGTCTAACACAAAGATGTTTTTTTAAAGACAACTACGATTATAGTGTAAGTTTGCCGAACAATGTTCTTAACAACCCGTGGTATAACATATATAATGGCTTGAGATTGGATTAATTCAACTGATTTTAATGATATTCAAATAGGTGCAGAGAAAAATCCAACTTTTCTGTATTGTTTACTTATGCAAATGGACAGGAGATCCAATAAACTGCAAACATTGTCGATTGATCTTAGCGGTATAAGCTATTTTTAAAGTGTTTCCGTTTAGATCAAATCTGGTAACTCATTTTTAACACAGTTGCAGTTGACCAATCGAACTGAAACTTTGCACACTTTTCAGATTTAGATGACAATACATGAATATGGAATCAAAACCAATATTGGTCCATTTTATAGCGTTTTAACGGTGTTTTATTTAACTTGCATTTCAAATCTGGAAACTTATTTTGACACAGTTGCAGTTGCCCAATCGAACTAAAGCTTTGCACACTTTTCAGATTCGGATGACAATACATGGATATGAAATCAAAACCAATATTGGTCCATTTTTACCATTTTTACAGTGTTTTTACGGTGTTTTATTTAACTTGATTTTTAAATCTGGTAACTCATTTTCCACACATTTGCAGTTGACCAATCGAACTGAAACTTTTCACACTTTTCACATTTGGATGACAATACATGAATATGAAACCAAATCCAATGTGGATCCATTTTTTCCTATAGCCACCATATAGCGGTACCACCCGATTTAGTTCAAATCTAGTAACTCATTTTTAACGCAGTTACAGTTGACCTATCGAACTGAAACTTTGAACACTTTTCAGACTTGGATGACAATACATACCCGATTTCAGGTATTTTGAGGATTTTATCTTAATTTTTTCCCGAATTAGCTGTCATTTGGAATTTAAGATTTCCAATGATACGGACATTTCCCCACAAAAAATGGTGAACATAGGTCCAGTATTTGGTATAGACCTCTTATAGCGGTACCACCAGATTTCAAGTATTATGATGATTTTATCTTCATTTTTAGGCCGAATTGGCTGTAATTTGGCAATGGGACCCCCATTGGTGCAGAAACTTCCTCACTAACAATGATGGACATAGGTACAGGTTTTGGTGTAGCCCCGAATTGGCAGTAGCTTGGCATTTGGAGTCCCCAATGGTACAGAAACTTCTCCACCAAAAATTTTTGACATAGGTCCAGGTTTTGGTATAGCCCCCATTTGAGGATTTTATCTTAATTTTTAGCTAGAATTGGCTGTAACTTGGCATTTGGAGTTCCCAAATGTACAGAAACTGTCCCACCAAAAATTATGGACATAAGCCCAGGTTTTGGTATAGCTTTTATATAACGGTACTACACGATTTCAGGCATTTCAAAGTTTTTATCTAAATTTTCGGCCTAAATTGACTATAAATTGAAAAGTTAAAAATAAAAAATAATTAAAAAAAATAAGTTTCAGTTTTTATACCCTCAGCATTTATGCTAACGAGGGTATATCACCAATATTTTTGAAAATTTAACATAGCTGAAGCCAAGGTTTACCCTTTTAGAACAAGCGACTTGTGATTGTATATTATACAAATTAAATGGTTTTGGCTAAAATGAGATGTTTTTGGGCGTGGCAAAAAATATTGGCATCAAAAGTTAATTAGCGTGGAAGCTGTGGCAACATTTATGTCAAAAAATAGGTAAAAATGGGTTGAAGCCAACGTGTCTTTTTTTGTTTTCTCTTGATTTGTGAATAAACCAAACGTTTCCCGATTTTCCTGTCAAAGTAAAAGTAGAAGCAAACTAAATAAGGATCATCTCACTGATGTATTACTTTTCAAAATTTGATCTGCTTTTACCATTAAATGATGCTGGCATTTTGAAGCCAGATTTACAGTGTTTTTTAACATTCTCTTCTAATTTCATTCCGCAAACATGTTTTTCAAAAAATCTTATATAGGATTGTAGAACTCGCGACTCTGAGTTATTTGATATATGTGCCGTGAATGTAGTCTACACAGCTTCATAGAAATCTGCATCCAAATGCGGAAATTTTGTGCGAACGTTTTTCTAAAAATCATATTTTTCGGGCCTAATTTTTACAATTATCATTCGAATGCCTCGTACTTGATTGCACATTTTAGTTTCTTACATTCCGGGTCTAATAAATCATTCCGCGTGAAAATCCATCTACTAAAACGCGAGTTACGAGAAATTCCAAAGTAGCAAAATCACCTAAAAATGTTTTTGAAAATATCGCGTATTTTATCGCGTTTTCTGCGGTTTGTTTCCACTGCAATGAAACAACTAGTACAGCATCTTCGTTTTAGCGTAAACAGAGATTTGAAAATTTCAATGATAAGGGAGCTACCTTCATTTTATCACAAAAAATAGTGTGGGATGCTACATCCACGGTTCTTGATTGATCGCCTTGAAATAGACATATATCGACGTAGATTTTTATGGTGGACATTGAAATCGGATGCGGACAAAAATTGTATTCACTTTGCGCAAATTAGCGATATTTTATAGGGTTTTTAGTGCTAAGATGCAGCCGATGCTACATCTTAGCCTCCAAATTAAATTTCGAAAAATATACACATATTAAAAGATATGGTCTTGCTGTACATGAAAATCACATGCGGACAAAATGATTTTGATAATTACGCGATTTACACATATTTCAAATGCATATAAGTTAAAATGGATCACATAGACCCCTATTTCCATCTCAGAAGCCTTGAGATATATCCTCAGCAACCCAATTATCTTCCTCAATAGGAAAGCTTCTATATGAATGTCTATAAAGCAAAATCCGTATATTTTAATGGGAGATTTAAGCAAAATGAAGGAAGTATTCCTATAGATTTTTCCAAAATTTTATACTACATACTGAATTTGAAAAAATATTTTTTCAAACAAAAAATTATTTTTTTAACCAAAATATGTGTTTATTTTGGCTGTGACATCGAAACTATAATGCCAATCTGTATGATTTTAGTCTCATTTGATTCACCGTGAAGTTTTGCTCCCAATCGAATTTTTTCGTAATTTTATAGCGGGTAAATGGACCTTTATTTTGAAAAAAGTTAACTTACATTCAATAATTTATCATTTTATTATACATTTCGCGAGTACTGAGTAACAATTAACAAATATTATGCAATCTACTAACTCAAGCCACATCCAGATAACTTTTTAGTAGCAATTGCTCGCGGTAAAATAATTAGCGCTTTTATAACAATTTTTTCTTTAAAACGAAAATAAAACCGCCATAACTTTTGTCCGCATCAACAAAAAACTGGCTCGCGAGCGGATTCGTACTGGGATTTTTCTTCTTAACCTATGTACCAAAAATCTTTGATGTAGCGCGAAAAAAAATTTAACATTTTTTTTGAAATGGAATATGAAATATTTGACAACATTCGTGATATACACTTCCATACGGGCAAAATGTGCCTCATCGAAATAATGGTTTTAGACCCCAAGTATGTTTGGACGAAATGTGTTTCAGACAATTTGGAGTCGATTGAGCAATGTCCGTCCGTCTGTCTGTGTGTCTGTCTGTCTGTCTGTCTGTCTGGCTGGCTGGAGCGCACGATAACTCTCGAATGGATAAACCGATTCGGTTCAAATTTTGGCTTTCGTAATATTTGAAGATGGGCTATATCGGTCCACTCCTTCCGGTACCTCCCCCACAAAAGTTCGAAAATGTTCGGAAAATTTGTGCGCACCATAACTCTTAAAGGGAGTAACCGATTTGGTCCATACTTTGCCCATCGTGAAATGTGTACCAGACTTAAATAAGGCTTCAATATGGACTCAATCGGTCCACTCCTTCGGGTACCTCCCACACAAAATTTCGGAAAAGTTCAGTTTAGGGCCATCTCTCGGGTAGCGGTACCACCCGATTTAGTTCAAATCTAGTAACTCATTTTTAACGCAGTTACAGTTGACCTATCGAACTGAAACTTTGAACACTTTTCAGACTTGGATGACAATACATACCCGATTTCAGGTATTTTGAGGATTTTATCTTAATTTTTTCCCGAATTAGCTGCCATTTGGCATTTAAGATTTCCAATGATACGGACATTTCCCCACAAAAAATGGTGAACATAGGTCCAGTATTTGGTATAGACCTCTTATAGCGGTACCACCAGATTTCAAGTATTATGATGATTTTATCTTCATTTTTAGGCCGAATTGGCTGTAATTTGGCAATGGGACCCCCCATTGGTACAGAAACTTCCTCACTAACAATGATGGACATAGGTACAGGTTTTGGTGTAGCCCCGAATTGGCAGTAGCTTGGCATTTGGAGTCCCCAATGGTACAGAAACTTCTCCACCAAAAATTTTTGACATAGGTCCAGGTTTTGGTATAGCCCCCATTTGAGGATTTTATCTTAATTTTTAGCTAGAATTGGCTGTAACTTGGCATTTGGAGTTCCCAAATGTACAGAAACTGTCCCACCAAAAATTATGGGCATAAGCCCAGGTTTTGGTATAGCTTTTATATAACGGTACTACACGATTTCAGGCATTTCAAAGTTTTTATCTAAATTTTCGGCCTAAATTGACTATAAATTGAAAAGTTAAAAATAAAAAATAATTAAAAAAAATAAGTTTCAGTTTTTATACCCTCAGCATTTATGCTAACGAGGGTATATACACTTCCATACGGGCAAAATGTGCCTCATCGAAATAATGGTTTTAGACCCCAAGTATGTTTGGACGAAATGTGTTTCAGACAATTTGGAGTCGATTGAGCAATGTCCGTCCGTCTGTCTGTGTGTCTGTCTGTCTGTCTGGCTGGCTGGAGCGCACGATAACTCTCGAATGGATAAACCGATTCGGTTCAAATTTTGGCTTTCGTAATATTTGAAGATGGGCTATATCGGTCCACTCCTTCCGGTACCTCCCCCACAAAAGTTCGAAAATGTTCGGAAAATTTGTGCGCACCATAACTCTTAAAGGGAGTAACCGATTTGGTCCATACTTTGCCCATCGTGAAATGTGTACCAGACTTAAAAAAGGCTTCAATATGGACTCAATCGGTCCACTCCTTCGGGTACCTCCCACACAAAATTTCGGAAAAGTTCAGTTTAGGGCCATCTCTCGAATCGCTTTGATTTTTGTTTTAGCAACTTGTATTCACTGCCCTCCATACGACGGTACAAGTTTCATCAGGGGCAAGTCCATACTTCCTGAGAAAATAGGCTGAAAGTTGCAAAAAAAAACCCTATGACACCGTCTGAGGTGGTCGGATCGCAAGATAATTCTCGAACGGATCTGCCGATTCGGACCAAAATTTGGCCTTAGTAATATTTTGTCCAAACAGAGCTTAAGTTCGAAGATAAGCCATATCGGTCCACTCCTTCAGGTACCTCCCCCACAAAAGTTCAAAAATGTTCGGAAAAATTGTTCGTACGGTAACTCTTGAAGGGAGTGGCCGAATTGGTCTATACTTTACACATCCATATACATCTACCAGATATAGATCAGGTTCAAATATGGACTATATTTGTCCACTCCATCCGGTACCTCCCACACAAAATTTCGGATAAGTTCACTTTAAGACCTGATATCGAATCACTTTGATTTTTGTTGAAGCAATTTGCATTCGCTGCCTCAATTACGATGGTAAAGATTTTTTAGGGGCAAGTCCATACTTCTTGAGCAAACAGCCCGAAAGTTGTAAATAATCCCTAAGGCACCATATGTAGTGGCGGGAGAGCTCGAACCGAATACTGCGTTCGTCCACACTTTGGATATTGTAATATTTATTTTAATATTAGATGAAATTCGAAGGTGGTACTTATAGGTCCACTCCTTCCGGTACCTCCCCCACAAAAGCTCTAAATATTGTCGAAACTTAGTTTATGTTCAAATTTGGGCCCTATCTGTCCAATCCTTGTGATCAACATTTTTGTGTGGTTAAGGGTCTGTTCGAGGATCCTTTGGACATGTTTACAGAAGGTTTTCCAGCGATATTATGTTTTTCGTAGGCTAGTGTGATAAAAAAGCCCTATCTATCATTATCTCCGAAAATGTTTGAACTTTACTCCTATATATACTTTTGTCGGCTCATACGCCCAAAATTTTGAAAACCCCCCTAAATACATAAGTTTTTTTGGGAAAAAGGAATTCAATCCACGCTGAGGCTGAGGGTATATCTCTGTCGGCAAAGCCGACTGATACTTTTTTACTTGTTTGTTTAGAAATGCACCTAAAACTAAAAAATAATTGGTCGCTTAGCCTCAACAAATATATTCTTTCTCATGATGGAATCTCTCAAATAAAACGCTTGCCGTTTAATTTTGGGTCCTCCTTAGATGTACGCACTGATGCTATAATTTCCAAAAAAAAGGAATTTCAGCCACTGCTAGACTTGAAACACTTAATTCCAAGCGCTTGTCACTACATTTATGGCAACATTCCTAATGAGAATTAAAAGTTAAATTTAAATTGTTTCACATCACTATATTTTGTCGATAAATTGACTTAAATACCAATATAAATATAATATTCTGGATGTGATATTTTAAATATCGTCTAATACACTTAAAATTATAAGTAATTGTAGTGCTGGTTGGCACTACTGAAATTTCACCGTCAAGACTGGGAATTGAACCCAACACCGTCAGATTGCCGGTTTAAATAAACCAGTTCTAATTTGTTTATAATTTTTAATTTAAACTAGTTTCTTCAAATGTATACACAATAAATTGTGGATTACGTCTTTTGGCATTTCAGAAAAATACAATACCAAAAGACGTAACCAACACAGCTTCTGATATTCTGAAAAAAAAAATATTTTTTTTCCAAAAATGTATTTCTTCGCTATCTTAGAACACGATACTAACAATTTTCGATATTTTATAACACCGTTTTCATTTTATAACGTTTTTTCTTTCTCCTGTAAAGTTTTAGTTTTGTGGGTTACGTCTTCCGGCATTTATGGTGACGATATACACTTTCATACGGGCAAAATGTGCCTCATCGAAATAATGGTTTTAGACCCCACGTACGTTTGGGCGAAATGTGTTTCAGACAATTTGGATTTGATTTAGCCATGTCCCTCTGTCTGTCTTTCTGGCTGGCTGGAGCGCACGATTACTCTCGAACGGATCAACCGATTAGGTCCAAAATTTTGCTTTCGTAATATTTTGTTCACACTTAGTTTAAGTTCGGAGATGGGTTACATCGGTCCACTCCTTCCCACAAAACTTCGGAAATGTTCGGACAATTTGTGAGCACGATAACTCTTGAAAGGAGTAACCGATTTGGTCCCTACTTCGCACATCGTGAAAATTCTACTAGACTTAGAGGAGGATCCAATATGGATACAACAATCCGTCCACTTCTTTGGGAACCTCCCACACAAAATGTCGGAAAAAATCAGTTTAGGACCTGCTCTCGAATAGCTTTGATTTACAAGTTTCATCATGTCCATACTACCAGAGAAAATAGCCTGAAAGGTGCAAAAAATCCCCTATGACACCGTGTGTAGTGGTTAGAGCGCATGATAACTCTTGAACGGATCTGCCGATTCGGTCCAAAATTTGGCTTTCGTAATATTTTGTCCAAACTTAGTTTAAGT
Source organism: Musca autumnalis (assembly GCF_047663935.1). Lineage (NCBI taxonomy): Eukaryota > Metazoa > Arthropoda > Insecta > Diptera > Muscidae > Musca > Musca autumnalis. The sequence goes on along the minus strand of NW_027411644.1, from coordinate 311,845,767 downwards.
TCGAAGGTAAGCCATATCAGTCCACACCTTCAGCATGATAACTCTTGATGGTTGTGACCGATTTGGTCCATACTCTACACATCCCAATATATCTACCAAATATATATCGACACCTCCAAACAATAGTATGGTAAGTCTAAAAAGTAAGTTTTGCAGGAGAAGCTCTCAAAGTTTGTAAAATTGTTTAACCTTCAGTACTATGCTAAGTCAATATTTGTTTATAACTTCTGTTCGGATTGACCGATCATTACCAAAATTTGACATAATTTAAGTTAAAGGACGTTCGACACCTCCAAATAATAGTTTGCTAATCCGAAAAAGTGAGTTTTGCAGGACAAGCTCCAAAAGTTTGGAAATTTCTTTGACTTTCAGTACTATGCTAAGTCAATATTTGTTTATAACTTCTGTTCGGATTGACCGATCATTACCAAAATTTGACAGAATTTAAGTTAAAGGACGCAAAATGTAAAAATGTAAAGAACTTGAAAACATGCTAAGTCGACTTAGCATACTATTGTTTGGAGGCGTCGATATAAGGTTTGAATGTGGACTATATTTGTCCACTCCTCCGGGTACCACCCAGACAAAATTTTGGAAAAGTTCACTTTAAGAACTGCTCTGGAATCACTTTGAAAGTGTAAAAACCATCTATGGCACCATGTAGTGGCTGGAGAGCACGAACCGCTCGAACTAAATACTTAGTTGATCCACATTTTGCATATCGTAATATTTCTTCGAATATTAGATGAAATTCGAAGGTGGTGCTTGTAGATCCACTCCTTCCGGTACCTCCCCCACAAAAAATCGAAAATATTAGCTAAAATAGTACGCTCGATATCTCGATATCTCATAAACAGAGCAAGGGTCTGTGCGAGGAGCCCTTGAAATTTTTTACCTAGTGGTCCTGTTTACAGCGATATCATGTTTTTCGTAGGCAAGTATATGCTTCCTGATATAATGGTCCAAAACCTTTGAATTATATGGTGACCAACTGAAAAGACAGGTGGTCGAGGGGAATGACACCCAAAATAAGACCCACTTGCAAAATGGAAATCGGTTCATTCCTTTAGATACCTTCTTTGAGCTTCTATCCAAATCCATATTTTTTCTGTTCATACGCCCAAAATTTTCAAAACCCCTTAAATATATACGTTTTTTGGAAAAAAAAAGTGTTTGAATCCACACAGGTTGAGAGTATAAAGAGAAGCGTTCAACGATGTTTCTATATTTTACAATTAATAGTTTATGTTTGTTTTTCTTACTATAAGTGTTACACTATTTCTTGTATTTGGAATTTGTGTATGTGTATGTTTTTGTGGCTTTTGGGTTGGTATTTATATTTCATATTATATACATATATTTCATATTTGTTTGCAGGAGCCAACATATGTTATGTTTGAGAAATATCTGTTGGAATAAAATAGTTAAAGAGAATTTTTTAAAAATAGAATTTTTGTTGACTTGTTCCATATCCACACTTATGACACAAATGCAAAATATTGTAAATCAAATGAAACAAAGTGACAAACAAATTTTCCCATCTTTGTCTCAATAAATTCAAACCTTTTAAATCGAAAATTAAAGTTCTGATTTTTGGAATGTACTTTTATATTTGTAAGTTATTAAAGTATTAATTTCATACCTGAAAAGAACTTATACTTTGCGGATGTAACGTGGATATCTCGGAAACTAGAGCAGATAGGAAAAGGCCGATCATAAATTCAAAAATTTTAATTTTTAAATTTTTTAAATTGAAATAAAAAAGGTCTAAGGCACAACAGTCTAAGTATGTTGGTATAAATGTCGTATTAAGTGTACAATACATATCGCTCATTTACTCAAAGAGTGACGCATCTCAAAAACTCGGGTTTCGAGAAAAACGCGTTTTAAGTTGACGATTGAAATTTGACTTCCCAATTTAAAATGATTATTACATAAAAAATATAATTAATAATTAACCCATATTTTGCAAACAGCTAGCCAGATAAGAATGCAAAATTTCTGTGCAAGGTCGAGCATGATTTAAAGTGTTTTAGTGTTTCATAAACTCAAAAAATTTTTTTGCTAAATTATGAAAAACCCGTAGTAAATGAGCTGTAACTCGCTGAGTTTAGGATATATAAGCATAAAAATTTGAAATTAGAAATATGAAAAAAATTCAAACTGCTAACTCAGAAAAGTCATTTTTTGAGTAAATATGTATGTATGTATGTACATTGACCAAATAAATTAAAATCTATGTACATTGCTTATATAAATTGTTTACATGTTATAAATCTTTGCCATATTAAATAATGTTTCCAGCATCGTAACGTACTCTCCGATAGCATAAATTAACTAACAATTCTTAAATTTTATTCGCATAAAAATATAATTTTATGTGTCATTTAAACAAACACAAAAATAATTTGTTTTCATTTGCATAAAATTCCAATAAACTTTGTAAGATAGGCAAACAATGGGGGTTACTATGCAAAGATTATTTGTTGTTGTTGTTGTTTTTAAAACATAAAAAGTCAGCTAAGAGTATAAAAGGTATTTTATTGGAAGTAAACAATGAATGGGGTAAAATTGGTAAACAGACGAGAAAATCCAAGTAATTTCAGAACCAAATTACGTTAGCATGAACAGTATTTATAGTCATTTTGATTTCTGAGGTTTGGGGTATTCCATAAAAAGATAAGTCTGCCAGTATTTCTCAGTGTAAAGATACAATTATTATTATTTATGTTAATTTTCTCGTTTAGAGTTAAGCTTGATGATCTGAAATTATTTGCAAGTGAAAAAGGAAAGCCAAGGACTCGAACCCACATAGTCACCAAATTACGTTACCTGGTTTCATTGGTGGTAAAGCAAATCTTCGGACGTATCGACTATGCAATGGCTTCTCTGTCCTAGAACTTATCGTTTTTCAAATGCAAATGTGTTTTTGTACATTAACGCGGATACTTGGCCACAGAAATGTATTCTTCATGACAAACGCTTTTTGCGCTGACTTTGAAGTTATGAGTTGGCTTTGAACGCTAACACGCCATGACAACATTTTTTTGATATGTTTTTCAAGGACGTGGGTTCAAATCCCAGCCGGGCTCAGCCTGTTTTTTATTTTTTTTTGAAATTTTGCCTTTTATGGCGAAGATCATTTTTTTAATGATTTTTGTTAATTTTCTCGTTTAGAGTTAAGCTTGATGATCTGAAATTATTTGCAAGTGAAAAAGGAAAGCCAAGGACTCGAACCCACATAGTCACCAAATTACGTTACCTGGTTTCATTGGTGGTAAAGCAAATCTTCGGACGTATCGACTATGCAATGGCTTCTCTGTCCTAGAACTTATCGTTTTTCAAATGCAAATGTGTTTTTGTACATTAACGCGGATACTTGGCCACAGAAATGTATTCTTCATGACAAACGCTTTTTGCGCTGACTTTGAAGTTATGAGTTGGCTTTGAACGCTAACACGCCATGACAACATTTTTTTGATATGTTTTTCAAGGACGTGGGTTCAAATCCCAGCCGGGCTCAGCCTGTTTTTTATTTTTTTTGAAATTTTGCCTTTTATGGCGAAGATCATTTTTTTAATGATTTTTGTTAATTTTCTCGTTTAGAGTTAAGCTTGATGATCTGAAATTATTTGCAAGTGAAAAAGGAAAGCCAAGGACTCGAACCCACATAGTCACCAAATTACGTTACCTGGTTTCATTGGTGGTAAAGCAAATCTTCGGACGTATCGACTATGCAATGGCTTCTCTGTCCTAGAACTTATCGTTTTTCAAATGCAAATGTGTTTTTGTACATTAACGCGGATACTTGGCCACAGAAATGTATTCTTCATGACAAACGCTTTTTGCGCTGACTTTGACGTTATGAGTTGGCTTTGAACGCTAACACGCCATGACAACATTTTTTTGATATGTTTTTCAAGGACGTGGGTTCAAATCCCAGCCGGGCTCAGCCTGTTTTTTATTTTTTTTGAAATTTTGCCTTTTATGGCGAAGATCATTTTTTTAATGATTTTTGTTAATTTTCTCGTTTAGAGTTAAGCTTGATGATCTGAAATTATTTGCAAGTGAAAAAGGAAAGCCATTGTATATTGTATTTAATTTCATATTTCAGGCAGTTCCATCTTTAAAGTTAGTCAATACATATAATATATATGTATATCCATATAATATGTATATGTAAATGTATCATAAATCTTATAACATTACAAAACGATATACCAATAATGAAATAAAATTAATTTTTTTTATATTACTGCTTTAAAGTATTAGATTTGTTTTCAATTATCAACAGTCAAGTTTGTTAGAATGAATGTGTATATTTGCGTATTCGCAATGTTGGTTCCTGTTAGGAAGAACATCTGCATTTAAATGTCAATTGTTTATCGTCAGGCATTATGCCTGCTTAGCTCGTTTTTCGGTGCTGGTCTGTGGCTTGAGAACTCTCGTTTTGTGTTAATTTTGGAATTATGTGTATTTGACAGTGTATTCGCATTTGCATCTGAAAAATTTAGAGTTTTTTTAAACTCCAGTAATGGCACATACTCATGTTAGGTTGTACGAAGGTATGTGGTAAAGTGTAGTGGAAAGAAAACTAAGTTTTATTTTCATGGGAATTAAGAGAAGTACAAATTATTTAATTTGTAGTACAACAATAAAAATTAAAACCAAGTTCAAAGCTAAAATACTAACACTTAAATTTGATGCCATATTTTAATTTACTGAATTGACCTTGTGTATTTAGGGCGTTTGGAGAAGGATTAAAGTTCAAAAGTGTTGCGGAGAAGGTACTTAATGGCCGACATAGTTCATTATGGAACTGGATCTTATTTTGGGAGTCATATCTTTTCGATAGATTTCGCGCCCGCTAGTCATTTCAGTGGGTCATCGTACAACTTTTGGACCAGTATGCCGGAAGTATGGACTTGTAAACAGGACCACAAGGACAAGCATCGGTATAATTTTCCAAAAGATCCTCGAACAGATCCTAAACTGCACTTAAACAAAAATGTTGAACTTTGGTGAGCGAGGTACCCTAAGTAGTGGACCGATATAGTGCAAATCGGAACCGTTATCGTATAACTTGAAGAGTTATCGTGTTCTCCACCCACTACATAAATTGAACTTATCCGAAATTTTGTGTGGAAGTGCCCGAAGGAGTAGACAAATAAAGTCCATATTCGAACCTGATCTATATCTGGTAGACATATTAAGAGTTATCGTATGCACAATTTTTCCGAGCATTTTGAACTTTTGTGAGGTAGGTACTTGAAGGAGTGGACCAATATGGCTTCTCTTCGAACAAAATATTACGAAGGCCAAATTCTGGACCGAATCGACAGATCCGTTCCAGAGTTATCGTGCGCTCCATCCACTACACACGGTGTCATAGGTGTATTTTTTTCAGCTTTCATTTCCAAATTGTATGTGGGAGCTACCCGAAGGAGTGGACCGATTGGGTCCATATTGGAACTCCATCTAAGTCTGATAGAAATTTCACGATGTGCAAAGTATGGTCCAAATCGGTTACTGCCTTCAAGAGTTATCGTGCGCACAAATTTTCCGAACTCTTTCGAACTTTTGTGGGGGAGGTACCAGAAGTAGTGGACCGATATAACCCATCTGCGTATTTAACTAAGTTTGGTAAAATATTATGAAAACTAAATTTTGGACCGAATCGGTTGCGCTCTAGCCAGCCAGCCAGACAGACGGATGGACGTTGCTAAATCAACTCCAAATTTTCTGAAACGGATTTCGTCCAAACATACTTTGGGTCTAAAACCATTATTTAAAGTGTATATGCCCTCGTTAGCATAAATGCTGAGGGTATAACAAATGTTTTCAAATTACCGATATTACGATATAATTTTTTGGAAGTGCAAGCAAATTTATTTTGACTATGCCAACTATATATGTTTGTAAAGCCGGTATTGCTTGTGGGTCCTGCGACGTCGATATTCACCATCAACACATAGAGACGATGCTCTGTAATATTGCTGCCATGCCATAAAGCATGAGTTTTATTGCGGATTTGTATTTGACCGATCTGGTCTCCATCCTCACCCCAGTGAATGAAAGACCTGCTGTAATACGGATAAAGGCCAAATACTTCACCATCAGGTTTATTTACGCTCAAGTTCCCTCTGAAGACAAGGACGAACAGACCAATGGTATATTTTACGAGCGCTTAGAAGAAACATTGAACGTTGTGACATGACATTAAAATTATTCTAGGCGATGGTTATGCCAACATAGGTAAGGAGAATATCGGCGGCCAAAAAGTCGGGAAATTAAGCATCTCGATATTCGTAAGGGTACCTGTCTGTCTCCAGATCAAATAACAAGAAATTAAATTGATCACGTTGTGATAGATGGAAGACATTCATCGAACGTATTGGATGTATGATCGCTCCGAGGACCAAACACAGACCACCACTTTGTTGGAGCGAAGGTTCGTACTCTATTAAACGTACCAAACAAAGTACGAACGGACACAACACGGAGATTGGACATCGGTAAGTTGCAAACACAATAGATAGCCACAGCATATTCCACTCAACTGGCCCAACTACATAATGAAAGCACTCCTCTTCCCGATAACATATCAGCACAATGACAAATATTACCCACTCCTACAAACAGCCGCAAAATCGATACTTGGATACCAGAGACCTCCACCAAGGGTGTGACCAAGAGTGTAGCGCACGAGAAAGGTAGCGGCAGAAAAGGAGAGAGAAACGTCTTTTCCGCAAGAAAAAAGAGAGAAATGGAAAAGAGGGAGTGTGAAAAAATCGATATGTACAGGATCCAGAGTGCAGTCCGAAACTTCTACCAAAGAGTGAAGCATCCAACTGATGGCATTGGTTCAGGCACATCCTCCTGTAGAGACCAGTAAGGTAATTTGGTAACTGATACAGATAGTGTGCTTGGGTTATCTAAAGATAATTTTTCCAAACTGGTGGTATCCAATAGTAGACGAAGATATGACAGAACCAATCCCAGAAGATGGTATTGAATGTATACCGTCCGACCAAGATGAGATAAAGGCTGCAATATACCTGCGGACGACCAATAAGGCAGCAGGAGGTAATGGCATACTAGCCGAGCTGTTTAAAACCGGAGGCGACAGTCCCCTACGGTCAAAGCTATTCCAAGCCATGTCAGAATTTGGTATCCCCCAAACCTCATTTGGCTTTCTAAAATGACTTTAACTGATACCCTGTCCTCAGTTAAAATAGGTAAGAAGCTCTCCGAAGAGTTTAGTAAGAAAAGAGGTTTCAGACAAAAAGACAGTCTTTCGTGTGACTTATTCAACATACTACTGGAAAAGCTTTTACGAGATGCAGATGTTAAAAGCAATGACACAATTTACACCATCAGCCACTTGCTACTTGCTTTTGCTGACGACATAATGGGTCGGTCGAATGAGAATCTGTTAAAGTTGGTCTGGCAGTAAACGGCGAAAAGACAACGTTGATAGTATTTAACGCACAATGTGTCCATTGAGCTCGGACCAGCTGTTGAAGTTGGTTCCTATAACTTTGAGGTAGTAAGCGACTTCGTCTACCTCGGCACCGCCATAAGCACAGCAAACAAAACAAGTTGTGAAATAATAAAAAGAATTGTATTGGCCAACAGATGCTAATTTGGCAAAAGTAAGCAATTTAAAAACAAAGTCATATCTCGTCAAACAAAAGTAACACTTTATAAAACACAGATACTGTCCGTACCCGTGTATGGTTCCGAAGCCTGGGTACTTGCGCAAGCAGATAAGGTAGGGCTTGGTTTTTTCGAAAGATCTAAGGGTCAATCTGCGTTGACGGTGAATATCGACGTCGTATGAACCACGAGCTGTATCAACTATACAACGACGTCAATATAGTTAAACGAATCGAGATACAACGATTGCGATGGCTATGCCATGACATAGATAGATAGTAGATGATAGTAGATGATCGGGGACACTATATGCTAGGCGTTCAGCTGTTGATGCACGGGAACACGGTGGGTTCTGCGTTCGGCTGTTGATGATCGGGAACACGATGGGCTCGGCTGTTGATGATCGGGAACACGTTGGGTTTGGCTGTTGATGCTCGAGGATACGATGGATTCGAAGTTCGGTAGTTGATGCTCGGGAACACGATAGGTTCGGGTATTAGTTTAGTGTTATTGTAAAATTTCTACCATGCAATACTGATTTCTAACTATGGGTGATGGGTAGCTCTCAAAAAGTATTCCCAACGCTTAAGCACCGAAGTGTTAGTTGGCGGATTTAGAACAAGCCGTGTAGCTAACTCTCGGTAGTAGTAAGCTCCCCGTCCTCAACCATTTCTGGAATACTTTAGTGGCCTGGAGTATAAATTGAATGAGAATTGGTTGCCGTAAGCGCAAACAACGATTATGGTAAAGTTGATGCAGTGACTGCTACTTATTGAATGGCGCAGTCTAGTAAGGGTTAGCCGTATTATGTGTTGTTGTGCAACGTATGTAGGTGATAATATTGTCACGTTACAAAAACGGGCCGCATGGTGTCACACGCGGAACTTGAAGGCCAAGGATTCCAAGGAGTAAACAAGTAAATTTGGGAAATAAAGCAACAAACAAAAGATAAAGGAAATATTTTTCTTAGTTCGGCTTATAGGACCAATGTACTGTAGGGGACGAATTAAGTAAGTGCAGAACATTTTAGACTTATGATTCTTAAACAGGCTGTTGTAACGTGGTTTTCTCGTCGGCTGGGGTAAGTCCAGTGGCGTCCAGGGTCTCTATAAGGACCCACTAAACCTTACGATATAAAATACTAGTTTTATCACTTCTAGGAGTTCAATCGGATGTTTATTGATCTGAATACTAGTATTTTCTAATTTTATGAAATGCGATATTGATAGGCTTGAGAAGGTTTGTAGTAAGACCGTTGATAAGGGTGACTAACTGCTAGGAATGATCGGGAACGACGATGTTGATTGATGTTTCAGTATCGACGATGCTCGTTAATGACGAACTGCGTTGATGATCGGTAACGACGAGCCTGATTGATAATCGGGTTCTGCGCTGCTTGTGGCGACGAAGATGATATCGGCTGACGTCGATATGATGGAATTCGGAAACTCGGCTGACGATGATCGTGAACTCGGCTGAAGAATGACGATGATCGATGACAGCTGTCGATGAACGGGAACGAAGATGTTGGTTAACTCTACGATTTAGTGATGATCGGAAACGTGTTGATTGATGATTTCGGGTGCTCGGCTGATGACGATTGGTACGATGATGTGATAACTAGCTAACGCTAAAATATTTACTGACACGATCTCGTACAAACCTCTACGTATCTCTATAAACAGGGAACCGACTTTCCTGTGGGGGACAGACTACTGAAGTTCATGTGTGGGACGGAAAGCCGAAGCTTCCGTGCGAGACAGAAATCCGAAGTCTCTGTGTGAGACGTAAAACCGAAATCTCTGTGTGGAACAGGAAACCGAAGTCTCTGTGAGTGACAGTAAACAAGAATTCACTGTGTGCAATGTATTAATGGGACAGCCACAACGGGTAGTCCCTTCCAAAACGAAAACTGAAATACTTGAGATTCATCTGGTATGAAGTGTATGAGAATTATTCTGCATTGATTACAGCAAGCGAATGACTTCAAGGCATGACTGGTGTAGATGTAGGTGCCGCTGAGTGCATGCTGATTCACTGCTACTGTGATATTTGGGGTAGACCGGTGGTGTTGTTGTATGTATGTGACATTTGTCACGTTACACTGTGATTAAGCGAACGAGTGTAAATACGGGAGAATAGCAGGTGGATGAATGACTTGTAAATCATACCCCGAACTAAAACTACGGGTAAAGTAAAGTCTAACCGAAGTAAAGTAAAACTGTGTGCTTACTGGAGTTAAGCTGTGTGTGAAGTCTTATTTTCATGAGTGGTTACGTCAATAAAACATTGTAGAATCGTAATCTAAAAGAACCCGCGTTTTATTCCGCACAAATCGTATCGAAGAATAAAACAACATCTGCACGGGTTTAAGTTAAACCTAATTCCGTAACATTATTTCTAAGCAATCATTTCCCCATAATTTTTGTCTGACTATCGTCAACAATGCTGCTGTCTGCAATTCCAATTACAATTTGAAAATCTGTTTTTAATACCAACACCTTTAACATTCTTCATCAATGTTAATTTCAGGTGTCTAATTATGGTGGAATTTATGGCAAAGCGATGTTGATTTTGAATTTACTCGGAAACCTTATAAATAAATACGAGAGAATAGGCTTCAACTGGATTGTTAAATCAATCTGTATTTTGCCTCTCACATTCCCCATTAGAATACAGCTGTGTCTAGGTGTGTGAAAATGCGTGCCATTTATATGAAAAATATGCATTTTTATCACAAACATATCAGTTGATATGTATGTATGTGTGTGCGTTAGTTTTTTGATGTCAAAACCCAACATTCATGATTATAAACAAGATTTATACACACATTTATTTTAGCACATATTTGTGTTGGGATGCTTAACATATTTTTAGCTATTGTTATTGTTGCTGTTTATCCCATTTCTATTGAGTTGCAGGCTGGGTTATAGTGTCGAATATGTTAGTTGGTCGGCCGGTTGTCTAACATACCAATTTGGCCAAAATAATTGCAAATAACACCCCCTGCTGCATTTTGTAATGAGTTTTTGACCACCAAGTATGCAAGAACATACACATTCTCACACAAATACAACTATCTTTATAAGTATGTGTAGGTTCAGATAGAAAATAAACGCATGTGTCAAATTTTACTGGTTACCAAACAATGCTAGTTGACAGCATATGGTGAGCTTGGTTCTTAGGTGAAGTTCAAAGTGTGATAAATTGGAATAAAGTGTATGACACTTGTAGTTAGTGTTGGTCTAAAGATTTGATAGCATCGGTAAACACTTTGTTAGCAATCTATGTTTGGAGATTCTTCTTAAAATTTATTACATTTATGCCTTAGTCTACTTTACCTTCCTAGCTGCTCACGGTTGTTTGCATATTGTGAATTTTATTTGCACATTTTCCATCATGATTAAAATCATTTATTTTTGGCCATACGCCATTATTTATTGTTTCTCGTTTGTTTTCGGACTCCCACCCGCAATGTTTTTGCTGATAAACAAACACTTTAAATGCTAAATTTTTAATATTGGATTTAGTTAATTTTTGCAATGTTTATTCCGAAACCAAATTTGATTTATAGAAATTAATTTAAAATAAAACAAAAAATTATGCAAATGAAATAAATATTGTTGGGGTTACTACTAATTGGAGATCGAGCATTTGATGATGTTTTGCAAGGACAAAAAATAGCATAGAGAGATTTGTTAGAACATTGTAAATGTAAATTTATACAAAAAAGAACAAAAGAAGAATATGTATATAAATAATATACATTAGGGTTTTAACCAAAAATATATCAAGATGGTATCTGCACTTTTGGTCAATTTGATGAAAAATAGTCGGACTGGGCCGACGGATCCCTTTTTTCACTGATCTTTTTACGACCTATTTGAACAGTCTATATATACATACACTAGCCCACCGACGTAGCCAGGGGGGGACGATTTCTCTGTCGTCCTTTTATGTTTTGTTCTACTTTTCGAATGTTAATAAAACCAAGATTAACGAGCTTGAGGTCAATATTTATATTTTATTTATTGCATATTATTTCCAAAATGCCTCTATGCTGTTGTTTTCAGTACATTTTTCAACGACGATTTAATAAAAATATCAATAATGTAGTGAAATCCGAAATGCGAGAATAAACTTTTGGTGTAAACTGTGTTTGAAATACGTGTTGTAAAAGATATGATGCAAAATACTGCTGAAACAATATGAAGTAAGCATTTTAGAGTTTCAGAATGTTCTAAAGAACTTTATTTGGAAGATTTCTGCAAAAGGTTACTTGGTTCAACTCCCAATAATTTAGCCCATACTGACCAGAATTTCAGCAGTTATGTAAAATGTTCTATATTTTATAAATTTTGATGCCGTAGATGGAGTTTTTCTTAAGTGGGGTTTTCAGAAGATAAGTTCTACTAGTATAGGGCTACAATATTGCTAAAGACAGCAAGGCCAAATTCCTATTCGTTTATGAGATAATGGCCTGATAAATGCAAAAACGTGTAGATTTAGCCCGGTTTAGATGAGGCCTTAAAATCCGAACTGGATCCTACCCTACTAGGGTTTTTGTACTCTAAATATGTATTTTCAAAAAATTTATACTAGAAGCTGTTTGCATTTTCAGTGTTGCATAGTGTTACTCTTTGAATTGTATTTTGGGAATTATGGATGCACATTTGTAGAAATGTTCCTTTTTCCTGCTTTGACAAAGGACCTTGTGACGACAAATGAAATCGAAAAAACAAAAAAAAAATACTGATCGGAAACAGATTCTCTTCTTCGTCAAAATCTCAACAAGAATCAGTCGGCTTTGCGGACAGGAATATACCCTGAGTCTGTGTGAACTCAAATTTTCATCTATGGACACAACCAAAATTCTTTAACCGAAAGCTATGTATTAGGAGATTTTCAGAATTGTGTAGCCATTTTCGGACGTATGAACTTGGCGACAAAATGTGGATTATATCATTGATCACAAGTGTTGCGGAGAAGGTACCTGAAGAAATGGACCGGACCGACATAGTTCATTTTGGAAGTAGATTTTATTTTGGAAGTCATTCCCATTCATTCATTCCACCAGTCATTTCAGTTCGTCACAGAATATTTTTCAGTTTCTTTTTCAGGAAATATGGACTTGCCCACGAAACATTTCTAAGGATCCTCGAACAGACCTTAAACTGCATTTAACAACTATTTTGATGGTTTTTGAAGGATGTACCGCAGTATAAGGTTCTTTACAGCTTTCGGGCCATTTTCTCTTAAAGTATGCACTTGCCCCTGAAAATAGTGGCCCCGAGAACACTTGTTGCAAAAAAGGAAAGCGTTTTCAGAGAGGTCTTTTTATTTATTAATTTATTTATATCATATTTTTACTTATAACTAAATTATTAGCAAAAAGGAAGTAAAGCCATGACTACTTAGGTCTTCAGCTTACACTTCTCCACTTATTTTTTGTCGAGAGAGGTCTTAAACTGCACATCTCTGAACATTTTTGAAATACTCTGTGGAAGGTTACCGAAAGAATGGATTGATATGGTCCATCTTCGAAGTTGATCAAAATTTGGACAAAATAATACGAAGGCCACATTTTGGACCGATCTGTTCGAGAATCATCGTGTCCTCCACCAAGACGGAAGAACATAGCTAAGTCGACTTCAAGTTTTCTGAAACAGATTTCTTCCAAACACACTTTGGCCCTAAAACCATTATTTCGATGAGGTTTATTTTGACTAAAGGCTGAGAGTATAAAAAATGTAGATTGGGAAACATTTTGTTCATGGATTTTTGCTAAAAGAATGTATACATGTATTGATCTTGGATTGGACGCCAGAATTTCATTTTAAACGATTTCAAGACTGGTTGCCAGAGTTTTCCTAGTTTCTGACCAATTTCTGAGAAGATCCAAGATCGGAAACCAGAATTGGAATAAGAGAAGTCCGACGATTGGACGCCAAAATAGTCTATTTACATACACGATTGGGCAATAGAATTCGTCATTTACATACCCGCGGTTAGGTGCTAGAATTTCATGATTGATAGACTCACTATTGCTCAGAATATTTTTTTTTTATCAAGAACACCACTATCGGAATTCAGAAATTCTTTGTGGTAAGATCTACGATTGGACACCAAAATATCTTTAGGGAAATAACGATAGTTAGTTTCTTTATGACAATAAAAACGATTGGACACCTGAAATTGAAAAATTGACCATACTCTGGAGTGGAAAATTGAAGCCTGAAACAAGGGGAAATTGGCCAAGAAATCTTACGCCATTTTAATTAAAAAATAGTAATGAAAATTATTTCATCAGTAAAATAAGCCTAAGATAAAGTTTAAATCATTGCTAAGTAATAAATTTTCGCTAACATTAACTTTAAAAATTTTGGTCAGGTGGGCCCCCCCCCCGAAATGAAATCCTGGCTACGTCCCTGCACTAGCCGACCCGGTCCGCGTTGCTGGTCCTTGAAACAGTTTTATGTTACCTTTTCTTAAGTCATCAATTATACTTTTCGTGCATGGCTAATTAGTCGGGACTATAAATGAAAAATCTTCAGAAATGTTGGTGTTGATATGCAATTTTAACATACCTCCAAGCAACTGATGACTTGATGTATGCATTTATTTCATCTGCTGGAATAGAATAACCGGAAGTATTTGTCTGAAATCTAAAAGTGAATTGCTTCTGAAATTCTTCAAGAATCGATCTCAAGCTTCTGGGGAAGTTTTATGTGCCATCGTACATTCATTCCATATTATAATTTGTAGTTAATATTGCATGTGTGCCCTTCTAATGAATATCAAGTGGGAACTTAAGGGCTGACTCTGTCGTCCTTCCACCTTCTTATAATGTGTCTTATATACCTAACGAAACTATAGCTATCGATATGTTGCCTTCTAATCTAAACACTTGCTGTCCAATAAGACCAAGGCTTCGTAATGCATACCATCTTGTATTTACATTGATTTGTAACATAATTAAGACAACTCTGGTCTTATGGCTAAAATGGGTCGGGGAAACGGGCCCGTTCGTAAGTTTTACAGATATAGCTCATTTAAAAAGAAAGGCACATGGGTAACCATCTCCTCCGAAATTCAACAAAATATATAGCTAATTTCCACCAGGTGTCATCCCTGAACATCATCTGAAAATGGCATGGAAATCGGATCAGAAATTGTGGGTATATAACATATTTAAAACAGTGGGCGCGGTCAGATTTTAAGGCCACAAATAAGTGCCTAGGGTCGGAAACACAGCCACCATTATCTAACGAATTAATTTTAAAACCCCGTTCTGCTGAAATTCAACAAATTATATAGTTTATTTTCACCAGGGGACATCCCTGTACATCTTCTGAATATTGCATGAAAATCGGTTCAGAAATTTTGAAGATATAACTTATTTAAAAATGGCATGGTCGGGCTTCAGGTCCCAACTTCAAACCGATACGTTCTCAAGATTTACGGAGTTACCCCGGCTACCTCCGAAATTTAACAAAATATATATCCAATTTTCAGCAGGGTCACCCCTGTATATTCTCTGACATTATGCAGCAAATAGGTTCAGCAGTTTCAGAGATATAACATATTTAAAATGGTGGGCGTGGTACAATCTTTTGGCACTGAAATGATGACCTAGAGTCGGAGATTCATCCACCGTTGCCTCGCAAAAGTTTTTTTTTAAGCAGTACGTTCGTAAGTTTTCAAAAATAGCGTTTTTAAAAAATAGGGCATAGGAGAGATACCCCTCCCCCTCCGAAATTCAATAACATATAAAATCATCCATGTACATTCTCTGAAATTTTCAGGAAAATCGTTTCAGCAGTTTCAGAGATATAACATATTTAAAAAAAACGGGGTATTTAGGCCCCAATATATGTGTGGCGGCTTGAAAATACTCAATTATTATTTACTTTACAAATATTATTTTTATTTCATCAAGTTGCCTTTGGCTTTGTAATTTTCTATTATCAACTTAGCATTGATTTTCATAATTTATGTATTTTGTGACAAACAAAATAATTTTCATTTTTCTAGTTAGTTCTAATTTGTCTTTTGAAAAATAAACATTAAATTTTTTTATAAAATTAAATTGTTGTGGATTTATTCATTTTTACCCAACAAATTGGTGACCTCCGACAAAAGAACTCAAATAAAGAACTTCTAATGAAAACGGACGCTACAAATGCATCAACAAGCCCATCAAGCTCAACAAATACATCATCAACAATGGAAGTTTCACGAGTAGCTGTGAAAGCTCCTCCATTTTGGCGTTCCGATCCGCGGCTTTGGTTCAAGCAAATAGAATCACAATTTATCATGGCCGGCATTACGCAAGATTCTACAAAATTCCACACCATTGTTGCATCGATTGAAAGCAATATTTTGGAGAAAGTTGCTGATATAATCATCAATCCTCCTGCTGAAAATATGTATGACACGTTAAAAAGCAAACATATTAGCAGTTTCTCGGATTCAGAGGAGAAGCGTCTCAAGAAGCTTTTGACGAACATTGAGCTCGGAGACAAAAAGCCTTCCGAACTATTATCCGAAATGCGGTCATTATCTCAGGGTAAGGTTTCCAACGATATTTTGAAGCAGCTGTGGATGCAACGACTTCCGCCACAGATGAAAGCAATTTTATCCGTTAGTGAAGACAGCCTGGAAAAATTGGCAGCGATGGCCGACAGGATTGCGGATAGTAGCGAATCAGATGTATGTAGCTTCTCTCCATCAAACACTCGCTTAGAAGAAATAGAGAAGAAATTAGAAGCCCTTTGCACACGGATGGGTTCATTCCGGATGTCAAGAAGCCGTGGTAAGTCATCCTCAAAACATCAACGTTCGAATTCTGGAAGCAAATCAAAACCGTATTGCTGGTATCATTTCAAATTTGGCGAGAAAGCCAGAAAATGTATTGCACCATGCAATTACAGAACACCAACATCGGAAAACTGAATGGTGCACCGTCTTTGGTGACGGACGAGTGTACCCCAGAAGTATGTCGCCTGTTTGTTCGAGACACCAAATCGAAAATCAGGTATTTAGTAGATACAGGAGCGGATTTAACGGTGTATCCTGTCTCAAAATCCATGCGCAGTCAACCTCCCAGTCAATTGATTTTGTATGCCGCTAACCAGACACCGATCAGTATGGCACAAAAACCCTTTCCATAGACTTGGGGCTGAATAGATTGTTTAAATGGAATTTTGTGATTGCTGATGTACAGAAACCTATTATTGGATCAGATTTTTTGGGTAAATATGGACTACTTATTGATATTAAAAATAATAGTCTTATAGACCCCCATACCAATCGGAGATGTAGTGGATCCGTAGCAAGTGTGGAGGATTCCTCAATTAAATGCATCTCAAGCGCATCTGAGTATAACTCATTACTTCGAGAATTCCATGATTTAACAAAGATCAATTTCAAATCGAAGGCAAAGCATTCAGTTCAGCATCACATTGATACAACCAAAGGTCCACCCGTTTTCTGTAAACCTAGACGTCTTCCACCTGAAAAATTGCAAGTTGTGAAAAAAGAATTCGAGGAAATGATTCGTGTTGGTATATGTCGCCCATCAAATAGCAGTTGGGCTAGTCCGCTACATATGGTGAAGAAACCCAATGGAGAGTGGCGCCCGTGTGGAGACTACCGAGGTTTGAATGTATTCATGATTTTGGTTCATTGCTTGATGGTAAGATGTTTTTTAGCAAGATTGATTTAGTGAAAGCATACCACCATATACCGGTGGCCGAAGAAGATGTAAATAAGACAGCAATAACAACACCCATAGGGAATTTCGAATTTCTCAGGATGACATTTGGATTTTGCAACGCTGCACAAACGTTCCAGCGATTTATGCACGAGGTATGTCGAGACTTGGATTTCGTTTACGTTTATATAGACGACATTCTCGTTGCATCAAAGAGTCCAGAAGAACATCAACAGCATCTTAGGAAATTATTTGAAAAACTTCGCGAGTACGGTCTCACTATCAACATCGATAAAAGTGTATTTGGAGCAACTGAATTAGAATTTCTTGGTTATCTTGTGACCAAGGATGGATTGAAACCCCTTCCTAGCAGAGTTCAGGTAATACAAACATATAAGCTTCCCAGCACTATAAAGGATCTTCGCCGTTTCCTGGGTATGATCAACTTCTACAGAAGATTTCTGCCAGGTGCTGCAAATTCACAAGCAATTTTACACAGCATGTACAACGGTAATGTGAAGAACGATAAAAGCGTTATAAATTGGACTGAGGAACAAAAACAGGCGTTTGAGCAGTGCAAACAAGAGCTAGCAAGTGCTACTTTATTGTCCTATCCGCGTGAAAATGCTGCAACATCAATTTGTGTCGATGCATCCGATTATGCCATGGGTGGTGTCCTACAGCAATATGTCAACGGTGAGTGGAAACCGCTTGGATTTTTTTCTAAGAAATTGTCGCCTACTCAGACAAATTATAGTGCATATGATCGTGAACTGTTGGCTATATATTCTACACTGAAGCATTTCCAGTATTTCTTAGAAGGTCGTCAGTTCTGCATTTTTACGGACCACAAACCTATAACATTCGCTTTTAGGCAGCGTCCAGAGAAGGCATCTCCAAGGCAACTTCGACATCTACATTACATTGCGCAATTCACAACAGATATACGACATATTAGCGAAAAAAATAATGTTATTGCTGATACCATGTCACGTATAGAAGCAATCAAAACACCCCAATGCATAGATTTTAGAGAACTAGCAAAGGAACAGAAATCCGATGAAGAATTGCAATCAATTTTATCCGACAAAAATTCTGGCCTACAACTTAAGCTTATGAAAAATGAAGGATATGAGATTTACTGTGATGTATCCGGCTCTACTATAAGACCTTACGTAACACCGTCATTTCGAAAGTTGGTTTTTGATACTCTTCATGGATTATGTCACCCTGGAGTGAAAGGTACGGTAAATTTAATTCGATCACGTTACATCTGGAAATCGCTGAGGAAGGACGTGAGCGAATGGGCTAAATCCTGTATCGTGTGCCAAAGATCAAAAGTTCAACGACATACAAAAAGTCCACATGCCGAATTCACACCTCCAACTCAACGTTTCAAGCACATCCATATAGATATTGTAGGCCCATTGACACCCTGTCAAGGTTATCGATATCTCTTAACTTGCATCGATAGGTACACAAAATGGGCAGAAGCAATTCCCCTTGCAGACATTAAAGCTGAAACAGTAGCGGAAGCCTTTGTCAGCGTATGGATTTCGCGATTTGGTGTACCAACGGAAATTGTTACGGATCAAGGAAAACAGTTTGAAAGCAGATTATTTCGGCAACTTGCGAAATTATGCGGATCAAGAGTAAAGCACACAACTCCCTACCATCCTCAAGCAAATGGATTAATAGAGCGATGGCACCGAACTTTAAAATCAGCTTTACGATGTAGTAACAATAAGGACTGGGTAAGTGCACTACCGCTAATCCTGCTCGGCTTAAGAACCCGAATTATCACAAATTCTGAGGTATCCGCTGCTGAAATGGTTTATGGAAGCAGTCTATCATTACCTGGAGAACTTATCATTGATTCGCAATAGCCGAATTCCGAAACAAGATGATACATTTAAAGCCAGTTATTACAGGATATCACACGAGTAATAAACCTTACGTCAACGAACAGCTGAAAACATGTCAATATGTTTTTCTAAGATGTGATGCAGTCAAGAAACCACTGCAACCACCGTACACAGGCCCACACAAAGTTGTTTCCAGAAGCGATAAAATTTTCATGATTCTTGTTGAAGGAAAAGAGAAAGTTGTTTCCATTGATAGATTGAAGCCGTATATAGTATACGATGAATTGAACGATCAAGCACAAGAGACAAAGAAATCAAAACCCATAATAAAGAAAGTTCGTTTCGCTGAATGACAACGCTGGAGGGGGAGTACTGTGGCGGCTTGAAAATACTCAATTATTATTTACTTTACAAATATTATTTTTATTTCATCAAGTTGCCTTTGGCTTTGTAATTTTCTATTATCAACTTAGCATTGATTTTCATAATTTATGTATTTTGTGACAAACAAAATAATTTTCATTTTTCTAGTTAGTTCTAATTTGTCTTTTGAAAAATAAACATTAAATTTTTTTATAAAATTAAATTGTTGTGGATTTATTCATTTTTACCCAACATATGTAAGTATGTACTTAGGATTGGAGATTCAAACACCGTTGCCTCGCAAATTAATTTTCTAACCGATACGTTGGTAAATTTTGCGAAAATAGGGTTTTTAAAAGTAGGGCTAAGGAAGGTTATCCGCCCTCTCCGAAATTCAACAAAATGTATAGCCTGTTTTCACCACAGGTCCTCCTTGCATATTCTCTGGAATTTTCAGGAATATCGAATCTGATGTTTTGGATATATAACATATTTAAATAAGTGGGCGTGCTAAAATTTGGTTTTTTTAAATTTGTGCCCGCCTCCTCCGAAATGATCGAACATATATAACCTATGTTCACCACTGGTCATCCCTATACATTCTCTGAAATCTTCAAGAAAATCGGTTCAGTACTTTTGGATATATATCATATTTAAATATATATCATATTTAAAAAAAGTGAGGTCGGGTCTTAAGGCCCCAAATGAGTACCTAGGGTCGAAGACACAATCCTAATTGTCTCACAAATTAATTTTCTCACCGATACGTTTGCCAGTTTTGCTAAAATAGCGTTTTTCAAAAAATAGGGCATAGGGGAAGTACACCGCCCCTCCGAAATTCAACAATATATATAGCCTATTTTCACCACTGGTCCTCCTTGTACTTTCTCTAAACATTTCAGGAATATCGGTTCAGCAGTTTTGGATATATATCATATTTAAAAAAGTGGGCATGCTAAACCTCTCCGAAATTCAACAAAATCCACTGAACATCCCTATACATTCTCTGAAATTTTCAAGAAAATCGGTTCAGTAGTTTTGGATATATACATATCATGTTTAAACCAGTAAGGAAAGGATCAAAGTCTGGCGGGGCCGACTATATAATACCCTACACCACTGTGAATATGTAAAATATATAAGGGAGCTAAATCCAAATCAGAACAGATTTTTTATATAATTTTTCACATTTATTTGTAGACAAAATTCCGTCACATAGTCTAAATTTCATCAAAATTGGACATATATAGCGTGTTTCGTGCATCAAATAACTTAAATCGGTCGAACATTTATATTGGAGCTATATCCTAATCTGAACCGATTTCGATATGATTTGCCACAGTTATTTCTAGACTAACCACCGTCACACATTCCAAATTTCATCGAAATCGAACAAATATAGCGTGTTTCGTGCATCAAATACCTCAAATCTGCCTAAAATATATATGAGAGCTATATCCAAATCTGAACCGATATCGATATAATTTGGCAGACTTATTTCTAGGCCAAATCCCGGCAAACATTAAACATTTTATTGAAATCGTACATATATAAAGCGCGTTTCGTCCATCAAATACCTAAAATCGGCCGAGAATATATATAGGAGCTATAGCCAAATTTGAACCGATTTCTATATAATTTGGCACACTTATTTCTAGACTAAATACCGTCGCACATTCCAAATTTAATTGAAATCAGACATATATAGCGTGTTTCTTGCACCAAATGCCTTAAATCGGGCGAAGATATATATGGGGTAATCCTCCTATCAGAAAATTCTATAAATTTTGCGATTGGCCCCTAATGTCAGTTCTGTTTTGACATTTGTGTAGTAAACACATGCGAAATGCACGTTAATAAACAATGTTACGCTGCACTGCTGCAGAACGCAGAATATTGGTGACTATTGATTTTTCATAAAAAATAATCATGAGTAATGAGGCGCATTTCCATCTTAGCGGGTACGTAAATAAGCAAAATTTACGCCATTACACCCGCTCAAAGTCACTGTAAGGTGTGCTGTTTTCGCTGGACGAGTCATCGGACCTTTTTTTCTTCGAAGACGTCGCTGGCCAAACGGTTACTGTGAATGGTGAGCGCTACAAAGCAATAATCAACGAGTTCTTTTTGCCGCAACTTGATGAATTGGGATTGGAAAACATTTGGTTCCAACAGGACGGAGCAACGGCACACACTAAACGTGCTACAACCGATATGTTGAAGGATGCATTTCCCAGGCGCCTAATCTCCCGTTTTGGCGATTTGCACTGGCCAGCAAGATCGCCTGATTTGACCGTTCCAGACTTCTTTTTGTGGGGTTTTTTAAGTCGCGGGTTTATGTCAACAAGCCTCAGACTCTTTCAGCTCTTAAAGACAATATCCGTCAAGAATGTGAGGACCTATCGCCGGAAGTTTTGGCCAAAGTGATTGAAAATGCCACTCACATACACATATTGTCTTTTATATATAAGAAGAAGTTCATATACATGATAAAATACCAGCGAAAGGCCACATAACTGGAAACGTATAGTGCTATTTTCCTTATTTCATAATGGACGGGCGGACGTAATTGGTTTCTGCGACTACACAACCAAAATTCGTTTCCCCAAAATGTATGTATGGACATTTGAAGTTGGCGACCAAAATGTGGATTAGAATTAAAGCTTAAAAGTTTGCGTGGGAGGTACTTGAAAGAATGAAACAAATTTTTGAATTTTGGAATTGGATTTTATTTTGGGAATCGTTCCCACCAAAGCTTTTAGACAATTATGTTAGGAAGCGCACGATGCCCACGAAGTCCATAATATCACTGAAAACAGGACCTCAAGGACTAGCATCGGTATAAATTTCCAAAGCAACTTCGAGCTGCACTTAAGCAAAAATTTTGAACTTTTGTGGGGAGGTACCTAAGGAAATGACCGATATGGATAATTTTTGAAGTTAAACTAAATTTGGACAAAATATTAGGAGATCCAAAGTTTGGACCAAAACGGTTGCTACGTTCAAGATAATCATGCATACCATTTTATTGAAATTTTTCGCACTTTTCAGGCGGGAGGTACCGGAAGAAGTGAATCGATATGGCTATTCTTCGAACTTATAATAAGTATGGAAAAATATTACGAATGCCGTATTGTGGACAGAATCAGCTGATCGGTTCGAGGATTATCGTGCGGTCCAGCCACAAAATTTTGAGAAAACTGTAACTTTGTGAGGGAGGTACCCGAAGGAGTTGATCGATCTGCCTAACTTCAAAGTTAAACTAAGTGTGTTTATATAATTATTTGGCACGAATCGGGTCGAAAGGCAACATTGCGATAGCTATAGATATATCAGCTACATTATTGGGAGATCGGCTCATATGTTGCCCTGAACATTCATTTCTATAAAGGCACACATACAATATTAAATATTGTAAAAATATAACGTCTCACCAAATGTGGCAAATGTAAAATGGCACATACAAATTCCTTAGAAACGTTAGATTGCCCCTTGAAGAATTTAAGAAGCATCTCAGACAAACACTTGCATATGAATTATTTATCGAAGTTGGGATACTGAAAACTAATATCTGATTCTACAACAAAGTTTATATATTACATAAAGAGTCCTGGGGCTGGATTTTTGTTATATGAACATTTGAAATGAAAAATATTTTCTTTAAGTGTGTCTGCGTACTCGATAATTTGAAATAATTATTACTGAATATTGTTTTTTACACAAATGTTCAGTAAAAGAGAATTAATTGAGAGACTTGTTTTGAAATTTTTATTACTGAGAACTTATCATTTTTACTAAAAGAATTTTGTTCAGTAACATTTTGTAGCTTTAGCAGTTGTCAAAAGTTTAAAATATTCAAATATCATAATCGTCAATATTAATCAAATTGAAAATTTGTACTGAATATTGTCTTTTTACTTTTTTAATTTTTTCCTTTGAAAGAGTATAAAATGCTTTACTCTCTAAAAAGAAGTTACTAAATAATATTTACCGAGAAAGTACAAGGACAAACATTAGGTTTGTCAGGAAGTATGGATGAAATTTGTACCGTCGTATGGGCGGCAGTGAATACAAGTTGTTACAGCAAAAATCAAAGCGGTTCGAGAGCAGGTCCTAAACTACACTTTTTCGAAATTTTGTGTGGGAGGTACCCGAAGGAGTGGACCGATTGAGTCCGTATTTGAACGTCATATAAGTCTGGTAGAAATTTCACGATGTTGAAAGTATGGACCAAATCGGTTACTCCCTTCTAGAGTTATCGTGTGCACAAATTTTCCGAGGTACCGGAAGGAGTGCACCGATATAACCCATCTACGAACTTAAACTAAATTTGGACAAAATATTACGAAAGCCAAATTTTGGACATAATCGGTAGATCCGTTCGAGAGTTATCGTGCGCTCCAGCCAGCCAGACGGACGGCTATTGCTAAATCGACTCCAAATTGTCTGAAACGGATTTCGTCCAAACATACTTAGGGTCTAAAACCATTATTTCGATCAGGCACATTTTGACCGTATGAAAGTGTACATAACCTCTTTAGCATAAACGCTGGGGGTATAAAAACGTGGACCGGGTCGGCTAGTACATAATAAAGCTGACTTATTCTTCGACCAAGCAATCTGAGAAACGCTTCGTGGGAAGATTCAACGGAGTTTTTCGGTAGATGGAATTGAATGGGGTGCTATATAGCGATGCACAGATTTCAATCCAGGATTTTTTTGACGTGGTTATAGCTTTTTTACTAAGCATATGCTTTTCTATCGGCGGCATCTTAATCCAGTCTATTGACGTGTCATAGCCAAGGCAAAATTTTTTGAAGAATTTTCTCTTGGGTAGAGATATGACAGACCGAGTTTCCAATCGTTCGTTATGCATTTCTCCTGCCAAATATTGCTAATTAACTGATGCATACTATGTCGCTACTGGTCGCGAACAATTCGACAGGCAGCTCATTAGCCCCTGCTGCATAATTGTTTTCAGCCGACAATTTGCTGCCAAATTCTTCGCCGTCCGTGTTTGATAACGATAAAATTTGCATTCTAGATCTAAGTCAGTGTCCAGATTAGCTTCATCATATTTGCTGGAGAATATTTCAGCACCATAACTCACACTCTGGTAAAATTTGCATACCTCATCCTGGATCCCGCACATCTCGAGTTTCTGGCGCCTACGTTTTTTCTGTCCCTTCTTTTTTCTTCGGAAAATATGTTTTTTGTTATTACTGACAGCAGTGTTGCCTAGAATGCACCATTCTTCTCATCAGAAGTTTTGCAAGACTTCTGATCGGACCATTGTGTCCTTTGGGCACCCAAGTATAGATTTTACGGCAGTTTAAAAAGAGTGGATTAGTCTTTGCCATTGCGTTTTTATCGGGACAAAGAGCGCAGTTTTTGATTTCTAGCGAAGTCCTACACACATCAGCGCTATGGGACGACCGTTTCGTTAACTGGTTAGGTTAACATTTTCAATATTGCATCATATTACAATCCAGAGATTTTTTCCGCAGTATTGTAGCATGTCTTTCATATCGAAAGATTTTAAGTCGATTTTGGTTTAGAACGCTGATGACGAACCAGGTTCAAATCCCAGCCGGGCTCAGCTGAACCTTTTTTTTTGAAGTTTTTGCCTTTCTAGGACGAAGGCCATTATTTGTGAGGGTTTTTTATACCCTCGGCATTTATATTAACGAGGGTATATACACTTTCATACGGGCAAAATGTGCCTCATCGAAATAATGGTTATAGACCCCAAGTAAGTTTGGACGAAATCCGTCCGTCTGGCTGGAGCGTTGGATAACGAACGGATTAACCGATTCGGTCCAAAATTTGGCTTTTGTAATATTTTGTCCAAACTTAGTTTAAGTTTGAAGATGTGTTATTTATACTTTTTAACTATATTCCTAATCCAAAAAGGGCCATAAAATTCTGAAAAGACCCTAAATACATTCGATCTCTCCGTAGATGAAAGTTTTAATTCACATAGGCTGAGGGTATATCTCTGTCGGCAAAGCCGACTGATACTTTTTACTTGTTAATTAATTCAATTCATCGAGCTATGTGACCTAGCGAAATCCTACACATCAACTATGCGACGATCGTTTCGTTAACTGGTTAGATTGATAGGCTTAAGTTTGCAGCTTCTCGAAATCCAGCTTTTGCTGCAACATTAGAAAGAGTGCGTACCTCGGTAGCTATGGTCAGAAAGCCACGTGGCCTTATACATTTTAGGAAATTTTAAATGGCACAATTGAGGTATGAAGAATTGAGAATATCTTTGGCCCAACTGTCTTAATGTCGGAATGAGGATGACAAGCGACAAAATCTATGGTAGTGACCAGCACTAGATTATGGCATTGTTGTTTATCACTTCAATTTTTCAGCTACGAACCCTATCATCCTTTTTTCGTAGTAAAGTTTTTCATTTAGAAGACTTCATATATCATACATATATACATATATCATACAAGTGTTAGTCGATATCTTGGGTTGTTGCATGTTGCTTTTCATAGAATGATGTGTACGACTTTCGTCTGATTGTTTATTCCTTGCTCTTCTTAGCCAAATTTTCTTTCATAATTTATGAAATTATTCAACAATTTTTCTCCATCTCTGTTCCTATTCACGAGGTGATGACATAAATCAAACAACTATGGCACTAAGTGTTAATCCTCATAATACAATTTCACTTTGGCAATTAAAAGCCTATCATTCCAATAAAATCTCATTTGATTTTTAACGCAATAAGCTATAAATAAATCTGATGTTGTTGTTATTATTACTATTATTAAATCACAAATAATAAATATTTTATTACCCTAACTCTCCAAGAAGTAGTTTATTCATGCATGCATAAACTTTGCTATAGTGATATAAAAACATCCATACACACAGTGCGTGTGTGTGTTTGTAATCGAAAATATTTGAATATTTATTACTTATTTGTACATAATTTATTACTCATTAACATAAAGTACGAATAGATTTTTATTTTTCATAGATTAGAAGATTTATTAAGTGATGTTGTTGATAATTTTCGAAAATTAGGTATTTGTTTGGTTTTTTTTTTTTAAGTTTTTAGAAATACATTACTGACATATATTTTTTTGGCGATTTAATGAGGATGTTAAGCAAAAAAAAAATAAAATTAGGAAAAACATATCTCTATATAAATCTGTGGAATGGGACGCAGTAATGCACTTTAATTTGTTGTTCACATATCTGATTAATTTAAGAATTGGGTCTTGTTATATGTCTACTGGGAAGTGTGGAATAGAAATTCTGCAATTATAAGTAAAAAGACCATCGATACTAACACCTTGAAAAATATTTGGCTTAAACCTGCAATCAAAGATAACGAAAATCTGGGTAAAAATCATAAAAAGGTCCTAAGCTATATCTCAAGAATAAGACCTGATGGAGAAAAACATTTTTCGTGATTTGAAATAACTCGCCAATGTGTGTAAGATATACAAATAAATGCTGATGACACTTTTTCATTTTGTTAACCAGTGTTATCGGACAGTATGTTGGACTACATGTAGACTGTACCCAAAAGTTGACCGATATAGTCCACCCTCAAACTTTACATGTCTGTGAAAAAAATACATCTGATTAGAGGCTACCCTAGAATAGCTTTGAATTATTACCGAAAGTAGTCATTGTGGTCCTCATTATAAATATTTAATTTTTGTGGGCAACTACATTCTTCCCAAAATACGAAATGTCGAGAAACCCTCAAGCAGTGCCCTTTCTTAAATATACAGCTGTTTAAAAGCTGCAAGGATATAAAGCATGAGTTTACTTTCGGATTTGTTGTTTGTAAGAGGTTTGTCAGTAACCTTTCCTTTTACTTACGGACTGTCGGATTTTTTCGCCCATTTATGCTGTTTAGGATTTATTATCGTCCATGTCCCCTGTCTTTATCCAAAAGCGATCTAATTATAAAAGTTAACAAGTAAAAAAGCGTTAAGTTCGGCCGGGCCGAACTTTTCATACCCTCCACTATAAAATATTCTGAACTAAAATGGAATAATTAGTTTTCATTCCTGTCCCCAACTTTAAGTGGGTACGTTAAAATGTCAAATAATGTACATAAAAAGTGTTTCATTCGGTAGGCCCTTTTTATGGTGCCTATATCTACCTATGTATGTTGACAATTTTTGGTGGGCCAAAAATTGGGAGGTACCGTTATATAGGGGTTATAATAAAACATGGACCTATGTTGACAGTTTTTGATATGAGCCTTTAAAGTCATATAACTCCTAAAAATTGTAGCTAGAATCCTCAAAATACCGAAAATCGGTACATAACGTGGGAACTTCAAATGTCATTAACAGCTAGTTCGGAGGTATGTGGGCTATACGAAAATATGAACTTAAATGAAAAATTTTTGTTGGCTTTTAAATTTAAAATTACAGAAAGTTCGTCAAAAAAATAAAGCTAAGCTTCGGAGGTTTGTTTTGGGGCTATACCTAAACATGGACCTACGTTCGGTTAAACATTTTAAGTAAAATCCTCAAAGTACCGAAAATCGGGAAGTATATTTATATTGGGGCTATGTTGAAAATTGTTGATGCAGATGTGTGGTGACCACTACAACCTCCAAATGTCAAATTACAGTTAGTTCGGCTAAAAATTTTAGCTAAAATTGCCAATTACTGAAAATTGGGAGGTACCGTTATATGGGAGCTATATCCGAACATGGACCTATGTTGACAATTTTTTATGGAGAGGTGTTGTGACCACTAAGCACTTCAAATGTCAAATAACTGCTAGTTCGGTTTGATATTGTAATTAAAATCATCAAATTACTGAAAATCGGGAGGTACTTTTATATGGGAGCTTTATCAATACATCGACCTTTCTTGACAATTTTTGGTGGAGAGGTGTGGTGACCACTAACAATTTCAAATGTCAAATGTTCAAATTACATATAATTTGGTTAAAACTTGTAGGTAAAATTCTCAAAATACCGAAAATCCGTTAAATGGGGATATCGAAATCCGTTATACCGAGGTACCGTTATATGGGGCTATACCAAAACATGGACCTACGTTCATAATTATTTCGAATATATGTTTTTTGGTCACTAAGAACCCTAAATATCAAATTATAGATAATTCGGTCTAGAAATGTGAATTTAAACGTCAAAATACCTGAAATCGGGCGGTAACGTTATATGGGGGCTATTCCAAAACATGGACCTATGTCCACTAGTAATATAAGTTTATTGACATTTAAGAACCCTAAATGTCAATTTATAGCTAAATCGGTCTGTAAATGTAACTAAAAACATCAAAATGCCATAAATCGGGGGTACCGTTATATGTGGGCTATACCAAAACGTGGACCTATGTCCACAACTTTTGTTATATAAGTTTAGTGACGCTTAAGAGCCCTAAATGTCAAATTAGAGCTAAATCGGTCTGAAAATGTTGCTAAAAATTTCAAAATACCGTAAATCGGGGGGTACCGTTATATGGGGGCTATACCAAAACGTAAACCTATGTCCACAACTTTTGTTATATAAGTTTATTGACACTTAAGAACCCCAAATGTCGGTCTGAAAATGTAGCTAAAAACGGCAAAATACCGTAATTCGGGGGGTACAGTTATATGGGTGCTATACCAAAACGTGGACCGATATAGCCCATCATCGAACTTGACCTGCCTGCAAAAAAAAGACGCATTTTCCCAAAATTTCGGCGTCCTATCTTCATTTTTGTGGATGCTACAGTGATTACCACAGACGGACGGACGGACGTGCACAAATCGACTTAGAATTTTACCCTGATCAAGAATATATATACTTTATAGGGTCGCAAATGAGTATTTCAATGCGTTACAAACGGAAAACAAACTTAATATACCCTCCATACTATGCTGGAGGGTATAAAAAAATGGTTAAGTCGAATTCCTTGCATATTGAGGCTTATATGTTTTAGTTTTTCATGGCTGATGGACCGTTGAACTTCACCATTTAAGGAAATTTTTATATATCGTTTTTCTTGATCCGGGGCGCAACCACCGTTGTTTCGAAAATTAATATGCAAGCCGAAGTACTTATAAGTTTAGCAAATATGGCGACTATAGAACAATAGGCTCACGAAATTCCTCTACAAATATACATCATTTTGTACCACGGGGTATTCCTGAACATTTTCTGAAAATTGAATGAAATTAGGTTCAGTAGTTTTGGAAAAATAATGTGTTGAAAAGAGTGGGCGTTGTCATCAGTTTTCAAGATAATACATATTTAACAAGTAAAAAAGCATTAAGTTCGGCCTCCACCCACCATAAAATATTCTGAACTAAAATGGAATAATTACTTTTCATACGTTAAAATGTCAGATAATGTTTAGGTACATTTATGCTTCATTCGGGAGGCCCTTTTTATGGTGCCTATATCTAACCATGTATGTTGACAATTTTTGGTGGGCTAGAAATTGGGAGGTACTGTTATATAGGGGTTATAATAAAACATGGGCCTATGTTGACAGTTTTTGATGGGAGCTTTTAATGTCAAATAACTCCTAATTCGGTTAAAAAATTTAGCTAGAATCTTCAAAATATCGAAAATCGGTACATAACGTAGGAACTTCAAATGTCATTAACAGCTAGTTCGGAGGTATCTGGGCTATACGAAAATATGAACTTAAATGAACCGTTATATGGGGGCTGTACCAAAACGTGGACCTATGTCCACAAGTTTTGTCATATAAGTTTATTGACATTTAAGAACTTTAAATGTCAAATTATAACTACATCGGTCTGAAAATGTAGCTAAAAACGTCAAAATACCGCAAATCGGAGGGTACCGTTATATGGGGGCTATACCAAAACGTGGACCTATGTCCACAACTTTTGTTATATAAGTTTATTGATACTTAAGAACCCTAAGTGTCAAAATATAGCTAAATCGGTCTGAAAATGTAGCTAAAAACATCAAAACACCGTAAATCGGGGGGCACCGTTATATGGGGGCTATACCAAAACGGGGACCTATGTCCACAACTTTTGTTATATAAGTTTATTGACACTTAAGAACCCTAAATGTTAAATTATAGCTACATCGGTCTGAAAATGTAGCTAAAAACGTCAAAATACCGCAAATCGGAGGGTACCGTTATATGGGGGCTATACCAAAACGTGGACCTATGTCCACAACTTTTGTTATATAAGTTTATTGACACTTAAGAACCCTAAATGTCAAATTATAGCTATATCGGTCTGAAAATGTAGTTAAGAACATCAAAACACCGTAAATCGGGGGGCACCGTTATATGGGGGCTATACCAAAACGGGGACCTATATCCACAACTTTTGTTATACAAGTTTATTGACACTTAAGAACCCTAAATGTTAAATTATAGCTACATCGGCCTGAAAATGTAGCTAAAAACGTCAAAATACGGTAAATTGGGGGGTACCGTTATATGGGGGCTATACCAAAACGTGGACCTATGTCCACAACTTTTGTTATATAAGTTTATTGACACTTAAGAACCGTAAATGTTAAATTATAGCTAAATCGGTCTGAAAATGTTGCTAAAAACGTCAAAATACCGCAAATCGGGGGGTACCGTTATATGGGGGCTATACCAAAACGTGGACCTATGTCCACAAGTTTTGTTATATATGTTTATTGACACTTAAGAACCCTAAATGTCAAATTATAGCCAAATCGGTCTGAAAATGTAGCTGAAAACGTCAAAATACCGTAAATCGGGGGGTACCGTTATATGGGGGCTATACCAAAACGTGGACCGATATATCCCATCTTCGAACTTGATCTTCCGACGGCTAAAAAACTGGTATTCCCCAATTTTCAGCGAAATCGGTCAACAAATGCGACCTGTATGTTGCGAACGGACGGACGGACGGACGGACGGACATGCATAAATCGGCTCAGAAAGTGATTCTATGTATATCCCTAGAAGGAACTATGGGTCTATCTCGCTTCCTTTTGTATGTTACATACAAATGCACTAACACATAATACCACATAGTGGTGTAGGGTATAAAAAATTGGGCGTGGTCCGGTATTTTGGCTCCAAGTATCTAGAGTACACACAACCCCATTGCCTTCCAAAATTTATGCTAAAACCGATATAATAAGATTGGCTTATACAAATAACGTTTAAAAGAAAGGAGTGGGGAAGGTACCTCACCTCCTCTGAAATTCGTAAAATATACATAACAACTGTGTTTAGGTGAGGGAGGGGAAATCCATAGGCTTCGATAACTCAGTAAAGGAATGATGAGCGGTGGGGGTGAAAGAATAAGAAAATAAAACACAAGCAGTATCAGTTTTTAATATTAAATAATATTGTTACGAATGTAACTGATAGGTTTAAGTTAGTTTAGTTTAATTTCCGTTAATTTAAAAATTTGAATTGTAACGTAAAGTTTTATTACGCAGTTACTTTATTTAAGCAACAACAACAACTACCATGTAGAAATCTCTTCATTATTCTAGATGTTACTTTACCTTTCATTAATGTGCTTTTATTTTGTTTTGCCATAATCATGTAATTATCGTTTAGTTGCTACTTCTTTCTTGCATTTGTTTGTTGTTGTCATTACTTTGCTTGTCGTCCGCCTGTATTCCCCCCATGTATGTATGTGAGTATGGTTGTTCGCTTAGTGCGAATGTGCGTCTGTGTGTTCGTTGCACAGATTCGAGGTGTTGCCATATGTGTTCTAGAGGACTCTAGAACAGGGAGACTTTGGGGTATAAAAACAGGGCAACTGGCCATGACGAGTTGAGTTGTGTTTTAAGCGTTGAACTGAACAGATCGGTAAAAGAGTAGCTGCGTGCTAACTAGAGACTTGCTGTGTGCCTAGTAATTAAAGTCGGTTCTGAATAAGTGTAATAAAGTAAATAAAGCATTGTAGAAACGTAATCTAAAACGAACCCTGTTTTATTTGGTACAAATCGTATCGGGGAATAAAACAACGTCTACACGGAGATTAGTTAAATCTAATTCCGTAACAATATGATTGCCGTTTATTGATCGTATTTCTTTTCAAACAACAAAGATTACCTTGTAATCTGGGGTGGCAACAGAGGCCTGTTAGTTCAACAAAGATTACATCGCGCTCTAAAGCTAATAATTGGACAATAACAAACATAAACGTGTTGGCTTCAATGCATTTTTCCCTATTTTTTAACCTAAAATTGGCCAAAGTTTCCGCGTAAATATTTTTTTTAATCCCTTGGTGATTCGTGCTAAGACACTACATTTTGTCGAAGTGCATTCAAAGTTAGTGTTGGAAAACAACAGTTCCAGCGTTACAGCATCCCAAACATGCGCTTCAACATACGAGTATGTTAAATTCAAACATAATTGCCCATATGAGTGTTTTTGAGTTTTTCATATGTTCTAATTATTTAAAATTTTTTTTTTTTCAAAAATTTTTTCCAAAAATTTAAAATTCTTTTTTCCAAAATTGAAAAAAATACTACTTGGGTTTTCATAAAACTCATATAAAAACTCATATATTGAAAATTGTCCATTTGTGTGAAAAATCTATAATTTATATTGGAAACGGTAAGGAAAAACATACATTTTTACCCATAATTTCAAAAAATTTAAAAAAGTATATGGGCTGAAAGAGAACTCTCTCGGGCATCATTCTGTTACTTGGAATTGTACTAAAATTTAGTAAGCTACTCTTAAAGGTAACTATCCTACCTACTTAACGAAGAAACAGTGAACACAATATATGTTATAGTTTCTGAGAAATAACTGTTTCTTTCTTCAGAAATTTGCAAAAAATAGATATTTTGCAAAATTGAGAAACATTTTTCGTTTTCAGGAGCAATATTTTGATCTAATTTTTTGCTTTCCTTAGTTTCAATATGTTTACTATCGAATCCCATATAGAGATTAACAATCGGTGATAACTAGACATCGGATTTTTGCATGTTTTTTATTTCTCATCCGATTGGACTCAAATTTTGGATCTAGGCGTCTTAAGGTTAAATTTTTCAATATTTGCAAAAAATATGCAGAATATGCAGAATATGCAAAAAATATGCAAACAGTTTTTGGACTGTTGACCGTTTAACATCAATTTTTTCAGCTGATTATTATGTTATTGAGACCATTTACGACAGTGAGATGTAGGGTATAAAAATATGGTATCGTAATACCATTTTTTGTTATTAAACTATGCAAAAATATAAAATGTGATAAAATATCATACGTTTTATGTAAAATTCAATACTTTCTTTGTCTTAATTTGTAGTATTGGGCTGGTTTTAACTCCAAGGAAAAAATCGATCTCGGATTTTTTTAGCCGGGGGGCCGCCTAAACCTTTTAGTATTGGTAGATTTTAAGATTGCCAACGTTTGAGCACAATTGGAATATGTTAACACGTGCTACTGGGACCTCGAAGTTATGAAAATCTCCTTTTTTTTGCTATTTAGCGACTTCGGCGACCCATTTTTCTGGAATGGTTAAAGCTTTTTGTCCATATTAAGCATTAAATTAAAGGCCATTCTGTTCTTAACATTTCTTGCTGAACACCAAACTACGTCAGTATTACTGAATTCGAGATAATAAAGCCAATGTCCCGAAAAACGTGACTAGGTTCGCCTTTGTGCGAAAATGGAGTCTATTAAAAAAAAAAAACATTTTCTTCCTTTTTATGATTTTTTGGTATGAAAACAAATGTCTTTTACATTTTGTGCTAATTTAAATTTATTCAAGTGTCAGACATCATGTGGTTTTGGAGCTATCTGGGTACAGCTGACTACTTGAAAAACGCTCTGCTATGTAGTTCGCAACTGTCAAGTTGTTTACCATCCTTTGCACATCCTGGAAATTCGGAGTTAATGTTTCATCTCTTGAGCAACAAGAATTTTGGCATTTACTCTTTTGGAAATTTGGATAGAATATTTCTGAAGAAATTTTAATCTTTGCTTTGTCAAGATTTTTGTCGCCTTTTGGCTCTTTACAGCGTTTTGCGCCGTTGGATCAAACAATACCTGGTCAGAAAGTTCAGGACTAAGATACCACAGATTATTAATCATGTTGTTATTTCCTTTTTCTAAAATTTGTGTGTCAATGTTTTCATATTTCAATACATTTTTAATGAGGTCTAGATCTTGTTTTGATGCTAAACGTATCGTAGAATCTGAAGAACCATCTGTCCCGAAAACAATCAAGCGTGGCTTCAAGAAAATCGTAACTATGAAATTGTCATTGGTGCTGGACCCCTGTAAGGTGTATAGGAACGTTACTAGTATCATTTTGGCTACAATAAAAGCCATCGGAGAGGATCCCTACAAATATAAGATCTCTAGAAGCTTTATCCGTGAACATTGAAGAATAAACCGTGAAAGATACACGCAACAGCTTCAAGGAACGAGGTTATTTCCGTGCATTGGCATGGAAAACTGTTACCAGATATTCTCAAAACAGAGAAGGAAAAACGGCTTGCTGTTCTGGTATCACATGGGGGTAAAGAACAAATCATAGGCGTTGCTGAAACTGACAGTATCTCATGGGAGAAACAAGAACTAGCAGTGTACAAATGCCTAGAATAATTGGGTCTCACCAGCTCGAGAGCTTCTGTACCACCGTACAAACTTGTTAGAAAAATTGTAGAGAGGGATTTTTGACTGCAATTTGGAAGCACTTTCGGACATCAACAAAACATACTCGTATTCAAGCGATTTCTATAAGAATAGTCTGCGATTGACAAATACAATTTCGAAGCAGACGAGAGTGTTTTAAAACTACTGCCCAGCTCACTTCCCAAGAACAAGAGGCCGTAGAAGCACTTTGCGTTTAAATCGTTCGAGACTGGTTTAACATCCTCAGAACAGAGACTTCGGTTTCCTATCGTTTGTACAAAAATGTAGCAGTAAGTATAGTAGCGTTGGCTAGTTATTGTTCCCGATCATCAGCTAATCGTAGAATTAACCGCCTCGTCGCTCTCGTTCATAAACAGATGGGGGATCATCGTCGTTCCCAAACTTCATCATACCGTTCTCAATCATCAACGGCAGAATTCTCAAACTCCAAAATATTGTCGTACATATTGAATACATATAGTTTAGTAGCAAAAGAGGTCTCAGACAAGGTTACGGCCTTTCGTGTGATCTTTTTAACATTCCTCTGAAAAAGTCATGCAAGCGTTTAAACAAATGACATAATATAGCTAGATATCGATACGTAAATGAAGTAAATGATACGAGTATGTTTAAAAAAGTCGAAGGGGAATCTGCTGCAGTGGGCCTGGCAGTAAATGGCGATATGGCTTGATTTTATTGACGCGAAAATCATTTACAGAATTCGGACCAATTTTTGGAAGTTTGTATTTACATAATAATAATAATAATAATAATAATAATAATAATAATAATAATAATAATAATAATAATAATAATAATGATAATAATAATAATAATAATAATAATAATAATAATAATAATAATAATAATAATAATAATAATAATAATAACAATAATAATAATAATAATAATAATAATAATAATAATAATAATAATAATAATAATAATAATACTAATAATAATAATAATGATAATAATAATAATAATAATAATAATAACAATAATAATAATAATAATAATAATAATAATAATAATAATAATAATAATAATAATAATAATAATAATAATAATAATAATAATAATAATAATAATAATAATAATAATAATAATAATAATAATAATAATAATAATAATAATAATAATAATAATAATAATAATAATAATAATAATAATAATAATAATAATAATAATAATAATAATAATAATAATAATAATAATAATAATAATAATAATAATAATAATAATAATAATAATAATAATAATAATAATAATAATAATAATAATAAAGTTAAGGATTTCCAGTCGAGTTAAATTAAAAAAATATATTTCAAAGGCAAACCACGGTGCCTGTTTCTATTAGTAAAACACTGAAGTTATCACTTTTAATTCACTTTATTAATTTACTTGACACTTATATTATTACTTTGAATTACTTGACACTTTAATTATAAGACAACGTTTACAATCGACTGCGTAACTAAGACTGACTTCTGTATTCGATTAATGTCTTCAACAGAACTCCCAATCGATGGTATTGCATATATTTTGAGTCGTGGGAAATGCATGATCAGGGAATAGTGTAATTGGGCCGGATGCGCGTGCAATGCTTGGTCAGTGGTTTTAGCTGGTCGTAAGTAAAGGTGAATGGAACTATGCTTTTGATGATGGTATGAGTTGGGCGCGTGCAGAAGTAATATGCTGATTCGAACAATTATAATTGGTCGGCAGTGTCGACTACGTTCTTAACTATAATAATAATAATAATAATAATAATAATAATAATAATAATAATAATAATAATAATAATAATAATAATAATAATAATAATAATAATAATAATAATAATAATAATAATAATAATAATAATAATAATAATAATAATAATAATAATAATAATAATAATAATAATAATAATAATAATAATAATAATAATAATAATAATAATAATAATAATAATAATAATAATAATAATAATAATAATAATAATAATAATAATAGTAATAGTAATAATAATAATAATAATAATAATAATAATAATAATAATAATAATAATAATAATAATAATAATAATAATAATAATAATAATAATAATAATAATAATAATAATAATAATAATAATAATAATAATAATAATAATAATAATAATAATAATAATAATAATAATAATAATAATAATAATAATAATAATAATAATAATAATAATAATAATAATAATAATAATAATAATAATAATAATAATAATAATAATAATAATAATAATAATAATAATAATAATAATAATAATAATAATAATAATAATAATAATAATAATAATAATAATAATAATAATAATAATAATAATAATAATAATAATAATAATAATAATAATAATAATAATAATAATAATAATAATAATAATAATAATAATAATAATAATAATAATAATAATAATAATAATAATAATAATAATAATAATAATAATAATAATAATAATAATAATAATAATAATAATAATAATATTGGCCCACATACTCGTATACTACTTTGGGCTAAGGAAACAGTTTACAAACAAACAACCCATCAAACTAAACTGGGCAAACAAATAAGGCCGTACATAGTGTGTTTGAGGAACAAATCATTCGAAAATCTACCAATAAAACTGCGTTGGCGATGAATATATGTAGACGTCGTATGAGCCAAGAGCTATGCAATACAACGACGTATAATTGTATAATTAGAGATGGGAAATGGGTAAATACCCAAATCGTAAATACCCATTAAAATGGGTAAATTGGGTACAAATGGGTAAATACCCAGGTATTTACCCAATATGTGGGTATAAACTACAGAAAATAAACTCATCCAATTAGATGCGAAAACGCTGCATTTTAGCAAATTTTAACTGGCTGTGAATAAAATGGAATTTTTTTAGATACGGGGCAAACTAAAATGTGGACCAATGTTGGTCCATATGTTGGTAAATCTGTCATGTATTGTGACAGCATAATATTGATGTTTGAGAGCTTTTAGCGCGGTTTATTGTAGTTCTCCACGCAGAAAACCGTACGATGGCAGTTCGGAAACTTCTTAGCCTAGCACAAAAACGCATAAGAATGAACATTTCTCAAGCTTGTTTGGATTGTTTTAAGCGAAATAAAATGGATTTTAAGCGTCGTTTCATAACTGTTGATGAGACATGGATCCACCACTATACTCCAGAGACAAAAGAACAATCCAATCAATGGACTGAAGCTGGAGGAAGTGCCCCAAAGAAGGCAAAAACAATTCAATCGGCTGGTAAGGTTATGGCAACGGTTTTTTGGGACTTCAAAGGTATTTTATTGATTGACTATCTGCAAAAGGGTAAAACAATAAATTCAGAGTACTATTGCAACCTTTTGGATCAATTAAATGTACAAATTCGAGAAAAAACGTCCTGGCTTACAACACACAAAAAAATAATTTTTCATCAAGACAACGCACCAGCGCACAAGAGTGTTTTAACAACGGCTAAAATCAACGAATTAAAGTACGAGTTGGTTGACCACCCACCTTATTTTCCTGATTTAGCTCCCAGTGACTTTTACTTGTTCCCAAATCTAAAAAAAATCCTTGCTGGCAAGCGTTTTACCTCAAATGAAGATGTAATTACAGTTGTAAACCACTAGAAAACTATTTTAATCAAGGGATAGAATTGCTAGAAAAACGTTGGACTAAGTGTATTGAAGTTTCAGTAGATTATATTGAAAAATAAAAATATTTTTGAAAAACTAACTATTCTCTTTCATTGATAGGCTAAGAAGTTTCCGAACCGCCCTCGTATATGCTGGATCGAGATCCAAACTTTATGATACATCATATGGATAAAACCAAGATTTCAGTGGTTAATCTTGAGATTTAAGTCCTCCCCGACAAAGCTATAATTTTTGCATTTTTCGTCAACTTTTTCGCACAAGCAACTCCAACTCCACGAAAAATGCGTATAATGTAGAACGGGAAGTTAAACATTCCTCAAGTTTATAATCTGTATGTTCTAAAATTTCCCTTTTTAATTTCATTTCCTAGTAAAATTAATTTAATTGAAACAAGACGTTAAATTTTGGCAAAAATATCAACATTGATTCATTCATTTTGATCCAGACATATCAACCAGCTCGTTTATGTACCCATTTCAATACGTGTAACGAAAAAAAATCTACCTAAAGCCTGTGTAAAATTTACTCATTTGTATTTCAATTTAGAAATGGCGTGTTTCTGATATCATTCTAATGTATATTTTAACAAATTTGTAATTCATCTGTTACAACAAAATTCATGTTCTCCAACTAAAATTAACTGCGAAAAGGGCCAATTGAGACACATTTGTTGTTCGAGGAGGAACATTGGGACAAATGTGAAATGTAATCGCATTCACATTTAATTTTACATTTCCCGCAAAAGTGATTATTTTGCCACAGTGGTGGTGGTGGTGGAGGCAGAGGTAGTCGGCAGCCATCAAACTTGGTATAATAAACAACAACATTAATGTTGTTGTAACCATATACAAATGGTTCAACCTTGCTGGACATATGGATTTCATTTAGTGACGATGCTGTCGTCATCAACAACTCCAAGCAGTCACTCTCTCCCCCAGCCCTTCTCTATCGTATTCACGAGCCATGCGAGAGCGAAAATAAATGTTGGCAATAACCACAATAATCCAACACCAAAATCCGTACCGGTTTGGTGATCCATGGGGTTTGGTGGGATTATTCATTAGAGTAAACCAAAAAAACAAAACAACAACAGAAAATACAACAAGCACGCGTGCAACATTTCAAATAATTTAATAATTGCAATTTTTCATTTACTCTGATGATGTCGTCCTTGTCGCAGTCGTTTGTCGTTGTCAGGCAAACAGCAAGGGTACGGGGAAATATGAAAAGAAATTGTTACCATAAAAACACCAACAAGCAATGACGCCAATCAAAAGTCGGCAATGTCGATGAGTCCTTAACAAAATGAGAACATCAAAAGTATTCATAATATTTGCTGTATTGTTGTTTTTGTTTGTTCTTTCTTTTTGGTTTCATCATCTTTGTTGTTTTTATGTGAATTACTGTAGTTGTAGCCGTATTTTTCCAGTAGATGAGCAACGGCGAAAACATGAAATTAACATTTTTACAAATAAGTTGACATTTTCAGGTTTATGACAGCAATTTGTACATTTGTGAACAACTGTGTAAAGCAAAACCATAGGATGGCTGTGGGATTTAGGATTGGTATAAGTCGCCTTGTTTGATCTGTACACAATGCTACAGTGGATTTCGAGATGTTGAACTTTGGTGACAGGAAATAACTTTTACGGACATAAATACCAAAATGATTTTGCGACTTATGTCCGTAAATGAACTCCAACATAACTCCAAAAATTTGTTGGGAGTTATCATTGCGAAGAAAATGTTGGCCACTTACTATGTTTGGGGTGTTATCTCACTGCACCGGGAACCTTAACCTATTGAAATTATAAACTTAAGGCAGTTGTTTGAAATTATTATACCCTCAGCATTTATGCTTACGAGGGTATATACACTTTCATACGGGCAAAATGTGAGTCGTCGAAATGATGGTTTTAGACCCCAAGTAAGTTTGGACGAAATCCGTTTCAGACAATTTAGAGTTGATTTAGCCATGTCCATCCGTGTGTCTGGCTGGCTGGAGCGCACGATAACTCTCGAACGGATCAACCGGTGCGGTCTAAAACTTGGCTTTCGTAATATTTTGTCCAAACTTAGTTTAAGTTCGAAGATGGGTTATATCGGTCCACTCCTTCCAAAAATGTTTGGAAAATTTGTTGCGCGATAACTGTTGAAGGTAGAAACCGATTTGTTCCATTCTTTGCACATTGTGAAATTTCTACCAGACTCAGAAGAGGTTTTAATAGCGACTCAATCGGTTCACTCCTTCGGGTACCTCCAACACACAATTATGGAAATTAGGACGTGGTGTCGAATCACTTCGATTTTTGTTGTAACAACTTGTA
This sequence comes from Musca autumnalis, assembly GCF_047663935.1. Taxonomy (NCBI): domain Eukaryota; kingdom Metazoa; phylum Arthropoda; class Insecta; order Diptera; family Muscidae; genus Musca; species Musca autumnalis. The sequence goes on along the minus strand of NW_027411644.1, from coordinate 311,804,577 downwards.
TTCACTGCCCTCAATACGACGGTACAAGTTTCATCAGAGGGAAGTCCATACTTCCTGAGAAAATAGCCTGAAAGTGTAGTGGTTCGAGCGCAAGACAACTCTCGAACCGATCTGTCGATTCGGTCCGAAATTTTGCCTTCGTAATAGTTCAAGTTCGAAGATAAGCTATATCGGTTTACTCCTTCAGTTCGGAAATATTGTGCGCACGATGTTCGGAAATATTGTGCGCACGATAATTCTTGGAGGGAGTGACCGACAGCGACTTGAGGACTTTGTTCATACCTCTGATCTTATCGCAAAGAGCTGTTGCTTGCGCGGACTACTCTAGCATACTATCAAATTTTACACCCAATATTTTGGGGTATTTAGTGTTCGGAATCAAAACACCATCGACCAAAATGTTCAGTGGAAGCCCCATTTCATTCGTCGAAGTAGAGAACAGTGAAAGTGGACTTAGCCGCAGATATTTTCATATTCCTCAGATGGAATAACTGCATCAAATGAGTTATGTAATCACTCAACAAATATGTCATCGACGATATGGCCCGACGCCAAGATCGTTCAATCATCATACATTACGATCTTTATGTCGTCTGGAGGATATGGAATTTCAGAAAGGTAGAGGTGAAACAGTTTCGCCTTGAGGAACTCCCTGAATTCCGGAAGCCACCAAGGTTTAGTGGCTAGCACGTCCACCTTGCACTCGGAAGGTCTGGACCATACCAAAGCGGTTTTAGACCTAGCAAATTCACCATTGACCAGATAATTACCCTGCGGCAAAGACTCAAGAGATGCAGATCTGCACTTACCATCATTTTGTCGATTATAGAGCAGCCTTCGACAGCCCTTTACATTCAAAGATATTCCAAGCCATGTCTGAATTTGGTACCCGACGAAGCTGATGGTATCGACGCTAAATACCTCCCTAGATGTCGAACCAACTGTGGAAGTTGGTTCACATAATGTTGAGGTAGTTAAAGACTTCGTTTACCTCTTCATCGCCATAAACACAACAGACAGCATCAGTTGTGAAATAAGAAGAAGGATTGTACTGGCCAACAGATGTTACTTTGGCTTAAGTAAGCAATTTAAGAACAAAGCCACATCTCATCAAACAAAAACAATATGTCAAAAATAGCAAGTAATGCAATGACAGCATGACATTGCGGTGCTGTACCGTTAGAATCTTTGTCTCCTCATGTAGGTGGTCCACTGAAGACATGAAAAGGCACCCTGTTGGCGTTCTCAGGGCTCATTCTGCCATGTTTGAATACTTTTCAAACGCGTTGCACTTATATTCGCGGACCACCGCATTGCTTACCACAGATCAAACTATCGCTTTATATGTGGTCAATAAGTTTCTTTATCCGCACCCCAAGAACTGCCTAGGGCTAGGGATTTGACGACCTTGTTCCTACATCTCAGCTTGTCTCATATAGCTGTGGCATGCGCGGATGGCATGAAAATCCTGCCAAATATGACCCCTAGAATTTTGCGGTAGTTTGTGGCCGGAATTCTGCTATCATCGACCATGACATTCAACTCTGTTCTCACCTCTGTCGTCCATGTTGTGAACAGAGTAGCCGTAGATTTAGTGACTGATATTTGCTTATTCCTCGTGTGGATCGCTCAAATAGGAGTTCAGCCTTTCACATATGACATCAGGGAAGTTACCTGACGCCAAGATCGTACAATCATTCGCATACGTTACGATCTCGATGCGTCTAGATGGAGCGGAATACATTAGATGTATAGGTTAAACAGTACTGGATATACAGTCTGTCGCAAAAGTTAGTATACACCGTTGAAACCAAAATGTATTAGGGATAAATATCACTATAACTTATTGAAAACAACAAACAATTAGTTTTATTTGATAGACAAGAAGGTTGTCTTCCGTAATAACAATTAAAATTGAGCAATATTTGCATACATTAGCAAATGTAGGGTTCGAATCCCAAAAATACCAAAATTTATGTCGCAAAAGTTAGTATACAACGGAGAATCCTCGTGGAACTGTGTAAAAAATTCTTGATATTTTTGAACAAAATGAAACTAAATCTGTAGTTAAGATCATAAAGAGTATATTAATTGGTTTTAATGGCAGTTATAGTACTTATAGTGACAAGTCCAACGTACACTGGGTCGTAAAATCCACAAAAATTGGTCATCTACAAATACAACAACTGTAGCTTCAAAATTCCGGGTGTTATGTCCTGTTTATGGATTCTAAAGCCATGAAATGCTCAGAAAAGCTCTAAAGTTTCAATATGGGGTGATCTTGATCGAGTTTCGGCTTGTCCTGTTTGAAAAAACGGGAACTTCTTGAAGGAAACCCATACTTTTGAGGCCGTTGTCCTTTTGAAACGTGTAATAATCCTTAATCCTTACACATAAGGACTTTCCTTTTCAGTTAATTTTCTCACAAGTTATGTACCTTTTCACATTCCCACCAAAAACAAATAGTAGGAGAACCTCAAGTTCGGGTGTAAGTTCTACAGTGATACTCCACCACCACAGAAGGATATAATAGCTCATTAAAAATTTTAATACAGAGCTTTCTCTGCTGTTATAACGCATGGATTCTGCAACAACGTTCTGAAAAGCTGTGTTCGCTTCACTTAGGACCAAAATACAACTAAATGGATCAGTTAGAAGTAGTTCATTAGACATTAGTAGTACATTAGGCACTAGGGACATGAGAAGCATGTTCGATACTGATAAAAGGCCGGTAGGACAGTTTCACTGTAGGGCTTACAACGGACCTTGAGGTTCTCCTACTATTTGTTTTTGGTGGGAATGTGAAAAGGTACATAACTTGTGAGAAAATTAACTGAAAAGGAAGGTCCGTATGTGTAAGGATTAAGGATTATTACACGTTTCAAAAGGACAACGGCCTCAAAAGTATGGGTTTCCTTCAAGAAGTTCCCGTTTTTTCAAACAGGACAAGCCGAAACTCGATCAAGATCACCCCATATTGAAACTTTAGAGCTTTTCTGAGCATTTCATGGCTTTAGAATCCATAAACAGGACATAACACCCGGAATTTTGAAGCTACAGTTGTTGTATTTGTAGATGACCAATTTTTGTGGATTTTACGATCCAGTGTACGTTGGACTTGTCACTATAAGTACTATAACTGCCATTAAAACCAATTAATATACTCTTTATGATCTTAACTACAGATTTAGTTTCATTTTGTTCAAAAATATCAAGAATTTTTTACACAGTTCCACGAGGATTCTCCGTTGTATACTAACTTTTGCGACATAAATTTTGGTATTTTTGGGATTCGAACCCTACATTTGCTAATGTATGCAAATATTGCTCAATTTTAATTGTTATTACGGAAGACAACCTTCTTGTCTATCAAATAAAACTAATTGTTTGTTGTTTTCAATAAGTTATAGTGATATTTATGCCTAATACATTTTGGTTTCAACAGTGTATACTAACTTTTGCGACAGACTGTATCACCCCACCTTGGAGAACTCCCTGTTTCACTCTAAGGGTTTTGGACTTCTTGTTTCTGAATTCCGCAAAACACTGGCGCCCATACATATTGTTGGTTATCCAACGTTCCAAACGCGGCTGGGCGGTAATGTTCTATACATTTTCGAACAGGTTGGAGTGGTTTACGGCCTGCTCTGGTTCAGTTTTCTACTGATATGTGTAGTTTTAGGGTTATGATTTTTTTTACATACGATTACACAAAATCTTCCCCCCAATATCAAAAAACTGCCACTAAAATGGTATGCACGAGATCTCCTGAACGGGGCAACCAATTTGGTCCAAACTTTGGATCTCTTAATATTTTTTCCAAATTTAGTTTTGAACGATCCTTCCGCAAAACGTTGTAACCATCGTGAAGCTGCAAACTATAGGTGGCACAAAACAGGCATGGTGGAAAATACGTTGCCACTCCGATGTCCAGCTTCCGTGTTGTGTCTGTTCGTTCTTTATTTGTTTAATCGGTACGTAGTTTTGCTACAACAAAGTTGTGGTTTGTGTCAATGCTTGCCCTTTGGATCGATCATACATCCGGTAAGCTCGATGAATGTCTTCCATCTGTCAAAATGAGAGCATTTTTTTCTTTTATCTAATGACAGCTACGTGCCCTTGTGAGTGTCGAGATGCTTAAATCTGCTGCTGCGAAGTCTGTCAGCCTTATTCCGTTGTCAGATGTTTCACTGTGTAGACTGAATTTCCCGACTGTTGGGACAAAGATAATCTCCTTATTAAAGTTTCCAGAATATGTTTAATGTCGAGGGCAGGACACCGCTTATATTTTTTTCTAAGTCCTCGTAAAATATTTATGTGGTCTGTTCGTCCTTGTCTTCAGTTGGACCGCAACTCATGATCACAAATAAAACTGATATTGAAAATCTTAGCTGTTATCCTAATTGTAGCAAGTCTTTCATATTCGACGGGCACTAAAAACTTTCTGGCCTTGGCAGCACGCAGTGTCGCCAGCAGTCACTTGACTTTTTTTGGAAAGTATGACAGTTTTTAGCCTAAGCGTACTCAGGACATACGAGTACATGACATACGACCATGTGTTGGGTTGTTGACAGTGGCCTGATTGAGACACCTCCAAAACATGGTTTTTGAACACTTTGATAGCATCTACTGGCGACGAAAATCGTTGACCACGCCTTTTTTCTTAATGTACTGGCATCAGATGAAGTCATTGGATCCCTAGTCAGGGCTGTACGGCGCATGACACATCAATTCCATGTTTTGTCTGGTCAAACAGGCGCTGGTTTGAATCAATGTGTAAGAGCTCGCATTGTCATGAAGCAGAACGATTCGTCTTCTCTGGTTCGTTTTTCGAATTTCTCAGGAGACTTCACTCAAACAAATTATAGTGAAACACTCAGAATTAACCGTCCCATATTTCCTAAGCGGTATAGTCGCCACACGGTCAGTTTTGCCGAAGAAACAGGCGACCATTTGCTTCGAAAGTCTTCTTCCATGAACAGCTTTCATTGGATTTGGATCGTTTTCGAAGACCCAAAGGATCGATTCCTGTCTTGTTTCGAGCTCCTAAGCACAGATCTAAGATTCGTAGTCTGTGGCGATCTTATAAATGTCGTTTGAAGCACCGCAATTGTTTTTATTCACAATTTCTTGGTACGAATTCACAAGAACCTTTTCTTGAGCGATTGGCAAATGTTGTTAGATCTAGGGAGAAAAAATCTAGGCCAGGTGTTCATGCAATATAAAATGTTACATACCAGAGTGTAAAACACCCGACTGAAGTTATGGTGCAGGCACATTCTCTTGCAAGGATGACGAAGAGAATCTGGTAACTGATACAGATAGCTTACTGAGGATTTGGAAGGAGCACTTTATGAAGCTTTTGGTATCGAATATGGATGGCGATGAAGATACCCAGAACCAATCGTAAATGACAACGTTGAACCAATAAGTAGCAGGAGGTGATGGAGACCTGTGGCGAAATGCTGAAAAGTAGTATGCATCAGCTAATTTGCGAAATTTGGCAGGCCAATGACTGGAAGCTCAGCCTACAATGTCCCGTACACAAGAAAGGCGACAAGACGCATACAAAGTGCTGTCGAGGTACTGTGTGAACGTCTAAAACCCATGGTTAATAAAATGATCGATTCAGTTTTAGACCTGGTAAGTCGACAATTGACCAAATCTTCACACTACGCTAAATATTGGAGAAGACACACGAAAGACAGATCGACACATACCACCTGTTCGTCGACTATAAGGCCGCGTTCGACAGTGCAATTAGAGCAAAGGTGTTTCAAACCATGTCCGAGTTTGGCATATCTGCCAAACTAATTCGACTTTGCAGGATGACATTGGCTGACACAAGATCAGCAGTTAAAATAGAAAAGAACCTCTTGAATACGAGCCACTCGATGGTATACGCGCCAAGGGAAGGCCAAAAGTCCGATGGAAAGGCCAAGTTAAAAAAGATGTCACAAAACATGACATCCAAAATTGGAGAAGTAAGGCAAAAGATCGGTGCGTTTGGAAATATATTCTTAGTTCGGCTTATGGAACAAGACGTTCTGTTTAGCATAAACGCCATCTAAGTAAGTGAGTATGTAAGTTTTTGGAAGAAATGCCCAAGGATGCGTCTATCTCACGGTATATAACATGGCGATCCTATATTATCCGTTCACGAACGGCTTAATTTTTTTTTGGCCCAATGGCCGAATTATTTGCGACCCTCACGACCTTCGTGTTTTGCAAGTGTTGGCCGCTATTGAATACATTAAACCAGTTTCTCATAGTGATATAGGATGACCCTTTATCGACATACAAAGATTTATTTTGATCGATGCACTCTTGCTCTGATTACACTATACAGCAAAATGGAGGTGAAAGTCTGGGGAAGAGATAATTCCTTTTGGGGATGGATGTCCTTTGTGAGTATTTTAAGAACCCTGAAGGATAGATCCGCCGTGAGTCGAACTTTCGAGTTATGGCGTGATGAATATTTTGATGGACAACCTATAAGCCCTCAGAAATTAGCGTTATATCTTTGTTAGCTATTGCTTTAGCTTATTTTTGAGATGACATGTCTTCAGTCAAATCGAATAAGGATTATTTTCGTGCAGCACTCCGACCTACTAACTAGCTTCCTTCAACGTCCTTTTCGTCCTTTATTTGTAAATCCGCTATAAAAGTACCACAAGATGACGTTTTTCAGCTTCGAAATGTTCTGCAAAAATTTCGCTCTGAAAATTTTAGGTATGGCTCTCATTGACAACTAATCGATTTTGTCGCGTTTCCATGGTCAATGTTGACATTTATTGTTTTGGCTCAGAGAACATACAAAAACACAAAACACAGTTTTTTCTGAGCAAACAGGGGTGAATGTAAAAAATGACTATGAAAACACGACAAAATCGATTTGTTGTCAATGAGAGTCGTACCTAAAATTTTCGACATTTCTGCAGAACATTTCGGAGCTGGAAAACGTCATATTTTGGTAATTTTATAGCGGCTCTTAAAATAAAGGACGAAAAGCACATTGAAGAAAGCGAGTTAGAAGGTCGAAGTGATCTACGAAAATAACAACAACAACAAAGATATAACGCTAATTCCTGATGCCTTACAGGGTCTCCAGCAAAAACTTCATCACGCCATAACGCGGAAGTTCGACTCACGGCGGATCTGTCCTTCGGGGTTAATATACTCACCAAGGACTTTAATTTTAAAAAGAAATCATCTCTTCCCCAAAATTTGTATTCACAGTGTTATTCACGTCGAAAGTTGTAAAAAATTATGGGACGAAAATGTTCACAAGTAAATTCCAATTTTTTCAAAGTGATTTTTTCAAGTCACTGTAAACAACATGGTCGTAGTCAAACTGTCCTGAGTACTTTCCAAAAAAGTCAAATGATGCCTGGCGACACAGCGTGTTGCCTAGGCCAGAAGGTTTTTTAGTGAAGCTGAAGATCAGATATTTTAATCTCCGACCAACTACCTATCCACAACCAAACTCATGCTTTATATCATGGCATACTCGTAGTGCGTCACCTTTAGGTGAAATGTCTGATGTCTGATATCCGACACGTCTGAACAATTTCGGAAGCAAAGTCGTTCAGATTTCGTTCCGATTTCTAAACGATTTTTCGGATAGGAAATAGTTCAGATTTTGTACCGATTTCGTTCCGATTTCGCAACGAATGTCGGAAAGAAATTTCCTATCCGAATTTCCCAAAGATTTTCTTCAGATTTCGTTACGAAATCGGACCGAAATCGATCCGATGTCGCTAAGACATTTCGTTCCGAAATTATGTCAACCACTTCATACAACTTTCGTTAAGATATCGTTACGATTTCGGATCAGATATCGGACATATCGTCCGAATTTTGTTCCGATGTCGGTACGATTGGTTTGCTGGGATCAGCCTTGTAGTTTTCAAATATGTACATCTGCGAATACGAACATTCCAGGTGCAGATAGGGTTTTTTTCATAGTACGATGTTTTTTCACTGACCGAGAGGTCAGTGTCCACTTGAGATGAAAAAGGAACCAAAATAAGTACTGGGCTTTGCAATGTTAAAATCAATGGGACCATTGCTTTGATATCTTACATCCCCGATACGTCACCCGATAACCACTTATTATAACCTAAAGTACAAGACACTCATTATTCAAAACAATTTTGGGTAGAGTGTTCTGAAAACAAAATATTTTGCTACAACAAAAACGCTCTCTTTCTCTATCTATGTGTTTATGTGAACGTAAAATAGGACATACATAAGTACATGAATCAAAATTTTTTCACTATCATACTGAGAAATAAAGCAAAATCGTGGTCGCTGCTTATTCATGTTGCTTGTTGTTTGGTGGATATTATTTTGATTTTTTCATATTACAACGGTTGGATTTCATTTTGGACAACATGCGATCATGCAAACATGCCAACATTTGAAGAATACGTAATTAATCACAACAACCGAAAGAGAGAAAAAATACAAAGAAGAAAAAATCATTGGTGACCCAGCCATAAAATATGCAACCTACAGAATTTCAAAGTAATGTGGTGAAATTATTTTGTAAAATTAACTTTATTTTGGTAAGCCAACAAACCTAAAAGGCCGCCACAGCCATGGTCATCACAAGAAAAAATTATAAATAAATAAAATATTAAATTATAATGGTGCAGGTATTAACGGAACAATTTAGCCTAATATGGTGTTAGTTATTTTTCAACGTAACAAGTACAGGTCTTTTGCTCGACTAGATGACACATGAAAGATAACAACAATAAAACAAGCTAAACAAAATTGAATAAAATAAAAATTGCAAAACATAAGGACGAAAAAAATGATGGAAAGTACAAAACCTGGCAATTACAAAAACTGGCAGTGGAAAGTTAGAAAATACAAGATTTTTTTCTTCCACATGACCCAGAAAATGCTGCACAGGGAGTGAAAACAAACACCCACAACAGTCTTTGTTCCTTGGAGGAATCAATTAGAAAACATTGTTCATGTTTTCTTTTTGTATTTTGTTTTGAACTCTAGTATTATTGTTATTTCGTGCCTGTTTTTGTTGGTCATTGTGTTATATTTTGTATTTCTATTTTGTTTTGTTTTTGGGGTATTGTTTTGTCCACTTGCATTGCCATCGAAATAGCCGAAAACAAATTTTGCTTAGAAAGAATGTTGATATAATAGGTTGGATCGAATTCTAAGACCCCTTTGCCTGAGTTATTTTACTCATATTTATATGATTTAAGAAAGTTCAAGGAATTTCATATTTTATTTTTTTAAGAAATATATGGTTTGGGTCTAGAATACATATTACAAAGAAATCTTCCTCCCTAATTTTATTCCTCTATGAAGCACAGGGTTTCATTACGATTATTCCATCTATTTATACCCTACACCACACTGTTGTAAGGGGTATTATGTCTTTGTGCATTTGTATGTAACATACAAAAGGAAACGAGTATAATAGTACCTTTTGGGGATATACATATAATCTCTTTCTGAGTCGATTTATGCATGTCCGTCCGTCTGTCCGTCTGTCCATGTATTTTTGTTCGCAACGTACAGATCGCATTTTGTGTCCGATTCAGCTGAAAATTGAGGACTACAATTTTTTTAGCCATAGGAAGAACTCTATTGGGTAAAATCGGTTCAGATTTGGATATAGCTCCCATATAAATTTTCGCCCGGTTTCACGTATTTGCTGCACCAAACACGCTATATACTTCCGATGTTGATGAAATTTGGAATGTTTGACTGAATTCGGTCTAGAAATAACTGTGCCAAATTATATCGAAATAGGTTCAGATTTGGATATAGCTCCCATATAAATTTTCGGCCGATTTCACGTATTTTCTGTACCAAACACGCTATATATTTCTGATTTCAATGATATTTGGAATGTGTGACTGAATTCGGTCTGTAAATAAATGTGCCAAATTATATCGAAATCGGTTAAGATATGGATATAGCTCCGATTTATATTTTACATATTCATAGTGGTGCAGGGTATCATATAGTCGGCCCCGCCCGACTTTGATCCTTTCCTTACTGGTTTTATAATGTTTATAATACACCCTCAACAATACAAATAATGGAGCTAGAACACTTTATGTTTACAAAAAAAGGTTGATGATAAGCTGTATCGGCCATATTTTTGTATAGCCCCCAATATCAGTACCTCCCGATTTTCGGTATTATAAGGATTTTTGCCGCAATTTTTAATCTCTAACTGCTATTTAAGTGACATAGAGGATGAAAGATACCAAGCATCGATCGTAACCGGCTTTAAATTGACGACCACCACAATTGTTTTAAGAACCATGGCCTGCAAATCTGCGCCTGGAATGTTCGCACTTTTTATAGAGAAGGTGCAGTTTAACCACTTGGAAAGTAAAAAGCCAGGCAGGAAATAAGTTAAGGCGTACAACAACACCTAAATGTGACGCGCTGGAAAATAGCTGTCATGACATGAATATGAGTTTTGTTGTGGATTTGTAGTTGGTCTTAAATTAAAACATATAGTCTCCAGCTTCACCCCAGTGAAAAGTGAAAAGCTAAATTCTCCAAAATCTGCTTTATTTGCGCTCATGCTCCCACTGAAGACAAACATACCACATTTGTATTTGAAAAACCAAAAGTTCTAGGACAGAGAAGCCATCCCACAGTCGATACGTCTGAAGAGCTGCTCAATTAACAGCGTAACTGTGTAATTTGGTAATTTGGTGACTGTGTGGGTTCGAGTCCTTGGCTTTCGTTTTTCACTTGCAAAAAATTTTCGATCATCTAGCTTAACTCTAAACGAGAAAATTAATAAAAACAAGTGAGAAAAGCGTTAAGTTCGGTCGGGCCGAACTTTTTATACCCTCCACCACAAATTTCAGCCATTTCGGTGGATTAATGTGGCCACAACCTTCAAAATACCTACAAATTTCTGGGGGAAAGTTTTATACGCCTCGGTGTGATAATGAGGCTAAAACGTTCAAAATATCGAAAATCGGGAGATATTGTATTATGGGGGCTATATCAACACTTGGACCTATATAAACATTTTATGGTAGAAATGTTTCTTAGCCTCTGGAAACACAAAATACAAAGTTACAACCGATTCTTTGGTCAAATGGGTCTAATACTTTCAAAATATATTAAAATGACGCGTACTTTATAAGGGGCCTTATGTGGGGGCTATACCAAAACGTGGACCTATATAACCCAATTTTGGTAGGAATGTTTTCTGACCTCTGAACACAAAAATACCAAATTACAACCAATTCTGTGGTCAAATGGGTCTAATACATTCAAAATATATTAAAATGACGCGTACTTTATATGGGGCCTTATATGGGGGCTATACCAAAACGATCGCTTTCAATACCAAAAGTCCTACGTAAATATAACATATTTTCCCAAAATTTCATCAACCTACGCCAATCCGTTCGGACGCTAGAGTGATTTCCACAGACGGACAGACGGACGGACATGGCTATATCGATGTAGAATTGAACGCTGATCAAGAATATATATACTTTGCGGTCTACAATGATTATTTCGAGTAGTTACAAACGTAGTGACAAACTTTATATACTGTGGGAAATTATGGTCACAGAATATGTTAATTCACCGAATATGTTCCTTTACCGAATATGTCCATTAACCAAATGACCAAATAAATGTTTGCTATGATGTCATATCTATTTTTAGAAAAATAAAACTGCTTCTTCTTCTTGGGAAAAAATTACTCAATTGTCCCCACTAGGAAATGTAAATAAATTGCGAAATTACATCTTTTCGCTAAATCCAATCATTACAAGATTGTAATTAGACATAACACCAACAAATCATGCGGTGGCTCGGTGGAGGCGTTTCCTGTTTCGAAGTCCGAAGGACTGGGGTTCAAACCCTAGTCGGATCGAAGTTTTGTTTTTTTTATTATTATTTTTTTCTTCTTCTTCCTTAAAAAAACGCTCTCTTTTTACGGTATGTTCACTTCGGAAGGGAGGCGTGGCTAACATCGTCTTACATATTTGTATTAGTAAGTAACGGATAGACAAAAAAAATATATTTTTCAGTTTTATCGTTAAGCTCTCACTAATCAATTTTGTTAATGGTGAAAACCAAAGTCAATGAGGAACACTACTCCCATAATGCATAACAGAATTGTATTCGTTCTTTTGGTTTTCTGATCTGACATAGTTAACAACGCATAAGTAAAGAAATCTGTGCAAACCCGAAGAACATATTAATCAAGTTTTGTTGCATAAAGTGCCTAAAAGAAAATTCGGGATTACAAAAATAATCCTTAAATCCTTTTCTTGGATTGATTAAAATTTCCACTACTCCAAACCAAGGTGATTTTTTTTTTGTGCAATTAAAACGATTAAATTCTTACCAAAATATTTTTCATACGAAGGTGTCGACAAATTTGATTAACTATCGGTTGACAAGCTTTTCAAAAGCTTAAATTCGCCTTATTGAACCCCATTCCACACAATCATAGCCCTCAAGGTAAGAATAAACTGAGAATTAGTGATAAAATTGGTGCTAGAAATTGTCCATATTCTCTATAGATTTTCCCGAAGTCTTCTTCTTGTGATTGTAAACGTGTGTTCGTGGAAACTCGTTGATAAGATTTTCATGGTGATGACGACGCCATTTTTCATTCAGGTGATACCATAACCGGAAATCGCCTATAGACAGAGAAGCTGCCATCTTGGTTTTTACGATCTTAAATAGATTCGTTTTGGAAAAAAACATCAAATTTTACCGAGGCCTGAAATCATTAGAAGCAACACCCCCACGTCATCGCATTGTTCATAAAAATCATTACCAGTGACCAAATCGCCCATTGTGCAATCCAACACGTGTCCACATTGATTCCACATCGATTCCACAACTCCCACTACTCCCATATCAACGTGGAACGTATTGTAGTGGGAGTGCTAAAATTAGATGATCTCCGGCCTACAGTCAGAGTTCTGGTGAAGCTTTGTCGTCTGGTATTACCCAGTGTTTGGTGTACAGCACATCAAAAGTCATCATTAGCACACTGTCTTCAAGCATAGCCCGTAGCTCAGAGTGTAAGCGAGTGCGGCAATAACCAGCGACCCCGGGTTCGAATACCGCAACCATCGAGAGTGTGAATTATATTTATGAAAAAATATAAAACCAACTGTCATCCAAAAACAAATTTTAAACATCAACACCAACTACACATATCTATATCATCTAAGTATCAGAAATATTCAATTCTCCTTAACATATGCAAAAATTTTAAACTTAATTAAAATCTCTTAAAGCCTTACAGTAAAACATCGAGATATCCTTCGCATCCATACATGTTCATCGAGGCCTCGGCGATCATCCTGATGTGGTATTAAGAGGATCATTCTTTCAACATACACCATCATATATAAAAAGTAAGTTTAAACAACAAAAAACCATCAAATCCTTAAAATATTTGCATATGTGTGAGTCCTACAAAAAAAGGATGTGACAGAATTGATCCATCTGCCTTTATAAAGCATAGTTCTTCTCTACCCATCCTCTAGACCATTTAGTAGTTGCGGTAAAATTGAAAGCAGGAGTCAAAATCCTTGTTCACATATCTTTGCTTTAAAAGGATAAATGGATTAATTCTGACCATCGCGAAATACTAGGTTTTTTTTTTGTCAGTTTAAGATCCTTCGGATTATTCAGCTAATTATTATACCAATATTTGCGCAGTGTTGGCCAATTAATTATTTGCTTTGAATTTGAGTCGTTATTAATGAAAAATACGTTGGTTTCCTAATATCCTAATTTTTTTGTTGCCATTAAACTGAACGTAATTATTGGCCAATGCTATTCTTTTTTATAATTGTATGTTAAATAGTATTCTTATTCTATCTAATTATTAAAATGTTCTACAGAATAGGTTAAAACATTTAAAGACGTATTCAGTATTATTAGTAGAATTATCTTTCTCGAATCCAATATCTATCTAATACACTATCATTAGAAGGCCAAAATTTGGCCATGTTTTGTTAATTGATTGCTTAAAAAGAAACCAATTTAATAATGTTAAATCAATTCCAATACCTAAATTTCAAAGATAATACTTATTGAATATCACTTTATCCATTCCTTTTCAAGATATAAATCGTTTATTGAACGAACTTATACCCATACTTATTAATACCTTATGGTTTCTTGAATATTATCTATTGTAACACTACATAATGAATTCCTCTTTTAATAAAACTTGTATTAACAAGATGATCTTATAAAAACCTAACTATTTCCTTACTGTGGTGAGGTAGATTCAGGGGGGAAATATCGTTGTTGGGGTCTCAAGAAAAGAATGTAAGCCATAGAGACCACGGAAGGGTAAGGGTTTTGAGGCACGAACTCCAAACAACACCTGGAGTTCCATTCATAGTATCTTAGGACTGTTCTTTCTCTTAGTATTTACGAATAAGCTGGTATAACAGGGGTACAGAGTTGTCCAGCCCTTAGTCCACTTACAAATAAATTTTCTTTCGGGAGTCTATAAAAAATCTTTTCTATTATGTGCAGGAGGATATTCGTTTGGAGTTTAGGAGACGCGAACCCCCCCACCCGACTGTTGTTAGTAATTAATGGCTCCCACAGTCTCCAATTCTCTTAACCATATTTATAAAGAAATTCACCATCACGTCCTTCCTGGTCAAGAAAAAAAACTGTGTGTCGAACTTTAAGAGGATCTCTCCTGATCTCACAGAAAATTATTGACTTCTTGACTGTTCATTACATAATTAGAATGGCGCCCAGCGTGGGGCAAGCATTGTCGAATCCTTAGGCAAAAATATCATTTTTTATATTTGACCGGATTCTCTTTAGATAGAGAGTTAACGTTATAAACTCCAAGCGATAGTTGTAAATTCTTTGGGATTGGGATTGATAGATCGTAATACATTGGAATTTACAACTATAGATTTGGAAGACCTTTGGTATTGGAATGCCCCAAAATTTTACTTGCTGATTAGATTTCATTAAACAGGTGTATTGTTTAAATAGTTTTGCCTTCTTAAAGCTAGATTTAGAATACTTGATCAAGTCTCTCTGGATTTTTCAGTTTTCTGATTCGATCGGAAGATTCTGACCGAGATATTCTTGATCAACACTTTCTGTTCTGGTGGAAGGATGACAAAATTGTTTGATAATGACCTTTAAAGTATATATTTAGGTTATGAAGATTTGTTGTCATTCGACTGCGGTATCATCATCCTGAATTTTCCAGGATTAACTTTATATTTGCTTTATCTAATGGCGAATTAAAGTCCGGAATTTTCAGTTATGGTTATATTTGGAATGGTGGTTTGTCATGGTAGCATGTGTTCATAATCACAATGTTTACTCCATAGCCTAGTTTTCGTTTCCACTCAGTCCTTCGATTCTACATTTTTTACGTCTACCCTCCTTTTACCTCACCCACATAGTAGGAAAAAATTGAATTGCTAATTTTTATTTATATTTAAATATAGTGTTGCTGGTATACGCGCAACATCATATTAACTATTGTGTTTCATCGTTACTCATGATAAAACATTACTAAAAGGTTCACACTTGAACAGTATATATTGATTAAATTTTCAATTGTTTTGGTTAATTTAACAAAATGGCGTTAATACGTAGTCCAGTGTCGAATTCAAAATTGGAATCTGACAATCCTACAGGGGAAACATTGAAATGTCCTTCCTGTCAGGAGGTACTACAACCTACAACCCAAGAATGTTATATGCTTGAAACATGTCAACATATTTTCCATAGGGTTTGTATTGAAAAAGCATTATCGACTTCTGCTCAATGTCCCTTATGCGAGGTGACTTGTGAGCTTTCAAATTTAAAAAAATACCCTGCTCTTAATACCGGAACTTCAGAAATGTCTACTCAGACTGGTACAATACCGAAAACTCGAATCGCCTATAGAGGTAAAGGTCGTGGATCTGCCATAAATCGTCCTATCACACGTAACTTAACCAAACTTTTTAATTCAGAAAATATGAACCTCAGCACTGACTTTGACATAAATCAAAACGTTGTCGAAACAGAAGAAGATTCTGCTCCACAGAACCTACCTATCGAAAGCCCACAACCTCATTCTAAGTCTGTTCCAAAGCGTACAACAACTCAAAAGTCATCCGAAGTAGACTATTCCCGAATCAACAAAATGATTGAGAATAATATTAAAAAGATGTTTCAAAATCTTAACCTAGGAGGAGAGGTTCCAAACCCCATAGCTAACATCACTTCAAACTCTCCTTTCTGGAATAGTAATTCTATCCACAATTATCCACCACTATCGCAATATACGGCCCAAGAGAACCGGAATAATACAAACGAACGTCCAATATTAGAGGAAAGTTCCCAATTATTGCGCCCAGATCGGGTAACAATTATTATCCAAAATTGGAACTTACACTTTGACGGTTCAAATAGTAGTTTAACGGTGGAAGAATTCCTTTACCGTATTAAAATGTTAACAAAAGAACATTTGAACAATAATTTCTCCCATATCTGTAAAAACCTTCCTATTATCTTAACCGGCAAAGCTCGAGAGTGGTACTGGAGGTACCACAAGAGTGTGGAGTCAATCCAGTGGTCCGAGTTTTGTGAAGCATTCCGCATTCAGTTCAAGGACTTAAGGTCAAATTTTGACTTGATGGAAGCCATCAGAGGTAGGAAAATGAAGTCCGGGGAGTCGTTTGATTCCTTTTACGACTCTATTTGTTCTATCGCTGATAGACTGAAAACTCCTATACCTGAGGAAGAGATGGTAGAAATACTGGTAAGGAACTTGAGGCCAGATATTAGGCATGAGTTGCTGTATGTTCCTATTTACACCATAGGTCATCTTAGAAAACTGGTTCAAAAAAGAGAAAATCTCATGAACGATGAATGTTATCGTAAAAATGCTATGCCAAAAACTTCCCTTTCAAACAACTATGGTAATGCCCGTAAAAATGTAGCCGAAGTACAGTACGATACCAAAAATATAGACGAAAGTAATTCAGAGGTCTGTGTGGAGGCTATCCATAAAGAGATATCGTCAGTAAAATGTTGGAATTGCGAAGAATTTGGACATTTTTGGGACGACTGTCTCAAAGACAGAAAAGTTTTCTGCTACGGCTGTGGCATTAAAAATGTTTATAAGCCTCAGTGCGTGCGATGCTCTAATAGAAAAATTTCTTTTCAGTCAAAAAACTCTCAGACTCAAAGTCCCCACACGAATACGTAATCAAAACTCTTGAACCAAAACCAGTTAACCAATTAGAGGAACATTCCCCTACCTTACACATATTAAAATCTGACTTACCAACCCCAAAATGCCACAATAAAACGTTGTTTCCCTTACGACCATACCATGAACGGTATAGAGCTTACATGGAAAAACGAAATCAAATATTCTCCGTCTCAGAAATTTCCCTTAAACCCCCTAAAAAAATAAAAAGATCTACTCTTAGACTTAGGCTCTATTACAAGAGAAGGAAAAAGGTTGCCAATTATATAATATCTACTATTGTTAACAATACATCTGATAGACGATATTATGCCAAGGTCCAATTCCTTACCTTTACAGAATATGGATTGTTGGACACTGGGGCCAACATATCCTGTCTTGGGTCAGATTTGGCCAACCATAATTTTTCCCAATACTCTGAATTTATACCAAGCAAAACTGGAGTTAGAACCGCCGACGGCTCCCTACAAAGGACTTTAGGATCCTTAGATATGGAAGTCTTCTTCCGTGGCGAAAGTCACAAGCTAAAATTTTTAATCGTTCCCTCCCTTACCCAACGGCTTATCCTCGGATTAGATTTTTGGAAATCTTTTTCATTAGCTCCAGAGGTTTTTGATTGCCCCATAACTACCAATCCTCCAATATCATTGGATCCTCTGATGATATCAACTCTTCAAGAAATCGATTGTCATTCCGAGCCTCGAAGGCCCGAAGGTCCTATCGACAGCCAATTAGCTCCAAGCTTTAAAAACTTAGATTCGTCCATTGATTCTAAATATCCATTAACCCCCTTTCAACAAAGTCAGTTGAAAACAATCATTGAGCTTTTCCCTAGCTTTGCCAAACAAGGCCTCGGTAGAACCACATATCTGACCCATCATATTGACATCGGCGACGCAAAACCAGTGAAGCAGCGATTCTACCCTGTTTCTCCTGCGGTAGAAAACCTAATGTATCAGGAAGTAGATCGCATGCTTTCACTTGGTGTAATTGAGCCCTCTTCTTCCGCCTGGTCTTCACCGATGAGGTTAGTGGTCAAACCGAACAAAGTTCGGCTCTGTTTAGATGCTAGGAAGCTCAATTTGGTGACGAGAAAAGACGCCTATCCATTGCCAAGCATTGAGGGTATCTTTGCCAGACTGCCTAAGGCAAACCTCATTACAAAATTGGACCTGAAAGATGCCTATTGGCAAATTGGGTTGTCTGAGGAGTCCAAAGCGCTCACGGCTTTTACAGTGCCCGGAAGGCCACTGTATCAGTTCGTAGTGATGCCTTTCGGGCTCTGTACAGCACCTCAGACCATGTGCAGGCTAGTAGATATGATAATTCCAGCCGATTTGAGGTACTGCGTGTTTGGCTACTTAGACGACATAGTAATTGTGTCAGAAGATTTCAATAGCCACCTGACCGTTTTAGTCAGAATAGCACAGGAACTGAGGAAAGCTAATCTTACCTTAAACGTGGAAAAGAGCCAATTTTGTGTCACCCAGACCAAATATCTCGGCTATGTTATCGGCAATGGAGGTATCCAGACTGACCCTGAAAAAATCGATTCTATTATTAATTGGCCGACCCCCAAAAACATACGACAGGTGAGAGGATTTTTAGGTCTTGCGGGTTGGTATCGAAGGTTTGTGGAAAATTTTTCATCGATAACCTTCCCAATATCCGAAACCTTATCCTCAAAACAAAAGTTCAAATGGACACCTGAGGCTCAAAAGGCGTTCGATGATATTAAGCAATTGTTGACCACAGCCCCCGTTTTGTCCAACCCGGACTTTACAAAAAAATTTTACCTGCACTGTGACGCTTCCGATTACGGAATTGGCGCAGTATTGGTTCAGCTCGACGAGGACGGCCATGAGAAACCCATAGCGTTCATGTCAAAAAAGCTGAACACCGCTCAAAGGAACTACAGTGTGACGGAGCGGGAGTGCCTAGCTGCAATTGAGGCCATTAAAAAGTTCAGGTGCTACCTCGAACTACAAGACTTTGAAGTGGTCACCGACCATTCATCGCTTTTATGGTTGATGAAGCAGGCCGACTTGACTGGTAGATTAGCCCGTTGGGTTTTCAAATTACAACCCTACAAATTTACTATCAGTCACCGCAAAGGCAGGGAACACATTGTACCTGATGCTTTGTCTAGAATCCACGTCGATGAAGTATCTGCAGTGGAAGAAATAGAACCCGAAATAGACTTGAACTCTCCCAGTTTTGAGGATAAAGACTACCAAGACTTGAGGGCGAAAATAAATGCCAATTCAGCCAAGTTTCCCGATATAAAAATCGTTGAAAAGTTTGTGTACATTCGTACCGACCATTATTCGGGAGATCCAAGTCAGGAAATCGGAGCCTGGAAGCTTTGGATTCCAGAAAAGTTGAGGCATCAATTGATAGTTAGGTTTCACAATACCCCTGTGGCATCACATGGAGGAATAGCCAAAACGCTGGAGCTTATCCGTAGACAATTTTTCTGGCCAGGAATGGTCACGGAAATACGTGATTATGTTCGTAATTGTGAAATTTGTAAAATTACTAAACACCCTAATTTTGTTCTCAAACCAGAGATGGGTAACTTTGTACAACCTATAAGGCCCTTCCAACGCCTTTACGTGGACATTTTGGGACCCTATCCCAGATCCAAAAATGGCTTTATAGGAATTTTCATTGTCCTGGACCAACTAACCAAATACCATTGGTTATGCCCCTTAAAAAAATTCACTTCCGCACCAATTCAAGAGTTCTTACTCAAACAGATTTTCCATGCTTTTGGGGTACCAGAACAAATCATAAGTGACAACGGCACTCAGTTTAAGGCTAACGAATTTAATTCATTTTTAACCAAATTTGGTGTGAAACATATTTATACTGCGCTTTATTCGCCGCAGGCTAACGCGTCGGAACGTGTTAACCGGTCCATAATAGCCAGTATCAGAGCCTATTTAAAGAGTGATCAGCGATTATGGGATGAACATTTGTCCTATATCAGTTGTTCATTGAGGAACTCCATCCATCAATCCATCCAGTGTTCACCCTATTTCGCCACTTTTGGTATGAATATGGTTACACACGGGGATACCTATGCTCTATTGAAAAATATCAATCTTTTAGATGAATCTCATGCACCAATAAAACGAGAAGATCAACTACAATTAATAAGAAATAATATCAAAAACAATATAACCGAGTCGTATAAAACTCAACGTGAACAATATAATCTGCGTACCAGGCCAATTTCCTATACAGAAGGACAATTGATATATAGGAGAAATTTTGCACAAAGTAGTGCAGAGAAAAAGTTTAATTCCAAGTTGGCACCCGTATTCCTCCCTGCCAAAATAAGGAAAAAAGTAGGGACAGTATATTACGAACTTGAAGACGTTGAAGGGAAGTTTTTAGGGACGTATCATGCTAAGGACATGAGACCATAATTTTGTTTTCTTATTCCGATTAATATCGCCATTCAATGAATCGATATTACCCGGTTTTGTGGGAAATTATGGTCACAGAATATGTTAATTCACCGAATATGTTCCTTTACCGAATATGTCCATTAACCAAATGACCAAATAAATGTTTGCTATGATGTCATATCTATTTTTAGAAAAATAAAACTGCTTCTTCTTCTTGGGAAAAAATTACTCAATTGTCCCCACTAGGAAATGTAAATAAATTGCGAAATTACATCTTTTCGCTAAATCCAATCATTACAAGATTGTAATTAGACATAACACCAACAAATCATGCGGTGGCTCGGTGGAGGCGTTTCCTGTTTCGAAGTCCGAAGGACTGGGGTTCAAACCCTAGTCGGATCGAAGTTTTGTTTTTTTTATTATTATTTTTTTCTTCTTCTTCCTTAAAAAAACGCTCTCTTTTTACGGTATGTTCACTTCGGAAGGGAGGCGTGGCTAACATCGTCTTACATATTTGTATTAGTAAGTAACGGATAGACAAAAAAAATATATTTTTCAGTTTTATCGTTAAGCTCTCACTAATCAATTTTGTTAATGGTGAAAACCAAAGTCAATGAGGAACACTACTCCCATAATGCATAACAGAATTGTATTCGTTCTTTTGGTTTTCTGATCTGACATAGTTAACAACGCATAAGTAAAGAAATCTGTGCAAACCCGAAGAACATATTAATCAAGTTTTGTTGCATAAAGTGCCTAAAAGAAAATTCGGGATTACAAAAATAATCCTTAAATCCTTTTCTTGGATTGATTAAAATTTCCACTACTCCAAACCAAGGTGATTTTTTTTTGTGCAATTAAAACGATTAAATTCTTACCAAAATATTTTTCATACGAAGGTGTCGACAAATTTGATTAACTATCGGTTGACAAGCTTTTCAAAAGCTTAAATTCGCCTTATTGAACCCCATTCCACACAATCATAGCCCTCAAGGTAAGAATAAACTGAGAATTAGTGATAAAATTGGTGCTAGAAATTGTCCATATTCTCTATAGATTTTCCCGAAGTCTTCTTCTTGTGATTGTAAACGTGTGTTCGTGGAAACTCGTTGATAAGATTTTCATGGTGATGACGACGCCATTTTTCATTCAGGTGATACCATAACCGGAAATCGCCTATAGACAGAGAAGCTGCCATCTTGGTTTTTACGATCTTAAATAGATTCGTTTTGGAAAAAAAACATCAAATTTTACCGAGGCCTGAAATCATTAGAAGCAACACCCCCACGTCATCGCATTGTTCATAAAAATCATTACCAGTGACCAAATCGCCCATTGTGCAATCCAACACGTGTCCACATTGATTCCACATCGATTCCACAACTCCCACTACTCCCATATCAACGTGGAACGTATTGTAGTGGGAGTGCTAAAATTAGATAATCTCCGGCCTACAGTCAGAGTTCTGGTGAAGCTTTGTCGTCTGGTATTACCCAGTGTTTGGTGTACAGCACATCAAAAGTCATCATTAGCACACTGTCTTCAAGCATAGCCCGTAGCTCAGAGTGTAAGCGAGTGCGGCAATAACCAGCGACCCCGGGTTCGAATACCGCAACCATCGAGAGTGTGAATTATATTTATGAAAAAATATAAAACCAACTGTCATCCAAAAACAAATTTTAAACATCAACACCAACTACACATATCTATATCATCTAAGTATCAGAAATATTCAATTCTCCTTAACATATGCAAAAATTTTAAACTTAATTAAAATCTCTTAAAGCCTTACAGTAAAACATCGAGATATCCTTCGCATCCATACATGTTCATCGAGGCCTCGGCGATCATCCTGATGTGGTATTAAGAGGATCATTCTTTCAACATACACCATCATATATAAAAAGTAAGTTTAAACAACAAAAAACCATCAAATCCTTAAAATATTTGCATATGTGTGAGTCCTACAAAAAAAGGATGTGACAGAATTGATCCATCTGCCTTTATAAAGCATAGTTCTTCTCTACCCATCCTCTAGACCATTTAGTAGTTGCGGTAAAATTGAAAGCAGGAGTCAAAATCCTTGTTCACATATCTTTGCTTTAAAAGGATAAATGGATTAATTCTGACCATCGCGAAATACTAGGTTTTTTTTTTGTCAGTTTAAGATCCTTCGGATTATTCAGCTAATTATTATACCAATATTTGCGCAGTGTTGGCCAATTAATTATTTGCTTTGAATTTGAGTCGTTATTAATGAAAAATACGTTGGTTTCCTAATATCCTAATTTTTTTGTTGCCATTAAACTGAACGTAATTATTGGCCAATGCTATTCTTTTTTATAATTGTATGTTAAATAGTATTCTTATTCTATCTAATTATTAAAATGTTCTACAGAATAGGTTAAAACATTTAAAGACGTATTCAGTATTATTAGTAGAATTATCTTTCTCGAATCCAATATCTATCTAATACACTATCATTAGAAGGCCAAAATTTGGCCATGTTTTGTTAATTGATTGCTTAAAAAGAAACCAATTTAATAATGTTAAATCAAATCCAATACCTAAATTTCAAAGATAATACTTATTGAATATCACTTTATCCATTCCTTTTCAAGATATAAATCGTTTATTGAACGAACTTATACCCATACTTATTAATACCTTATGGTTTCTTGAATATTATCTATTGTAACACTACATAATGAATTCCTCTTTTAATAAAACTTGTATTAACAAGATGATCTTATAAAAACCTAACTATTTCCTTACTGTGGTGAGGTAGATTCAGGGGGGAAATATTGTTGTTGGGGTCTCAAGAAAAGAATGTAAGCCATAGAGACCACGGAAGGGTAAGGGTTTTGAGGCACGAACTCCAAACAACACCTGGAGTTCCATTCATAGTATCTTAGGACTGTTCTTTCTCTTAGTATTTACGAATAAGCTGGTATAACAGGGGTACAGAGTTGTCCAGCCCTTAGTCCACTTACAAATAAATTTTCTTTCGGGAGTCTATAAAAAATCTTTTCTATTATGTGCAGGAGGATATTCGTTTGGAGTTTAGGAGACGCGAACCCCCCCACCCGACTGTTGTTAGTAATTAATGGCTCCCACAGTCTCCAATTCTCTTAACCATATTATAAAGAAATTCACCATCATGTCCTTCCTGGTCAAGAAAAAGACAGTGTGTGGAATTAAAGAGGATCTCTCATGATCTCACAGAAAATTATTGACTTCTTGACTGTTCATTACAATACCCCCATCCTATGGTGGAGGGTATAAAAATAATTAACAAGTAAAAAAGTATCAGTCGGCTTTGCCGACAGAGATATACCCTCAGCCTGTATATATTGAAACAATTGTTTTCCCAAAAAACGTATGTATTTAGGGGTTTTCAAATATTTTGGGAATTTGAACCGACAAAAATGTTTATTAGGATTAGAGATCAAAAGTTTTGCGGAGGAGATACAAAAAGGAATGGATCTACATTGACCATTATGGAAGTGTATCTTCAGCCACTACATATGGTGTCATAGGGGGTCTTTACACCCTTCGGGATGTTTGCTCAAGAAGTATGGAATTGCAAAACGTTTACCTTCGTAATTGAGGCAGCGAATGCAAGTTGCTTCAACAAAAATCAAAGTGATTCGATATCAGGTCTTAAAGTGAACGTATCCGAAATGTTGTGTGGGAGGTACCGGATGGAGGGGACAAATATAGCCCATATTTGAACCTGATCTATATCTGGAAGATATATTAGGATGTGTTAAGTATGGACCAATCGGCCACTCCCTTCAAGAGTTACCGTATGAACAAATTTTACGAACATTTTCCAACATTTGTGGGGGAGGTACCTGAAGGAGTGGACCGATATGGCTTACCTT
This sequence comes from Musca autumnalis, assembly GCF_047663935.1. NCBI lineage: Eukaryota > Metazoa > Arthropoda > Insecta > Diptera > Muscidae > Musca > Musca autumnalis. The sequence goes on along the minus strand of NW_027411644.1, from coordinate 311,780,029 downwards.
CAAACTTAGACTATGTTTGGACAAAATATAGCTAAGGCCAAATTTTGGACCGAATCGGCAGATCCATTCTAGAGTTATCTTGCGCTCTAACCACCTCACACGGTGTCATAGGGGTTTTTTTTTGCAACTTTCAGGCTATTTTCTCAGGATGTATGGACTTGCCCCTAATGAAACTTGTACCGTCGTATGGAGGGCAGTGAATACAAGTTGCTAAAACAAAAATCTGAACTTTTCCGAAATTTTGTGTGGGAGGTATTAGAAGGAGTGAGCCGATTGAGTCTATATTGAAACATTATCTAAGTCTACTACACATTTTACGATGGGCAAAGTATGGACCAAATCGGTTACTCCCTTCCAGAGTTATCGTGCGCACAAATTTTCCGAACATTTACGAACTTTTGTGAACTTAAACTAAGTTTGGGCAAAATATAACGAAAACCAAAAGTTGAACCGCACCAGCCAGCCAGACAGACAGACGGACGGACGGACATTGCTCAATCGATTTCAAATTGTCTGAAACACATTTCGTCCAAACATACTTGGGGTCTAAAACCATTATTTCGATGAGGCACATTTTGCCCGTATGAAAGTGTATATCACCAATATTTTTGAAAATTTAACATAGCTGAAGCCAAGGTTTACCCTTTTAGAATAAGCGACTTGTGGTTCTATACTATACAAATTAAATATTTTTGGATACAATGAAATGTTGTTGGACGTGGCAAAAAATATTGGCCTTAAAAGATAATTTGTGTGGAAGCTGTGGCTATATTTATGTTAAAAAATGGGTAAAAATGGGTTGAAGCCACCATGTCTTTTTTTGTTTTCTCTCGATTTGTGAGTAAACCACACTTCTCTCGATTTTCCTGTCAAAGTAAAAGTTGAAGCAAACTAAATAAGGATCATCTCACTAATGTATTACTTTTCAAAATTTGAACTGCTTCTACCATTAAATGATGCTGACATTTTGAAGCCAGTTTTACAGTGTTTTTTGACATTTTCTTCTAATTTCATTCCGCAAACAGGTTTTACAAAAAATCGTACATAGGATTGTAGAACTCGCGATTCTGAGTTATTTGATATATGTGTCGTGAATGTAGTCTACACAGCTTCATAGAAATCTGCATCCAAATACGGAAATTTTGTGCGCACATTTTTCTAAAAATCATATTTTTCGGGCCTAATTTTTACAATTGTCATTCGATTTCCTCGTACTTGATTGCACATTTTAGTTTTTTACGTTCCGGATCTAATAAATCATTCCCCGTGAAAATCCATCCACTAAAACGCGAGTTACAAGAAAGTCCAAAGTAGAAAAATCACCTAAAATTGTTTTTGGAAATAACGCGTATTTTATCGCGTTTTCTGTGGTTCGTTTCCACTGCAATGAAACAACTAATACAGCATCTTCGTTTTAGCGGAAACAGAGTTTTGAAAACTTCAGTGATAAGGGAGCTACATTCATTTTATCCCAAAAAATAGCGTGTGATGCTACATCCACGGTTCTTAATTGATCGCCTTGAAATAGGTATATATCGATGTCGATTTTCATGGTGGACATTGAAATCGGATGCGGACAAAAATTGTATGCACTTTGCGCAAATTAGCGATATTTTATAGGTATTTTAATGCTAAGATGCAGCTGATGCTACATCTTAGACTCCAAATTAAATTTCGAAAAATATATACAAATTAAAAGATATGGTCTTGCTGTACATGAAAATCACATGCGGACAAAATGATTTTGATAATTACGCGATTTACACGTATTTTCAAATGCATATAAATAAAAATGGGTTACTTGACCTCTATTTCCATTTCAGAAGCTTTGATATATATCCTCATTAACCCAATTAGCTTCCCTAATGGGAAATCTTTAATATGAATGTCAATAAAGCAAAATCCGTCTATTTTATTGGGAGATTTAAGCAAAATGAAGGAAGTATTCCTGTAAATTTTTACAATATTTTCTACTACATAATGCATGTGAAAAAATATTTTTTCAAACAAAAAATTATTTTTTGACCAAAATATGTGCTTATTTTGGCTGTAACATCCAAACTATAACACCAAACTGTATGATAGCAGTCTCATTTGATACGCCGTGAAGTTTGGATCCACAACAATTTTTTATGTAATTATATGACCACTAAATGGGCTTTAATTTTGAAAAAAGTAGACTTATATTCAATAATTTAGCAATTTTATATACATTCCGCGAATTCTGTGTAACATTTTGCAGGTATTATAAAATCAACTCGCTGAAGCCACTTCGAGAGAACTTTTTTGTAACAATTGTGCTCATTAAAATAATTAGCGTTTTTATAATATTTTGTTTCTTAAAAAGCGAAATAAAAGCGCAATAACTTTTGTCCGCAACAACCAAAAATTGGCTCGAGACCAGATTCGTACTGGGAATCTTTTTCTTAACCTACATATCAAAAATGTTTGATGTAGCGCGAAAAAAATTTATCCTTTTTTTCTGAAATGGAATATGAAATAATTGGCAATATTCCTGATATACCCTCGTTAGCATAAATGCTGAGGGTTTAAAAATGATCTTCGCTCTAACAGGCAAAATTTCAAAAAACATACCAAAATATATTTTACTAGCGCTTAGAAGAAACATATGGCACATGTCCTGTCCATGACATTAAAATTATTCTAGCCGATTCAAATAAAAAAATTGGAAAGAAGAGTATTTTTGGCCCAACAGTAGGGAAATTCAGTCTTCAACGGCAGAAAACAAGAAATCAATTTGAATACATTGTAATAGATGAAAGACATTCATTGAGCGATGTTAGATGTACGATTGTACCAGCAGCAATGTTACAGTTAACATAAGAAATTAATGACGAACAGACAAAACACAGAAGTTGGACATCGGTAAGCTGCAATCACAACAGATAGCCACAGCATATTCCACTCAACTGGCCCAATTTGGGAAATCAAAGCCATCCTCTTCCCAATAACAGCGGGAAAGTAATGCCAACTCCATGCAAATAATATACCCACGAGTGTCGTGCTCCTACCGCTGATATAGGGCTACTCTACAATCGGGAGAAAAGGAGAGAGGAAAAAAGTCTATTCCGCAGGAAAACGAGAGAAATGGAAAAACGGTAGTGTGCAAAAATCGAGATGTACAGGAGCCAGAATGAAGTACGAAAGTTCTACCAAAGAGTAAAACAACAAACTAATGGCTTTGGTACAGGCACATCCTTCTGTAGAGACCAACAAGGTAATTTGGTAAATGATACAGATAATCTGCCCAGGATATGGAAAGAACATTTTACATTTGGTATTCAATACTAGCGAAGACGATGAATATACCAGATATAAAATCCCAGATGATGGTATTGATTGTATACCGCCCGGCCAAGATGACGTGAAGGCAGCAATAAACCGGCTGAAGAATAATAAGCAGCAGGAACCGATGGCTTACTAGCCGAGCTGTTCAAAACCGCAGCCGACACGCTGATAAGGTGTATGACTCACCTAATAAGCTTATGGTAAGGAAGTAATTGGGCCATACCAATGCGGCTTTAGACCTGGCTAATCCACCATTGAACAGATATTTACCTGCGGCAAATCCTAGAAATCCCCAATAGATGAAGATCGATACATTATTGACATCATGGGTTTATCAGTAAAAGAAGTAACTGATATCTTTAAGAAGGTTGAAGCAAAAGCTGCAAAAGTGGGTATGGGCCAATATGCGTTGACGGTAAGTATCGACGTCGTATGAACCACGAGCTGTATCTGCTATACAACGTATCGAGATACAACGATTGCGTTAGCTGGACTTTGCCATGAGACCAAGCGATGACGAAGCCGCTAAAAAGGCTTATAAATACGTATGGTAGCGTACCGGTCATACATACATAAGTTGATATACCAGCGATATAGAACATACATACATATATACGCCGCCATTACTGGAAACGTAAGGTATTTTGTAATGACCAATCAGGGTTTTTTCGCTTCATATTATTAAATCAAGTTAGAAAGTATCAGCCTTGGACACAAAGAAAGTAAGTAAACTCAATATTTATAACGTCTCTATGGCTTTTTAAAATTTTGGGCTAGTTTCCCAAGAAAAATGGACTGTGACCAACAAAAACATATTAGGACGTAATCCAAGTCTCTAAGAAATAATACGATGTACAAAATTAAGACCAAACCGGTTTCTCCCTTCGAGGGTTATCTTAGGCACTAGTCAGTTTAGTTTGCGTCGCCTCAAGGAGTATGGACTTGCCCCTAAAAAAAAGGCCGCAAGGCGAACATCTTTCAAACAAATTCAAAACGGTTCGAGATAAGCTGTTAAACTATATTTTTCCCAAAGCAGTGGGCTATATAATCCATATTCGAACCTGATATGTGCATGGAAGTAGTATTTCCAGAGACCTAAAATTTGAACCACAATATCCCTGACACTATATTTTAGGCAATAGGGAGAAGACTTATGCCCCTATAGTTGGAGCATAAAGTCTTATCTCCATTCGTATGGACGGGACACAGGATGCTCAGGTTCCAATCGTCAGGTATGCGTTCTTCCTGCCAGATGGAGTTAACTAGCTGTTGCATACACCTTTTCAGCGTGTCGCCTCCGGTTTTAAACAGCTCGGCTGGTAGGCCATCAGCTCCTCCTGTCTTAGTGTTCTTCAGTCCGTTTATTACTGTCTTTACCTCATCTTGGCCGGGTGGTTAACATACCATCTTCTGGATTGGATCTGTGATATCTTCGTCGACTTCCCTACTATTGGACACCACCAGTTTGGAAAAATGCTCTTTCCATATCCTTAGCACACTATCTGTGTCAGTTACCAGATTACATTGCTAGTCTCTACAGGAGGATGTGCCAGTTCCGGAAAAACATAAGAACCAAAGGTTAGGTCAAAATCTATTCATATTTAGAGTTTTGGCCAGGTTTTTCGGAAAATCGGACACTGTGCATTGTCCTGATATTTTATCGAGACAAGGAGTGCTTTGATTAAGCAGTTGAGCCAGTTGAGTGGAATATGCTCTGGCTATCTGTTGTGATTGCAGCTTACCGATGTCCAACTTTCGTGTTGTGTCTGTTCGCACTTTGTTTGCTACGTTTAATCTGGTAAGAACATTTGCTGTATGGCGGTAATGTCACCCTTGTACTTTTCAAGTACATCTGCCAATGCGTAAACTGCACCTTCTCTATAAAGAGTGCGAACATTCCAGATGCAGGTTCGCCGATCATGGTCCTTAAAAAGTTTGCGGGGTTAGTCAACTTTAGAAGGGGTTTGTTTTTCTTTTCTTTCGTTTTTTCATAGTAGGCTGTTTTTTTTCTAGCGGAGGGTTACTAACCCGACGTGTGTGAAAGGCAGTTCCCCAGGTGACACCACGGGCAGGTCAGTGTCCACTTGAGATGAAAGAGGGACCAAGATAAATCCTAGGCTTTGCCAGTTTAAAGCCGGTCAGGACCGTTCCTAGGTATCTTCCATCCCCTACGTCATCCCATAACCTCAGACCATATTTAAAATTTCGCGTTAATCGGACTATGACCATCTCTGTTTCCAACTAAATAAATAAGTTAGTATGTTGTTATTTGGCATTTTAAGTTCCAAGGCCGCGATACTTTCCACTAAAATTGTCAATATAACTAAATATTTTGGTATAGCCCCCATATAACGGTGTCTCACTATTTTCGGTGTTTTGAGGCTTTTAAAGGAACTAGATGTAATTTGACATTTGAGGTTCTTAGTAATAACAACACTTCTCCACCAAAGTATGCCAATATTGGTCCAGGCGCCCGTGGTATAGGTCCCCCTATAATGTTACCTCCTGATTTTCGTTATTTCCTACATTTTTTGACCGAACTACCTGAAATTGGGTATTTGAGATTACCAGTGGTCACATAGCCCACATAAAACGGTCCTTTCCGATTTCAGGTATTTTGAGAATATTAGTTAAATTTTTTGACCGAACCACCTGTTATTTGACTGTTGAGGTTTCCAGTGTTTAGTACACTTCTACATCAAAATAGGTTAATTTTTGTATAGGCCCCATATAACGCTAAAATTTTTGACCGACTTATCTGTAACTCGACTTATCAGGTTCATAATGGTCACAACACTTCTCCACCAAAAAATTTCAATATATGTACATGTTTTGGTATTAGCCCCATATAACGGCACCTCCCGATTTCCGGTATTTTCAGAATTTTAACTTAATTTTTTGACCGAACTACATGTTTATTTGTCACTTGAGGTTCTCCAATTGTCAACTTAGGCCCATATTTTGGTATAGCCCCCAAGATTTGCGATATTTTTAGGATATTATCTACATTTTTCAACGTACAACCTATATTTTTGTCTTAAGGTTCCCTGTCCTCACAAAATGTATCCATTAAACCTTGTCAATATAGGTTCATGTTCTAGCATAGACCCCAAAAGTACCTCTCTATTCGGTTGTGAACTTAAGTCTTCACTTTAAACTTAACAATTGTTTACTCGTTTCTTGTTAATATGGTTAACAAAACACAATACACCCTATTAAATTATGACTGTACTACTCTCCCACTTCAACAATTTCAAGTTGGAATAAATGCTTACATTGTGAAACATGAACACGGACAAGTGTAACAAAACGTAGTCAAGCAGCAGCAAAAAATCATTTAAGGGTGTTTATGTTGTTGGAAGGGGGGCCAGAAAAAGGGACTGTCGTTTCTATATTGGTCAGTTGTAACAATATTACCGCGAAAGGACCAAACTACAGTTGTTGTTCTTCATAAGACATTTTAAGTGCACAACAATAAAAATTATTTATTGCTTCAACTTGTAACACAGCAACGAACAACAACATGGTAACAGCAGCAGGAACAAGAACTCCAGCAATAACTTTGGTAGTAAAGTATAAAAAAAAAATCATGAGGAACAAGCATTGATATTGCCTTCGAAATTTCACAGTCATTTGTATTGTTGGTTGGGTGGCGTAAGGCGACAGGAATTCTGAAGTAAATAAACTTAATAGTCGAGGTTTATGTATGTTGGTGAATTGTATCATTCATTGTTGTCGTTAAGAAATAAATCGATTTTGTGATTGTTTATACGATTGTTTCAAAAACGTTTAATTGTTGCTTTTTTATGGATATCTCATCCAAGGGAAGGTCAAAGATTGTGTATGTACGTACATATGTATATTATTATTATATTATGACTCTGGAAAAAGTAATACGTTATTGAAAATATATTAAATACCCTGCAGAATAGTATGGGGACAACATGGTGCTATACTTATACTATATTATACTATATTTATACATCAAAAGGTTTAGCCGCAGTTTATCATGGAAATCTCCCCATATTTGTTTGTATTATACCCTCCACCATAATATGGAGGGTATAATAAAATTTGTCATTCCGTTCGTAACACATCGAAATATTCATCATCGGGGTAAAATCCTAGGTCGATATAACCACGTCTGTTTGTCCGTCCGTCTGTTGAAATCATGATACAGCTCGCAATTTTTAAGAAAGAGCTTTGTAATTTGATGCAACAGTTTATATTACTCCTAGGATGTTTGGTATTGCAAATGAGTTATATCGGTCTACGTTTTGAGGTAATGAGGGTATACAACTTTCTCGCAGAAATTTGTCGGTACAGGTTCACGCCTTCATATAGCCCTCATAGAACGCACCTCCCGATTTTTGGTGTTTTGAAGGTTGTGGCCTCAATATTCCTCAGAAATTTGTGAAATTTGGTATTTAGTCTTCGTTGGGGTATAAAACTTTCCCCCAGAAACTTATCGGTACAGATCCACTTCTTAGTATAGCGCCCATAGAAGGGTACCTCCCTATTTCCGGTATTTTAAAGGTTGTGGCTTCAATATTCCACGGAAATGGCTGAAATGTGCTATTTGGTCTTCATATGGGGTATTAAACGTTCCATATGAAATTTGTCGGTATAGGTCCACGCCTTCATATAGCTCCCATAGAACGGTACCACTCGAGTTTCCGTATTTTGAAGGTTTTAGCCTCATTATAACACCGAAATGGTACTTAGTCTTCGTTGGGGTATACAACTTTCTCCCAGAAATTTGTCGGTATAGGTTCACGCCTTCATATAGCCCCCATAGAACGGTACCTTTTATTTTCGGGTTTAGTTTCAGGTTGTGGCCACAGCAACCCACCGAAATTGCTGAAATTTGGTATTTAGTCTTTGTTGGAGGTAAAAGCTTTTCTGATTGAAATTTGTTGAGATAGGTCTACGTTTCGATATAGCCCCCGTACAACGGTACCTCCCGATTTTCGTAATTCTGAAGGTTGTGACGTCAATATCCCATCGAAGGACTGAAATTTGTTATTTAGTTTTCCATGGGGTTATAGAATAGGGTGACGTAGGGGATGAATGATACCAAGGAACGGTCTTGACAGGCTTTAACATCGCAAAAACCAGGACTTTTCTTGGTCCCTCATTCATCTTAAGTGGACACTGACCTCCCCGTGGTGTCACCTGGGAAGCTGCCTTTAACACCCGTTAAAGGTAGTGATCTAACATGTGCCGCTCGTTCACCTATAAGAACGATAAAAATTTGGGTTGGGCGTTGGGCTAGTAACTCACCCCGTCCAAACAGCTTACTATGAAAAAACAAAGAAAAATAAGAAAAACAAACCCATCTAAAATTGACGACCCCCGCAAGCGTATTAAGGACCATGATCTGCGAATCTGTACCTGGAATGTCAGGACTCTTTACAGAGTAGGTGCAGTTTACGCATTGACGGATGTACTTGACAAGTACAATGCTGATATTATCGCCTTACAGGAAGTGCGATGGAATCGGGCAGACGTAAACATCACAAACGATTACGCAATGTATTATAGCTGCCATGAAACGAAGCATGAGCTAGGTGTTGGATTCATGGTAAACCGGAGGCTTAAAAATCTTGTATTCAGTTTTACTCCGGTTGATGAGAGAATTGCCAAAATCCGTATAAAAGCAAAGTTTTTTAACATCAGTCATAACATACCAAGGAAATATTCTACGAGCGCCTAGAGAGAGTATATGACCGCTGCCCTGGCCATGACATTAAAATTGTTCTAGGAGATTTTAATGCTAAAATTGGAAGGGAAAATTTATTCGGTCCCACGGTCGGCAAATTCAGCCTTCATTAGGTAACATCCGACAACGGAATCAGGCTGCTTGATTTTGCAGCGGCAAAGAACATGGTAGTGAGCAGCACCAGATTCCCACACCTCGACATACACAAGGCTACGTGGATATCCCTGGATGGGAAAACAAAAAATCAGATTGATCATGTTGTGATAAATGGACCATTTCCTTGTAGCAGCCAAGGTACGCACCCGTCTTAATGTTGCGGCAAAAGTGCGATCTAACACAGGACGGAAGCTGAATGTCGAGAAGCTGCAAACACAACAGACAGCACAAGCCTACTCCGCTCAACTGACTCGCATGCTGGAAAACAGCACTCCTTGTCCCGATAATGTAGAAGCACGTTGGCAAAGAATAGTCCACTCCCTTCAGACTCCTGGTACGATCAGGAGTGTCGTAAAGCTACAGAAAAAAAGAACGCGGCATATAGTAGCAACACGAAGAACGAAATAAACTTATCGGGAGAAGAGGAGAGAGGAAAAGCGTATTTTCAGGAGAAAAAAGAAGGACGAAGAAAAACGTGAGCGTGAGAAACTCGAGATGTTCAGGAGCCAGAATGATGCCCGAAAATTTTACCAGAGTGTAAAACACCAGACTGAAGGACATGGTGCAGGCACATTCTCCTGCAAAGATGACCAAGGGAATCTGGTAACTGATACAGATAGCGTACTGAGGATTTGGAAGGAGCACTTTATTAAGCTTTTGGTATAGAATATGGATGGTGATGAAGATACCCCAGAACCAATCGTAAATGACAATGTTGAATGTCTACCACCTAGCCAAAGCGAGGTTACGACAGCCATTAATCGGCTGAAAAATAATAAGTCAGCAGGAGCTGATGGTCTTCCCGCCGAATTTTTCAAAGCCGGTGGCGGTACTGGTAAGGAGTATGTATCAGCTAATTTGCGAAATTTGGCAGGAAGAAAGCATACCCAACGATTGGAACCTCAGCCTACTATGTCCCGTACATAAGAAAGGAGACAAAACGGTTTGTGCAAATTACCGAGGTATAAGTCTCCTTCCCATCGCATATAAAGTTTTGTCGAGCATACTGTGTGAACGGTTAAAACCCATGGTCACTGAAATAATCGGGTCATACCAATGCGGTTTTAGACCTGGTAAGTCGACAATTGACCAAATCTTCACACTGCGCCAAATATTGGATTAGACCCACGAAAGATAGATCGACACATTCCACCTATTTGTCGAATATAAGGCCGCGTTCGACAGCCCAATTAGAGCAAAGGTGTTTCAAGACATGTCTAAGTTTGGCATCCCTGCAAAACTAATTCGACTATGCAGGAAGACATTGGCTGACACAAGATCAGCGGTTAAAATAGGAAAGAACCTCTCCGAGCCTTTCAACACAAAACGAGTTTTCAGACAAGGTGACAGTCTATCGTGTGGCCTATTTAATATCCTCCTGGAAAAGGTCATACGAGATGCGAATATATATACGGCCAGAGACAAAAACAGCACGATATACAATAAAGATGTAATGTTGCTTGCATACGCAGGTGACATAGACATAATAGGTAGATCAGCGCGAGCCGTAACAGCCACCTTTGCAAAAATTGAAAAAGAGTGTGCCAAAGTGGGTCTGGCAATCAACGGCGATAATACAAAGTTTATGCTATCAACACGTAAATCGTCCAGTAGACTCGGACCAACTGTGGATGTTGATAATTATAAATTTGAGATAGTAAATTACTTTATTTACCTCGGCACCGCCATAAATAAAACCAACAATATAAGCCTTGAAATAAAGAGAAGAATAATATTGGCCAACAGATGCTACTTTGGTCTAAATAAACAGTTTAAAAGCAAAACCACCTCTCGTCAAACAAAACTTACACTTTACCGGACACTGATACTACCCGTTCTTATGTATGGATCTGAAGCATGGGTACTTGCGAAAGCAGATGAGGCAGAACTTGGTGTGTTTGAGAGAAAAATTCTTCGAAAGATTTATGAACCAATATGCGTTGAAGGTGAACACCGACGTCGTATGAACCACGAGCTATACCAGCCGACCGACATCGATATAGTAAAACGTATCGAACTACAACGATTGCGTTGGTTTGGCCATGCCAACAGGATGGATAAAGATGCCCCCGACGGTATACGCCCCAAGGGAAAGCCAAAACTCCGATGGAAAGACCAAGTTAAAGACGATATCACAAAACATGGCGTCCAAATTTGGAGAAGTAAGGAAAAAGATCGGTGCGTTTGGAAATCCATTCTTAGTTCGGCTTATGGAACAAGACGTTCTGTTTAGTATAAAAGCCATCTAAGTAAGTAAGTACAAAATATTCCAGAAGAGGTCCGCGTTTTCCTATATCCCCCATAGAAGCGTACGTCAGTATCTTGAATGGTTTTTCCGAAATATCAGAAAAATTGGTACATAGTCTTCTTTGAGTCTAAAAACTTTCCGCCAGAAATTTGTAGGTATAAATCGACGTTTTGATATAGGCCTCATAGAACGGTAGCTCCCGAATTTCGGTATTTTGAAGGTTAGCCACACGGTTTTACCGCACTTGCTGAAATTTGGTATTTAGTCTTCTTCATAAACAAAAGGAAACTAATTGTCTACAGTCCAAATTTTTTCACGACTCCGATTCCAACTTCGAATATAAATATCATCACTTAAAATGTACTAAATATTTTATAATCAGTTAGGTTTACCTCTCTGTTATCTACCCCGAGATAATACAAGATACAAATTACAGTCATTCCTGTGTTAAACCTTCATGATACGTTACATCGGGAGTTATACCAAAATACGGACGTATGATTATTGTTTGTTTTCTATACGTTTAGAATCATATCAGCGTGATGAGTTTCTACAATAGATTACATAAAATCTTAATTATAAGGTGATTCGGCGAAAAAACATCACGCACAAAATTTATCAGAATTATGTGTAATTTTGTTATGTCACTGTAAGCAGATATATAATTGAAAATAAAATGTTTTTATTCTGAAAATCATAAAAATTTCGTATACGCTTCTTTAAAAGATATATTAAAAAAAATATTTCAAAGTGGTTGGTGCACTACATTTTTCAATATTGAAGGGAGTAAAAGTTATTTTAGTTGTTAGTAGGCGAAGTTATATGAATATTTTTTTTTATTTCACACATTTTTTCAAAAACACATTTTTTAAAATCGATTTGTGCTTGAACTTTTTTATATTTTAATGGAATAAACGTTAATTTAGAAAAATTCATAACCCTAATTAACATATACATAGAAAACTCCTTCAAAATGACTAAAATCGAACGCTATCGTTAAAAGGACAATGGCCTACGAGTATAATTTGTCTTATACAACAAATGAGACCCGAAATACCAAATTACCGTAATTGCTGTCCGATAACACTGTTCCTGTTTTTTTAGTCATGAAAAATGAACTAAGCTGCGTCATTGAAGAGCTAAAAACAATACACGTGTCCTAACATATTTCCCCTTTAGATGCACTTTTGCGGTTATGGACCCTAAAAGAATTGAAGCCTTGATTAAAAGGGATAATTTTCTCTTGGAGGTAAAGCTGTAGCTCTTCATCAGCAAGGTCGAAATCGTCGACATTAAATTCCTTTTGCAGTTCTTCTGGTCGTGGGTTCGATTCCCCGGCCAAGTAACATTAAACAATTTTCAACGGTGGCAAAATACCCTTCAGTAATGTTGGCGACATTTCCTGAGTATTTCAGCCATGTAAAACTTCTTTACAAGTGGTGTCTGAAGACACACCGTTCGGACTCGGCGACAAACAGTAGGTCCCATATCATTGGGCTAATATGAATCGGGGTGCACTCATTGATATGAGAGAAATCTCCCTTGTCCCATCTGGGATGTTTGTGGAACAATTATTATTATTATAAAATTGACCGATGTAATTGATTTTGAATACCAATCTTCTTAAGAGTAATTAAACTTTTGTATCAACTTTTGTATCAACTTATATGGCCTGATTTCAATAAACATACATCTTTATACTTTATAGAGTTTCCGATGAATATTTCAAGGTAATACAAATTGAATTAAAAATTTAGTACGAGTGCTGCACGAAAATTATCTGGCCTAGGCAACACCGCGTGTTGTTACGCGCCATTTATACTTTATTTGGACAGTTTGACAGTTTTAGCCTAAACGTGCTCAGGACAGTTTGTCATACGACCTTGTGCTGTGTTCTTTACAGTGACATGAAAAAATCACTTTGCAAAAAAAATGGAATTTACATTTTCGAACGATAATTTTTCACAAATTTCGACGTGGATAATCACGTCAAGAGTGCATCGATCAGATTAAATCTTTGTATGTTGATAAACGGCCATCCTGTGGCACTATGAAAAACGGGTTTAATGAATTCAATCGTGGCCGACACTATCTAAAAAACGAATGTCGTGAGGGTCGCCCAAAATCGGCCGTTGTTCCAGAAAAAAATTAAGCCGTGCGGGATAGACATCCTTGGCCATTTCTTCCACTAACTAACATTTGATATTGCCTGAACACCTGGGCGCAAAATTTATTTTTTTTTTCGTTAGATCCAGCAAAGTTGGACAATCGCTCAAAAAGAGACTCTTGTGGATTGGTGCAAAGAAATTGTGAAAAAACGATCGCGGTGCTTCAAACGACATACGTATATAAGATCGCCACAGACAAAGAATATTGGATCTATGCGAAACAAAACAGGAATCGGTCTTCGGAACGGGCTAAATGCAACGAAAGTTGTTCATGTAAGAAGTACTTCGAATCTAATTCTGAGTGACACACTACAATTTGTTTGCCAGAAGTCTCCTGAGAAATTCGAAAAAACGAACAAGAGAAGACGAATAATTCTGCATCATGGTAAAACGAGCTCTCACATATCGATTTAGGCATTTGAACGGCTTCAGTGGGATTTCTTCCCAAGTCTGTCTTATCGTTGTTCTAGAGGTTTCGGTACAAACGGGACTGTGATCATGAATATCTCTTTTGACGTTCCTGGGAGGGAGAAGCTTGCCCACAAGATGGTTACAGGGATCTTCAAGATAACATCCATCGACAACATCTTCTTGTGGTGATATACGCGTAAAATCTTCGCCTCCATTGTTATCATGTCTTTGAATATTAGAGTTGGGCAATTGAACGACCTAGTTCACTGTCCTAGTTCAAAAACGTATGAGTAACATCATACAAACTAACGTGATATATTAAATATTGAACTAGATTGAGAACTACGTAGGTCGTTCAATTGCCTAACTCTATTGAATATTCTTCCGCTGGTACCGCTAAAATTTGCATACCACACTGGTTTCGCTTTAATAGCCAAGGTCGCCAGGGTCGCCCAAAGCCTATTGCTTTATAATATATCAACAAGTTTTCTTAGTCCGCACCCCAAGGCCTGCATGACTTGAGAACTTTCTTCCTACTTCTAACATTGTCACTAATATTAGTGGCTTACGCGGACGACTTAAATATGCTATCGAATGTTACACCCTAAATCTGGGGTGTTAGATAGTGCTCAGAATCAGGAACATTTGAACTGCTGTCAACCTCAAGCGAAACTGGTGTACGATTCTTTAAAAAAAACACTTGTACCACCGCAATGTTGCAAGCTACAGGCGACGGTGAACTTTGTCTGGATCTCGGCAACCATGATATTTCTCCGATTCAAAAAAACAGAAACTATGAATTTCTGGGGAGTTTTTGTTGTTGGGATGCCTCGTATTCCAGCGACGAAGTTGCGTGCACTCTGGGAGATGTTCTGTTCGTGCATAACTCCTATCGCAGTAGTCCTGGAGGCGGCTATGATCAGAGCAGCCTTGCAAGTGGTGGCGCCGTGGCGCTGGATTTTTCTCATCAGATCTCGGAGCAGGCATTCCGGGATGTATACTCTAAAGAATTGTACCGTCTTAAAAGGGGTCGCGAAGATAACTTTTTCCAAAAAATTAAAACAATCCGAGACATGTCTTTAAACTGCACTTTTCCGAAAGTTTATAAGTACCCGTAGGAGCAAAGAAACATTACTTACATACTTACTCACTTAGCTGGTTTTTTACAGAACATTTGTTCCATAAACCGAACTAAGAAAATATTCAATCCTCTCTGTTTGCTGCTGTATTTTTCTAATCGGGGATATGTAGCTTTCTGATGTCTCGTTTCACTTGTTCGCTCCAACGAAACTTTGGACCTTCAGATCTGCGTGAACCTCCATGCGGCCCGTATTTATATGCCTTTTTAGCGGGTTCATCACCACTCATTCTTATGACATGGCCTAGCTTACAATATTGCGATTCGTTCAAATATATTGATGTCAAATATATTGATAGAGCCCGTTGTTCATACGACGTAGGTGTTCTCTCGAACACTCCAAGCACTGCCTTATCTGATTGCGCAAGTACCCAGGCTTCGGAAGCATACATTAGCACGGCAGTATCAGTGTTTTGTAAAGTGTTACTTTTGTGTGACGAGATTTGGCTTTATTCCTAAACTGTTTACTCAGCCCAACACAGCATCTGCTGGCTAACATTATTCCTCTTCTTATTTCACAAGTGATGTTGTTTGTTGTGTTTGTGGCAGTGCCGAGATAGACGAAGTCCTTTACTACCTCAAAATTGTAGGTATCGACATTCACAGATGGTGCAAGATCTGTGGACATATTACGCATCGATACCATCAACTTGGTTTTATCGCCGTTTACCGCCAGGCCGACTTTAGGAGATTCCCTTTCGACTATTGCAAAGGTGTCAGTTACTTCCTTTACCGATCGACCCATAATGTCAATGTCGTAGGCATAAGCAAGTAACTTATGGCTGTTTGAGTATATTGTTCCACTTCTTCTGACCTTAGCCTCTCCCATGACCTTTTCCAGAGATCACACGACAGGCCGTCCACTTGTCTAAAACCTCTTTTAGTAATAAACTCTTAGGAGACGTTCATTCCTGAGGACCGAGTATCTGTTAATGTCATCTTACAAAGCAGAATGAGCTTTGCTGGAATACCAAAATCAGGCATGGCTTGGAACACCTTTGAACGTATAGGGCTGTCGAAGGCTGCTTTTAACGTACTTATGGGTGAACGCGCGGCACAAATTAGCTCACTACCTTTAACCAGGTGACACCACGGGTAAGTCAGTGTCCACTTGAGATGAGACAGGGACCATGACAAATCATGGGCTTTGCCAGGTTAACGCCGGTCGGGACCATTCCTTGGTATCTTTCATCCACTACGTCACCCAAAAGAAACATTACGACCCGTAAAGTTCGGAGCAAATCGTTTACTCGCCATTTTAGCGAAAACTGTTGAACGTTTGTGGGGGAAGTACATAGGGAACATATTTCACTTGTGAGGCCGCTCGAACAACCTACTGAAAAAAAGAATCAAAACGATGGCGGAGGAACTCTTAAACTTCACTCTATCCGAATTTTGTGTGGGAAGCACCCGAGTGGACCAATATAGTCTACATACCAACCTGATACATGACTGGATGAAATAATACGATGTGCAAAGTCTGCACCAATCCGAAACTCCCTGCGAGAATTATGTATATTGCGGATTTGCCATTTTGGTTGGTGCCGTCAGGGTTTCTTGAAGCTTTTAGGCCAACATCTCTGGAAGTATGGACTTGCGCAAGAAAAAATGGGAGTCGCAAGGAAAACTTACTGAAAAAAATTTCAAAGCGATCCGCGAGGAGCTCTTAAACTTCACTCTATCCGAATTTTGTGTGGGAGGTACCCGAAAGAGTGGACCGATACAATCCATATTCCAACCTGATACATGACTGGATGAAATAATGCGATGTGCCAAGCCTGCACCAATCAGAAACTCCCTGCGAGAATTATCTTGCGGATTTGCCATTTTAGTTGGTGCCGTCAGGGTTTCTTGGACCCTTTAGGGCAATATCTCAGGAAGTATGGACTTGCGCTAGAAAAAGATTGGACCATTGTAAAGGGAGCCGCAAGGATAACATACTGAAAAAAATGTCAAAACGATCCGAGAGGAGCTCTTAAATTTCACTTTATCCCAATTTTGTGTGGGAGCTACCCAAAGGAGTGGACCGATATAGTCCATATTCGAAACCGATCTATATCTGGATGTGTAAAGTTTGAACCAAATCGATAACTTCCATCGAGAGTTATCGTTCACAACATTTTACAGAAAAAAATTTAACTTTTGTCGGGGAGGTACCCGAAGGAGTGGAAGGATATGACCCATCTAAGTTTGGGCAAAATATTACGATACCCAAAATTTGGTTCGAATCGCTTGATCCGTTCGAGAGTTATCGTGCGCACCAGACAGGTAGACGGACATGGCTAAATCGACTCCAATTTTCCTGAAACGAATTTCGTCCAAACATACTTGGGGTCTAAAACCGATATTTCGAAGAGGCACATTTAGCCTAAAGGCTGAGGGTATAATTAGGTCTGAACTCATTAGATATGAGAGATTTGTACTCTTGTCCCTTCGTTGATTTTTTTTAAAATAGTTTTTCCTGGTGAAATTTAGTATGACTACGTTCCGTGACATGTACATACATATATTCGATTAATATCTTTCGATCGCTTATAGACTCTACCATATTTACTAAAATCTATGATAAATATAGTTTTGTAAATTAAAAAGTATTTATAAAATTTGGTCTCATTAAAAAGCCATCAACAATTTTAAGCAATTCATTAAATTTATGGGGCAAAAAATGTATTAAAATTTAATAAATTTCTAATTTTAGAGCATATGTCAGAAATAAAAACAGGAATTTCTGGATGTGGTTGTCAACTGTCCACAAAAATATTTCTCATAAACAAATCATAGATAAAATGACCCTTTAAATGAAAAACAACACTCACCACTGGAGTATCCATACATACCCATACGTAGAGACACCAGATTTTATCACAAACCGGAAGGGACATTCAACAAAACCAACATTGGTCTGAGTTCACAGTTTATGTTTTGTCTCACTAATTTTCTGATACAAATGATATGTGCGGGTGTGTTTCTCTCTGTATGGGGATTTTGCTTCTGTGTGGTCAGAGTGGGTCAACTCATTTGAAAATGAATGGAAATCCGTATTTATTTTGTGGTGCGTAAGTTGTGGTCCTTTGTTGTAGTTGTTGCTGTTATTATTTTGTCTTAAGTAAGGATCATACATCATCATACATTACACTCGGTGTCATATGTGGTTGTCAGCAAAATGAGACACAGAAATGAAAAAAATAAAATATCACATTTTTTTCTTTTTGGTCTGGTTTCAGTTTAAATATTCAAAGACATCCATCCACAAACAGGGTTGAAGGAGGAGTTCTTCTAAGATGGGTACAAAACGATATGAGTTCTTTGTACCAACCAGCAAAGTTCACAAATGTCTGTACATGATAAGAGAAATGTGTTTGGAATGGTAATTTTCTCTGTTGGTAGTAATTTAGAAAAAAAACTAAAGAAAAACGAATGAAGAACCTAAAAAGGACCAAAAGTGTCATTTGAATTTAAAATTGTAATTGTAATGAATTACAACAGAGATTAATGTTTAAATAAAGAAGCATCACTTTGGGTACCATTTAAAACGAAGATTATGTTTTAAAAACACAGCATTTTTTATATTTATAATCTACTAGCTGAACCCGGTGCGCTTCGCTACACCGCATAAGGTAAAATATATTTTGACACATTTATTTGTAGGCCAATTTTCGTCACTTATTCCATTTTTCATTGAAATCGGGTATATAACTTGTTTGGTGCATCAAATACTTGAAATCGGACGAAAATATATATGGGAGCTAGATCCAAATCTGAACCGATTTCGATATATTTTGGCACATTTCGCCACACATTCCAAATTTGGAGACTGTATCTGTAATAGTTCTATAGATATTTGCATACAAAGTTTACATTTTTGGAGGTACCTCCGATTCTGATGATATATCTACGAATCAGAGCGGAATTTCAAAACTTGTTATAGCCTATGTTCCTTTCAGGAGATGTAGTAAAACCGTTTAGCGGTTTTTGAGTCCATAAATTTCAAACAGACAAACAAACATACAACATATTTCTACTTTATATATGATGCGCTCAGCGCCAATATGGCCTAACCTACATGCCCAAAACAATCAATCTCACTATTAAGATTTATTTTAGAAGGTAGTATAAGCTAGTGTTATTTAATGCAATATGGACTTTTTATACCCTCAGCATTTAGCTAACGAGGGTATATACACTTTCATACGGGCAAAATGTGCCTAATCGAAATAATGGTTTTAGACCCCAAGTATGTTTGGACGAAATGTGTTTCAGACAATTTGGAGTCGATTGAGTCTGGCTGGCTGTAGCGCACGATAACTCTCAAACGGATGAACCGATTCGGTTCAAATTTTGGCTTTCGTAATATTTTGCCCAAACTTAGTTTAAGTTCGAAGATGGGCTATATCGGTCCACTTCTTTCGGTACCTCCCCAACAAAAGTTCGGAAAATTTGTGCGCACGATAACTCTTGCAGGGAGTAACCGATTTGGTCCATACTTTGTCCATCGTAAAATGTGTATCAAACTTAGATAATGTTTCAATATAGACTTAATCGGCCCACTCCTACGGGTACCTC
Organism: Musca autumnalis; assembly: GCF_047663935.1. Lineage (NCBI taxonomy): Eukaryota > Metazoa > Arthropoda > Insecta > Diptera > Muscidae > Musca > Musca autumnalis. Next base: position 311,760,314 of record NW_027411644.1, on the reverse strand, counting down.
CCCCACAAAAGTGTAAAAAAGGTTCGGAAAATTTGTTCATACGGTAACTCTTGAAGGGAGTGACCGAATTGGTCCATACTTTACACATCCTAATATATCTACTAGACATAGATCAGGTTCAAATATGGACTATATTTGTCAACTCCATCCGGTACCTCCCACACAAAATTTCGAATAAGTTCACTTTAAGACCTGCTATCGAACTACTTTGATTTTTGTTGAAGCAACCTGCATTCGGTGCCTCAATTACATAATGGTCAATATAGATCCATTCCTTTTAGTATCTCCTCCGCAAAACTTTTGATCTCTAATCCTAATGAACATTTTTGTCATACATACGTTTTTTGGGAAAAATTGTTTCAATATATACAGGCTGAGGGTATATCTCTGTCGGCAAAGCCGACTGATACATTTTTACTTGTTTAGTAGTTATTTCAAAAGGTTCTAGTTAGATCTTTATAGCCTGTTTGATTTTTTTGGGCATGTGGTTTAGGCTGTTTTGGCGTTGACCGCCTCATACATAGATATGCTATATACATTTGTGAAATTTCGCAGTGATCTGGAGATATAGCATCAAAATCATAGGTACCTCTAAAAAATGTAAATTTAGCTTATAACTTATCATTCGAGGTTTCGTGCAGTCACAAAACCCGTTCAATGAAAATTGTGAACATAGGTCCTAGTTTTATCTCGCATAAAACAGTACTGCCCGATTTTCGGTATTTTGAGGATTCTAGCTACATTGTTCAACCGAACTATCTGTAATTTGACATTTGAAATTCCCTGTGGTCATAAAACTTCTCCATTAAAAATTGTCAAACGATATCCATGTATTGGTATAGTCCCCATACGAGGGTTGCACGAAATTTGGCCTAGGCAACATCGCGTGTTGCCAGGTGACATTTGAAGTTGTTTATGGAAAATTTGACATTTTTTAGCTTAAACTTACTCAGAAGAGTTTGTCATACAAAAATCATTTTGCAAAAAAAAAAATAAAATTTACTTGTGAACATATTCATCCGATCATGTTTCACAACTTTCGACGTGGATACTCACGGCAAGAGCGCACCGGTCAAACTAAATCCTTGTATGTCGATAAAGGACCATCATATAGCTCTAGGAAAAACTGGCATTAGGTCGTGAGGGTAGCCAAACATCGGCCGTCGTGCCAGAAAAAATTAAGTACCTCCCGTATTAGGTGTTTCGAGTAGTTTAGCTATATTTTTGGCCGCACCCTCTGTAATTTGACATTTGAGGTTTTCCAGTGGTCACAAAACGTGTCCATTGCCATTTTACATTGTCAACACAGGTCGACACTTTTTTATACCCTCAGCCTTTATACTAACTTTGATACGACCAAAATTGATCTTCATCGAAATAATGGTTTTAGACCCCAAGTATTTATTGACGAAATCTGTCTCAGACAATTTGGTGTCGATCTAGCCTTGTCGGTCTGTCTGTCTGCATGGCTGGTGCGCCTCGTAATATTTCGTCCAAATTTAATTTAAGTTTGAACATGGGCTATGTCGGTCGAATCCTTCGGGTAACGCGCCCACAAAAAGTCAAAAATTGTCATGGGATACTTAGCAATGGAATTCAACAAGAATCTCATTAGTTCTATGTACTTTAATTTTTGAGTAAAGATCCCATATTTCGCACTGTGGACCATATACGATTTTGTCGCTTTAATTTTTTTGCAATATTTTGTATTTGCTGGCCCCATATTTTCTGAAAGCTGTAAAAAAACCTTTGAGGCGATTATGAGTTGCGGCCGATGCGGCCGACATATTTTGTACCGTATATTACGTTGTTCAAACTTAGCATAGCGTAATATTTCTGTGGATTTTAGATAAAGTCTGCAGATGGTGCTTACCGATTTGGTCCAAACATAGATCTCATTCTATTTTGTTCAAATTTAGATTAAGTTTGAAAATGGGTCATATCGGCCCAATCCTTAGAGTACCTTCCTCACAAAAGTTCAAAATGTTTGTTTATGTGAATTTTAAAGTCTGTTAGAGGATCCTATGGAAGTTGTTGCCGAAGGTACTCTTTGTGGTCCTGGAAATATCGATATTATGCTTTTCTTGGTCAAGTCCATATTTCTTGATATAATGGTCCAAACGGTCCGAAATATGTACATCATTTTTAATTTTTGTTTATTGTCCAAAGATGAAAGTTTTACTTCCCGGAAGCGGAGGGTATATCTTTTTCGACAAAGCCGACTGATACATTTTTATTTGTTTTATCTAATTTTGGCATTTGGGTATTCATGGTCAGGGAAGACATCTACCCAGCAAAATTAATTGGAAGTAGTGCAAGTAGACTAGTTCTTTCACGGCATGTTTTGATGCGGTTCAAACGGAGTCGTGAAATAGGCACTCCATTCCTCACATTTTAACTACATTTGGACGCAATCCAAAGAATCACATCCACTTGTCACATTTTAACAACATCCGGATGCAGTCCAAACGTAGTCGTGAAAAAGGCATTCCGTTCCTACATTTTATTAGCAGTTGTTAGAGATCCCTGCAGGTACATAAATCAGTTTGTGCATCTCCACAGGCAGCGGCAAACTTTTTTCAAAAAGAGATAAGCGTGTTAAATTCAAAAATTTGTTAATATTAAATAAGAAATATTTAATTTGCGAACATTTTTTCTGTAAGAAAATTTCCCAATGGAGTGCTGTTGGAGTACATGTCGAAATCTTAACTGGTGATGGGAAGACAATATCAAACCCATTTAGCAGATGAAGCAAGAACAGTTCAGCTTGGGTTAAATGGAGAGCGGAGGAAACACCCATGGTTGCGACTGAATTCAATGGAGAATTTTCATAATTTGTGTTAATGTACTTTATTACTGGCTTGCATACATTTCGCAGAATGCCTGTATCAAAACACGTGCTTTGGACTGCATCCTAATCTACCCCCAAAGGGTTGGTTAAAATGCAGTGCCAAAGGGTCAGTTAATATGCAGTGCATATTTCAGTAGTCACGCTCTTGTAAAAATCATGAGTGAAAATGCATAATTTGATGCACTTCCAAATCACTTGTACATATGATTTAACTGCCTCTTTGGAGGCAAACTTTTTGCTGGGTAATTATTTCATTTTTTTATTTCCCTATTTACAAGAATTATTCAATTCGCCTCATTACCTTGATTCCATCCTGGTCGAGTGGCCCTTGACACTTGGGTATAAAAAGTTTCTTGTTGAAAAACAAGGAACAAGGGAACTGGTGAGGATCTGTGGCGCGATCCGAAAGTTTAGTTTTCCCTGTCGTACCCCTTGGTAAACATCACAAAATTTTCCCACTGATAAATTAAAGTTGTTTTATTTTTGAAATTTTGCCTTTTTAGGGCGAAGATCATTTTTTAATGATTTTTGTTAATTTTCTCGATTAGAGTTAAGCTTGATGATCTGAAATTATTTGCAAGTGAAAAAGGAAAGCCAAGGACTCGAACCCACATAGTCATCAAATTACGTTACCTGGTTTCATTGGTGGTAAAGCAAATCTTCGGACGTATCGACTATTGAATGGCTTCTCTGTCCTAGAACTTATCGTTTTTCAAATGCAAATGTGTTTTTGTACATTAACGCGGATACTTGGCCACAGAAATGTATTTTCTTCATGACAAACGCTTTTTGCGCTGACTTTGAAGTTATGAGTTTTGGCTTTGAACGCTAACACGCCATGACAACATTTTTTGATATGTTTTTCAAGGACGTGGGTTCAAAACCCAGCCGGGCTCAGCCTGTTTTTTTATTTTTGAAATGTTGCCTTTTTGGGTTCGAGTCCTTGGCTTTCCTTTTTCACTTGCAAATAATTTCAGATCATCAAGCTTAACTCTAAACGGGAAAATTAACAAAAATCATTAAAAAATGATCTTCGCCCTAAAAAGGCAAAATTTCAAAAATAAAAAACAGGCTGAGCCCGGCTGGGATTTGAACCCACGTCCTTGAAAAACATATCAAAAAATGTTGTCATGGCGTGTTAGCGTTCAAAGCCAAAACTCATAACTTCAAAGTCAGCGCAAAAAGCGTTTGTCATGAAGAAAATACATTTCTGTGGCCAAGTATCCGCGTTAATGTACAAAAACACATTTGCATTTGAAAAACGATAAGTTCTAGGACAGAGAAGACATTCAATAGTAGATACGTCCGAAGATTTGCTTTACCACCAGTGAAACCAGGTAACGTAATTTGGTGACTATGTGGTTTCGAGTCCTTGGCTTTCCTTCTTCACTTGCAAATAATTTCAGATCATCAAGCTTAACTCTAAACAAGAAAATTAACAAAGTTGTTTTAATACAATATTAAAACAGCGACTATGGGATGAAGCCTGACTATTTTGAAAAGCAAAATAGAAGTCGTCATCCAAAGTAAAAAATGCCAACCCTCCTAATATTTGTTTTAATTTTAAAATAGTTTCGGACGAAATAATGTTGATCGCTAGTGGTCGATGTCAAAAAAATCGCAATTACTCTGATATGTGAACTTAAAAAAAGACTCATTTCAAGTTGCTATTTACTGCGATAAATGAAATGAAGCATAATTTTTTCATCTTACATCAAATTTGAAATCTTTGATATTCTGCTGGTACAAACTTATGTCTTACTTACTTACTTAGTTGGTCCATTACAGAACATTTGTTCCATAGACCGAACTAAGAAAAGATCTCCATTCCTCTCTGTTTTTCGCTTGACTTTTTGGAATACCGCGCCTTTCCATTTCTTCATCCACTTGTGTGCTCCATCGAAGCTTAGGCCTGCCGATTCTGCGTGCACCGCCATGTGGCATGTATTCATACGCCTTTTTAGCGGGTTCATCATCGCTCATTCTCATGATATGGCCTAGCCAACGCAATCGTTGCATCTCGATACGTTTAACTATATGCATGTCTTTGTATAGCTTATATAGCTCGTGGTTCATACGACGTCGATATTCACCGTCAACGCAAATCGGCCCGTAGATCTTTCGAAGAATTTTCCTCTCAAACACACCAAGCACTGCCTTACCTGCTTGCGCAAGTACCCATGCTTCGGAGCCATACATTAGCACGGGTAGTATCAGCGTTTTGTATAGTGTTATTTTTGTTTGACGAGATGTGGCTTTGTTTTTAAATTGCTTACTTAAACCATAGTAGCATCTGTTGGCCAATACAATTCTTCTTCTTATTTCACAACTGATGTTGTTTGTTGTGTTTATGGCAGTGCCGAGGTAGACGAAGTCTTTAACTACCTCAAAATTACAGGTACCAACTTCTACGGTTGGTCCGAGCTCTATGGACGCTTTGTGCGTCGACACCATCAATTTGGTCTTTTCGCCGTTTACCGCCAGACCCACTTTCCCAGATTCTGCTTCGACCTTCCTAAAGGTATCAGTTACTTCCTTTACTGATCGTCCCATGATGTCTATGTCATCAGCATAGGCAAGTAACATGTGGCTATTGGTGTAAATTGTGCCATTTCTTTTGACATTTGCATCTCGTATTACTTTTTCCAGCAAAATGTTGAATAGGTCACACGAAAGGCTGTCTCCTTGTCTGAAACCTCTTTTGGTACAAAATTCTTCGGAGAGGTTCTTTCCAATTTTAACTGAGGACCTAGTATCAGTTAGAGTCATCTTACAAAGCCGGATGAGCTTTGCGGGAATACCAAATTCAGACATTGCATGGAATACCTTTGATCGGAGGGGACTGTCAAATGCTGCTTTATAATCGACAAAAAGGTGAAATGTGTCGATCTGCATCTCTTGGGTCTTCTCTAGGATTTGCCGCAGGGTAAATATCTGGTCAATGGTGGACTTGCCAGGTCTAAAGCCACATTGGTATGGTCCAATTATCTTGTTGACCATAGGCTGTATTCGTTCGCACAGTATCCCTGACACTATCTTATAGGCAATAGGGAGTAGACTTATGCCCCTATAGTTGGAGCATACAGTCTTATCTCCTTTCTTGTGGACGGGACATAGGATGCTCAGGTTCCAATCGTCGGGTACGCGTTCTTCCTTCCAGATGGTGCTAACTAGCTGATGCATACACCTTATCAGCGCGTCGCCTCCGGTTTTAAACAGCTCGGCTGGTAAGCCATCGGCTCCTGCTGCTTTATTATTCTTCAGCCGGTTGATTGCTGTTTTTACCTCATCTTGGCCGGGTGGTATACATTCTATACCATCTTCTGGGATTGGATCTGCGGTATCATCGTCTTCGCCACTATTGGATACCAGCAGATTGGAGAAATGTTCCTTCCATATCCTGAGCACGCTATCTGTATCTGTTACCAGATTACCTTGCTGGTCTCTACAGGAGGATGTGCCTGTACCAAAGCCATCTGTTTGATGTTTCACTCTTTGGTAGAATTTTCGGACTTCATTCTGGCTCCTGTACATCTCGATTTTTTCACACTCCCGCTTTTCCATTTCTCTCTTTTTCTTGCGGAAAAGACGTTTCTCTTCTCTCCTTTTCTCCCGATATCTCTCTCGTGCGCTACGCGTTGCTACTGATTGTAAAGTAGCTCTATATGCCGCATTTTTATCTTCGGTAGCAGCACGACACTCCTGGTCATACCATGAATTCCTTTGTGGAGGTCTCTGGAATCCAAGTATGGATTTTGCGGCTGTTTGCATGGAGTGGGCAATATTTTGCCATTGTGTTGTTATGTTATCGGGACAAGGAGTGCTCGCGTTAAGCAATTGGGCTAGTTGAGTGGAATATGCTGTGGCTATATGTTGTGTTTGCAGCCTATCGATGTCCAACTTCCGCGTTGTGTCTGTTCGTGCTTTATTTGCAACGTTTAGACGGGTACGTACCTTTGCTGCAACAAGGTAGTGGTCCGAATCAATGTTTGCGCCTCGGAACGATCGTACATCCAACACGCTGGATGAATGTCTTCCATCTATCACAACATGATCACAAATCACAAACTTATGTCTAGAAAACACAAATTTGAACCGATTTTCCTGAAAAAAATTTTATTGTGGAATTTTATTTTGAGTGCGTAGAAAACTTCTCCACCAAAAATTGTCGATATAGGTCCCATATAAGGTTACCCCCAATATAAGATATTTTGACAATTTTAGTCACGTTTTAAGCTGATTTTTCTGTAGTCTTACATTTTGACTTCTTAGCAGGTACATTCACTAGAATGAAGGGCTGTTGGTTACTTGCTGTGAGCCTCGAAAATATTTCAGTAATGGAAATATTTTCCTCAGAATTCATCCACCAAGGAATATAGAAATGGAAAAAGGAAAGAAAATGCGATGTATTAACAGTAATGGTTCTTCTTTATTGAATTTAGTGAAACAGAACGATTTCTTACCAACAGTACTGGTTGATGCTTAGTTTACAAGTGTTTATTTTGAAGAAAATTACAATGTAAGTTTAATAAGAAAGTTGAGAGAGAGAGAGTGAGAGAGAGCAAATGAGAGCATACAGGTACAATTCTGAGCAGAACTAGGGATGATGAATGCGAATATTTCGGAACCAAGAAAAATATAAATAGGGTTGCCAATTGGAGAAATCCGGCGTAAACACCCTTCGTACCAAAAATTATTAACATAGGGCAATATTTTAGTTTAGACCCCATACAATGGGATCACGGTTTTGTGCAAATGTTGGGTAAAAATTATTCTGATTTAATAAAAATAAAATAAATAAAAATAAATTTCAATACAAAAAGGTCATAGAAATAGTTTTGGCCAGATAAAAATGGATTTGAGAACGGTTCGGTTAAGAGTGTTTCGAACCCCGTATGTCATAAACCTCGTACCAACAATACGGATAACCGTGTTTCGTACGTCGCTTATAGAAAGAGCGTTATTACACTGTCGTCGCCAGGAATGAGGTAACCTAACGTAGGTAATCTACCCTCACATACCGCTTCCAGTTCACAAGGAGATCCCATCCATCCCTGCACATCGCCGAGTCGAACATCCGGGAGGCAAGAAATGTCATCTGAAGCATAGGTGACCAAGAAGAGAATGACTAAAATGAGAATGTATTGTAGCAAACTCAAGTATTGCAAATGTATAAGTAAATTGGTAAATCAAACAAGCTTTAGAACAATAACAAATCAAAATATGCGTCCTCTTTGTTACGCTCTTCCTTGGAAATCGTGTCGTATGTGTGTAAATTGCCGAAAAACATCAGCACCGCCGTGCCAAGCGTGATCACAATGCAACTAAAGCAGGGATATTCGAGTACTGTGCTAGGTCTCGTTGCGACAGTTCCGAACACTATCAGGACTGTTCAACCCACGAAATAATAAACCAGAACCAGATCCCACAACGTACTGATTATGACATATTTAAGGTCAGAAGAAATCGGGAAAATTAGAAAATTGATTGAGTCGATACTTGTCTGTGTTGGTACCTCAGAATCCCGATTCCTATTGTTACAAATGTAACTGATAGACTTAAGTCGACTTAGATGCATTTCTGCTAATTTAAGAAGTTGAATTGTATTATTGTGTAAATACCTTTGGTTTCTTTGGGTCACTTCGTTTTTTGATTTTATAACGGTAAATGTAGTGAAAAACGGGGTTTCTTGGATTTTCAACTTTAAATGGACATAACTTCTATTTTCCACAATGGAAATTTACAGCTTATTTTTTGTATAAAAGGTGAGAATCATGTGATTTAAGTGTGACAAAAATGCATTAAAAAACAGGAAAATGCTTTTCCTGGTGCTCTAGGCTGCATAGAAGACACCAAACTGCGTTATTTTCCCTGGATTGTATCACCGTTAGACTACTTGATAAGGAAATAAACCAATCATGACTTCTAAAATTTCTGATAACCCATCCATTACATTTGTCGCTGTCCATGAAATATTTCTTAAACTCATCTCAACAAAATCCCCCAAAATAAATGCCTACAGAAAACGTCACAAATTCAACTGTTCATATAATATGTATTAATAATTCAATATTTTATTGGTTTAAGCCATTATTTCACTGCACACTTTGTATGCTAATTTGCAAATATCCGATATACTGTGTACAATGTACATACCTACATGTGGCTGTGACATATACACGTTCACAACCAAAAACAAATACAAATTGGCATTCAACCGAAAAAGAAAAAAACAACACCAACAGCAGCAGGATCGCAAGCAGGCAGACAGGCAAACGTGTCAACATTTCATTTATGTCATTCGTGCGTAAGTCCGCATGTTGGTTGTCTATTTAAGCCTCCTGTAAATATGCTACACATTTTTGCATGTCAGAGATGGTAGCCACTTTCACGGAATGTGTGATTGTGGCCATACAATATTAAGGAGAGATGATGGAGAGTTCATTCATATTGGGTGAGTGTTTGGGTGCTTCATGAAAAGGATATATGGATAAGTTGGTATGTGTGTGTGTGTGTGGTCGATTGTTGTGGGTGGCATTTTCACATCATTGGATTTACTAAAGTAAATGAGTATTTATTGAATTCGTCAGTGATATCGGCACCAAACAACAATTGTTTATAAGTTTATACAATTTTCCCACAGCCACATACACATGCAAACACAGAAAGCCACACATGCCGATATTCAATGCAGACATTAATATGAAAATGTATAGGAATACACGTACAAGTACGTTAGGTACATCAGTTATTTAAGGTTGGTTCTATAACCACAATTCCAGGTGAAATAGGATTTTCTTATAAAATCAAAATAATTTCGTTAAGTGAAATTCTTCTAAAAATTAATGCTTTAAAACATTGAAAACTGCTAAAATCACTTAATTATAGAATATTCTCGAAATTAAAAATTGTGAAATTGGGGAATGGGAACAAATTCCGCACGGAGTTTTTATTCATGATTGCCCTGATGGTTTAAAATTGATTGCATTAGCGTGATATATGAGCCTTTCATACTAAAGGTCTTGAGTTCAATTCTCCTCGTAAAAATTTGAAAAATATACAAAAAATCCAATCGATTCGTAAAAATTCAAAAATCTAATCGTAACTGAATAAATTTGTCGTTATTTACAAATTTCAACCGAGTTGCAAAAAAATATGTTACCCTAATGTACGCATATAAAAGTATTTTCCTTTTGTATTCTTGGTAATAGTGTCATATCAAATTTTAGTTATTTTTACCTTCAGACTAGGCAGAAAGAAGCCAACCAAACTCAATGGTTGGCGGTGGGTACTCTAATAAAAAATTCCATGGTCGTATTTTTATTACGGAATGTTGTGTTTGCTTTTGTTTTTTTTTTTTTTCGGAGAAACATGTTCGTGTTCTTTTATTTTGGTTAACCAAATGATATGTTTGAATTCCTGTCGCCTGATTTATTGTCACACTGCTGACAATGCCGACAATGTTCACATTTTAATGGTACCCATACTATGATTTTGGATTACGTTGAAAAGGGTTTTAGGTTGTTTTTATAATACCCCACTGTGATTCCGGTATTGAGTCGTGATATTGTTGTAGTTGTTGCCATTTGGAAATGAAGAATGATGTTCAAAATGTATGCAAAAAGAATGTCAAGGATTTGTTCTCTTTATCCAGAGTGTTGGTAAATTTATGCGGGTTTCTTTGTTTTTCTTAAGAAATTACTACAAATTAGATTTTGCTATAGATGAAAAATTATGTGTTTTAGAGCGCGGTAAAAGGCGATCTTTGTATATATGCGAAACTGTTGGAAAAATGAATCCCCAGGAATCCGGTAAGAAGAGTACAGATATGTGGGCTTTGAAATTGAGGAGTACAGCATCGAGAATTTTGGCGATCTTCGAAACTATTAAACAATAGGAAAAAGGTTATGATTTAAAAGTTACATATTCATAAATGACTGTTACTACTTATCCCATAATAATCATAATATCGAAAAATCAACTAAACAAGTAAAAAAGTATCAGTCGGCTTTGCCGACAGAGATATACCCTCAGCTTTTTCAAATTGAAACACTTTTTCACAAAAAACTTATGTATTTAGGGGATCGTATGAAACGACAAAAATGTTGATTAGGATTAAAGTTCAAAAACTTTGCGGAAAAGGTACTTAAAGGAATGGACCGACATAGACCATGGGAGTGCCATTGGGGGTTTTTACACCCTTGGGGCTGTTTTCTCAAGAAGTATGGACTTGCCCCTGAAACAACTTTTACCATCGTTATTAAGGCAGCGAATGCAAGTTGCGTCAACAAAAATCATAGTGATTCAATAGCAGGTCTTAAAGTGAACTTATCCAAAATTTTGTGTGGGAGGTACGGGATAGAGTGGACAAATATAGTCCATATTCGAACCTGATCTATATCTGGTAGATATTATGAGAATGTGTAAAGTATGGACCAAATCGTCACTCCCATCAAGAGTTATCGTGCGCACAATTTTTCCCGAATATTTTTGAAATTTTGTGGGGTAGGTACCTGGAGGAGTGGACCGATATGGCTTATCTTACGAACTTAAACTAAGTTTGGAAACAATATTACGAAGACCAAATTTTGGCCGGAATCGGCATTTCCGTTCGAGAATTATCTTGCGCTTCCACCCATAAACATGGTGTCATAGGGTTTGTTTTTCAACTTTCAGGCTATTTTTTCAGGAAGTATGGCCTTGCCCCTGAGGAAACTTGTACCTTCGTATAGGGGACAGTGAATACAAGATGTTACAACAAAAACCAAGGCGAATCGAGAGCCGGTCCTAAACTGAACTATTCCGAAATTTTGTGTTGGAGGTACTCGAAGGAGTTTACCGATTGAGTCCATATTGGAACCTCATCCAAGTCTGGCAGAAATTTCATAATGTGCAAAGTAAGGACCAAATCGGTTACTCCCTTCAAGTGTTATCGTACGCACAAATTTTCCGAACATTTTCGAACTTTTGTGGGGGAGGTACCGGAAAGAGTGGACCGATATAATCCATCTTTGAACTTGAACTGAGTTTGAACAAAATATTACGAAAGCCAAATTTTGGACCGAATCGGCAGATCCGTTCGAGAGTTATCTTGCGCTCCAACCGCTACTCACGGTGTCATAGGGTTTTTTGTAACTTTCAGGCTATTTTCTCAGGAAGTATGGACTTGCCCCTAATGAAATTTACAGCGTCGTATAGAGGACAGCGAATACAAAGTGTGTAAACAAAAATCAAAGCAATTCGAGACCAGGTCCTAAACTGAACTTTTCCGAAAATTTGTGGGGGAGGTACCCGAAGAAGTGGACCTATTGAGTCCATATTGGAACCCCATCTAAGTTTGGTAGAAGTTACACGATGTGCAAAATATGGACCAAATCGGTTATTCCCTACAAGAGTTATGGTGCGCACAAGTTTTGCGACAATTTTTGAACATTTGTGGGGGAGGTACCTGAAGGAGTGGACCTATATGGCCCATCTTCGAACTTAAATCGAATCTGGACAAAATATTTCGATACCCAAAATTTGAACCGAATCGATTGATCCGTGCGAGAGTTATCGTGCGCACCAGCCTGCCAGACAGACAGACGGACGGACATTGCTAGATCTACTCAAAATTGTCTGAAACGGATATCGTACAAACATACTTGGGGTCTAAACCCATTATTTCGATGAGGCACATTTTTGGTCGTATCAAAGTGTAAATACCCTCTTTAGCCTAAAGGCTGAGGGTACAAAAATTAGGTGTAAAATTGAAAATGAGACGAATATCTAAAATGAGACGAATATCTAAAAAAAATGAACTTCATAATGCTTTCGAATTTCGAGAGTGGCAAGAATTATGAAGTGTTCTTGAAAGAAGAAATGTTGATCTAATTGCCAAGTCGAACATTTTTGCTAAATACTTGCGGTACTGAGTTATTACGGAAGAAGAGAGATAAAAACTTAATTTCATGTGCAACTACGAGTCTGTCCGCGAATCTCCAAATGAATTGTTGGTTCTATTTATGGAGAAGGTGTAGGTTAGGCAGGTAGTTTGGATGACGTTGGGGATGAAAGGTACCAAGGAACGGTTCTGACCTGCGTTAACATGTCAAAGCCCAGGATTTATCTTGGTCCCTCTCTCATCTCAAGTGGACACTGACCTCCCCGTGGTGTCACCAGGGGAACTGCCTTTAACAGAATGATAAAAAAGTCTTCTCCTTATTACCTACAAGAGAGTGGCAGGGATATTATGCGAACGACTAAAGCCTATGGCCAATGAAAGAATTGGACCATCCTAATGCGGCTTTAGACCTGGCAAGTCCACCATTGACCAGATATTTACCCTGCGGCAAATCCTGGAGATGACCCAAGAGATGCAGATCGACACCTAAAAACTTTTTGTCGAGTATAAGGCAGCCTTCGTTGTCGTTCGGCAGACCAAAAGTTGTCCAAGCCATATCTGAATTTGGTATCCCCGCAAAGCTCATTCGGCCTTGTAAGATGACTTTAACTGATACTAGGTCTTAAGTTAAAATTACGTAACCCATTACAAAGTAATGTAAACAAGTTTCTTTTCCCATTACAAGTAATGTGACAAGTAATGGGATACTTCTTAAAAAAATTACAAGGCAAACCTACTTACTTTGCTCCTCACTAAGTAATGAGGACGGTGGCACAGTGAGTGTGTGTCCGACTATAAATCCTAGGGTTGTGTGTTTAACGCTCACTGTCGACACGCGAGTTTTTTTAATTAAAAAATAATAGTTCGTGGTGCACATGTGCACTGCACATTTAAGTTCTTAAGCAACCCTTAATTATCGTGTGCGTGGCAGTATGTAGTGTCTTTGGCTAGAAATCAGAGGGTTCGTGTGTTCAACTCGCACAGCGAGCGAAGTAAAATGAAAGTAAGAAGTGTGTTGAAATTAAAAACAAATTCTCCACATCAACTGTTCTAAAAATAGAATTTTTTTCACCTTACTTTTCAACTTCCATTGGCCACAGAATAACTAGTTATTCTAGTGGTCATAAAATAACTACAAACTGAGTGCGGCATGCCCTTGTAAAAATAATGGAGAAGAAAGGGGGTTTGCGAGTAGTTCCGGCTGCCAAAAATCCCTTACAAAACCCATGATTTTGGTAGGACTTTTTTAGCTGGGTAGAGCTCGGACCATCAGTGGAAATTGGTTCCTATAATTTTGAGGTAGTAAAAGACTTCGTCTACCTCGGCACCGCCATAAACACAACAAACAACATCACTTGTGAAATATGAAGAAGAAACATTGTATTGGCCAACAGATGCTACTTTGGCTTAAGTAAGCTCACACCTCATCAAACAAAAACAATGCTTTACAAAACACTGATACTACCCTTGTTAATGCATGGTTCTGAAGCCTGGGTACTTGAGCAAGCTAATAAGGCAATGCTTGGCGTGTTTGAGATAAAAATTCTTCGAAAGATCTACGGGCCAATCTTCGGTGACGGTGAACATCGACGCCGTATGAACCATGATCTGTATCTGCTATACAACGACATCAATATAGTTAAACGTATCGAGATGCAGCGATTGCGTTGGCTAGGTCATATAATAAGAATGAGCGATGATGAACCCGCTAAAAAGGCGTATAAATTCGAGCCACATGACGGTGCACGCAGTATCGGCAGGCCTAAGCTTCGATGGAGCATACAAGTGGATGAAGGATTGAAAAGGCGCGGTATCCCAGAAAGCGAAGCGAAAAACAGAGAGAATTGGAGATCTTTTCTTAGTTCGGTCTATGGAACAAATGTGCTGTAATGGACCAGCTAAGTAAGTAAGTTACTTAGTCAAAGGAACAACTATTGACCAATACATTTGTTCTTGTTATTTCACAACTGCTGTCTTTAGGAACCAAAATCCTCAAGTGGTACGATTTCAGAGGACGCATTCGTCGTCAATACCATCAACTCTGGTTCACTGCCACACCAACTCTTGCTGGTTCTCTTTCGACTATTATAAAAGTATCTGTTATTTATCAAAATGATGGACGCATAACCAAATGAGCTTTGCGAGAATAAAAAAATCAGACATGATTGGAATAACTTAAACGTGTAGTGCAATCCTTTGATATAATCACCAACAAGTAAGATCGGCGTTAAGATCGGACGAACCAAAATTTTTAAACGCTCCACCATACACTGTGCAACATTTTCAAGGTAATTGTGTGCAAACTACTTCTAATGCGGATTTTATGAATGTACAGAACCAGTCAACAAAAAACATATTTGGGTTTTGTGTTGCTAAATCGGGTTTAGATTTTATTGCCTGGTGTAAACATGGCTAAATATTGACTCTTTACAGCAAATCGAGGCAATATCTCTGAAAGCAATTCTAATATTGTTTAAACCTCTGAAGCAAACTTGTAGATAAGAGCATGACGAACATATTTAGAGAAATAATCAACTCAAAAACTGCATTTATTGCCTCAAAATGCATGATATATCTGAAAACTCCATTATTTTATATATTTCGCACCATATCTCCAAAACTGTTACAATATTTGTTGACTTATCTTTGGAAAAGAACATTCCATTCTTGTAAAATGCCTATATCAAGCTGTTTCTAGCATTTTTTTCAAATACAATTTGATAAATATATCAACAATGCATTGACATCCGAAATACGAACATAAAAAGGCAGTGTGAACAGTGTTTGAAATATATTTTGTAGAAAGTATAATATGAAATACCCACTAAACAACATGAAATAAGTATTTTAGAGTTTTAGAATGTTCTGAAGAAATGCTGAACACATTATTTGGAAAATTTTTGCGAAAGTTTACTTGGTTCGACTCCCAATAGTTTAGCTGCTACTGACCAGAGTTCCGAAATTATGTAGACATTCATATATTTTATCGATGTTCACCCGCTAGATGCAGTTTTTCCTAGTTCTTTTTATTCGACACATAAGTTTTACTACTTTAGGGCTATAATACTGCTGAAGACCACAAAGCTAAATTTGTATTAGTTTTTGAGATGAAGCCTCGAACAATGGAAAAAGGGTCGTTTTAGCCCGGTTTACATGAGGCTGTAAAATCCAAACCCTATATAACAATGCGAAACCCAACTAGGGTTTTTGTAAGTTGTTTGCATTTCCAGTGTTGCACAGTGTAATTGAAACCAGATTTCAGCATATTTTGGTTGAATAATGTAGCTAAAACTTTAAAATTCTCAAAATCGGAGAGACTTACATGCAGGGTTTCGGAGACGGAGTCGGAGTCTACGAGTCGGAGTCGAGCAATTATGCTGGAGTCGGAGTCGGAGTCTGAGTCGAAAAAAATAACTCGACTCCGACTCCGACTCCGGGCAAAATTTTTTCCACGATATAGAAATGTAATATTAAATTTGGAACAAGAACTTTTTTTAAAAAATCATTATTTATTTTAAAAGAAAGGTATAATAAAATATATATGCTAATTATGTATTAGACGAAGTTAAATGACAATTTACTATCCTTTGAAATGTAGTCAATTCATCCCTATTTTGTAGATCCAATTGATTCGTTACATTTTTGCAAACAAAAGTAAAGTTCTATGACAATCGAATTAAGATTGGACCTTTAACCTCTTTCGTCAGAAGTCTAGCTGGTCTTCTCACAAAGTTCTATTGGTATTCTCATCTTGTTTTTTATGAGAAGTCATCCTTGTCTTCTATTAAAGACATTGTGGTCTCTATGGGAAATCTTACTGAATTACCCTGTGACGCAAAATGCAAGTTAAGATCTGGGGAAGGAAAATTCCTTTCGGGAATGAAAGCCCCAATTGAGAACCCTAAAGGATCCCATAGCTTAAATTTCTGAGTCATGACATAATGATTTTTTTGATTGACCCCCATCAATCATTGAGAAAATATTTTAATATCTCTGTTTGGAGATATTGTTTCATCATTTTTATATGACATGTTTTCAGTTAAATGGAATGTGGAACCTTTCTGTCAAATATGCTGTCCTAGCTCAGATTCTTCCACGTCGTTTTTGTTCTTGAACCCAAAAAGTAAAACAAAATTAAATTTTCTACAAAAATGTTCCACTGAAAATTATATGTAGGTTTCCCATATCCAAGAAATCGACATTGTCACGTTTTCATTGTCCTTTATCAGTTTTTCCATTTACTTTGTCAAAAAAAACTATGTTTATGTATTTCGGTAAATTTCGCATAATCTATTAACTGTATATCAAATTCGGATGGTTACGCTTCTGAATTAGGCATCATAAATTCGTTGTTGGTTAACGACAGATTAATCCCGCTATAACTCAGAAGTCTGACAAACGGCGAATCTTCCTTCTAAGATTCATTATATACTCAATGAGGGCTTTAGATGTAAACATTGAAATAACCGGATCTGTCCGCCAGGAACAGATATAGTTAATGTGTATTCGAGTTTTCTACACAATCAATTGCATATACGAAATTCAATGAAATACATAATCATAGAGTTTTCATGAGAAAGGGTCTGGTAAAAGTGATAAAGGACAATGAAAACATGACAATATCGATTTCTTGTCCTAGTGAACCGACCGTCCCTGCATAAAATTTTCCTAGAAACATTTTTGTAGAATATTTTCATACTCGAAATCTCATCGTTTGATAATTTTTCAGTTCCAGAAAACATATATCTGCTTACGTGAAAACATATATCTGCTGTTCACAATATATCTCAAATATTTCAATAAAATGATCCACTCCACACCAAAGTTCAAAATGTGAGCGCTGAATTTTAGTTTAAGGGGTGATCCCTACATACAAATTTCAGAAAAAAGTAGAAAGTATAAGTAGCATAGAATATGCAGTCAATTTTCCACACGGCCACAAAAACATATGACAATTGGTTTCTTAGTTTTCCAGATAGGGTTGGCACCGTAAAATGCTTTAATAAAAACAAGGTTTCGTAGACGACCTCAAAACTTCGTAATGCTTTACTTTTTAAGATGAAGAAAAAAAATCTGGCAAAAAGTTACGTAGTTTTCTCGAAAAAAAGTCACGAAAAATGGCTTTTATTGAATTTTTACAACTGGGGGTCTCCATTTAAGGCTTTATTAGTGGAATAGGAATTCACTCTCGGAGTCGACCCGGAGTCTGAGTCGGAGTCGTGAAAAAAACTCGCCTGGAGTCGGAGTAGGAGTCGAGCCAAAAATACCTCGACTCCGAAACCCTGATTTAGACATAGGCAATCTGCAATCACTACAGATATCCAGAGCATATTCCACTCATCTGGCCCAATTGCTTAATCAAATGACTTCTCGTCCCGATAACATATCACCACAATGGCAAAATATTGCCCACTCCATGCAAACAGACGCAAAATCCATACTCGGTTACCAGAGACCCCAACCAAGGAATCCATGGTATGACTAGCAGTGTCGTGCTGCTACCGAAGAGAAAAATGCGGCATATAGGGCTACTCTACATTCAGTAGCAACGCGTAGCGCACGAGAGTAATATCGGGAGCAAAGGAGAAAGGAAAAACGCCTTTCCGCAGGAAGAAGAGAGAAATGGAAAAGCGGGAGTATGAAAAAATCGAGATGTACAGGAGTCAGAATCAAGTCCGAAAGTTCTAACAAAGACTGAAACATTAAAATGGTTGGTTTTGGAACAGATACGTCCTCTTGTAGAGACCAGCAAGGTAATTTGGTAACTGATACAGATAGTAAGCTCAGGATATGGTAAGTGCATTTTTCAAACTTTTGGTATCTAATAGTATGGAAGACGACGAAGATACCACAGATCCAATCCCAGATGATGAGGTAAAGTAAACAATAAACCGGTTAAAAATAATAACGCAGCAGGAGCCAATGGCTTACCAGCCGAGCTGTTTAAAACCGAGGGCGACACGCTGATAAGGTGTATGCATCAGCTAGTTAGCACCATCTGGCAGGAACAACGCTTACCCGACGATTGGAACCTGAGCATTCTGTGTCCTGTACAAGAAAGGAGATAAGACTGCATGCTCTATCTATAAGGGTATAAGTATTACCTACAATATAGTGTCAGGGATATTATGCGAAGGACTAAAGCCAATGGTCAATGAAATAATTGGACCAAACCAATTCGGCTTTAGACCTGGCAAGTTCACCATTGACCTGATATTTATCCTGCGGCAATCGACAGATCGACATCTAAAAACTTTTAGTCGATTATAAGGCAGCCTTCGACAGCCCCCTACGCCCAAACGTGTTCTATGCCATGTCTGAATTTGGTATCCCCGCCAAGCTCATTCGTCTTTGTAAAATGACTTTAACTGACACGAGATCCTCAGTTAAAATAGGAAAGAAACTCTCCGAAGAATTTTGTACTAAAAGAGGTTTCAGGGAAGGAGACAGCCTCTCGTGTGATCTCTTCAACATCCTGCTGGTTATTCGAGAGGCAAACTTCAAAAGAAGTGGCACAATCTACACCAATAGCCACATGTTACTTGCTTATGCTGATGATATAGACATCATGGGACTATCAGTAAAATAAGTAACAGATACCTTTATGAAGGTCGAAGGAGAATCTGCTAAAGTTGGTCTGGCAGTAAACGGCGGGAAGACTAAGTTAATGGTGTCGACGCGCAAAGCGTCCATAGAGATCGGGCCAACTGTCGACGTTGGTTCCTATAATTTTGAGGTAGTAAAAGACTTCGTCTACCTCGACACCGCCATAAACACAACAAACAACATCAGTTGTGAAATATGAAGAATAATTGTATTGGCTAACAGATGCTACTTTGACTTAAGTAAGCAGTTTAAAAACAAAGCAACATCTCGTCAAACAAAAATAACGCTTTACAAAACACTGATACTATCAATGCTGATGTATGGTTCCGAAGCCTGGGTATTTAAGGCGTTAATAGGCAAAAGTTCATTCATTCCCATTACTGGAAATCGTTTTGGAGAAAAAGGTCAAAAAGTCATATCAACTGAAATTTGTCAGTATAGGTCCACGTCCTCACATAGCCCCCATAGTACCTCCCCATTTCCTGTATTTTGACGGTTGTGGCCGAAATTTATGAAATTTTCTATCTTGTCATCGTTGCGGGTATACAAATTTCTACCTGAAATTTGTCGGAACAGGTCAACGAAATTTTCCACCTGAAATTTACCAGTATAGGACCACGTCTTCATATAGCCCCATAGAAGGGTACCTCCCAATTTTAGATATTTTTAGTATTTAAACCCTAGACCAGAGACGAGCTTCGTTGCAAAGACAGTATAGTGAGGGCGCCCACTGAGTTGTTTTTGCATTTGCTTCTCTCTCTCACTTACAGTGTAAGTGAATAAAAACAAGCAATAAGCATCATGTGGTTGTTGTTTTCTTCACTCATACATACACACACTAAAATATTGATGAAAATTCTTGGGCGACGTTGCCCTAGACAGACGGCAAAACAGGCAACATTTTGCGTCATTTACCATACAAAAATAAATGATGATAGCTGCGTCATTTATTCTAAACAACGTACGAAAACACCATACTATTATACGCAACCCTGCTTTTTCGTCATAAACTACTAAAAATGCAACTGTTTTATGATGTCTTTGTTTGTTTGTGTGTGTTGTAGAAAAACAAAAATACTCAAACGATGACAAAAGTGTAAATAAATGGTTAAAAAACTTGCAAAAGTTATATTTTTTAACTTTGAATTAAGTCAAGTCAGTTGGTAACCATTAGTGTTGTGAAATTCTTATTTTTCGGAATTAAAATTATTGTGTGCGTGTGTGTGTGTTATTGTATCCGTGTGTATGTGCGATTGTGTGCGTAAGCAAATGACGAAAAAAAAACAGATGTAAATACACTTCATTTGTTTCTAGGATTTCGTAAAACGAAATCATTTAATGTGCATATGTAAATTGTAAATTCTTAATACATAAAATCAAACCGAATTTGATTTGAAGTGAAGTTAGTTATTTCAACCCCAGCAAAATTTGAAGAACGGGGTTCCATGCGATGACGTGATTTCATGGCATCTTTTGCATTGGTTCAAACGAAGTCGTGAAAGATCCTACCTTTTCATTAATATTTGAACCAATGCAAAGGAAGTCGTGAAAGATCCGATCTTTTGATCAGCATTTGAACCCATCCCATCGATCCAATAGAGACGAATTTTGTGTTTTATTTATTCAAATTTTTCTAAATATATCAGATTAATTATTTACAATATGCTTGATGTTGTCGGAGACTCGAAATCACAACCAACGTTGTTAAAACTCTCGTCGTAATGATAACGTCATTGCAAAGGGTTGGTGAAAATGACATGCCAAAACATTGGTGAAAATGACACCATCTCTCTGAGCGAGTCTTTCCTTTGCTAAACCACGACAGATAAAGAAACAAAGTAAAAAAGAGAAACAAGTAACAAATTATCAGTCGGCTTTGCCGACTTTCATCTACGGACAGATCGAATGTATTTAGGGTCTTTTCAGAATTTTGAGACCCTTTTTGAACATTTGAACTTTCAGACAAAAATGTGGATTAGGATTAAAGTTAAAAAGTGTTGCGGAGGAGGTACTTGAAGAAATGGATCGACATAGTCCATTATGAAAGTGAATCTTATTTTGGGTGTCTTATCTTTTCGATAGATATCGCACCCACTAGTCATTTCAGTTGGTCATCGTATAACATTTGGACATAATATCGCTGTAAATAGGACCACAACGAATAGCATCGGTATACATTTCCAAAGGATCTTCGAACAGACCCTAGACTGCATGTAAACAAAAATTTGGAACTTTTGCAGTTAAGGTAGAGGACCAATATGGTTAATTTTTGGAAGTTAAACTAAATTTGGACAAAATATTAGAAGATCCCAAGTTTGGACCAAATTGGTTACCTCATTTAAGAAAGTGTATCGTGCATACCATTTTAGTGATTTATCTTGCGCTCCAACTACTACACATGGTTTCATAGGGCGTTTTTGTTCCTTTCAGGCTATTTTCCAAGGAAGTATGGACTTGCCCCTGATGAAGCTTATACCGTTATATGGGGTGCAGTGAATGCAAGTTGCTACAACAAAAATTAACTAAAATTAAAAATCATTGAAACAAGCGACAGCAGAACCTCCTTCATTGACTTCTGAACGAAGACTGAGTGGTGGTCGTTCTGTTGTTATTCTCATCAAGGGCTCGTGTGCCCCTTTTTTCCGGATGCTGCTCTGAGACACAATTTGCATTGCAAACAACAACAAAACAGTTGTTTACCAGCAATCAGCGTCGCCCATAATATTTCCATCAATCCTAAAGCATGTGTGTATGCATGGGTGAAAAAAACAACAACCACATGATGTTCATCGTTTGTTTATGTACACGTACACTGTACGTGAGAGAGAGAAGCAAATACAAAAACAACTTAGTGGGCGCCCTCACTATACTGTCTTTGCAAAGAAGCGAGTCCCTGGTCAAGGGTGTGGTGTGGCTAATACCACATTTACCAATCGAAATGGCAAAAATATCGTATTTAGTCTCCTTTTCATTCGTTACTGCAAATAATTGTCGGTAAAGTTCAATGTTTTCATATAGCCCTCGATAGGTCCCCCGTTTTTGAGAATTTTAAAGTTTATGCTGAAAACTGGTTTCAATTTTTTTTTTTTATGGTGGAGCCTATAAAAAGTTTGGTCCATCCGAACTTAAAGCCGTTCTTACTTGTTGGTGATTATATCAAAGGATAGCACTATACGTTCATGTTATTCCAATCATGTCTAATTTTTATACCCTCCACCATGGGATGGGGGTATATTAAGTTTGAACTACGTTTGTAACAACTCGAAATAATCATTGTAGACCCAACAGACTATATACAGTGAGTCAATTAAGTATTTTGCCTCTTTAGAAAATTGAAAAATTTTCAATAAATTCGTTTGAAACCATCAAATTAATGGTCAAAAAGTCGAATATTTATGTGAAGTATGTTTGTGGGTAGTTTGGTATCCAATATCTGCAAGAAACGCAGCGAAAGGCTTAATGGTCTTCTAGATATTGACCAAAATCTATAACAACATAAAATATTTTACCTCAAAAAAGTATTTTGCCTTTTACATATTTTTTGAGAAAAACACATTTTTGTTACACTCTAAAGATTTTTATTGTAACCGTTGGAGATTATGACATTATGCAACTGTTTCGGCACCAGTTCTAGCACCTTGCGACATGTTTACGCGGTTATTTTCTCCAATTTTCCTACATTAATTTCTTTGACAATATGTTTTATTAATTTTGGTCATTACCGACATTAATCTCTAAGAAAATCAGTGAAAAATGATTCGCCGCTACCTTCAAATCCTAACAAAAGCGTAAAAAATAAATAAGAAGCTAAGACGCATCGCGAATAGCGAAAGAAATTATAGTTTGGAACTAGGAAAATTAAGAACAGAGACAAAAAAATATTTAAAAAATCGCGAAGATCACTCCTGACTGCTTCCAAAAATGAATCGTGTCTTCAATACTAATCTCGGAACCAATGTCTTGGATGAAGTGTCCACAAGGTTCCAAAATCCAAAGATATTGACGGTGTTATAGAAAGAAAAAACCATATTATTTTTTAATAAATAAGACAAAATAGATCGCTCTTTATTGGTATTTTCCCGCAACATGTGAGGGTCATCCGATGCAAATATATTTAAATACCTTCGCCACTAAACCGCACAATTTTTAAAATCCAATTTTATAACTTCAGAGGTCTTGGCAAGGGATGATTGTTTCCCTATATTTTCCAATTATTTTCTAATGTTTTATTTGCTACAAAACCGTCAATATCTCTGGATTTTGGATACTGGTGGGCAATTTATGCAAGACATTGGTTCTGAGATTAATATTGAAGACACGATTAATTTTTGGAAGCGGTCAGGAAGGATCTTCGCGATTTTTTAAATAATTTGTTGCCTCTGTTCTTGATTTTCATAGTTCTAAACTGTAATTTCTTTCACTATTTGCGATGCATTTTAGCTTTTTATTTATTTTTTACGCTTTTGTTAGGATTTGAAGGTAGCGGCGAATCATTTTTCACTGATTTTCTTAGAGATTAATGTCGGTAATGACCAAAATTAATAAAACATATTGTCAAAGAAATTAATGTAGGAAAATTGGAGAAAATAACCGCGTAAACATGTCGCAAGGTGCTAGAACTGGTGCCGAAACAGTTGCATAATGTCATAATCTCCAACGGTTACAATAAAAATCTTTAGAGTGTAACAAAAATGTGTTTTTCTCAAAAAATATGTAAAAGGCAAAATACTTTTTTGAGGTAAAATATTTTATGTTGTTATAGATTTTGGTCAATATCTAGAAGACCATTAAGCCTTTCGCTGCGTTTCTTGCAGATATTGGATACTAAACTACCCACAAACATACTACACATAAATATTCGACTTTTTGACCATTAATTTGATGGTTTCAAACGAATTTATTGAAAATTTTTCAATTTTCTAAAGAGGCAAAATACTTAATTGACTCACTGTATATTCTTGATCAGCGTGCAATTCTACATCCATATAGCCATGACCGTCCGTCTGTCCGTCTGTGGAAATCACTACAGAGGCCAAAAAAAAAAACATTCCTACCAAAGTTGGTTTATATAGGTCCACGTTTTGGTATAGCCCCCATATACCGCCCTGTATAAAGTACGCTTTATTGTAATATATTTTGAATGTATTAGTCCCATTTGACAACAGAATCGGTTGTAACTTTGTATTTTGTGTTTCTAGAGGCTAAGAAATATTTCTACCATAAAATTTTTATATAAGTACAGGTTTTGATATAGCCCCCATAGGACGATATCTCCCGATTTTCGGTATTTTGAAGGGTTTGGCCTCATTATCACACCGAGATGGCTGAAATTTGGTATTTAGTCTTCGTTGGGGGTATAGAACTTTCCCCCAGAAATTTGTAGGTATAGGTCCACGCCATCATGTAGCCCCCATAGAACGGTACCTTCCGATTTTCGTTATTTTGAAGGTTGTGGCCACATTAATCCCCCGAAATGGCTGAAATTCGTGGTGGAGGGTATAAAAAGTTTGGCCCGACCGAACATAACGCTTTTCCTACTTGTTTTATTCTCGCAAAGCTCATTTGGTTATGGGTCCATTATTATTATAAACAACAAATACTTTTGCAATAGTCGAAAGAGAACCAGCAAAAGTTGGTCTGGCAGTGAACCAGAGTTGATGGTATTGACGTCGAATGCGTCCTCTGAAATCGTACCACTTGAGGATGTTGGTTCCTAAAGACATCAGTTGTGAAATAACAAGAAGAAAATTATTTGTCAACAGTTGTTCATTTAACTAAGTAAGCAGTTTAAAAAGAAGGGCACAGCTCGTCAAACAAAAACCAAATTTTACAAAACACTGATACTAACCGTGTTAGTGTATGGTTACAAAGCATGGGTGCTTGCGCAAGATTCGGGAAGAATGTAAACCTTTGTGTGTTTGGATGAAAAAATTTTAGAAACATCGATGGATCGATCTATTGACATTGATGGGGAATATCGACTTCGTATGAAGGTACATATGTATGTCTTAACACCAACATCGGCGTAGTCAAACGTACGATGAACCTACAAGAAAAGAGGTTTAAACACGGGCTGCATGACACTAAACGCAGACGAGTGGAAGATGGGATCAAAGATCATGATATTCAAAATTAGAAAATGAAGGCAACAAATAGACGCGAGTGGAAGTATATAGTTCATCTTAAAGAAAAATGCTCTGTAGTGGACTACTTAAGTAAGCAACTAAACGCATATTTCGGCCCAGAAAGTTTATCTGTTGTCTATTTCATCAAAATAAACCATAAGCATTTTTTTTCGTAAAATTGGCTTTAAGTTGGTACAACTTGTTATTGTTGTTTTGGACCCCATCCATTATTACAATTTTACTTGTTTGTTTTATTTTATCTTTGCACAACTTAAAATATGCATACCGTTTCAATGACCGTTGAAGATGTCTTGCCATTAGTTTCCTCATTTAAAGAAAACTTGTTGTTTAGTTTTTTTTTCTTTCCTTAATTAACTACCTTTGTTGGTGTTTAGTTTTTGCTTCTTCTTTTCAAATGCTGACTATCTTTAGAAGAAAAATTGCCGAGAAAATTCTCCAATTATTATTATAATTTTTCAAGTTTTGATGTGCTGGTGTTTTGAACTCAATTTTATTTTCTTGTTATATTCTCTTATCGCAAGAAAGCGCAGACAAAGATGAAATCATAAAGCCACAGTAAAATACTCATCCAGC
Source organism: Musca autumnalis (assembly GCF_047663935.1). Taxonomy (NCBI): domain Eukaryota; kingdom Metazoa; phylum Arthropoda; class Insecta; order Diptera; family Muscidae; genus Musca; species Musca autumnalis. The sequence goes on along the minus strand of NW_027411644.1, from coordinate 311,734,255 downwards.
ATTACAATTATGCGCTTGTTTTCTCTATTCTATTCACAGTTGTTGTTTGTTGGTTTGTTAATCTGTTTTATATAGTACTTACGGGGTTGGCTAGACCTAGCTAGTTATAGTTAAGATATAGAACACAGTGTAACGATAAAATATCTAGCTAGACAAAAACAATTTTCACATTGTAGAGCTTGCTTTGATAATTGAATTTCCTTTAGAGCAGTATTAAAAAATACTATCCTAACCATTGAATCTATATCGCAGTATCAAAGAAAATTTTAATATTAACTTGCAAATATTTAAATTGTCCTAAATTGTTACACTGTATTGTAATTATCATTGTCTATGCTGTTATTTCTTCTGTTTATAACTTGGTTTTGCAAAATATATTTAAAGAAAAAAAGACCGTATTGTTGAGCTCAAGACATAAGATGACCGTAATTGAGTAATCACTGTAAGACGGCATGGATAGAAAAGTTTCTTAACAGAATAGTTTGAAATGTATAAATAAACGAAAGAACGATGATACGTTAGTTTTGCATCTGGCCAAGAAAATGCAGATTTTTTCTAATTATTCTGCAGATATTTCATAAACAAATAAAAGAAGGTTTAAAATTTGGCCGTAGTAAAACCTATTGCGATAATTTGCATATCTGTCTTATTTCTGCATATGTACCATGGTGCGTCATATAATAAGAATGAATTAAAGTAAAAACATATTTTATTGCAGTAAATTTTTGATAAGAAAAACCTAAAAATCCTAGAAATGACCTTTGGATCCGAATAACTTTTTTGGGATCGACAAAGATTCAGAGGATATTACTTTTAATGTCAACCATGTAGAGGCGCTTCCAATGATTTGATTTATTTTGTTTTATTTGTCCAAATTGTTGATTCGTAACGATCTTCTTAAACGACATCTGCTAGGTATTCATACCAAGAGACATATTCTATTTATCAGTCTATTGACATTTTCTACATTTCGTGTTAGCCATCTTGGTAAAAGTTTGTTCAGATTTTTCGAGGTTTCTTGAAACAAAAAATATGAACTCTCGTCCCGTTTGTCACCTTGAATTCAACTGTTTTATTTTTTTTTTTTTTTTTTTTTGAGTGAAGAAACGTTAACTAAATTTTAACTTAGTTTTTTTTTTAAATAAGCATTAAGCGTTTTGCTTTCATCAAATAAAAGTAATTTTTATATCCTCCACCATATGGAGGGTATAATTAAATTTGTCATTCCGTTTGTAACACATCGACATATTCGTCGGAGACCCTATAAAGTATATATATTATTGATCAGCATAAAATTCTATGCCGATTTGACCATGTCCGTCTGTCCGTCCGTCTGTCTGTCTGTTGAAATCAAGATACAGCTCGCAATTTTAAAGATAGAGAGTTAAAATTCGGTACAAAAGTTTTTATTACTTGCAGGATGGTTGGTATTGAAAATGGGATATATCGGTCCACGTTTTGATATAGCCCCATAGAACAGTACCTCCCGATTTTCGGCATTTTTAAGGTTTTAGCTGAAATTTGGTACGTAGTCTTCTTTAGGGGTATAAAACTTTCCCCCAGAATTTTGTCGGTATCGGTCCACACTTTCATATAGCCCCAATAGAACGGTACCTCCCGATTTTCGGTATTTTTAAGGTTTTAGCTTCATTATCCTACCAAAATGGCTGACATTTGGTACGTAGTCTTCTTTAGGGGTATACAACTTTCCCCCAGAATTTAATCGGTATCGGTCCACACCTTCATATAGCCCCCATAGAATGGTACTTCCCGATTTTCGGTATTTTGAAGGTTTTAACTTCATTATCACACCGAAATGGCTGAAAGAGAGTCAAAATTCGGTACAGAAGTTTTTATTACTTGCAGGATGGTTGGTATTGGAAATGGGATATATCGGTCCACGTTTTGATATAGCCCCCATAGAACGGTACCTCCCGATTTTCGGCATTTTTAAGGTTTTAGCTGAAATTTGGTACGTAGTCTTCTTTAGGGGTATAAAACTTTCCCCCAGAATTTTGTCGGTATCGGTCCACACCTTCATATAGCCCCCATAGAACGGTACCTCCCGATTTTCGGTATTTTGAAGGTTTTAACTTCATTATCACACCGAAATGGCTGAAAGAGAGTCAAAATTCGGTACAGAAGTTTTTATTACTTGCAGGATGGTTGGTATTGAAAATGGGATATATCGGTCCACGTTTTGATATATCCCCCATAGAACGGTACCTCCCGATTTTCGGCATTTTTAAGGTTTTAGCTGAAATTTGGTACGTAGTCTTCTTTAGGGGTATAAAACTTTCACCCAGAATCTTGTCGGTATCGGTCCACACCTTCATATAGCCCCCATAGAACGGTACCTCCCGATTTTCGGTATTTTTAAGGTTTTAGCTTCATTATCCTACCAAAATGGCTGACATTTGGTACGTAGTCTTCTTTAGGGGTATGCAACTTTCCGCCAGAATTTAATCGGTATCGATGCATGCCTTCATATAGCCCCCATAGAACGGTACCTCCCGATTTTCGGTATTTTGAACGTTGTGTCCTCAATATTCCACCGAAATGGCTGAAATTTGGTATTTAGACTTCAATGTGATATAAAACTGTTCACTAGAAATATGTCTGTACAGATCCACGCTTTCATATTGACCCATTTCTTTCGTCGGTATAGGTCCACGTTTCGATATAGCCCCCCTAGAACGGTACGTCCCGATTTTCGATTTCTTCTTCATACACGAAAGGAAACTAATTATTCCATTTTACTTCAATACAACTTGTGGTGGAGGGTATAACAAGTTCGGCCCGGCCGAACTTAACGCCGTTCTTACTTGTTTTCGTAATCAAATCATTTTTCTATCTCCTGCGATGTGATTATTAATGGACACCAAAATTATTGTTTCATTATATTGAGATTTTTCACTTTGCATTTTTTTTTTAAATTGCAGATATCATTCCACATATTAAACACTTTGGGCCATTATTATATGTATTCTTTTACACTCTGATGGATTTGAAACGCAAAATAAACTAATTTGGAGACATTAATAATATTATTTTTACATAGAAAGTTAATGCTAATCACTTTCAACTTTAAGTTAACCGGAACTCTATAAATCTGTTCGGTAAATCCAAACTATAACAAAAGAAGACTTATAATAATGGGGTTTTGTGTGTTTCTTTAATTGCAAAGAATACGTATCTCATAATTTGCGGATGTTCACTTTCTCCCCCTTGTCAAATTCAGGGAGAAAATAAAGGTAATCTATTGAACTTCGGTTGATTTCCTATTCTCCCTAAAAATGTTTAATTCGCTCTCATTTATTGTCTGTTAGATTTTAAACCGATTGAACAAGGAAAGAAGGAGTATAATAACAATTGGGCCAATCCATAATTTGCTTTGTTCACTTTCCTTGCTGTTTTCTTGTTTTACCAGTCTATGAAGTGATCGGTTTCACACAGTTGTCGTGTTGAGCACAACATTCTAATTGTCATTTACCTACCGAAACGGAGAATTTCCTATCTGTCCGCTGATGCATATATTTTAGTGTGAATCTTGAAGAAATCATCCACGTCAGCAGCGTGTCATTGTAAACCAAGGTAGTGCACCATCGGAATGAAATATTGTAACCAGATTTCATCATTTTTTAATTACCCCTGCATTGGCACCGTTCCTGATTATTATGAAAAGAGACACAATTTTTGCATAAAATCACGCCAGAATATTAAAAACAAGTAAGCAAAGGCTATAGTCGGACGGGGCCGACCATGTGATACCCTACACCACAACCTCTAGGAATTAGCTTTGTGCCTGATCACATCAAATTTTCAACGGTGGCAAAATACCGCTTAGTAATGTTGGCAATATTTCCCGAGTATTTCAGCCAAGAAAAACGTCTCAACAAGTGGCAACATAGGACACGCCGTTCGGACTCGGCGATAAAAACTAGGTCTCATATCAATAATTTAATATGAATCCATTTATATAAGAGAAACCTCCCTTGTCCCTACTGGGATATATGTGGAACAATTATATAAATTATACATTTCTAAAGATATTCGAAAATTGGAAAATTCACATTGATTAGCCCCTCCTGCTACATCTTTAAATTTTCTTTGAATATCAGGTTCCTTTTTGGAATAACCTAAAATTAATAAATATATATACAATGCTATATATATTTACTATATCTCTGATATTTGATATTTCGAAAAATTGTGAGTTTATTGAAGATCCATCGTCCAAAAATTGGCACTTGTGCCTCACATATGCTTGGTAAAGAACATAGTTTTGTGTTTGAAAAGAACCGTGAAAAGAACCTTCTTCAAAAAAATTCAAATAGATCCGATACGAGTCCTCAAACCGCACTTTTCCCAAATTTTGTGTGCGAGGTACTGGAAGGACGAGACCGATATAGGCCATATTCCAACATGGATGAAATAATACGATGTGCAAAGTTTGGACCAATCAGAAAATCCGCTAAAGAGTTATCTTGCGGATTTGGGATTTTATTTAGGTTTCTTAATTGTTTTTCAGGGTTTCTTGGAGCTTTTCGGCCATAATCTCAGGAAGTATGGACTTTCTATTATAATTGTACCATCGTAAAGGGGACCGCAAGGATAATCTGCTGAAAAAAATTCAAAACGATTCGAGAGGACTCTTAAATTTCACTGTTGCGATTTTTGTGTGGGACGTACCCGAAGGTGTGGACCGGTATAGTCTTACCTGATCTATCGATCGATTGCTCACTTCGCCAGTTATCGTTCACACAATTTTTCGAAAAAAATTTTGAACTTTTGTGGGGGAGGTGTGGACCTATATAGCCAATATTCGAAATTAAACTAAGTTTGGGCAAAATATTACGAAGTATAAACTTTGGTTCGAATCGGTAGATCCGTTCGACAGTTATCGTGCGCAAAATATTACGAAGTATAAAATTTGGTTCGAACCGTTAGATCCGTTCGAGAGTTATCGAGCGCAGCAGCCAGTTAGACAGTAAGAGAGACAGATGAACGAACAGGGCTAAATCGACTCCAAATTGTCTGAAACGAATTTCATCCACACATACTTGGGGTCTAAAACCAATTTTTCGATGAGACGCATCTTTGGTCTTATTTTAGATGTATTCCCTTTACTGTAAATCCTGAGGTATAAAATAGGTGGGGAGGCGACCCCATGCTGCAATATTTGTATAAAATTACTGTGTTGCAAATTATTGTATATTGGAGAACTGAACAGAAAATTTCTCTGTCATGATAGACAATTTGTAGCATGGTAAGAAAATTGTAGTTCTCTACACAAAACCCATTATATATGTATTCGACAGTAGGCCCGTTATCTAGCAGACACATTATTGCAATTTGCATCAGGGGAAAGGTCAGTAGTTATTTTCCCATGTGTAGGCTACTTTGCCTGTATATGCCCTCCAGGAATTAAAATATGGACCAAAAATAAAATTTGTATATTTTTCATACGAAAACAAATGTCTATGACACCAGCTAAATAATATCAGATCATCGTGCAAAATTATAGGCATTTTCTTCAACCTAAACTCTTACCTCGTGCAAAATTTCGTGACTATTGAGTTATAATTTCGACCTCTAGCGTGCTTATGATTACACTACAAACAAAAAACTGGATATATTAGGCTGTAACTATGTTATCTGGTCATGTAAATCAACATAATTGACATCAATGGAAAGGTCAAGAGATCGTCTTCCAAATATAACTCAAGCGGGAAGAATATGTCTTTCAGGAACAAAGATATAAGCTGTATATTAAATTTTTTCACAATTTTCACACAAAAGTTGTGGTCCATTTAACGCTCTAAATATTATCTGATCGCCATCTCAAATTGCAAGCTTATTCTGAGTCATATACTCTTACTTTATTTAAAATTTCGCGTTGATCAGACTATTATTGCGACCTACAGAGCCGCTACAAAATGTGGCAAATATTATGTTTTTGGTCCATTTCACCCCCTAAGTATTTCACGATCATCACCAATTAAAATAGCGATCTATTCTGATGTGAAACCGACCTCCATACCAAATTTCGTGACGATCGGTCCATAATTGCGGCCTGTAGTTTGATTACAATTTATAATGGACAGACGGACACACGGACGGACGGACGGACACACATCTCAAAATCGCTTTATCTCACCGAGATATGAAGATTGGTATACCACATTGGGGGTCTCCGACGAATATTTCGCGGTGTTACATGAATTTTTACCAAAACAAACTTATAATACCCTTTCCACATAGTGGTGTAGGGTATAAAAATTGATAGAACAGCCAGTGATTATTGCCAAAACCCCCAAAACAATAAGCATGTAAGGAGATTTAAAAGTGAGCACATTGTAAGCACTCGAGTTTTTATTGGCTAATGTTGGATATATTTATAGCGCTTAAGAAAAATGTTATAATAATTTTGATGTTATTCGCCGTTTTTATACCCTACACCACTATGTGGAAAGGGTATTATAAGTTTGTTTTGGGAACAATTCATGTAACACCGCGAAATATTCGCCGGAGACCCCCAATGTGGTATACCAATCTTCATATCTCGCCGAGATAAAGCGATTTTGAGATGTGTGTCCGTCCGTCCGTCCGTCCGTGTGTCCGTCTGTCCATTATTAATTGTAAACAAACTCCAGGCCGCAATTATGGACCGATCGTCACGAAATTTGGTATGGAGGTCGGCTTCACATCAGAATGGATCGCTATTTTCATTGGTGATGATCGTGAAATATTTAGCGGGTGAAATTGACCAAACACATAATTTTTATCCGATTTTGTAGCTGCTCTGTTTGTTGCAATAATAGTCCGATCGCCTCGAAATTTTAAATAAGGTATGAGTATATGACAAAGAAGAAGCTTGCAATTTGAGATGGCGATCAGATACTATTTAGAGGGTTAAATGGACCACAACTTTTGTGTGAAAATTGTGAAAAATTTTAATAAACAGCTTATATCTTTGTTCCTGAAAGACACATTCCCCACTCGTGAGTTATATTTGGAAGACGATCTCTTGACCTTTCAATTGACGTCAATTATGTTGATGTACGTGATCAGATAACAGAGTTACAGCATAATATATCCAGTTTTTTGTTTGTAGTGTAATCATAAACCCGGTAGAGGTCGCAATTATAGCTCAATAGTCACGAAATTTTGCACGAGGTAAGAGTTTAGGTTGAGGAAAAAGCCTATAATTTTGCTTTATGATCTGATATTACTTAGCGGTTGACATAGACCATTACTTTTGTATGAAAAATATACAAATTTTATTTTTAGTCCATATTTTCATTCCTGGAGGGCATATACCGGCAAAGTAGCCTATATATGGAAAAATAACTACTGATCTTTCCCCTGATGCATATTGCAATAAAGTGTCAGCTAGATAACGCACCTACTGCCTCATATATAATTAGTTTGGTGTAGAGAACCACAATTTCCTCCCATGCTATAAATTGTCTCTATCATGACAGAGAAATTTTCAGTTCAGTTGTCAAATTGGATTTTTATACAAATATTGCAACATGGGGTCGCCTTGCCACCTATTTTATACCTCAGGATTTAGGGTAAAAGGGATACAAACAGAATACGACCAAAGATGTGTCTCATCGAAATATTGGTTTTAGATGCCAAATATATTTGGACGAAATTCGTTTCAGAAAATTTGGAGTCTATTTAGCGCTGTCCGTTCATTTGTCTCTCTTAATGTCTAGCTGGCTGGTGCGCACGATAACTCTCGAACGGATCTACCAATTAGAACCAAATTTTATACAACGTAATATTTTGCCCAAAATTTGTTTAAGTTCGAATGTAGGCTATGTCTGTCCACACCTCCCCCAAAAAAGTTCAAAATTGTTTTCAAAAAATTGTGTGAACGATAACTGGCAAAGTGAGCAATCGATTTGCTCCAAACTTTCCATATATTATTATTCCTTCCAGATATAGATCGGATAAGACTATATTGGTCCTTAGGGTACCTCCCACACAAAATTCGCAAAATTAAGAGTCCTCTCGAATCGTTTTGAATTTTTTTCAGCAGATTGTACTTGCACTGCAAATCCGCAAATTAACTCTCAAGGGGATTTTCTGATTGGTCGAATGTGTCAGGTCGGAATATGGACTATATCGGTCCGTCCTTCGAGTACCTCCCACACAAAATTTGGGAAAAGTGCAGTTTGAGGACCCGTATCGGACCTATTTGATTATCATTTTCTTTTTTTGGAGAAAAAGAAGGTTCTTTTTACGGTCCCTATTCTGGTCCCTGTCCCGGGGTAAGTCATACTTCCTGAGATAATAGCCCAGAAGTTCAAAAACCCCTGCCGGCTCCAACTAAAATTACAAATCTAAAAAAATAATTCTCAAACATTTCCAATACTCAGAATTTAGCTTACTAAAATTTATTTGGTATAGCCCCATATTAAGATACCTACAGATTCCACGTATTTTGAAGCAAACTCGTAGCAGGAGGGGCTAATCAATGTGAATTTTCCAATTTACGAATATTATTTAAAAATGTATAAATTATACATTTTTCCACAAACATCTCAGTGAAGACAAGGGAGGCCTCTCTTATATCAATTGATTCATTTTAACTTATTGATATGTGACCTAGTTTTTATCGCCGAGTCCGAACGGCGTGCCCTAAGTTGCCACTTGTAGAGACGTTTTTCATGGCTCAGGAAATATCGCCAACATTACCAAAGGGGTATTTTGCGACCGTAGACAATGTGATGGGAATCGAACCCGGACATTCAGCGTGCAAGGCGGTTGCACATAGCTAATTCCTACTGGTTGTGGTGTAGGGTATCACATGGTCGGCCCCGTCCGACTATAGCCTTTGCTTACTTGTTTTTTTTTTTAATTACTTTTTTCAATTCCCTGCAAAATTCTTTTGATTTCTCATAAAGTGCAAAAAAACAAAAATATACAGAAAGAAAACAGTAACAACAATAAGTAAACGAAATTGTTACATTCCGTTGCATTCAGTGATCTACATTACCAAATATACACAATTTACATATTTATTATTGTAATCTTTGTTGCCTTTTGTAACATTGCTTGATGCCAGTTTAAATCTATTGTGCGTAATTCTGTGTGTACGTCACTGATGCAAATCCCCACAACGTTAACTCTCCACAGTTAACAGTGCGTGGGTTCAATCCACACAACATCAGCGTTCCGGCGAGCGGCTGCCACCTCAGTGTACATGTGTTTGTATTTGTTTCGTTTTTTTGTGTTGGGAGCACCATATCCCGGAATGCCTGCTCCGGATTCTTTTGGTCTGTGCCGGGACGGAGGAAACCCCAGGACTAATATATATGTGCTCGGTTTGTCATATCCGCATCTTCTCCAATATTCAATCTTCGGTGAAATGCAATAGATGTCAGGAATGGGTGCATTTAAGGGGTTGCACTGGACTTGTCCACGCGAGGGACTACGATAGGGACTATGTTGCTGCATGCTACGCGAACACAGCCCCCAGTGCGTCGTCGTCAGATTACGAAACTCCCCGCAGCACGCGCAGCATTTAACATCAGCCGTTGTTGTTCCAATCGGGGAAAATGCATCCATTTTGCAAATTTAATTTCAATGGACTCCGTGGTAAGATCGATGAAATAGTGGAATTTATGAATCGGAAGAAGATCAAGGTCGCGGCGGTGCAGGAAACCATACTGAACGACCACAGCACAGTACGTTGTGATGGTCACAACGTAATAAGGAAGGATCGCACCAGATGTGAAGGGGGGGGGGGGGGGGGGGGGGATTAGCTTTCCTTTTGCACCAGTCTGTTCAATACAGAGCATGCCTCTAACGACCCGTAGAGGGAATGTATGGGGGTAGCAGTCAGGTGTGGAACTGCCGAGATAGAGTTGCTGAACGTATACATCCCGCCGAGAAATAACTGTATCTCAGATTATAAGCCTGACATCAGCCCGCTTTTGGAAGGTCATAATCGTCTGGTCCTGGGGGACCGCATCATGAGGTGTGACATTCGGCCCTCGGAAACGACCAGAGGGGTATAGCGCTGGGGTGGAGCGTGTCACAGTTCGCCAGACATAACCATCGTGTCACATGGTCTGGCAAATGACGTCATCTGGCAACCCGTCATTTCCCTTGGATCAGACCATCTCCCCATAATTGCCTCCATCAGCAGACCACCCGATTTCATCACCTCTGAACGCCGCAGATTCATCAATCATTGATTGGCCAAGTTTCAGTGAGTTCACCAATCACCGCTTCAGAGAATTGCCCAATCCTTCTGATGTTCGGGTAGCGGAAAGGACGTTCCGGGACACCATCAATGCTGCAGCTGCTCGCCATATACCTGCTAGTCGAATACCCGAAGTAAGAACAAATTTGCCACAGAGGCGTCGGGATTAGCAAATGACCGTGATAAGCTTCGTCGAACGACCCCAGAGTCAGGGAGCAGACACTGGAAGTTAACAAGCTGGTGGGCGAACATAAGCGGAACAAGTGGTTAAATCTTCTGAAGAATTGCAACATTGGAGCCGGTAAAAGTAAATTGTGGGCAACGATTAAGTCACTCTCGAACCCCGGAAGGAGGGATGACAGGACCTCAGTCACGTTTGACGACGTAACGTTGACTGACCCGAAGAGGAGTGCAAGTTACTTCAATCGACAGTTTGTCGAGCACTCCGAGAGTGACAGGGCGAAAAAAAGAGTGTTACGTTGCATTAGATCTCTTCCTGCCGAGGATGAACCACCACAGTTTACAATGGATGATGTTGCGAATACCATCAGGAACGCTAAATCATCCAAAGCGTTGGGAACTGACGGAATTTCCATGGTAATGTTGAAACAGCTGGATGAGCCGGGAGTGGATATCTCACTAAGTATCTCAATCTGTCGCTAGCCACTCTTATTGTTCCCGATGTCTTTAAAATGGGCAGGGTGGTCCCGCTACTGAAGGCAGGCAAGGATGCCAGCAAAGGTGAATCGTACAGGCCGATTACGCTTTTGTCACCTGTAGCGAAGACCCTTGAGGCCTTAGTCCTCTCCAGCATTAGAAATAGCTATCAAGTTGCCGATCATCAGCATGGATTCCGTAAGCAGTACAGCACGACAACAGCGCTGCACGCCATCTCCACACATATTTGTCGAGGACTCAACCAGGAGCGGCCGTGTGATAGAACAGTGATGATCAAAAGCCTTTGATTCTGTCAAGCACTCCCCGCTATTTGAGGACATCGAGCGGACAACACTCCGGCCAAATCTGAAACATTGGATAATCAACTATATGTGTGATCACCAGTCGTATGTGGAATTCAGGAACAAGAAATCCATGCCCCGTAGAGTGAATGACTGAACTCCTACTTGAACGACCTCACCATATTTTTCCACGCGAGGAATATGCAGATATCCGTAATTAAACCTACGGTCACTCTGTTCTCCACATGAACGGCGCAAAGGAGAAGAGAGTTGAATGTCGTGGTCGTTGGTAACAGAATTCCGACCACAAACTACACCAAAATCCTAGGGGTCTCATTTGACAGCACGTTCTCGTCATCGCATGCCGCTGCTATCTTCGGCAAACTGAAATGTAGGATTAAGGTCCTCAAGTCCGTAGCCGGCAGCACTTGGGGCGACGATAAAGAAACCTTGTTGGCCACGTATAACGCGATAGGTCGTGGTAAGCTATGCGGTGCGTGAATCTAAGTGACTCGCTGTGGAATAAAATTCAAACTTGTCAAAATGCCGTCCTGAGAAAAGCGACATAAGGAGGCAAAGATTCAGTGACATAATCACATGCTTTCGTTGCGCACCTGCTCGGGTGTTACCGTGAGAGCCATCCTAATCACCATATGATAGATAGGCTCCGCCCATTCAGGCAGATTAAAGAGAGTCTCCATGATCAAGAAGAAGAGGTCCAAAGTTACAAGAGAGAATCTCCATAAACAAGCATATCTAGCGGGTTTGAATTGCATTCACACGGACGCAGTTGCAGATGCCATAAACATCTATAGTTTGAATGCGGTACTCGGAGTACATCTCCCATCTATCGCAGCTCATTAGCGTCAGCTGCCACGACAAACCAGAGTAGTTTTGGCTCAACTATGCTCGGGAACGTGCAGCCGTCTAAACTCATATTAGGCAAGGATCGATGACACCATGCAAACATTTGCCCTGCTTGCGGCCCGCATAACACACGGCACATTTTCAACTGCCCCGCACCTGTTCAACTTGAACTTCCATATCTCAATAACGGTGAAACCTACGAAAATAACATTAAGGTCAATCTTGTAGAGAATTTTCACTGCTATAAGATTTGCTCTAATCTCATTTCGATAGGGCTTGCGGTTTCCGAGCAAGATCGTGAAAGCATAATAAAGCCCTAAAAATTAGAACTTTGACCCCGATTTACTTGAAAATCCCTCCGGCGATTTTTTCGTTTTTTGATGTTTCTAATCTATGAACATTGCAGTTTCAGAATCCGCAAAAACTTCCCAGGTGTAAGCACCTTTCATTTAAAATTAGTAAAGGCGCACCGTGTATATTTTAACAGAATTTAATAAATTTAACCGGTACGTTAAAGCCTACGAAAACAATGCAAGCCTAAATTAAGGCATCTTGATATACATATACGTCTGTTCCATAGATCTGTACCGATATATAAGGAGGCAAATTATGTATTAGCAGAAGATATTCTCGTGTGGGACATTGGAATGCTGAAGGGCCTTATGTATGCAATGTGAACATGTGTTCTAATATTGGAATCCTCACGATACGTTCGTGCAACACACAACACAAGTACTAGCGATCAGTTCGCATTGTGTGAGCACACACAAGTCGTGTATTGTAAATAGAAAATAGTGTTAAGGGTACTTGTGTAGAATGTAAGGGAATATTCACTCGTAATAAATTCTTCAAGCAAGCAACACGCCGGCTTTCATTTCACCCGCAGCAGTCATCATCAAAAAAAGTAATAATTACAACAACATGCTTACGTCGATCACGGTGGTTCCCTTTTGAAGATTCTAGGGACGCATTATGGTTCTGATTGACATATGGTTGACTCTGAAAACTAGCCGTTATTGTTGTAAACAAAAACACAATTTAAATGCGAATTTCCAAAAAAACTATCCATTCAAATTCAACTTTATATGAATTGCTATGTTTTTGTGCAGTAATGAAATAAAATCAGTGCATATCACTTCTATACACTTCCCATTGGTGTGTTTGTTTGTTGAAGGCAATCACTCTGTGTTTCATAAATATCCCAGGGGAGAAAAGCAATAAAAACAAACAAACATACTGATGATGGCTGCGATGTCTAAAAAACAAACTCAACTAAACAAAATCATGCGAAATTGCAGTGCATATCTGTGCCAGACTACAAACATACAAATAATACTTTTAATTGGCTTCCATCTCTGTGCTCAACTCGTTTCTGCAGTTTATGCATATTGATGGAAAATTCCTGTCCATATATGGGTCTGTACCAGTGTCAGGATAGCATAAGCCTGCTGCACTAGCGAATGTTGGAAAAAAATTGGGACAACGCAAGAATCAAGTCAATATTGAAATATGTTCAATTAAAACTTTCATTGTTCACCATTAATCAATTGTAACTATCTAAAAGAGTGTGTTGCTGGCTTATGTGTGCGTGTTTGGGTGGAAGCTTGCTTGTGTGTTTGCAAAGGACACATTTATCGTTTGTCAGCATTGACTTTATGGAGAAAAAAATACGCACACATAGAAATAGTTTCAATATCAAAGATAACTTTGTATCTAAAATAAACATGAATAACTCTTTGATATGTCATATTGTTAATTGTATTCATGTCCAAATCAGACTTGATTGTATAGACTTAAAGCAATAAACCAAGTTGCTGGTGTTATGAATCGTATGCGTAATATGGGAATTACAATAAATTGATCATTCGTCCGAGTATACACCTTTAGTCTTTATAAATAAATATCAAATGTCGTTCGTTAGTAATTGCATCTGTTGAGAAGGACTGGACCGATTTGGATAGTTTTTTCCTTTTTTTTTTTTTTGTTAAAATATTCGTCACAGCCCAACTTAGGTTTTTACGGAAAGAAAAATTGACCACGCCCACTTTCTTAAATATGTAACATCTACAAATCTACTCACCCGATTTTCCTGAACTTTTCAGGGAATGTAGAGGGATGCCCATGGGTGAAAACAGGCTACATATTTTGTTGAATTTCATAGGTGCGGGTTATATATAAAAACGCTATATTTGCAAAATGTGAGCAAAGTCTATAGCTGGGACGGGGCCAACTATGTAATACCCTACACCACTACCCCTATGCATAAAATTTTCAGTGGTAAATATTTCTTTTAGGGAATATTATCTGACTACCACCAGACTCAATATGATCATTCCTCTCTGAGGCTAATTGTGGTAGCCAACAAAATTTCCTGACGATCCGATCAAAATTGCGACCTGTAACGTGATTACAAAGTAAAAAGGAAAATTGGATGCAAGTATATATTGATGAAAGTATATATATTATTGATCCAGCATAAAATTTTAAATCGATGTCCCTCTGTCCATATATCTGTTAAAATCAAGATACAGCAATACTTAACGGTGAGCTTTGTAATTTGGTACAGAAGTTTCTCGTACTCCTGGAGTGTTTGGTGTTGAAAATGGGCTATATCAGACCACGTTCTGATATAGCCCAAGTAAAATGCCACCTTACATATTTCGGTATTTTTTCCCACAGAAATGGCTAGAATTTGGGGTTCGTTGTGGGTATAAAATATTCTCGCAAAGACCTCAAGAAGTATTGAAGGTTTCAGCCTCATTATCCCACCGAAATGACTGGAATTTCCCTCAGAAATTTATTTGTAAAGACCCACGTAGTGATATAGTCCCTGAAGAACGATACCGCTCGATTTTAGGTATTTTTAAGGTTTTATCCATCATTTTTAAGCTTCACCTTATCAAACCCAGTGTGCTACATACAATCTGGTTTTAATATATTTATAAAAAGTTCGGCATGTCGAACTTAGTACAGTTCGAAGATGGTGCTTAGCTCCCCTACAAGCGTTCGAAAATATTCGCTACAAAGGCACGTGCGATATCTCCGATGTGGTCCAAACTTTGGATCTCGTAAATTCGAGAAATTCGAAAACGGGCCACATCGGTACAATCTCTAATTTACCTTCCACACAAAAGTTCAGATACCCTTTGTGGTCCTATTTACAACAACATAATGCGTTTCATGGGCAAGTCCACGCTTCCTGGCATACGTACTTACTATCTTAGTTGGCTCTCTATTGAACACTTGTCTTAAGGCACGGTGCTCTTGGACCAAATTCAAATGGAAGGTGCGTACACTTGGAGCGCTTTTTAAATAAATCGCGATTCAAGTTGAAATTTTTAAGGGTTTTTTAGGGTTTCACGATTGTACTTGGAAACTGCAATTACTATCGAAATGGGACTAAAGAAAAAGTAGTAGCTATGGAATTCCTCTACAAGATTGGCTCTATTGATATTTTCGTAGTTTTTACAGTTATTGAGATATAGAAGTTAAAATTTGGATAATAATTGACGGCAATTTCTTAACTTAAACTTATATATCTCAGAAAAGGGACAACCTAGGAAAAAATTACGAAAGCCAATCTTGTAGAGAATTTTTGTAGCTACAACATATTCTTCAGTCCCATTTCGAAAGAATTTGCTGTTTTTCTGCTATATCCTGAAGACCTAAGTAAAAAACATGAAAGTTTTATCTGAACCTCTATATCTCAAAAATGGAAAATATCAATCAGCAAATCTTGTACAGAATTTTCACTACTACAACATTTTTTGTTCCCATTTCGATATGTCTTACGGTTTCCAAGCAAAATCGCGAAAACCTAAAAAAAACTTAAAAATTTGAACATTGATCGCGATTTATTAAAAAATCCATCAAGCCTTTTTTTGTTTTTGGATTTTTCTCATCTATAAACATTGCTGTTTCACAATCCGCAAATACTTCCTTGGTGTAAGCGGTTTTCATTTAATGTTAGTTAAGGTGCACTGTGCATAAC
The DNA here is from genome assembly GCF_047663935.1 of Musca autumnalis. NCBI lineage: Eukaryota > Metazoa > Arthropoda > Insecta > Diptera > Muscidae > Musca > Musca autumnalis. The sequence continues at coordinate 311,718,213 of NW_027411644.1, read as the reverse complement.
ATTTTAATACGAGGGTCACTAAAAAACCTTCTGGCCTAGGCAACACGCATAGTCGCCAGGCGTTATTTGACATTTTTTATGGAAAGTTTAACAGTTTTTAGCCTAAGTGTACTCAGGACAGTTTGACATACGACCATGTGTTCGGTTGTTTACAGTGGCTTGATTGAGACACCTCCAAAACATGGTTTTTGAACGCTTTTACAGCATCTACTGGCTATTACTGCGATTTTTCGGGTTCATACGCATAGTTTTATGACTCGTCACCTGGATCCACCTAATAACGTCTCTTGAAGCACCGTTTTTGAAGCACCGCATATTTTTTTCCAAATTTCTTGCACCGACTACCACGGGATTAGACGAGAAAACCCCAATTTTTGGCGCCAAGCGTTCATGCAATATCAAATGTTAGTTGTTGGAATAAATGTCCAAGGATGCCTCTATCTTACGGTACATAACATGGCAATCTTGCATTATCCGTTCACGCACGGCTTAATTTTTTCTGACACAGTGACCGTTTTTGGACGACTCTCACGAACTTCGTTTTTTGTTGGCGAGTGCCGGTCACGATTGAATTCATTAAACTAGTTTTTCATAGTGCTATAGGATGGTCCCTTATCGACATACAAAGATTTAATTTGATCGATCCACTCTTGCCCTGATTATTCACGTCGAAAATTGTGAAAAATTATCGGACAAAAATGTTCACCAGTAAATTCACTTTTTTATTTTTCTCATCTATAAACATTGTAGTTTCAGAATCCGCAAAAACTTCCCGGGTGTAAGCAACTTCCAGTTCTGTGTGTACCGCCATGTGGCCAGTGTTAATACGCCTTTTGTAGGATTTATAATCGCTCATTATAATGGCATGACTTAGCCGAAGCAATCGTTGAATCTCGATACGTTTAACTAACTAAGGGCCGGGTATCAGTTTAAGTAATCTTACAGAGCCGAATGAGGTTTGCGTCGATACCAAATTCAGACATGGCTTGGAATGCTTTGAACGTAGGGGGGCTTTCGAAAACTGCTTTATAATCGACAAAAAAGTGGTAGGTCTTCTCCAGAATTTGTCGCATGTTAAATATGTGCTCGGTGTAGATTCGAAAGGTCTAAAGCCGTATAGGTATTTAATACTATATTTTATGTAATAAGGAGACAACGTTTGCCCCTATAGTTAGAGCCCCGTTTTTCCTTCTAGCTGATGCATACACCATATCAGCGTGTCGCCTCCGGTTTTGAATAGATCGGTTGGTAAGCCATCGGTCCTGCTGCCTTAATATTCATCAGACGTTTTATTGCTTTGTTTTCTTCATCTTGGCCAGGCTGTGTACATTCAATACCGTCTTCTCATGTTGGCTACCAAGAGTTTGGAAAAATGTTCTTTCCATATCTTGAGCACATTATCTGTATCAGTTACCACTTTACCTTGCTGGTCTCGACAGGAAGATGTACCTGTACCAAAGTCATTCGTTTGGTAGAATAAATGTGGACTTCATTCCGGCATTAACATCCTCCCTTTTTCTGTTTCACTGTGGAGACTGAATAAAATCGTCTAGAAAAAATTTAATGTCAAATGTTTCTTCTAAGCGCTTGTAATATTTATATTTGATCTGTTTGTCCCTGACTTCAGTGGGAGCACATTTTATTACACTAATACCTCGATTTGCGTTAAAAAAAATAATAGATTTTGTTTCGATTTGCGATATTTTGTAAAGTCACACAATGAAACTACATCGGAACATACATTAGAGGAAGAATCACCTGCGTCTAATAATATTAACGCAGAAAATGAAATATGATCAAATATTCTTAACTTAAACGGAATAATGAGCTTCCATTCCTGTCCACAATCAATCAAAATCAATCAATCAGTTGCGGAAGAATTAAACTCTGTTGCGAGTAGCGGCGGTGTTTAAACGACCGAAAGTCGAGTATCTTACTAAAGTTCTCAACCTGTCCCGAAGTCTGGAAAATATACCAGCTACTGAAGCGTGGCAAGGATGCCAGTATAGGTGAATCGTGCAGAACAATTTTGCTTTTGTCGCCCGTAGTAAAGACCCGTGGGGCTTTAGTCCTCCCCAGCTTCAGAATTAAATGTCTAGGTGCCGATCAAAAACATGGGGTCCCGGAGCAGCACAACAACTGCGCTACACGCCATATCCACACATATTAGTCGAGGACTCAATCAGAGTAAGCCGCGCGATAGAACAGTGATAGTGGCGCTTGATTTATCAAAACCCTTTGATACTGTCAAGCACTCCACGCTGTTTGAGTTCATCGAGCAGACTACGCTCCAGCCACGTTTGAAACGTTGGATAATTAATTATATGTTTCGACGCCAGTAGTGCGCAGAATTTAGGATCAAGAAGTCCAAGAGCTGTAGAGTGAAACATGGAGTTGTCCGGGGTGATATTGCAGGAACTCTCTAACCTATACCTCTCGCGAATTCCAACCGCTGCATATGGCATTGAGATCGTAACGTAGGTGCAAATTTTTTTCGATCACGGATACCCCAAATACGTAAATTATCTGACCTAATCTAAACAAGTAAGAACGGCGTTAAGTTCGGCCGGGCCGAACTTGTTATACCCTCCACCACGATCTATATTGAAGTAAAATGGAACAATATGTTTCCCTGCGTTTTTGAAGAATCGGGAGGTACCGTTCTATGGCGGCTATATGAAGGCGTGGACCTATACCGACAAAACTCTGGGGGAAAGTGGTATACCCCCAACGAAGACTAAGTACCAAATTTCAGTCATTTTGGTGTGATAATGAAGCTAAAACCTTCAAAATACCGAAAATCGGGTGGTACCGTTATATGGAGGCTATATCAAAACGTGGACCGATATAGCCCATTTGCAATACCAAATATCCTGGGAGTAATAGAAACTTCTTTACCAAATTACAAAGCTCTATCTTAAAAATTGCGAGCTGTATCTTGATTTCAACAGACGGACGCACAGACGGACATGGTTATATCGACTTAGAATTGTACCCTGATCAAGAATATATATACTTTATAGGGTCTCCGATGAATATTTCGATGTGTTACAAACGGAATGACAAATTTAATTATTATGGTGGAGGGTATAAAAATGTATTCAATCAAGTGGTATGTTAATATGGGGGGTATATCAAGGCGTGGACCTATCTTGACAATTTTTGGAGGTAAATTGTGTAACTGCAGGGAACATCAAATGTTAAATTACGGGTAGTTCCATCAAACGACACCGGTATCATGATAACTATAATACAGTCGGAACGTTCCAGGTGCAGAATCGATCTAGGCATTCAAAGCGTTTGAGAGGTCGTCACCTTAGAGATTTCGTTTTATTATACCCTACACCACTATGTGGGGAGGGTATTATAAGTTGGTTTTGGCCAAAAAGTTTGTAACGCATCGAAATAATGGTCGCAGACCCATACTTATATATATCAAAATGAATGTCTCGACGAGCTGAGTCGATCTGGCTATGTGTGTCCGTCCGTCAGTCCGTCCGTCCGTCTGTCCGTCTGTCCATCTAAACCTTGTAATCACGCTACAGGTCGCAATTTTGATCGGATCGTCACGAAATTGATTTTGGTGAGGGTCGGATAATATTTAGGGGTCGGAATGGGCAAAAAACTTATGTGGATAAAAAGACAACGTTTTGTTCCAAAGCTAATATCTCAGCTTTTATAAGGGGTATACCAAAAGCTAAACCTGAGAATGAAAGTAGAAAATATTACCTTTCTAACGATGTAAAGTAGGTTCTCGTGGGTGATCAAACAACGAAGATATCACAATAGTCGCAAATTAAACCCAAATTTTCATTTTTGCGATTTTAGTTATAATGACGAATATCACAGCTTTGGTTGAATACTTTCCAAAAGCAAAGCCTTACTATGAAAGTAGAAGATCCCATCTTTACAATGATGCAAACTAGGTCGGCGTAGGTGACCAAATAACGGAGATATCACAATAGTCGGTAATTCATCCCATTTTTCCATTTTTTTTGGAAATCACGCTACAGGCCGCAATTTTGATCTGATCGTCACGAAATTTTAAGAGTTAATGGGGATCTTAAAGAGGAAGAAGCCTATTGATTTTGGTGAGGGTCGAATAATATTTAGGGGTCAGAATGGGCAAAAAACTTATTTGTATAAAAAGATAACGTTTTTTTCCAAAGCGAATATCTCAGCTTATATATAGGGTAAACCAAAAGCAAACCTGACAATGAAAGTAAAAAATATTACCTTTCTAATGGGTTAATGGAGGTCTCACAGATGAAGAAGCCTATTGATTTTGGTGATGGTCGGATAACACTATGCAACACTGAAAATGCAAACAACTTCTAGTATGCATTTTTTTGAAAGTACATATTTAGACTACAAAAACCCTAGTAGGGTTTTGTCCAGTTCGGATTTTATGGCCTCATCTAAACCGGGCTAAATCTACACTTTTTTGCATTAATCAGGCCTTTATCTAAAAAACGAATAGGAATTTGGCCTTGCTGTCTTCGGCAATATTGGAGCCCTAAACTAGTAGAACTTACCTTTGAAAAGACCATATAAGAAAAACTCCACCTAGTTCATCAAAATCTATAAAATATAGACAATTATTAATTGCTGAAAATCTGGTCAGTATCGGCTAAACTATTGGGAGTTGAACAAAGTAACCTTTTGCAAAAATCTTCTAAATAAAGTTCTCAACAATTCTTTAGAACAATCTGAAACTCTAAAATGCTTACTTCATTTTGTTTCAGCGGTATTTTGCATCATATCTTTTACAACACGTATTTCAAACACAGTTCACACCAACAGCTTATCACCGCATTTCGAATTTCACTACATTATTGACATTTTTATTAAATCATTGTTGAAAAATGTGCTGAAAATAACGGCACAGAGGCATTTTACAACAATGACATGTTCTGAAGAGTTGTGTATTATATTCCACGGAATATTCAGAAAAAATGAACGGTTTTGGAGATACGGTGCGAAATGTATAAAAATTTTGGAATTTTTGCATATATTTTGAAATTTGAGGCAATAAATGTAGTTTTTCGAGTTCATTATTTCTCCAAATATTTTATTCTTGTCCTTATCTACAAATTTGCTTCAGAGGTCAGAAGAAGATTCGCATTGGTTTCAGAGATATAGCGCCGAATTTCTTTAAAAACTCAATATTTAACCATGTTTAGATGGGACCATAAAATCCGAGCTGGATCTGACACAACAAAACCCAACTAGGGTTTCTTGTCGTTTGGGTCTGTGCATTCAAAAAATCCTCAGTTCGAATTGTTTGCACAATATCACCTTAAAATGTTGCACAGTGTAATATTTAGGGGTCGGAATGAGCAAAAAATTTATTTGGAGAAAAAGTCAACAAATCAAATATCTCGGCGCCTATAAGGGGTATACAAATAGCAAAACCTGGCAATGAAAGTAGCAAATATCACTTTTACAACGATGTAATGAAGATTGTCGTAGGTGGTCAAACAACGAAGATATCGCAATTGTCGCAAATAGAACGCAACTATTCATTTTTTCGATTTTAATAATAATGACGGACCTTTAGTTGGCGACCTTCTAAAAGCAAAGCCTGACGAAGAAAGTAGAAAATCCCATCTTTAAAATTATGCAAAGTAGGTTGGTGTAGGTGGTCAAATAATAGAGATATTGCAATACTCGGTAATGCATCCCTTTTTTTCCATTTTTTCTGAAATCGCACTACAGGTCGGAATTTTCATCGGATCATCACGAAATTTTCTCACAGAGATAGAAGCATATTGATGTTGGTGATGTCGATAGTAGTCAAATATAAAATAAATATTAATTATTTAGGTTCAATTCGTCTTAAGCCATCTATATATATAAAAATGGTGTAAAAAATGTATAGTAATTCATAAAATGAGAACGGCTAGGCCGATTTCTGTAAATTTTTTTGTCAGTCATTCGTATTTTTGAGGAGAAGGTCTTTACGGAAGAAAATTTTGGAAAATCTCTCTGGAAAAGTCGGAAAATTGGAAAAATCGAAAATTGAGTTTTTGTATGAAATTTTATTCCTTAATAGCGAGACGACGTTCGCCGGGTCCGCTAGTTTGATATAAAAGTCAGATAGTTAAAACTTTCGGATCTCCCTAAAAGAAATGTTTTGAAGTGAAAATATTATACACAGAGGGAGTGGTATAGGGTATCACATAGTCGGCCCCGTACAGACTATAGCCTATTCTCACTTGTTGTTACTAGTTTCTAAATTTTTGAATTAAAAAACATAACGTCGGGCCAGGAACACGGGTCATCGACTATAATATAAAACCTAGTATAATATAAACATTATTGCATTGGATTAGTCACTCCCTGTGTAACACCTCCAAATACTCATCTGAAACCCTATAAAGTATATACGTATATTATTGATCAGCATAAAATTCTAAATCGATGTCCCTCTGTCCGTATATCTGTTAAAATCAAGATACAGCTCGCAATACTTAAGGCAGAGCTTTGTAATTTGATACAGACGTTTCTAGTACTCCTAGAGTGTTTGGTATTGAAAATGGGCTATATCAGACCACGTTTTGATATAGCCCTAGTAAAATGCCACCTAACATATTTCGGTATTTTATCCCACAGAAATGGCTAGAATTTGGGGTTCGTTGTAGGTATAAAACATTCTCGCAAAGATCTAAAAATGTAAGAAATGTTGATGGTTTTAGCCTCATTATCCCACCGAAATGACTGGAATTTTCAGAAAGTCAATGTAATACTCATATATCGATATTTTTGAAAAGTGGATAGAAGAATCGGCATTAGGCGAAAATGTGGATTTCGTTTGTCCCAATATGGGTTCACCAATACTAAGAAATGTTGCCTATTATAGTTTGAAGACTACTCTTGCTAATTTCATTCACATTATACAGAAAAAATGGTCAAATTTGAGCAGTTTTCCAAGGGCATCGTAAAGTACCAAAACAATGTACCAGAAGTTTTAGGTGATATACTCATTTGCAGAACCGTGTAATAAGATAAACATATGCTCATACCAAACATAAAATATCTCAAAATTTAATTGTTTCATTTTCATTTATTAATGTATGTGGATGCTTGGGAAGAGGGGCGGTTAGGACCAAAGCAAGGATCTATGCTCTGAATTGTTTCATTAAAACATTTTCTATTCAATGAATGCAAATGTTCAAGTAAACGAAACTAGGTTGGTAATAATTACCTAAAACCATTTAGATATCTCTAATGGGGGACCCCCTCATATTGGGGCTATAGCAAAACGAGAAAATACGCTGCTAATATTTCGCAAAGCGGTTTTCTACCTGTGGAGAACATAAAATTCCAAATTACAACCAAAATAGTTTGGTAAATGTGCTTGGAACCTTTAAAATATGTTACATTCGCCGGTACCGCTCAATGGGGGTAATATCAATACGCAAACAGATATTGACAATATTTTGTACAGATGTTCTCCATCCCTGAAACCCCAATATGCCAATTTGCAGCAAAATCGGTTGAAAAATAAACCTAATACATAAAAACAGTCGCCATCCACACGTGGCACAGTGGTCCCACTTGTATGGAAAGGAGTGCCAAAAATAGTTCTAACCGAGGTAACGCAGACTGGTCGAAACCACTGATCTAGCGGCGCGATCCATTGTATCGATTACAGACACTTTGCAGACAAAGATTTTGTTTTTTCATGTGTTGTTGTACATATTCACTCAGTTATTCACTATCAAATACAAGAGTCTTTGTTGCATCAGATTTTAAAAAAATTTTGCAAAAAAAATTAACATCATATTTGTTTAAATGTTAAATAAATTCGTAATGAAGATGGACAGGATATATTTTTAATTAATAGCATTGAGTGTGATTTAAATTATAACAATTAGTTTGGAGTCTGGAGGTACTTAGTTATATAGCAATAAATTTTTCAAAAATTAATTTTTTTTAGTGTTTTTATGAGTTGTACGCGCTTGTTCCACAGAGTGCATCTTGTAAACTTGGCCGAACTTAGGTCCGATTATTTTTGGGGAATGAAATTGGACTCTCTGGATACTGAATAACCACATTCGGGCTGCAAATATTTGCAAATCTTTTTAGCTGTGCATTTGCATGGGAGCTAAATCAAAAATATGGACCTATGTATCTTCAGAAATATTTGCAAGGAGGAGTTCTACCCCCGGAGACACTATAATACCATATTATAGCTAAATATGTTATTAAATATGGGATAACAAGTAAAAATTCAACGAATCGGGGGTACCATAAAAGGGGCTACATCGAAACATAAATCCTTATTGAAAATGTTTTGCAAGAAGATTTTATACGCAGTGAGAACACGGAATGCAAAATTACAGCCAAGTTGAATGAAAAATGTGGTCATGATATTCAAAATATCTTAAAATGGGAGGTACGGTTACATGGGGGCTATATCAAAACGTGGACCTATGTTCATAATTTTTGGTGGAAATATTTTGTGACCACTAGGAACCCTAAGTACCAAATTACAGCTAATTTGCTACGAAATTGTGGCTTAAATCCTCAAAATACCGAAAATCGTAAGGTACCGTTATAAGGGGGCTATACCAAAACATTAGCCGATATTGTTCATATTTCGCCCATTAATACCCACAGGTACAAGCTGTTTTTGTGCAAAATTTCAGTTACGTATCTCAATTCGTTTGCAAGTTATGAATTTCGCGCCGCTAGATCAGTGCTTTCGACCACTTTGTAACGCCTCGAAATTTTAAAGGAGAAAAACAAATTTAATGGATGTATGTCCACATTTGGCAGTAGCCCCCATATAAAAGTACCCCGTTTTTTTATGTTTTGACGATTTTAGCCAAATTGTCCAGTCGATTTGGCTGTAATTTTGCATTTTGTGTTCTGAGGGAACACGTTTAGGTACAGCTCCCATATAAACGTACCTCCTTATATTCGGTATTTTGACGATTTTAGCCAGATTTCCTAACCGAGTTGGCTAAAATTTGGTATTTTGACTTCGGAGGGAAGATCATACCTCCTTACAAAAAATTTTCAATATAGGTCCATGTTTCGGTATAGCTCCCATATAAACGTACCTCCCGATTTTCGGAATTTTGGCGATTTTACAGGCGTGGTATAAGAGCAATAACTTACAGGGTGGCAGCTGCATTTCTTTTTCTCGTAAATTAGAGACTTTCCCCTGTATTTAAAAACATATGGACTTGCCCTTACGTGGCCAACATTAGTAAAACTCAACATACATTTACAGCGATGATATTAAAAATAGCACAAAAAGTCATTTACAAAGAATTTATTTTTAATGAAAATAGAAAACGAATTTTGAATTTGTTTTTTGTTAGAATATTGTCAATGTCATCAAAACTATAAGTTTCATTTTGGAAATTGTACATTTACCTCATACCGCTGTAAATTGGCAAACATAATACTGGATAATAAAAATTTAATGTGTTTAGAGGATATTTATTTCAATCGCAATCAAATTTGTCGACATAATTTTTTTGATATTTGTCCACTGGCGGAACCACAGTGGGTGGGGGCTAGAGAAAACCGCAGGTCTATGTGGCCCATATTTATCCACATACGACCCTCAACTATAAAAAACATTTTAGGAAATATTTAGTAACCTACGTCCTTTACATTAAAAGTTATGAGTAAAGTTCCACTAAAGTGCCCATATTTCGCACTGTGCCACGTAGTGATATAGTCCGCGTAGAACGATACCGCTCGATTTTAGGAATTTTTAAGAATTCCACATTAGGGTTATGACTTTTTTACAACCTCATATCCCTGTATTATAGCGTGATGAGTTTTGCCATAAGATTACATAAAATCATAATTATAAGGTGATTCGGTGAAAAAACCTCACGCACAAAATGATTTTAAAATTTGAATTTATCAAAATTATAGACAATTTTTTGAAGTCACTGCAAGCAGATATACAATTGAAAATAAACTTTAGAGTCACTAATTTTCTTCAATTCTGAGAACCGTAAAAATGTCGTAAACGCCTTTTTTTAAAGATATAATTTTTTAATAAAAAACAAAAAAATTAAATTTTTTTCAATGTGGTTTGTGCATGACCTTTTTCAATATTTGAATGAAATAAACATTATTACAGTTATTAGTACGCTTATATTTATTCATTCGTGCAACCAAAAATAATTTTTGAAAAAAAATTTCGTTTCATACATTTTTTCAAAAATTTATATTTTTAAAATCGATTTGTGCGTGAATTTTTTTTTTTTTTTTTCAATGGAATAATCGATAGCGTAGTGATTATTAGGCAAAAGTTCATTCATCCCTGCTACAGGAAATCATTTTTGAGAAAAAATTTCAAAAAGTCATAACCTTATTCCACATAGACGATCTTTTCTGTGTTTATTTACCTGTTAGTATTAGGAATAACTGTGATATAATTATTTTACTTGTAGAACATTTCCCTGAAGATTAAATTCACCGAATTTCGAAATAATGGAAATTAAATAAATAGAACAACAAAGGCATCAAGCTCGAAAAACACTTTTTATACCCTCCACCATAGGATGGGGGTATATTAAGTTTGTCACTACGTTTGTAACTACTCGAAATAATCATTGTAGACCCCACAAAGTATATATATTCTTGATCAGCGTGCAATTCTACATCGATATAGCCATGTCCGTCCGCCTGTCCGTCTGTGGAAATCACTCTAGCGTCCGAACGGATTGACGTAGGTTGATGAAATTTTGGGAAAATATGTTATATTTACGTAGGACTTTTGGTATTGAAAGCGGGCTATGTAGGTCCACGCTTTCGTATAGCCCCCATACAAAATGACGCGTGACGCGTCGTCGTTTTAAGGAATTTTTAAGATATTTGGCCCATTTTACCACCGAATTGGTTGTAATTTGGTACTTTGTGTCTCCAGAGGCCACAAAATATTCCTACCAAAGTTGGGTTATATAGGTCCACGTTTTGGTATAGCCTCCATATAAGGCCCCATATAAATTACGAGTCATTTTAATATATTTTGAATGTATTAGACCCATTTTACCACAGAATTGGTTGTAATTTGGTATTTTGTGTCTTCAGAGGCCAGAAAACATTCCTACCAAAGTTGAGTTATATAGGTCCACGTTTTGGTATAGCCCCCACATAAGGGCCCTTATAAAGAACGCGTCATTTGAATATATTTTGAATGTATTAGACCCATTTGACCAAAGAATCGGTTGTAACTTTGTATTTTGTGTTTCCAGAGGCTAAGAAACATTTCTACCATAAAATGTTTATATAGGTCCACGTGTTGATATAGCCCCCATAATACAATATCTCCCGATTTTCGATATTTTGAACGTTTTAGTCTCATTACCGAGATGGATGAGATTTGATATTTAGTCTTCTTTAGGCGTATAAAACTTTCCCCCAGCAATTTTTAGGTATAGGTCCACGCCATCATATAGCCCCCATAGAACGGTACCTTCCGAATTTCGGTATTTTGAAGGTTGTGGCCACATTAATCCACCGAAATGGCTGAAATTTGTGGTGGAGGGTATAAAAAGTTCGGCCCGACCGAACTTAACGCATTTCTTACTTGTTTTATTTTTAAGATTTCAACATCATTATCCATAATGTTGAAGCCTCAGCCACCTTATCAAACCCAATGTGCTACATACAATCTGGTTTCAAGATATTTATAAAAAGTTCGGCATGGTCGCTTTCCATGGGTAAGTCCACGCTTCCTGACATACGTACTTACTAACTAAGTTGGCCCTCTACAGAACACTTGTCCTAAGGGCCGAACTAAGAAAAATGTTCATTCCTCTCTACTTGTTGTTTTATTTCTCCAATTTGATAATCGTGCTTTTCGATCTCGTCTTCCACTTGTTTACTCCATCGAAGCCTTGGCCTTCCAGTTCTGTGTGTACTGCCATGTGGCCAGTGTTTATACGCCTCTTTGGGGGGTTCATTATCGCTGTATTCGTTGTATTTCGAATGAGCTTTGCGGGGATACCAAATTCAGACATGGTTTTGAATGCCTTTGAACGTATGGTTGGCTGTCGAAGGCTGATTTATAATCGAAAAAAATGGTAGGCCATCTCCAGAATTTGACGCATTGTAAATATGCGCAGGTCTCAGTCCTATAGTTGGAGCATGCAGTCTTATTTCTTTTTTTAAACGGGACACATGATGGTCAGGTTCCAATTGCCGCGTACGCATATTTCCTGCCGCATGGTGCTAACTAGCTGATACATACTCGTACACCATATCAGCGTGTCGCCCCGATTTTGAATAGATCGGCTGGATCGGCCAGACTGTATACATTCAATACCATCTTCACATATTGGATACCAAAAGTTTGGAAAAATGTTATTTCCATATCTTGAGCACATTATCTGTATCAGTTACCATATTACCTTGCTGGTCTCGAAAGGAAGATGTACCTGTACCAAAGTCATTCGTTTGGTAGAATATTTGGACTTCATTCCGGTATTAACACCCTCCTTTTTCTGCGGAAAATACGTTTCTTCACCCTCCTTTTCTCCCGATAGCTCTCTCATGCGCAACGCTTTACTACTGATTGTAGAGTAGCCCAATATGCTACAGTTTTCTCTTGGGTAGTAGTACTACACTCCTGATAAAACCATAGGTTCCTTAGTCTCGGTCTCTGTTATCTAAGTATGGATTTTCGGTTGTTTGGAATGGCGAATATTTTGCCAATGTGCAGATATGTTATTGGAACGAGGAGGGCTCTGATTAAGCAATTGGGCCAGTTAAGTGGAGTATACTATAGCTATCTGTCGTGATTGCAGCTTACAGATGTCCAACTCCCGTGTTGTAACTGTTCTTACTTTATTTGCTACTTTTAATTGGGTATGTACCGAGTCTATGTTTGCTCCTCGGAACGATCGTACATCCAAAAAGCCCGATGAACGTCTTCCAACTATCACAACGTGATCTATTTAATATCTTGTTTTTTGGTCTGGAAACAGCGAGGTGCCCTTATGAATACCTTTACAAAAAATGTTCAACATAGGTAAACAGGATTTTAGGTATTTTGAAGAGTTTAGCTGAATTTTTTGCCCGAACTTGCTGCTTGAAAATTGAAGTTTCCAATAGTCAACCAACTTATAAAACAAAAAATTTGGACATAGGCCTACGTTGTGGATTTATTTAATTGGACCCTGCAACTGGATAGTATATGGCTGTATAAGAATTTTGGAAAGTTTACATCGTACTTCCACATATTTTGCAGAAGAAAATTCTTGGACAACATTAATTTAATTCTTCCAAATATTTTGTACAAAAATAGTGTAGGATCTCACATTTTCAGCCCTCTTGACTGTAGTAATTTCTTGTTTTTATTTTAAATTAAAAATGTTGCCCTTCATCCTTTAAGTATGGATGCATAACCTTAATACATACTTCTGCTGATTATAATAAATATCAAACGAATATTGGTTTCGTCGAACTTTAATATACTTACATTCATATCAACAGACCACATTACCCAATTCTAAGAATGACAAATATGCATTCAACATGGATATCAATATCATGTTTGTCATGCTGTTGTTTGGTATTCGTTCTTAGTTGCTGTATTTCCTTATTTCAGTTTCGTTTTTTTTTTTTCATTTTCTGAATTTGTAATTTGACCCCGTAATGTATTTCATTTTTGTATTCGATTGACTTCTAGTCATTGGAATGTGTCACCGCAAAGCACTTCGGAAATAAAAAGACACCAAAAAGAGAACAAAATTCAATCATTTCAAAAGACAATTTAAATTCTATTTAGTATCCAAAGTGTTTTGAAAGTAATTTCGATTTATTGCTTTCTGACAGTCATCATAGTCGGAAAACAGTAGTATAAAAAGAAGACGTAGCAGCAGCTACTACAAAAGACAACATTTGTCATTTTCTTGCCTTCAGAGCATAGCTTTCGGTGTCTTTTGGTTGGAATGAGTTCTCTTCTGTTTCATGGCAATAAATGCAAATGTGCAATTTAAGTCAGATTGCCTGACTTGTCGTGGTGGTGGTAGTGTGGTGTTGGTGGTGATGGCATTAGGAAAACTTCAGCTGTCTGAAGAAGATGATGATGATGACGACGACAAAGACTATGAAAGTATCATGAAATAGAAATTTAAAACTATGTTCAATGTTCTTTTGAGGTTAAACTTTTCGAAACATGTACGTCTCAATGGATAGTCAGTTGAAATGAAAATGAAAAAAAAAACAAGAAACAAATGAAATGTGAACTAAATTGTTAAATGGCATGCAAATGCTTTCTGATGTATTTGCCAATTGTAAAGGCAAAGTAAAGAAAAAAGTATGTGATAAGTCAAACTATTTGATTCGATGCCTTGGTATTAGTTTACAAAATGAAAATTACTTCAAGAAAATAGACAACATGTTTATATGAAATAATGTGTTTGACAGATGGTATCATTGTCGTAATGGTATTTACATCTGTAAAGCTATGTATATTAATATATGATATAGGTATGTAATGGACTTTTGTCCAGAATGAACACATGATCAACGAATAACTCTTCAAACGCTGTTTCGCCAACAAATAGGATGTTTTAAGATATCATCTTAAAACTAAGACGCGTCGCTCATCGCCAAGTCCGAACGGCATGCCTTAAGACATCATTTATATAGAAGTTTTACATAACTGAAATACTCAGAAAATGAATGGTATTTTCCCACCGTTAAGCGTTTGATGTGGCATGACCAGGAAATGATATTAAACCACGGTTGTACATAACTTCTCTACTAAAAATTTTCAACATTGGGCCCCCATATAACTTTATGTCCAGATTTTAGGTGTTTTGAAGAGTTAAGCAAAATTTGTTTATCGAACTACCTGCAATTTTACATTTGAGGTTCCATTTGGTCAAAAACCTTCTATACCAAAAATTCTCAACACATTGTATAACCCCCATATAACGGTGTTTAGGTGTTTTCAGCAGTTAAGCTACATTTGTTTACGGATCTACCTGTGTTGAAGTTCAAATGGGCTTTTATAATTCAATTCGACTGACTTTCAGTCATATGGCAACCCCCCTTGTCAGAAATAGTCTACTACGTAAATGGTGCCACTTTGCGCTTTCGGCGCAATATAATATTGACATATTCTGACAAGAGAGGTTGACAGTTTGCCCGCCAAAGGCTAGTTAAAGCTGCGTTTGAGGAGAGTGTGTTATTCGACACAAGGCAGAATAGACGAACTTCGTTCGCGGACTCCGTCCACTTAACAATACTAACAACAATTATTGTTTACGAAAAAAGGTAAAAGCTTTACGAGCAAACATTCAATAAACATACCAAACATCAATACTAAAAACCCTTGTGTTTTTATTTCTCTTCTTTTTCGTTTATTTACACCGCACAACCTCTACGAGGCAAACAACAACAAAAGCTACGCTTTAAAATATACAGTCCACACATCATTTGGTGTCGCACCTAAACTTTCTGCTTTCGCAGCTAAACATCTGGTCTCTTCAGGCTGGATTAAACATTTGGTCCATTCGTACCGGATAAAAACAAGCAAGGATTTCATCCACTACGCCTGGCTCCGTCAGCATCATCAAAAATTTCATCAATACAAAAGTTACGTACTGTCAGTTTTCTACGAAAGTGAGCAGTGTTACCTTTAAACAATAACAACAAAATAATAAGAACATCCATCGATCGTTTTACAATAGTGCCGCGTTAGTGTTTTTGTCGTAATATTCTTTTACAAAATTTGCAATAATAAAGCCCTCGGCACATACTGTCCGTTTAGTTACACGTTAGGACACGCGTTGTCCCAAAACAGTTAAATTATGTTTAACTTTAATGCGTCAGCCATATTGTTGTTTTTCAAAAAACTTGGCATCACTTACACATTTTTCATGTGGTTGTTGTAGCGCGACGCTCAACGCAACGTATGTGCCGATCGCTTAATTCTCTTATTTTTGTTACACGAAAATAAGCATAAAACGTGTGGTGTAACTAGCAGCAGTGATCAGTGATTTTTACAAAAACAACTGTCCTTGCTATTTAGTGGTCAATTTCATGCATAAAAAAGAATAAAAGAAATTAGAAACAACAACATATCCAGCACTGTAATTCTATTGTATGCAGTTACAACAACTACAATAAGATCACTTATCAGTGCTGTAGTTTCGTTGATTTTGTTTTGATTATTAAGAAGTAAATATTCGGTAACCACATTTACGGTATAATAAAGCAGGTGGTAAAAATTCAAAATTAATTTTATAAAATATAATTTTACAAATTATTAATAAAATTAATTGTACTTTCCTACAAGTAAAATTTGTTGGTGCATTTTTCAATACACTGAGCAAAATTACGTGTAATTTTCGGTACACTGAAGAAAATTAAATAATTATTTAAATATTGTTTTTATTGAAATTTCTTGAAAAATTTATAAAAATTGTGTATTTTTCGATACACTGAGCAAAATTACGTGCATCTTTCGATACACTGTTAAAAATTATTGGCATATATTTCGATATACTAAATCCAATTTGCTGTAATTCTCGTTACAATCAATCATTTTGTACAAAATTGGAAACATTTTGGTAATTTATTCCAATTTTCGTTCTTATTTTTGCATTTCTGCTTTTAATCTTCCATTAAAATGGCCCTCACCCCATACGATTTCTTTGTTCACGCAATTGATGCTCTAATTAATTTCGATGCGAGCTTCACTTCTTTACGGGATGAAGATCTCGACATTTACATTCTAGAGGTCTATGGGTCAGAGGCCAAAGAACTATGGAATAAAGTCAAAGACACATTTGATAAGTGCTTGGATTATCTTCAGACCTCCGAAAAGTCAAATCCTTGTGACATCACTTCCGCTAAGAGCAAATATGATATCGCATACCGATCATATATGCAGGTCCTGGCGAGTATAAATAGAAAGACAAGTGCACTTCGTGCAACACCAAATCCTTCCATTCAGCCAAATATGAATCCAAGGTTGGATGATTCGCATCCATCTAGCAATCACACTACGGTCCATTCTACAATAGAGAGTGCTACGCACAATCTTAACCTACCTCCTTGTTATATTGATGTATTCGATGGAGGGTTTGAGTCATGGCCAACATTCAGAGACTTGTTTCCAGCAGTCTATATTAAGAATTCCAGCATAAGCGATGTTGAACGGTTGTGTCATTTAATCAATAAAACTAGCGGTGAGGCTCGGGAACTTGTTTCCAAGTTTCCTCTTACAAATCGAAGTTTTCATTTAGCATGGAAGGCATTAGTAGATGCATACGACAACGTCCGCATCTTGGTAAATAATCAAATAAAAGTGCTATTCGACCTTCCGTTCTTAAAAATAGAAGCAATTTCGGGTCTGAAGAATTTACAACGTGGTATAAATAGGTGCATTTCTGCCTTGACGATCTACGATGTGTCAACTAACGGATGGGATCCATTATTAGTGTTTCTTTGTATTCAGCGATTACCAAGAGATACTGTAACTTTGTGGGAGCAAAGCATTACAAATAAATCAGCTTTGTCTTTATGGAAAGATCTGGCTATCTTTCTTACAGAAAGGATCCAAACTTTAGAATGCCTTCATAATATAAGGGGGTTAGATTCAAAACCCATCTCCGATGGTAAAAATCAACATAGACATTCTCCGAATGCACCATCTTCTTATTCGCCCTTTTCCAATTCTAAGAAATATTGTCCAGTATGTCCCCGACAGAAGCATCATCTTCGAATTTGTGGGGAATTTCAAAAACGTTCAGTTCCTGATCGTTTTGATATTGTAAAACGGAAGTACTGTTGTGCCAACTGTCTTCCTCGTGGGCACCATGTCAAGGATTGCAGTAGCCGTTTTAATTGTTCTTACTGCAATAAAAGGCACCACAGTCTTTTACATCGTGAGATGACAGTAGGATCTCCCATTTCGGCGATAACATCGCCATCGACTTCTATTTCTAGTCGTCGATTTAGTTCTGATACTGGTTCCCAATCAAATTCGACTCTGAGTTCGTCCGATTCGCCCACTACAATTACAACACCTCCAAATCCTTCCACTTTCGTTAATAGACAGGTATTTCATACCACTTCATCCAACAATGTTGTAATGGGGACAGCTATGGTGAATGTTATTCACAAGGTTACTTCGTATCCGGTTCGTGCCATAATTGATCCAGCATCAGAATCATCATTCATTTCAGAGCGAGTGGCTTCTAAACTCGGTATTTCTACCAACTCCGCTTTATCCTCCATTACTGGACTTAACCAATCGGTTTCGGCTACTTCTAGCCAAATCTCCTCCATTGAGATAGGGTCTTCATTCAATAGACATTTATCTATCAAGGTTAATGCTTTGGTTCTTCCAGAACTCTCCAATAATTGCCCGTCTATTTCATCTGATATTGATCTGTCTTCTCGACTGCCAAATATACGTTTGGCAGATCCAACTACGTTGGATTCCGGTCGAGTGGATCTCCTACTAGGAGCGGACATTTATCCTAAAATAATTACTGACGGTATCATACACAACGTAATTGACACTTTATTGGCACAAAATACTGTCTTTGGCTGGGTTCTAACGGGACCAATTCCATCATCAAATAATCGAACGTCTTCGAAATCAAACGTTTCCAATAATTGATCTTCCGGATTAAAGTTTTATATTTCGAAACATTTCTATCGATATCCGGTCGTCTTGTTTTAAAAACGCTTCGCAAAATCTACGATAAACTATTGTAAGACGATCATTACCATGATCTATGCTAAGGCGTCTCCTCTACGAGAGTTTGCACCCGCCTTTCATAATCACCAATCTAGGAATTTCGTCCTGAACGGCAGTAGACACCCTTCTGGTACTTCTAGCCGCAACTTAATGTCTTTCGACAAGATCAGCACGCTCCGCTCTCTTCTACGAGAGATTGCACAGCGGGCTGCTCCATATCAAGGCTTCGCCAGTTCTGAACTATGATACGGCGTCTCCTCTACGGGAGATTGTACACGTCTTTCATAGTTCTTCAACAAATTAATATCTACAAACACTTGCTGGGATCATCGTCCCGGAGCCTGCTCTTCTACGAGGGCTTGCACAGGCGCTGTTTGTTTGATTAACCGTTAACTATGATAAGGCGTCTCCTCATCGGGAGTTTGCACTCGCCTTTCATGGTTATTCAAGAAGTAAATACCTTCAAACACTTGCTGGGATCATCGTCCCGGAGCCTGCTCTTATACGAGAGCTTGCACAGGCGCTGTTTGCTTGGTTACTCGACTAACCATTACTAATAAATAAAGTATTTTCATCATTACCGCCATCCAACTGCTCACTGAACTGACAGCTACACCTTTGTATATATACTTTATAAAAATCTTCGTTTATTTTGCAACAAACGTAGTTTTTGCATGGCCGGCGGAATGTTGAAGTTCAAATGGGCTTTTATAATTCAATTCGACTGACTTTCAGTCATATGGCAACCCCCCTTGTCAGAAATAGTCTACTACGTAAATGGTGCCACTTCGCTCTTTCGGCGCAAAGTAATATTGACATATTCTGACAAGAGAGGTTGACAGTTTGCCCGCCAAAGGCTAGTTAAAGCTGCGTTTGAGGAGAGTGTGTTATTCGACACAAGGCACCTCCGGATTTTAAGTATTTTGAAGAATTCAAGAATCCGTAAACGGAATTAATACTCAAACATTGGTTAAGTGGTATTAAAATCTGCTGTAATTTCGGCATTTAGGCTAACGATAAAAATGTTCCTCATCGAAATAATGACCTTTGACTTCTCATATCTTTCGACAAAAGCCGCTTCAAATAATTTGGCGTCGATTTAGCCCAGTTCGTTCTTCTGTCTGGCTCGAGCGCATGAGAACTCTCGAACGGATAAATCGAACTTTAAGTCATATTGGCCCATTCCTTTTTCCCACAAGACTACAAAATATTTCGCGAAAATGGAGCGCACAATAACTCTCGAAGGTCCAAATCGATTTCTTCGAGACATAGGTTAGGTTCGAATATGGATTATATCGGTTCACTATATCTATATAGCTGGAGAAGAAGCATTGAAGAAGAAATAACCTTACATCCAGGAAATCTATCTTGGAATAATGTTAAAACTTTAAGTTCAAATAGAAATGATTGGAATAATTTTGTATTGGCACTATGCGCCCACGACTTGGCGTAAAAGCAATAAATAATAATAATAACTCTATCAGGTACCTCGCACACAAAATTTCAATATCCGATTTCACCGAAACTTTGAACATCCTAAAATTACTTCCGGACGTACATATCGCTCATTTACTCAAAGAGTAACACATTTCAAAAAATCGAGTTTCGAGACAAATGCGTTTTAAGTTGCCGATTGAAATTTGACTTCCCAACTTTAAAAGAATATTACATAAAAAACAAGATAACTACGTGGACCATATTTTTCAAACACCTAGCCAGATATCAGTGTTAAATTTCTGTGCAAGATCAAGCATGATTTGAAGTGTTTTATTGCTTCATAAACTTCAAAAACTTTTGTGTTGAACTATGCGCAACTCGTAGTAAATCAGCTGTAACTCGTCGAGTTTTAGAGATATCAGCATGAAAATTTGACACAAGATAAAGTAGAAGTCGTAGAAAAAATTGAAATTGCTAACTCAGAAAGTGCATTTTTAGAGTTAAGCCACTCTTTGAGTAAATGAGCGATATGTATATCAAGTACCAAGAGGGTCTATATGCGACAACATCTTCGGATACCTCCCTCACAAAATTTCAACATAAGTGCAATTTATGGTCTGTTCGAGAATCCTTTGGACATTTTGACCAATGCTACTGCTTGCGGTCTTGGTTACAGCGATATTCTATTTTTCGTGGTAAATCCATGCTTCCTGACATAACGGTTCAAAAGCTCAAAAGCTAATCGTACAATTAAGATAGAAATAAGGCGGAACAACAACCATTGGGATATCAGTAGAGCGATTCTCTAACTCAATTTTTGAGTTACCCACAATTGTCGGTAAAATTAAAATACTTATAATTTCGGTAATTAATAAATAAAGAATAAAGTGTAAAGTTATACCGATAGTAAGACTGTTGTCAATTTTTATTGAACTTTTCATATATAATTTTGGGTTTAAATTTTACCGATTTTTGTCGGTAATTCAAAAAATGTGTTAGACAATCGCACTACTTATGGAGTTTTTCGACATAACCTATTTTGTCAGGACTTAGCTAAAATTTTGCCGAGACAGAATGTGGATTTCGTAGTCTCAAACAGTACTGCGAGTAGAATTCGGTTCTATGAGTCGTAGTTGGTATCGCCCGACTCCTGATAAAAATGTTTTCTCTTTTTTCTAAATGCCTGTTCCAGAACCTGCAGGAATCTACACATTTTTCCTACTAAAAATGAGTAGATTCTTGCAGTACTGGAACAGACCATAAATGTAATTTTCTGAATTTTTTAGTTGGCTTGCATGGACTCTATCACTTCTGGTAAAATAGTAAAGTTTTGGTGTTTTTATGACATAAAAGAATATTATTTTCTAACAATAGTTCGGTGCAAGTCCAATCTGCACTCGCGGATTCGAGTTATTCTTTTTTTGGAGTTATTTATTTCAATTAATTATTGGTATACAACTAACATTAATAAAATTTTTAGATAGATCTTCTTATCAGAATCAGTCCTCACGGTAAAAATGTGCTCAATTGATAACTTAATAAGGCAAAAATAAAACAAAACTTTTTTAATGGGACTGAAGTTAATGTGGGATATATGGATATGTACTTTAAAGAAGAAGAAATACAGAAAATCTTTGAAATAGAATCGAACATGCCAAATAAGAGCTGTTGTGTCTAAAAATTCTGGGATACATTAAAACGTAAACCTATATGGGTAATGTTAATTTGAAAGATTTTTTAGTTATTGCGTCAATTGCGTTGGGGAATTTGGTTAACCCATATCGTACCGAGAAAATTTTTTTATTTATTTTTTTAAAAGCAAAGCACTATTTAGGGTAATTAGGACCCACTGATGTCAAAAATCAACTCAGAAAATTTTTCCGATTTTTCGTTTTCCCAGAAAGTGGTGTTCAAATTTCGAACGCTGGTACTTAAGCTATATGTATAGAAGTAAAATAAAATTGATTTATTTGCCGTTTTACTGATTTATTTCACCATTTTTGTATGAAAAAATGGTTGAAGATTGGTATTAAGACTTCTTTGGACCTACAAAACCTTTCCCCGAAATGTGTCAGCACTGGTCCACGTTTTGGATTGCCACCCATAGAACGGTACCGCCCGATATTCGGGAGATTTCAAGGATTTAGCTGCATTATCCTACAGAAATGACTGTAAATTAATACATATTTAGTCTTTTTTGAGGTTACTTAACTTTCCTCCAGAAATTTGTCAGCATAGGCCCAGGTTTTATATAGCCTCCATTGAATTGTACCTAACGATTTTAGGGTACTTCAGGCTTTTAGCCGTACTATCCTTTAGAAATGGCTGAAAATTAGTATTTAGTCTTATATGGTGCTATAATAACTTTTCCCCACAATTTGTCAGTAAATTTCCACGTTTTGATATACCCATCGATATGTAGGTTAAGTACCAGCGTTCGAAATTTCGAACAGTCAACTTTGCACATCTGCAAAGTCGCGCTAGCGCATGTAAATCAAGTTCTCTATATTTTGTCAAACGGCTACATATATTGGCAATAATTCCCCACGATTACTTTTTTAATTTCATTTTTTTTATAATTTTTTAAAATTAATTTAAAAAAGATCCAAAAATATAGGTTTTAAAAATCTACCCTTAACATCGAGGGGGGGTGGGGTTTTCAAGGGAACATTTTTTTTTATTTGCTGACAAATTAGGCTTTATACATATACCAAAACATGTTTAAAATTTAACCTTTTTCATCCATAAATATTTTTTTGAAAAAAAAGTGATTTTACTGTTCGAAAAATCGAACACCAAGTACGAAATGGGTTAAAATCTTCAAAATACCAGGCGGAATTTTTGTATGGGGACTATACTGAACATGTTCTGATATGGTTAATTGCAATTCTAAACATCCAAAGACTAATTTGTTATACTCTGTTCCAAATTTCAAAGTTATATCTAAAATATTGTAAACTCTCTCAATTGAAATTATATACTTTGTATCAATATTTCATATAAAATCAACTAAAACCCCTTTAAAATAGCTTTACGTAATGCTACACAACATTTTTTAATTTCATAATTTTTGGTCAAGTTTTCAAAATAACCAAAATCCGGAGATCGCATTATATAAGGAATATGCTAAAATATGAACCTATGTTGGCAATTTTTGATGCAGAATTTCTGTGACCATTCCGTGCCTCAAAGTTCGAAATACCTAAAATCTGGATGTACCGTTATTGACAATTTTTAGTGGAGAAGTTTTGTGACCAATGCAATTATAGCTAAATTCTTCAAAACTGTCGAAATCGGCAGGTACATTCATATGGGTGCTACACCAAAACATTGACCTATATTGACAATTTTTGGTGGATAAGCTCTGTTAACACTGGGAACCTGAAATGGTGCGATCAAAAATTGAAGCTAAAATCCTAAAAACACCTAAAACTGGCAGGTACCGTTATATAGGGACTATATAATTTGTTGACAATTTTTGATAGAGAAATTTTGTGATCACTGGGAACCTTAAATGTTACACTACAGTATGCTCGGTCTATAAATGTAGCTAAACTCCTCAAAAAACTGAAAATCAGGAGGTACCGTTATGGGGGCTATACCAACGCTTGGATATACAAACAATTTTTGTTGAAGGATTTTTGTGACCACCTCACCATTTTTGTGAGAACCTCAGATATCAAATAACCAGTAGTTCGGTCAAAATTTTTAGCTAAAATCCAAAAAATATCGAAAATCGGTATGACCCGTTATACTAATGATTGAACATTTTAGCTAAAATCCTCAAAATATCGAAAATCGGGAGGTACCGTTATATTGAAACATGCCAAAACATGGTCCTACGTTTGACAGGTATCTCCTCGCAGCAAAATGTTCGATGACAAATATACTATTCAATTATATTCATTGTTGGATCCAAAGCATGTCATTTACTCCAATGCTTATTATGTCTTGTTTAGAAAATGCTGTAAACGCTACTTGTAGGGATCTACAAACCGACTTATAGGAATCTCTAGAGATATGCTAATAAAATGTAATGAACGGATAGCCTTTTTAACGAAAATATAATTTATGCGTTATTAATTTATTTTCATTTATAAAATTTTCTTTCCAAAAGTCGTTGGTTTATAATTTTCTGATTTTTGTTCCTTTTCGTTTCGGACTTTTTGCTCAAATTTCGAGATGCGATATTTGATTGATTTCATTCTATGTCATCGATGTCGATGAAATCTAGAACGTGTGACTAAATTTAGTCAAGAAAGAAACGTGCCAAATTATATCGAAATCGGCCAAATTTGGATATAGCTGCCATATGTATTGTTACGAATGTAACTGATAGGTTTATGTTAGTTTAGTTTAATTTTCGTTAATTTAAAAATTTTAATTATAACGTTAAGTTTGTATTACGCAGTTACTTTATTTAAACAACAACAACTACCATGTAGAACTCCCTTCACCATTCTAGTCGTTACATTACCTTTTATTAATGTGCTTTTGTTTGTTTTGCCATAATCATGTAATTATCGTTTAGTTCCTACTTCTTGTATTTCGTGTATTTGTTTGTTGTTGTAATTACGTCATTACTGCGCTTGTCTACTTGTATGTATGTGAGTATGGTTGTTCGCTTAGTGCGAATGTGCGTCTGTGTGTTCGCTGCACAGATTCGAGATGTTGCCAGATTTTGTGGATAATTCTAGACCAAGGAGATTTTGGGTATAAATAGCGGTAGGAACGGCAACATTGAGTTAGTTGTGTTTTAAGCGTTGAACTGAACAGATCGGTTAAAGAAGTGCTGCGTGCTAACTAGATACAAGCTGTGTGCTTAGTAATTAAAGTCGGTTACGAATAAGTGTAATAAAGTAAATAAAGCATTGTAGAAACGTAATCTAAAACGAACCCTGTTTTATTTGGTACAAATCGTACTGGGGAATAAAATAACGTCTACACGGAGATTAGTTAAACCTAATTCCGTAACAATTGGTGTCAGGAGTGAGATTACGATAATCCTACAATGAAGATGAAGTTCAAGGATCTACGAAAGGAAGACTTGAAGAAGGCGCTATCTAAGTTTGGGTTGCCAACTACTGGAAGTAAGGCTGATCTACAAAAACGCATTTCGGAATTGTTCGAGCGCCTCAGAATGGACATCAACGAATATGAGTTTGATGTTAGAGATGAAACTTCAGACGCGGTTCCCGGTTATAGGGAGGTTGCAGTAGTGATTACAGCATCGTTGGCGAAGGAATTTAGTAAGAGAATGGAAGAGGAATCTTTTGCAATAAATGAAAGCTTCAAATGTCTGACGGAGGAATTGGACGAAAATTCCCAGAAATTGGAAAAATTAGAGGCAAATTTTAGAAAAATCAGCGAAAGACTCGAGAATATTACGCAAGTTATTGAAAAGCGATTGGAGGTTGTGGAAAACCATTTGAAGAAATTGGATAGACAATTTCTGGCCCTCGACGAGAAGTTTGTGAACCTGGACAAGAAAATGTCGGAACTGGAAATCAAAGGAGGTCAAGTGCGAGTTATTGATAACACTCTGGAAATCAAGCCTCCTCAATTCGACGGATCTACATCGTTTGATGTCTTCAAATTACAATTCGAGGCGGTGGCTTCGAGAAATTCATGGAACGATAACGACAAGGCGGTACGACTACTTATGGCATTGAAGGGCGGTGCTGCTGACGTATTACAGAATATTCCCGCCGCTTCTAGAAACAATTATGGAGATATAATTGCTGCTCTCGAACTTAAGTACGGTGGCGGACATAAGCAAGAGACAATGGTGAAACCTCAGGCTTGCAATGTGCAGAGGCTGGAAGTTGAGGACAACAATCCCCAGACCGTTGTCGAGCTAATGAAAGATGCACTAATACAGGTAATAGATAAAGTGAAACGAGGGGCTGGCAAAACGAGAAAGACTTGCTACAACTGTCGGAAAGCAGGACACATTGCACGAGAATGCAGAGTGCAACGACCCAGGCCCAGATCCGCCTCACCGCCTTCGAAAAGCGAAGACCAACCGGTGGCCAAGAATCTGCAAAGAGAGACATCAGGTGAATCAGATACAGCAAGTTCTGCTTATCACGAGGCGCCGCCAGGAGATGATGAAAACGATGGTCCCACAATTTCTATAGCCATAGTCCAGCAGAAGAACCACAACTTAACGGTGAAAGGCTTCGTCAATGGTGTATTGCGTACCTTGACATTGGACACCGGTGCAACAAAGTCCATTATTAGACGGGATTTGGTAAAAAGGAAGGTATTGCCGTTAAATGGAGTCAAATTGCGAACGGCCACAGGCGAGACGGCAACGGTACATGGAAAGACTAAGTATGGGTAGAAAATCTGTAAATTTCGATTTTATAGTGGACGATATTGTGGACGAAGTTATACTTGGTGTAGACTTCATGATTGCCTTCGATATCAACCTGGACATAAAGCACCGTGTGATGACTTGGTCCAATGTGGAAATACCGATAAGTGTGGGCTACAACGAGAAAAGCAAACATCACCCAAAGGCAGAATCCGGCGAGATCGCTGTCGATGTCCGTACGCTGAAGGTGCAAGCCGCCGACAATTGGCCCGTAGGAAAGCGGAAAAATCCAGCAACGAGGACGAAAAAGCGAAGATGTACGTCGAGGAAAGGTCCATCGAAAAGCGGCCGTACAACAAGGAAGGACAAGTCCGATGAAGACCAGGTGGCACTTAGGAAGGTGACCACAAAGAAAGAAGGTATAACGTCAAGATTCCTGGAGAGAAAGCAACGTCGTCCAGAAGAGCAAAAGTCCAAAGCTGACGCAGTAGAGGGTACATCTAAATTGATTGCCACCACTACGGAACGAGAACTGCGTCTAGTCAAGAGGAACAGGCTCAATCGGGAGGCAGTGTTACCAATGCCCATACCACCGAGAGGGAACTGTGCCTATTCGGGACGACCAGGCTTAAGCGGGAGGCAATGCTACGAATGTAACTGATAGGTTTATGTTAGTTTAGTTTAATTTCCGTTAATTTAAAAATTTGAATTATAACGTAAAGTTTGTATTACGCAGTTACTTTATTTAAGCAACAACAACTGCCATGTAGAACTCTCTTCATCATTCTAGTCGTTACATTAACTTTTATTAATGTGCTTTTGTTTGTTTTGCCATAATCATGTAATTATCGTTTAGTTCCTACTTCTTGTATTTCGTGTATTTGTTTGCTGTTGTAATTACGTCATTACTGCGCTTGCCTACTTGTATGTATGTGAGTATGGTTGTTCGCTTAGTGCGAATGTGCGTCTGTGTGTTCGCTGCACAGATTCGAGATGTTGCCAGATTTTGTGGATAATTCTAGACCAAGGAGATTTTGGGTATAAATAGCGGTACGAACGGCAACATTGAGTTAGTTGTGTGTTTAAGCGTTGAACTGAACAGATCGGTTAAAGAAGTGCTGCGTGCTAACTAGATACAAGCTGTGTGATTAGTAATTAAAGTCGGTTACGAATAAGTGTAATAAAGTAAATAAAGCATTGTAGAAACGTAATCTAAAACGAACCCTGTTTTATTTGGTACAAATCGTACTGGGGAATAAAATAACGTCTACACGGAGATTAGTTAAACCTAATTCCGTAACAGTATATTCGCCAGATTTCTCGTATTTGCTGCACCAAACACGCTATATATGTCCGATAATGATGAATGAATTTAGGATGTAGGACTATATTCGGACTAGAAATAAATGCACCAAATTATGTTGAAATCGGTCCAGATTTGGATATAGCTCCCATATATATGTTCGTCCAATTTCATTTACATTTCGCCCGATTTTACGTATTTGCTGCACCAAACACGCTATATAGTCCGATTTCGATGAATTTTGAATGTGTTACTAATTTCAGTCTAGAAATAATTGTGGTTAATAATATCGATACCGGTCTAATATGTGCAATATTGGGGATTTTCCTTACGCCATTTACTTTACGCGTCCACACCAGCAAAAATGTAATAAAATTAAGTCTCCACATTGCCTGCGTGGGTAGATATGGAATGTTTTTATTTCGTGTCATATGACATTGATAGATGGTGTAAACTACCTCTTAGCAGCAAAAACCAAGCCACCACCATTGTTTTTAAACACAAATTTTAATTACACAAGTAAACTGCATAGCGCAGGCACCATAAATGCCTTTGCTCGCGTTCATGTGGTCATCACTGGCCATCACAATATCTTTATACTCTAAAGATTGAGGGTAGAAAAACAAATTGATCACTTGTTATAGATGGAAAGCATTCATCGAGCGACTCGTGCTCGTCTAAAAGTAGCACAAAAGTACTAACAGACAAAACACGGAAGCTGGACATCGGAAAGCTGCAATCATATTCACAGCATATTGCACTCAACTTACCAAATTACTTAATGGTCTAGTGCTTTTTTCGTTCTGATAACATATCAGCATAATTGCAAAATATTGTCCGCTCTATGCAAACGAACGACTAAGTTTTAGTCCCTATAAAATGACATATCGGTTAAGGTTTTATTTAAAAACACATCAAAAAATCTCAAACTCATGCTAGACTAGTAAGAACGGCATTAAGTTCGTCCCGGCTGAACTTGTTATATCCTCCACCACGAGTTGTATTGAAGTAAAATGGAACAATCAGTTTCCTTTCGTTTATGAAGAAGACTAATTATTTCAGCCAGTTCGGTAAAACAATGTGGCCAACCTTCAAAATACCGAAATTAGGGAGGTACCATTCTATGTGCGCTACATCGAAACGTGGACATATACCGACGAATTTCAGGTAGAAAGGTTTTTACCTCCAAATTTTTACCAAATTTCAGCCGTTTCAATGGGTTGCTGTGGCAAAAAACTTCAAAATACAAAAAATCGGAGGCATCGTTCTATGGGGGCTATATAAGACGTGGACCTATACCGACATATTCCTGGGAGAAAGTTTTATACCCCCAACGAAGACTATATTCCAAATTTCAGCCATTTCGGTGTGATAATAAGGTTAAATCTTCAAAAAACCGAAAATCGGGTGGTACCTTTCTATGGGGTCTATATGAGCGTGGATCTATACCGACAAATTTCATATAGAAAATCTAATACGCTAAATGAAGACCAAATACAACATTTCATCCATTTCTGACCACAACCTTCAAAACACCGATTTGCCATAGCAATACCTATACTGACAAATTTCTGGGGGAAAGTTTTATACCCCCAACGAAGACTAAGTACCAAATTTCAGCCATTTTGGTGTGGTAATAAGTCTAAAACCTTCAAAATACCGAAAATCGGGTGGTAGCGTTCTAGGGGGGCTATATAACGTGAACCTATTTGCAATACCAAACATCCTAGGAGTAATAGAAACGTCTATACCAAATAATAAAGCTCTATCTTAAAAAATGCGAACTGTATCTTGATTTCAACAGACGGACGCACTGAAGAACTTGATTATATCGACTTAGAATTTTACCCTGATCAAGAATATATATACTTTTTAGGGTCTCCGATGAATATTTCGATGCGTTACAAACGGAATGACAAATTCAATTATACCCCCCATATAATGGAGGGTAATAAATTCAAAATTGGGTAATTGTGCGGACAGTTTTTGTTTCACCTCACTGGGGTGGCCATACCTTAAATACGTGCCTCCATGCCTAAAACAAAATTAACAATTAAAATCATAAATAAGATGACATGAACAGGCTATTAGTGGTCAATCAGGAAATTGAAATATTATGGTTTTGGTTTATTTTCAAAGAAACTTCCGTGTGATGGTTATGGGACAGAAAAGTTTTCAATAAATCGAAATTATTTTGAAAAGACCACCCGCTGATTGTAAATTATAAAAATTCAAATATAGACCATAATCTGTGACGTATGGGCTTTTGTATTTATGCATGATGAGTATGTTTTTGACAAAGTCATTGATATTGCGATGTTATGGAATAATTGACATGACATTGTTGGCTGATGCTTATAAAATGACAATTTGCATAATTTTATAAGAGTACATGCATGCATATAGGTATGCACTGTAGTTTCACATTGATGTAGCTTTTCAACAACATTTATTTTAAAATAAAGGACTATCTGACAATGGTTATTTTTAACTTTTGTAAGGAATGAACAAACGTATTTGGAGGTAACTGGTCTAAATCCACATCTATTGTCATTACCAAGATGATTTAAATTTGGGCGTCACTCCTTTCAATAATTAGCGTGCCCAAAATGTACTAAGTTGGGACCAAAGGTGATACTCCCTCTAGGAGTTGCAATCTTAGCCAGATAAACAGACGGGCATGAGGATTGAATACTCAGAATTTTGGCCAGTAAAAATAGGCCAGTAATTACATTTTTATTATAATTACATTTCACTGCACAGTACTACAATATTTATATTTGTACCGAAGCAAAATACTAAGAAATCATCTTTTGTAAAACCAGTTACATAGGAATAATTGAAGAACTGCAACAACAATGCA
The DNA here is from genome assembly GCF_047663935.1 of Musca autumnalis. Taxonomy (NCBI): domain Eukaryota; kingdom Metazoa; phylum Arthropoda; class Insecta; order Diptera; family Muscidae; genus Musca; species Musca autumnalis. Next base: position 311,687,588 of record NW_027411644.1, on the reverse strand, counting down.
AATCAACAAATGACCAAAAAAATAAAATATGCTTTCGGCATGCACAAATGTGTTTTCAAAAAGAAAAAGAAAACAAAAGAAAACCTTCAAGCTAGTAGCGCAAAAATTTTTCTAAGAAACTGTAAGGCAATTTCAAAAAACCAATACTTTGAATACTTCCCATTTTTTTAACACTCGCATACACAAACTTTGTAACAATTACACAATTAATATTGGGAAAATTTGTGAACAAAAAAATTATGTCAAAATTTTCTTATTAAAATTAGTTTGCGCTTATTAAACATGCCCTTCGCGCGACTCGATGTTCTTGACTCTTAGCCATTTACCCACAAACTTAGTGTGAGTAAAAGTTAACACTTTTTCCATTATTAACAAATTGAAAGAAAGTTAAATATGAAGATGGTTGCCATTGTAAGGCACAGTGGTGCAAAATTGTATTATATATACATATTAGTGATTTGAGTACAAGGTTTTGCAAAATTTGAAATGTTTGTTATATTTTCAAGTCAGGAACTAGTACATATTCACGAAGACGACTATAATTTAGCATTTCGAGAAATGATTATCTATGTTTGTTGAAATTTTTTAAAGATTTCAGTTTCTCCTAGAGTGGACATCTTAAAATTTTCATTTTTGGGTCGGGCCGCTCTAATATTTCATTCAGAAAGAAGAAATTCGAAATACCTTATTTGAACTTTGGGTACCAAAAAAGGTCTAAGTCGGTCGATATTAACAACCAAAATACAATCAAATTTTGTGTAAAAATCCCAGAGTTCGAAAATAAACAGTACACTAACATAGTGTAGCGCTCCAAGTACAGCATCACTAAAATATTTTAGCGTTAGTGTTCCGGAACACAAATGCTAAAGAACATTTTAGTGATACTGTTCCGGAGCACAACAATAATCGTAGTGTACCACAATTTGGTACACTAAAAACGTCGGAAAATTCAGTCTCCACAATGAAACATCTGACAATGGTATGAGGCTGATAGACTTCGCAGCGGCAAAAAAACATGGTAATTAGCAGCACCGGATTTAAACATCTCCATAAGGGCACCTGGCTGCCTCCAGATCAGAAACAAGAAATCAAATTGACCACATTGTGATAGATGGAAGGCATTCATCGAGCGTGTTGGATGTGCGATCTTTCCGAGGAGCAAACATGGACTCGTACCACTACATTGTTGCAGCAAAGGTACTCACCCGGTTAAACGTAGCAAACAAAGTGCGAACAGACACAACACGAAAGTTAGACATCGGTAAGCTGCAATCAAAACATATAGCCACAGCATATTCCACTCAACTGGCCCAATTGCTTAATCAAAGCACTCCTCGTCCCTATAACACATCAGGACAATGGCAAAACATTGCCCACTCCATGCAAACAGCCGCAAAATCAGTACTTGGATACCAGAGACCGCCACCAAGGAACCCATGGTATGACCAGGAGTGCTACCGAACAGAAAAATGCGGCATATAGGGCTACTATACAATCAGTAGCAATGCGTAGCCTACGAGAGAGGTATCGGGAGAAAAGGAGAGAGGAGAAACATATTTTCCGCAGGAAAAAGAGAGAGATGGAAAAGCGGGAGCGTGAACAAATCGAGATGTACAGAAGACAGAATGAAGTCCGAATATTCTAGCAAAGAGTGATGGCTTTGGCACATTCTCCTGTAGAGACCAGCAAGGTCATTTGGTAACTGATACAGATAGTGTGCTAAGGATATGGAAAGAGCATTTTTCCAAACTGTTGGTATCCCATAGTAGCGAGGTCGACGAAGATATCCAATCCCAAAAGATGTTATTGAATGTATACCACCCGGCCAAGATGAGGTAAAGACAGCAATATACCGGCTGTAGAATAATAAGGCAGCAGGAGCTGATGGCCTACCAGCCGAGCTGTTTAAAACCGGAGGCGACACGCTGATAAGATGTATGCAACAGCTAGTTAGTTCTATCTGGCAGGAAGAACCCGTACCCGACGAATGGAACCTGAGCATCCTGTGTCCCGTCCATAAGAAAGAAGATAAGACTTTATGCTCCAAGTATAGGGGCATAAGTCTTCTCCCTATCGCCTACAAGATAGTGTCAGGGATATTGTGCGAACGACTAAAGCCCATGGTCAACGAAATAATTGGACCATATCAATGCGGCTTTAGACCTGGCAAGTCCATCATTGACCAGATATTTACCCTGCGGCAAATCCTGGAGAAGACCCAAGAGATGCAGATTTACACCTTCCAAATTGTTGTCGATTATAAAGCAGCCTTCGACAGCCCGCTAAGTTCAAAGGTATTTCGAGCAATGTCTGAAATTGGTATCCCCGCAAAGCTCATTCGGCTTTTTAAAATGACTCTAACAGAAACAAGATCTTCAGTTAAAATAGGAAAGAACCTCTCCGAGGAGTTTTGTACCAAAAGAGGTTTCAGGCAAGGAGACAGCCTTTCGTGTGATCTTTTCAACAACCTCCTAGAAAAGGTTATACGAGAGGAAAACGTCAAAAGAACCCAGCAAAATGTTCGATGCCAAAGATGACATTCAATCATGGGTGCAAGTGATCTAGCATGTCATCTTTTTAGCATCTTCATCGATGAATTTTATATGAGCGTGGACCCCAAAAGATTACGTTCTTTTCTGGATCCTAAGCATGTCATTTTAACCAATGCGTTGACATGTCATTTCCACCAATGCTTTGGCATGTCATTTCCACCAATGATTTGACATGTCATTTTCACCAATGCTTTGACACGTCATTTTCACCCATGCTTTGACATGTCATTTTAACCAATGCTTTGGCATGTCACTTTCACCAACCCCTTGGCATGAAATTTTCATGTATTGTTCGGAAAATGGAAATGCTGTATTGAAATATGGTTTTCATGAAAAACAAAACTCTTTATTAATTCAAACGAATTCATGAAATAGCTACAATTAATTTATCAGTTTAGTTTTTCAAAAGTTTACATCCAAAATTGCAATGTAATCACCACCGCTGCAACGCAAAAGATTACTTCCTCCGTTCTCCGCAACTGATATTCTTTCATCTTACAAAAGGTTTTTTCTATTATCTTCCCATCACCAGTTCAGATTTCGACATGGACTCCAAATGCACTCCTTAAAGCATTTTTATTTCGTAAATTACTTTTATTTTATAATTTTGTTATTTTATAACAACATTTTGGAAATTTATACTCTTTTGTTTAGTGATGAAAATATGTAGGGATCTACAACCCGGCTTGCTTTAGGGATCTCTAAGAACAAAATGTAACGAACGGGGAGGAGAGACTTTTTATGGAAAATACCATTTATGCTTAATTAATTTATTTTTAATTGTTTCTTTCCAAAAGTAGTTTCTTCTCTATTTTCAGATTCTTGTTCCTTTTCGTTTCGGACTTTTTTTCAAATTCCAAGAAGCGAGATTTGATTGATTTCATTCTATGTCAGATTTAGAACAGACAAGGGAACTTTTAAAATAGCAATGTGTGCAGTCCGATTCTATTTTTAGCTCGAAGGTTGGGAATTCATATAATACCAATTGTTTAGATGTTTTAGTTGTTTGATATGCAGGAAATGTAAGACAACATCACCGACAGTTCTAACAACTTTGGTCTGTTCCAGAAACTGCAAGAATCTACTTATTTTTACTACGATAACAATTTTTCCTTTATGTTATCGGAAAAAATAGTAAAAATTAGTAGATTTTTGCAGTACTGGAACATACCAAAATGAAAATAAACAGGTGTGTAAATAAAAACACAAACATCATCTCTATTGGATCGATGGAATGGGTACAAATGCTGATGAAAAGATCGGATCTTTCACGACTTCCTTTGCATTGGTTCAAATCCTAATGAAAAGATCGGATCTTCCACGACTTCCTTTGAACCAATGCAAAAGATGACATGAAATCACGTCATCGCAAAGAACCCCTTCCGTCAAATTTTGCTGGGAAGTGGCACAACCTACACCAATAGCCACATGTTACTTGCTATTGAAGTAGGTGGATGAAATTTTGGTAGAATCTATTATATGTACGTAGGACTTTTGGTATTGAAAGCGGGCTATGTAGGTCCACGTTTTCGTATAGACCCCGTACAAAGTGACGCGTCACGCGTCGTCGTTTTAAGGAGTTTTTAAGATATTTGTCCCATTTAACCACCGAATTGGTTTTAATTTGGTATTTTGTGTCTCCAGAGGCTACAAAAAATTTCTACCAAAGTTTGTTTATATATGTCCCGCATATAACGCCCTATATATAGTACGGGTCACTTTAAGATATTTTGAATGTATTAGTCTCATTTGGCCACAGAATCGGTTTTAACTTTGTATTTTGTGTTTCCAGAGGCTCTACCATAAAATGACTAAAAGGTCCACGTTTTGATATAGCCTCCATAGGACGACATTTCCCGATTTTCGGTATTTTGAAGGTTTTAGCCTCATTATCACACCGAAATGGCTCAAAATTTGGTATTTAGTCTTCGTTGTGGTATAAAACTTTCCCCCACAAATTTGTAGGTATAGGTCCACGCCTTCACATAGCCCCCATAGAACGGTTCCTCCCGATTTTCGGTACTTTGAAGGTTGTGGCCACATTAATCCACCAAAATGGATGAAATTTGGTATTTGGTCTTCATTTGGGGTAATAAACGTTCCAAATGAAACTTGTTGGTATAGGCCCACGCTTTTATATAGCCCCCAAACAACTTACCTCCCGATTTTCGGTGTTTTGAAGGTTGTGGCCTCAATATTCCGCCGAAACGGCTGAAATTTGGTATTTAGTCTTCGTTGGGGGTATACAGCTTTCCAGCTTAAATTTGTCGGTATAGGTCCACGTCTACATATAGCCCCCATAGAACGGTACCTCCTGATTTTCGGTATTTCGAAGGTCGTGACCTCAATATCCCACCGACATGACTGAAATGTGGTAGTCTTCCTTAAGAGTATACAACTTTTCACTTGAAATTGGTTGGTATAGGTCCATGTCTTCATATAGCCCCCATAGAACGGTACCTCCCGATTTTCGGTATTTTAAAGGTTTTGGCCTCAATTTCCCACCGAAATGACTGATATTTGGTATTTAGTCTTCGTTGGGGGAATAAAACTTTCCACCTGAAATTTCTCGGAATAGGTCCACGTCTTCATATAGCCCCCATAGAACGGTACCTCCAGATTTCTGGTATTTTGAAGGTTGTGCCCTCAATATCCCTCCGAAATGGCTGAAATTTGGTATAAGTCTTCGTTAGGGGTATGAAATTTAACACCCGAAATTTTCCCGCATAGGTCCACGTCTTCGTATAGCCCCCATAGAACGGTTCCTCCCGATTTTTGGTATTTTTAAGGTTGTGACCACAATTTCCCACCAAAATATTTGAAATTTGGCATTTAGTCTTCGTTGAGGGTATAAAACTTTCCACCTGAATGTTGTGGGTATAAGTACAAACCTTCGTATTGCTTCCATAGAAAGGTACCTCCCGATTTTCGGTACTTTTAAAGTTGTGGTCTCAATTTCCCACCGAAATGTCTGCAAATTGGGATTTAGTCTTCGTTGAGGGTATAAAACTTTCCACCTGATTTTTGTTGGAACAGGTCCACGCCTTCTTATAGCCCCCATAGAACAGTACTTCCGATTTTTTTTGTATTATGAAGGTTGTGGCCTCAATTTCCCACCGAAATGTCTGAAATTTTGTATTTAGTCTTCGTTGAGGGTATAAAACTGTCCACCTGAATGTTGTTGGTATAGGTCCACGCCTTTATATAGCCTCCAGAGAACAGTACGTCCGGATTTTTTGTATTTTTATGGTTGTGACCTTAATATCCCACCGAAACTGCTGAAATTAGTTACTAAGTCTTCGTTGGGTGTAGACAAGTTTAAAATGAAATTTTTCGGATTTGCTCCACTCTAAATGTTTGATGTTTTGAAGATTGTGACTCCAATATCCCACCGAATGTTTTAAATTTGCTATTTAGTCTTCATTGGGGGCATAAAGCTTTCCAGAAATTTGTCGGCGTATTAAATGTTTTAGACAAATTATTCGAACAGAATAACTGAAATTTCGTATAAAGTCTTCGCTAAGGTATAAAACATCCCTTCCAAAAAATCAGACTGTATGGGTTCACGTTTTTGTATAGCCTATGTAGTTAGGGTCTATATAAAAACGTGAAGATGTTAGTCACATTTTCAACCGAATTGGTCGTTAATTGGATTATTGTGTTCCCAGAAGATTAAAGAGAAAGACTAAAACTTACTCGCAAATGAACTGTCAATATATCACCTGGTCTACGTCTAGCCGGTATTGCCCAATTTTATGTATTTCGAGGGGTCTTTTTGTCAAAATTTCGACGCTGCTGTAATTTTGTATTGGATGTTGCCAGGAATTCAAAAGCTCAATTCGGAAAATTGTAAATATTAATTCATGTTTTTGAAAGAACTACGATAACGCCCCATATGAGACCTTTCAAAAGGAGTTCTGCCCCACCGAATTTAACGCCATTCTTACTTGTTTGGTTTTTAATTGTAATGGTGTTTGGTTTTTAATTGTCCTATAAACCGAACTAAGAAGATATGTCCATTCATCTCTATTTGATGCTTTGCTTTTCTAATTTGGAATGCGGCGTTTTTCGATCTGGTCTTCCAGTTGCTTGCTCCATCGAAGTCTTGTCCTGCCATGAGACCCGCAGTTATAAATTTTTTAACGACCATTCATGCTTTCGACATAGCCTAGCAACGCAATCGTTGTATTTCGATATGGTTAAGTATACTGATGTCATTGTATAGCAGATACACCACGTGGTTCATACGACGCACAGCTGTTCAAAAGTTCCTCGTCAAAACTCTGTAACTTTTGAACGGATAAATATATTTTCAAAATGATTATTACCATCCACTATAGTATGGAGGGTATATAAAGTTTGTTTTTGCATGTGTAACGCATTTATTTGCATTATTTGCGACCATATAAAGTGTATATAATCCTATAGTGGGATTGTCTAACTCATTTTTTGGGTTACCGACAAATGTCGGTAAAATGAAAACGCAAAATTATGAGTGAAATTTTCAAATAAAAGCTGACAACGCTTTTGCTATCGCTAGAACATTACGACTGCTTTCTTTTGGTGACTAATTCACCGACAAATATCGTTAGTTACCAAATTTATAAGCATTTTAATTTTACCGATTTTTGTCGGCAACTCAAAAAATGTGTTAGAGAATCGCTGACCAGCTTCATCACAGATTTGTTGTTTTCAAATTTTAAAAACAACAAGTATTTTGGTTTGCATATGCGGCTACGAAAGTTTTTGAATGTTTCTGTTGAATTCGCATTTAAACGAATTCGTCGGTCACATTTATTCTTGAGCTCGAGTCGTCATAAAGTTGGGGAAGAGTTCTTTGTTTCAATACAAAGAACTAAGGGAACTGATGAGTCCAAGGGGCGTTGGACGAAACAAGTCTTCTCTGCCCTTCCCTAAAGTAAATCCATTTAAAATTTTTAAAACAACAAATCTGTGATTAAGCTGGACTTACTTTATAAGAAGTAAACCCACATCACAACACAACTTCCAAAGTGAATCTATTCTTGATCAGGGTAAAATTCTGAGCCGATACAGCCATGTCCGTCTGTTGCAATCACTCTAGCGTCTGCAATAATTTAGCTAGAATGCTATATTTTTGCATCTAAGTGTATTTTTTTTTTCATAGACAGGCCAAGTTCGAAGATGGGCTATATCGGCCCACGTTTTGGTATAGCCCCCTTACCTTTCGATTTTCGGTATTTTCAATGTTTTGGCTACATTTTTTGGCCGAACTGTCTGTAATTTTAAATTTGAGGTTCCCAGTGGTCAAAAAACATCTACACCAAAAATTGTCAACATAGGTCCATGTTTTGGTATAGCTTTTCTGCATTTTAAGTATTTTAGCTATATTTTTTGACAGAACGTTTGAGGTTCCCAGAGGTCACAAAATATCTCCACCAAAAATTGGCAACATAGGTCCATGCCTCGTTATAGCCCCCATATAGCGGTACCTCCCTATTTTCGGTATTTTGAGTTTTTTTAGCAACATTTGTTGACCGAACTACCCGTAATTTGACATTTGAGGTTCCCAGAGGTCACAAAATATCTACACTAAAGTTGTCAACGTAGGTCCATGACTCGTTGTAGCCCCTATATAACGGTACCTCCCGATTTTCGGTATTTCGAGAATTTTAACACAGTGGTACAATGGTATGCACACCCGCCTTGGAGACCGAAAATCTGCAGTTCGATTCCCAGGCCAGGCAACATAAAATATGCAATACCCTTCAGTAATGTCGACGACATATCCTGAGTATTTCATCCATGTAAAATTTGTCTACAAGTGGTGACGTAAAATACTCAGTTCGGACTCTGTGATTAACAGTAGATAAATTATCATTGAGCTTAATATGAATCGGAGTGCACTCATTGATATGAGAAAAGTCTTCCTTGTACTTTCTGGGATGTTTGTGGAATATTTTTATTCTATTTTACCGAACTACCTGGTTTGACATTTTATGTTTCCAGAGGTCACAAAACTTATCTACCAAAATTGGCAACAAAGTCCATGTTTTGGTATAGCCCCCATATAACGGTACCTCCCGACTTTTGTTGTTTTTAGGGATTTTAGCTAAATTTTTTAACGGAACTATTTATACCCTACATCAGTATGTGGGGAGGGTATTATAAGTTGACATTGGCCAAAAAATTTGTAACGCATCCAAATAATGGTCTTAGACGAATACATACATATATATACCAAAATGAATGTCTCGACGAGCTGAGTCGATTTGTCCGTCTGTCCATCTAAACCTTGTAATCACGCTACAGGTCGCAATTTTGATCGGATCGTCACCAAATTTTGGGTATTGATGGGGAGGAAGAAGCCTATTGATTTTGGTGATGGTCGGACAATATTTAGGGGTAGAAATGGGCAAAAAATTTATATGGACAAATATTCAAAGTTTTATTCTTATGCGAATATCTCCGCTTTTAGTTGTCGTATCCCGAAAATATCGGGTGACGTAGGGGATGGAAGATACCAAGCAACGGTCCTGACCGGTTTTAAAATGGCAAAGCCCAGGATTTATCTTGGTCCCTCTTTCATCCCAAGTGGACACTGACCTCCCCGTGGTGTCACCTGGGGAACTGCCTTTAACACCCGTTAAAGGTAGTGAGCTAACATGTGCCGCGCGTTCACCCATAAGAACGTTAAAAACTTGGGTTTGGGCGTCGGGCTAGTAACCCTCCCCTAGAAAAAAGCAGCCTACTATGAAAAAACAAAAGAAAAGAAAAACAAACCCCTCTAAAGTTGACGACCCCAGCAAACGTTTTAAGGACCATGATCTGCGGGAAATACGATGGACTGGGAAAGATGTCACAATAACACCTAAAGGTGACGCACTGTATTATAGCTGCCATGACACAAAGCATGAGGTTGGTTGCGGTTTTGTAGTTGGTCAGAGGTTAAAACATCTGGTCTCCAGCTTCACCCCAGTGAATGAAAGACTTGCTACAATTCGATTAAAAGCAAAATTCTTCAACATCAGCTTTATCTGCGCTCATGCTCGAACGGAAGACAAGGACGAACAGTCCAAAGATATATTCTACGAGCGCTTAGAAGAAACATATGACCGTTGTCCTGCCCATGACATTAAAATTGTTCTAGGCGATTTTAATGCCAAAATTGGAAAGGAGAATATCTTTGGACAAACAGTCGGGAAATTCAGTCTACATAGTGAAACATCAGACAATGGAATGAGGCTGATAGACGCAGCGGCAAAAAACATGGTAGTTAGCAGTACAAGATTTAAGCATCTCGATATTCATAAGGGCACTTGGCTGTCTCCAGACCAAAGAACAATAAATCAAATTGATCACGTTAGTAGAGGGGTAATGCCGGTTCTGGACCACAAAAGCGCCTTTTTTGCCTATTCGGCCCACTGTGCAGGCTGTGTGTGTGTGTGTGAGAGAGAGAGAGAGATTGTGTGTGTGAGAGAGAGTGTGTGTGTGTGTGTGAGAGAGAGAGTGTGTGTGAGAGAGAGAACAAGAGAGAGAGAGAGATCACTAGATCGAGAGAGTATTTGGAGAGATCTTAAATGTAAACATAGCTTAAATATATACAAAATATTAGGGTGTCTCAAAAATATTACCTCCAAAAATATTAGGGTTGCCACATTTACCGCTTAAATTAAAAAAATATTACGTTGAATCATGAAATATGGGGTCCCCAATGTGAGAGTTAGGATAAGGACCAGCCCTAAGAAGCAATTCTTACCCGAACAGACCTATTGTGCGAGAGAGTTTTATTCAAACAAATGTATGGCATTAGAGAACATATGAGAAAACTAAAATAAGAGAGGGAGAGAGTAAACTAATAGACGGTTATACATTTACCCATTTACATGCATGTATCTCCAGATAGTTAGGATAAAGACCAGCTAAAAGATGAAATTTTTGTCGATTTGAACCACTGTGCGAGTCAGTTGGAGTCAAACAAATGATTTAGTGGAGGATATCTAGAGAGCCACATTTAACCTGTATATGTGTGGAAGGGAGCCAGACCTTGATTTCAGGAGAGAAACACATTTAACCTGTATATGTGTGGGAGGGAGCCAGACCTTGATTTCAGGAGAGAAACACATTTATCCAGTATATGTGTGGGAGGGAGTCAGACCGAGAAGTTGAGAGAGAACCACATTTGATCGCTAATGTAAACAAAATACATTTCAATATATGTCTGTCCGTAAGCATGTCGAATCATGATCGTAATCAAAGTGGATTTTTCCGTCCGTCCGCCAGTCTCTCTGTGAGCATGTTCAATCATGTTCATAACTTAACATATGTATCCCCAATTAATTTCACAATATTGTGAAATTCATGTTTTAGCATACTACAGTTTTCGTATAAAAAGCAAAAAATCTTAAATAAGATTCACAGTATAAAAGTTAAAATACAAGTGAAGACATGGCGAGCGGAGATTTAATTACTTTCTTCAATTCCTTCAACATCAAATCAATAATTCCTTTGAAGGATATGGAGGACAACAAGGATTACATCATCACCGGAGCATTCAAGAGCAAAACAAAATATGGGGAGAGAATTGTATTGAGGATAAATGACTCTATTCTTTACTTGCCAACAAGATTTCTTTCACTAGGAGACGAACATGTGAAACAATTAGCTGGTGGAGGATATGCTATCACAAAATCTACCCTGAAAGATTCCATCGGAGCAGATGTATATAAATTAGAGTTAAAACAATTGGAAATTCCAACATTTTATTATCCACCGTATTAAACAAAAATAAAGAATTTTTATAAAATTTAAAGTTTCTGTGGCTTCTTATTTAAATTTGGGGGGATAGAGGTTTCAGTATGAAAATAGTACTTTAGTTAGAAAGATGTCTGCGCTTAATAGGGAAGACGAGCGTTTAAAAACCTTCAATGGTTGGCCATTACCGTATCCAGATACAAAGACGATGGCTGCAGTTGGATTTTATTATATTGGTATAGGAGATTTGACCAGATGTTATTTTTGTGAATTAGTTATCCATCAATGGGAAGAAGCTGACTGTCCTGTTGCAGAGCATTTACGAATGTCATACAGCTGCCCGCTAATGAGAAGACTTTATACAAACAATATTCCCATCAATCAAGATATTTTAGATGATATCCTCCCTGAAATTGGTCATGATGTTTGCGGCACCAGAGAGTTTTAAACAATATTAGTATTATTGTTCACATTCATTGCTTGCACTTCTATGAATAAAATTTGAGAAAAATTAAAACACTCAAATCTTTGTTGTTTTATTTATAATCTTTATTTTATGTTTTGGTTTTTACAATCCATCTTGTATTATATCACGAATATAATACCATTTCTGTTCAATGAAAACAAATATCTTAAATACATTATTAACAGCACATTTATACTTAGAATCTAAATGAATTGGACAGTTGGTGAAATAATCTTGACGAGTTCTAAGATTCATATTACTTTCTAAATTAACAATATTAGTTTGAAGATAGTTTTCCAAAAAGCATTTCTTCTCTTTTCCATTTACAAAAACGTATTGATAGTTGTTTAATGGTGAGAGAACATCCTCGATATCATTGTAGCAGATTTCTCCATCGGTCCAGTCTAATCCATTAACATAAGTTTTGGTGTAGTTGATTGTTCTGAGTGCTTCTCCATCAAGCTCCTTTGCACTATAAGGTGGTCGAAACAAAAAATGATTCGGAATAACAGAAGTTCCACACATAAATGATAGCTCCTTCATGAAAATGGTTTTATCATTTCCATGACAATATTGAAAGTCGGCAAATGCGACATCCGATCTTTGGATTAGGTACGACATCTTGGATAAGTTGTATTAGACTGTAGTGAGTAATTTTGTTGTTGGTGTATTTTATTTATAAAATCTTGCTCATTTGCAACAAAAATTTTAAGCAAAGATGACCACAGTTGTATGTATTGAAACGTTGATCTCGTTTATAATTATATGTTGTAGCTGATCCCAAGTAACGTAAAATTTCAGCTGGAGGTTGAAGATTGCCAAAACTATCGTAATAGTCGATGATGTTATTATTCTTATAATATGCCACCCAATGTGTGCCAGGCCCACTGTCAATATCCAAATTTACGACACCACATTCGATTCGATAAGGCTTTTTAGGTAGTTTATCTCGCATATAAACACATCTAAAGTGAGGTATATATTTTTTTCCAAAGGTATTTATATGTGTATCGGCAAGTGGACCTTTGGGCAGCTGTTTTATTAGTTTTTTGGCGTTTCATTTTCATCAACATAAATTCCATAGCCTTTTTTGTATGGTTTGAGATAGAGACCTTTACCCATAGCTATAGCTTCTATGGTTTTGTTGTGTCTGGTTTGCTCTTGCAACTCTTCTTTGGCTTTTTTAGCATTCAAAACTGCATTGGTTATCGCTGAACTGCCCGAAGCTAATGCACCCAACGCTCCTAACCCAGTTAGAATAGGTATGAGAGGAAGAAATCCTCCCCTTTTGGGTACCCTTATTACTCTTGGTATAACCACCTTTGACTTTTTTCCTCGGAATGTCTTTTGTATTTCTTTCCTTGCTATTTTGATGGCAGCATTAATATCAGTTGGTTTAACGCTTTTAAGGGAATCTGTTGCATTCTTTATAGCATTTTTAAATATTTGTTGACCAAGTATTTGTTTGGGTTTCTTATTACCCACCCCCATTCCAAGCTTTGTCTTTGCCTTCATTATATTAGTTACAAGATATGCGTTTATTTTTTCTCCAATGCTACTATCCTTTGATTTTACTCGTTCCCAAGCTCGTTCAGTTAGTTCACGATCAGCAATATGTCGTTGTTCAATATCTTTGTTCTGTGAATAAGCAATATCGTGTTTTCTACAAGCAGCATCCAGTGGATTAACACCTTGATCTCCTCTTTGTATACGTTTTCTTAGCTTTGTACCTGGGCCACAAAATTGATAACCTGGTAGATGAAGTTCGACTGGAAGAGAGTTTATCAACTTATTTACAAGTCCTCCTCCTTTAACGGCTTTCTTTCTAATAAATCGATTTGCGTTGTAAACAATCATTTTATACTTTTTCACATGTGCTAAACAAAATATATATGTAAATTGATTATATATATTATAAATAGTCATGTGTTCTTATACTAGTCATTAGTTGTAAACATGAGATTAGTTGAGCAACAAGCTAAAATTACAGTACGAAATGGGGACTTTATACAAAAGAAAACCCCTCGACATAGTACTTTGTTACCCAATACTATACGAGCATTAATAGTGGGTCCATCAAACTGTGGAAAGACGAATGTTATGCTTAGTTTGATTGAAAGCCCAAATGGATTAAAATTTGAAAATGTTTACATTTATTCAAAATCGCTATATCAACCGACATATGAGTACCTAAAGAAACTGATTTCCTCTGTAAAAGGGATGGGGTTGTTTACATTCACCAATAATGATGATGTTATATAACCAGATGAAATAAAACCAAACTCAATCATGATTTTTGACGATGTAGCGTGTGATAAACAAAACAATATTAAAAACTACTTTAGTATGGGACGACATAAGAATGTTGACTCATTTTACTTATGTCAAACATACACCCGTATCCCAAAGCATTTGTTGCGTGATAATGCCAATATGATAATCATGTTTAAACAAGACGATCTGAATTTAAGACACATATACAACGATCATGTTGGATGTGACATGAGTTTTGATATCTTCAAAGACATGTGTCATGAATGCTGGAAAGAAAAGTATGGTTTTCTGACGATTTCTAAAGATGATGAAATTCACTCTGGGAGATATCGGAAAGGCTTTCATACATTTATTCAACCATAATATTATTTAAAAGATGTTATATAGTATATTTATATTAGTACACCTGCAACCATGGAGGAAGCAATGTTGAAACGACTTGTAAAGTCCAAAAATGTTTTGAAAAGAAAATTTCAAAGCATTAAAATGGGCGAAGATGCTAAAACTACTGAATTGACAAACACTTTTAAACCATTAACAGAACCCATAAACAAACTACTAAAGCTTTCAACTGAGAATGCAACCAAAATGATTGCACCCAAGAAGGAGAATATGGATTCATTTAGAGAATCTTTTGTAGCGAGTACACCCTTTAAAAAATATAAACCGGAGATTAAGCTTGAACCAAGTATATTGGAGGGGAAAGAGGATAAAGGAGATTATTTACAAAATGATGATACTTACAACACCTCAAAAGATGACACATTTTATTCAGAAAATGAGGATGATGAAGACGATCCTATTAATCTAACACTCTTAAAGAAAAATAAAAAACTAGATACAGTATATGGACCGCATAAAGATGAAAATGGTGAATGGATGTTTGGAGATAAACCACTGAAAATCAGCGATGAAAAGATTACGATTGGAAATAAAAATTGGGCATTTACACCAGGACTATTTGAACTCTTATTTTATCAAAACCCCAAAAAAATATGATCCTACAGAACTCGACATATATAAAACAATCTTGTTGGACTCAAATGCATTTAAAATAAACTATGACCCTAATGGTAGAATCAAGGGGAACAAAGGACAAAAATATAAGCGGATAATTAAAAAGTTAATGGGGGATACTCACAGTGGCAAAGGCTTAATGACACTAAGTCCAAGTAAACCCAACTATATATACTGGGACGATCCTAACGAGTTGGTAGAACGATTAAAGCTGTTGATGGCATCACAACAAGCCGGAAACAATAATCATACTAATGAGATTGTTTCGATTATCGAAGAACTGCGAGAAGGCAACATAATCTATTAAGTAAACTTTAAAGGAAACAATCAACCTATGACTGTTGACAAGTTTGGTCATCATTATAATCCAAAAACCCACTCAATAGAAGTAAGAGAAAATGTTTCGAGAATACTGGGAATTAATATTGACGAAGATAACAACCTTGACGTGCAAAATAAAAAAATTAGGAACGTTGCACCCCCAACAGAAGGAACGGATGCGGTCAACCAAGCATACATACATTCACAAATCAAGCACATACAAGAAGTATTAAACCAAAATATCATTCAGGAGTGTACTCAACTAAGAGAAGAAATATCCCATCTCAAACAATCACATAAGGAAATTTTTAAAGTCTTATCTCAACCCCCATTCAACTCAATTGCTCTAATATATCCCCCAAAACTTGAATAATGGAAAAGCGAGGATTGGTAAACGAACTCCACTCTCAAGCACGAAGAAATTTTAAAAGACGTAGGGTTATTACAAAGGGGATCGATGACCTTTGGCAAGCTGATTTAGTTGAAATGGGCAACTATTCCAAAACAAACAGGGGATACAGATTTATGCTTACTGTTATCGACACCTTTTCGAAATTTGCCTGGTGCGAAGCACTTAAAACAAAAACAGCAACAGAAGTATATAGAGCATTTGAAAAAATTTTGAAAGATGGAAGAATTCCAAAGAATTTGCAAACCGATGATGGAAAAGAATTTTTCAACAAGGAATTTAAAATATTAATGCAGAAACATTCAATAAACCACTACTCTACATACAGTGTCTTGAAAGCCTCAATTGTTGAACGCTTCAATAGAACTTTAAAGGGCATGATGTGGAAGGAGTTTAGCTTCAATGGAAATTATCAATGGATTGATATTTATAGAGGCCTGGTTGATCAATACAACAAAACTCGTCATCGAACAATAAAAATGGCACCTATTCAAGTAAACTCATCGAATGAGCAGATGTTGTTAAAAACTGTATATAACCACATAAAAATCTTTAAGAGGCAAAATCTTCGTGCTGGTGATCATGTACGGATCAGCAAATATAAACATCAATTTGAAAAGGGGTATACACCAAATTGGACTACAGAAATATTCAAAATAAGAGGAATACGATTAACCAACCCTGCTACTTATTTACTAGAAGACTACGAAGGAAATCCCATACATGGATGTTTCTATAAAGAAGAACTTTTACCCACAAAATATCCCAACACATACTTAGTAGAAAAAATATTAAAAACAAAGGGTGATAAAGTCTTTGTTAAATGGCTGGGATTTTCAAACAAGCATAATTCCTGGATAGATAAGACAAATGTATTGTAAACTTAACACATTTAAATAATTTTAATAAAATAAATAAAAACCTTATATAAACATATGTATATTTGATGTTTTACTTATTACTAGAAAGAATCTTACAATGTCAACAACGTTTACTTTGACGGGTAAATCATCAATTTTACACTCAAACTATTCACCTCCTATTGAATTGGGAGAGGGTAGTTATGAGTGTTGTTTAATAGATTTTCAATCCTACAATTCCATTCCAAATGTTGATAATGATAACAATCTCTTCCATATCGGAGACAAAATTATAAAGATACCCATAGGATCATATGAACTACAAGACATTGCTCACTACTTGGAGACACAGTATAGAGCAATCCACATTAACAGATCTATTGAGATTAAAGCCAACAATAATACGCTACAGATAGAGATCTTATCCTCTCATGATCCCATATACTTTGATAAAGAAAAATCCATTGCAAAACTCTTTGGTTTCACCGGAAAAGTTTTGGAACCTGGCAAAAAGCACATTTCAAACCTTCCAGTTAACATTTTAAAGGTCAATGCCATACAAATACATTGCAATATTGTTACCGGCTCATTCATGAATGGGTCGCCTGCTCATATTCTGCACGAATTCGCTCTTGACGTCCCTCCAGGCTATAAATTGGCAGAGAGACCGATGAATCTCATTTATTTGCCGGTGAACGTCAAAGAAATAAGTCATCTGGAGATACTCATATTAGATCAAGAAGGCCGCTTGATAAACTTTAGAGGAGAAGAAATTACGCTACGAATTCATATAAGACCCAGACAGCCATGATTATTTACAATAAATACACCCATAAACAAACACCAAAACACATTCATCATCAAGGAGCCAAACCGTCAAGACCTCCTCTCAGCAAGGAAAATAAAGAATTTTTAAAGCTTATAAAATTAAAAGTCAAACCAAATGTCTGAAATACTCGATATTAATGAGCGCCCACTCTCTGACGAGAATATTGTGAAGAGAGACTACCATAGCTATGTTCCATATATTCAATCATTTAAAAATAACGATGAAATTCGTATAAGTATACAAAATCAAGATCTTTACATACTACCATCGGAGAGCTATCTATACATTGAAGGAAATTTGAAAAACTCAAAGGGGGGTGTTTCGCAGAATGCTAAACTAAGGAATAACTGTGTGGGTTACATGTTTGATGAAATTCGCTATGAACTAAATGGAATTGAAATTGATCGTACTCGTTATCTGGGTACCACAACAAAAGTTAAAAATTGGATTTCTCTAAGTGAATCCGAAAGCAAGGTTATGAGTAATGCAGGATGGAATCCAGATGGTGACGTAAATACAAGCTCATTCAATTTTTGTGTTCCCTTGAATCGTCTACTGGGCTTTGCAGAGGACTTTAATAAAGTAATTTGCAACAGTAAACATGACCTGATTCTCTTGAGAAGCGCCAACGATAAAAATGTATGTTATTCAACTACTGAAAACGAAGAAATTCAACTCACCATTACAAACATTGTTTGGAAAGTACAACACATTCATTTGTCAGACTATAGAAAAATCAGTTTCTTGAAAACAATCAAGGATGGAAAAACTTTACCGATAGCTTTCCGGAGCTGGGATTGCTACTTTAATCCAACTTTTGCTGGTGGAAGACAACACAGCTGGAGTGTTAAATTGTCTGCCAATCATGAAAGACCTCGATACGTTGCTTTGATATTTGAAAGAGACAACAAGCTACAACACTGTGAACTTCAAAATATTAAAGTTCACTTGAACTCTGAAACTTATCCATATGATGATTTGAATCTAAAGTTTGGAGAAAATCGTTATGCAGTACTCTATGACATGTATGCCAAGTTTCAACAATCGTATTATATGAGGGAACCACAACCACTTCTCACATATGCAAGTTTTAAAGACAACCCAATTGCTGTTATTGATATCAGTAATCAAAACGAAACTGTGAAGAATGGACCCATCGATTTAAAAATTCAATTTGAAACCACTACACCAATTCCTCAAAATACCTCAGCATATTGCTTAATTATCCATGATCGTCTGGTGGAGTATGTTCCATTGACTGGAATCGTTCGAAAAATAGTATAAGTTCTTTGCATACTTACCATTACATCATGTAAACTCAATAATGAAATAAAACACATTGTTTTGTAATTTCAATTATAAAAAGTATTGTTTTATTTTTTCAAAAAACGTTATAAATGTATGTAGTTTGTAATAGTACATAGATAATTAGTAAAAATAATGGTTTTTATGTGTAAAGTTAGTATTATTATTAATAATATATTGTTATTAAGTAAAACATTGATAAAAAAGATTAGTACAAATACCATGTGTAATTTCTAAAAAGTAACATGAAAATAATGCTGAAATTTTAATGATAATATGTTTAAATACTAGCAGTAAGGCAATTAGTAACCAATATTTATACATTAGATTTTATTCCTTAATTTATTTTTTTATTCCTTAATTTAATATATTTACATTTTAATCAATGTCCATTGGGACAGGTGAATCTAAATTATCCGTGTTTAAATCCTCATTTATATTGTTTAGTTTATAGTGGCCCCAAGCATATGTACTTATACCATCTTCTCTTATAAAACGTTTGTCGTCTTGATGGCTTAGAGATATTTTTGTAATTTTGTCTGTGGTTATAGTATGCTGTCTTGACCTAAATGTATACATTGTGTCATACAAAACCTTTTTATCATATAAGCATTCTCTATATGTATCTATTGTATATTTTTTTATTACGGATTTTTTAACACCCTTAGATTTCTTCACATCGTCGCTATCAACTACTTTGATAGCATAGACTTTAGGACGAAGACCTACAAACTCAATCATGGTTTTTCCGTTATTTTCATCCTTCATCATACCCAATTTCTTTTTATTAATGAGAGGAATACCATACTTATTGTTGGGTGAGAAGTCTGATGTGTCAAACCTTTCCTCTATTTCTTTCAAAGTCAATACCCTATATAGATTAAGTCCTTTAAATGTTATGATGAAAGAGTCCGTGTCCATATAATTTAAAATAAAGGCGTCGCCAAATTTTGCTTTCAGAAAGTCATAAAGGAATGCATACATTAACAGCTTTGATATTTCTAGCACGCAAAAGCCTAAATATAATGGTTTATCATATTTTACTTTTACGTTTTGCATCTGGATAGCTACCATATTTTCAGAAAATATAGAAAGACTATGGAAATTGGGTTTAGCAATTAGCTTGCTAGCTACATTTCTTTTCTTCTTGTTATTCTTGTCCTCCCACTCTGTTACAATTTTAACAGTTTTCCTCTTGTCTATATTTTCCATAGTCTTACCGTATACCGAGTTATTCAGCAATTTGAAAAAATCTTTTTCAAATGCATTTTTAGCATTTTCTCGATGCATATTATTCTTTAATATATAGGGAGCTAACCAGGCACGTTGTGTAAATGACAAAACTCTATGTACTTTCTTAAGAATCAGTCCATGTTGCAAACATTGTTTTAAAGCAGAATAATGAATTGTGTACGATTTTTTGTCTGTCAAGTCCGCAATTAACTTTTTAGTTTTAGACCCCCCAACACATTTGTTTTCTGGACAAAAGGGTAAGTCATTATGTTTGTCATGAAGATGCTGAGGGTAATCGAGATCAACCTCTAATATGTAGCCAGTTATATTATCATCTGGAATTAATTGTATCACATTAGGATCATTAAATATTTCCAAGTCCTCTTCCCACTTGAAATTTTTTTCTGGGAGAGGTTTTGTCATGGCTGTTCCATATAAATTATTAACGTCCAAATAATATATGTTTACTTCTGGCTTGCTTTTATCATAATTGGGGACATCTTCATTATTGGCTACGGAATGTCTATTGGAGCACTGGGTTAGTCCACCTCTAATAGCATTTTTACAGAAATTGTACATATTTATATCTGTAAAAAGCTCAAGCTCAACCTTGGTGCAGAGAAGCATTGCATCCCAAGATAGAGATGGAGATGTGAAATATTGACAAGGATCTAATTTGTGAATATTCATACAGACATCTCGAAAATTTTCAAAGACGTCTGTTAGTAAGAGGACATCTGTTTTTAGGTACAACTCCATATAATCTTGCAAAGTCTGACAACGAAAATGTGACCAAACTTGTTTTGCATGGTTGTAGTCCTCTACTGAACATTCAGAATCTGTAATTTTATTGTAAAATTCTTCTATGGGTGGTAGTTGGGTATCTTTTAGTTTTTTAAATGATGAAAGATAATCATAAGGAAAAACACCTTTCCTTGTCAAGAGCGTAAAATCTTTCTCCTTAGGGAAATATGATTTCACCGCATGAAAATCGTCTTTAGGCAGATTCTTTGCCAATTTGTCTAAACTTGTAGGCATGAATCTAAAACTGTCCAGGAAACGTAGTTCAAGTCTGTTTTGTCTCTTCTTTTTCTTCTTGTCTTTTTCACATTGTCTTTCCTCCCCTACATCTTCTTCCTCTGAATCCTCTCCCTCATAACTCCATTCTTCTTCATCCTCTTCTCCTACAACAACACTACTATTGGAGCTAGTAGTGTTATTCGACTCATCATCTTTCATATTAATGAAATAAGACATGGATATATAAAGTTCCTTATTTTGAGGAATTACTTTTATATCTCCACCAAAATTAGATAATTCTTTAATAAAAAGGTGACAGTCATATGATGAGAAGTTATGGAAAAAAATTGGGGTGAATTTAGGTATTTGATACTGCAGATTACAACGATTATGTGCAGGCCCGCGATATTTACCAGTTAGGTGGCAATGATCACGAACTCTATCACCACCTAACGGTTCATCGCATATGTGGCATCTGACACTTGTTTTAAATTGTGATTCTTCTTCGGGTGTTAATGTAATCATGGGTTTAACTTTTGACAAATAGTTATTATAATAAAACTTGCAATCATTAATTAAATTTTCTAAGAAAACCTTTGGCGCGTCAGGGCCAGTATAACTAAAGAACTTATCTAAACTAGAGTCAAAACTACATTTTATATTATAACTAAAAGCACATGGTACGTGCTCTTTTACTTGCTCTGTTTTTCCGCTGTTATTGGGTTCCTGCTCCTTATGTTTCAATACGCTCTCAGCATCAGCATATATACTAATGCCCACCCTCAGCATCTTTTTGTAGTTTCCAAATTTGAGTATCGCGTCCTTCTTTGTCTTGGGCATGCTGCAAACTACACCTCCACATTGCTTTTTGTGAACATCGAGGTCCTTCTCCTTATGGAAATGTTGGGCGCAGCCGTTGCAGATATACACTGCGTGTTCATGAGCACTTAGTTGTGACGATAAAAGTCTGAAATTAACAGAAATACACAATTATTAGTATATAACTTATTTAGCATTATTAAATGATGATATATTACCGTGACATGTTCTTAATCCATATGTAATGGAATTTATCCCCATCGTTGAGTAAAATCAGGTTAACATGATGTCTCTTTTCCTCTTTTGTAAGGTAGTATGGACCTTCAATGGAATATCGCTCATATCCGTAAACATTTATGCTGATTTCGGGGTTGGCTTTTTCAAATTGTTTTACATCCTTTAGAGCCAATGGAAAACTTAAACCCATAAAGTTTAATGTTATTCCTGAATCGAGACGGATGACATCCTGCTTGACATCGACTTTATATGTAGATGGTCTATCGACATGTGTTTTTTTCGGGAAACTTAGTGCCGCTATCATACACCATTTAAAGCAATATTCATCTTTATTTTGAATGTTTATGCATGCATGTTTTGTTCTCAATGTTGTTGGTGTTGGGATGAATTGTGAACCTCGAGTTACATTGACTTTGTTAATATTGACGTCAATTTTTAAAAGTTTTTCCAAGGCCCAACCAGAACCTCTTTCTTGAAACTCGTCTGATTTGTCGACAAGTTCATTCTCTTGGTTGGTAAAGATTTCATCTAGATCATCACCTAGGGACAGGATTACAGTCTTTGATATGTGATTAAACACTTGTTCTGTTGCTATCGACTCAGTAGATTTTGACTGATTCTCTTTTACAGCGGTGGGCTTCACATATTGTCCCTGCAGCTCCATATTGACTTTAATACAATTTTTTTCAATCAACTCAAATTTTAAACATTTTATTATTGAGTCTTTTGCGTCTTTTAGAAAATCACGGGGTAATATAATGTCTTTAGTATTTTCCACTTCATAACAAGTAATGTTCTGATTGAATGCACTTTTTATAATTTTTATATTTTTTTCCAAATTTTTTCTAACAACACTGCGATGATTCTCACTTCGAATATGTGATATCATATTCTTCACTGTAACGTTACACTCTGCACATAGCTTATCGGCCCGATTAATTTTGTCTATTTTAGGTGCATTCATCTGCGATTCAGTTGGTTGTTCTTGTTGTTTTTGTTGATTAGTATGTGGTGACAATTGGTGAAATTTTAATTGACTGGCATCGCCAAACAATTGTCCACAATCTTTACAATGCAATTTTACGTGTTTAAAAAATTCGCGTTTAACATTGAAAGAATTTCCACAATAATTACAAATATGGGGAGCCATTTTTATAGCAATTAGAATTTTGGAATGCGATGTTGAATAATCCGTGACTTGTTAAGTACTGATGATGTTCTCAACAATTACCATCAATATATAATTATTTGGATGAATCAAAGTATTGATTGTATTCCAGAATCAAAATCCGCCCTCAACCATACCCCTCCACATCACACTTGACCCCCTATCCCCCCACCACCTGATGGTCAACATAAACACATGCATTGCAGACTCAAACTGGGTAATACCCACAAAGGGCAAGATTTCCTACGAACAAAGAAATATTCTTGTAACATTGAATACTGCAGATTTGTTTACATTTGCCTAAATGTAAACAAATTGCCTAAATGCTCGGTGACAAAAAATCAAATTTTTGGTCAATGTATCGATCACCAGTACGCTAACATGGAATATAACAAAGGAGAGAATTTGCACGAATCATTTCATGGTCACTTAATGTTTATTCTTGGGTTTTTGTTGCAATATGAGAAACTCTGACATTCATCTCAACTCATAGCATTATGAAATTCAAAAGACGAACGAACCTGACCATCATCAATAATTTCACAAACTTGTGAAATTAATTGGGTATACATTGAATCTTATTTAAGATTATTTGATTTTTATACGAAATTTGTCAACCACCATCAATAATTTCACAATATTGTGAAATTAATTGGGCATACATATGTTAAGTTATGAACATGATTGAACATGCTCACAGAGAGACTGGCGGACGGACGGAAAAATCCACTTTGATTACGATCATGATTCGGCATGCTTACGGACAGACATATATTGAAATGTATTTTGTTTACATTAGCGATCAAATGTGGTTCTCTCTCAACTTCTCGGTCTGACTCCCTCCCACACATATACTGGATAAATGTGTTTCTCTCCTGAAATCAAGGTCTGGCTCCCTCCCACACATATACAGGTTAAATATGTTTCTCTCCTGAAATCAAGGTCTGGCTCCCTTCCACACATATACAGGTTAAATGTGGTTCACTAGATATACTCCACTAAATCATTTGTTTAATTCCAACTGACTCGCACAGTGGTTCAAATCGACAAAAATTTCATCTTTTAGCTGGTCTTTATCCTAACTATCTGGAGATACATGCATGTAAATGGGTAAATGTATAACCGTCTATTAGTTTACTCTCTCCCTCTCTTATTTTAGTTTTCTCATATGTTCTCTAATGCCATACATTTGTTTGAATAAAACTCTCTCGCACAATAGGTCTGTTCGGGTAAGAATTGCTTCTTAGGGCTGGTCCTTATCCTAACTCTCACATTGGGGACCCCATATTTCATGATTCAACGTAATATTTTTTAATTTAAGCGGTAAATGTGGCAACCCTAATATTTTTGGAGGTAATATTTTTGAGACACCCTAATATTTTGTATATATTTAAGCTATGTTTACATTTAAGATCTCTCCAAATACTCTCTCGATCTAGTGATCTCTCTCTCTCTTGTTCTCTCTCTCACACACACTCTCTCTCTCACACACACACACACACACTCTCTCTCACACACACAATCTCTCTCTCTCTCTCTCTCTCACACACACACACACAGCCTGCACAGTGGGCCGAATAGGCAAAAAAGGCGCTTTTGTGGTCCAGAACCGGCATTACCCCTCTACTCACGTTGTGATTGTTGGAAGGCATACATCGAGCGAGTTGGATGTACGATCGTTTCGAGGAGCAAACATAGATTCGGACCATTACCTCGTTGCAGCAAAGGTACGTACCCGTCTTAACGTTGCAAATAAAGCACGGACAGACACAACACGAAAGTTGGACATAGCTAAGCTGCAAACACAACAGATAGCCGCAGCATGTTCCACTCAACTGACCCAATTGCTTAATGAAAGCGCTTCTCGTCCCGATAACATATCAGCACAGTGGCAAAATATTGCCCACTCCATGCAAACTGCCGCAAAATCAGTACTTGGATACCTGAGACCTCCACCAAAGAATCCATAGTATGACCAGGAGTGCCGTGCTGCTACCGAAGAAAAAAATGCGGCATATATGGCTACTTTACAATCAGTAGCAACGCGTAGCGCACGAGAGAGGTATCGGGAAAAAAGGAGAGAGGAGAAACGTTTTTTCCGCAGGAAAAAGAGAGAGATGGAAAAGAGGGAGTGTGAACAAATAGAGATGTACAGGAGACAGAACGAAGTCAGAAAATTCTACCAAAGAGTGAAGCATCAAACTGATGGCTTTGGTACAGGCATATCCTCCTGTAGAGGCCAACAAGGTAATTTGGTAACTGATACAGACAGTGTGCTCAGGATATGGAAAGATTATTTTTCCAAACTGTTGGTATCCGATAGCAGTGAAGACGGCGAAGATACCACAGATCCAATCACAGAAGATGGTATTGAATGTATACCGCCCAGCCAAGATGAGGTAAGGACAGCAATAAACCGGCTAAAGAATAATAAGGCGGCAG
This sequence comes from Musca autumnalis, assembly GCF_047663935.1. NCBI lineage: Eukaryota > Metazoa > Arthropoda > Insecta > Diptera > Muscidae > Musca > Musca autumnalis. The sequence goes on along the minus strand of NW_027411644.1, from coordinate 311,661,903 downwards.
GAGCAGATGGCCTACCAGCCGAGCTGTTCAAAACCGGAGGCGACACGCTGATAAGGTGTATGCATCAGCTAGTTAGCACCACCTGGCAGAAGAACGCGTACCCGACGATTGGAACGTGAGCATCCTATGTCCAGTCCACAAGAAGGGTGATAAGACTGTGTGCTCCAATTACAGGGGCATAAGTCTGCTCCCTATTGCATATAAGATAGTATCTGGCATATTGTGCGAGAGACTAAAGCCTATGGTCAATGAAATTATTGGACCCTATCAGTGCGGCTTTAGACCTGGCAAATCCACCATTGACCAGATATTTACCTTGAGACAAATCCTGGAAAAGACCCAAGAAATGCAGATCGACACCTTCCATCTTTTCGTCGATTATAAAGCAGCATTCGACAGCCCTATACGTTCAAAGGTGTTCCAAGCCCTGTCTGATTTTGGTATTCCTGCACAGCTTATTCGGCTTTGTAGAATGACATTAACTGAGACGAGATCCTCAGTTAAAATAGGAAAGAACCTCTCCGAAGAGTTTATTACCAAAAGAGGTTTCAGACAAGGAGACGGCCTGTCGTGTGATCTATTCAACATCCTGCTGGAAAAGGTCATACGAGACGCGAAGGTCAAAAGAAATGGAACGATATACACGAATAGCCATATGTTACTGGCTTATGCCGACGACATTGGCATCATGGGTCGATCGGTAAAGGAAGTAACTGACACCTTTACAAAAGTCGAAAGAGAATCTGCTAAAGTTGGTCTGGCAGTAAACGGCGAAAAAACCAAGTTGATGGTATCGACGCGTAATTTTACCACAAACCCCGCACCATTTGTGAATGTTGGTACCTACAATTTTGAGGTAGTAAAGGACTTTGTCTACCTCGGCACCGCCATAAACACAACAAATAACATCAGTTGTGAAATACGAAGAAGAATATTGTCGGCTAACAGATGCTACTTTGGGCTGAGTAAGCAGTTTAGTAATAAAGCCACCTCTCGTCAAACAAAAGTTACACTTTATAAAACACTGATACTACCCGTGCTAATGTATGGTTCCGAAGCATGGGTACTTGCTCAAGAAGATAAGACAGTGCTTGGTGTGTTCGAGAGAAAAATTCTTCGAAAGATCTACGGGCCAATCTGTGTTGACAGCGAATATCGGCGTCGTATGAACAACGAGCTGTACCAACTATACAATGACATCAATGTAGTTGAACAAATCGAGATACAACGATTGCGATGGCTAGGCCATGTTATAAGAATGAGTGATGATGAACCCGCTAAAAAGGCGTATAAATACGGGCCGCATGGAGGTTCTCGCAGATCTGGAAGGCCAAAACTTCCATGGAGATATCAGTAAACTACATATCCCAGATTGGGAAAATACAGCAGCAAACAGAGAGGATTGCCGATTTTTTCTTAGTTCGGCTTATGGAACAAATGTTCTGTAAAAGGCCAGCTAAGTAAGTAAGTATCCCGAAAATATCACCTTTATTATGATGAAAAAAAGATTGGCGCACATTCCACTTTCCCATTTTATACCCTATACCACAATGTGGAAAAGGGTATTATAAGTTTGTTTTGGTAAAAATTCATGTAACACCGCGAAATATTCGTCGGAGACCCCCAATGTGGTATACCAATCTTCATATCTCGGCGAGATAAAGCGATTTTGAGATGTGTGTCCGTCCGCCCCTCCGTCCGTCCGTCCGTCCGTCTGTCCATTATAAATTGTAAACACGCTCCAAGCCGGAATTATGGACCGATCGTCACGAAATTTTGTAAGGAGATCGGGTTCAGATCAGAATAGATCCCTATTCTTTTTGGTGATGATCGTAAAATAATTAGCGGGTGAAATGGACCAAAAACATAATATTTATCCAATTTTCTAGCGGCTCTGTAGGTCTCAATAATAGTCCGATCAACGCGTAATTTTAAATAAGGTAAGAGTATATCACAAAGGAGAAGCTTGCAATTTGAGATGGCGATCGGATAATATTTAGAGGGTTAAATGGACCAAAATTTTTGTGTGAAAATTGTGAAAATTTTTAATATACAGCTTATATCTTAATTCCTGGAAGTGACATTCCGGACAAGTGAAATATACTTGAAAGTGGAACGCTTGACCTTTCAATTGATGCCAATTATGTTGGTGTGCATGATCAAATAACAGAATTACAGCCTAATATATTCCGTTATTTGTTTGTAGTGGAATAATAAACTCGCTAGAAGTCGCAATTATACATCAATAGTCACGAAATTTTGCATTAGGTAAGAGTAAAGGTCGAAAAAGATGCCTACAATTTTGAATGATGATCTGATATTCTTTAGCGGGTGAAATGGACCATTACTTTTGTATGAAAAATATAAAAATTTTATTTTTGGTCGATATTTTAATTCCTTGAGGTCATATATATTTCGCAAAGTAGCCTACATATGGGAAAAAACTACTGACCTTTCCTCTGATGTAAATTGCAATAAAGTGTTTGCTAGATAACGGACCTACTGCCTAATATATAATAGGTTCTGTGTAGAGAACCACATTTTTATCCCATGCTACTTATTGTCTCTCCAAAAGTTTATGTAACACCACGAAATATTAGTCCTAGACCCCTTATTTGGTATGCCAAAATTTATATCTCGACGAGATAAAGCGATTTAGCGATGTGTGTCCGTCCATTAAAAATTGTAAACAAGCTTAAGGCAATTTGAACTTTAATAACAATTTTTTTAAGGAGATTGTGTTCGGGCCAGAATAGAAATGATTAGTTTTTGGTGATGATCGTGAAATGTTCAGGGGATGAAATGGACCAAAAACAAAATTTTAACCAATTTTGTAGCGGCTCTGTAGGTCAAAGTAATAACCCTCAAAATTTTAAACACGGGTTAAATGGACTGAAACTTTTATGTGAAATTGGTAAAAATTTCAATAACGTAGCGGTTAAACAACGGAAGTAGTAGTACTACATAAGTGGGTTTCATTACATTTTAGTTTGTGTGAACTAAATTTTCCTTTCCTGCTACAAAAATGTCTTTGTCATGCTAGATAACTTTTTGGTTTTGGTCATAAGTATTATACATTACAAAAAATTGTACAGAGTTTTTGTAATATCTAGAGGTACTTAAGATTATAATGTATGTCCCAATTTACATTAGGCGAGTTTACTTGCGGCAATTGTCAGTTTGTAGGTGAGAGAGGGTGCTGAGAGGCAAAGGGTTACCATATGCCTCACCTCTCTCTCCTACAAACTGACAATTGCCGCAAGTAAACTCGCCTAATGTAAATTGGGACTTTGATCAAAATTTACAATATTTGTTTGTGTTCAGCACCATGCATTTACATATATGTATATAAGAAAAATAACAACAATTTGGGGATGTAAAATTTAGACTTTCTTGCTCCCGGGAATACATTTGTTTGGAGTGTTAATAACTCAGTTAAACTTATAAACTAATTTAAAAAAATATATAAATAAAAGTAAAAAAGAACAGCTGATAAACCTGAATTCACCCCCTGTGCGTACCAAATACAGCTTTCTCATAAAATGGACACCGAATATTGGCATGAATATAAAAATTCGGTGGGACTTCGTTAATGTAACCAATAGGAGATAAGTAATTAATATTCCGCCAACTATATGACACTTCATTAATATAAATTTCTGACACGAATATGTTGCCATGGTCCCTTACACGTTGCACAAATTTTCATATCAAATCACAAGCGTGTAATCCAATTGGAGTAATTCTGGACTCGCCATATATTACCCTATTGGAGTAACACTTACAACTTGACTCGTAATACTTGCCAATACAATGTCTTAGAACTTTTCGTTCTAATATTTCCATCTCACCAAGAACTGTGGGGGATATATTGAACCATATCGGAAATGCATACAAGAATACTGGTCTTATGCTGGTTTTATATAGCAGTATTTTAGTTCTCACTGGAAGATCTTTATTCACCAAAATCTTAGAGAATGACCCTAAAATTCGATATGCTTTCTGTAAAACCTGCCTTGCATGTTTGTTAAATTTTAAAAGAGGATTAAAAGTTATTCCTAAATATTTCATTGTGGTTGTTATAGGAATCTCTATGCCATTAAATATTAACTTTAAATTTTTACTTTCTGGAACTACGAATTTTTTACATTTCCCCGAAGCGTTCCTTGTACATATAGCTTCAGTCTTGGATGGATTAATCTGGATAGTGATCGTAAAATTGTGATACTTATTCCAAATGATGTTTTACTTTTTCCAATGCCATATGTGGAGATTCATCATGAGCATATAATAATCATCAGCATATAGCAGCCCACAAGAATTTGTATCAATATGTGGAAAATCATGCATAAATATATTATATAAGTGTGGAGATAAAATGGATCCCTGGGGTACACCACAATTAACGTCTCCCAGCTCTGATACCAACTGATGATAGTCTACACAAAACTTTCTATTTGTGAAAAAACTGTGGAATAATTTAATAATAAACGGATCAAAATGTAGTTAAACCAATTTATATAGAATTCCTTAGTGTGATGCGTAATCAAAGGCTTTTTTAACATCTAGTGAAATTGCAACTGTACACTTTCATTCTCTCAAATTACATACTATGTCATTGTGAAATTTTAGCAACGCATCTGTCGTAGAGTCGCCTAATTTAAAGCCAAACTGAAGATCTGGAATATAAGTAGCATTTTTTCCATAATCCATTTTAGAACGAATAACTCGCTCAAAGAATTTTCCCAGATTAGAAAGCATAGATATTGGTCTTAAATTGTTAATTTCTGAGTTGTTTGGTTTTTTTTTTTTTAAACAGGAATAATTTTAGAAATCTTCCATTTTTCAAGAAAGTAACAGTTATTTAAACAGTTATTAAAAATTATGTTTAGGTATTCGAAGGCTTTTGCAGGGAGTTTCTTAATTATAAAGATTGATATTTGTAACAAGTCCAAAAGATTTTTTGTTGTTAAGTTGTTTGCGAATGTTTATAATTTCGTCCATTGTTGTTAGTCTTGTATTATTCATATGATTAAGAGAAGATTCAATGTTATCAAACATCAACATATTTGTATCAATAGATATAGCATTATGGACAACACTTTTCATTCCTTGCATATCTCCATTCAGACCTACATGATTGTATATATTGCCGAAATATTGTTTTAATCGTTCACACGCAACCGAGTCATCATTTATCAAAACATTATTTTCAGATAGTTTGTTTATAGTTACTCTTTTCTTATATCCAATAATATTGTAAACATGTTTATGAGCTCTTGGACCCGGTTTGACGTTCTGAAGTCTTTCAGAGAATAGTCTAGCCTGTTCAATTTCAATTTGCCGTTTACTTAAGCCAAAGTAGCATTTGTTGGCCAATACAATTCTTCATCTTATTCCACAACTGATGGTGTTTGTTGTGTTTATGGAGGTTCCGGGTAGAAGAAGTCTTTTACTACCTCAACATTATAGGAACCAACTTCCACTGATGGCCCGAGCGTCGACACTATCAACTTGGTCTTGTCGTTGTTTATCTCAGTCCTACTTTAGCAGATTCCCCAGATTCATTTACTGATCGAGTTGATCTATGCATGTACGTCCGTCCGTTTGTTGTAATCACTCTAGCATCCACAAAAATGGATATAGAACGCTGAAATGTTGGCAGCTAAAATTTTGGCAGAAATCAGGCAGCTCAAGTTCTGTGATGGACTAATCCGTCCACTTTTTGGTAAAGACCCCATATAACGATGCCTCTCGATTTTCGGTATTTTGAGGATTTTAGCCAACATTTTTAACCGATGCGGCTATAATTTGCCACTTGAAGTTATCAGTGCCATATAACGGTACCTCTAAATTTTCGATATTTTTAGTATTTCAGCGACAATTTTTAACCAAACAAGCAGTTATTTAACATTTGAGTTTCCAAACTCCTGCACCAAAAATCGTCAGCAAATTGCCTGTTTTCAGATGATCGCATTTTAATGTTTTGCATCACAACTGCGTGGAACTGGCAAATATTTATATTTTGGACTTGAAATATTAATAATAGTATATAGAACATAATTGCAAAAATTTTGAGGAATATGTATTGGAATATAAAAGTTATAGAGATTTTTTAAAAAAAGAATTTTTGTCGATTTGTTCCATAGCCGCACTTATGACACAAATGTGAATTATTGTAAATCACATGGAACAAAGTGACAAAAAAAATTCCATCTTTGCCTCAATATCTTAAATACTCCTAATTCGAAAATTAGAATTCTGATTTTTGAAATGTGTTTTTAAACTTGTAAGTTTATAAAATATTAATTTCATAACAGAAAAAAGTTTATGCTTTCCCGTCGAGGTGTGGATATCTCGTAAACTAGAGCAGATAGGAGAAAGCCGACTAGAAATAGAAAGAAAGAGCATACCGGAAAACCCTAGAAACCATGTGTATCTCAAAATGTCAAAAAATGGTGTATGGAACACTTAAGCATGACACCGACGATATGTCCATAGTTTGATATAGCCCCGTGTTTAATCCAGCCTGAAGAGACCAGATGTTTAGCTGCGAAAGCAGAAAGTTTAGGTGGGACACCAAATGATGAGTGGACTGTATATTTTAAAGCGTAGCTTTTGTTGTTGTTTGCCTCGCAGAGGTTGTGCGGTGTAAATAAACGAAAAAGAAGAGAAATAAAAACACAAGGGTTTTTAGTATTGATGTTTGGTATGTTTATTGAATGTTTGCTCGTAAAGCTTTTACCTTTTTTCGTAAACAATAATTGTTGTTAGTATTGTTAAGTGGACGGAGTCCGTGAACGAAGTTCGTCTATTCTGCCTTGTGTCGAATAACACACTCAACTCAAACTCAGCTTTAACTAGCCTTTGGCGGGCAAACTGTCAACCTCTCTTGTCAGAATATGTCAATATTACTTTGCGCCGAAAGCGCAAAGTGGCACCATTTACGTAGTAGACTATTTCTGACAAGGGGGGTTGACATATGACTGAAAGTCAGTCGAATTGAATTATAAAAGCCCATTTGAACTTTAACACCCCGTATAACTGTACCTCCCGATTTTCGGTATTTTTTGGATTTTTGCCACAATTTTTAACCAAATTGGCAGTTATTTGACATTTGAGGTTCTCAGTGGTTACGAAACTTCTCCACTAAAGAACGTCAACATAAGTCCATGATTTGATATAGCCACCATATAACGGTACCTCCCGATTTTTGATAACAGCCTGAAAGTTGCAAAAAAGCCCGTGTGTAATGGTTAGAGTGCAAGATAACTCTCAAACGGATTTGCCGATTGGATCCAAAATTTGGCCTTCGTAATATTTTGTCCAAACTTAGATTAAGGCCGCAGATAAGCCATATCGGTCCACTCCTCCAGGTACGTCCCCCACAAAAGTTCAAAAATGTTCGGAAAAATTATGCGCACGATGGGAGTGTCCGATTTGGACCATAGTTGACACATCCTAATATATCTACCAGATATAGATCAGGTTTCAATATGGAACAATGAACAAATATCACTCCTTCGGGTACCTCCCACACAAAATTTCGGATATGTTCACTTTAAGACCTTCTCTCGAATCACTTTGATTTTTGTTGAAGCAACTTGCATTTGCTGTCTCAATTACGACGGCAAAAGTTTTTTCAGGGGCAAGTCCATACATCCCTCAGAGGGGAAACATAGGTCTAAAGTTGCTCAAAACTCAAAATATGAATATCGTTTTTTTATGAAAAAATTTTGATAAACGGCAACCAGACTCTTTTCTACATTTGCTATAACTATCCTCGACTTTGTAAGATTAACCAATCCAATGCAGCAGTCGATTGAACTCAGCCATACTGAAAAAAAAGTAAATTTTCGAAAACTAAGAAATTAGGTGAACATTAAAATGACATTATTTTCGCGAAAATTTATATTTTTCAAGATTTATTGTTTTTGTACAGTCTCCGAACAAGATTAGCATTTAAAATTTTCAGATTGATTTTACATCTTTGCTCTTTAATAATGGTGATACATATCCTCTTTATGACATTTTTTTCTGATAATTTTTAAGATTACTACAATTTCAATAATAAAAAAGTCTATTTCCCCGTCGTTTCCCGACCATAGTTTCTTCTAATGTTTTATGCGCTTGAGTCTCAAATATCAGATTCAATCATAAAAAATTGCGCATATTTGCGCCATTCCGAAAAAATCTAATTTTTCTCAACTAAAATATGAAATATTTTTATATGGAATTGCAAGGTTTACTCACACTAAATTTTGCTCCGCCTTGTAACCGGGGCTCTTATTTATCAGACTAAGCCAACACCTATCAAATATGTTTGCATTATTCAGAAACAATCACGGCTTTTCTCATGTGAATTGAGAAACATTTAATTTAAGTAAGTTTCAAAAAATAAAATTTGGAATGAAATATATATATGGGACTATATATACATCTGTACCGATTTGTTTGAAAATTGGCTCAATGTTTTTTTAGGCCAGTTCTGGTTGCATTTGTAAAATTTCAGTGATTGTGGTGCATTTTTATCTCATATCAGATGCGAATATATATGGAAGCTGCATCCAAATCTGGACCGATTTTCATTATTTTCTATAGGATTAATCCTTATACAGAAGATATGCTTTGTGCAAAATTTTATATCAATCGGACTATAAATGAGCTTTCTAGGGCTTTTGATCAACTTTTAACACAAATATCCCCTCTGTGCATCCTGAGAAAAAATCCCGAAAGGTGTAAAAACCCTCTATGGCAACATATGTAGTCTAAAATTTGGCCTTCATCATATTTTGTCCAAATTTAGTCTCAATTCGGTAATTGGGCATTCCGGTCCACAACTTCCGGTACTTCCCCCCAGTATTTAAAAAATGTCGCTAAAATGGTATGCACGATATCTCTCGAACGGAGCAACCAATTTAGTAGAAACTTTGGATCTCCTAATATTTTGTCCGAATTTAGTTTAACTTTTAAAATAGTCAATATCGGCCCTATCCTTATGGTGGCTCCCCCACAAAAGTGTCTAAGTGCAGTTTAGGGTCTGTTCGAAGATCCTTTGGAAATTTATACCGATGCTGTTTGTTGCGGTCCTATTTAAAGATTATGTTTTCCATGGAGAAGTCCATGCTTCGTGGAATACTGCTCCAAAAGTTATACGATGACCCACTGAAATGACTAGTGAGCGGGATATCTATCAAAAATATATGGCTCCCAAAATAAGATCCACTTCCATAATGGACCAAGTCGGTCCATTCCTATACACACCAAATTCTGAAAATACACTAAATACATTCGATCTGTCCGTAGGTGAATGTTTAAATTCACATAGGCTCAGGGTATATCTCTGTCGACAAAGCCGATTGATCCTTTTTTTACTTGTTCAGATTAAATTAGATAATGTGTGTGAATAATATGTGAATAATGTGTGTGTTGTGTGGGTATCCCTGGTCAAAGATTGTTGGCACTTAAAGTTGTGGAAAGGAATTGAAACTAATTGTTTCATTTAAGTTAAGAAAACTTTATGATGGAGGAGGTATAAAAATACCGGCCCGGCCGAACTTAACAACTTTTTACTTATTTCCTTTTCTATTGTTTTTGCACTCTTAGGTCGGGAAGCTGTAATATCTCGGTTTTGCTTGTGGTGGGACATCATCGACACATATGTTCGACTCATCAGGTAGTCAACAGTGTTGCAGTAGATTTAATTGCACTAAGTCTGCTATGATAGGACGATTATAGGATCCGAAGCCACACATACACTAGCGGTCATCTGAATAGGTTTGATTTTTTTTCTTTTTATATGTTAAGGTATCTTCTGATGTGGTAGTATTACAGATCCATACTATTTAGTTTTTGAGAGTCCTATACTATGCCAACATTCCCAAGAAAAAACTTGACGGTGTTGCCATATTTTCGGAAAATATCCCAATTATTATAAAAAATTTACAAAAAAGTGTCAAATTTTTGCGATCATCAGAATAGGTTTGAATCAAATAAAATTGAAAAATTGTACTACCCAAGCAAATATTGCGCAGTTTTTTGGTTTAGTTTAGTGAAATGGAACATTCTGATAAATCCTACAACAAATTTGACCTGCTTTATTTGGAACGTGGGTTCAATTCTCAACATGGAAAAGTTACCAAGAATTTTCAGATAAAATCAAGAAATATTCCAACAAAACATTTTATAAGCTTGCTTTAAATGACTTTTTGATTTCGTTAGATATCTTCTGAGCTTCGAAAATTGTCTGAAAGCAAATACCAAGTGTATCCATATTATTAGGATCGATAAAATAGAATGGTCATTGAAAATAATTGGTATTTTAGTTCAAGTTTAATTTTTTAACTATCCTTGCAGTACAAATTTAAGTATTATCATGCTCACAAATCCAACATAGTTGACCACATGTATCATAAATGTTCGAAAATTGGTCTGGAAGAATGTTTCATCGAAGACAATAAAGTAGAAAATTGTAATTCAAATTTAAGTCAAAGGGGCATGATATCACCGACCTTTATAGTGCTGTAATACCTATATAGTCAGGTCAGAAAGTTTTTTTCTGTTCACAAGTCATAAAACAAACACGAATAAGTACAAAAGAATGGACTACTGAGGTTATACAGCAGTATAAAAGTCGGTGATATCATGCCCCTTTGAGTTCAATTTGAATTACAATTTTCTACTTTATTGTCGTCGAAGAAACATTCTTCCAGACCAATTTTCGAACATTAATGATACATGTGGGCAACTATGGTGGATTTCTGAGCATGATAATACATAAATTTGCACTGCAAGGATAGTTAAAAAATGAAACTTGAACTAAAATACCAATTATTTTCAATGACCTTTCTAATGTATCGATCCTAATAAAATGGCTACACTTGGTATTTGCTTTCAGACAATTTTCGAAGCTCAGAAGAGATCTAACAAAATCAAAAATTCAATTAAAGCAAGTTTATAAAACATTTTTGTTTGAATATTTCTTGATTTTATCTAAAAGTTCTTGGTATGTTCTCCATGTTGAGAATTGAACCCACGTACCAAATAAAGCGTGTCAAATTTGTTGTAGGATTTATCAGAATGTTCCATTTTACTAAACTAAACCAAAAAACTGCGCAATATTTGCTTGGGTAGTACAATTTTTTAATATTATTTTATTCAAACCTATTCTGATGATCGCAAAAATTGGACACTTTTTTGTACATTTTTTATTATAATTGGGATATTTTCCGAAAATATGGCAACACCGTCAAGTTTTTTCTTGGGAATTTTGGTATAGTATAGGAGTCTCAAAAACTAAATAGTATGGATCTGTAATACGAACACATCAGAAGATACCTTAACATATAAAAAGAAAAAAAATCAAACCTATTCAGATGACCGCTAGTGTATATTACGATCTATGCTGTCTGGTCGCACGGCCTGTGTGGTTCAGTCTTCGACTGATATGTGTGGTTATGGCGTGTAATACTAGGGAGGAGTTTTGCCTCAAGAGGCTGAAGCACTAAAACGCTTCAAATCATGCATGATCTTGTCCATAAAAATTATTAATAATATCTGGTTGGCTCGTTTAAAAAGATGGTCCAAGTAGTTTTTTTTTTTGGAACAATATATTTAACTTTGGAACTAGAAGTTCAATAAAACGCGCAATTTTTGAGTAAATTACAGATATGTTGAAGCATTTATTTTTATCCGAATTGTGGTACTTTTGCATCCACCGGGATATGATGTTAAGTATGAAGTAGCGTTGCAAATTTTAGTATCGCTTACAGCATTTGTCAATATAACATTGTTTCCAAGTCAGCTTGCATTATCCGGTCACTATTTGACTATATGATATTTGAGGTGCAAAACCATGTTAAGTATTTATTAAAATACAAAGAACCACTCCTGTCGCACTTTGTGGCACTTAGTTATACCACTGTAGTTCATAGAAATGTGGTTGGAAGTCCCAAAGTCGTAAAGAAACTTTCTTTCCAATGGCGTGAAAACTTCATTACTTTTCACTCTCAAGTATTAAATGAAATAAAAAAATAAAAAAAAAGTTAAAATAAAAAAATTGATATGGTGGCATTTCTAGTAGCAGCAGCATCAGTAGCATCGACAATCATCGTTACGCAAGCCTTGAAACTTTTTTGCTGTCATAATTAATAAAATATTCCTTTCCTGTTTCATCGTTCATTGCCATTTTTTACACACAGAAATGCTAAAGGAGCAAGAAAATAACTATTTTTCTTTTACTCGTCCCCCTCCCCACCCTCTCATCTTCAACTCATCATTGCATTCGTTATTGTTTAAGTGATTTTTTTTCCTGCTTCGCTTGGTTGGTCGGTCTCCTTTTATATTGTGAAAATGTTGCTATTGGCATTTTAATAAATTAATTTCAATATTATTACCATACCCACTCAAACTTATGTAACCGCAAATTTTCTTCTTCTCATTTACAGTTATTTTTTCACTTTTTCTCAATTGCAATTTTAGCATTGATTTGCAAAAGAAAATAATTGCATTTATGTAAGTGCTGGAGGGGGAGAGGGAATTGGGTTCGCAATGATGATGTATTTTTGGATTTTTTTACAAGATGTGTATGTGAAAGGTTTAAGGTCTTATAATGATAACTTATTTGCAGTTTTTCAAGGACTTCGATATGCTTATTAGCACTCCGTATTTTATAACCTTTTGTGGATAACATACACTTTACACTCACGGACTGATTTCCACGAAAAAAAAAACACCTAAAAAGAACACTTTGTTCTATCTGTGATGGAAAAATACATGTGAGTTTGTGACTAGTTAAAGCCACAAAAGCAAGGTCGTCACCACAGACAATAAATTTAATTTTGTAACAATAACTAAAAGTGTTTTCGTTGGCCAAGCAAAGGCTAAATATAAAGTGCATTATTCGTATAGAGAAGAGTATTGGGACGAAATCCGTGCACACCTTCATTCGCGTAGTGTCGCCATCTCTCCTTAACAAGGAACGCAGTCCTCAGACATAGTGTGTCACCAACTCTTGCCCTTAAGGTGTTTCGATTCCACGACTGCTCCAACAGTGTAATTTGTGCCATTTGGATCATTGCCCGTGTGCACCGACAAGGAACGTTGCCTGTCGAGTAAGCCAGCCCATCCAACAACATCGCGGCTTGTCCATCAGCAGGGGAAAGGTGAGGAAAACGACCAGGATGTTTTGTGCCGTGGTATTCGACTTTAGAAGTTGGGTAAGCTCCCGATCATCTGGCTGTGCCGAAATTTGTATACCTTCCACTACGAACTGTATTGAAGTAAATAGGAACAATTAGTTTCATTTCGTTTATGAAAGTACTAAGCTCTTCCTTATTCCTTGCAGGAGTAGAATATCTTAACTGATAAACAGATCCCATATGGGATGTCATCGTTGTTCTTTCCAAAACATGGACCAATATCTACAATTTTTTAATCCTCTGGCTACACACAATATTAAATTACAGCAATCTCGGTTCGAAAATATTACAAACAATTTGGGAAATACTTGCTAGACTTAAAACTGGATATATGTATATGGATATTTTTTTTGCGAGTAAGCTTTCCATCTTGTGGGACAAAAAATTCCAAATAACAACAATTTCGGTAGAAAAATGGGACTAAACCCTTCAACAAAATTTAAATGGGGGTTATATCAAAACGTAGACCTATATTGTCTACCTTTTTGCAAGGCATGTTTTGCACCTGTAATAATGTTTTTACCCCTAACGTTCTATGGAGGCTGTATAAAACGTTAACCTGTACCGAGGCAAGTTTTATACCCCCAACGAAGAGCGGAGTTTTATACCAACGAAGACTTAATACCAAATTTCAGCTATTTCGGCGGGATATTGATGCCACAACCTTAAAAATACTGAAAATCGACAGGTACCGCTCTATTGGGGCTATACCGATTAATTTCAGGTGGAAAGTTTTATACCCCCAACGAAGATTAAATACCAAATTTCAGCCGTATGGGTGGGATGTTGGGACCACAATCTTCCAAGTACGGACAATCGGAAGGTAACGTTCTATGGGGAATATATGAGAACGTGGGCCTCTTTCGACAAATTTTTGGAGGAAAGTTTTATACACCCAACGAAGACTAAATATCAAATTTCAGCTATTTCGGTGGGATATTGAGGTCACAACCTACAAAATACTGAAAATCGGCAGGTACCGCTCTAATGGGATATATAAAGATGTAGACCTATACCGATGAATTCAGGTAGAAAGTTGTATACCCCCAACGAAGAATAAATTCCAAATGTCAGCATTTTCGGTGGGATATTGAGGTCACAACCTTCAAAATACTGAAAATCGGGAGGTACCGTTCTATAGGGGCTATTTGAAGTCGTGGAGCTGTACCGATAAATTTCAGGTGAAAGGTTTTATACGAAGGCTAAATATCAAATTTCATTTCGATGGGATACTGAGGCCATAACCTTCAAAATACCGAAAATTGGAAGGTACCAGTTAAAGGCGTGGACCGATAGAGCCCATTTTCAATACCAAACATCCTAGGAGTGATAGAAACTTTTGTACCAAATTATAAAGCTCTATATTTAAAATTACGAGCTGTATCTTGATTTCAACAGACAGACAGACGAACATTGTTATATCGACTTAGAATTTTATGCTATTCAAGAATATATGGTAACATGGGGTGGCTTCGCCACTGGGGCGCCTTCGCCAGCGCCGATTTTCTTGAAAACTATAACTGCTAGAGAAATGCCGTTAAAGGGAAAATTGTAAGTTTAACGAAGATCTTTTATCTCCCCAAAAGCTGGCATTTCTATCAAATATATGATTGCTAATGCACGCGGTTTGATGTTTTTGAGGTATTGCGAAAAATATTCATGGTAGGTATATTTTGCGATAACTTGTATACCTTTTGTGATAAAAAATTATATTTGATACCGTTAATAGACAACTACTGAAGAATATAAATCCAAATAATTTGCATGATAACATTAATTATAAATGTGAATATATTCATACTATGAACTATGTGGGGGGTGGGGCGGCTACGCCATGATAGAGGTGTTGTGGGTTAATGTGAGAAATATGTCAGGTTTAACTTAAATTGTTTATGCTACTGATATACCACACTATATTGTGTAGTTGAAATCAAATATTGTGCTAAACCTACCTAATTTGGCATTATTTTAATTTTTATTCCTAAATTTAAGGTACCTACTTCAATTAACGGCTAGAATATGTTTCTTTTGGTAAATTTTAGAATCATTTTTGATTATTAATTAGAAAACATGTTCTCAAAAATAATACATATTTTAAAAATGAAATTATAGTCATTCATATATCAAAACATATAGTCAAGATATGCTAATATTTTTACTAAAAATAATATTTGGAAAAACATTATTGGTGTGGTAAGAACATTTTGAACAAAAACGTGGCGAAGGCGCCCCACGTTACCATATATACTTTATGGGGTCTCAGACGAATATTTCGATCTGTTACAAACGCAATGTCAAACGTAGTTATACCTTCCATGTTATGGTAAGGGTATAAAAACACCAAAATGTGGAAAGATATCACACTTTTTTAAAGGCGTTAAGTCGATTATTTCTATTATGGCCCGATAATATCCGATTTCAAATAGGACAAAGAAGAATCTTACAGTTTTGTATGGTGGTCGCGTATCAATCGCCGTTTCAGAGAACTGCCCAATCCTTCAAATCCTCGGGTAGCTGTGAAAATTTTTCAACACATCATCACAACTGAAGCCGCTAGTAGGCGGAAAAAGTGGCTAGACAACCTAAATAAATGTAACACTGATACAGTAAATTGTTGTAGTAAATTGTTGGCAATGATGAAATTATTTAAATGCTGCAAGGAAGGATAATATAATGGCTGTTGCTTTCAACGGCGTGACAATGAGGTATAACCACAATTTACGCTGAGTTATGTTGCAGATGTCATCCGAAACTCATCCAAAGCGTTGAGCCCACATGGAATCTCAGTGGCATTGCTTCAACAACTAGTTGAACTCGGAGTTGTGTGTGTGCTGTTGCCAGTATCAAATATTCTAGAGGTATTACTAGTCCCTAGTTGTCCAACACCCGCATGGATTCCGGAAAATGCACATTATTTGCGGTTGTGCTACTGTGCATTTGGCCCTATGCAGAATCATTGTTCAATAAACCGAATTAAGGATAGATTTCCATTCCACTTTTTTTGCTGTTTTACTTCTCCAATCTGGAATATCGTGTACTTCGATCTTGCCTTTCACTTGTGTGCTCTATCGAAACCTTTGTCTTGCAGCCCTGCGTGTACCGCCATGTGGCCGTATTTAACCGCCCTTTTAGCAGGATTATCATCGCTCATTCTCATGACATGACGTAGCCAACACATTTATTGTATATCGATACGTTCAACAACACTGATGTCATTGTATAGCCGACGCAGATTGTTCCGTGGATCTTTCGAAGAATATTTTCTCTCAAACATACCCAACACTGTCTTATCTGATTGTGCAAGTACTCATGCTTCCTAACCATACACTAGTACGGGTAATATCTGAGTTTTGTAAAGTTTGCATTTTGTTGACGAGGTGTGTTTTTTTTAAATTGGTTACGTAAAGCAAAGTAGCATCTGTTGGCCAATACAATTCTTTTTCTTATTTCACAACTGATGTCGTTTGTTGTGTTTACGAAGGTGCCGAGGTAGACTAAGTCTTTTACTACCTCAAAATTATAGGAGCCAACTTCCATATTTGATCCGAATTCTATTGACGCATAACGCTCCGGACCCACTTCACAAGATTCTACTTCAACTTCCTTTAAGGGTATCAGTTAATTCATTGCTGATCGTCCCATGTTGTATAACCTGCTTCAGCAGTATGTTGAACAAATCACACTATAGGCTGTCTCCTTGTCTGAAACCTCTTTTGGCACTAAACTCTTGGGAGACGTTATTTCCTATTTTAACTGAAGACCGGGTATCAGTAAAAGACATCTTACTAGGCCGGATAGGCTGTGTGGGTATACCAAATTCAGACATGGCTTGGAATATTTTTGAGCATAGGGGACTGGCGAAGGTTGCTTTATAATCGACAAAAAGTATTTGCTGCAGGGCAAAAATCTGGCCAAAGGTGGATTGCCAGGTCTAATCAATTATTGAAGTAGTTCACACAATATCCCTGATATTATATTGCAGGCAAAAGGAATAAGACGTATTGTCCTGTAGTTAGACGGGACATATGAGGCGTTCAGAGCACACTTCGACTAACTCCATAAAACAAAAAGTTGAGAAAAGCAATGATGAAATGTATATTGTTTTTTAAAATTCCCCTGATTATATGGATTCAAATATATAATGTAGAATGCATAATAGCAGGTATAGCTTTCATCTAACGGTATATAAAATAAAATAAAAACAATAGTCAACAAACAATCGTTAGTAATGTTGTGGTAATGGTGGAGTTAATCGAAGTGTGCACTGAAAAAAGTAATAAAGTTAGGTCTAGAATTTTTTTATTAACGAAAAACTTAGTTTTTTACACATATATAACAGGTTTTACATAAAAATTAATGTTGGCAGTTCAGTTATAAAACAATATTTGTAATTAATTCATGTTAGCTTTATGTTAGCGTCATTCTTCATTCTTCATGGCTAGGTTTACGATGTTTCCGACGTATGTAATATACGTCAAAAATGTATGTAATATACGCCATAATAAGGCCATCTATGGTTTCAACAAAAGCCGAAAGGACATTGCATGTAAAAATGTACACGTTGCGAGCAGAGCTACATATGAATGTGGAGTTAATCGAAGTGTGCACAGAAAAAAGTTGCATATTATTCAGTGGTCAATAAAAACTTGTTATTTAAAGGTGCTCATCTTTATTATTCAGAAAAGATATTATAATCATAAATAGATATGGCGATATCAAAGGCTTTGACACTAAAATCTCAAAATTTTCAAAAAGTGGAGTTAGTCGAAGTGTGCACTGAGCGCCTCATATGGTGCTAACTAGCTGATGCATAAACTTTATCAGCTAGTTGTATCCGGATTTGAGCAGCTCGGCTGTCCTACCGGCTCCTGCTGTCTTATAATTCTTCAGCCGGTTCATTTCTTTTTTTACCTAGTAGTATTGGGTACCAGCAGATTGGATAAATACCCTTTCCATATCCCGAGCACACTATCTGTAACAGTTACCAGATTAATTTGCTGCTCTCAACAGGAGGATGTGCTACTGATTGTAAAGAAGCCATATATTCCGCATTTGTATCTTCGGTAGCAGCACGACACTTCTGGTCATACCAGTGATTCAGTGGTGGAGGTCTCTGGTATCCAAGTATGGATTCTGCGGCTTTTTGCATGGAGTGAGGAATAATTTGCCTTTTTGCAGGTATGTCATATGGACGATTGAGCAATTGGGCCAGTTGAGTATAATTTGCAGTGGCTATCTATTGTGTTTGCAGCTTACCGATGTCTAACTTTCGTGTTGCATGTGTTCGTACTTTATTTGTATTTATTTTTATTTACGTTTAACCGGGTACGTACTGTTGCTGCAACAAGGTGGTGGTCCGAGTCTGTGTTTGGTCCGCGGAACGAACGTACATTCGTCTATCACAATGTGAACAATGTGACTTCTTGTTTTCTGATCTGGATACAGCCAGGTGCCCTTATAAATGACGATATGTTCCACAGTGGAGACAGAACTTCCCGATTCATTCATTTTCATTTTATAGTATGTTGCTTCTTGGAGGGAAGGGTTACTAGCCAACGCCGAATCTAAGTTTTTAACGTTATTATGGCCAAGATAAATTTATGTTAAATCCGGTCAAGGTCGTTGCTTGGTATTGTTCATCCTCTACGTCATATATGATCATATATATGTATGTGGGAATTTCTTAGTAAAAGCGGACCCTTTTTTACAATGAAGTTTTTGATTTCCGTTGGCTTTGTATTGTTGGACTGCAAAGTAATACTTGTTGTGTATTTATTTCAGCTAAAGTCCATACTTTGTTGCTTCAAAATTTGAAGAAACAAAATGTTTAACAGTGGGTATTGAAATTGATTACTACGAGCGGAGGCAGAGAATACTATAGTTTCGGAAGCAGCCAAACTTCCTCATCAGTTTATTGATACAGAGTCAGCGGTTAAGAGAACTGATGAGGAAGTTTGGCTGCTTCCGAAACTATAGTATTCTCTGCCTCCGCTCGTAGTAATCAATTTCAATACCCACTGTTAAACATTTTGTTTCTTCAAATTTTGAAGCAACAAAGTATGGACTTTAGCTGAAATAAATACACAACAAGTTTTTGATTTCCTTTAATTTTGCTGTGGTGATGCTGCTCATCAGCAAAATATTTTGGTATTTTTTAAGATTTTAAGATTTTTTTTGCTAAAGGTTCTTGAGATATCGCGCCATCAAAAAGTCGAATTCTGTTAAAACTATATGCAACAAGTAAAAACAGTATCAGTCGGCTTTGCCGACAGAGATATACCCTTAGCCTGTGTGGATTTAAATACTTTTTGTCTCAAAAAAACTTATGTATTTTCAAAAATTTGGGCGTATGAACTGACAAAAGTATGGATAGGATTAAAGCTCAAAAATTTTCGGGGATATCGACAGATAGGGCTTTTCTATCGCACTAGCCTACGAAAAACATAATATCGCTGTAAACAGGGTCACTAGGAAAACCTTCGCTAAAAATGTCCAAAGGATCCTCGAACAGACCCTTAACCACACAAAAATGTTGAACATTTGTGTGCGTGGTACCACAAGGATTGGACAGATAGGGAAGCTTCGATAATATAAAAAGATCCAAAGTTTGGACCAAATCGGTTCCTACGTCTATTAGAAATAGCGCGTACCATTTTACCGAATATGTTCGAACTTTTGTGGGGGAGGTACCTATAAGCACCACCTTCGAATTTCATATAATATTCGAAGAAATATTACAATACCCAAAGTGTGGACGGACGCAGTATTCGGTTCGAGCTCTCCATCCACTACATATGGTGCCATAGGGGTTTTTACAACTTTCGGTCTGTTTTCTCAAGAAGTATGGACTTGCCCCTGAAAATACTTTTACTGTCGTAATTGAGGCAGCAAATGCAAGTTGCTTCAACAAAAATCAGAGTGATTCGAGAGCAGGTCTTAAAGTGAATTTATCCAAAATTTTGTGTGGGAGGTACCCGAAGGAGTGGACAAATGTAGTCTATATTCGAACATGATCTGTATCTGGTAGATATATTAGGATATGTAAAGTATTGACCAAATCGGTCACTCCCATCAAGAGTTGTCGTGCACACAATTTGTCTGAATATTTTTGAACTTTTGTGGGGCATGTACCTGAAGGAGTGGACCGATATGGCTTATCTTCGAACTTAAACTATGTTTGGACCAAAGATTACGATGGCCAAATTTTGGACCGAATAGGCAGATCCGTTCGAGAGTTTTACTGCGCTCCAACCACTACACACGGTGTTATAGGTTTTTTTTTGCACCTTTCAGGTTATTTCCTCACGAAGTATGGATTTGCCCCTGATGAAACTTGTACCGTCGTATGGAGGCCAGTCATTACAAGTTGTTACAATAAAAATCAAAGCGATTCGAGATTAAGTCCTAAACTGAACTTTTGTGTGGGAGGTACCCGAAGGAGTGGACCGATTGAGTCCATATTAAAACCTCATCTAAGTCTGGGAGAAATTTCACAATATTCAAAGTATGGACCAAATAGGTTACTTCCTTCAAGAGATATCGTGCGCGCAAATTTTGCGAACATATCCGAACTTTTGGAGGGGAGGTACCGGAAGGAGTGGACCGATTGAGTCCATATTGAAACTTTATCTAAGTCTGGTACACATTTCACGATGTGCAAAGTATGGACCAAATCAGTTACTCCCTTCAAGATTTATCCTGTGCACAAATTTTCCGAACTTTTGAGGGGAAGGTACCGGAAGGGGTGGACCGATATAGCCCATCTTCGAACTTAAACTAAGTTTAGACAAAATATTACGAAAGCTACATTTTGGATCGAATCAGTTGATTCTTTCGAGAGTTATCGTGCGCTCCAGCCAGCCAGTCAGACAGACGGACGGACATTCTTTATCAACTCCAAATTGTCTGAAACACATTTCGTCCAAACATACTTGGGGTCTAAAACCATTATTTCGATGAGGCACATTTTGCCCGTATTTTTATCGGGTATCTAATAAAAAATATAAAAAATTTGCACAGTGGGCTTGAATGTAATTTTCGCGATAATTTAATTAAAAAAATTGTTTTCAATCGATTTTCTTGAAATTTTTTTTTTTTGTACTAAACTACGGTTAATTACTAAAATGTTACGTCCTTTTTTGTAGTGGGATTCAAATAATTACTACTTTTTAAAATTTTTCAATAAAGCTATACCACTATGCAAAATATGTTATTTACCAAAAAAATAATACGTTGCATTTATTAACATTTGTTTTTTTTTTTTAAGAATATATCTTAAACATCTTAAAAACTACTTCATTGTGATTTTCAGAATGGTTTAGCAATTAGAGTGCCTGCCGAATGACCTTTTGTGCCGGCGATAGGTTTAACCATTGCAAATGTCAAATATATTTGGTAGATTATTTGGTTCGGACGCCATTTCATATAATTTCTGCTTAACACACAGAGAAAAAAGATGTGTCATGCCACCATATTTTGAAAGAAAAATATTTATTATAGATATATGGTAAACTCAACCATATCGTAATACTACAATTTTTGAAATATTTCAAAATGGCGTGGTAGCCGCCGAAAACATTTTTTGGTTGCCTTTGTATTTTTATTGGAATTTTACTGCACCATTGTTATAAATTGCCCATTAAAAAATTGTTCAATATATTTTAAATAAAAGTTGTATATATTTGGGAAAAATTTGGATATCTTCTTATATATAAAAGGCAATGAGTGTATGTTTTTATGTTCCGTATAGACTCAAAAACTGCTTAACCGATTTTCTTGAAAATTTCAGAGAATGTACAGGGATGACCAGTGGTGAAAATAGATAAAATATTTTGTTGAATTTCGGAGGGGTACCGCCACAAGGCCCTATATTTTAAATACGCTATTTTTTGTAAATCTTACGAACGTATCGGTTTGAAAGTGAATTTGCAATGGTGGTTGTGTCGCCCACCCTAGGTACTTATTTGGGACCTATAAAAATTTCGATTCTTGAAGGATTTATGAAGCCATTTTCGTTTATTTTCAGACAAAAACTTCCAGCAGATGAAATAAATGCATGCATCAAGTCATTTTCTTTGGTGGTATGTTAAAGTTGCATATCGACACCAACACTTCTGAAGAATTTTTATTTATAGTCACTTGTAGATTCCGAAAAATTAGTGATGCAAGAAAAATGTAATTAATGATTGAATAAAACGTAAAACAAAACGGTGTCAATCGCCAGCAACGCGGACCGGGTCGGCTAGTATTTTATAATTAAACGTTTTTCTTCTTTCTAAAAGTGTGACACTATTTCTTGTGTTTCCAATTTTGTATTTATCTGTTTTTTTGCTTTTGTGTTTGATATTTCTAGGCATTGCACCCAAACAAATATTTGTTTGCACCTATACAAATATTTGTTTAGATGAAATATAAATACAAACTGTTGCAAACATATATGGTTTGCTGCAAAATATGTTTGGGACATATGTTAGAGAGGACTTTTTTCCTTCGTGTACAGGTGGCTAATCGTAGTGTATGTTCATAATTTGTTAGGCCATGTCAACCCATAAAAGCAGATCTCCAAAAGATTTGGTCTTATTTCCTTCACTTTATTAGATTCTTTTTTAAATTAAATTCCAAAAATAGTATCTGTACTATGGATGTTAGATGATTTAGGACGATTTTCGACTATTACAAATAATTTTTGTGAAAGTACCATAAACATCTAAGTTTTTCCTTGGGAAATTAATGTATATGTATTTTTTATATTTATGACCATCTGTGCTACAGTGATGTACTAAGGGCAATGCCGATCCACATTTATACACTTATTTTCTGTATTTCGTCTTATTTCATTCCAAAATACTTTTCAACTGTAAAAAGTTATAAATGAATAGATTTGATATGTTTTTTTTTACTTGGCTTACTTGCACCGGTTTTATAGCATACGCAGGAAAAAAATACGATTGATCCAACAATATTCGAAGAGCAAAATATGTATTGTAAAGATATTGTTAAATTCCGCATGTAGTATTGTGAGTCCATCAATCGTTTTTGTTAATTACAACAATTATTTTTGTCATATCCATCAATAGTTTATATTTTTTTCGGCAATTTTAATCTGTTCTCTCGCTATCAGTTCCCCTTATATTTGTTTTTTTTTTTTATTTTATCTTTGTTTTTTTTTTTTGTGTATGTACACCAGGAGATTCTTGTTTTTTTTTTTTTGTTTCTTTCTTCTCAATCTTCCTTGTGTCTTGATAGTTGAGTTACTTCACTTTTTTAATAGAAAAAGTAGCAAAAAAGAGAACTGTCAGAATTGCTCCCACGTAAAAAATGTTTGCATAAAAGTAAAGGAACGAAAAAATAGTAGATCTGGCAGCAATGTCAAAAAAACTTGGCTGCCTAAAACAATAACAACAAACATACCATTTTGGCATGCTCTCCCTTTAATTTTGCTGCAAGTTTTACTACTTTTTGGGGTTAAGGAACTGTTTCCGTGTTAAAATGGTAAAACTGGTAGATTTTTAAGAAACTTTAAAGTTAAGGAACAAAGTTAATATTGCAATTTTCGAACATTTCGCACTGATATTATTTTGCAGTGTACTGTATATTTTTGAGATACTCTAGTCACTATTCTGTTAATGTGAATTATTATTTCCCTTTAATTTTTTTAGGTTATGATGCCAAAAAATTCTTTATTTTTCCATAAACCGTAAAAAATGGAAAGGTACAAATCAACATAATTGTGTCAACAAAATATGAGAAATAAAAACAAAAACATTACACTCTCAGTTCTTGTAAAAATAAACAAACAGCACTTTGCCATATCAACCTGCGCCTACATATTATTTTGCAAATAAATATCGAAAGGAAAGCTGCATAAAGATACATCCCCATGCATGCTATCATCACTTACATTAAGGTGGTTAAGTTATATCAAGTGCACATACAGTTACACAACAAAAGAATTACAAAGCCAAAATTGTAAAAATGTCGTATTAATTGTTAATTTATGGCAGAAGATTATTTAAAAACTAGACATGTATGTGAAACTATTTTCCATCAAAAAAGTATATAAAGTTTATTAACGAATTACCTTTTACGGTCCGATTTCACGAATTTGAAATTTTTAGCTTCATTTCACACCGAATTAACCTAGTGGTCAAAAATCTCCTCCACCAAAAATCCACGATTTGGAAGAGCCCCGGTACTAGCCGACTTCGGATATTCAAACGTTTGTTGCCATATTTTTAGCTAGTATACGGGATCCATATTTGTATACCCTACTTCACTATGTGGGGAGGGTATTATAAATTGGTTTTGGCCAACAAGTGTGTAACGCATCGAAATAATGGTCGTAGACCTATACATATATGTGTCCGTTCGTCTGTACATCTAAGTATTGTAATCACGCCACAGGTCGCCATTTTGATCCGATCGTCGTTTTGGGTGTTGATGAGGGTCCCGGAGGGAAAGATTTTGATTTTGGTGATGGTCGGATAATATTTAGGGCTCGGAATGGGCAAAAAACTTATTTGGAGGAAAAGTCAACGTTTTATTTCAAAGCGAACGTCTCCGCCTCTATAATGGGTGTATCCAAAACAAAACATGCTAATGAAATTAGAAAATATCACCTTTAAAACGATGTAACTTAGGTTGTCGTAGATGATCAAACAACAAAGATATAGCAATAGGCGCCAATAGAACCCAACTTTTCATTTTTATACCCTCAGCATTTACGCTAACGAGGGTATATCAGGAATATTGTCAATTATTTCATATTCCATTTCAGAAAAAAAGGATATTTTTTTTCGCGCTACATCAACGAATTTTGGTATGTAGGTTAAGAAAAAGATTCCCAGTACGAATCTGGTCGCGAGCCAATTTTTGGTTGTTGCGGACAAAAGTTATGGCGCTTTTATTTCGCTTTTTAAGAAAGAAAATATTATAAAAACGCTAATTATTTTAATGAGCACAATTGTTACAAAAAAGTTCTCTCGAAGTGACTTCAGCGAGTAGATTGCATACTACCTGCAAAATGTTATACAGAATTCGCGGAATGTACATAAAATTGCTAAATTATTGAATATAAGTGTACTTTTTTCAAAATTAAAGCCCATTTAGTGGTCATATAATTACATAAAAACTGTTGTGGATCCAAACTTCACGGCGCACAGTGTTGCCGCTTCCTTGTAAACGTGGACAAAAATAGAAGGAGTTGACATAGGTCGATGAATTTTTATACAAGTACTAATGCGGGCATAGGAATGAAAAATTCCTATTTTGGTCCATATCGGTTCAGATTTGGATATATCCCCCATATATATATTTCTCCGATTCTGCTATGACTCAGCCAATTTTAATTGAACCGCCTTCAAATTTAATATGCGATATTTGCTTGGGCCCCTGATCAGTTTTACCGATTTTGTTAAAAATCGTATCAGATTTCGATATAGTCCCACAGATATATATTTCCCCGATTTTGCTATAACTCAGCCAATTTTAATTGAACCGCCTTCAAATTTAATATGCGATATTTGCTTAGGCCTCTAATCAGTTTTACCGATTTTGTTAAAAATCGGATCAGATTTCGATATAGCCCCCACATATATATATATATATATATATATATATATATATATATATATATATATATATATATATATATATATATATATATATATATATATATATATATATATATATATATATTTCCCCGATTTTGCTATAACTCAGCCAATTTTAATTGAACCGCCTTCAAATTTAATATGCGATATTTGCTTGGGCCTCTGATCAGTTTTACCGATTTTGTTAAAAATCGTATCAGATTTCGATATAGTCCCACAGATATATATTTCCCCGATTTTGCTATAACTCAGCCAATTTTAATTGAACCGCCTTCAAATTTAATATGCGATATTTGCTTAGGCCTCTAATCAGTTTTACCGATTTTGTTAAAAATCGTATCAGATTTCGATATAGTCCCCCACATATATATTTCTCCGATTCTGCTATGACTCAGCCAATTTTAATTGAACCGCCTTCAAATTTAATATGCGATATTTGCTTGGGCCCCTGATCAGTTTTACCGATTTTGTTAAAAATCGTATCAGATTTCGATATAGTCCCACAGATATATATTTCCCCGATTTTGCTATAACTCAGTCAATTTTAATTGAACCGCCTTCAAATTTAATATGCGATATTTGCTTAGGCCTCTAGTCAGTTTTACCGATTTTGTTAAAAATCGGATCAGATTTCGATATAGCCCCACATATATATAAATATATATATATATATATATATATATATATATATATATATATATATATATATATATATATATATATATTTCCCCGATTTTGCTATAACTCAGCCAATTTTAATTGAACCGCCTTCAAATTTAATATGCGATATTTGCTTGGGCCTCTGATCAGTTTTACCGATTTTGTTAAAAATCGGTTCATATTTGGATATATAAAACGAAGCAGTCAAATAAAGTGAATTTATCCAGTGAAGGAAAACAAGGATTCTTGCTCCTTTCGTACAAATTGTTTATGATGATATGGTTGTGGCTCCGAGAATCGGAGTTTATAGGATGTAAACTTTGCATTTTTTAATTCGAAAGGGATGTCTGTTTCATGTACCAAATGGTCGAAACTGCAATTTGCTGCAATTTTTAGATACACTCCATGAAAGAAGCGAAATTCGTGAGTTTTGTATAACACATTACTGTTTCAATCAACATAACGGTACTTTATGTATACACATTATATGTAAACTTTTTTTTCATAAATTGCAAGACTATCGACCACTCTTTAATTCCCTATTCAAAAGTTGTGGAATATGTCAATAACTTCTTTAAAAAATTTCCATGAACATGGGTTTCTTTTTTAAATACATTTTAGTAAATGTCACATACGAAAAATGTTCTATTTTTAACGAGCTATAACTTTATAGTAACACCAAATATCGACAACATCTTTGAGGTTTTTCCTATTTGAAGTGTTCTCAATAAAATAAAACCATAAAATTATAAAAAAAGTCATGAACACATTTTTCGATTTTTGTCCACTGAGGCAACACTGTGCGGCGTATCAAATGAGACTGCAATCATACAGATTGGTGTTATTGTTTGGATGTTACAGCCAAAATAAGCACATATTTTGGTAAAAAAATAAATTTTTTTTTGAAAAAATATTTTTTTTCACATGCATTATGTAGTACAAAATATTGTAAAAATTTATCATTTTGCTTAAATATCCTAACAAAATAGACGGATTTTGCTTTATTGACATTCATATTAAAGCTTTCCCATTAGGAAAGCTAATTGGGTTGATGAGGATATATGTCAAAGCTCCTGAAATGGAAATAGAGGTCAAATAACCCATTTTTATTTATATGCATTTTATAATAGGTGTAAATCGCGTAATTATCAAAATCGTTTTGTCCGCATGTGATTTTCATGTACAGCAAGACCATATCTGTTAATTTGTATATATTTTTCGAAATTTAATTTGGAGGCTAAGATGTAGCATTAGCTGCATCTTAGCATTAAAATACCTATAAAATATCGCTAATTTGCGCAAAGTGCATACAATTTTTGTCCGCATCCGATTTCAATGTCCACCATGAAAATCTACATCGATATATATCTATTTCAAGGCGATCAATTAAGAACCGTGGATGTAGCATCACACACTATTTTTTGGGATAAAATGAATGTAGCTCCCTTATCAGTGAAGTTTTCAAAACTCTGTTTCCGCTAAAACGAAGATGCTGTATTAGTTGTTTCATTGCAGTGGAAACGAACCGCAGAAAACGCGATAAAATACGCGATATTTCCAAAACAATTTTAGGTGATTTTTCTACTTTGGACTTTCTTGTAACTCGCGTTTTAGTGGATGGATTTTCACGGGGAATGACATATTAGATCCGGAACGTAAAAAACTAAAATGTGCAATCAAGTACGAGGAAATCGAATGACAATTGTAAAAAATTAGGCCCGAAAAATATGATTTTTAGAAAAATGTTCGCACAAAATTTCCGTATTTGGATGCAGATTTCTAAAATCTACATTCACGACACATATATGAAATAACTCAGAATCGCGAGTTCTACAATCCTATATACGATTTTTTGAAAAACCTGTTTGCGGAACGAAATTAAAAGAAAATTTCAAAAAACACTTAAAATCTGGCTTTAAAATGTCAGCATCATTCTATGGTAGACGCAGGTCAAATTTTGAAAAGTTAAACATTGGTGGGATGATCCTTATTTAGTTGGCTTCTACTTTCACTTTGACAGGAAAATCGGGAAAAATGTGGTTTAATCACAAATCGAGAGAAAACAAAAAAAGTCGTGTTGGCTTCAACCCATTTTTACCCATTTTTTAACATAAATTTAGCCACAGCTTCCACGCAAATCAACTTTGAAGTCCAATATTTTTTGCCAAGTCTAAAAACATTTCATTTTATACAAAAGCATTTAAATTTTATACAACCACTATTCGCGAGTTATAAAGGGGTAAACCTTGGCTTCAACGATGTTAAATTTTCAATGATATTGCCCATATACACTTTCATACGGGCAAAATGTGCCTCATCGAAATAATGGTTTTAGACCCCAAGTATGTTTGGACAAAATGTGTTTCAGACAATTTGATGCCGATTGAGCAATGTCCGCCTGTCTGTCTGTCTGTCTGGCTGGAGCGCACGATAACTCTCGAACGGATGAACCGATTCGGTTCAAATTTTTTCTTTCGTAATATTTTGCCCAAACTTAGTTTAATTTCGAAGATGGGCTATATCGGTCCACTCCTTCCGGTACCTCCCACACAAAAGTTCGAAAATGTTAATTTGTGCGCACGTTAACTCTTGAAGGGAGTAACCGATTTGGTCCATACCTTGCACATGCTGAAATGTGTACAAGGCTTAGATAAGATTTCAATGTGGACTCAATCGGTCCACTCCTTCGGGTACATCCCACACAAAATTTCCGAAAATTCTGTTTAGTGCCATCTCTCGAATCGCTTTGATTTTTGTTTTAGCAACTTGTATTCGCTGTCCCCCATACGACGGTACAAGTTTCATTAGGGGCAAATCCATACTTCCTGAGAAAATAGCATGAAAGTTGCAAAAAAGCCCTATGAAACCGTGTGAGGTGGTCGGAGCGTAAGATAACTCTAGAACCGTTCTGCCGATTCGGTCCAATATTTGGCCTTAGTAATATTTATAATAAACATAGTTTAAGTTCGAAGATAAGCCATATCGGTCCATTCCTTCAGGTACCTGCCCCACAAAAGTTCAATAATGTTCGGAAAAATTGTCCGTACGGTAACTCTTGAAGGGAGTGGCCGAATTGATCCATACTTTACATATCCTAATATATCTACCAGCTATAGATCAGGTTCAAATATGGACTATATTTGTCCACTCCGTCCGGTACCTCCCACACAAAATTTCGAATAAGTTCACTTTAAGACCTGATATCGAATCACTTTGATTTTTGTTAAAGTAACTTGCATTTGCTGCCTCAATTACGATGGTAAAAGTTTTTTTCAGGGGCAAGTCCATACTTCTTGAGCAAACGGCCCGAAGGGTGTAAAAACCCCATAGGCACCATATGTAGTGGCTGGAAATCCACTTCCATAATGGTCAATGTGGATCCATTCCTTTTAGTATCTCCTCCTCAAAACTTTTGATCTTTAATCCTAATCAACATTTTTGTAGGTTCAAACGCCCAAAATTTTTAAAACCCCCTAAATACAAAAGTTTTTTGGATAAATTTTTTTTCAATATACACAGGCTGAGGGTATATCTCTGTCGGCAAAGTCGACTGATACTTTTTTACTTGTTGCGATTTTAATAATAATGACGAATATCACATCTTTGGTTGGGGACCTTCCAAAAACAAAGTCTGACTATGAAAGTTGATAATTCCATCTTTCCAATGATGCAAAGTAGGTTGGCGTAGGTGGCCAACTAACGGAGATATCGTAATAGTCGATAATACATCCAATTTTTTTTTTTTGTAATTACGCTACAAGTGTTAATTTTGATCGTATCGTCACCAAATTTTGGGTGTTGATGGGGGTCCCGGAATGGGCAAAAACGTATTTAGACAAAAAGTCAACGTTTTGTCCAAAGCGATTATCTCAGCTTCTACCAACAAAGATATCACAATATCACAAACAACGAAGATATCACAATAGCCGCAAATAAAACCCAACTTGTCACTATTGCGATTTTAATTATAATGACGAATATCACAGCTTTGGTTGGGGACTTTCCAAAAGCGAAGCCTGACTGTTAAAGAAGAAAATCCCATCTTTACAATGACGCAAAGTAGGTTGGCGTAGGTGACCAAATAACGGAAATATCGAAATAGTAGTTAGGTAATACCCCATTTTTCCATTTTTTAAATCTCGCGACAGGTCGCAATTTTGATCGAATCACCCTATTTTGGAGATAGTCTAATAATATTCAGAAGTGGGAATGGACAAAAACCTTTTGTGGAGAACATTCGACGCTTTATTCATATGCGAATATCTCCGCTTCTAGTAGGCGTATTCCAAAAGAAAAGCCCGTAAATGGATATTTTCCACATCCATTTACGGATGTAAAATAAGTTGGCGCACATTCTGCTCTCCCATTTTTATACCCTCCACCATAGGATGGGGGTATATTAAGTTTGTCACTACGTTTGTAACTACTCGAAATAATCATTGTAGACCCCACAAAGTATATATATTCTTGATCAGCGTGCAATTCTACATCGATATAGCCATGTCCGTCCGTCTGTCTGTCTGTCTGTCCGTCTGTGGAAATCACTCTAGCGTCCGAACGGATTGACGTAGGTTGATGAAATTTTGGGAAAATATGTTATATTTACGTAGGCCTTTTGGTATTGAAAGCGGGTTATGTAGGTCCACGCTTTCGTATAGCCCCCATACAAAATGACGCGTGACGCGTCGTCGTTTTAAGGAATTTTTAAGATATATGGCCCATTTTACC
This sequence comes from Musca autumnalis, assembly GCF_047663935.1. Classification (NCBI taxonomy): domain Eukaryota; kingdom Metazoa; phylum Arthropoda; class Insecta; order Diptera; family Muscidae; genus Musca; species Musca autumnalis. The sequence goes on along the minus strand of NW_027411644.1, from coordinate 311,630,705 downwards.
ACCGAATTGGTTGTAATTTGGTACTTTGTGTCTCCAGAGGCCAAAAAATATTCCTACCAAAGTTGGGTTATATAGGTCCACGTTTTGGTATAGTCCCCACATAAGACCCCTTATAAAGTACGCGTCATTTTAATATATTTTGAATGTATTAGACCCATTTGACCAAAGAATCGGTTCTAACTTTGTATTTTGTGTTTCCAGAGGCTAAGAAACATTTCTACCATAAAATGTTTATATAGGTCCACGTGTTGATATAGCCCCCATAATACAATATCTCCCGATTTTCGATATTTTGAACGTTTTAGCCTCATTATCACACCGATATGGCTGAAATTTGGTATTTAGTCTTCTTTAGGCGTATAAAACTTTCCCCCAGAAATTTGTAGGTATAGGTCCACGCCATCATATAGCCCCCATAGAACGGTACCTTCCGAATTTCGGTATTTTGAAGGTTGTGGCCACATTAATCCACCGAAATGGCTGAAATTTGTGGTGGAGGGTATAAAAAGTTCGGTCCGACCGAACTTTACGCTTTTCTTACTTGTTTCTATTTGAATTGTCATAGGAAGAAGATTTCCTTTACATTGTTGCAAAATAGTTTGCGCAGGTGGATGAACAACGGAGATATCGCAAAAGTCGGTAATGCATCCCATTTGTCCATTTTTTTTGTAATAACGCTGGAGGCCGTATTTCGGTAGAATTGTCACAAAAGTTTGGTGGTTAATGGGAATCCCGGAGGGAAAGAAGACTACCGATTTTTGTGATTGCCGGATAATATTCGGGTGTCGGAATAGACAAAAAACTTAAGTGGAGAACATTCAACGTTTTATTCATATTCAAATATCTCCGCTTCTTGTAGGCGTAAATGTACCCAATTGCGTTACAATAATTGGTGAAACGCTTCTGATGTTGAAAGTGGCGCTGGGATATCCCAATTTCCAATTTATTGAATTTTATATCCATGTCAGATATTTCCTATTCTGTTGGACATAATCCAAGATAATGAAACTAAACCATCTGAGCTTTAAATTATTACAGAATGTGGCATTTATGGGAAAATATCAGAGTTATATTATTTTGAAGTTTTTACTTCAATGACAAAAGCTTTCAGTACCAACTAGATGTCGACAGTAGTCAAATATAAAATTAAATATTAATCATGTTGGTTCAGTGCGCCTTAAGTCATTTTATATAAAAACCATATTCACCTATATCGTTTTTATTTAGTATCTCCTTCAAAGAAATGTTTACGAGTGAAAAGCTTATGCACAGCGGTAGTGGTGTAGGATATCACATAGTCAGCCCCGCCCCGACTATAGCCTTTGCTCACTTGTTTTGGTTTGATTTAAGTAACAACATTTTCCTTCCTTACTACAAAATGTAGCTATCTTTATAGAGAATTTTTTGGTTTTGGTCACAAAGGGTTAATTTCAAATATGCGACGCTAATACTATTGTTTAAATTAGCATTAAGTCACTGTTTAAATTAGCATATTTTAAGCCAGAGTGACAAAGGAAATCACTCACTCATCCCAAATTTTTTTTTCAATATCAAAAGGCGATTTGTTGCTTTAATGTCGGATCACACAGATATACATATTTACACACACGTTCCAAATACTATATATGGTAATGCTGGACACCTTTCTGTGTTAGTAGAATTATGTATTTAATTCAACTCCAACATATAGACATTAGGCTTATGACGTTTTTACAACCTCATATCCCAGTATCATATTTTGATGAGTTTTTACATAAGATTATATATAATCTTAATTCTATAAAAAAGTTTCCGCACTGAAAGCTTTTAATAATTGTAATTTTCAGAACTTTGGTCAATTTTTGAAAGAGATATATTACTGAAAACAAGCTTTAGGGCAGCGTCGCCCAAGAGTTCCCATCAATGGTTTGGTATGTGTGTATGTATGAGTGCAGAAAACAACAACCACAGGATGTTTATCGTTTGCTGCTATTCACGTATACTGTAAGTGAGAGAGCGAAGCAAATGAAAAAAACAACTCAGTGGGCGCCCTCACTATACTTCTTTGCAAAGAAGCCCGTCTCTGCTTTAGGGATACACGACCTAACCCACTAATTTAATCATCATATCACTACATATATACCATTTTATATCATATATAGCTTTTTCCCTATATCATATTAATCGAAAATGGTTTGTGCGGGACCTTTTTCAAAATTTAAATGAAATACAAATTATTTTAGTTATTAATAGAAAAAAGGTAATGGATTAATTCAACATGAAATAGTTTGTTGAGAAAAACAAAATAATTTTTTCACAAATAACACATTTGAAAGTGGTGTGTGCGCAACCTTGTTTAATAATTGAAGGAAATGAACGTTATTTTAGAAATTAATAGGCACAAGTTCATTCATTCCAGCTACTGAAAATAATTTTGTAGAAAAAAGCTCAACATTTCATAACCCTAATACACATACATATTAGTCTCTATTGTATATGGGCGTATATACAAATTGACCATAGGGAATATTTTAGCTTAAATTTGGGTCGGCTTATTTTTCAATTTCCATTTTACTGTAAATACCTGTTTGTTGGTGTGTCAGTCAGTAAGTGAGAGCACGAGTGGTTGTTTGTTTGTATAAGTTTTATGGCGTGACGGAAATTTGCATAATTTACAAACGCTTCGTTGTATTTTTTGTTACTTGTATTCAAGTTACACTTAAAATAACGCAGAGAACAATAAAAACAATAACAACATTGGCCACATAAACAAACATGGCCTAAAGCTAATATCACGTTTTTATTGCAATGGAGTGTAGTTTGTGTTCTTTTTTTCTTCTTTTTTGTAAGGATGGCTATGCATTTGTGTGATCGTTGTTGTTTTTTTTTTCTTTTTTGGTCGGAGTTGAAATAGAAAAATAGTCATATTTTTTGCACTTTTTTATAACAACAAATTAAGTGGGAGTAACTATCAATATTTTCATAAAGAAAACAGTTCACACTATAAAAGTTTGAAAAAAAAAACAACTTTTCTCATTGACCAAATACGAGCCGTCAGCAGCATCAATGGAGAATTTCAAATTTAGTGGGCGTGTATTTAAACATGTTTTTAAAGATTTTTTCTTGTTTTCATGTATAGCAAAATTTAATAACACTTCGTGGTGTTGAATTCTAAATTTAAGAAAGACAACAAGCTATAAAATTGTAATCAATATAATTAACATCATATTTTGTTTACCGAATAAAATTGCTGGTTTTGCTTTAATTTTAGGACATATTGTTTTACATTTTGTTGAAGCAAATCAACTAATAACAAAAAATATTTCGAATTTTTGGTCCTTTGAAATAAAACAAGTAAGAACGGTGTTAAGTTCTGCAGCGCAAAACTTTTTATATCCTCCAACCAACACGAGTTGTATTGGAATAAAATGAAACAATTACTGAGCTCTTCCGCGACGTCAAGGCTTGTTCCTAGAAGAAATGCAAAATGTTAACTGAAAATGAAAAAAATATAATTTTATTGTAAACAAAGCTTAATACGTGACGTAATTACAGCTGCAATTTTTACAAAGTCCGTCGTATGTTTTCCATATTTTTTGATATATATTTACCATAATTATTTAAAAAATTTTTTCTATCGAGCGTACAACATGTCCTTGATATATAAGTGTCTAAAACTCACCGAAAATATTTGTTTGTATTCGATAATAACGAAATTCTGGGTAAAATTCGTAAAAAAGATTCTGAGCTATATCTCAAGAACAAGAGCTGATGGAGAAACCCCGAGACCGGATTTGAAAATAACTCGCCGATTTCAGTTAGAAACGAAAAAAACTTCGTTTGAAACATACAACTTTTTCAATTTTGTTGAGCAGTGTTATTTTCTACTTGGAGGTTTTCCACAGATTGAGAATACGAAATACAAGTTACAGTCACTACAGTTGAAAAATCCTTTAGAAGACATAACATCGCGCGGTATCGTTGTACTTTTCTAACATACAACGGTTCCTTACGAACGAAATTGCCGTAATTTACGGCGAAATAGTTATATGGGAATTAAACCCAAATGTGAACCCCGCAATTTTTTTAAGGACCATGATTTGCGCATCTGCACCTAGAATGTCAGGTCTCTCTACAGAGCAGGTGCAGTTTGCACAGTGGCGGATGTACTTGACAAGTACAATGCTGATATTATCGCCTTACAGGAAGTGCGATAGAACCGGGCAGACGAAAAATCACAAACGATTACGCACTGTATTATAGCTGCCATGAAACGAAACATGAGATAGGTTGGATTTATGATAAACCGGAGGCTTAAAAATCTTGTCTCCAGCTTTACTCCGGTTGATGATAGAATTGCCACAATCCATATAAAAGCAAAGTTTTTTTTTCATCTGCGGATTTATGATAAACCGGAGGCTTAAAAATTTTGTCTCCAGCTTTACTCCGGTTGATGATAGAATTGCCACAATCCATATAAAAGCAAAGTTTTTTTTCATCTGCGCCCATACCCCGACCGAAGAGAAAAATGAACAGACCAAGAATATTTTCTACGAGCGCCTAGAGAGAACATATGACCGCTGCCCTGGCCTGTTATAGGAGATTTTAATGCTAAAATTGGGAGGGAAATATCTTTGGTCCCTCGGTTGGTAAGTTCAGCCTTCATGAGGTAACATCCGACAACGGAATGAGGCTGGTCGATTTTGCAGCGGCAAAAAACATGGTAGTGAGCAGTACCAGGCTCCAACACCTCGACATATACAAGATGGGAAAACAAGAAACCAGATTGATCATGTTGTGATAGACGAAAGACACTCGTCTAGTGTGTTAGATGTCCGATCGATTCCAGGAGCAAACATCGTTTCGGATCATTTCCTTGTAGCAGCAAAGGTACGCACTCGCCTTAATGTTGCGGTACAAGTTCTATCTAACAAAGGACGAAAGCTGGATGTCGAGAAGCTGCAAACACAAAATATAGCACAAGATATTCCGCACAACTGACCCACATTCTGGCACTCCTTGTCCGGATAATGTGGAAGCGCAGTCGAAAAGAATAGACCACTATCTTTGGTCCCTCGGTTGGTAAGTTCAGCCTTCATGAGGTAACATCCGACAACGGAATGAGGCTGGTCGATTTTGCAGCGGCAAAAAACATGGTAGTGAGCAGTACCAGGCTCCAACACCTCGACATATACAAGATGGGAAAACAAGAAACCAGATTGATCATGTTGTGATAGACGAAAGACACTCGTCTAGTGTGTTAGATGTCCGATCGATTCCAGGAGCAAACATCGTTTCGGATCATTTCCTTGTAGCAGCAAAGGTACGCACTCGCCTTAATGTTGCGGTACAAGTTCTATCTAACAAAGGACGAAAGCTGGATGTCGAGAAGCTGCAAACACAAAATATAGCACAAGATATTCCGCACAACTGACCCACATTCTGGCACTCCTTGTCCGGATAATGTGGAAGCGCAGTCGAAAAGAATAGACCACTCACTTCAAACTGCCGCAAAACCTGTGCTTGGGTACCAAAAACCATCTCCTTAAAATCTATGGTACGATCAGGAGTGTTGTAAGGCTACTGAAGAAAAGAACGCGGCATACAGAGCAACCCTGCATTCACTAGCAACACGAAGCGCGAAAGAAAAATATCGGGAGAAGAGAAGAGAGGAGAACCGTATTTTCAGAAGAAAAAAGAAAGAGCAAGAAAAACGTGAGCGTGAGAAACTCGAGATGTTCAGGAGTCAGAATGAAGTCCGAAAATTTTACTAGAGTGTAAAATGGTATGGTGAAGGGAATCTGGTAACTGTTTAGATAGCGTACTGAGGATCTGGAAGGAGCTTTTCATAAAGCTCTTAGTATCGAATATGGGCGGCGATGAAGATACACCAGAACCAATCGCAAACGATGACGTTGATTGTCTACCATGACAGCAATTAATCGACTGAAAAACAATAAAGCAGCAGGACTGCCCGCCAAACTGTTCAAGGCCGGTGGAGAAATGCTGATAACGAGTATTATTATTATTATTTATTGCTTTTACGCAAATTCGTGGGCGCATAGTGATAAGGAGTATGCATCAGTTATTTACCGAAATTTGGCAGGGAGAAAGCATACCCAATGATTGGAACCTCAGCCTCCTATGTCCCGTACACAAGAAAGGCGACAAGACGGTGTGTACAAACTACAGAGGCATAAGTCTGCTACCAATGCATACAAAGTGCTGTCGAGCGTACCGTGTGAATTTCTAAATACCATGGTCAATGAAATAATCGGGTCATACCAATGCAATTTTATACCTGGTAAATCGACAATTGACCAAATCTTCACACTGCGCCAAATACTGGAGAAGACCCACGAAACACAGATGAAAACACATAACACCTGTTCGTCGACTATAAGGCCGCCTCCGACAGCCCAAAGGTATTCCAAGCCATATCAGAGTTTGATATCCCTGCAAAACTTAAACGATTATGCAGGATGACATTGGCTAACACAAGATCAGCTGTTAAAATAGTAAAGAACCTCTCCGAACCTTTTGAAACCAAACGAGGTTTCAGACAAGGTGACAGTCTATCGTGTGACCTATTTTAGATCTTACTGGAAAAAGTCATACGAGATGCGAATATATATATGGACAGAGATAAAAACAGCACAATTTACAATAAAGATATAATGTTACTGACCCACGCAGATGACATAGACCTAATAGGTCGATCAACACGAGCCGTAACAGCCACCTTTGCAAAAATTGAAAAAGAGTCTGCCAAAATGGGTCTGGCAGTTAACGGCGATAAGACAAAGTTTATGGTATCAACAAGCAAGATGTCCAGTGGACTCGGACCAACTGCTGATGTTCAGAACTACAATTTTGAGGTAGTAAATGAATTTATTTACCTCGGAACGGCACAAAAAGAAAACGAACAACATCAGTTTTGAAATCAAAAGAAGAATAATATTGGCCAACAGATGCTACTTTGGTCTAAGTAAACAGTTTAAAAGCAAAGCAACCTCTCGTCAAAAAAAAATTACACTTTACCAGAAATTGATACTACCCGAACTTATGTATGAGTCTGAAGCATAAGTATTTGCTCAAGCAGATGAGGCAGAACTTGATGTGTTTGAGAGAAAAATTCTTCGAGAGATTTATGGATAATATGCATTGATGGTGAATACCGACGTCGTATGAACCACGAGCTATACCAGCCGACCGACATCGATATAGTAAAACGTATCGAAGTACAACGATTGCGTTGGCTGGGCCACGTCAGCAGGATGGATAATGATGCCCCCGCCAGAAAGGCATTTGAATACGTGCCATTCGACTAAGTTGAAGAAGATATCATAAAATATGGCATCCAAAATTGGAGAACTAAAGCAAAAGATCGGTGCATTTGCAAATTTATTCTTAGTTCGGCTTATGGAACAAGACGTTCTGTTTAGTATAAAAGCTATCTAAGTAAGTTAGTAAGTGAACCAATGCCTACATTTTTTGTGAATAAGTTCTTTGCAACCCTAAATGGCAAATTAGAGGTCGTAAAGTCAACAAAGTAGCTAAAATCATAAGGTACGATGATACGGTGAATAAGTTTTCTGATCTACTGGAACCCTAAATGCCGAATAACGGCTATTATTGTGTAAAAAATTTACTAATACCCTAAAAATATCACAAATCCTGATGTTATATTATGTGGGGCTATATCAAAATATGGACCTATGTCCACAATTTTTCGCGGAGTTTTCCCGCCTACACATTTCTGTAGGATAATGCGGCCGTTTTACAGGGGCTGTATGAAATAAATTTCCGGGAAAAAGTTTTGTAGCCCCAAAAAAGACTAAATACCAAATTTCAGTTATTGTTGTAACAACGCAAACATGTTTGATCGCATATTATATCAGTTATCGATTTCTGGTTCCTCTGTATCCAAACTCAAAACTTCTCCAACTTGAACTGGTTCACACTGCATCAGTGTGAATACTATCCAAGCCTGCCTGATAGGCTCGTTTGGTCTTAAGGTTCTCGTTTATACTTTTGGACCGCTCTATTCAGATTATGAAAATTTTTCTTGACGTACCTTGGTTGGGGAAGCCTTTGAATTAAATCGTGACAGGAATGCTCACTGCGACAACATAAAACCATCCCGTTGTGTTGATGCACCGGTAAAACGTTCGTTTCCTTATGAAGCACTGGTGCCAGAAGGAGACACCCTGTTGCAGTTCTCAGGGAGGCACTCTATCAGGTTTGAATATTCTTCCACGCCGCTTAGCTTACCACAAATCGTCCTATTGCTTTGTAAGAGGTCATAAAGGTAATCCTGGCGTCAAGATTGAAATCGGCCTGTGCGGTTCATCTCTGCTAACGATGGCTAACGATAGGTTGAGGACATTTGCTAATTTTTCACCCAGTTGCTTAAGCATTACCATAGATATCCGTGTAAACCCAATGTTTTGGATGATTATGGGTTTCGGATGACGTTTACAACATCGCTCATAGTAAATTGTGGTAGTACCTCCTCTGCAGGGAGGAATTAAACAACATGTGCACCTCTTTGGGTCAGTTATTGTCACGCCGTTAAAAGTAACAGCCGTCAATCATCCTTCTCTCCCGCATTCGTAGTGATTTAACCGTTGCCCACAATATATTTAATCCTATATCTATGTTTTTTTTTTTATTTCGGGTATTCGATAAACAGGTATCAAGCAAGCTTAGCTACACAAGGATCTGAGGGAATAACAGCTCTCCGAAGCTGTCATTGATAAATTCTCTGAACCCATGCAAATCAACTTTCCCATGGTTCCGAAACGTACGGCGTTCAAAGGTTATGAAGTCAGGTGGTCTAGAAAGGGGGTCTGTGTCAAGGGAAATTACAGGTTGCCAGGATTCCTCATTTTTTATACATGGCCCCACATTGGTTATATCTGGCGAGCTGTGGCAATATCCTCTTTCTATTGTAGAAGCGTCTTCATTCACCGTACAAAATGTGGAGCTATCAATTTGCTCGGCCAAAGCTCATTATGGGCATTGAAGTCCCCTATAACCAGACGGTTATTGTCTTCTAAAATCGAACTTATATCGGGCATATAACGCAAGGCACAGCTATTCACGACGACGGTATGTACACACAAAGCAACCCTACCTCAGCAGTCAGCTGGTTCTTTCGTACCAGATTGTCCCGAAAACATAGTGCTTCGGCCTGCATCTACATATCCAGCAGCAAACCTAAGCTTCCACGTAGGTTTCTATGCTCCTTGAACAACAACAACCTCGGCAATACAACACTTTACTGCTACTGTCATACATTCTATGGGTATGGATCACTACAGTCAAGCTCAACCGAGATAGGCCTGTACTGGACAAACTGGTGCATTAGGAAGGCAAGTCCCCTTCCTCCGCTTCTTGAGCGATCCTTCCGCAGAACGTTGTAACCATCGCAACGTTGCAAGTCACAGGTGGCGGTGAGCTTTGTTTGCTTCAATCCGTTTGGAAACTGGAGTGTTTTCTACAGACAAAAATGTACTTTGTGGGATCTAAAATGAGTATTTCGAGGAATTACAAACTGAACAATAAACATAATAGATTTTACATGTTTGTGATTTGAGTTTCTTTGTTTTTCAAATCACAATAATGTATTTTAATATTTAAAGTTTCCATTCTAAATGGACGAACATTTAAAAAGTCGCGAAAAGTGCAATAAAATGTAAAAAATATGGGTCAAGAGTATGTATGCAGTATGAAGGATAGCACTCATCTCTGGAAAAAACACATTGCATTGGAAAAATCAAAGTTCGTTGGAAAGTTTGGTCTCTTAATTGCAATAATTTTGTTTTAAGTATAAAATAATCTTAGGTCAACTCCAACGAGAAATTAATAAAAATATCCATTGTATAGTTTTCATATCGATGTGTGATTGTGCGTATATGTTTTTTCAACTCCAAAAATTTGTCTTTTTCTAAAACAAAAAAGAAATTAATTAAATAATGAAAAATCGTATATGTAAATTGCTAATATTTAATTACATCAATGTTTCACAACATAGTTTTATGTTTATGGAATTTAATTAAATTATCCTATTTCTTATTTATTTCTTTTGTTTTGCCTTTTGGCTATGACATTTCTTGTTCTTTTTTTATTTTATTTTCAAACAATTTAAGTCAAATAGCTACACACATACATACATATTATATTAAAATGCAAACACAGAAAACAATTTATTGTTATTAAAAATATAATTCCATTTATTATACGAAGTGGTTTTTATTCATCTACAATAAATTGCTAATAAATCAAAAATGTGAAACATTTGTTTTTTGAATTTTGAATTACATTTGATTTCTTAATGGCCTTAAAAGGTTCTTTCTCTGAAAGAAGAAGAACAATATTTTAAAGTGTTTTGCTATTGTATTGATAGTCGTTTAAATTGTATAAATCAAATGTAATCATATTAAATATTTCATAATTTAAATGGTCTGAATTGCATTTCATAAAACAATCACTCTAAGTACATGTGTATGTGTATTTATTTTCGTAAACCTTCATTTATTTGCAATTTTCTAATAAATTTCATTTCAAAGAAGCAATTTTTTTAATTAATTCGACAGATTTTATGGCAATGTGATTTTTATACCCTCAGCCTTTAGGCTATGAAGGGTATATACACTTTCATACGGGCAAAATGTGCCTCATCGAAATAATGGTTTTAGACCCCAAGTATGTTTGGACGAAATGTGTTTCAGACAATTTGGAGTCGATTGAGCAATGTCCGTCCGTCTGTCTGTCTGTCTGTCTGTCTGTCTGGCTGGCTGGAGCGCACGATAACTCTCGAAGGGATGAACCGATTCGGTTCAAATTTTGGTTTTCGTAATATTTTGTCCAAACTTAGTTTAAGTTCGAAGATGAGCTATATCGGTCCACTCCTTCCGGTACCTCCCCCACAAAAGTTCGAAAATGTTCGGAAAATTTGTACGCACGATAACTCTTGAAGGGTGTAACCGATTTGGCCCATACTTTGCCCATCGTGGAGCGTGTACCAGACTTAGATCAGGTTTTAATATGGACTCAATCGGTCCACTCCGTCGGGTACCTCCCACACAAAATTTTGGAAAAGTTCAAATTAGGAACATCTCTCGAATCGCTTTGATTTTTGCTTTAGCAACTTGTATTCACTGCCCTCCATACGACGGTATAAGTTTCATCAGGGGCAAGTCCATACTTCCTGAGAAAATAGCCTGAAAGTTGCAAAAAACCCCTATGACACCGTGTGAGGAGGTTGGAGGGCAAAATAACTCTCGAACAGGTCTGCCGATTCGGTCCAAAGTTTGGCCTTAGTAATATTTTGTCCAAACATAGTTTAAGTTCGAAGATAAGCCATATCGGTCCACTCCTTCAGGTACCTCCCCCACAAAAGTTCAAAAATGTTCGGAAAAATTGTGCGTACGATAACTCTTGAAGAGAGTGGCCGAATTGGTCCATACTTTACACATCCTAATATATCTACCAGATATAGATCAGGTTCAAATATGGTCTATATTTGTCCACTCCATCCGGTACCTCCCACTCAAAATTTCGGATACATCTTCACTTTAAGACCTGCTTTCGAATCACTTTGATTTTTGTTGAAGCAACTTGCATTGCTGCCTCAATTGCGATGGTAAAAGTTGTTTCAGGGGCAAGTTCATACTTCTTGAGCAAACATCCCTGAAGTTCTAAAAAACCCCTATGGTACCATATGTAGTGGCTGGAGATCCGTTCTTTTTAGTATCTCCTCCGCAAAACTTTTGATATTAAATCCTAATCAACATTTTTTTCAGTTCAACGCCCAAAATTTTTAAAACTCCCTAAATACATGCGTTTTTTGGAAAAAAATTTTTTCAATATACACAGGCTGAGGGTATATCTCTGTCGGCAAAGCCGACTGATACTTTTTTACTTGTTAAATATAAAAACAAAAACTTAATTCAAAAGTTGCGGTTTTATTGTTATCATACCTTATATAGAAACATATTTCAAAATTGTTGATTCTAATCACCTTTTTTGCAAATATATATTTTTTTTTAAAATCAAGTTAAAGTAGATTCTGTGATTTTTACAATGTTCACATTATTTATATTAATATATTGATCTTATTACATTTCTTTTCTTTCGTAAAATGAAAGAAAAAATAATTCTCTCTTTATAATGAACGAAATGAATACTTCATCATTACTGACTCTGTAGCATCTTTTCAAAAAAAAAGTCATTCATCAAACTCTCACAAACACACATAGACAATGATGACATTAAGACGTTTTAGTTATTTTTGTCTTTTATTCATTTTCTCTGCCACATGTTCCGTGCAGAGTATCCTGAATGATGTCCCGGTAATTCAAGCAACACATTCGACAATACACCCTGAAGGCATAATAAACTTGAGAAGGAAAGCAACACCAGCCGAATATAAACAACGTCAAAGAAAACGACAAAAAATACAACAACACAATAAACAAACCCAAGAAATCTGATATAATGGAAGAGCAAAAAAGGCATTCTACCAATATTTACAAAATACAAGACAAAATGATGTACAATATTATCCTACAAGGATGGTGAATACATCCTTCATTTACTTACCACAATATACCAGAAAATCTAAACAAAAGTTATGCATTTCAATATTAGGGTGTTGAGAGAGGTGTTACGAAAGAAAAGAAAAACAAATCCCTCAAAAGTTGACGAACCCCGCAAACGTTTTAAGGACCATGATCTGCGAATCTGCACCTGGAATGTTCGCACTCTTTATAGAGAAAGTGCAGTTTACGCATTGACAGATGTACTTGAAAAGTACAAGGCCGACATTACTGCCATACAGGAAACACGATGGAACGGGAAAGGCGTCACAACAACACCTAAAGGTGACGCACTGTATTATTGCTGCCATGACACAAATCATGAGTTTGGTTGCGGATTTGTAGTTGGTCGGAAGTTAAAATATCTGGTCTCCAGCTTCACCCCTGTGAATGAAAGACTTGCTACAATTCGATTAAAAGCAAAATTCTTCAACATCAGCTTTATTTGCGCTCATGCTCCCACTGAAGACAAGGACGAACAGACCAAAGACATATTTTACGAACGCTTAGAAGAAACTTATGACCGTTGTCCTGCCCATGACATTAAAATTATACTAGGCGATTTTAATGCAAAAATTGGAAAGGAGAATATCTTTGGCCCAACAGTCGGGAAATTCAGTCTCCACAGTGAAACATCTGACAATGGTATGAGGCTGATAGACTTTGCAGCTGCAAGAAACATGGTGGTTAGCAGTACCAGATTTAAACATCTCGATATTCATAAGGGCACCTGGCTCTCGCCAGATTAAAGAACAAGAAATCAAATTGATCACGTTGTGATAGATGGAATACATGCTTCAAGCGTGTTGGATGTACGATCATTCCGAGGTGCAAACATAGAGTCGGACCACTATCTTGTTTCAGCAATGGTACGTACCAGATTAAACGTAGCAAACAAAGTGCGAACAGACACAACACGGAAGTTGGACATCGGTAAGCTGCAATCACAACAGATAGCCACAGCATATTCCACTCAACTGGCCCAACTGCTTAATCAAAGCACTCCTCGTCCCGATAGCATATCAGGACAATGGCAAAACATTGTCCACTCCATGCAAACAGTCGCAAAATCAGTACTTGGATACCAGAGACCTCCACCAAGGAATCCATGGTATGACTAGGAGTGTCGTGCTGCTACCGAACAGAAAAATGCGGCATATAGGGCTACTTTACAATCAGTAGCAATGTGTAGCGCACGAGAAAGGTATCGGGAGAAAAGAAGAGAGGAGAAACGTCTTTTCCGCAGGAAAGAGAGAGATTGAAGAGCGGGAGTGTGAACAAATCGAGATGTACAGGAGACAGAATGAAGTCCGAAAATTCTACCAAAGAGTGAAACATCAAACTGATGGCTTTGGAACTGGCACATCCTCCTGTAGAGACCAGCATGGTAATCTGGTAACTGATACCGATAGTGTGCTAAGGATATGGAAAGAGCATTTTTCCAAACTGTTGGTATCCAATAGTAGCGAAGTTGACGAAGATACCACAGATCCAATCCCAGAAGATGATATTGAATGTATACCACCCGGCCAAGATGAGGTAAAAACAGCAATAAACCGGCTGAAGAATAATAAGGCAGCAGGAGCTGATGGCGTACCAGCCGAGCTGTTTAAAACCGGAGGCGACACGCTGATAAGGTGTATGCATCAGCTGGTTAGCTCCATCTGGCAGGAAGAACGCGTACCCGACGATTGGAACCTGAGCATCCTGTGTCCCGTCCATAAGAAAGGAGATAAGACTTTATGCTCCAACAATAGTGGCATAAGTCTTCTAGTGTCAGGGATATTGTGCGAACGACTAAAGTCCATGGTCAACGAAATAATTGGACCATACCAATGCGGCTTTATACCTGGCAAGTCCACCATTGACCCTGCGGCAAATCCTGGAGAAGACCCAAGAGATGCAGATCGACAACTACCACCTTTTTGTCGATTATAAAGCCGCCTTCGACAGCCCGCTACTTTCAAAGGTATTCCAAGCAAATCGACAACTACCACCTTTTTGTCGATTATAAAGCCGCCTTCGACAGCCCGCTATTCCAAAGGTATTCCAAGCAATGTCTGAATTTGGTATCCCCGCTAAGCTCATTCGGCTTTGTAAAATGACTCTAACTGACACAAGATCTTCAGTTAAAATAGGAAAGAACCTCTCCGAAGAGTTTTGTACCAAAAGAGGTTTCAGGCAAGGAGACAACCTTTCGTGTGATCTTTTCAACATCCTGCTAGAAAAGGTTATACGAGAGGCAAACGTCAAAAGAAGTGACACAATCTACACCAATATTCACATGTTACCTGCTTATGCTGATCAGTAAAAGAAGTAACCGATACCTTTATGAAGGTCGAAGGAGAATCTGATAAAGTGGGTCTGGCGGTAAACGGCGACAGGACCAAGCTGATGGTGTCGACGCGTAATGCGTCCATTGAGCTCGGACCAGCTGTTGGAGTTGGTTCCTATAATTTTGAGGTAGTAAAAGACTTCGTATACCTCGGCAGCGCCGTAAACACAACAAACGACATCAGTTGTGAAATAAAAAGAAGAATTGAATTGGCCAACAGATGCTACTTTGGCTTAAGTAAGCACTTTATAAACAAAGCCACAACTCGTCGAACAAAAATAACGCTTTACAAAACACTGATACTACCCGTGCTGATGTATGGTTCCGAAGCCTGGGTACTTGCGCAAGCAGATAAGGAAGTGCTTGGCGTGTTTGAGAGAAAACTTCTTCGAAAGATCTACGGACCAATTTGTTTTGACGGTGAATATCGACGTCGTATGAACCACGAGCTGTATCTGCTATACAAAGACATCAATATAGTTAAACGTATCGAGATGCAGACATTGCGTTGGCTAGGCCAACGATGATGAACCCTCTAAAAAGGCGTATAAATTCGAGCCACATGGCAGTGCACGCAGAATTGGCAGGCCAAAGAATATATGGCGCAAACAAGTGGATGAAGAGATGACAAGGCGCAATATTCCAAAAAAGCAAAGAACGAAACAGAGAGAATTGGAGATCATTTCTTAGTTCGGTCTATGGAACAAATGTTCTGTAATGGGCCAGCTAAATAAGTAAGTAAGAGAGAGGTGTTACGTACACAATACATATTTTAACAATTTTTAAATTTAAAACTATCGAAAGAAATAACTATCAAAACAAGATTCATTTCCCAAATATACAATGCGATCCATTCCCTCAGCTCTCACCTCGGCAGCAATTTTGAATTAGAACCCATATTTTTGTTGGCAATTTATACGCCCAAAAAGGGCCAAAAAAATGCTTAAAACCCCCAGAAAATATATTTTTTGGGAAAAGGATTTTGTTTGTATAGTCGGTATTCGATCTCGCCACAGATGATTGTTTCAATTCACAGAGCCTGAGCATATATCTCTTTCGACAAATCCTACCGATAACTTTTTACTTGTTTAAATATTCAAACTTACACACAACCCACGACAACTCCTAATACAAATGTATGCTGCAAGCAATTTGATGTCAAAGAAAACAAAATTTAAACGAAGAAATAAGGTAAGCAAAAGCCGAAAGGCAGTTTTTTTTTATAAAGCATGCAATACACCACAAAGAGATGTACACTCACCCACATACATTTGCCACATTTTTCTTAACAGATGTAAACAATTCTACAGGACATGAAAAGAAACACGTCACCAGTATTCCATCTTCCACTTACAATTTATAATGTGCAGCAGTCTATTATGAAGGCAGGAAACCACTGTTCTTTCATTCAACATTTTGTGTGATGCTTTGCCGTCGTACTCTTGTATAGAGGCGCTACGCTTAAACGCTACAATGTCATAAAGATAAAAAGCGACATTTTGAAACGAAAAAAATCATCCTCATACATTGTCAAGTGGGGGAAAACAACATTGCAAATTTATTTGCGATAAAGAAAACATTATAGAATAGCAACGGCAACATTCAACCAGACATACAGGCGGGCAGGCGGCTGGCAGTTCATCTTTACTGATGAATGTTATTGATTGCATACAACATGAAGTTTTGTTGTTGTACGGCAAACAACCCACGGAATCCGTATAACTTAAGGACATTGCGGTGGGTTGTTGCTTTCAATTTTATTTCAACAGTATTTGTTGTTGGAAGTTTGTCGAGATTCTTATGTTTATGATGACCTTGGGCCAAAGCTATTCCAACGTTCTATGTTTTAAAATGAAATTAGTGTTTACGATGTCAAGATTAAATGTATTTGTTTGAATTTGTTATACAGTGAAGGAGCATGGTATGGAGTGGAGTCGAGTGGAGGTGGCAACAGCATGCCCCGAAGGTGTGGCATGCTTTAAACAAGTTATATTGCATTTGTAGTAAGAAGATGGGGAATTAAATAAAGGCAATATTTAATACTAATGTCTAGGAGCCAATATATGTTGTATATCTTAGTTGCGTGGGAAGATTATTGGACTGAAGACCGTCATCAGTAAACTGTCTTTTCAAAATACATAATTACAGTCGCATAATTCTAGAAAAAACCTCATGGAAGCTGTGCACAAATTATTTGTCAATATATAGCTAAGAAGCTATGATGTATTTTAACGTAGAATTTATAATAAACAGCCTCACATTGATTGAGAATTTAAATTTCGTGGCAAAATGCCCAATTGGCATACATCTAAAGACGGATAATTTGTATACCCTAAGACTTTATGTCCACTAAGTTAAACATATGATTTGTATATATAACGATTTTAAATCCTCTGTATGTTTGGACAAAATACAATTGGAGTCGATTCAAATATCAAAGTAACAGTTTACCCAACCTCTTAGATTGAGTTCGAAGATAAACCATATCGGTCCACACCTTCGGATATCTCCCCACAAAAGATCAAAAATTTGTGGAAATGTGCTGCTGGTCAGTTTTGAAATCTTCGGGGCCCTATTACAAATTGTTTCGGAAAAAACCCAAGTACAAAATCATTAAGTTCGGCCGGGCCGAACATTTTATCCTTTCCACCATGAAATATTCTGAAATTTCATGGAATAATTAATGTTTACAATTTTATGCGAACTTTTTTTAAGCACTGGGAATCCCAGTTACCTAATTTAGGATAATTCGGTGTGGTAAAATTGGACGGTAGTTATATGGGAGCTATACCACAACATGGGCCAATATTCACAATTTTTGATAGAGAAAACCATATACAGTGTCGGTCACACAATTAGCATTCAAAGTATGTTTTTTTTTTTTTTTGGAATATAATTTTTTATATTTTTTAGTAAAATGGTTTAATATTATGTACTAAATTTAATCAATGACGAAAGGTGCTTACACCTTGGAAGTTTTTGCGGATTCTGAATATAATGTTGATAGGTGAGAAAAATCAAAAATATACAATCGCCAGAGGGATTTTTAAATAAATCGCGGTCACAGTTCACATTTTTAAGGTTTTTTAGGTTTTCACGATTTTGTTTGGTCATCACAAGTCCCATCGAAATGAGGTTATATAAAATGTTATAGCAGTGAAAATTCTCTACAAGATTGACCTTAATGACATACTCGTAAGTTTTACCATTTTTAAGATATAGAAGTGCAAATTGGGAAAATGCACTGACTATATCACCTCCTTATATGCCCTTCGCGTTTCTGATTCCTGGGGTTGAACTGAGCAAAAAAGTCTACTGGACCATATGTCTACGATGAAAATCGAGCATCCCGATTTTGACTTTAAGTTTTTTATTGACGTTTTTTGGATATTTTGGCATATAACAACCAAACCATTGGGATTTTTGATCCAACACAAAGACAAGCATTGTAGCCAAGACTGTGCAAACTTTAAGAATGTGCAAACTTTTCGGAAAATGTCGATAAATGACATTGTGCTACAAAATTTGACCCGAAAAATATTCAAGTGTTCTGATGCAAAATTATATCGTGTTGGGATCCATGGACAACGACAATGCCTTTATTTCGTTTGGGTCACTTCGTTTTATTTTTTTATAACGGTAAAAGTAGTGAAAATCTGGGTTTCTTACATTTTCAAATTTAAACGGGCATATTTTATTTTTTCCACAACGGATTTCTTTTGATCCTTCTTCCTTTTAAAGGGGTGAATAATGTCTTTTGAATAAGCTATTATTGTTTTAAATCGGTTAACAAATGGCTAAGTTATAGTGGTTTATGTCTGAAAAACCCCACAAAAAACCTATAAAGGAATTTCTCATAATTTTTAAAAATATAATGTTTTTTTGTTTTGTTCAATATTTATTTTGAAAATTATGAGAAATGCCTTTATAGGGATATATATATAATTTTGTATCAGAACACTTGAATCTTTTTCGGGTCAAGTTTGCACATTCTTAAGGCCAAAACTGCCTGAAGGAGCTTTCCAATGCTTTTGCGATGTATTAGGGAGTTTTCAATTACTGTCTTGGCTACAATGTTTGTCTTTGTGTTGGATCGAAAATCCCAATGGTTTGGCTGTTATATGCCAAAATATCCAAAAAACGATTGTCACGGTAGATATATGGTCCAGTGGACTTTTTTGCTCAGTTCAATCCCAGGAATCAGAAACGCGAAGGGTTCATTAAGGTTTTTTGCTTCCACACATATCGCCCCACCCTAATGCCTACTTATAAAACAGTGTCATGTACGGTGCGCCTTAACTAACTTCAACTGCAAAAACGCTTACACCTGGGAAGTTTTTATGGATTCTGAAACAGCAATGTTCGTAGATAAGAAAAATCCAAAAAAAAAAAAAAACTCAACGAAGCGTTTATTAAACAAATCGCGGTCAAAGTTCACATTTTTTGGGTTTTTTAGGTTTTCATGATTTAGCCTGGAAACCGCAGCATCAATCGAAATGTGACTGAAGAAAATGTTGTAACAGTGAAAATTCTCTATAATATTTTCTTAAGGCGCAATTTAAAAAACCCTAAAAATATGAACTTTTACCGCGATTTATTTAAAAATCCCTACAGCGAAATTTTCTTGTTGTTGGATTTTTCTCATCTATGAACATTACTGTTTCAGAATCCGCAAAAACTTCCCAGGTGTAAGTGGTTTTCATTTACAGTTCATTAAGGCGCACCGTACATGACACTGTTTTATAAGGAGGCGATAGATACATTCAGTGCCTTGTCCCAATTTGAACTTCTATATCTCAAAAATGGTAAAACCTATGAAAAGATCATAAAGGTCAATCTTGTAGCTACAACATTATCTTTAGTCCCATTTCGATAGGACTTGCGATTTCCAATCAAAATCGCGAAAACCTAAAAAAAAACCCTAAAAATTCGAACTTTGAACGCGATTTATTTAAAAATCCCTCTGGCAATTTTTTTTTGTTTTTTGATTTTCTCATCTATGAACATTGTAGTTTCAGAAAAACTAAAACTTCTCACGTGTAACCACCTTTCATTTAAACTTGGTTAAGGCGCACCGTGCAAATATATTAGGAGGACTTGTAAGTAGCACACCCCCAGTCTGTACGTCATATGTATAATAAGTTCGGTAAAAATTGAAAAAATCCGTTCTGTACGTCAGATCTTCGGAAAATCTTAATAAATATGAGAAATAATGGATATAATGCATCGGAAATAGCTAGAAATATTGGCAGCTCTCGTAAGATTGTCCAAAATGCATTTAAATATTACGAACATTACAAAACATGGGAATGCATTAAACGAAACCCTAATCCAATATCAATTCTGGAAAATGTTTTTTTTGGATCTACGAATTATCCGAAGCATACTTCGCGGCTTGTAAAAAAGTTTTTACAGGACGAATCGGTAAATGTTTTACCATGGCCTGCACAAAGTCCTGATCTGAACCCAATAGAAAATCTTTGGAATGATGTGGAAAAATAAGTGCAACGTAAAAAACCTAAAAATTTGAACGACCTACGGGACTCCATTCGTACAGCTTGGAATTCAATTTCACCAGCCAGTTGCCAGTCATTGGTTGAAAGTTTACCAAGAAGATTGGATCAGGTGATCAAGCAAAAGTTGACTGAATATTTTAAATTTTTTTTTAGTTTTATTTAATTTTTTAATGATTTTTTATATTTTGATATTTTATAGCTCCTATAGCAGGTATTTCATTTCAAATTTAAGAATTTGTACGAATTAACCCTTTTTGTTATCGATTATGCAATACAATAATTGTACTAAATTACGTACTTTTCGTATACATGGTACCTTACCTATTTGTATCAACTCAATATACCAACCACTATTCTCATTTCCAGCTCAATCTGTTCCTCCAAAGCCAATTATAGTAATATTTAGTACATCTAATATATAAAAGGCAATGTGTGTATGTTAGTATGTTAGTATGTTTGTTTGTTTGTATGTTCCGAATAGACTCAAAAACGGCTGAATAGATTTTCTTGAAAATTTCAAATAATGTACTGGGAACACCGATGGTGAAAATAGGCTGTATATTTTTTTGAATGGTCGTCGCGGAAGTGAAATATCGCGGTCATCCCAAATTATTCAAAAATGTATTACTTCAGATAATATACCTAATTTTAGT
This sequence comes from Musca autumnalis, assembly GCF_047663935.1. Lineage (NCBI taxonomy): Eukaryota > Metazoa > Arthropoda > Insecta > Diptera > Muscidae > Musca > Musca autumnalis. The sequence continues at coordinate 311,609,617 of NW_027411644.1, read as the reverse complement.
AAGCGTGACTACAAAACCGCTATAACACTGGCTTCAATATGTGGGATAACGCGGTCAACGCCACACTATGTCGCGAGTTCATATTAACTGTGGCCAAAAATAGAAGGAGTTGTCGTAGGTGCATCAATTTTGGTACAAGTACCTATTATTGACTTACAATCTTCAGGACAAAAATTTGGGTTGGTCGGTCCACGTTTTGATATAGCCCCCATAGAACCGTACCTCCCGATTTTCGGTATTTTGAATGTTTAAGACACAATGACCAACCGAAAGTATTCAAATTTTGTGGTTAGTCTTCGGCAGAGGTATCAAACATTCCAACAGAGAATTGTGGGCTTAGGTCCACGTTTTGATATAGCTCCCATATAACGGTACCTCCCGATTATCGGTATTTTGAAGATTTTAGCGTCATTATTACACCGACATTGCTGAAATTTGGTATTTAGTCTTCGCAGGGGGCATTATACCTTCACCATGAAATTTGTCTGCATAGGTACACGCCTTCATATAGCCCCCATAGGACGGTACCTCCCGATTTTCGGTATTTTGGAGGTTTTAGCCTGATTATCACACCGAAATGGCTGAAAATTTGTATTAAGTGTCCGTTGGGGGACTTATAACCTTCCACCAGAAATATGTCGGTATAGGTCCTCGTCTTCCTATAGCCCCCATAGAACCGTGCCTCCTCATTTACGGTGTTTTGAGTGTTGTGGCCTCAATATCCACCCGATATGACTGAAATTTGGTGTTTAGTCTTCATATTTTTGTGAGCATATTGAATATATCAAACTCTTGTCTTTCCTTTCCTTTAAAACATTTTTTGACCGATTTGTGGTCAAACAACGGTCAATTTTTTGTAAAAAATCGAATTTTGATTTTCGCTGTTCACAATTTTTTTAAAAATTTATATTTTTAAAAATTCTCTCGTTTTAAAGCAATACTATTAGGTACTTAATAAGCCTACAAAAATATATGATGATCGGTTCATTCGTTTTCGGGCTATCGCCAACACCGCAAAACGATTTGTTAAAAAAGGGGGTATCGTCTCAGTGAGGTGGTCGCTGAAAAAGAGAAGTGACACATTCGTCTGCAAACCTCTGCAGCTGGGACCTTTATATATTTGAAGTACTCACTTTTTACTACTCATACTGCAAAAAATATCGATATACACTTTTATACAATTTTTTTCCCACTCCACTCAATTTAAAATTTGCTTCAGAAAATTAATAAACTTAGTAATACATGTTTGGGTAAATGTAAACACCATATGATTAATATTTACATGCAAACAAAGGCGTAGCCAAGTTTATTACATCCCAAGAGAACTTAGGAACCATTTTTGCAGCGTTACTTTTAAATTTTAAATATTAACGCATAACATAATTTATTAATTTTAGAAAAAAAAAACACACAAAAATACCTGTTAACTAATATTGTCGGATTTAAATCCTCATATAGCAAAAACTACTTCACGTATCAGTACCAAAATTCAGATTATTCTTAATTAATATGTTTTCTATCACTCCCCATCAATAACTCTGTTCAACGAAGTATTTAGTTTTTACCATTTTTGGCCACGGTCGTGACACTGTGCGCCATAGTTTGGAATACAGAAAAAAACCCGATAACATGAGATGTCACTATATAGAAATTCCGAAAAATCGATTGGGAAATCTTATGAAATTTTGTATGTGGAGTTTTTAGGTCTTAGAATAGGTCGTAATCTATTTTTTTATCCCGCTAAGTGTAGTGGCCGGTGGTCATCCCCACAAATTGTTTAAGAAAACCGCGAAATTCAAGATACTTTTTAATATATTGTTTACAAATTATTTGCATTGCTATGGTAATTACTGTCTTGACCCTGAATGGTCGTTGCGGAAGTGAAATATGGAGTTCATCCCAAAATTTTCAAAAATGTATTATTTCAATTAATTAGAACGGTCGTAAGCTGTTTTTTACTGCTAAGAGTAGTGACCGGTGGTCCTCCCCACTATGTTTTTAAGAAAATCAGAAATCGTTGATATTTTTGAACGTATTGTTCACAGATTGTTTTCCCGGAATGATCGCGGTCATCACAAAGTTTTCAAAAATGTATTTGCAATACTACTGTAATTACCGTCTTGACCCTGGATGGTCTTCGCGGAAATGAAATATCGCGGTCATCACAAAATGTTCAAACATTTATTATTTCAGATAATATACATAATTTTGCGTGCCTAAAAAATGCTATAAACGCTGAACACTAAACAATAAGTGGGATAGCGCGATCAACTCCACATTTTGGAATACAGTAAAATCCCGATAACTTGAGATGTCACTATCCAAAGGTTAAATCCACCAAAAATAGCGAAAATCAGGCGCCACCCTTCTATGGGAGCTATATCAAAACGAGGACGTATACTGAAAATTCTCTGCAAGACTGTTTACGACCCCCAAAAGTGACTATATCTCCAAACTATCGAAAATCGGGAGGTACAGCTTTATGAGAGCTATATCAAAACGAGAGCCTATAACTGTTGCATACCGAGCGCAAATAAAAAGGCGTGTCTTTCGGTCGATACGAATATTTATGCTCTCCTCTTTAAATTACATTAAAACCAAATTTTAGCCATTTCGGTGTGATAATGGTGTTAAATCCTCAAAAATAGCGAAAATCAGCCGGTACCATTCTATGGGAGCTATATCAAAACGTGGACCTATACTGACAATTCTCTGCAGTAATAATTACGACCCCAACAGAGACCAACAATCCAATATATAGCAATGTTAATTGACGTGCACCGATCATTATATGTGGGTCACAAAGTGCTTTAAACTGTCAATTTATGGTGAAGGGTATAATAAAAGAGATTTTATATCTTAAATTTGGGTGATACCATTACATGGGATTTAAGTTAAAACATTGATTTATATTATGACGTTTCTAGAGGGATGCCTAATTATGGCTGTATCAATGCTGGATAGATATCTAAAGTTTACACGGAGAACCCAAACAACGGGCCAGCAACGCGGACCGGGTCAGCTAGTTACATATAAATACATAAGTATGCATTTCCGAAACCTTCGACAAATATTTTAAAATTCTAGCTAACCCATTCACACAAAAACAAATTGTACAAAATTCTGTACCATTTAGTACTTTTAATAGTATGTATTTCCAAAGTCATCTTAACCCCACAGACCAACAGCGACTCTAACAACAAATTTTATAATTCCAGCTCTGTTCCTACACCCGATAACAAACTTTGAACGATTTAGTACTTTTGTATATTCATGGTACATATCTCTGAAACCATCTCCATATACCAACGCTACACACCACCACTCACATTGAAAAAATACAGATTCCAGCTCTATCCCTACACCGAACTACAAATTGAGTGTCATTTAGAATTTGTGTGTATACTTATCGACAACCAAATATCTTAACCCAACACTGACATTAACACAAAATAATAATAGTAATATTAATTACAAATCTCAGGATTCCAATTCTATCCGCTCGTTCAATACACATTTTTTCCAATACTACCTCATTCCTTCACTTAAACAGTAACCTTAATTCCAACTAACAGGATTCTAGGCTATCCATGTACTCAAATCCAAATTGTGCCATTTAGTACCATTTGATACATTTCGGGCCAATAAATGCGAATTTTAAAAAATAACCTCCATGTCAATGCTACACTCCAACAGAAGTCTCGCCAATTTGCAGGTTTAGACCAACTCCTAATTGCAACAAATGTAGTACTTTTCGTACCCTTAAGTACGAAAGAATTTGCAAAACTACCTCAGTCCTACACTCCAACAGTAATCTTAACTTCAAATTTCAGGATTGAAGAGCTATCCCTTTGTACCAAATTTAGTACTGTTCGTACGAATTTCCAAAACTACCTCAATCCTACACTTCAACAGTAATCACAATTCCAAATTTCAGGATTCCAGATTCCAAATTCCAATTGTACCAAATTTAGTACTATTTAGTACCCATAAGTAGGAATTTTCAAACCTACCTCGATCCTAAACTCCAACAGTAATGTCAGTTCTAAATTTCGGGATTCCAGCTCTATTCGTTCGCACAAATCCCCATTATACCAAATTTTGTACCATTTAGTACTTTTCGTAGCCATAAGGACGAATTTCCAAAACTACCTCAATCCTACACTCCAACAGTAATCTCAATTCCAAATTGCAGGATTCCAGCTCTATCCGTTCACCCAAATCCCTATTGTACCAAATTAAGTATCATTTAGTACTTTTTGTACACTTAAATGCGAATTTTCCTACTGTGATCCTAATTCCAAATTTCGGGATTCCAACTCTATTGGTTCACCCAAATCCAAATTGTACCAAACTTAGTATCTTTCGTATACATTTTTAAAACCACCTCCGTGTATCAACTGTAATTTTAGCTTTATCCGTTCAGATAACAGCAAATGGTACTAAATTTAGTACATTTTAATATTTTTCGTACACTTATTGTTCAAGTTTTTTAAACCGTTCGTTACATCTATCCTATATTCCATCAGTGACGCTCGTTCCAAATTTCAGAATTCTAGCTCTACCGGTTCGCCAAATACAAATGGTACCATATTTAGTACCTTTAGTACTTTTCGTACCCTTCTAGTTCGAATTTCCAAAAAACCAGCCTTATCTGACCCCGTCGGACCAAGATTGACTTTCATCCAAAATTTCAAGATTCTAGCTTCAGCCGTTTAATTTGGGCGTGGATTATCATTCAGTCAGTGACCAAATTTTGCAAGTTCATGTTAGCGAAAATTTCTTATTTAGCAATTACTGATGAAATAATATTTATTTTAATTAAAATGACGTAAGACTTCTTGGTCAATGTCCCCTTGTTTTCAGAACTGTCTTGACAATATATCAGAATTAATATATGTTCAAAATAAAGGATTTATTAATAATCGCATATATTTTGGGTGTATCATCTATCAAATTACTCACAACTATAGTGAATGTTATATAATTCGGTAAGACCAAAGAAAGAGTATACAATCGGACAACCTTAGAAATATCTTAACATTTAATATTTTGTTTACATGGAATGTTGAGGGCCTTTCCTTTGTTTCCTACTTCACAACAGTTCAAAATCTCGGCTTCAATTTTCCATTCTAATATTATTGAATAATTTATGGAAGGAAAATGAGATTAGTATATAATTGATTTATTCAGAGGGAACGTTTGGATGTCATGGCGTTATCCACTAGTATTTTTTATATTTACAGGTAGAATTAAGGAGTTTTATAAATAAAGGAAAAAACGCCGAGACAGGTGTCCAATCGTTGTTATTGTCATAAAGAAACCAATTGTAGTTATTTCCCTAAAGATATTTTGGTGTCCAATCGAGATCTTATCGCAAAGAATTTTTGAAGCCGATAGTGAATTTCTTGATAGAGAACTAATGCTAATGGGTATATCACACCATATGCTTTTTCACATGTATGACATAAGCTGGTCTGTATATTAGTATACCAAAAGTGACAACATACATGTGAAAAAGCATATGGTGTGATATTGCCATAAGCAATAGTGAGTCTATCCATGATGAAATTCTAGCACCCAATCGCGGGTATGTAAATGACACATTCAGTCGCCCAATCGTACACCTGTCAATAGACTAATTTTGGCGTCCAGTCGTCGGACTTCTCTTATAGAAATTATGGTTTCTTATCGTGGATCTTCTCATAAATTGATCAGGAACTAGGAAAGGTCTGGCAACCAGTCTTGAGTTCTTATAAAATAAAATGCTGGGACCCTATACAAGGTCTATACATTCTTTTAGCATAAATCCATAAACACAATTGTTTCCAATCTACATTTTTTATACTCTCAGCCTTTAGTCAAAATGTATCTCATCGAAATAATGGTTGGAGTCGAGCTATCTATGTTCGTCCGTATGGGCGGCCTGGAGATAACGATAATTTTCGAACAGATCAACCGATTCCGTCAAAAATTTGGTCTTCGTGATATTTTTTCCAAATTTTGATCAACATCGATGATGGACCATACCGCTCCACAGAGTACTTCAAAAACATTCAGAGAAGTGCAATTTAAGACCTGTCTGGGTAATTAGAAAATATACATGTGTAAGCTTACGATCTAACCCAGGAAAATGTTCGATGACAAATCATGAGTTGAATCATAGGTGCAAGTGACATGTCATAGGTGAAAATTTAGGTGAATCACCAATGACATTTACAAGGGAGTGACACATGATTTCACGAATTCATTGTCATAGCATCTTGCACCAGTTCATTGTCTTGGCTTCTTGCACCAGTTCATTGTCATGGCTTCTTGCACCAGTTCATTGTCATGGCTTCTTGCACCAGTTCATTGTCATGGCTTCTTGCACCAATGCTTTGGATCCGGATTTTCGCCAATCAGAAATAAAATTCGCAAAACAATTATGCAATTTGTTGAATTAATAAGAATACAATGCGCAGATCCGATACGAATCATCATCAGATGTTATTTTTCTTTATTTTGCATGTAATTTTCAAAATTATATATTATATTAAGATGCAATATCATATTTATCTCTTCCGATGGCTGCAAGATACTTCTTTCAACTTGGGGGTTCCGTTTTTGGGAAATCTAGTATAAATTTGAATTCTGTTATTTTATTTCAAAAGAAAAAGCTTATCCTGTAATAGTTACCATGTTATGGTCTCTTTTATACTTATTTTACCGATCTTCTACTTTGCTTCTCTAACTTTGCATGCCATGTTTTGTGATATCGTGATCTTTCCATTGGAGTTTTGTTCCCTCGGGTCGCATAACGTCAAATGGCTCGTACTAATATACCGGTGGCATCCTTATCCATCCTGTTGACATGGCACAGCCAACCCAATAATTGCAGCACGATATGTTTTCCTATATCGGTCTTGGGGTCGGCTGGTGGAGCTCGTGGTTTATAGACCGTGTGTTTTTCATATTTCTTTTTAATATCCACAAAACGAAACAGGTTTCCAAACACAAAATATATTTTTCTTTTGTTTTATATCAATTTCCATTGTATTTTCAATTAAAATATATAAATTTTGCCACTATCGATCACTTTCATCTGACTTTTATTTTCATTTTAACAATTACTTCTGCAAGTACACAATTATTCGCGTACATGAGTATTTGATAATTTATTGTGCGGGTACTTATCAATTTTTTTAAACTCATGACAATATTATGACAAAGATCGGATCTTTCACCACTTCAATTTCAATCATGAAAATTCGATGAAAAAGATCGGATCATTCACGACTTCAATTGCTCTCATGAAAATTCGATGAAATGATCGGATATTTCACGACTCCTTTCGCACTCATGCAAAAGAACCAGTGAAATCATGATTTCACATGGAATTACTTCCATTTAATTTTACTGGGAAGTAGTCATGGCTTCACTTCCTTTATGCTAATAATTTAGTTATAAGTAAAAATATGAAAATAATAAATAAAAGGACATCTCTGGAAACCTTTGATTTTTTGAAACAAGTGTTCTCGGGGCCCCTTTTACTACAGTACAATTTTTTCAGGGGCTAGTCCATACTTCCAGAGAAAATGACCCGAAAGATTTAAAGAACACCTATGGCCATCATGTGTAGTGGCTGGTACGCACGACAACTTTCGAACCGGATACTGCGTTGGTGGGCAAGTCCATATTTCATGAAAAAACTGAAAAATATACTGTGACGAGCTGAAATGACTGCTATGCTCAACATCTTTTAGAAGGAATGACTCCCAAAATAAGATCTACTTCCAAAATGAACTATGTCGGTCCGGTCCATTTCTTCATGTGCCTCCTCCGCAACAATTGTGATCAATGATAAAATCCATATTTTGTGGGCAAGTTCATACGACCGAAAATGGCTACACAATTCTGAAAATCTCCTAAAGGATTTAAGTTGTGTAGCCGCTATTTGATCTGTCCATAGATAAACGTTTCAGTACTACAGGCTCAGGGTATATTCCTGTCCGCAAAGCCGACTGATACTTCTTGAGATTTTGACGAAGAAGAATCTGTTCCCGATCAGTTTCTTTTTTTTTTTTTTTTTGTTTTGATTTCGCTATTCGTCACAAATTCCTTTGCCGAAAAAGGAAAAAGGAACATTTCTAGAAATGTGCATCCATTGAAAGTACTTTCCAAAATAAAGAAAAATAAAACATATTGGAAATAATATACAATAAATAAAATATAAACATTGACCTCAATCCCAATAATCGTGATTTTATTAACCTTCGAAAAGTCGAATAAAACATAAAAATACGAAAAAAATATTTTTTGTACAATAGACATTTACTAATTTGTAGCAAGAGACCAGTTTCAAATAATCTGAACGGACAACACTGTGGTGGAACAGAAATTATATCATAAAAAATGGTTGATATTGTTTTTTTGAAAATTTCAAACATAATAAAGAATTTGTAATTGTTATGATGTACAAAAACGTGTTAGAGACTATATACAAAAAATTAAAACCCCAAAGATTGAGCAACGATTTTATCTTTTACTGTTGAAGAGCTATTATTAAAAATTTCACAAACAAAAGATCGCAAGAATATTTTTTTTCTAAATGTTGTTTATAAGCCAAAGTATTGGACGTAATATGCTACAAATGTTCAATAACTACAAATAAACGTTTTGTTCTGAACTCAGTAATAAAACTTACAGTCAGCCAAAAATTACGATTAATCGCTTAAACAACACCTTAAAACTTAACAACAACTTTGCAGAAAATTGCTCAAAAAGCTTAACGTGTTCATTATTTTTATACTTTCAAATATGTTGGACAATAAGTATACTAATGTAGTTAAATTATTCTCTATAATACATCCTCCAAATACTTTACATATTTCTTGAAAATATTAAAACAGTTTATATGTTGATCATATGTTTAATACAAGATCAATGTTAATCGCGTCTTAAATTAATATTACAAGTTCCCCAGAAGAAGTCGAAAAAACATCGACGAAACATCGGGAATAAACGCAATAAAATTTTGTTTTATTTGCAAAACATCAACATAGGTCAGTAAGCTAAATAAGAAAAACAACATAAAACACTCTTTCTGATCAAAAGTGGACAGTTTTTCGTGAAAATGTTTACTTACCTTTGGATAATATCAAAACGTGGTCCTACATTTTCAAGACGAAAAGTTCTACGAATGAATGACTTTAAAAACACCGAAATGCAGGGGGGTATAAGGGTCAATACCAAACATCCTATCATAAATGTTGCGATTTACGTAGGCGATGTCTGTAGTGTAGTAGTTAATCTTTCGCTATACGCAAATTTGGAAAGATTAAGTAAGGATTCGAAGGGTTAAAAATGTTGTCAACAGCCTATATAAGTAATTGAACAAAATCATGTAAAGTTCTGCCCATGCAAACTCGAATCAAACCGAAACCAAACCTACAAATTTAAAGGAATACTATTTTGGCCATGACGCTATGTTGTATTTCAAGAGTAATATTTCAAAATATGCTTCATATTTTATATTACTTCCGTAATAAACAAAATCCCCACACCTCGTCGCCTTTTCAATGAGACAAAAAGAAGAAGAAGACATTTAATCAAACTGAAGAAGCTTTTAAACTATAATAAAACACATGCTATATTAAAAAGTTTCGACGAATTTCATAACAAGTGGGGAGGAAAGAAAGCAATGAGCAGTCACTCAACTCTCTTCACGCTTGACAAAAGTATTTCCTTTAGATTAGAAGTCATTTATATTAACAATGTTGAGATTTTTTTTGCTCAGATATTTTAATAGACAAAGCAACGGAAACAAAGCGACATCATTGAAAATTGCCTCAATAACTATGATATTCTTCGTTTTTATTCGTTCGTTACTTTTTTGCCTCAAACAAATTGTGAGCATAAACTTTAACTATAAAAACGAAGCAAATATCAAATTCTTTCCAATTTTTCGTCACAATATCACACAGAAGTAACAAAAAAGTCATAAAACGTTTGTGCTCGTAAAAACAGTGGGAGCAGCAGTGTCTAGTGTATTTGTTGTACGTACGTATACGAATATGCAGACATACGGAAGTAAGCTAAGAATATTATTTATTTTTTCTTCTGATCTATGGGGATGTAACAATGACTTCATACACAATACTCACGCCAAAGGGACATACTCGTACAAATAAAAAGCCAAATAACCAGCAGCCACTCAATGATTTACTGTTGAGCAATTTGTAAGCTCAGCCATATAAACTGCTAGGATAAGACGAACAAAAAATAATAATCATAACAACACTACAACAGCTTCTAATAAATTTGTTGTTGGTTTCAGCAAAAGTAAATACATAATAAAAAATTGTCTATTTTTGTTTGTGCAAACGATGGAAACAGTCAAAGAGTTGAACTTGTTGGCGCCTTAAATATTTTCACACAATCAACACTTTTTTCCTGGTAATGGACATTGCCAAGTTTTTCTTCACAGTCCTGTACCCCCCCTTCGTCCTCTTTACTTTGGCTCAGCAAAAACTATAATAGCGAAATATACTAAAACACTGCCACAGAAAAGGGTAAGAGTTAACTATTTCACACTATCATTTCAACATTTATTTGCAACAACACCACCAGCAGCAGCGGCAATGTCTTTTGGATGGACATAAGAAAAAATACCAAAAGGAATGAAAAAGTTTTGCGTGGACAGCAAAAGTTCATATAAACAAGAAAAAGTAGATCGTAATCGTGTGTGTTAACAATATCTACTTTATAATTCACACTTCATCTTGATGTTGGAAAGTTGTTGTTGGATGGTATTCGAGTAGACAAGGCACCCACCAACTGTAACATTACAAATTGCCCAAGATTTTTAACAAATAGTGAAGTCAAAACTAGACTGCTAAAGGGTGGCAATGTTTGTAGGAAGAAAAATAGTTTTTCGGTTATTTGTCATTATTTTTATTTAGAAAAAAAATTTCTTTAAAGAAAACAATAGGCATTACAAGTTTACATTTTTAATTGGTATTAATAAAAAAATACAAACAAATAAGTACAGCGATATGATCGGCCAGGCCAAATGTTTTTTACCCTCCACCTCGAGTTGTACTGAAGAAAAATCGAAAGGATTACACAGAGTAGATTTTGAAAGTAGCGCTAAAAATATTAGACACGTGTATCGGCGTTTTCAAAGTTTACATAATATTACCTAATCGCCAGGAATCTCTAAAAATTAAAAATACGTTTTAGGGTTAAAGTCGGACTTCATCTGAGTTTATTCTAAATTTTCCCACAAAACATAATTTTAGAGTCCGATCTGGGTTTTCTATATTTTCCAAATAAAATAAAATAAGGCCCTAAACCCAATATCAAAAACAAGTGCTGCTAAGAAAGTTATATGTTATGGTTACAGATTTCTTTTATTCAGAGACTCATAGTGAAATTTAATTTGGAACATTTCTTCTTTTGCCATATTCCCCAAAAATTAAGAATTTTGTTAGATTTTGATCCAGTATGGAATTATGTAAAATGAACAGTCCACAATTAAAACAAATAATTCCATTAAAATAAATAAGAGTTTTTTTTTTGAGCTTGAGGCCAGATTTTGTTTTTATTATTTTCCGAAGATGAAGATGCAATGTAATCCATTGCGAAATATCGGAAAATAATAAAAACAAAATCTGGCCTCAAGCTCAAAAAACTCTTATTTTAATAAATTTGGAAAAGGTCGAACAAAAACAACATTGAACAAATAATTTCATTCTAAAATATATAAATTTGTAATCTAATTTTCTTAAGAAAATAGTATACCTATTTATATGGTTTATTCTGAAACTCATAGAGAAATTTTGTTTAGAATTTCTCCTCTTTTAACACTTTTCACCTAGAATTAAGTTTCATATTTCTTTCATGTATCAACTCGAAAAAAGAAGGAAAAAAATTTCATCAAAAAAAATTGGAAATATTTTCATGTTTTTTCAGTAAAATTTATACTGTGATTTTCATGATAAATAATGTAAATTGACATCTCATTTCTTTGGCGACCCATATATGAAAACGTGGACATATACAGATAATTCTTTTCTTGTATTTTCTTAAATTCCGAATTTCAGTTTCGGGTTGATAGTGACGTTGAAACCTTCAAAATATCGATAATCTGGAGAGACCGCTCTAAGGGGGCTATAAGAACACGTGGACCTATACCGACAAGTTTCTGCTAAAAAATGTTATACCTGCAAGGAAAACTAAATACCAAATGTTAGCCATTTCGTTTGATTATTGAAACTACAACCTTCAAAATACGGAAAATCGAGACGTTCCCTTCAATGGGGGCTATATACAAATCGAAGACTAAACACCAAATTTCATCAATTTCGTTTTAATAGTGACCTTGAAATATTCAGAGTACCGAACGGTTTTCTAGGGGTATATCAAAATGTGGACATATACCGTAAATTTCTGGTAGGAAGTTTTAAACCCCCTACGAATATTAAATACCAAATTTCAGTCATTTTGGTGCGATATTCAGACCACAGCCTCCAAAATACCGAAAATCGGGAGATACTGTTCTATCAAAGCGTGGACCCATATGGCCCATTTTTAATACCAAACATCCTGTAATAGAAAATTCTGTACCAAAGTATAAAGCTTTATATTAAATATTGCGACAGACAGATGGACGGACGGACAGAGGGACATGGTTATATCGACTTGGAATTTTATGCTGATCAAGAATATATTCGATGTGTTACCAACAGTATGACAGATTTAATTATACCCTCCATATTATGATGGAAGATATAATAAATAAACAACTTCTGTCTGTCTGGCTGGTTGTTGTAGCAGCATGGAACCTACGTAGAAGCATAGGTTTGATACTGGGTTGGCAGCCGCTGGGCGAAATTCTATGGTCTCGGGTCAATCCGCTACGAAAGAACCAGCTGCCGTGGAATTGCTGGTAGGAGCCCACGATAAAATCTCAAACGGATCAATTGATTTAGACCAAAATACTCGAAATAATTTATCCGATCTTAGTTGAAATTCGAAGAGGAAGCCATTCGGTTTCGAGTGCCTCCACACAAATTCGAATTTGTCGCTATAGGCCCACGGCTTCATATAGCCGCATAGAACGATACCTTCCGATTTGCAGTATTTCGAAGGTTGTGGCCTCAATATTCACCCAAATGACAGAAATTTGGTATTAAGTGTTCATTTGGGGTATAAAACTTTCCATATAAAATTTGTCCGTAAAGGTCCACGCCTTAATAGAGGCTTCATAGAACGGTACCTCCCAGTTTTCGCTACTCTGTAAGGTAGACACATTCTATTATTGAAATTGCTAGAATTTGGTATTCAGTCTTCTTCATAAACGAAATGAAACTAATTGTTCAGTTTTACTTCAATACAACTCGTGGTGGTTCGGCCCGGCCGAACTTAACGCCGTTCTTACTTATTTATTTGCGCTCATGTCCCCACTGATATTTGTACGAAATCTTAGAAGAAACATATGACCGTTGTACTGCTCATGAAATTAAATTTATTCTAGACGATTTTAATGCCAAAATTAGAAAGGAGAATATCTTTGGTCCAACAGTCTCCACAGTGAAACATCTGGCAATGGAATGAGAAAACAGGGAAGTTAACAGTACCATATTTAAGCATATCGACATTTTTAAGGTCACCTGGCTGTCACCAGATCAAAGAACAAGAAATCGAATTGATCACGTTACGATGTGTGATCGTTCTTAGGAACAAACTTCGACTCGGATCACCAGCTTGCTGCAGCAATTGTATGTACATACCCGATTAAACATAACATATAAAGAACGTACAGATGCAGTACGGAATTTGGACATCGCACAGTGTGTCCAAAATAAGTTTTTTGTGTCAAAAATCTATATTTTCTAAACGGATGAAGATATATCTATGAAAATTGGAGGAAATGTTTATCGCATGGAGATATTTTATTCTACAGAGTTACAACAAAATAATATATATATATTTTTTTTTGTAATTTAGGACCTCAAAGCGTTGGTACCGTTATATGAAGGCTATATAAAATCGTGGATGTACATTAACACTTTCCTGCAGGGATGCTAATTACTCGCTATGATCACAAAATGTCAATTTTCAGCCAATATGGTTCAAAAATGTGGCCAGAAACCTTAATTTTTAGCTAAATCGGCTGATTATTTTAGGTAAATACCTGAAAAATGGCGGTACCGTTATAGGGGGTCTATTCATCGGCGTCGAAGTTAGACGCCATTATTCTATTGAGAAAATGATAGTTCGAGAACTTTTTGGTTATATCCTGTTGAACACGTAAAAAAGTATCAGTCTGCTTTGCCGACAGAGATATACCCTCAGCCTATTTGAAAAGAAACTCATCTACTGACAGATCGTTTTTTCAGAATTTTTGACATTTGAACTTGCCGACAAAAAATAGAAGAAGTGGATCTTGTTTTGGGAGTAATATTTTTTCAATAGATATCGCGCCCATTAGTCATTTCAGTGGGTCAACATAATACCTTTGGAGCAGTATGTCAGGAAGCATAGCGTTACCAAAAATGCCCGAAGACGAAACCCACACGCAAATCGAAATTCGTTTTTTGTTAGGATCTGATACATAAAGTTAAAATACATGCTCTGGCAAAATTTCAAGCTTCTACGTTCAAAAACAACGATCCTATTCAAGAAATGACATTTCGGAAAACGGGATAATATTGCAGATTTTGTTGTAATGACGGATCCCAAAAAACCAAGCGTTTCCGCTGTTTTGGTTTCATTTATTACTCCCATTCGTATAGGATTGATAATATCCCGAATACTCGCCCTCATAAGAATTATATTCCAGTTTTTCATTTTATAACGTTTTTTGCTTCTCCTGTAAAGTTTTGATTTTGTGGGTTACGTCTTCGGGCATTTATGGTGACGATAGACGTGTCCACGGAAAACATAATATCGCTGTAAACAGAACCACAACGAACAACATCGGTATAGATTTCCAAAGGATCTTCGAACAGACCCTAAACTGCACTTAGACACAAATGTTGAACTTTTGTGGAGGAGGTACCCTAAGGAGAGGACCGATATGGCTAGTCAAATTGCCAGCCACTAGAAATGTGCCATACGGATTTTTACAACTTTCGTTGTGTTTTCTTAAGAAGTATGGACTTGCTCTTGAAACAACTTTTACCGTCGTAATGGATACAGCGACTGCAAGTTGCTTCAACAAAAATCCAAGTGATTCGAGAGCAGGTCTTAAAGTAAACCTATACGAAATTTTATGTGGGAGGTACCTGAAGGAGTGGACAAATATAGTCCATATTCGAACCTTATCTATATCTGGTAGATATTTTACGATGTGTAAAGTATGGACAAAATCGGTTACTCCCTTCAAGAATTATCGTGTGCACAATTTTTCCGGAGTGGACCGATAAGGCCTATCTTCGAACTTAAACAAAGTGTGGACAAAATATTATGAACGCCAAATTTTAGACCGAATTGCCTGATTCATTCGAGAATTATCTTGCTCTCTAACCACTACACACGGTGTCATAGGGTTTTTTAACTTTCAGGCTATTTTCTCAGAAAGTATGGACTTGCCCCTGATGAAACTTGGACCCTCATATAGGGTGCCTTGAATAGAAGTTGTTACAACAAAAATCAAGGCGATTCGAGAGCAGCACTGATGCACATTGTTGCCAAGTATTGGATTTGGCAACAATTTGCATCGGAAAGCTGCAATCACAACAGAAAGCCACGGCAAATTCCAATCGCTTATGAAACACTCCTTGTCCCGATAACACATCAGCACATTACCAAGGAACCCATGATATGACCAACACGTAGCGCACCAGAGGGACCGATAGAAAAAGAGATAGAAGAAACCTCTTTTCCGCTGGAAAAAAGAGAAATGGAAAAGCGGGAGTCTGGAAAAATAGAGATGTCCAGAACCCAGAATGAAGTCCGAAAATCTACCAAAGAATGAAACGTAAAATTTATGGTTTTAGTATATACACAATAGATACAAATAGTATGATCAGGATAGGGAAATATCACATTTTCAAACAGTTGGTATCCAATATAGGGATACGCAAGTCGATTTTCGAGTAATCGATTCCTCGATTCTTTGATTTGAAGAATCTAAAAATCGGAATCGAGCTTTGACTTCATAGAGAATCGAAAGATCGATTTTCTATTATGATTCTTCGATTCTTGCAGTGGCAATCGAAAGATCAATTCTGTTTTGACTTTTTGATGTACCACGAAAATGAAATATGCGGTAAGAGCAAGACAACAATATTATATTATTTGTTGTACTGATGAACAAAGTTAATCTAATGGTACGGGAGTGTTAAAAGCGAAGCATTGTACACTGAAACGTTCACATTTTCAACTAAGGAGTCATCTCGATCGAACGATTCTTTTATCCAAGTGAGTTCTAAGTAAGAATCAAAGGATCGAAAGATCGATTTTTGATTCCTACGTAAGATTCGAAAAATCGTTTTTTGAGTTCTAAGTAAGAATCAAAAGATCGAAAGATCGATTCTTGAGTTCTAAGTAAGAATCAAAAGATCGATTTTTGCTTGGTAATACGTATCCCCAATCCAATACGTGCAAAGAAGACAAAGATACCACATATCCAAACCCAGAAAATGGTATTGAGTGTATTTCACCAAGATGAGGTAAAGGTAGCAATAACCCGGCTGAGGAATAATAAGGGAGCCAATGGCTTAGCAGCCGAGCTGTTACGCATCAGCTGGCAAGAAGAACGAGTACAAGATGAACCAACTACAAGGGCATACGGCTGCTCGCTATTGTTTATGGTCAAGGAAATAATTGGGCAATACCAATGCGGCTTTAGACCTTAAATTGATCATTGACAAGGTATTTACCCTGCGGCAAATCCTGGAAATTATCCAAGACCTGGAAATCGACACTTATCATATCTTTGTCTTCGACAGTCCCATACGGCCAAAGGTATTCCAAGCCACGAATTTGGTATCCCACAAAGCACATTCGACTTTGTTAGATGACATTAACTGATACCAGATCCTCAGTTTAAACAGGAAAGAACCTTCCCGAACAGTTAAGTACCAAAATAGGGTTCAAACAAATATAAAGCCTTTCGTGCTTGCTCTTTAACATTCTGCTAGAAAAGGTTACACGATATGCAAACGTCAAAAGAAATGGCACAATATACACCAATAGCTTACTTGCTTAGGCTGACGGTATTGACATCATGGGTCTGCTAAAATGGCTCTGGCAGTAAACGGCAACAAGACCAAATCGCAATGCGTCCTTAGAACTCTATAATTCCTATAATGTTGAGGTAGTTAAAGACTTCGCCTACCTCGTCACTGGCATAAACAATAGAAACAACATCAGTTGTGAAATAATAAGAAGCATGCATCTGCTATATTAGCTCGTAAAAAATAGCATTTAAGACTTTGAATGAAAAATTCTTCGAAAGATCGAAAAATACGATGACGATGAATATCGACATTATATGAACCACTAGCTGTATCGGCTATGCAACGCCATCAGTATAGCTAACCTTATCGAGATACAGCGATTGCGATGATGAACCCGCCAAATAGGTGTATAAATATGGGACGGGATATGGGATGGCGGTGCACGCAGAACTGTAATGCAAAGGCTTCGATGTAGAGCTGGCAAACAATCGATGTTCCCAACATTTGATATTTTCGATATTTAATTTCTAATGTTCAAATCGCGTAGCGGAATGATAGCTTTAGAATACAAGAAGTTCGAGCCTGGAGAACAGAACAGAGAATGCAAGCTATGCAATATGAGGGAAATAGAAACAATACAACACTTCATAGGAACTTGCCCCATTCTTCGAGAATTCAGAATAAGATCATTCGGAAAGCCAAATCTTGATGAAGACAAAATAATCAAAATACTAAATGGTGAAGAAGAAAATGACTGGAATAACTTAACCAACTACATTAAAGTTAATTTTAACTATCGTCAATTCTTAATAAATGAATTTAATTAAATACTTAATATTTTATCAAATCAGAATTTATTTAAACATGCGACAGACGTATTTTTAAACATTGTCGCAAATCTAATATCTACTTCTTAATATTTATAAACTTGTCACTTTAATTTGAAAATATTTATTCAATAAAGAAGTATTACTACTACTACTAAAAATTTCTAATTATCGAAAGCTATCGATATTATTTTTAATTTGTCATCACTCTTAATTCGTTAATAAAGATGCGGAAAATGTTTATGCTTTTGTTGACATTTTGCACGAATTCTTCACAGAAATGTAAAGGAAAACAAGTAAGAAAAGCCTTAATATTGGCCGGACCGAACTTTTTATACTCTCCACCACGAACTGTATTGAAGTAAATAGGAACACTTAGTTTAATTTCGTTTAATTACTGGAGTAGTACATATATCTCAACTGATAATACTCCCTTTAAAACATGGACCAAAATTTACCATTTTCCGAATTGAGCGAAATACATAAAATTGGGCAATACCGACTAGACCTGAACCTGGATATTTTGGATTTGGATAGTTAACAACATCGGGAACACCGTTTTATGGAGGCTGTATAAAACGTTGACCTGTACCTATAAATTTCTGGAGGAAAGTTTCGTAACTCCAGCGAAGACTAAAACACCAAAAATTGGGAGATACCTTTATATGGGGGCTATCTAAAAACATGAAAAAAACCGCAAAATTTCAGGTGGAAAGTTTTATACCACCAACGGAGATTAAGTACGCATCTATGGGGGTTATTTGAAGAAAAGGGCTTACAATGATCATTCTCTTTTGCAATATTTTATATATTCATGGCAGTTTAAAGTTAAAAAAAAAACTAAGTACCAACTTGCAACCATTTCGGTGTTGTAATGAGGCTTAAACCTTTAAACTACCGAAAATTGGGCGGTACCGTTCTATGTGAGCTATACGAAGATGTAGACCTATACCAACACACTTCAGCTGGAAAGTTGTATATCCCAACGAAGTCTAACTACCAAATTTCAGTCATTACGGTGGGACGTTGAGGTCACAACTTCTTTGTACCAAATTTCAAAATACCGAAAATTGGGATGCACCGTTCCATGGGTGTAAATCAAAACGTGGACCGATACCGATAAATTTCTGGGAGATAGGTTTGCATCCCAAAGGTGGACGAAATATCAAATTTCAGCCATTTTAGTAGTAATATAGCTAAAACTTTCAAAAATACCGAAAATTGGGAGATATCGTCATATGGGGGTTATATGAGGGCGTGGACCTATATCGACAAATTTCAGGTGGAAAGTTGTATACCCCCAACGAAGACTAACTACCAAATTTCAGTCATTTCGGTGGGATATTGAGGTCACAACCTTCAAAATACGGAACATCGGGAGGTACCGTTCTATGGGGGCTATATGAAGACCGACAAATTTCATTCCATATGCATTTAATACCCGAAATAAAGACCAAATACCAAATTTCAGCCATTTCGTTGGAATATTGAGGCCACAACCTTCTAAATACCGAAAATAGGGAATTACCGTTCTATACGGGGCTATACTAAGGCGTGGACCTGTACCGACAAGTTTCTGGGGAAATAATTATACCCCCAACGGAGATTAAATACCAAATATCAGCCATTTCTGAGGAATATGAAGACCAAAAAGGAAAATGAAGACCAAATACCAAATTTCAGCCATTTCGGTGGATTAATGTGGCTAAAACCTTCAAAATACCGAAAATCGGGTGATATCGTCCTATCGGGGCTATATCAAAACGTGGAGCTGTATAAACATTTTATAGTAGAAATATTTCTTAGCCTCTGGAAACACAAAATACAAAGTTACAACCGATTCTGTGATCAAATGGGACTAATACATTCAAAATATCTTAAAGTGACGCGTACTATATATGGGGCTTTATATGGGGGGCTATACCAAAACGTGGACCTATATAATCAAACTTTGGCAGAAATGTTTTTTAGCCTATGAAGACACGAAGTACCAAATTACAACCAATTCGGTGGTAAAATGGGACAAATATCTTAAAAATTCCTTAAAACGACGATGCGTCACTTTGTATGGGGGCTATACGAAAACGTGGACGTCCATAGCCCGCTTTCAATACCAAAACAATCGATTTTTCCCAGCTCAACTTCGATGGAGTTCGTACAGTTGGGGGGACCTTTCGATTTTATTAAGGTTGTATAAGGGCCTTACAAATTTCTGTTCTACCAACGAATTACAATCTACCTTACGAGTTCGGCTAATGTTCTTTCAGTATTATTTCTTTAAGAACTGGAGAAGCTATACACACATAAACCCAATAATTTCAGTTAAGATTCCTTTTAAAGGAATAAAAAGTATAAACAATATGATATTTATTTTGTTGTTTTTATTTAGAAAATTACAAGTACTTCCGTCATGTTTTCCGATTTCTTACACATCGAATCTATGCCAACGGCTTCAATGTCCAGAGTAACCTTTCAACATATTTCCAGTATTTATTTTCACATTTCTTCATTGATTTTTCTTGGTTTTTTCTTTATTTGGCTTCCTTCATTCAATATCAAGTTTCTTTTTAATGTTGGGAGTGTGAGTAACTATTAGTTTCCTTTCTAAAGCTAAATTTTTTGTTGATATTATTATGTTTTCATGTTATTCATTGTCATTTTCTATTGTTTTCTTTTGCCGCTATAACTTCGTAATATTTGCGTTATTATGTTGTTTGAAATGTTCGCATCGTTAAAGGAAAATGCTGAAAAAGTCATATGGATGTTCAGTATTTGAAACTTATTGAAATATAATAGAAAAATATCACTTGTTAAAAATTCTCAGTAAATGTGATTACAATTCAGCAGAATGACAGATGTGTACGCTAAAAAATTTTTTGTTCACTGTAGCGCGCCAATTGGTCGTATATTTCTTTAGGTTGAGTTTATTACATCTCCAACTGTATTATTTTCTCACTAAAGCTCCGTATTTATTTATCTCTTGTTTTGTTTTGAAGTGCAACTACTTTTTTATGTTGCCTGTCCCCAGGAAACAGCTATCTTATTTCCTCCTTTTTTGCTTGTAATTTCAGCTACTTGTTTTTCTTGTTTATATTTCCACCCAAGACTAAGACAGAGGGTGTTTGTATTTGCGATGTAAATACTTGAGATACGTGTTTAAATATATTGTCTCTCTTCTTTTCTTATGTTTAGTTAAAGGAACTAAGATAACTATTATTGTTTTCTCTTTATTCAAAGTGTTCCTTCCTTTGGTATTTGTATTGGAAAATCTGAGACTTTTATTAAGAACATTTTTAAAGAAAATAAACTTTATGCAATGTTGAATTATTGCCAAAAATAAAAACACAAATATGGAGTGGCGTGGGATTGAAAGATACCAAGAACCGGTCTGACCAGTTTTAACATAGCAAAGTCCAAGATTTATCTGGGTCCCTCTTTCATCTTACGTGGATACTGACCTCCACGTCGTGTCACCAGCGGAACTGCCTTTACCATTCATTAAAGGAGATGAGCTAACATGTGCCCATAGGAATGATAAAAACTTGGCTTGGTTGTCGGGTTCGTAGCCCACCCCAATAAAAATATTCTACTATGAAAAAAAAAAAAAACAATGAAAGCGAAAAACAAACCCCTCTATAGATGACCACCCCCGCAAATATTCTAAGGGCCATGATCTGCGACTTTGCACCTGAAGAGATCGTACCGTTTATAGAAAAGATACAGTTTACGCACTAGAAGATGCACTTGCACTGTAGAAGGACGATATTACTGCCATACAGAAACTACGATGGGTTGTGAAAGGCGTCACAACAGCACTTATTCTATTCAACTGGGCCAATTACTTAATGCAAGCACTCCTAGTTCCAATAACATATCTACACAGTAGCAAAGTATTGCCCATTCCAAATAGCCGCGAAGTCCAAACCCGTATACCACAAAGGAACCCGTGGTATGACCAGTAGTATCGTGCGGCCATCGAGGAGTAGAATACGGCGTACGGGGTTACCCTACGACATACATAAATGGGCATTCTCCACGCCGGCGTTGCTGTGGTTTGTTTCTCTTTTTTGTTTTTACAACACAAATAAACATTTACGGCATTACACTATGGACCCAATGACAGGTTTTTGAGGCAACAAGTCACTGGAAGCTGATGGACCTTTCAAAATTCGTCCTGATGTTTATAGTGAGCATAAAAATATATCTGCAAAATTTGCTACCTCCGATGACTTTAAAATTTGATATCATACATCCTGATCAAATAAGAATCACGTCCAGAAAATTTGTTTCTGATCGGTTCAGGTATATATATCTACATATATATAGAAAATTATTCAGGTCTGCCATGATGTTCGAAATATAAGTCCTCCGAAATGGCTGGACCGAATTTGATAAAATTTTGACTGTAGATCCTTTAGGTCTTAGAATAGGTCGTAAGGTAGTTTCTATACCGAAAAATGGAGGGGGCGGGGGAACTCCCCCACAACAGGTATTCAAAACAATAGTAATTGTGACCTGCATCATTAATTGATGATTTGGAAGTAGAATTCCGCGATCGCGTTCAATTTGTGAATTCTTAATCGGGTATCACACTTCACATCTCACTTCACGTCTCAAGCATTTGTTCACCCCATTTACGCTTATTTTTCGAGTATTTTATGGTCGGAGAAGGGTATATTCTTATTTTTAAATACCCTTATCTTAGCCTCAAGAAATTCGCAAAAAATATGAGTAAATGTGCTCAACAAAATGCTTGAGGCGTGAAGTGAGAGGTGAAGTGTATCTCAGAATATGCCCGTATAATTACAGGTCAAGATATTTAAAATTTAGTAGGTTTTTGTAGTCCCAATTACTAAATTAAGAGATCTTGAACATAAAAGATTTCAATGCTTGGTATAACTCGATTAAGATAGATATCAAATTTCGCGACTTGTGTCATATTGACAAGTCCCACTCCCAGCCCAATACTTAAAAATATCCAAATTTTTAAGTGTCACACTATCTGTAAGTATTTTTCTATAAGTTTACGGATCCATATACAATACAATACAATTTTTTACACATATAGTGCTCACTATTACCTTCTACCACATATATATAGTTTCGCGAATACGTCGCAATACCGAGAGTTCCATTCCAAAAACCATATAAACTACACAAAAATGCACCACAAGTCTACATCAAATACATATCCCTTACCAAATCTTACTTTTTTTAAATTCTTAATCAGAATATTAATTTACATACCTTTACACGTGTTATTCATTAAAAAAAACTGTTTATTATGTTAGCGGTTTTTAATTGTCGAGCGAAACTTATTTGTTCTTATTTTTATACCCTCCACCATAGTATGGAGGGTATATTAAGTTTGTTTTTCCGTTTGTAACGCATTGAAATACTCATTTGCGACCCTATAAAGTATATATATTCTTGATCAGGGTAAAATTCTGAGTCGATCTGTGCACGTCCGTCCGTCCGTCCGTCCGTCCGTCTGTGGTAATCACTCTAGCATCCACAAAAATTGAGATAGAACGAATTTTGGGAAAATGCGTCTTTTGTTTGCAGGCAGGTCAAGTTCGATGATGGGCCATATCGGTCCACGTTTTGGTATAGCCCCCATATAACGGTACCCCCCGATTTACGGTATTTTGCCGTTTTTAGCTACATTTTCAGACCGATTTAGCTATAATTTGACATTTAGGGTTCTTAAGTGTCAATAAATTTATATAACAAAAGTTGTGGACATAGGTCCACGTTTTGGTATAGCCCCCTTATAACGGTACCCCCCGATTTACGGTATTTTGCCCTTTTTAGCTACATTTTCAGACCGATTTAGCTATAATTTGAAATTTAGGGTTCTTAAGTGTCAATAAATTTATATAACAAAAGTTGTGGACATAGGTCCACGTTTTGGTATAGCCCCCATATAACGGTACCCCCCGATTTACGGTGTTTTGCCGATTTTAGCTACATTTTCAGACCGATTTAGCTATAATTTGACATTTAGGGTTCTTAAGTGTCAATAAATTTATATAACAAAAGTTGTGGACATAGGCCCACGTTTTGGTATAGCCCCCTTATAACGGTACCCCCCGATTTACGGTATTTTGCCCTTTTTAGCTACATTTTCAGACCAATTTAGCTATAATTTGACATTTAGGGTTCTTAAGTGTCAATAAATTTATATAACAAAAGTTGTGGACATAGGTCCACGTTTTGGTATAGCCCCCTTATAACGGTACCCCCCGATTTACGGTATTGTGCCCTTTTTACCTACATTTTCAGACCGATTTAGCTATAATTTGAAATTTAGGGTTCTTAAGTGTCAATAAATTTATATAACAAAAGTTGTGGACATAGGTCCACGTTTTGGTATAGCCCCCATATAACGGTACCCCCCGATTTACGGTGTTTTGCCGTTTTTAGCTACATTTTCAGACCGATTTAGCTATAATTTGACATTTAGGGTTCTTAAGTGTCAATAAATTTATATAACAAAAGTTGTGGACATAGGTCCACGTTTTGGTATAGCCCCCTTATAAAGGTACCCCCCGATTTACGGTATTTTGCCCTTTTCAGCTACATTTTCAGACCGATTTAGCTATAATTGGACATTTAGGGTTCTTAAGTGTCAATAAACTTATATAACAAAAGTTGTGGACATAGGTCCACGTTTTGGTATAGCCCCCTTATAACGGTACCCCCCGATTTACGGTATTTTGCCCTTTTTACCTACATTTTCAGACCGATTTAGCTATAATTTGACATTTAGGGTTCTTAAGTGTCAATAAATGTATATAACAAAAGTTGTGGACATAGGTCCACGTTTTGGTATAGCCCCCATATAACGGTACCCCCGATTTACGGTATTTTGCCGTATTTAGCTACATTTTCAGACCGATTTAGCTATAATTTGACATTTCGGGTTTTTAAGTGTCAATAAACTTATATAACTAAAGTTGTGGACATAGGTCCACGTTTTGGTATAGCCCCCATATAACGGTACCCCCCGATTTACGGTATTTTGCCGTTTTTAGCTACATTTTCAGTCCGATTTAGCTATAATTTGACATTTCGAGTTTTTAAGTGTCAATAAACTTATATAACAAAAGTTGTGGACATAGGTCCACGTTTTGGTATAGCCCCCTTATAACGGTACCCCCCGATTTGCGGAATTTTGCCCTTTTTAGCTACATTTTCAGACCGATTTAGCTATAATTTGACATTTAGGGTTCTTAAGTGTCAATAAACTTATATAACAAAAGTTGTGGATATAGGTCCATGTTTTGGTATAGCCCCCATATAACGGTACCCCCGATTTATGGCATTTTGACGTTTTTAGTTACATTTTCAGACCGATTTAGCTATAAATTGACATTTAGGGTTCTTAAATGTCAATAAACTTATATAACATGTGGACATAGGTCCATGTTTTGGAATACCCCCCATACAATGTTACCGACCGATTTCAGGTATTTTGACGTTTAAATTCACATTTTCAGACCGATTTAGCTATAAGTTGGTATTTGGGGTTCTTAGTGACCAAAAAACTTAGTTTCGAAATAATTATGACCGTAGGTTCATGTTTTGGTATAGCCCCATATAACGGTACCTCGGTATAACGGATTTCGGTATCCCATATAACGGATTTTCGGTATTTTTAGAATTTTACCTACAAGTTTTAACCGAATTATGTGTAATTTGAACATTTGACATTTGAAATTCTTAGTGGTCACCACACCTCTCCACCAAAAATTGTCAAGAAAGGTCGATGTATTGATAAAGCTCCCATATAAAAGTACCTCCCGATTTTCAGTAATTTGATGATTTTAGCTACAATATTAAACCGAACTAGCAGTAATTTGACATTTGAAGTTCTTAGTGGTCACAACACCTCTCCATTAAGAATTGTCAACATAGGTCCATGTTCGGATATAGCTCCCATATAACGGTCCTCCCAATTTTCAGTAATTGGCAATTTTAGCTACAATTTTTAACCGAACTAACTGTAATTTAACATTTGAAGTTTGTAGTGGTCACCACACATCTGCATCAACAATTTTCAACATAGCCCCAATATAACGATACTTCCCGATTTTCTGTACTTTGAGGATTTTACTTAAAATGTTTAACCACATAAGTCCATGTTTTGGTATAGCCCCAAAACAAACGTCCCGATTTTCCGTACCTTACCTTTATTTTTTGGACGAACTTTCTGTAATTTGAAATTTAAATGCCAACAAAAATTGTTCATTTAAGTTCATATTTTCGTATAGCCCATACCTCCGAACTAGCTGTTAATGACATTTGAAGTTCCCACGTTATGTACCGATTTTCGGTATTTCGAGGATTCTAGCTACAATTTTTAACCGAATTAGGAGTTATTTGACATTAAAGGCTCCCATCAAAAACTGTCAACATAGTTCCATGTTTTATCCAGATCCATGTTTATAACCCCTATATAACGGTACCTCCCAATTTCTCGCCCACCAAAAATTGTCAACATACATAGTTAGATATAGGCACCATAAAAAAGGGCCTCCCAAATGAAGCAAATTATGTACATTATCTGTCACTTTAACGTACCCACTTACAGTTGGGGACAGGAATGAAAACTAATTATTCCATTTTAGTTCAGAATATTTTATGGTGGAGGGTATGAAAAGTTCGGCCCGGCCGAACTTAACGCTTTTTTTACTTGTTTATTTTTGCCTTATTAAGGCGAAGGCCATTTATAGTGATATTTAATTAATTCTCTTTCGAGTTGAGCTGTTAGGCCTTTAGAGATACATTGAAAAATTAGGAGTCTACCGAAGTCCCACGCATCCAACCATTACACTACGTTTCACGGGTGGTAAATCCGATCTTCAGGTGTATTAGGATGTTGTTTTTGTGGCAGACGAATAAAACTTACCATAGTATTTGTGAACATTGAAAAATGGGATTACCAAAGCAGGACTATAGGAAAAGTTTGGAGTTTCAATTAACTGACATAATTTCGCATATACATTTATCTAATGAAGTTCGATATATATACCAGTTACCAAGCGTTGCCTTCGTCTGCCACAAAAACAACATCCTAATACACCTGAAGATCGGATTTACCACCCGTGAAACGTAGTGTAATGGTTGGATGCGTGGGACTTCGGTAGACTCCTAATTTTTCAATGTATCTCTAAAGGCCTAACAGCTCAACTCGAAAGAGAATTAATTAAATATTTGTTCTTAGTTTGATAGACTTTATAAAATTTTACAATGTAAGATGCAATATCTTTGACAGCCCGGTATGTGGTCATGAAGCGTTGCCAGGTTGAAATGATTGTGTGTGAAATGAAGTGAAACTTTCACCTACGAACAGATCGAATGTATTTAAGGTCTCTTCAGAATTGTTGTCACCCTTTTTGGACATTTGAACTTGCCGACAAAAATGTGGATTAGGAATTAACTGCAGTAAGATACAAATGTTGAACGTTTGTGGGGGAGGTACCCTCAGGGAGGACCATTTTAAAAGTTAAACTAAATTTTTACAAAATATTAGGAGATCTAAAGTTTGGACTAATTTGGTTGCCCCATCAAGTGATATCATCCTAGCATTTTAGTAACATTTTTTTTAAATATTTGGGAGAGGTCCCAGAAGTTGTGGACCGGTATTGCTCCATGAAACTATGTTTGGATATAATATGGCGAACACCAAATGTTGGACCAAATCGGTTGAACAGTTCGAGAGTAATCATGCTCTCCGACCGCCACATATGGTGACATAGGTGTTTTTTACACCTTTCGGACGGCTTTCTCAAGAAGTATGGAATTGCCCCTAAAATAACTTTTACCGTTGTAATTGAGGCAGGGAATGCAAGTTGCTTCAGCAAAACTCAAAGTGATTCGAGAGCAGGTCTTGAAGTGAACTTAACCCAAAATTTTGTGTGGGAGGTACCGGAAGGAGTTGACAAATATAGTCCATATTCAAACCTGATCTGTGTCTGGTAGATATACTAGGATGTGTAAAGTGTGGACCAATTCGGTCACAACCTTCAAGAGTTATTGTGCGCACAATTTGTCCGAAAATTTTTGAACTGTGTGGCCGAAGTAGCTGAAGGAGTGGACCGATATGGTTAATCTTCGAACTTAAACTAAGTTTGGACAAAATATTACGATGGCCAAATTTTGGATGAAATCGGCTAATCCGTTTGAGAGTTATCTTGCGCTCCAACCACTACACACGATATTATAGGTCTTTTTTTTGCACCTTTCAGGCTATTTTCTCTGGAAGTATGGACTTGTTCCTAATGAAGATAGTACCGTCTTGTGGGGGGCAGTGAATACAAGTTCTTTCAACCCTTACACCCTCCTCCGAACATCGGAACAACCTATTCAGGACCTCCGATCACCCTCCGACCATGCTCTTCCGAACTTCGGAGCAACCTCATCTGGACCTCCGACCATCCTCTTCGGAACTTCGGAACAACCTACGCTGGACCTCCGACCACCCTCTCCGAACATCCAAACCTCCGACCACCCTCCTCTGAACTTCCGAGCACACTCCTCCGAACTTCCGACCACCGTACTCGCAAACATTTTTCACCCGCGAGTAAAAACGAGCAAATCTAAAATATGCTTCGCGAGTGGCGAGTAAAAGTGGAGTATACTCGATTTATTTTTTCCACTCGCGCGAGTACTCCCGCTCGAACTCGCTCGAATTTCACTCGCGAGTAGAATTCGAGCGAGCATTTCGGAGATCTGGATATAACCCATTTTCGAACTTAAAATAAGTATGGACAAAATATTACGAAAACAAAATTTTGGACTGGAGTTATCGTACGCTCCAGCCAGCCATACAGACAGACGGACATGGCTAAATCAACTACAAATTGCCAGCCGAGCTTTTCAAGATGTATTCATCAGCTAGGAGACAGCGTTTGTAATATAAGCCATACGAATTGAACGGACCCATATCCGTCCCTGTAAAACCACATTGCCTTTGAGAAATAAAAGTTTCAATGACAGAGAAGCCATTACCACGGCCAATATATCTGATGAGCTGCAAAACTAACAGCGAAACCGTTCACATAATTTAGTGGTTGTGTGGGTTCGAATCTTCGTCATTCCTCTTTCTTCGATCGTTAAGTTCAACTCCAACGAGAAAATTAAAAAATTAATTAATTAACGAAAATTTGTTGCTTCGCGCTAAATCCTGGAAAATACTCTAGAGTTTCAGATCAGCCCACTATAACTAGAGAACTATATAATAACCCACAAAGATGTGATAGGATCTTTAAAGGTTATAATTATATATTTATAGTGGCTAGAGAAAGATAGGCAGACTGAGGTGGCTAAATCGACTAAAAGTAAAAGTATGTCTAAATGATTATCATATCACTAATTTCTTACTTTTCAAAATTTGATCTGTGTCAATCATTAAATAATGCTGGCATTTTGAAGCTAATTTTTATGTGTTTTTTTTCTTTTTTTTGATATTTTATTCTAGTAGCGTTCCGCAAACAGGCTTTTCAAAAAGTCATTTATAGGATTGTAGTGCTCGCGATTCTGAATTATTTGATATTTATAACGTGTAAGTAGTTTGCACAGCTTCTTCTGCATCCAAAAGTGAGCATATTCTGAAAACATTTTTCAAAAAAATCATGTGATAATTAAGGGGCAATACAAATCATAAAGACTGCATGCGATATAAATTATAAGCAATTAATGACCAAGTTTGTAACTGGATGTAAGCCAACATTTTAGTGTGTTTAGCCTTAAAAGTGACCCACATTTGTTAAGCCCAACAAAAGCAATTTTTTATTACTATATGTGTTCCTGGCAGACAGATCCGATTATTTGAGTTTTTACATCTAAAGCCCTCCTTGAGTACATAATGAAATCCGAACTTTGCTTTGGTTTGGAAAAAATTAAAGGATCAATTGGACCAAAAAATAGGAATGAATAGCCTAGACTACAAAGTGTAGTAAATATCGTGTGAATTGTCCTCTAACTTTGTATAATATACCGTTTGTATATATCTTTTCTTATAAATTCCTTTTAAAATAAATACAGATTTTTGAAAAAATGTTGGTGTCCCCAATTTGACGTTATACATATTTCTATAAAGTAGAAAAATTTGTGCAGGAGTCGGAGTCGAGTTATTTTTTTCGATTCCTACTCCAGCAAAATTGCTCGACTCCGAACCCTTCAATGCAGATCTTTCGAGCAACAACAACAACTTCCGAAGA
The DNA here is from genome assembly GCF_047663935.1 of Musca autumnalis. Classification (NCBI taxonomy): domain Eukaryota; kingdom Metazoa; phylum Arthropoda; class Insecta; order Diptera; family Muscidae; genus Musca; species Musca autumnalis. The sequence continues at coordinate 311,579,392 of NW_027411644.1, read as the reverse complement.
TCTGTAGACGCATGCACTTTAGACTTAGACTTAGACTTTTTAAAGCTATCAGCTATTCTTTACTGATCGACCCATGATGTTACTGTTGTCAGCATAAGCAAGTAACATGAGGCTATTGGTGTATATTCGGCCATTTCTATTAGCATTTGTATCTCGTACAACCTTTTCCAGCAGAATTTTGGAGAGGGTACAATAAATACCATCTCCTTGTCTGAAACCTCTTTTGGTACTAAACTATTCAGAGAGGTTCTTTCATATTTTAATTCAGGACCGGGTATCAGTTAATGTCATCTTACATGTCTAAAAATACCTGTTTTATAATCGACAAAAGATTTATTTCATTAAAAATGATCTTCGCCCTAAAAAGGCAAAATTTCAAAAAATGAAAACAGGCTGAGCCCGGCTGGGATTTGAACCCACGTCCTTGAAAAATATATCAAAAAAGTGTTGTCATGGCGTGTTAGCGTTCAAAGCCAAAAACTCATAACTTCAAAGTCAGCGCAAAAAGCGTTTGTCGTGAAGAAAATACATTTCTGTGGCCAAGTATCCGCGTTAATGTACAAAAACACATTTGCATTTGAAAAACGATAAGTTCTAGGACAGAGAAGCCATTACATAGTCGATACGTCCGAAGATTTGCTTTACCACCAATGAAACCAGGTAACGTAATTTGGTGACTATGTTGGTTCGAGTCCTTGGCTTTCCTTTTTCACTTGCAAATAATTTCAGATCATCAAGCTTAACTCTAAACGAGAAAATTAACAAAAATCATTAAAAATGATATTCGCCCTAAAAAGGCAAAATTTCAAAAATTTATGGGTTTCAATTATTGGAAAATAATCGGAAAACCTTGCTGAAAATAAAAAAAATATTTTGTTATCCTGATGACCTAAAAATAAAATTATTGTTTTATCCTGATGACCAAAAATATATGATTATTTTTCAGAGTAGTATCGGAAAACTGATAAGAAACCCATTTCGCGAAAAACTAGAAAAATATTTGTTTTCTGTGTTTGATACGACATATCATATACTTTAAACCCCTACAAGAATAAAAAAGTAAAATCATTAATTTTTGGATAAATTAGCCCACATTAACATAAATGTAGGTGTGCTATTCTGGTGATTTGGAGTCTATACTAATATTTGTATGTAAAGATATATGTAAATGTTATTTACTAATATTTGTAATTAAAAGTTATATGTTTCAAAATGAAAGAGACAAACCAACAATTATGTCTTCTACACACACATACATAGATATTTAAAACTTAATATTTTACATTTTATTCATGTACACTTTTCTTGGGAAACTTTGCAGCCATAACCACAACATACATAATTGATTAATTCTCCGTAAAATATTCACATATAAGTTACGACTATTTCTATTATTAAATGACTATGAATTTTATTAGACAATCAATGATGATGATGATACTGTCACATTAGAATATCAATTATAATAAACATAACAAATAGTTTGATATTTATTACATTTCTTATAACAATAATAATATATATTGTTCCACAACATCCCATACGGGACAAGGGAGACTTCTCTCATATCAATGAGTGCACCCCGATTCATATTTAGCTCAATGATATGGGACCTACTGTTTATCGCCGAGTCCGAACGGCGTGTCTTAAGACACCACTTATGGAGAAGTTTTTCAAGGCTGAAATACTCAGGAAATGTCGCCAACATTACTGAGGGGTATATTGCCACCGTTGAAAAATGTCTGATGTTGCCTGGCCGAGGAATCGAACCCACGACCTTCTGCGTGCAAGGCGGGCGTGCATACCATTGCACCACGGTGGCACCCATATATATAACAATAATAATAGTTATTATTATTTTCAGTTGAGACGACGACACAGTTGTAATTTGCCATTGGCTAAGATATTCAAATCCACAGAAACTTTGCAACATAAATCATTTCTTATTAACTTGTCTTCATTCATATTCATTATGGCAGCCCATCAAGAGCATTTAATCACTCGAAATGCTTTCGTCGTAGCCAAACTTAATGAAACTAAAAGTTCGAGGAACAAAACCGAATTTCCCCAATTCATCAACTGGAATAATTTGTCCTTCAGTTGTTGGTTGGTATTGTGGTGATTATGTGAAGCATCTTCGAATTGAAGGCGGATTGCTTATCAACAATTTCATAGTTCTGAAGTTGGGCAGAAACTATTGCTTTTCAACAGTTTGTGGGAATTTGTGGGTGGTGGTAAAATTGGACAACTTTTGTGTGATCTATTCTTTGCTGTGCTGTGTATTGTCAATCGTCCTTGAATTGTTGTTGGGTTTGGTCTTATGATTGCTCTATGATTTTGAAACGAAATGAAATATGTGTTTGAGGGTGTCAAGTTATTTTTGTCTTTGGACCCACAGAGCATCAACGATTAATATCAATTAATGTTAAATACCAATCGACATATGCCAGTGATGACTGTCGTTTTCGTGTGGCTTGTCATTTAGGGTGTATTGTAGGTTTGTTGCTGTATTGTTGTTGGGTTTTTGTTATCTCCTCTGAAATTTGAGGCATTTCATTGGTAAATACTACAAAGAATTTTTGTTTTGTCTGTACAAACAGCAGAGCAATACCATAGTAGTAGCAGTAGTATATTATGTAATGTAAAGGCTTTTGCAATAATATTGGGTTCTGTATTTGAGTTCTATTACATTTTCTTTGGAGTGATAGAAAATGGTTCAGAATAATGTGTACTAAGTAGACGAGACAGTACCGAGTTGTCCAATAAATAGATATTGTCTACTTTGGCATAGTTTTGTAACTAGTAACTCATTGATCCTAGTTACTTTACACCCAAAAATGGCACACAAAATAGCCTATAGCTTGCTTTTCTCTCTGGAAAAGGGCGTCCCTGCCTATCATGTCAATTCACTAGTTACAGGTAATGCGGCGTGTAATATATTGACTATTTTATAGACTACCGATGGATAGTGTAATCGACAATGTTTCTCTCTTGTAATCTCTTTTCAACATTATTTTTTTTTTAACAAAATACATACATATAAAAAATGTTCTGTCATATCCCAGTTGTTCGGGTAACTAGTGAATAATAGCAATTTTGCTGGCTACTGGTAAACACCCCTAGTTACCACTGGTAATGCAATGAAGAGGCAATTGCCTTCACACGACTATCGAATTGGGTGGTTACTGGTAATGCAGTGAGGAGACGATAGACCCCTGCCTATGACATCCCCATGTTAAATTCACCAGTCTATAACATTGCGAGTAGATTGGGTGGCAACTAGGGGTGTTTACCTGTAGCCAGCAAAATTGCTAGTTATTCCCTAGTTACCCGAACAACTGGGTATTTTATTGTCATTCTTACTTACATAGTTGACACCCTACAGAACATTTTTCCTGTAAGACGAACTAAGAAATGTTTTATATTCCTCTTTATTTGTTGCTTTACTTTTCCAATTTGGAATATCGTGTTTTTCGATATCGTCATCCACTTGTTTACTTCATGGAAGCCTTGTCTTTGAAGTTCTGCGTGTACCGCCATGCGGCCCATAGGTCTTTTTAGCGGTTTCATCATCGCCCATTCTTATAACATGAGCTAGCCAACGAAATGGTTGTATCTCGATACATTTAAAAATAGGGATGTCGTTATATAGCAGCTCTTGGTTCATACGACGTCGATCTTTAAATCAACAACAAGAACTTCCGAAGATCTGTAGACCCATTAACTGTCAGACCCACTTTAGCAGAGTCTATTTCGAATTTTTAAAATTATCAATTACTTCTTTTACTGACCGCCCTATGATATAAATGTCGTCGGCATAAGCAAGTAACATGTGGCTATTGGTGTATATTGTGTAATTTCTTTTAACATTTGAATCTCATAAAAAACCTTTTGCAGTAGAATGTTGGACACATTAAAAACCATCTCCTTGTCTGAAACCTCTTTTTATGCTAACGAGGGTATATACACTTTCATACGGGCAAAAAAATGTGCCACATCGAAATAATGGTTTTAGACCCCAAGTATGTTTGGACGAAATGTGTTTCAGACAATTTGGAGTCGATTTAGCAATGCCCGTCCGTCTGTCTGTCTGTCTGGCTGGTGCGCACGATAACTCTCGTACAGATGAACCCATTTGGTCCAAAATTTGGCTTTCGCAATATTTTGTCCAAACTTAGTTTAAGTTCGAAGATGGGATATATCGGTCCACTCCTTCCGGTACATCCCCTACAAAAGTTCGAAAATGTTCGCATAATTTGTGCGCACTATAACTTTTGAAGGGAATAACCGATTTGGTCCATACTTTGCACATCGTGAAAGTTCTACCAAACTTAGATGAGGTTTCAATATGGACTCAATCGGTCCACTCCTGCGGGTACCTCCCACACAAAATTTCGGAAAAGTTCAGTTTAGGACCTGGTCTCGAATCGCTGTGCTTTTTGTTGTAACAACTTGTATTCACTGCCCCCCATACGACGGTACAAGTTTCATCAGGGGCAAGTCCATACTTCCTGAAAAAAATTGCATGAAAGTTGCAAAAACCCTTATAGCACCGTGTGCAGTGGTTGGAGCGCAAGATAACTCTTGAACGGATCTGCCGATTCGGTCTAACCATATGGGTTTACTCCTTAAGGTACCTCCCCCACAGAAGTTTATAAATGTTCGGAAAAAGTGTGCGCCCGATAACTCTTTATGGGACTCACCGATTTGGGCCAAACTTTACACATCCTGCTCTCGAATCACTTTGATTTTTGTAGAAGCAACTTGCATTCGCTGCCTCAATTACGACAGTAAAAAACAACCCTTATGTCACCATATGTAGTGGCTGGAGAGCTCGAACCGAATACTGCGTTCATCAACATTTTGGATATCGTAATATTTCTTCGAATATGAGATGACATTTGAAGGTGGTGCTTATAGGTCCACTCCTTCCGGTACCTCCCTCGCAAAAGTTCGAAAATATTCGTTTTTTTTTTTTGGGAAACAAAGTATTCCAATCCACACAGGCTGAGTGTATATCTCTGTTGGCAAACCGACTGATACTTTTTTACTTGTTATAACCTACATCATAGCATGGAGGGTATATAAAGTCTGTAACGCATTCAAATAATCATTTGTGACCCTAAAAAGTATATATATTCTAGCCATGTCCGCCTGTTATAATCATTCTAGAGTCCGCAAGCAGAAACGTACTCGGGATTTCATTTCAAAAATCATGAAAGTTAAAAATGTTGTGTAGCGTTACGTAAAGCTATTTTAAAAGTTGTTGATTTTTATGCAATATTGACACAAAGTGTATTATCATTTCGGTGGGATATTAAATTATGAAAATTACGATAATTGGGAGGTGCTGTCTTGTGGGGGCTATATCGAAACGTCGACCTATACCGACGGATTTCATTCGAAAGGTTTTTTACTTCCAACGTAGACTAAATACCAAATTTTAGCTATTTCGGTGGGTTGTTGTGGGCACAACCTTCAAAATACCGAAAATCGGGAGGTACCGTTCCATGAGGGCTATAAATTTTTATACTACCAACGGATACCAAACAACAAACTTCAGACATTGAAGGCGTGGACCTATACCTACAAATTTCAGGTGGGAAGTTTTGTACCCACAACGATGACTAAATACCAAAATTCAGCCATTTCTATGGATTATTGTGACCATCTATCTATGGGGGCTATATTAAAGCGTAGACCTGTACCTACAAATTTCTAGAGTTAAGTTGTATACCACCAAGGAAGACTAAGTACCAAATTTCAGCCATTTTGGCGAAAATCGGGAGGTACCATTCTACGGAGGCTATATGATGGCGTGGACCGATATAGTCAATTTGCAGTACCAAACATCGTAGGAGTAATATACCAAATTACAAAGCTCTATCTTAAAAAATGAGAGCTGTATCTTGATTTCAACAGACGGACGGATGGATGGACTGACAGACGGACAATGTTAATCGACTTAGAATTTTACCCTGATCAAGAGTATATATACTTTATAGGGTCCCCGATGAATATTTCGATGTGTTACAAACGGAATGACAAATTTAACCATATTATGGTGGAGGGTATAAAAATGAGAAAATTGCATAAAGATACAAAAAAAGAAAATATTTTTATCAAGAGTAGGGCGATACAAACTAAGACTCATAGACTCCGAATCCTACTGTTTGAGACTACGAAATTCATATTTGAATTTTTCAAAAATATGGCAAAAAATATCTCTGAAAAAGCAGGGCAAAATTATAGCAAAGTCCTGACAAAATATGTTAAGTCGAAAAAACTTCATCTGATACCCCAATGATTGTTCCGGCTTATTTATACATGTCTTAATTGTACTAGTCGATGACATTAAAATCATTCCAAGGACTATACCCAGAGATTAATACCTTCTGTCGGCACAGCGGAGGAAAACTTATGAAAAATCATATGTTTTGTTTTCTGGAAAACATGTAAATAAGTATCAGCCGGGTTTGCCGACATAGATATACCTTCAGATGTGTGAGTTGAGGCTTTTATCTATAGACAGGTCGAATATGGACTACTTAACCAAAATCTTTTCGTATCCTTTGGTGGACGTATAAACTTTCCGACAAAAATATTGAAACATTTGGGGTATATGACTTCACGATTGTGGGCGTTGCGAATAAATGTTTATCTGGTGCTTGTGTTGAACTTTTGTGAGGGAGGTATCCGAAGACGGAAGACAACCTTCTTGTCTCTCAAATAAAAAAAAATTGTTTGTTGTTTTCAATAAGTTATAGTGCTTTTTATTCCTAATACATTTTGGTTTCAACGGTGTATACTAACTTTTGCGACAGACTGTATGTACATCTGGAAGTATATTTAGGATGTTCAAAGTTTCGGTGAAATCGGATATTTGAAATTTTGTGTCGTGAATACAATTTCGACTTAATCTATGTATCGAAGAAATCGATTTGGAACTTCGAGAGTTATTGTGCAAAACGTTTTAGCGAAACATTATGAACTCTTGTGTGGGAATCGCGAAGGCGTGGATCGATATGGCTTAATGCTTGGACAAAATATTGCGAGATCCAAAAACCAAATCGGTTGACCCGTTCGAGAGTTATCATGCGCTCGAGCCAGAAAAACGGACGAAATAGGCTAAATTGACTCCAAATTGTTTGAATCGGATTTCGGCAAAACATATGCGGAATCAAATAGCATTATTTTGATGATGTATACAATACAAATTACACCAATTTTAATACCATTTAACCAATGTTTGAGCATTAATTTCGTTTTCGGATGATTTCAGCTACAACTTTGATAAGATATGATAAAAAAAATTCTGCTACTTTTAGCAAATATTAGCACTTTATGACGCACAACAATAAATGTTCCTCCATTACTATACTATTTAGCAAAAAAATGTATCTAAAATAGGAATAAAAAAATTTTATTAAGGCTACATCAATTTTCCAATTTGTTTTCGAGATATACTCCACGGAAAACCCTTCATATATTTGTACATTTTGTCCCATAGACATGTCATTTCATGCACTTCTAATCCGCACAATTCTGAACACGTAATTTTTTTGAATATGAAATGAGTTTAAAGCCTCAAGACCTTTTTTATTTATTTTAGAATTCCGCGAACTTTTATTGTTTAATATTGAAATGACATGGCATAAAGAAGTTGAACATTGTTGATTCATTTGGTAATCCCATTTTGAATGACATTTTCAAAGCGGAGTTGTTAAAAAAATATTTTTTAGATTCGGTAGAAAACTTAAAAAGTGATATAATACACCACCCCACTGATGACATCAATTTCTTTCGAACATTGAATAGATTTAGTAGTGAGTTATGTCTGAACAACACAACCTGTGAGGAAATAAGAAAATTAATTCGGGAAATGAAAACCGACAAATGTTGTGGTCATGACAATATATACCCAAAGATATTGTTATCTTGTGATGATATAATCGTCCCACGTTTAGTGACACTTTTTAACGATATTATAAGAACTGCAGAGTATCCAAATATTTTGAAAATTCACAAAGTAATTCCTATTCCTAAAGAAAGACAGACAAGTAGTTTGGAGAAATTTAGACCAATTTCCGTGCTATCAATTGTGGATAACATATTTGAAAGGATTTTGCACAAACAGATTTTTAATTATTTGTTAAGCAACAACATTTTAAATCAATATCAGTATGGATTCCGTAAGGGTTGTGGAACGGAGGAAGCTGTGTTGAATGAGCAAAATTATATTTACCAAGGGCTGGATGGTGGACAAAAAGCTGTAGCAGCTGCTTTTTATGATCTCTCAAAAGCATTTGATCTGGTAGATCATAATTTGTTGGTAGAAAAACTTGAGTATTATGGTATCCGAGGTAATGCACTTTCCCTTATTAAGAACTATTTGAACAATCGTAAACAGTTTGTGAAAGTTGGGGATCAGCGTAGTGGATTAGGTTCAGTTAAATATGGCGTGCCCCAGGGTAGTGTATTGGGCCCTTTACTTTTCTCGCTGTTTATTAACGATTTTAAAAATTTAAATTTAACGGGCAAGCCGTTCTTATATGCTGATGATTTTTGCATATTATATCCTTATTTTCACGAAACAGCTTTAAGGCCATATATGGAGAGAGATGCATCGCTAATATTAGAATATATGCGCATAAACAAGATTTTTATTAATTCTGAGAAAACTAAAATTATAAGGTTTAAACCACATTCAAGGTTTACTAAAAGTTTCAGCATCCATGTTAATGGTAAGGAGATAAGAGAAGTTGAAACACTAAAATACTTAGGTATACATTTTCAGAACAATCTGTCATGGGATTGTCATATTCGACAACTTAAACGTAAAGTTTCACCAGCTATCGGTTTGCTGTACAAATTTAAAAATAAATTTAACACAAAGACTAAACTCCTTGTTTATCAGGCACTTATTCAAAGTCATTTTAACTATCTACCCGTTGTTTATGGCTACAAAAAGTCCTCCGAATTGAAATCACTTCAGAGATTACAAAACAAAGCTTTAAAGGTTGTAGCGAATCTACCAAGAACCTTTCCCACTATTAACTTGTTTAAAGATATGTTTCCAAATATATTACCAATTCATGGTTGCTATAAATTACAAGTTCTTTTGTACACATTTAAATGCTTAAACAACATTGGTCATCACACATTGGGTTTTGCTCGAAATCAGCATAGATTTCTTACTAGAAACAGAGACAATCTGTCAATAGCGCTTTGTCAGTCAGAAACTAGTAAACAAAGAGTAGATTATTCTGGAAGTAAATTGTATAATATCTTGCCTCAACACATTAAAAGTTCTGAAAGTGTTTTAGTTTACAAAAAAAAAAATGTTAGATTATTTCTGCTGGAATCTGTTGAAGAACTTCTTTAAATATGTTATTGTATTAAATTGTATATACTTTTAGTTCTAAACCAATTTATTACTTAAAATTCAAAAATTCAAATACATTTGAAGTAATTATTGTTCTGTAAGTTTTGCCAATTAGCCTCTATAAAGCCAACTGGCGCTGAGGCGACATTTAATATTGTTTTTGTATATAGATGAATTAAAGAAATAAAAAAAAAAAAAACAAATTTTAGTCCCAATTACCGGCAATTGTCATTTTGTAGGAGAGAGAGGGGAGGCATATGGCAACCCTTTGCCTCTCAGCACCCTCTCTCACCTACAAACTGACAATTGCCGCAAGTAAACTCGCCTAATGTACATTGGGACTTACTGGAAGTTTCTTTCAAAAAGAGTATTCAAACAAAAAAAAATTAACTATTTCTTAGACAACTTTTTAATAAATTACATTTTCAGTACAGAACCAGAACAGCTCCTTAGATGCACCCATTCCCGACATCTATTGCAATTCACCCTCCATGCGTCACTTGTCCATGCGAGGGACTACGACAGGGACTATGTTGCTGCATATTGGGTGAACACGGCCCCCAGTGAGTCGTCGTTAGATTACGCGACTCCCAACAGCAGTCGCAAACACATCACTTAACACCAGCCTTTGTTATTCCAACCCTTCTTATAATCGGATAGCAGAACGGACGTTCCGAGACATAATTTGAATTAATAAAATAAAAAACATGAAAATCATATTTCAATACATAATTTTCCATTTTCCGAACAAGACGTGAAAATTACATGCCAAAGGTTTGGTGAAAATGACATGCCAAAGATTAGTGAAAATTCTATTCTTGGGAATTGGTTAAGATGCCATGCCAAAGGATTGGTATAGATGCCATGCCAAAGAATTGTTGAAGATGTCATTCCATCGAGTTAGTACAGATGACATGCTTAAGATCTGAAAATGAATTTCATCTTTTGGGGGTCACGCTCTTGTAAAAAGAATGAGTGAAGATGCTAAAAAAATTACATTCCATTTCACTTGCACCCATTCTTGAATAGCATCTTTGGCATCGAACATTTTGCTGGGAATATATCAACACGCAACTCAAGATGTCAACAGGAAAATGTAGATGGATCGGTCACACTGAGTTGGAACGCCCAGGGTAACCGCAGTATAGGAGGGCCAAAGCCATCTGGACAAGAACCGTACTATGTGAAACTAAAAAACATTTAATTAGTTAAAATATATTGCGTCGGATATAGCATAATGGAGGGGTGGGATGCTCTAATAAATAAGAATAATAAATCTTGAACATTTTGTCCCATTACAGAGGGTAACACATTTCAAAATCCATATATGACTTCAATTTTAAGGTAAATTATTAAAATCGTATTAATTTGACAAATGTGTAAAGATAAATGAAACACCCTTTACATACTATTTTCGCATTCATTACCATAAACTTTATGAAAACTGCCCAACAGATTACTTATCAACAGAATAGTCATCATTGCCAGCTGGATCGTCATTATTTTCGTCCTCACAACTGTCGGTATCTTCCGCAATTGCCAAACAGAAACCAAAAGTATTTCGAAAGCCAACCAACTAGCCGTCCATCCATTCGCTCACTTATTGTCAGGCACATTTCTCAAATCCAACTTCGTCTTAATCATTTTCATTTAGAAGTTTTATGATTTCTACTTTTGCCTTAGAACAGTTGTAGGCTATGGTTGGTCTTCTTCCTTACTGTTGCTATTATCATTAGTTGGCTCCTTTTCTTTTGGCAGTACTCATTTACTCCAGAATGATTAAATAGTAGTTTGCACAACCCTTCCACCTCCTTCGTGTTATTAATCCCCCTCCTCCCATTGTAATCTTCCTTACTTAAGGGTAAAAGTGTTAAAAAGAATTATGATTTGTTGAGCTACAGGCTGTACAATAATTAGCTGGTGTTGGCTTACGAAGTAATAGCCGCTGTTTTTGCTATGTAGCCATCCGCAGTCGTATTCCTGCCGTTCTCACAATTATACTCAGGCGACCATAATCTGTGTAATTAATAATCGACGAGAAAATTGCTATTAATTTGCACGTCAGGATTATCACAATTCTATTCCCGTTTAGAATTCATTGGCGTTTTTTTTTGCAGAATTTTATCAATTGCTAAGTAACGCAATTTGTTATAGAGTTAAACGTGATGAGAGCTATCTTTGCCGAATGGACGAGGGTAATTGGGAAATAGGAAGCCAACGGGCACGGAGTTAATTAACTTTGATCAAATATTTTGTTACTCCATTTTATGCTATTTTAATTTCATTGTTATTTTTGGTTGGTCGAAGTGGTAATGATGGGCTTGAAGTTGTAGAAGTTTATAAGTTAGAATTTAACAAGTAAGAACAGACTATAGTCGGACGGGGCCGACCATGTGATACCCTATACCACTATCCCTGTGCACTAGCTTTCCGGGCTAGCTGTTATAAGATGTGCATTAGAAATTTTACCAATTTTCACACAAAAGTTTTGATCAATTTAACCCGCTAAATATTATCCGATCATACCGTTGACTTGCACGCTACTTCTTCATCTCAAACCAAAACTACGTTTAAAATTTCGCGCCGATCGGACTATTATTGCGACCTACAGAGCGGCTACAAAATCGAGCAAAAATTTTGTTTTTGGTCCATTTCATCCCTTTAACATTTCACGATCATCGCCAAAAACTAATCAGTTCTATTCTGGTCCAAACCCGACCTCCATACTAAATTTCGTGACAATCGGTCCATAATTGCGGCCTCTAGCTTGATTACAATTTTTAATGGACGGACAGACGGACGGACGGACGGACGGACACACATCGCTAAATCGCTTTATCTCGTCGAGATATGAAGTTTGGTATACCACATGAGGGGTCTACGACGAATATTTCGCGGCGTTACATGAATTTTTGGGAAAACAAACTTATTATACCCTTTTCCACATTGTGGTATAGGGTATAAAAATGTTTAATAAGTCATAAGTTATCACATGAATTTTGTACCCTGGCTCATTCAAATAAACAAGAAAAAAGCGACCGGGTTGAACTTTTTATACCCTCCACCATAAAATGTTCTGAACTAAAATGGAATAATTAGTATTCTTACCAGTACATAATTTTAGGCGACTACCCAAATGCCTCAATTAAGTTAGAAAATATATCTAAGAATGTTTTCAATCGGGCGACACCTTTATATGGAGACTATTTCAAATTGCGGACTTATGTTGAAAATTGTTGGTGGAGAAGTTTATGACCAACTTCTTCTTCTTTATTTGCAAATTCGGTATTCGAATATAAGCGACCATACAATTGTAGCATATTTCATTGCAATTACATAGATTACAAATGTGATATTTTTTCATGACATTTATAAATTATTGATAATTCAAACTGCTTCTATTTCTTGATATACTGAGAAGATTAGCCGTGTTGTTGATATTTGTCCAGTCTTCTATGTTTTTTATCCAAGTTATCTCTTTTCTGCCTCTGGAACGGCGTCCTTCAATGGTCATTTTAAGTATTGCCTGCAGGAGCTTATACTTTCCATGTCGCATGATGTGTCTTAAGTATGCCGTTTTTCGTTTTTTGATGACAGATACAAGTTCTCTCCGTTGGTTCATTTTTGTCAGTACTTCGAGATTTGTGACGTGTGCAGTAGGGTTAGTCATTTTTTCATTTTTTTTTCGAATATCAAAAATCTGTGGAAATGGCATGTAGGGCAGGCAAAAATAATAAGAATTGCGTTTTTACTTTTTCGAAATTGTGAAAAAACGTTCCGCACAAAATGCAATTACTTTAGCTAAAAACAAACTTTTTTAGTTTACTTTTTTTTAAATTTTTAAATTTGAGAATTTTTTTTCTGCAATAGTTGTTCTTAGAAATAATTTTTTTTAGTTGGTTTTAGTGCATAGATTTCAAATATGCAATTTGATCAAAAATCTGTCATTTAGTTTTTAAGCTACAAACTTTTATTAGAGCAACTCGTTCAAAATTTTTAAAACTGGGAAATGAAACCGAGTTGCAAATTTTAAAATCGATGTAGCTTAAAAACTAAATGACAGATTTTTGATCAAATTGCATATTTGAAATCGGTGCACTAAAACCAACTAAAAAAAATTATTTCCAAGAACAACAATTGCAGAAAAAAATTTCTCAAATTTAAAAATTAAAAAAAAAGTAACCTAAAAAATTTTGTTTTTAGCTAAAGTAATTGCATTTTGTGCGGAACGTTTTTTCACAATTTCGAAAAAGTAAAAACGCAATTCTGCTTGTTTTTGCCTGCCCTATATGCTATTTCCACAGATTTTGAATCTAAAAAAAATTACTAACCCTAGTGTGCAGTCCAAGGTATTTTTAATACTCTTCGATAAATCCACATTTCGAAAGCTTCTAGTCTTTTTATGTCAGCAGCTTTAATGGTCCAGACTTCTGCAGCGTATAATAAGACTGACCATACATAACATTTAATAAATCGTACTTTTGTCTCAACGTTTATATCATGGTTGGTCAAAACTTTTTTATATTTGAAGAATGCATCTCTAGCCATTTCTATACGACATCTTATTTCCTTTGAAGGATCACATTGGTCATTAATTAGAACCCCGAGGTATTTAAAACTTTGTACTCTTTCGACGTGTGCGTTGTTTATTTTTAACATTGTTTCATTGTGCGAATTTTTCTAACTAACATTCATCAGTTTTGTTTTGTGTGTGTTAATTTTAAGACCATATGATTCGCTGCGTGAAGTGAGTTCATTTACTAGTTTTTGAAGTCCGCATATACTATCGGCTAATACTGTGGTGTCATCTGCATATCGGATGTTGTTAATATAAGTACCGTTTAGTTTTATTCCTTCTTTTATATTTTTGACAGATTCTTGGAAAATTCTCTCTGAGTATATGTTAAACAGCAACGGAGATAAGATACAGCCTTGCGTGACCCCTCTTGATATCGGTATATCGCTGCGTGAAGTGAGTTCATTTACTAGTTTTTGAAGTCCGGATATATTATCGGCTAATACTGTGGTGTCAGCTGCATATCGGATGTTGTTAATATAAGTACCGTTTAGTTTTATTCCTTCTTTTATATTTTTGACGGATTCTTGGAAAATTCTATCTGAGTATATGTTAAACAGCAACGGAAATAAGATACAGCCTTGCCTGACCCCTCTTGATATCGGTATATCATCAGTAAAATTGCCGTTGACATCAATCTGTGCAGTTTGATGCCAGTACAGACTCCGAATGCACCTGAGTTCTTTGTCATCTATTCACTGTGTCAAATGCTTTCTCATAGTCGATGAAGCATAAAAAATGTCCTTGTTAGCCTCTCTACATTTTTGAATAAGGGCCTGAACACAGTATAATGCTTCCCTCGTCCCCATGCCTTCTTTGAAGCCGAATTGATTTAAACCCATAGCTTGTTCACATTTTTTATAAATTCAGTTGTGTATAATTTTAAGGAATATTTTAAGAGCGTGGCTCATTAAGCTGATGAGTCGGTGGTCACCACAGTGTTTCGCATGACTTTTCTTAAGAATTGCTTTAAAAGTTGATTTTAGCCAGTCTTGAGGGTAGTGTCCTGTATTATATACATGATTCATTAACCTTGTTAGCAGGTCAATATTATTTTCATCTATGAGTTTTAGCATTTCTGAAGGAATTTCATCCGGTCCTGTTG
The DNA here is from genome assembly GCF_047663935.1 of Musca autumnalis. Lineage (NCBI taxonomy): Eukaryota > Metazoa > Arthropoda > Insecta > Diptera > Muscidae > Musca > Musca autumnalis. The sequence goes on along the minus strand of NW_027411644.1, from coordinate 311,564,326 downwards.
CTTTCCTATTTTTCAGAGATGTGATCGCAGATTCAAACTCGCTCTTAGTAATGTTTGTTCCAATCATCGCTTGTGCTGATTGGGTATTAAAACTTGATCTGTTGACGTCTGTAAATAGGCTTTGAATGTAGTTCTTCCAAATTGCTTGTTTCTCTGCATTCTCAAAAGCTGGTTCATTATTATTGTTATACAGAACTGGCGGCATAGTTCTATGATATATACCAGCTGCTTCTTTCAATTTCTTGTGTGAATTAAAATAATCGTGTAAGTTTTGTGTTTTTTCGATCTCCTGGCATTGGCTATTAATATGTCTGATTTTTGCAGCTCAAATTTTCATTTGAATCTTCCTGTTTAATTCCCAATACATTTCGTAATTCGAGTTTTTGTATCGTCGTCTTTCGCTAAGGAGTTCTTGTATTTCATTTGTCATCCAGCCTTTGTGTTTTGATCTTTTGTAATTTCCCAGCTTGTTTTGTCCTATGGTTTGAAGAGTATTTTTGACTTCGCCCCAAATATGTTCCACATCATTCCTATTAACGTTATTCAATTCTAAGTTTATGAGGTCTCTTATGCTTGATTTAGTAGCTGGGTCGTCAAGTTTTCCAATGTCAAGTTTACGGTGTTGGTTTTTCTTCACTGGTGCACTAAGTTTGGTGTATATGTTTGCCATAAGAAGTTTGTGATCTGATGTTACGTCTGCTCCAGGATATGTTGATGTTTTCGCAATTGAAGTAGCGTAGCGTTTATTAACAATAATAAAGTCAATTTGGTTTCTTATTATATTTCCATTTCTGTCCTGGGGGGATTTCCAGGTGTAGAGTCTTCTAGGTGGTAAGCAAAACAGGGTATTTGTTATTTTCATTTTATATTCCTGACAGAATTGGATTAGCCTGTCGCCTCTCTCATTCCTATCTCCTAATCTATATTGTCCAGTAACACCGGCCACTACTTCTCGTCCAACCTTTGCGTTAAAGTCGTCTTGTATAATGGTTATCTCATGCTGTTTTGTTAGTTGTAGCAATTCTTCGATTTCATCGTAAAATGCTTCGACTTCTTCGTTACTTTTGTCCGACGTTGGCGCGTAAACTTAAATAACATTAATTGTAATTGGCTTGGCATCAATTCTTATCATCATAGTTCTGTCTGATTTTGGTACAAATGCTGTAACACATTTTGCTATAGGTCTGTTACAATTATTCCAACCCCATTCCTATGGGTTTTGTTGAGATTGCCTGAGTAAAACATTTTCGAGTTTTGCGATATAAATTCTCCACAATCTGGCCGCCACGTTTCGCATATTCCAAGTATATCAATTTGGAGTCTGTGCATTTCAGTTAAGGTATTAGCTAGTTTTCCAGTTCGTAAAGACTGGGTACATTCCATGTACCAATATTAAGTTTCGTTTTAGTTTTACCTCCGGGGATTCTTAGCACCCTTGTATTGCCGGAGACTAAGGGCCGTATATTTTGGTTTGTGTTCATAATTGTATGGTTTTCCAGGGAGATTACTTCAGAGGTTTCCCGTTGCCTTCTGAAGGGTTGAGAATTTTCCTTTTCTATATCCAGCCGCTCCTCCTGGAGTTCAGACGCTGTTTGTGACCGCTCAATATGAGACAGACGTCGCATTGTTGTGATCAGTTCATCCGCCGCAGTTGCATATAACTTGTACCGTTGACTTCCCACGTTGTGGATTGTTCTTAGCTTCAGCGTTCACCATCGACCTTACCGGCATGGGTGGCCTTACCAGTAGCTACGCTACCGCCGGTATCGCTCTTAGGATCTTCACGCTTACTAGACCTCCCCATCGCGCTTGAGATGACAATCCATCGCGGAGGTTATGGCCAACGGATACCTCAAATTTCATATAACAGATAGTTCTGTCAAAAATGAAGCTACAGGTAAGGTCACATTAGACAAATGTTTGCTCCAGCGACAAGCAGTGCACAGTGGTCCCACTTGTATGGGAAGGTGCGACAAAAATATTTATAATCGTCGTATCAATCTGATTTTTTCAGTACATGCTAAAAATAAGTCAAAAATACTTTAGCCAAAAAATCATCCATATGGGTCCAGTTTTTCCTATAGCCCCCATGTAGCGGTATCACCCGATTTCAGGTATTTTGAAGCTTTTATCTACATTTTCGGCCCTAATTGGCTGTACTTTGGTATTTGGGGTTCCCAACGGTCAGAAACCTTCTGCGCCGAAAATTGTGGTCTTAGGTCCAGGTTTCGGTATAGCTCTCATATTACGATACCTACCGATTTCAGGTATTTTAAAGATTTTATCAACATTTTCGGCCCGAATTGGTTGTAATTTCTCATTTGGGGTTCTCAATGATCAAAATCCTTCTGCGCCAAAAATTGTGGTCTTAGGTCCAGGTTTCGGTATAGCCTCATGTTAGGGTACCTCCCTATTTCAGTTATTTTGAGGTTTTTATCTACATTTTCGGTTTGAATTGGTTGTAATTTGCTATTTGGAGTTCTTACTGGTCAAAAAACGTCTCCGACTGGTATCGTGGACAGGAAATTATTCCATTTGAGGTCAGAGTTTTTCATGGTAGGGGATGTAATAAAGTTCTGTGCGACCGAACTTTACATTTTTACTTGTTTTATATAGTACTAGCAAATACCCGCTACTTCGTATGCGGAAAGGGCATAAAATATATATGAACTCTGTCCTGTTGTATTAAAACCTATTTTAAATACCAACATTTAATCGATTTAATTCCAAAAAACATATCTGCCGTATCGCACCCCTACACAGCTACCATATTTTTTATTTCGGATTTCCAAAACTACGACCTCATATCACAGACATACACCAACAGCGACTCATATTGCAAATTTCAGACTTGACTTCTGGTTTTACTCCTTCACTTACACAGCATTCCCTCCCAATACGAATTTCCAAACACTAAACTTTCTCTCACCCCTTCACAACAACAATAACGCACATTCACAATTCAAGGTTCTAGCTTCAGCGGTTTCGCCAAGAACCCGAATAGGTTCGTAAAATTTTCGAAATATATCCCCATATAAAGGTACCCCACGACTTAGTGTTTTTTAAAAATAGAACAAATCTATACTGTCCAATTTTCTTTACATTTGGACCTTGAATACTCAGAGGATATAAAAGCTTTATTTAAAAAATGTCTACTTCAATCCACTTTTATTAGAAGAGGAATTTGGAAGAATTAGAGCATTTTAAAGATTTTATGCACATTTTCCAACCGAACTCCGAACTTTATCTCCAAGTTCAGAGTGATCTTCATAACAAATATGTTTCCATTTCGTATTTTTTGTCCAAATTATATAATCCAAGCTTTGTTCCTACACCCAACACCAAATTTGGTACCATTTAGTACTTTTCGTTCACCTATAGTAGGTATTTCTCACTTTAACCGTTTACACAATACCAAAATGGTTTTGGTACCAACATGTTACCAAACTTTTCGTACACATAATTAAAGGTTTCAAAGCTTACTTCCTTATACTCAACATATATCCCGACCGCAATTCACTTTTCCAGCTTTATATGTTCCGCTGAAAGCAATTATATTACTATTTAGTACTTTTTGTATAAATAAGTGCGACTTTTCAAAACTTCATCCCTACCTCCACTCTAAACAACAATTGCTAATCTAATACCGAATTTCAAATTTGTACAAAATTCTGTACCATATAGCAAATATCGAAAGGTACCAAATTTTGTACCATTTGCCACTTATCGTACACGGCTTTCCAAAAACTACTTGCATAACTCACTTCTTTCGTTCACCTAAATCCAAATTATAGCCAATGTACTTTCATTTAGCACTTTTTCATAAGTACGAATTTCCAAAGTAACCGCAATCCTACACTCCAACAGTAATCTGTTCACGCAAATACAAATTGTATCGAATTTAGTACCATTTAGTACTGCTTCGTGCACATTAGTATGATTTTCTAAAGTTACCTCCATATCTCAATTCTAATTCTAACAGTAATCTTAATTCCAAGTTTCACTCACTACCATTTAGGACTTTTCGACCTTTGGTACACCTTTCTTACTCTTTATCAGTGACCCTTATTCCAAATTTCAGCACTATTCGTTAATTCAAATCCAAATTGTACTATATTTAGTACTTTTCGTACACTTTTAGTTCGAATTTCCAAAAACATGTCTTTGTTACTCTCCATCAGTCACCCTTATTCAAAATTCCAAGATTCCTGTCCTATCCGTTCACCCAAATCCAAATTGTACTAAATTTAGTACCATTTAGTACTTTTCGTACGCTTACAGTTCGTATTTCCAAAAACTTTTCTTTGTTACTCTCCACCAGTGACCCTCATTCCAAATTTTAGAATTCCAGCTCAATCCGTTCACTCAACTCCAAATTGTACTAAATTTAGTACCATTTAGTACTTTTTCGTACCCTAATAGGTAGACTTTACAAAAACCTTTGATTGTTACTTTTCATCAGTGACCTTCATTTCAAATTTCAGTATTCCAGTTCTATCCGTTCACCCAAATCCAAATTGTACTAAATTTAGTACCACTTAGTACTTTTCGTACCCTTATAGTTCGAATTTCCAAAAACCTTTCAACGTTATGCTTCATCATCGACTCTCATTTCAAATTTCAGTATTCCAGTTCTATCCGTTCACCCAAATCCAAATTGTACTAAATTTAGTACCACTTAGTACTTTTCGTACCCTTATAGTTCGAATTTCCAAAAACCTTTCAACGTTATTCTTCACCATCGACTCTCATTTCAAATTTCAGGATTCCATCTCTATACGTTTACCGAAATCCAAATTGTACTAAATTTAGTACTATTTAGTACTTTTCGTACCCTTATAGTTCGAATTTCCAAAAACCTTTCATCGTTATTCTTCATCAGCGACTCTCATTTCAAATTTCAGGATTCCACCTCTATCCATTCACCCAAATCCAAATTGTACTAAATTTAGTACTTTTCGTGCACATACAGTTCGAATTTCCAAAAACTTTTCTTTGTTGCTCTCCACCAGTGACCCTCATTCAAAATTTCAGGATTCCAGCTCTATCCGTTCACCCGAATCCAAATTGTACTAAATTTAGTACCATTTAGTACTTTTGTTAATCTCCATCAGTGAACCCTCATTCCAAATTTCAGGATTCCAGCTCAATCCGTTCACCGAAATCCAATTTGTACTAAATTTAGTACCATTTAGTACTTTTCGTACCCTTATAGTTTGAATTTCCTTAAACCTTTCATCGCTTCTCTCCATCAGTGACCCTCATTCCAAATTTCAAGATTCTAGCTCTATCCGTTCACCTAAATCCAAATAGTACTAAATTGAGTACCATTTAGTACTTTTCGTACACTAAGAGGTAGAATTTCCAAAAAACTTTCTTTGTTACTCTCCATTAGTAACTCCATTTCAAATTTTAGAATTCCAGCTCTATCCGTTCACTCAAATCCAAATTGTACTAAATTTAGTACCATTTAGTACTTTTTCGTACCCTAATAGGTAGACTTTACAAAAACCTTTGATTGTTACTTTTCATCAGTGACCTTCATTTCAAATTTCAGTATTCCAGTTCTATCCGTTCACCCAAATCCAAATTGTACTAAATTTAGTACCACTTAGTACTTTTCGTACCCTTATAGTTCGAATTTCCAAAAACCTTTCAACGTTATGCTTCATCATCGACTCTCATTTCAAATTTCAGTATTCCAGTTCTATCCGTTCACCCAAATCCAAATTGTACTAAATTTAGTACCACTTAGTACTTTTCGTACCCTTATAGTTCGAATTTCCAAAAACCTTTCAACGTTATTCTTCACCATCGACTCTCATTTCAAATTTCAGGATTCCATCTCTATACGTTTACCGAAATCCAAATTGTACTAAATTTAGTACTATTTAGTACTTTTCGTACCCTTATAGTTCGAATTTCCAAAAACCTTTCATCGTTATTCTTCATCAGCGACTCTCATTTCAAATTTCAGGATTCCACCTCTATCCATTCACCCAAATCCAAATTGTACTAAATTTAGTACTTTTCGTGCACATGCAGTTCGAATTTCCAAAAACTTTTCTTTGTTGCTCTCCACCAGTGACCCTCATTCAAAATTTCAGGATTCCAGCTCTATCCGTTCACCCGAATCCAAATTGTACTAAATTTAGTACCATTTAGTACTTTTGTTAATCTCCATCAGTGAACCCTCATTCCAAATTTCAGGATTCCAGCTCAATCCGTTCACCGAAATCCAATTTGTACTAAATTTAGTACCATTTAGTACTTTTCGTACCCTTATAGTTTGAATTTCCTTAAACCTTTCATCGCTTCTCTCCATCAGTGACCCTCATTCCAAATTTCAAGATTCTAGCTCTATCCGTTCACCTAAATCCAAATAGTACTAAATTGAGTACCATTTAGTACTTTTCGTACACTAAGAGGTAGAATTTCCAAAAAACTTTCTTTGTTACTCTCCATTAGTAACTCCATTTCAAATTTCAGGATTCCAGCTCTATCCGTTCACCCAAGTCCAAATTGTACTAAATTTAGTACCATTTAGTACTTTTCGTACCCTTATAGTTCGAAATTTCAAATTTCAGGATTCCATCTCTATCCGTTTACCGAAATCCAAATTGTACTAAATTTAGTACCATTTAGTATTTTTCGTACCCTTACAGTTCGAATTTCCAAAAAACCTTTCATCATTACTCTTCATCAGTGACCTTCATTCCAAATTTCAGGATTCCCGCTCTATCTGTTCACCCAATTCTCAATTGTACTAAATTTAGTACCCTTTTGTACTTTTCGTACACTTATAGTTCGAATTCCCAAAAACCCTTTGGTACATCTTTCTAGCTCTACATCAGTTGCCCTCGTTCCAAATTTCAGAATTCTAGCTCTTACCGTTTGCCTAATACAAAGGGTACCATATTTAGTACCTTTTAGTACTTTTCGTACACTTCTAGGTCGAATTTCCAAAAACCCAGCCTTATCTCACCCCTACACCCCAACAGCAACCTACACCCAAAATTTCAACTTTCTAGCTTCAGCGGTTTCGTCTGGGCGCTGATGAATCAGTCAGTCAATCAGTCAGTCAGGCAGTCAGTCAGTCACTCACCTCACTACTCTTTTATATATATAGATATTTAGCATCATACTTATATCAAAAATATACAAATGTAAAAAATACAGTCATAAATAGATCCCAAAACGAAAATGTCTAAATCTTTAAAGAAAAAAACCAAAACAAACAATTAAAACACAAAACAAAGAAGAAACTGAGAATACAATAATACAGCATTTTCAATGAAACGACCAGAGGCATCGTCAGTATTTTTAATATCACACATGGAAATGCAAATATATGCAGGTGGAACCAAATTTTTTGTAAACTTGACACTATTTCGAACATTCATCCAAAAATTTGGAGAGTGGCGAAGGATGGCGAAGTTTGTAAAACTCTACTTAAATTTTTAGGACTTGGAAAAAGCATCCACAAAAAGTATTATAAAAAATGTGACTTCCAGCACATTTTATGCGAATAATGTGTACACATTTGTATGTAAAAGTAATTAAAAACCCTTGCACTAAACTTCCATTTCGAAAAAAAAAATTATCCTTTCAGAGATCATGCGTAAATGTCAACTTCTTCTGTTTTGTTTTGTTAAATACCGTTATAAATTACAAAAACAGTGCTGGAATATTAAAATATAATATGTTTAGAGAAAATTTGCTGAATTGTCACAGAGATTTGCTGATATCGATTTTTCGATTTTTGTCGCAGGTTGGGACCAGTGTGCAGTGTGGGCTTACTGAGAGCAAGCTAGCATAAATTTTCAAATCATTATTTACACTCACTTGCTCTCAGTAAGCGCACACTGCCTGTCGCTGGTGCAAATATTTGCCCAATGTGACCTTACCTTAAGATCGACAAAAATACTTAAAATCACGAGGCATGGGGGCTACACTAAAACATTGTCCTATGTTAACAATTTGTATTAGAGAAGTTTCGTGACCACTGGGAATCTGAAATGCCAAATTACAGGTGGTTCGGTTAAAAAATTAAGATCTTCATGTTCCTAAAAATCGGGTGGTACCGCCACATGTTAAAACGTGGACCAATATAGCCCATATTCGAACCTGACCTGCCTATGGAAAAATACACTCAAGTGCCAAAATATATAGCGTCCTGAATCGTTGCGGATGCTAGAGTGATAGTATGAGATGGACAGACGAACATAGATCGATTCAGAATTTTAATCTGATCACGAATAGATATACTTTATGGGCTCGCAAATGATTATTTCCAAGAGTTACAAACAGAAAAACAAACTTAATATACCCTCTATACGATGGTTGTTGTTGTAGCAACGCAAATATGTTCACAGTGTATATCTGTACTGGGTGCGCTACTGTATCCGTGTGTGTTCTAGCCTATATCTTTGGACCTCTATCTCTAGATCTCTCAAGAAGTGCTTGGGTGGTGGAAACCTGTCCATTAAATCGTGACAGGGATGATCACGGCGATAACACCCATAAACGACTACTTCGCAACATCCTGTTGAGCTGGTAAAACATTATTCTCCTCATGGAGACGGTCCACTGGTGTCATGAGGAGACACCCAGTTGCAGTCTTCATGGCGACATTTTGTGGTCAACAAGGTGTCTTTGCCATTATGCCAAGTGCTGGCGGCCAGCGATTTCAGGATCCTGTTCCTACTTCTGATCTTATCTCAAATAGCTGCGGCTTGTGCGGTCGACTTCCTGCGTTTGAATTTCCCAGTGATTGGCGTCGGCACATATAGTTGATTATGCAAGGTTTCAAACATGGCTGGAGAGTGGTATTCTCTATATCCTTCGATAGGTCAAGTGCAACCATGACTGTTCGGTCGCATGACCTGTTCTAGTTCAGTCCTCCACTGATATGTATAAATATGTCGTTTAATGCTGTTGTCATTCTAAGCTTCTCATCGTGGGGATGAGTATTGCCTCGAAAATCATTGCTACTGGCGACAGGAGGGAAATCGGCCAGTGCGATTCAGCTCTGCTGGTATCCTTCCCGGTGGCGGGACCATCCTGCCTACTTTCTAGGCTTCTGGTATAGCATTGGGGGCTAACGTTATGTTGGGGACACTTGTGGTCCGAACGCTTTGGGAATATACGCGTTCCGGATGACGTTTTCAATATCGCCCATTGTAAATTCTTGTGGTACCTCATCGGCTGATAGGGCTCTCCTTATACGGCTTAACACACTCCTCTCGCCTCTCACTCTTGGGGCGTTCATGACAGTTAAAATAACACGAGCTCATTCTGGGTCAGCTATTGTCACGCCCATGAAAGTAACTGCCGTTCTATAATCCTTCTTTCCCCGATTCAAAAGTGGTTTAACCGTTGCCCACAATTTACTTTATTCTGTACGAATGTTGCATTGCTTCAGGTTGTCTTGCTACTTTTCCGTTTAACTTCAATTACTAGCCTGTTAACTTCAAGAATAAGCTTAAGGAGCTTATTCTTGAAGTTAACTCTTGGGTCTTCAGGGTTCGTACAACGAAGCTCATCATGCTATTTTCTATTCCTGTCGCCTCTGCTGGGAAATTTGGCCTTATTTCGGGTATTCGACCCGGTATAAAGCGAGGGGCGGCTGCAGTGCTGATGTCCCGGAAAGCTCTCTCAGCTACCCGAGGATCTGAGGCTGCGGGGAGCTTCCTGAAGCGGTGATTGGCAAATTCTCTAAACCTTTTCCAAACAGCTTTCTCATGGTTCCGCAAAGTACGGCGTTCACAGATTTTTAAATCGGGTGGTCTATTTTCAGAGACGATAATAGGAAGATGGTATGATCCAGCGGGTTGGTGATATCTGGCAATCTCCTCTTATCCTCGTAGGAGCATCTTCATTCACCATGCAAAACGTGGATCTGTAAATTTGCTCTACAACTTCTCTGAGCCGCCAACCTGTGTTGGGAGTTCTTCGTCAAACGAGTAAAGTGTTTTGTGTGTAATGCCCCCGATATATTTAAACTTCTAGCAAAATATGGAAGATAGGGCTAAAGTCGATCAGGTGTTATCATGTGATACCCTACACTACTATCCGTGGGCACAAGCTTTCCGCGGAATTTCTCATGATAGATTTTCAAACCGACCCTTAGAGTACCTCCACCACAAAAGTTCAAAATGTTTCACAAAAATGGTGAGCACGATAACCCTCGAAGGGAGAAATTGATTTTGTCCAAACGTTGCATATCTTAACATTTCGTTCACACAAAGATTAGCTTCGAATATGGACTATATCGGTTCAATATATATCCAATATCATCTAAATTAGGAGCTTCCAAGAAGGGTATGTTGGAAAACATCTTCGGGTATCTCACTCACATAAGTTCAACATTTTTGCTTAAGTTTTGGCGTAAGTAATTCTTGTAGTCCTGGGTAATGAGATAATATGTTTTTCGTGGACAATTCGTTTTCCTTACATAATGGTCCAACTAAAGTGCCTGATATGCACGACAACTATCCAAAAAAAGTAATTAACATTGGTTTAAACTTTGCCCGTCGTAATATTTCTTTCAGACATAAATCCGGCTATACCGAAACATGGTCCTACGTCGAAAATTTTTGGTGAAGAAGTTTTGTGACTGCAGGGAAGCTCAAAAGTGTAATTTCACAGTTCGGTTAAAACACACAGCAATACCTCTCAAAATAATAGATCGTTCATTTGAACGAGATTGCCCAACTCTACATGCTGACGTAGGGGATGGACCAATGGACCTGGACGGATGGACCTGACCGGCTTTAACATGGCAAAGCCCAGGATTTATCTTGGTCTCTCTTTCATCTCAAGTGGACACTGACCTTCCCGTGATGTCACCTAGGGAACTACCTTTAACACCCTTTAAAGGTAGTGAGGTAACATGTGCCGCGCGTTCACACATAAGAACGTTAAAAACTTGAGTTTGGGCGTCGGGTTAGTAACCCTCCCCTAGAAAATGCAGCCTACTATGAAAAAACGAAAGAAAAGAAAAACGAACCCCGCAAACGTTTTAAGGACCATGAGCAGCGAATCTGCACCTGGAATGTTCGCACTCTTTATAGAGAAGGTGCAGTCTTCACATTCGGAGACGTACTTGAAAAGTACAAGGCCGATAATACTGCCATACAGGAAATACGATGGAGTGGCAAAAGGCGTCACAACAACACCTAAAGGTGACGCACTGTATTATAGCTGCCATGACGTAAAGCATGAGTTTGGTTGCGGATTCGTAGTTAGTCGGAGGCTAAAACATCTGGTATCAAGCTTCACCGCAGTGAATGAAAGACTTGCTGCAATTCGAATAAAAGCTAAATTCTTCAACATCAGCTTTATTTGAGCTCATGCTCCCACTGAAGAAAAGGACGAACAGACCAAAGATATATTTTACGAGCGCTTAGAAGAAACATATGATCGTTGCCCTGCCCATGACATTAAAATCATTCTAGGCTACTTTAATGCCAAAATTGGAAAGGAGAATATCTTTGGCCCAACAGTCGGGAAATTCAGTCTCCACAGTGAAACATCTGACAATGGTATGAGGCTGATAGACTTTGCAGCTGCAAAAAAATGGTAGTTAGCAGTACCAGATTTAAGCATCTCGATATTCATAAGGGCACCTGGCTCTCGCCAGATCAAATAACAAGAAATCAAATTGATCACGTTGTGATAGATGAAAGACATGCATCAGGCGTGTTGGATGTACGATTGTTCCGAGGTGCAAACATAGACTCGAACCACTACCTTGTTGCAGCAAAGGTACTTACCAGATTAAACGTAGCAAACAAAGTGCGAACAGACACAACACGGAAGTTGGACATCGGTAAGCTGCAATCACAACAGATAGCCACGGCATTTTCCACTCAACTGGCCCAACTGCTTAATCAAACCACTTCTCGTCCCAATAACAATATCAGGACAATGGCAAAACATTGCCCACTCCATGCAAACAGCCGCAAAATCAGTACTTGGATACCAGAGGCCTCCACCAAGGAATCCATGGTATGACCAGGAGTGTCGTGCTGCTACCGAAGAGAAAAATGCGGCATATAGGGCTACTCCACAATCAGTAGCAACGCGTAGCGCACGAGAGAGGTATCGGGAGAAAAGGAGAGAGGAGAAACGTCTTTTCCGCAGGGAAAAGAGAGAGAGATGGGAAAGCGGGAGTGTTAACAAATCGAGATGTACTGGAGACAGAATTAAGTCCGAAAATTCTACCAAAGAATGAAACATCAAACTTATGGCTTTGGAACTGGCACATTCTCCTGTAGAGACCAGCAAGGTAATCTGGTAACTGATACAGATAGTGTGCTAAGGATATGGAAAGAGCATTTTTCCAAACTGTTGGTATCCAATAGTAGCCAAGTCGTCGAAAATACCACAGATCCAATCCCAGAAGATGGTATTGAATGTATACCACCCGACCAAGATGAGGTACTGACAGCAATAAACCGGCTAAAGAATAATAAGGCAGCAGGAGCTGATGGCCTACCAGCCGAGCTGTTCAAAACCGGAGGCGACACGCTGATAAGGTGTATGCATCAGCTACTTAGCTCCATGTGGCAGGAAGAACGCGTACCCGAAGATTGGAACCTAAGCACCCTGTGTCCCGTCCATAAGAAAGGAAATAAGACTTTATGCTCCAACTATAGGGGCATAAGTCTTCTCCCTATCGCCTACAAGATAGTGTCAGGGATATTGTGCAAACGACTAAAGCCCAGGGTTTTGGAACTTTTGGGCGATTATCTTAGAAAGTATTGACTTACTCCGGAAAAAATATACCATTGTAAATGAGGCGGCTCGAACAACCTACTGAAAAAAGTATCAAAACGATGAGAGAGGAACTCTTAAACTTTACTTTTTGCTAATTTTGTGTGGGAGGTAACCGAAGCAGTTGACCGAGTATATATTCCGCAGTATATATTCCAACCTGATCATCACTGGATGAAATAGCTCGATGTGCGAAGTCTGCACCAATCAGAAACTCCCTGCGAGAATTACCTTGCGGATTTGCCATTTCGGTTGGTGCCGTCAGGGTTTCTTGGAGCGTTTAGGCCAATATCTCAAGAAGTATGGACTTGCGCACGAATAAAAATTGTAACGTCGTAAAGGGAGCCGCAAGTACAACTTACTTAAACAAAACTATCCGAAAGGAGCGCTTAAACTTCACTTTCTCGAATTTTGTGTGGGAGGTACCCGAAGGAGTGCACGCAGAGAAAAAATATTGTTGGAACAATCATATTCTAAGAACAAAATAGTGTATTTTAAAATTCTTAAAATATGTATTGTTGGCGCAACAATATATTTTGTGTCATCATGTTCCCTAATAAAAAATATATGGTTGAAACAACAATATATATTTTCAGATTTTTAAAATACACTATTTTGTTCTTAGAATATGATTGTTCTAACAATATCTCTTCTCTGTGTCTGGATCGATATAGTTTATATTCGAACTCGATCTATATCTGGAAGGAGTAATGCGATGTGAAAAGTTTGGACCAAATCGATTGCTTCCTTTGAGGGTTATCGCTCACACCATTTTCCACAAAATTGTTTTCCGAATTTTATCCTGATCAAGAATATATAATTTTAAGGTTCGCAAATGATAATTTCAACGCGTTACAAAACTAACTTAATATACCCACCATACTATGGTGAATGTAACAAAAAATATCTCAGAAAGTCTGTCATTTCAAGTTTTGTTTAAATTGCTTTTTGTTTTCGTTGAACTTTATATCCCCTCCACTCCAACCTAATCAAATTCTCTATCATTAGAAATGTTGCTGTTATTGACATTGAAACTGTAGTTGCAGACAAAATATTAATTTAGACAAATTGTGATAGTAATTTCCGTTGGGACTGCTAATAATATTCTCGTTAAGGCTTTTTGATGTGCCACTGTGATCCGCAATCTTCATTTGACCCACTATTGGGGGTCATTTGAAAAACTTATCCAAACCTCCCGCTCCAACTGTCTACTTTTTTAAGATGTCCATAATGTCCATGTAGGCGTAGCATGGCTTTACAAATCTCAGTCATGTTCCATTAAACTTGACGCACTGCTTTATTCAAATTGACTTTTTGTTGCGGCTTGTTTGAGGCATGTTAAACATCAACAAATTTGAACAATTTTAGGGCCATAGGATAGTCTTCCCAAGAAAATAACTACAACAACGGCAACAGCTTTCAATAACCGAAAAACTTTCAATATTCAAAAACTTTTTTTTTCTTTTTCGACAAAATTTACAAAGTGTAGCCAATGTGTACGACAACATGCAAACTCCGTAGAGAAACGGATGTTTGGGGAGGCGTTTGGGGTCAATTCTTGTGTACATTTTGCTGTTGGCAAAGCAAACAGTGAATGGAGTGGGTGCAACAAACTACTGTGTTTTTGACTTTAAGCAAAAAAGTCATTAAAAAGATTTCTGCATATATCCGCGGGAAGTTGTAATATTTATACAAATTTCCGCTTTAATCATTAACAAAACATTAAATGTTTTCATCAACGTCATCAGCGCCAACATCATCATCAGCTGTGTCCTTGTTCCTCTCTCTCTCGCTCTGCGAAACTACCATTACCTTGTGTTAATGCTTAAATTCAGTTTTTTTCATCCGCTTCTTTTAAGCGGAAAGATTATGGCCATGATTGTTAGTATTGTTTTTGGCTACAAGCAACAAAAACATGGAAAAATCTTCAAACGAAAAGGAATTTAAATACAACAAGTGTTTACATATTTTATTAAAATGCCTTTGGCCAGGAAGATGGTGATGTTTTATAAACATTTGTTATTCCTTTCAAGAAGCCACACTATTCTCCAGTGCTACGCCGGTGGAAAGACAGGCATGTTAGTGTGTTTTTTTTAATTTTAAAGGATGCTGAACTTAAAGACTGTATATGTATACCTAAGTAAAGTGGGTACTTACTTATGTAGTTTAAACTCCACACGCGTAGCTTTTGTGTCTATGTGGTGGTTCATTCTACGCCAAAGGGCATTGATTTAAAATCAAAAAAAATTCAAAGTTTTTTCTCCGTTCTCTCCTTCAATTATTATGGTTTTATCGACCATGTGGCTGCTAAGGAATTTAGGACCTAATTCCAACCAACACTGAAAATTTAAGAGCATAATCAGATTCTCATTTATAAATCACAAGAAAATATATGTATGTGTGTTTACTGTATTTTCCATTATTATTCATTTAAGCAGCCTTTAGTGTATGACACAAATCTGCATTTAATCTAAACCAAAACTTAGCTGCTTACTATAATATTTGTCTAGCATTTCATGCAACATTTTTCAATTAATTCCACTCGTTTCTTTTTTTTCTCCGCATAACAATTTTTCATATCGTGCGATTAAAAAATACTGCCGAAACAATTTTCATTTCTCATTAGAATGTAGTTTCTAATTTTATGGCACACTTTTAGAGACTTATCCTCACACATATTGTGGAGTGGAAGGTTTACAAAGCAAAACAAAAAACTAATAACGCTTATGAATGTGATTAGTCAGTTAGTTGTTGCATTTGCAAGAAGTGCAAAATAAAATATAAGGAAAGGGCCGAATATTTTTTAAATTTCACGCACAACTAAGAGACGTCCAGTAGTGGTTAGCATTCTCGACTTATATTCAAATAGCGGTGAGTTTTATACGCCCAAACATTTTGCTATGCTAATATATTATTAATAGTATAATAATAATTATTCCACAAACACCCCAGAAGCGACATACTCTTTAATGCCGAGTCCGAACGGCCTTTAGAGCAATTTCGTGAAAATTCACCTTTGGCCGCATACAAATTACTATGGAAACTTTGAGGCCCCACTGACACGTGTTAACGTATTCCAATTGTGCTCAAACTTTGGCAATCTTAAAATCTAAAAAAAAAACTAAGCATTTTAGGGGAGTGCCGCCTAAAAAATATCCGACATCGATGTTTTAATACCATCCTAATGTACGTAAATACCATTTTCCGTATGGTTATCAAGTTCAAGCTCAAACTACCTGTATTCCGGGGGGTCAATTCTCTTTACATACAAACAAGTAGGCAAAGGCTATAGTCGGACCATGTGATACCCTACACCATAACCTGTAGGAATTAGCTATGTGCAACCGTCTTGCACGCTGAATGTCCGGGTTCGATTCCTATCAAATTGTCAACGGTGGCAAAATACCCCTTAGTACTGTTGGCGATATTTTCTGAGTATTGCTGCCATGAAAAACGTCTACACAAGTGGCAACTTATGAGACGCCGTTCGGACTCGGCGATAAAAACTAGGTCACATGTCAATTACTTAATATGAATCTATTGATATAAGAGAAGCCTCCCTTGTCTTTACTGGGACGTTTGTGGAAAATATATAAATTATACATTTCTAAAAAATATTCGAAAATTGGAAAATTCACATTGATTAGCCCCTCCTGCTACATCTTCAAATTGTCTTAGGATATCAGGTTTCTTTTTGGAATACACCTAAAATAAATAAATATATACCATGCTATTTGGTATATTTGATAATTGGGAAATTTGCGAGTTTATGGAAGATCTATCGTCCAAAATTGTGCACTTGTACCTCACATATGCTTCCAAAATAGTTCATTGTGGGCATACATTGTGATATCTAAAATATATTTTATACCGGTAGAAATAACTAACAATGAATAGAAATTCAAAAATTTTGCATGCAAACCAAATTAATAAATCCGTAAATTATTCATATTCAATTACACACCAAAGAAGATAGTATAAGTCAGCTGCGCTAACGGTGATATACCCTCAGCCTCTGCCGTATACAAATCTATTTATTTTGTAACACGAGTTTGCTTCAAAATACCTGGAATCTGTAGGTATCGTAATATGGGACTATACCAAATCAATTTTAGTAAGCTAACTTCTGAGTTTCGAAAAGGTTTGAGAATTATTTTTTCAGATTTGTAATTTTAGTTGGAGCCGGAAGGGGTTTTTGGAACTTCTGGACTATTATCTCAGGAAGTATCACTTACCCCGGAAAAGGTACCAGAATAGGGACCGTGAAAAGAACCATATTCAAAAAAAAAAAATAATCAAATAGATCCGATATGGGTCCTCAAACTGCACTTTTCCCAAATTTTGTGTTGGAGGTACTCGAAGGACGGACCAATATAGTCCATATTCTAACCTGGCACATGGCTGGGTGAAATAATACGATGTGTAAAGTTTCAACCAATCAGAAAATCCCCTTGAGAGTTATCTTGCGGATTTGCGGCGCAAGTGCAATCTGCTGAAAAAATTCAAAACGATTCGAGAGGACTCTTAAATTTCCCTTTTCCGGATTTGCGGCGCAAGTGCAATCTGCTGAAAAAATTCAAAACGATTCGAGAGGACTCTTAAATTTCCCTTTTCCGAATTTTGTGTGGGAGGCAACCCAACGACGTGTGGACCGATATAGTTTTATCCGATCTATATCTGGAAGGAATAATAATATATGGAAGGTTTGGAATAAATCGATTGCTCACTTCGCCAGTTATCGTTCGCACAATTTTTCGAAAACAATTTTGAACTTTTTTGGCGAAGGTGTGGGCCGACATAGCCTACATTCGAACTTAAACAAAGTTGCAATATTTGTATAAAAAAATCCAATTTGACAACTGAACTGATGATAGAGACAATGGGTATCATGGTAGGAAATTGTGGTTCTCTACACAAAACCCATTATATATTAGGCAGTAGGCCCGTTAGTTACCTAGGAGACGCATTATTGCAATTTCCATCAGGGGAAAGGTCAGTAGTTATTATTCCATATGTAGGCTACTTTGGCGGTATATGCCACCAAGGAATTAAAATATGGACCAAAAGTAAAATTTGCATATTTTTCATACAAAGGTAATGGTCTATGCCACCCGCTAAATAATATCAGATCATCATTCAAATTTATAGGTATTTTCTTCTACCTAAACTCTTACCTCTTGCAAACTTTCGTGACTATTGAGCTATAATTGCGACCTCTAGAGTGTTAATTACTACACTACAAACAAAAAACTGGTTATCTGATCACGTACATCAACGACATCAGTGCAAAGGTCAAGAGATCGTCTTCCAAGAGGGAAGAATGTGTCTTTCAGGAACAAAGATATAAGCTATATATTAAAATGTTTCACACTTTTCACACAAAAGTTCTGGTCCATTTAACCCTCTAAATATTATCTGATCGGCATCTCAATTTGCAAGCTACTTCTTTGTCATATACTCTTACCATATTTAAAATTTCGCGTTGATCGGGCTTTTATTGCGACCTACAGAGCCGTTAAAAAATTGCATAAAAATTATGTTTTTGGTCCATTTCACCCGCTAAATATTTCACGATCATCTCCAAAAAAAATAGGGATCTATTCTGGTCTGACCCCGACCTCCATTTCGTGATGATCGGTCCATAATTGCGGCCTGGAGTTTGATTACAATTTATAATGACAAGACGGACGGACACACATCTCAAAATCGCTTTATCTCGTCGAGATATGAAGATTGGTATACACATTGGGGGTCTTCGACGAATATTTCGCGGTGATACATGAATTTTTGCCAAAACAAACTTATAATACCCTTTCCAAATAGTGGTATAGGGTATACAAATACCAACTGGAATTTAAGAGTAGCAATACTAACAACAAGTCTTTTAGCAGAACCAAGTCAAAATAACCGAATGAAGATAAATCTAATGTTGTTTACGAGAGTAGTTTGGAGTAGTTCAAATTCTTACTTTGCATTTAATGATCTTTTCATAAAGTATTTGTTTTTGAAATACTCATTAATCAACAAAAAAAAAGAAATATTATTATTTATACATATTCATATTGCTCTTATTTTAAATGCTGAATTTCTTTTGGAGTAGTTTAAAATCCTTTCCATTCTTGGAGTATCAAAATTCAATTAATCAAAATGTTTTTTATTTACATTTTTTATTTTATAATCGCTGCCCCCTTTTTATACCCTCCACCATAGGATGGGGGTATATTAAGTTTGTCACTACGTTTGTAACTACTCGAAATAATCATTGTAGACCCCACAAAGTACATATATTCTTGATCAGCGTGCAATTCTACATCGATATAGCCATGTCCGTCCGTCTGTCCGTCTGTGGAAATCACTCTAGCGTCCGAACGGATTGACGTAGGTCGATGAAATTTTGGGAAATATGTTATATTACGTAGGACTTTTGGTATTGAAAGCGGGCTATGTAGGTCCACGCTTTCGTATAGCCCCGTACAAAATGACGCGTGACGCGTTGTCGTTTTAAGGAATTTTTAAGATATTTGGCCCATTTTACAACCGAATTGGTTGTAATTTGGTACTTTGTGTCTCCAGAGGCCAAAAAATATTCCTACCAAAGTTGGGTTATATAGGTCCACGTTTTGGTATAGCCCCCATATAAGGCCCCATATAAAGTACGCGTCATATTAATATATTTTGAATGTATTAGACCCATTTGACCACAGAATTGGTTGTAATTTGGTATTTTGTGTCTTCAGAGGCCAGAAAACATTCCTACCAAAGTTGGGTTATATAGGTCCACGTTTTGGTATAGCCCCCACATAAGGCCCCTTATAAAGTACGCGTCATTTTAATATATCTTAAATGTATTAGACCCATTTGACCAAAGAATCGCTTGTAACTTTGTATTTTGTGTTTCCAGAGGCTAAGAAACATTTCTACCATAAAATGTTTATATAGGTCCACGTGTTGATATAGCCCCCTAATACAATATCTCCCGATTTTCGATATTTTGAACGTTTTAGCCTCATTATCACACCGAGATGGCTGAAATTTGGTATTTAGTCTTCTTTAGGCGTATAAAACTTTCCCCCAGAAATTTTTAGGTATATGTCCACGCCATCATATAGCCCCATAGAACGGTACCTTCCGAATTACGGTATTTAAAAGGTTGTGGCCACATTAATCCACCGAAATGGCTGAAATTTGTGGTGGAGGGTATAAAAATTTCGGCCTGACCTAACTTAACGCTTTTCTTACTTGTTATCTTTGACGTCATCTCCGTTAAAATTTGTTTTGAATGAACTCGATGAAGTCCCTAAAAGTGTTTTTCATTTTTAGAGATTTCTGCCGATTAGATAAGATTTTGAGATTTGGTGTATTTTGAGACCTATAGTAGAATTTTATGACGAACAGTTTTGTGGAATATTTGGGTTTGATATGATCACATTTTAAAGGAATTTTTGAACGATTTTCGAAAAAAGGACCAAAAAGACCCCTTTGAAGAAAAACATGAGGGTAAAATTTTTAACAAAAATATTGCGCACATCCTTCTCTGTAAAGTTGCGAAAGACACTATATACCTAAAATGCAAGCATTCCATAATATCTTAACTCGAAAATATCTTTAAAAAAACACTAGAAATGGGCGGAACTTTCCCCGCCCACTTTGGTTACTTTCCGATGTAAACTTTAGAACGCCGATTAACGTGGCTCATATTGTTAGCTCTACTTTCATAATCTAACAGGTTTTTCCCATCATTTTGAAAAAAAATTGAATTTTGTTGCACAGTGTTATTTAAAAAATGTTCTCATTCAAAACTGACGATGTATACCCAGCTACGTGCAGTGGTTAGCATTCTTGCCTTTCACTCAAATAGTGGTCATGCTAATATCTATATATATATGGTTAAAACCAAAAATGTTTTACAATCGATGAATCAGAGTTTTACGCTTTCAGAATTCGCGAACTGTTAACATTTTCTATATAGTATGACTGAAATTCTTTAAAATTAAGTGTTTTTGGAGGGATCCCATAATGTCGACCATTAAAATGAATTTACGTCGAAGCTGTGTTGGCATCAATGTAGAAAAATAGGTAAAAATGGGTTGAAGCCAACAAGTTTTTTATGTTCCCTTTTGATTTCTGGCTTAACTTAGCAATTTATAGAGTTTTGCCCAAAGAAAGCCTCAAAGAATAATCCATAGGCAACATGATATTAGTGTATGCTTTTCGATATATCCTCTGCATCCACCAAAAATTATTGCTGACATTTTGAACCCGGACTTTCGGGTTTTTTTTTTGAGTTTTATAATAATCCGGACGCTCTACATTGCAGTATTCAAAACTCATAATAGGATTAAAGAACTCTTGATTTTACATCGTTTAATGTATATCTCATGAGTGTGCTCCGTACAGCATCCTATTAATTGGAGTCCAAAGGGCAAAATTTAATGCGTGAATTTTTATAAAAAAAAACTTTTTTTGCGTGTAAAATTTATAAGTGTCATTCAATTTCCGTTGAACCCCACATGAATTTAGCTTTTTTACGCGACGAATCTAATGAGCCCATCCGCGTTCGAATCCATCCACTAATACGGTGGATATAGATACCTTGAAAATATTAAAATGTGCAAAAAGTATATTTTGACAAATCGCGTACTAATCCGCGAATTTCTTTGGAAATGTCATAATGTCAGAGATACGGGAGTAATATGGGTCTTTTACCAAAGAATCCATTGAAATATGTGTATATTGACGTATTTTTGATGGGTGCTACTGAAATAGGATGCGCATCAAAATCGAATGCACATAGCGCGACTTTGACCCACTTTAACATTTTTTGCTTTGTGTGATGGCACACCTTGGTCGCTGAGCGAAATATCGAAATATGCATAGATATAGAAGGATGCTGATTCACTGTATCCGAAATCAGATGCGCACGAAATGATTTTAACTAATTCGCGAATGACAGGTTTTTTAATCTATACTTATAAAAGAGTTCAGTAATGATGCAGTCATCACTGATAATCAACGCTCAGGATAAACGGCTGAAGCCAGAATCGGGTGAGGGTCACTCTGGGTCCGAAGGTGTCAGATAAGACTGGGTTTTTTTAAATTTGAACTAGAAGGGTATGAAAAGTCATAAAATGTACTAAATATGGTACCTTTTGTATTTGGTGAACCGGTAGTGTTAGAATTCTGAAATTTGGAATGAGGATCACTGATGGAATGTAGGATAAACGTACAGAACTGTTTTCAAAAATTCGAACTACAAGTGTACGAAAAGTACTAAAATGTACTAAATTTGGTACCATTTCGTATTGTCTGAACGGGTAGAGCTAGAAGCTTGAAATTTGGAATAAGAATCAAGGTTGAGGAATTGGGTTGATACAAGGAGATGGTTTTGGAAATGTGTACTCATTTGTACTAAAAATACTGAATGGTACTATGGAGTTGGAATCCTGAAATTTGGAATTAGGATCACTGTAGAATTGAGATATGGAGGTAGTTTTGGAAATTCGTACTTATGTGTACGAAAAGTACAAAATGATACTGAATTTGGTATAATGGGAATTTGGTTGAAATGATAGAGCTGGAATCTCGAAAGTTGGAATTGAGATTACTGGTGGAGTGTAGTTTTGGAAATTCGTACTTATGGGTACGAAAAGGACTAAAAGGTACACAATTTGGATTTAGATGAAAGGATAGCGCTTGAGTCCTGAAATTTGAAATTAGGATTACTGTTGGAGTGTAGGACTGAGGCAGTTTTGGAAATTTGTAGTTATGGGTACGAAAAGTACTAAATGGTACTACATTTGGTACAATTTAGATTTGGACTAACGGATAGATCTAAAATCGTGGAATTTGGTAAGACTACGGTTGGAGTGTAGGATTGAGACATGGAGGTTGTTTTTTAAATTCGTACTTATGGGTACGAAATGTACCAAAATTTACGGATAGCGCTGGAATCCTGTTATTTGGAATTAGACGAACGGATACAGCTGGAATCTTGAGACTCGGAATTACTATTACTGTTATTATTTTGTACTATTGTCAGTGTGGTTTTGAGATATGTCGTCGAAATACGTACAATAAGTCGAAAAATACTTAATGGTGCTCAATTTGTTATTGGGTGTAGGGACAGTGCTGGAACCTATACTTCTGGGAGTTAGGATGGGTATTGGTGCACAACGTTGGTCTCGCTGTTGATGAATAAGGGTTCAGTGTTCACTATTTCCATATTAAATATTGTTTATTTGTTTTTACATCCTTTCCGCATACGAAGTAGCGGGCACTTTGCAAGTTTTTTGAGTGATTGTAATTTCGATATTATTCCTCATTTCCTATCCTTATAAGTTAAACCATATTTCGTGATGATGTTTACGCAGAACACATTCATTTTTGTGTGGGATTTTTGCGAAATAATTGGAGAACACCCTAATATATATTTTTCCTAATTTTTCTAATCAAACCAAAAAATATATTTGGAACAATATTCCAACAATAAGTTTTTCTCTTTTGTTTTTGCTATAATATGAAATTTATATACCCAATCTCTATAAATTTGATTTTATATTTCCAGATTTAATTTATTTTTTAAGCTTTTTTCATTATATGTCGATTTTCCGCTAAAATACAAATCAATTTTGTAAATACTTAAATATCTACGCATATGACCAAAACGCAAAGTTTCAGATATTACTCGTATTAGTCGTATTAAATGCAGTAAAGTATCGGTAATAACAACATGCATTTAAATGCAATTTTTATGAATTACTGAAGTTTTTATGTTTAGGAGAATAAAACAAGTTCGAAGATGGGTCCAGATGTTGGGTCCAGATGTCGGTCCACTCCTTCGGGTACCTCCCCCACAAAAGATCAAAATGTGGTTTTATTCGGGTTCGAATATGGACAATATCGGGCCACCCCTTCGGATACCGCCCACACAAATTTCGCAAAAAGTGAAGTTTAAGAGTTTCTCTCGCATCGTTTTGATTCTTTTTTCCAGTAGGTTGTTCTAGCGGCCTCATTTACAACGGTACAATTTTTTTCGGAGTAAGTCAATTCTTCATGGGATAATGGCCTAAAAGCTTCAAACCCCTGCTATTGTGCTCTAAAACTTTTTCAAAAATTTCTTCCAAACTTAGTTTAACGCTATTTAATATTTCGAGTCCTTTTTGAAGGTTACTAAAAATGTGTTTTATATGTCAATGATTTGGTATAGCCGTATATTACCGTACCTACAGATTTTAAAGCAAACTCGTGATACTTTATATACGGCATAATTATTGTGTTTGGTTTTGTTTTGGTCAGTGGATGGGGTATATCTCCGTCAGCACAACTGAATAATACTTTCTTACTTGTTTCATCTATGAACATTGCTATTTAAGAATCCGCAGAAAATTTCCCAGGTGTAAGCTGTTTTCATTTAAAGTTATTTAATGGCACCGTACATGGCGATACAGTGCATTGTCCCAATTTGAACTTCTATATCTCGAAAATGGTAATACGTAGGAAAAAGTCAAAAAGGCTGTAGATAATTTTTACTGCAACAACATTTGCGTTAGTCCAGTTACGATAGGACTTGCGGTTTTCAAGCAAAGCCGCGAAGACCTAAAAAACTCTAAAAATGTGAATTTTGACCGCGATTTATTTGAAAATCCCTTCGGGGTTTTTTTTTTTTTTTTTGATTTTTTTCATCTATGAACATTGTAGTTTCGAAATCCGTAAAAACTTCCAAGGTGTAAGCACCTTTAATTTAAAGTTAGTTGAAGGGCACCGCGCTTTAATTAACATGCCTTGGTTTCTGTTTAGTTCAAATCTAGTAACTCATTTTTCACACAGTTGCAGCTGACCAAGCGAACTAAAACTTTGCACACTTTTCAGATTTGATGACAATACATGAATATGAAGCCAAAAACAATGCGGCCCATTTTTTCTCAGCTAGGAGCTCCTCACCAAAAAATGTTGGACATAGGTCAAGTTTTGGTATAGCCTTCATATAGCGGTACAACCCAATTTGAGGTATTTTAAAGATTTTATCTTAATTTACAGCCCGAATTGGCTGAAACTTGGCATTTGGAGTTCAGTTCACAATGGTACAGAAACTTCCCCACCACAAATTGTGGACATAAGTCCAGGGTTTGGTATAGCTCCTATGTAAAGGTACCACACCATTATAGGCATTTTAAAATTTGTATCTACATTTTCGGCCTAAATTGGCTGTAATTTGGTTATGAGGTTCTCAGTGATAAAAAAAATTTACTTACTAAAAAATTTAAAATAAAAAATAATTAAAGAATGCACTAAAAACTAGAAAATCGTTTTTCTTGATAGAATCTCTCAAATAAAACCTTTGCATTTTAATTTAAAAATGTGCGTTGGCTTTGAATTATTTTTCAGTAAGATCTGCAATTTTCCATTACCCGTTCCCTACCATCTCCCTTCAACAACCAACGACTTGTAGCAACCCAGCAACCCAGCAAACCAATCGTACCGACATCGTAACGAAATCGGAACAAAATTCGGACGCTACGTCCGATATCTGATCCGAAATCGTAACGATATCTTAACGAAATTTGTATGAAGTGGTTGACATAATTTCGGAACGAAATGTCGGAGCGAAATCGGATCGATGTCGGTCAGAATTCGGAACGAAATTATGAGAAATTATGATCTTTTTTGTGGGGGTTTTCAGACAGAAACCACTATAACATAGCCATTTGTGAACCGATTAAAAAAATAATAACTTGTTCGAAAGATATTATTCACCCCTTTAAAAGGAAGAAGGATCAAGAGAAATCCGTTGTAAAAAAATAAGATATGCCCGTTTAAATTTGAAAATGTAAGAAACTCAGATTTTCACTACTTTTACCGTTATAAAAAAATAAAACGAAGTGACACAAACGAACTAAAGGCATTTTCGTTGTCTATGGATGCCAACACGATAGAATTTTGCATCAGAACGCTTGAATATTTTTCTGGTTAACTTTTGTAGCACAGCACAGTGTCCGATTTTCCGAAAAACCTGGCCAAAACTCTAAGAATGAATAGATTTTGACCAAACCTTTGGCTCTTATGTTTTTTCCGGCCGCTGATTACATTTTTGATATTATTTAACCCTCAGGTGGTCATTTAAGGGGTCTTTTTGGTCCCTCCTCCTATAAAATGTGATCTTATCGGATCAAAATATTCTACAAATTTGTTCGCCATCAATTTTTACTATGGGTCCTGGAATACACCAAAACTCTATACCTTACCTAAACTCCAGAAATATGCAAAATTATAAACACATTTTAGGGTTAAGGGCGTACTTCATGTGAGTTTTGTCAAAATTGTCATACAAAGCATCATTTTAGAAGAATGCCGTCAAAGACAAAAATGTTCTCTGCTAAATTTCACTATTAGTTACCAAAGAAATAAAATCTCTATTTGCATTACATACCAAGAAAATATCGGTATCAATTTTGCCAAAAAACCAAGAAACTAAAATAGGGTGGCAAGCTTCCAACATTTGTACAATTTTGGAAATATTTGAGTTAAGATCACTTGGATTCCTTGCACTTTAGGTGTATAATGTCTTTGTTAACTATACTGACAAGAATGCGAGCAATATTTTTCTTAAAAAAATTAACTCTCGTGAGAGTCTAAAAGGGGTCTTTTGGTCCATTTTTCCACAAATCTTTAAAATCTCCTATAAAATGTGATCGGATCAGACCAAAATATGCTAGAAATTTGTTCGCCATAAAATTGTATTATAGGTCCTAGAATATACCAAAACTCCAAATTATACCCAAACGCCAGAAAGTTACCCTATACTATATTCTTACATTCTGAATGAAAGAAAATCTGTACATACCTGCAAGACAAAATATCATATAAAAACAAAAAGTGCAAATATGTGCAGGATGTTTCGATGGAAATTGGTAAAAAACCCTTCCTTTTTTATGAAATGATAAATTACACGGCCCAACTCGATCTTACTCACAACTATTTTCATAATTTATTATGAAAATTGATCTTGAAAAAAATTAACAAGTACGGACATCAATTATTAAACAACGCACAATTCATTGGCGACACTGAACATCTTAAATACGTTTCACATACCTTTCATTACAATTACAAAAAGAAAATATTTAATAACCGTTGTTTATTTTGCATATTATCATAGATTTATAAACAACTTAAATATTGAAAAGAAAAAAAAATCCAAATAGGGTCACTTCGACCTGCTTTTATATCCACTTTTTAAACAAGAAATGTATATATTTTTTCATAACTACACGCACTGGGATCCTATAAACAATATCTGACCCTTTTTAGTGTAAATTGATAAATTTTATTTTCGATTTTTGGCCAGGTTTTTTTGGAAAATCGGACACTGTGCACAGTGCCATTTATTAACATTTTCCGAAAAGTTTGTACCTTCTCAAGGCCAAAACTGCCTGAAGGAGCGTTTCAATGCTTTTGCGGTGTATTAGAGAGTTCTTAATCACTGTCTTGGCTACAATTTATATGCGCTAAACTTAAAGTCAAAATCGGGAGGCTCGATTTTCGTGGTAGACCTATGGTCTAGTGGACTTTTTTGCTCAGTTTAATCCCAGGAATCAGAAACGCGAAGGTCTCATTATGGTTTTCAAATCGCCCCGGCCTAATGTTGAGTCCATCAGCACTAGCTTGGCTTATTACATCGTCTGTTTCGTCGGAAAAGGTCGTAAGTGCACTTTTTTTTGGAAATCGCGTTTTTGTTAAAGGATGATATTACAAGTCGAAACAAGTCGTATGATACAATGAAAATGGTAGTATGTCGCGTTTTGCTATATGTTTTGCCCTTATCGAAAAAGGTCGTAAGTCCACAGGAAATTGTATATTTTAAAAGAATACTACAGCTAATGTAGTTCAGATATAATGTTTAACGTCATCCATGGTTGGGGCACAATGTAAAGAACTAGCCTACACCTTTGGATGATAATCGGATGATATTTGGCGGAGCCTGTGGACCAAACTTTTGAACAAACATGTGATAATTTCTATATTGCAACGAAAATTTACATTTGAAATCTATTTTCCCCTATAAGCGAACTGATTATGAAAGATGGACTACTGGCCTTTTCTTTGATACAAATTGGGATGTTGTATGTGTTCAAATACCTCATATATTGAAAAAAATTTAAAAAATCAAAATTTTTACTGTTTTTAATGTCGTATATCTTACATAACTTTATCTACTGGTAATTTGTGGTTTCTCTAGGGACATTTATTCACATAACGAGATTAGTTTGTATTCTGAATTCAATAAAGTAATACCTTCTGACGGACGGGTAAGTGCAATGTTTATATTATTAAATGATTCTAAAATAATAATTGATTGAAATGATATTAAACTAAGAAGGCTAACAAAGAGCAGTATGATTTTGGAATGGAATTAGACGATGGTGTCATGGGTCTAGTTCCCTATGGTTTTCACGGTGATTCTGAAAGCTCTGATGATAAACTTCCTAAGTTACCATTTCTTATGTCAATTAAATTTTTTTGCATCGCAAATTAGTTGGGATATTCAAGTGAAAATCAATAGTTCGGCCAGGCCGAACTTGTTATACCCTCCACCATGAGTTGTATTGAATTTTACTTCAATTAGTTTCCTATCGTTTACATTAAGCAATTTTCCTTGCGGCAATTTTCAGGCAAAGAGTTACCATATGCTTCACCTCTCTCCATCAAACTGACAATTGCTGCAGGGAAAATTGCCTAATATATATATGGACTAGACTAAATACCAAATTTCAGCAATTTCGGTAAAACAATGTGGCTAACCTTCAAAATACCGAAATCTAGGAGGCACCGTTCTATGGGGCTATATGAAGGCGTGGACATATATAGACAAATTTATGGGAGAAAGTTTTATACCCGAAACGAAGTCTAAGTACCACATATCAGTCATTTCGATAAATTATTGAGGCCACACCTTCAAAATACCGGAAATCGGGAGGTACCGTTCTATGGGGGTTATATGAAGGCGTCAATACCAAACATCCTAGAAGTAAAAGAAACTTCTATACCAAATCACGAAGATCTATCTTAAAAATTGCGAGCTGTATCTTAATTTCAAAAGATGGACAGACGGTCATGTTTATACCGACTTAGAACTTTACTCTGGTCGGGTCTTATTGCTAAAATATGTACCCAGGATTGGGGAAACTGAAACGTTCGTAAGTTTTATATATATAGCGCATTTAAAAAATAGGGCATAGGTGTAACCCGCTTCTCCGAAATTTAACAAAATATATAGCCTACTTCCACCAAGGGACATCCCTGTGCATAATCTGAAAATTACATGGAATAAGTTCTTAGGGTCGGAGATTCAACAACCGTTGCCTCGCAAATTAATTTTCTGACCGATACTTCATAACTTTTGCAAAAAAGCGATTTTTAAAAAATAGGGCCTGCCGAGGTGAAAGGTTGTTCCTAGTATATTCTCTGAAATTTTCAAAAAAAAAAAATCGTTTCAGCCGTTTTACATACACACATTGTCTTTTACATATAAGATTTCACACAAAAGTTTTGGTCCATTAAAACCGCTAATAATTATCTCATCACTCATGTTAAATTGCGAGCTTATTCTTTGTCTTAAACTCAAATCATTCTTAAAATTTCGCTCCGATCGGAATATTTCTGCGATCTACAGGACAGCTACAAAGTCGGGTAAAAATTGTAGGTTTGGTCCATTTCACACCTTTCGATCATAACCAACATCTAATGGGGTCACTTCTGGTCGGAACCCGACCTCTCCACAAAATTTTGTGCGATCGGTTCAAAATTGAGGCCTGGATTTTTATTACAATTGTTAATGGATAGACGGACACACATAGCTAGATCACTTTATCTCGTCAAGATATGAAAAAATGGCAAGGGGAGGGGGTCTACGACGAATACTTCGCGATGTTAGACGAATATTGGACAAAACAAACTTATAAAGGGTATTGTTTTGTATAGTATAAATATTTTATTTAAAAACGTCCGTTAATTTTAGGAAAAGGTCGTAAGTCCCTACAAAAATACAAAACTGTACAAGGAAAAGGTCGTAAGTCCAAATACATCCAATTATCTCTCAAACACGACTGAATTTTATCAAACAAAGTACAGGTATTGAAGCGGAATAAAAAAAATGAAAAATTTATTGAGAGGGACTTACGACCTTTTCCGACGGAGCAGACGATATGTTGCATTCATATTTAAAATATTTAAAAACTGTATATGCGAATTTTATAACCACCCATTATGTTTTTCGACAACAAACTAAAATGTTGCTTGTTAGATATATACAAAAGGTGGTTGTTGTGCGAAGGGAAATTTGTTTCCGACATATCGATCCGAATTCGTAACGAAATCGGAAGAAAAACATTAGCATATTCGAAGGGAAATTTACTTCCGACATTTTCTCCGAAATCTGAACGAATTCCCCTACGAAAAATCGTATAGAAATCGAAACGATATCTAAACGATTTTGCTTCCGAAATTGTTCCGATATGTCGGACATCCGACATTTGGTTTGCTGGGAAGTGAGGTTACCTAATGTAAATTGGGAAATTACGATTAATTATATTACAAAATAATGCAAAAATGTATCCTTGTTTTAAACAATTTTCTAGTCCACTAAAGTGTAAAATTTACCTGAAGATGTATCTGAGAGAACTTTAAATAAACCGCCACGTTAATACAGTACAATAACACATGATGTAGTTGCATAAAGGCAAAATTCGTTTTCCTACCTGAAAGTCGAACCCAGGCATTTCAAAAGCAGCGCGGCCACTTTAATTACTTCACACACATCTAGCGTTCCTGGTTAAATAAGTATATGCCAAAGTTTTGCAGGCTTAAATCCAGGGAATTTAAATTTATGGTGTAACCCCAAAGTATTCCTACGAACAAACTTTTATATTTTATTACCCTAAAAAGGATTTAAGTGTTTCCCCCTTTGTTATAGCATTTCACACTGTAACTATCAGCAATGTCTTGTTTTGTTATGCCTTGAAGTTTGACATGTTAAGTCTGACAATGAGTTTTCGTTCGTGTAAATTGCTTAATTTTTATTACTCATTTTCGCTTTTCTATTTTCGCATTGATGGTGCTTTTCATCGAACCTCATTAAAGGTAATGGCATGACTGACTACAAGGGGTGTGTGCCTGTGTGTGTGTGCGAACAATGATGTCTTTAACAGGAGTGTCAGTTGCCACTTAAATCTGCTGTAGTATGTCACCAACACATTATGTTGCCATACATTTAGATGTTCGATATTTTGTTTTGTTATGCTGATCGAGCGCCACTACGAGTTCATTGCCTTGTTTTTCTTTTTGTTTCGCAGCGCCACAGCGAGTTCATTACTCACTCATATGTAGGGCAATGGTTTAGAGTTCCAATTGGAATACAAGACTATTGTAATGAGTCAGTTGGCCAATGGGATTGAAGAATATCCCAATAGTAGATTCATTGAGTAAAATTCTAAAATATGAATATGAGTGAAAGACTCAAATGTATGACAACATATGTGGGATATTACATATACACATACATATGTAATTGTAACGATATTGAACTCTTTTCCCTATTGGTTGGGAGTTGTTCAATATCGAGTATTTTTGTGAATATTAGAAAATAAGAACTCAAATGTTAGATTTAAGAATTGTATATAAATAGCGAAAAAAAAATAAAGAAGGCAGACCTATTCTGACTTGCACTTTGCTCTATTAGCAAAGTAAAAGTAAAACCCTCGAGTTTCTTTTCAACATTACATGGCGATCCTGCCAAATCTTGCTCTCTAGTCAGCAAGTATCCTGCGTTTCATCCGCAGTTCCTGCGTTCTATCCGCAGTTTAAAAAAAAAAAAAACAGATCCTGCGTCAAGCCGCAGAAGAGATCCTTGCGGAAAAAAAAAATTTTTTTTTCTTTGAAGACACTGCCATACTGTCCGGGCAGTCCGATCCAAGCCGTGGATCGTGGATTCAACACAGATGTCGGGACCGCAGCCGCTAACCATTCAAGAATACAGAAGACGAAACGGACTCAATAATGCAAAAGAAGAGGACATAAAAATCCCGAAAGTCACAAAACCGAGGACGAGAGGAGGTTATACGTGGAGGCTCAAAAAGGAAAGAGCTCTACTGATTCGTGAGGTAAATTCCGATCCGCCACCTCCATGGGAACGTGCTTCCAGGCTCTGGATACGCATCGATGAAATAGATTTCCTATTAAAAAACTATCTCAGCGCTAGGAGTTTAAAAAGAGAATAAAACGCTGCATCAATCTGCAGACGTTAGGACCAGTAAGCGCGTTGCGCTCGTGGTCAACAGTTTGTATTAAAAAAAAAAAAAAAAGAAAGAATATATAAAACGGATTAATAAATAACTAATAAAAGGACAAAAAGACAATATTTATAAATGGGGAGTACACAAACAAAAATCAGCGAGGTGATACAGGCTACGGCCAATGCACCAACAGCCGTTAGTATTAGCATTGAGGTACTAGTATTAGTTTGTATAATAATAACTTTGGTAGTTATTATTAGGTACCTAAGAAAATATGTAAAGAAACAAATACGTAAGCAACAAGCCAGGTTGAGTGCGTTGCAGTAGAAACCGAGACTAAAAATTGTAATACCATGATTAATTGAAGAAACATAACATTGTAGTTAAAAATTGTAATACCATGATTAATTGAAGAAAAATAATATTGTAGTTAAGAATTGTAATAGACCATGGATAAGGTTTTACAGTCTTTAGGTATATTAATATCAAATGCGAGAAAGTCATTGAGCAAACCGTACACAAAGGAAACCATAGGAAAAAAGAAATTAGAGTTAGAAAACTTACAAACAGACTTTAAGAACATACTAGAAAAAGAAGAGCTCGTAGATCCAGTTAAGTTTCGGACGAGGTTTAACGAATTGAAAGCTGAAGCTTTAGGCTTATTATTAGAACACTCAGAATCAGCTCAACAGGTTAGAGATAAAAACACTGCAGAACAAGAAGGCAAGATGGAAACCAATGATCTGAAGACTATTGTTACCTTAATACCGGTTTTTACAGGTAAAAAAGAAGATTTGGAGAGTTTCGTTGCTAATCTAGAGTTAGTATACGAGACGGTTCCTGAGGAAAAGAAAGAATTCTTCTTTAAATATGTTTGTTGTTCAAGATTAGATAGTCGGGTCAAGAATAGGGTGAAACAGAAAGGAGTACCTAAGAACATTACTGAATTATTGTCTGCCTTAAAAGCAGCCTATAAGCCCGTAAAGTCGTCTAATGCCATTTTGAACGAATTGACTGGTTTAACTCAGAGAAATAACAACTTGCAAGGTTTCGCTAATAAAATAGAAAGTCTTGTTTCTGAGCTTAACGAGATTCAGATTTCTGACTTAGGTGAACAATGTAGAGATGCAATAATAGCTACTAACAACCTGACAGCATTCAATACATTCTTGAATGGGCTTCAGGATCAACAAATTGTTTCAACTATTGAGGCTAGTCGTGTATCGACATTTGCCGATGCTTTGCGAATTGCAGAAAGATACGTATCTCGTACGAAACAGAAAGACGTGATGTACCATAATGCACAAACTAATAGGGATAATAAAAATGGTAAAAAGAAATATTACAATAACGGTAATAATAACAAACGATATAACAACAATAATGGTAACAATGACAGTAATAATAATAATGGCTACAACCGAAATAAAGGTAATAAAAACAACAAAAATAATAACAGGAATGGACGTAATAACAGCAATAATAATAACAGGAATAATAATGGAAATAGGAAAAACAATAACAACTGGAACAATAATAACCATAATGGTAACAATAACAGAAACAACAATGACTACAATAGTAGGGATTATAATGTTAACCAGGTACAAGATCAGGGAAACTTTCAAGTTCCGGAGACCCCAAGACCTTCGTCTTCGGAGAGCACACAGTAAAAAACAGAAACATTTTCAGTATATCATCTAACCTCAAGAATTATGTAAGATTAAACATAGTAGATGTAGACTATCCACTTACATTTTTAATTGATACGGGTGCAGATATTTCTTTGTGTAAGGAGAAATTTTTGTACCGTTATGAGGAAAATCCAGATGATTATTGCAATTTAACAGGCATTTCGAGGGAAATAATTAAATCTTTTGGGTCAACTAATGTTAGAATAGATGTAAATGGTATAGTTATTGAGCATAGTGTTCAGCTAGTATCAAATGATATTCCACTTAGTACAGATGGAATTTTAGGCAGAGATTTTTTATCGAAATATAAGTGTAACGTTGATTATGATAGGTATATCCTAACATTTAATTTAAATGGTGAAAGCATCACAATTCCTATACACGATAGTTCTTTCAAAATTAATCAGGTAGTTGTACCAAAGAGGAGTGAAATCATTCTACCTTTTACCATCAATTTGGTAGAAGACGCAGTAGTATTAAATCGGGAAATTACGAAAGGTGTGTTTTTGGCTAATTCTATAATTCCGAAAAATGGAAATAAGCATATCAAATTACTGAACGTTACTGACCAAGACATGACGATAGATCATATGAAATTAGAAACAGTTCCTTTAAGCAATTATGATATACTTACAGTTAACCATTCTTACTCACACAGTAGTTATACGGATGAACGTTTTGAGAGGTTAATAAGCAAAATTAATTTAGATGACTTAAGTGAAGGTCATAGGAAAGAAATTGTAGCTATATTAAGGAAATATCAGTCGACATTCCATCTTGAAGATGAGGATTTAACGACAAACAATTTTTATAAGCAGAAAATTAACCTTGAAGACAAAAATCCTGTTTATATAAAGAATTATAGACTACCACAAGCACATAAGGAAGAAATAAATGCTCAAGTACAAGATCTTTTGAAAAGTAGAGTAATTGAACCATCAGTTAGTCCTTATAATGCACCATTGCTTTTAGTTCCAAAGAAAGGACAGACGGATTTGAAGAAATGGAGATTAGTTGTAGATTTTAGGAAACTTAATGATAAGATTGTTAATGACAAGTTTCCATTAACTCGTTTGGACGATATTTTGGATAGATTGGGTAGAGCGAAATATTTTTCGACGTTAGACATGACTAGTTCTTTTCATCAGATTGAACTTGATCCTAAGTCAAGACCACTGACAGCATTTTCGACATCTAATGGGCATTATCAGTATACAAGGTTACCTTTTGGTCTTAAAATATCATCTAATAGTTTTCAACGTATGTTGACAATAGCCTTATCTGGTTTGGAGTCTGAAGCATTTCTTTATGTGGATGACATAATAGTTTTTGGATGTAGTTTCAAACACCACAATGAGAATCTCATTAAGGTACTAGATAGACTGAATAGGTACAATTTGAAACTCAACCCTGATAAATGTTGTTTCTTGAAACCAGAGGTAGTTTATTTAGGTCATTTAATAACTCCTAATGGAATTAAGCCAGATCCTTCAAAATACGATGCAATAACCAAGTATCCAGTTCCAAAAAACGCAGATGACGTTAGAAGATTCGTAGCATTTTGTAATTACTATAGACGATTCATTAAAAATTTTGCCGAATAACTACATGTTTGAACTCATTATCTAAGAAGAACACTAAATTTGAATGGACGGAACAATGCCAAAAGTCATTTGAGACACTTAAAAATAAGTTAATAACACCACCAATTTTACAGTATCCAGATTTTGATAAACCTTTTATACTAACTACAGATGCTTCTGATTTTGCTCTAGGTGCAATACTATCGCAGGGAGAAATAGGAAATGATAGACCAATATCTTATGCAAGCCGCTCTTTGAATAAACATGAGAAAAATAAGCCAGTCATTGAAAAGGAATTATTAGGTATACATTGGGGAATTCAGTTTTTCCATCCTTATCTTTATGGTAGGAAATTTATAGTGGTTACGGATCATCGTCCACTAGTCTCATTGTTTTCTCATAAGAATCCAAGTTCCAAATTGACAAGAATTAGATTAGAATTATCAGACTATGATTTTGAAATTGTGTATAAGAAAGGAATTAATAATACTAATGCTGATGCACTTTCACGTATTAAAATAGACTCCAATATATTAAAAACAATGATACCTCAGAATATTGACGAAAAAGTTAAGAAATCGCTGGTGATAACACGAGGAATGAAAAATAAATTGCGCAATATGGATAAAGATAATGAGATGACATATCCCGATGAGCCTGATCAACTCAAAGTAGTGGAATGTACATCCATTAAAGATATAAAGCTAGCTAAAAAATTAAAATTTATAATTGATGTGTCGACAAAAGAATTCACTTTTCTTGATAATCATTCTGTGAACGAATTGGCCATAAGATGTAGTGATAATCCTTATTATCTAGATAATATTTTGGAGAAGCTATCATCTGAGTTAAGCAGATTGAGTATTAAGAATATCGCACTTAGTAAAAGTGACGATATATTTGAAATAATAACCCATGGGAAATTTAAAGAAAAAGTAAATAAATACTTAAAAAATTGTGACGTCAGAATTCTTTTATACGAAAATCCTCGAAAAATATTTAATGAAAAAGAAAAATATGAATTGATAAAATTATATCATGATACACCATGCGGAGGTCATTTTGGAGTAAGAAAAACATTATTAAAACTAAAACAGAAATATATATGGAAGAACATGTGCAAGATGGTAAAGAAATACGTATCTACATGTGATTTGTGCCATAAAACTGAACACTAATAAAAAGACATAAAACTCAAATGGGAATTTGTTGATACATTTTTGACATGATAAATGTCAATATCCTAAAAATTACAAAAGTTAATCTAAGCAAGTCAGTCAGTCTTGCATACTTTATTTCGGGGAGGTTTCAAATAAAACAAAGCATATTTTAAGGGGTCATTTTGAAATTTATTTGATTATCTAGTCTGCCATCGCATTAAGCATTTCTGTCTGGCCGGGCTAAAGCAAGCGAGATTTATTCGTAGAAAAAGGCATTCACATGAGAACCATTTTTCAACTTTCAAATTTCTTATCAATTGCCCTTGTGATGTTTTACATTGTGAACAAAAGTGAGTTCATTCAACTGTCGTTAAGGTGTTGTGATTAGAATAGACAATGGAGAGCGAATGTCGTCTACTGCTCATTTAATTGTGCAAGCATTTTATGTAATTTAAATGGATATTTTAAGCTAATGGAAAATTAAAGTTCTTCAAAGCCGTTTTAATTTTCTCTTGATTTTTATTTTTATCATTATTTCTTTTGTTTGATGATTTTATTGTTTCCTCTCTTGTTGTTTTATGAACTAATAAGAAAATCTACAAAGCCTCTTTACCTATTTTCTATACGTTTTTCAATTCAAACGCAGTTCTATGTTGACCTGGGGCCATGTTTTTTCTATTCTTTACATTACATCCTTTGGTTGCAGCACGTCAGTCGCTTGTCATGTTTTTCTTTGTCATTTTATGGTGTTTACTTGACTTGTGGTGCACTTTGGTCCTATCGTAGTTAGGAGATATTCTACAGCTACTAACCAATTGCCAGGCCAACACAAGCAAAACAAACCATAATATCAGTAGAGAAATTAAAATCATTTATGTGTTAATAATTAGGGTGACCATGTGCACTGATCTTTGGTAAGTAAAATGTTGTGACTATTGGACTATTGGAATCTGAGGACGTTACCTCTCAGGAACAAGAAATAAAAACAGACTATATGTTTAAATTATAGACAAATACGAGAAATCTCCATATCTACTTTATCAAGGATTCAATAATTATAATTGCGCTGTTATTCAAATATTCCAATTCAAGTGGACGCACAACCAAAAAAGTCGACATAAACCTTTACGTATAACTCCTCCTCAATCAGTACATTAACGTTTGTCATTAGATTCCTACATTATCCTCCTACTCTTATATCAAGTTTTAGTATCGTTCTCATTAACGGTTTCCTCAACTATTTAAATTTCTTTGAATTACGGAAACGTCCTGTAAATGCACCTGGTCACCCCACTGCATTACTACACTAATATTATGCCCATGTTTAAAGTTCAAAAGTTAACTATATATTTTTTGCGACATCCATGCCCTGACAACTGCAAAAAAGTTTTTTTCTTCTCTTCCAACATAAATTGTGAACATTAAAATAAAGATTTTTCACATGGCGATTGAAGAGATTGCCTGCTGTTGCTGCTCTTGGCGTTTGTGTTTATAATATTTCATCAAGAAAAATTTTTATTAAAAAACAAAAAAAACTGTGCCTTTAAATTGCACCGACTGACTGAACGACATGGCAAACGTCGTTCAGCAGTGTTCAGTTAATGTCACACAGCATAAACATTTCATTAACCAGAGTGAATTTTTTCTTTTCTTTTCGTTTCGTTTAGCTTTGTTTTCTTGCATTTCTTTTTTTGTTCATTTTTCTGTAATGGAATTCATTGGAAATCAGGTTGCAATTTGGTATTGGAATGATAGGTTCTTGATTTTTTAGTGTGTAGTGCGATTTTTGGGATTTAAACAGGACAGTGATTTTTCAATAGTTTACAACTATGGGACGTATAACTATTAAATATAGAAAGCAAATGTGTATATACCTAATACGCAAGCATGCCCCTTTTTGTAAGCCTGCCTTGTCGAAGTCGAATAAAGCAAATATTCGCTATCTCGTTCAATGGACACCGGTAATTTCTTTGTCAAAACTGCGTATACTTAATTTCAGACGTTGGTTTTTATGATGTTACAGTGATCCGAATCGTTCAATTGAACGAGATTGCCCAACTCTAATTTTAATGACGAATAACACTGTGCAACAAAATGGAGCTCAAAGTCTGGGGGTGGAAAATTCCTATTGGAGATGAAAGCCCTTGACGAGTATATACAGAATCCCGAAGGACAGTTTTGCCGTGAGTCGAACTTTCGCGATATGGCGTGATGAATATTTTGCTGAAGACCCTAAAAGCCATCTGGAATCAGCATTATATCTTTGTTCGCTGTTGCTTAAGATTATATTTAAGAGGACATGTCTTCAGTCAAATCAAATGAGGATTTTTTCGTATAACATTTTGACCTTCTAACTCGCTTCCTTCAATGTCCTTTTCGTCCTTTATTTCAAGAATCGTTATAAAAGTGACACAAGGTGGCAGTTTTCAGCTTCGGAATATTCTACAAAAATGTCGCTCGGAAGTCGCAAACCCCCTTTCTTCCCCATTATTTTTACAAGGGCATGTCGCACTCAGTTTGTTGTTATTTTATGACACTAGAATAACTAGTTATTCTGTGGCCAGTAGAAGTTGAAAAGTAAGGTGAAAAAATCTATTTTTAGAACAGTTGATGTAGAGATTTTTTTTTTAATTTCATCACACTTCTTACTTTTATTTTACTTTATTTTATTTCGAGCGCTGTGCGAGTTGAACACACGAACCCTCTGATTTCTAGCCAAAGACACTACATACTGTGCCACGCACACGAACATTAAGGTTAAATGTGCAGTGCACATGTGCACCGCGAACTGTTATTTTTTAATTAAAAAAAAACTCGCGTGCCGACAGTGAGCGTTGAACACACAACCCTAGGATTTATAGTCGGACGCACACTCACTTTGCCACCGTCCTCATTACTTAGTGAGGAGCAAAGTAAGCAGGTTTGCCTTGTAATTTTTTAAGAAGTATCCCATTACTTTTCAGATTACTTGTAATGTGAAAAGAAGCTTGTTTGTAATGGGTTACGTAATGACTAATGGATCCGAATTTTTGCTGGGCCGAATCTTGCTCAGACAGCCCTATATCTATTTATTTCAATGTATTATTGTTAACCTATTGATGACCTAGAATTCTCGGAGTCATTAAAACAGTTGGATCTCGTTTAGCTAAGCACGTTAATTTCATTATTTTTTGGAATAAAGATCCGGATATTCGAATTATAGAACCGGTTATTCTGATATTAAAATTTTTATCCGATTTTTATGAACCGATTAACCGTATAAGTATATCATTAGAAAGCTATTAAAATTGCAAATCAGATATGATTAATATGCATTAGACATTTTAAGCGGTTATGGTGCTGGAACAAAAAACCGTATTTTGAACCGTTTCTTAACGTTTATGAGGATACATTTCTGTGCGTTAAAAAATTACGATGTTGACCGGGGGGGTGGAAAACTCTTTTTGGAGGTGAAAGCCCTTGGTGAGGACATACAGAACCCTGAAGGGCAGAGCCGCCGTGAGTCAAACCTTTGAGTTATGGCGGGTTACCCAATATTGCAAGTGTTAAAAGTTACGTAACTGAATTTCAACTGGGTTTAGGGTGCTACAGGGAAAGTATGTGCTAAGTCAAATCTTACTCTTATCCTGCCTTGTTGTTTATGTCCTTGTTGTTGAAAAAGGTATAAAAATATACTTTAAAGAAAAGAAAAGATACCATTT
This sequence comes from Musca autumnalis, assembly GCF_047663935.1. Classification (NCBI taxonomy): domain Eukaryota; kingdom Metazoa; phylum Arthropoda; class Insecta; order Diptera; family Muscidae; genus Musca; species Musca autumnalis. The sequence goes on along the minus strand of NW_027411644.1, from coordinate 311,524,122 downwards.
CGGGGTTAAAATATTAAACTAAAAAATCCTCAGCCGATTTGGCTAGGGCATATCACGAAAATAATCTTACGCCGACATAGCACATATTGACCCAGTAGCACCCTAAACCCACTTGAAATTCAGTAACGTAACTTTTAACACTTGCAATAATGGGTCACCGTCCCAGAATTCAACCCGCCATAACTCAAAGGTTCGACTCACTGCGGCTTTCACCTCACCGGATATTTATTCCAAGAAATAATGAAATTAACGTGCTTAGCAAAACGAGATCCAACTGTTTTAATGACTAAGAGAATTCTAGGTCATCAATAGGTTAACAATAATACATTGAAATAAATAGATATAGGGCTGTCTGAGCAAGATTCGGGTAAAATTGAAAAACGAGCTCTTAAACAAGATTTTATCGATTTTATGTCTTTGGAAACCGTACCTAAAATCTTCAGAGCGACATTTTTGTAGAATATTCCGAAGCTGAAAAATGTCATTATGTGGTTATTTTATAGCGGTTCTTAAAATAAGGGACGGAAAGCACATTGAAGGAAGCGAGTTAGAAGACCGAAATGCTCTACGAAAATAATCGTCATTCGATTTGACTTAAGACAAGTCATTTCATAAATAAGCTAAAACAACAGTTAACAAAGTTATATCCAATAAGAATTTTCATTCTTGTTAGTTAAATTTCCAGTTTTTTTTTAATTGATGCAAATTACAATGCATTGCAAAGTCTTGAAGCACTGTAATGCCCCCAAAGCCTCAAGCCAACGTGGGGCAGTTGTATGCAGTTGCACTCAAAAATATCAATCCCTGAACACAACATCAATACTTTTGGCGATTTCAAATAATAAGGTAGGTGACATTTCTCCTAGTGGTGCCGTAACCCTTCGGACTCGGCAATAAAAGGTAGGGGCCAGACCATTGAGACAATGTTCCTTCGGGGAAGTTGTGGGAACATATGTTCCTCGAAATGTTCACGTTTTTTGACTGTTCGATTTGTTAAAAATCACCGAATGCTACTTCTAAATATCTTTTACCTTCAAAAACGGTTTAATTGTTTTCTTAAGTAGTCTCCAGCATGACTTATACATTTTTTCATGCGCTCAAACCTATTGGCGAAGCACTTTTTCCACTCCGAAGGAGACACCTCCAAAACATGGTTTTTAAACGCTTTTATAGCATCTTCAAGCAACAAAAATCGTTGACCACGCCTTTTTTCTTGATGTGCTGGAATTAAGTGAAGTCATTGGATTAACAGGCAAGGCTGTACGGCGGATGAAGCATCAATTTCACGTTTTTTTTCGGACAAAATGGCGCTGCACTATGGTCCCAGCCCGCGACAAAAATACAAAAATCGATGTCTAGAAATTTTGATTGTAACGATTCAAATCTATCGTAGACACATCAAATTTTAGTGTTCCGGCTTTCTTTTTACAACTTCTAATGGAGTTTTTTTTTCCGTGTGGAGTTTTTTTTTTCTTTTTTTCTCCCATCGGACGCCTCCCCAGGTGGTGGATAGGGGAAAGCTCATCAGATATGACGGGTACCGCAAAAATAAAATATGTGGGGCGAACCAAAAAATAAAAGGAAAAAGGCAGCGTCTGATCGAGATTCGGCGGCAGCAAACAGCGTCTGTACTCCATTGGAGCGGCTGAATATATAGGGTTTATAGGAAAACTATAAACCCTTCAGAAGGCAACGGGAAACCACTGAAGTAACATCCCTTGAAAATCGTACAACATGAACAATACAACGCAAAATACACGGCCCTCAGTCTCCGGCCAAGTGCTAAGAATCCCCGGAGGTAAAACCAAACAAAAATTAACAATTGGGACATGGAATGTCCGAAGTCTCTATGAAACTGGAAAACTTAAAAACACCATCAGTGAAATGAATCGTCTTAAAATAGACATATTAGGTGTTAGCGAAACATGGTGGAAGGACAGCTGTGACTTTAGAACGGAAAATGTGGCTGTTTACCACTCAGGAAATCAGCACGGCATTCATAGAAATGGAGTATGTATCATTGTAAAAAACCACATAGCCTCATGCATAACTGGATATGTTCCACTGTCAGATAGAGCCATTCTACTTAAAATAATGGCAAAACCAATAAACATCAACATAATACAAATTTATGCTCCCACATGCGATGCAAATGCCAATGACATCGAGGAATTTTATAACAACATTGAGCAACTATTAAGAATGACAAAAAATCATGAAATTAATATTATACTAGGTGACTTTAATGCGAAGGTTGGTAAGGATGAAGTCAAAGACATCACTGGAAAATACGGTCTTGGAAACCGAAACGAAAGAGGAGACCGACTTATACAATTCTGCCAAGAAAATAATATGAAGATTATGAACACATTTTATCGTCTACACCCCAGGAGATTATACACATGGAAATCACCGCAAGATAACCATGGAAATATTGTAAGAAACCAAATAGACTATGTGCTAATAAACAAAAGATACAATTCCTGTGTTACGATGTGTACAACTTATCCAGGTGCTGATATTCCATCAGACCACAATCTACTGGTCTCAAAATTGCGCCTCAAACTGTCCCTAACACGGAAAAAGAAATCCCAGCCGAGAATCGATATCGGAAAACTTACCGATCCTATCATAAGGGATGAACTGCAACATCAAATAAACACAGAACTAGGAAATATCAATGAAGACAATTTGGATTTATTGTGGAACAACCTAAAAACTATTATAAATACAGTTACTAAGAGCACACTAGGAAACCGATCAATGGCAAGAACTGAAGACTGGATAACAGTCGAAATTCGAGAACTTTGGGAAGAAAGAAGTAAGCATAAAAATAAAAATTATGAAAAATACTGGGAAATAAACAAGGAAATAAGATCGGCAATCCGCGCAGCAAAAAATGACCAACTAAATAGAAAATGTCAAGAAATCGAATATCTGCAATCCATACATGACGACTTTAACCTACACAAAAAGTTAAAGGAATCTGTTGGGACGTATGGAAGAAAGTCTAACGCTGTCATATTTAATGATAAAAACGAAGCAGTATTTGATATAGAGGGTAGAAAGACCATATGGAAAGATTACATAGAAAAACTTTTCACGGATGACCAACGAGCACCTATTGAGAATAATATAAACAATTCTTTAACAGGATCACCAATAACACGATTAGAATTAGAACGTGCCATACAAACCCTAAAAGATAAAAAGGCTACAGGTCCAGATGAAATACCATCTGAAGTTTTAAAACTAATAGATACCAGCAATATCGAACTCCTCATCACTCTTTTCAACCATGTATACGACACTGGTCAATACCCAGCAGATTGGCTCAAATCTACTTTCATCGCCATACCCAAGAAAAACTGTGCCAAACGTTGTTGTGAATTCAGATTAATAAGTCTAATGAGTCACGTACTGAAAATATTTCTAAAAATTATTCATCAACGCATATATAGCAAATGCGAAAATGCTATGGGGAAAACACAGTTTGGGTTTAAGGAAGGGATGGGTACCCGAGAAGCTCTATTCTGTTTGCAGATTTTAATTCAGAACTGCCGAGAAGCCCAAAAAGATGTTTTCATCTGTTTCATTGATTATGAGAAAGCATTCGATACGGTTAAACACGATAAATTAATGGATATTTTGGCATCAATTGGAGTACAAGGAAAAGAATTACGCTGCATCAAAAATTTGTATTGGAATCAAAAAGCACGAATCGACGTCAGTGGTGAACAGACTGAAGAAATTGTTATTTCAAAAGGAGTTAGGCAGGGGTGCATACTTTCCCCATTACTATTCAACGTGTACTCAGAAAAAATATTTCAAGAAGCGTTAGGTGGAGAAAACATTGGAATAAAAATTAATGGACAATATGTGAATAATATAAGATATGCGGACGACACCACATTACTAGCTGGGAGCATATCAGGTCTACAGAAACTTGTAGAAAAGCTGGCATTCATAAGTGAAAAGTTTGGGTTAAAAATTAATATGAAAAAAACTAAATATATGATCGTAAGCAGAAAGAACGAACATCGAAATGCGAAGCTTACTATACAGAATACCGAGATCGAGAGGGTACACACATTTAAATATCTGGGAGTTCTAATAAATGACCGGTGGGACTACTCCAAAGAAATTACCAGCCGAATAGAAATAGCGAGAGATGCGTTTTTCAAATACAAAAAAGTATTAGCAAGCCACGAAATAAATGTAACAACAAAAATAAGGTTTATCAAGTGCTATGTTTGGTCAGTCCTCTTATATGCTGCCGAAGTCTGGACACTTAAAAATTCCGATGAAAGGAAATTGGCAGCTTTTGAAATGTGGACATTCCGCCGAGTACTGAAAATACCCTGGACATCAAAAATAACAAATGACGAAGTACTTAGAAGGATGCATGTGAACCGACAACTAATCTCAACAATTAAAAAGCGCAAAATATCTTACCTTGGACACATATTACGGAATAACAAATACAAAACACTACAAACAATACTTAAGGCAAAAATTGAAGGAAAACGTGGAAGAGGTAGGAGAGAAACAACGTGGCTCAAAAATATCCTGACATGGACTGGCTATAATGATGAATACACACTTTTACATGCCGCTAAGAACAGGGAGCTGAACATCATTGTGTAACAACAAATAATTATAAATATGTATTTAATATTATGCATATATGTAGCATTGAAATATTATTGTACGATCACCAATATCCGAATAACGGATGAGTAAATAAAGAAGAAGAAGAATGGTACTTGCTAAAGCAGAGCCACAGAAGTGAGCATTTCCATTTTAAGAAATTGTGACATTGAAATTTCCAATAACGTAGTGACAAGTTACAAGTGATATCACAAAAAAGTAATGTGTAAAATTGCTATGTTTGTTTTTGTTGTTTGTTTTTTTGTAATAGATAACTTCATAAAGTTGTATCGTTATTTTGTAGTAAAATTGATTTCTTTTGAAATGTATTTTTGTGAGTGTTTTTCATTTAATATTGTGAAAAGAAATATACTTTTAGTACCTTGGATCCTCCAAAAAACTTTGTCAATGCCAGCATGGGACGGAGGGTATTCGAAGAAATTATAGGAAACCTTCAGTTGGATGTTTCGGGATATGATTTCTCTAAATTGTTAGATCGCATACACTATCTCTTCAAAGAAATTTCAAAAATCTGGATATAGAACAAGAGAACAAAAAAAATGATAAACATCATGCAAATTGGCTTGCTATAAAAGACACCATTATTTTTAAAGGATACATGTCACTTCAAGAATTATCTGCCGTCGAAAGTAAAAACGCGGAAAGCGTGCGTAGATTTAAGCTCCACACAGAAAACAAAACAACGTAGAACGGTTAAATTGGCAAGCAGGACCACCTGTGTGGTCTTGTTTACTGTTAATATATCCTGGTACATATTTAGTCGAATTGGGAACTCTCAATGATACGGGACCTACTGTTTATTGCCGAGACCGAACGGCGTGTCCTTAGACTCCACTTGTAGAGAAGTTTTACATGGTTGAAATACTCAGGAAATGTCACCAACATTACTGAGGGGTATTTTGCCACCGTTGAAATTTTTGATGTTGTCTGGCCGGGGAATCGAACCCACGACCTTTAGTGTGCAAGGCGGGCGTGCATACCATTGCACCACGGCGACACCCTTGCCAAGAATAAAATTCATAAAATGACATGAATTTTACAAACGTTTTTATAGAAAATTTAGGCCAAATACTTAAATATGCAAATATTGGAAGTTAACATGATATAGGACTATACCAAAATGTAGACATATATTGATGAATTTTGAAAATAATGTTTGATACAGATTATAAACTCGAAATCTTAAATTGCAGCACATTCAGTTGGAAAATATTGCCAAAATCGTGAAATAATAAATAAACGGGAGGTACGTCTATATGGGGGATATACCAAAACATGGACCTCTATCGACCATGGACCTACGCATATACGGACCTACGATATTTAATACCTCCAAAGAACACAAAAAGCCAAACTGCAGCGAATTCACTTTGAAAATATAGACAAAATCTTGAAATTAATAAAAAACTGGAAGTACCGTTATGGGGAGTCTAAAAGTGGACCAATCCTGATGATTTTTGGGGAAAATTATCTTCTAGTCACTACGCGTTTACGGTAAAATTTTCAGATCGATATCATGATTAGAAATATTTTTGTCGCCCTCTCCCATACAAGCTAAACCACAGTGCGCTGGTTTGAATCGATGTGTGAAAGCCCACCTTGTCATGATGCAGAATGATTTGTCTTCTCTTGTTCGTTTTTCGAATTTCTCAGGAGACTTCAGGCAAACAAATTATAGTGTACCACTCAGAATTAACCATCCTATATTTATCAAGCCGTATATTCGCCACACGCTCAGTTTTTCTGAAGAAGCTCGCAACCTTTTGCTTCGAAGTGCATCCTACATGAAAAACTTTCGTTTGATTTGGCTCGCTTTCGAATACCCGAAAGACCGATTCCTGCTGGTGTTTAAGGCTCCTAAGCATAGATCATAGATTTGTCGTCTGTGGCGATCTTATAAACGTCGTTTGAAGCACCGCAATCGATTTTATGCACAATTTCTTTGAACCAATTCCCAGGAGCCTTTTTTCAGCGATTTTTGATGGATCTAACGATAAGAATCCATTTTTGCGGTCAGGTGTTTATGCGATATCAAATGTTAGTCGTGAAAGAAATTCCCAGGGATGCCTCTATCCGCTCATGGACGGCATATTTTTTTTCTGGCACAACGACCGATTTTTGACGACCCTCACAACCTTCGTTGTTTGGCGAGTGCCGACCACGGTTAAATTCATTGAACCAGTTTTTCAAAGTCCTATAGGATGGTCCTTAAACGACATACAAAAATTTGATTTGATCGATACACGTCGAAATTTGTGAAAAATTCTTGGACGAAAATGTTCACAAGTAAATTCCATTTTTTTGCAAAGTGGTTTTTTCAAGTCATTGAAATCAACACAAAAAATGGTCATACGACACACTGCCCTGAGTAAGTCTAGGCTAAAAACTGTTAAATTTTCCAACAAAAAATTCAAATGGCGCCTGGTAATACGTGGTGTTGCCTAGGCCAGGTAGTTTTCATGCAGCCCTCGTACACTTTTATCCGGGCAAAATGTGTCTCATCGAAATAATGGTTTTTGACCCCAAGTATGTTTGGACGAAATCCGTTTCTGACAATTTGGAGTCGATTTAGTCGAGCGAACAATAACTCTCGAATGGATTAATAGATTTGGTCCAAAATTCGGCTTTCGTAATATTTTGTCCAAACTTAGTTTAAGTGTGAAGATGGGCCATATAGACCCTTGGGTACCTCCCCCACAAAAGTTCAAATTTGTTTGCAATAAATTATGCGCACGATAACTCTCGAAGGGACAAAGCCTATTTTCCAGATTTTTACCAGACATAGACCAAGTTCAAATATGAACTTCGGGTACCACCCACACAAAATTTCGGAAAAGTGCAGTTTAAAACCTCCTCTCGAATCCTTTTGTTTTTGTGTTGTAACAACTTTTAGTCGCTGCCCTCATTACGACGTACAAGTTTTTTTTTTCAGGGACAAGACCATACATCCTGTGGAAATGGCCCGAAAGCTGTAAAAAACCGCTAATGCACCATGTGTTGTGGATGGAGCGCTAGGCAACTCTCGAACGAATGAACTGATTCGGTCTAGATTTTGGAAGTCGTAATATTTTGTCGAAACTTAAATCAAGTTCCAAAATGAGCCTTATCGGTGCACTCCTTTGGATACCTCCCCCACAAAAGTTCAAAACTTTTCGCTAAAATTGTGCGCACGATAACTCTGGAAGGCAGTAACCGATTTGGTCCATACTTTGGATATCGCAATATTTCTACGAGACATAGTTCAGGTTAGAATATGTACTACGTATATCAACTCCTTCGGATACCTCTCACACAAAATTTCGGAAAAGTTCAGGTTAGGATCTCCTCTCGAATCGTTTTGATTTGTCTTGCAACAGGTTGCACTCAGGGCCCTTATCCACAAACATCCCGGAAGGTATTAGGGAGACTTCTCTCATATTAATGAGGTATTTGGGGGTATCAGTGCTCCATTATAATTTTAGAATATTTCATGGTGGAGGGTATAAAATGTTCGGCCCAGTCGCACTTAATGCTTTTTTAGTTATTATTGTTAACATGCTAGCTCACGAGCTGTAACGGATGTAAATAATTCAACGCGAAGTCTGTTTCCCCTCAAAATGAAAGTTTGCTGAAAATAAATCCGGGATTTTACCATATTATCCTGTCAGAAAAGACAGTGCTGAATTTTGTTAAGGGTGTAGGGTTTACTATTAGACCTAATGTCATCCTATGTATTTTGACTGTGTAGTGTCTAATCCGGACCGTTGTTTGACATCTGTCATCCACAACTTCAATCAGTAGTAGTCTATAAACATAGCATGCTTATGCGAATTGGCATTACACCAAACTATAACCCTTTTTCTTTTAAAACTTTAACCAACAAATAACGACAGTAAATGTAGAATTTAATTGAAATCTGATTGTGGTTTATGCTATTCAAGAAAGTATTCCAGGTATTTGTTTTAATGTCCCTTCCATAGTTGTGAAAATACGAGGGGAAACAAGCTAAAACTGGCACCATTTTAACAGCTTAGACTACCATCGAAGTAAACTAAGAAGTCCATATTGAAGGAGGAAAACTAGTTGGTTCAACTGCCAACTGTGATGTTTGGCTGACGGTTGGTTGCTTTGTTCCGTTGCCTATTGACTTGACCAAGAAGTTCTTGTGTGTGTTGAATGCATTCATTTTCTCAAAACGATTATCACCGACATTCTTTCCACAACAATGCAGCATCGGCAGCCATTTTTTCCATTAAGATTTTTTTCTATTCGCCCAAAGGTTTCTCTGCTATTTTTATGTAGATTTGTTTCTCGTTTTCCTCATTCTTTTTTTCTCCAACCTGAATAGCCATTGTTTGAAGAAAGAAGAAATTAAGAGATTGCCTGTGTTGATTTAGACAAATATTTGTGAATGTTTGCTTTCCAGGGAAGGGGTAACGGAGTGTGGCTTTAACGAGTTTGAAAATTAATGTAGAATTATCGTTATTAAAATTGCTGTATAATATTGTGGCTGGCTGAGTGTTTGTGGTTTTGCTTTTTTAGCATAGGTAAAGCTTTCGGTATATATTTTACTTTTCTATTTTTTTTGTGTAAAATGCATTTTCTTGGCTATCACAACCGTAAAGAAAGAAATTCATATTATTGTGTCAGCTATTGTTATTGGCTATTGTTAGAATTGAGTTTGAGTAGATTTGTTTAAGTAAATGTTAAAAATAAGTTCAAGGTATTTTTAAATGAACGTGGAATTTTTATTTTTATTTGAAAATTTTGCCTATTAGGCGAAGGTCATTTTTTATTAATTTTTTTAATTAATTTCCCGTTAGAGACGAGCTTACTGACCATTATTTTGAAGTTTATTAAAGAAAATATGTCAGTATATTTTGAATTTTGCAGTCATTTATACAGAGCATTTCATATATGTTCCAAAAAGAAAATGTTTATGATTTAAGACGACGTAACACAGTTAAAGCGTGTCAGTGAAAATACTGCACTGGATCAAATATCATATACGTAAATAAAAACAAAAATCGGCCACAAATAAATCCTAATATTTTTGGTAATTATACATTTGGAAATCACCACAACCTCATTTTTGTTTTGCATAATCCATAGACATATTAAATTTATGAGTCCCAGTCTTGTACAATTCTTCTTTTTTCCTGTTTCAGTTGAAAATAACTGCTTCATATAAAGAATTTTTAATTAGAACTTTTAAGGCCAGATCCCATTTTGTATTTGCCAGGAAACATGTGTAGCACCTTTATTTGCAATTTAACGAATGCAGAGGCAATGCACAGTGTAACGAATACGAAATTGAATGGAAACTAAAACTGCAAACAAACAAATCTAAAGTCGTATGTTCATTCATGTAATGCCTATTAGGGTTATGACTTTTTTACAATCTCGTAACTCTGTATCATATTTTGATGAGTTTTTACTTAAGATTGGCCAAAATTTTAATTATAAAGTGATTCGATAAAAAAAAAGCTCACGCACAAAGTCATTTGAATATTTTTCTATATAAGCTTTTTGACAAACTATAACAAATTACAACACAAAAAAATAATTACAAGATAATTCTACCAGATTATGAAAGAGGACCGAAAAAAAGAAGACACGTGTTTCGGCGTTTTGAAAGTTTACGTCGGGAAGTAACCTAAATAGGCGTGGCAAGTTCCGCCCATTTCTACAGGTTTTGAAATTTCGACATCAGATTTCTTGCCAGGTATAAAGTGTATTTCGAAAACAGTTTGGATCGAGCACACATAATCTTCTGAAAGAATTTATTATCAAAAAACTTCAATAAAGCATATTTTGTGACCGCAGATAACGAAAATGTGAATAAAATATAGAATATGGTCCTAAATCATATATAAAAAGCGAAAGCTTCTGGAGATGTTAAATATTATAGCTCAAATTTCTCTTGTTCTGAGACTCATAATGAAATTTGATTTGAAACATTTCTTCTTTTGACACAACTCCCAAAAAGTGAGCTATTTTAGAAGATTTTGAGTCAGTATGGAATAAATTTTAATTTTGTGAATATAGCTGCCATCATTATAGTATGCCATGCCAAATCCATGGATGTTAGGACTCGTATGTCAGATATAAATTCACTGGACAATAGCCGCAGACTATGCCCGCATTTTCATATTTTCCCTATATATATTCACCACAGATATTTCGAAAACAGTTTGGATCGAGCACACATAATCTTCTGAAAGAATTTATTATCAAAAAAACTTCAATAAAGCATATTTTGTGACCGCAGATAACGAAAATGTGAATAAAATATGGAATATGGTCCTAAATCATATATAAAAAGCGAAAGCTTCTGGAGATGTTAAATATTATACTCGTAGCTACAAATTTCTCTTGTTCAGAGACTCATTATGAAATTTGATTTGAAAGATTTCTTCTTTTGACACAACCCCCAAAAGGGAAGCTATTTTACGAGATTTTGAGTTAGTATGGAATAAATTTTTATTAAGAGTCTAAAAGTTTAAGAAATAATTTCTAGCTATAATATCTAATTTTGTAACGTCATTTTCATAACAAAGTATTTTACTCAGATATCTAGTTTGTTCTAGGACTTATAGTGAAATTTTGTGTAGAATACTTTTTTTAAACACCTTTCGTCTAGAGCTAAATTTCATGTTACTTTCATGCATCAACTCGAAAAAAGAACAAAACAAATTTATTCAAAATATATTTAGGTGTTTTTTAGGCAAACTTGATGCTTATATTCTTTGATATACAGTGTTGGTCACAGAATTAGCACACCCCTTTGGGGCAAAATGATTTCAGTCAGCTAAGAGTTTTGATAGGGCAAATTGAAATATTTTCGTAAACAAAATCCTTTTCTATAATGTATTTAACAGATTTAATGATATAATTGAATAGTATTATCAGTGGTTTTTTGAAAATAAAAGTTTTGTGAAGACGACCAAATTATAAAGGGGACATATAATTAGCACACTCTAAGATTTTTTAATTTAATTCAATTAATATACAATTGAAGTTAATTCATATTCAAAACATATTGAACAAATCATTTTTTGAAAGAAAATATAATTTATCACTCCGGAATCTCAGAATATATCCCAATAGCGGACCATTTTTCGTAATGTACACTTAAACCTCAGAAAGTCGCCAAAACTTTAAAAACAAATGTACAATTGGATCTGAAATTATTGGAATTGTTAACCGATTACCGAAATTTAAATATAAAGTGCAAAAACTTTTCAAAAAGTGGTTAAGGTCAATGATTCATTCAAGAAAATTTTCGACTTGGAAGAGGTTTATAGAAAGAAGATCAATAAAATGCACCCTTATGTGAAGAAGGATCAACTTATAACACCAGTTGTTATTCCAAATTACGCGTCTGAATAACACCAAAGACCTATCACTGCAAAACTGCCAACAAAACACTAGGTGAACACGTAGCACATGAGTATGTTTAAAGGAATAATCCCTTTCTAACAATAAAGGATTTTGAGGTTTGCTGAAATTGGTTAAAATCCTACTATTCATACTATTCAAGATAAATATTTTCTGGATTATTGATTTTAAATTTAATCATTTTAAGCTCCGGGAAACATATAATCTTGCGGTCTCACTAGACTATCTCCCATTTGCCTTATGTTTAGAAAATTATTGAAAGTTGCGTAGGTCACATAGAGATGAACATAGGTTTTTCGCGGCATACATCACAACATATCGGTAAAATTCAGTCCAGATGGATAAGTATTTATAAAATCAATACCTCAAAGCATCATATTACAGTTTTTTAATGAAAAATTTTGTGTCAAACGGACTTTACAGATGCACACTGCTGATGGGTACATCCGACTATTCGCAAATTTACATATAAAGATGAACAAGAATATGATGTTTTATTTGATGTTTCTATGAACTACTTGCCTCAATGAATTTGGTTACATGCGAAAAAATCGATAAAAACACTAACAAAACTGAAATTTCCATCAGTCCTTGCACCTAAGGTGTACCCCTTCTGACACTGAAATTTCGGAGGCCGGTAGATAGTATAACTAGCAGACTGGAACTTATTACCAAACGAAAGTGATTTAAAACTGAATTTTGACGAACATATTGAAACTATTCACAATATTAGTGATTCTTGTCACAATATTAGTGATACGTGTCCAGTGAATTTATGACATTTTTTACATTTTTGTAGGTTATTCAAATTGACAGTTATGTTTCAGTTTCTGTATTGCGTGGTATTCCTTAAGCATAATACGGAGAATATATTAGTACAAATACTTTATTAAATACAAGTACTTTTGAAGGTCTTTTTAGGCAAAATAAATGTTGGTAGTGGGGTGTGCTAATTATGTGACCAACACTGTATATTGTAAATACATATTTCTTTATTCGGCGACTTATATTGAAATTCGATGGAGAATATTTTTGTCTTTGCCGTCTTCTATCTAGAATGAAGATTTGTGGCATAAAACATAATAAACTCAGATAAAGTACAACATTAACCCTAAAACGTGATTTTACTTTTGGCAGATTACTGGCGTTTAGGTACGATTTTGAGTTTTGGTGTATTCAGGGACCTATAGTAAAATTTTATGACAAATAATTTTGTAGAATATTTTGATCTGATACGATCACATTTTAAAGGAGATTTTAAACGTTTTTAAAAAAGGGACCAAAAAGACCCGTTTATTGACACGCATGAGTCATTGTTGTCAGTAATATTGCCAAAGACACTTTATACCTAAAATACAAGGATTCCAAGGAATCTGATGTCGAATATTTCAAAACCTGTAGAAATGGGCGGAACTTGCCACGCCTATTTATGTTACGTTCCGTCGTAAACTTTCAAAACGCCGATACACGTGTCTTGTCCTCTTTCCTCTTTCATAATCTGGCCGAATTGTTTTGTAATTATTTTTTGTGTTGTACAGTGTTGCATTATATCTCCAAATCTTCTAAACCGAATTTCATGTAATTTTAGATGATGTAGAGGGATGTCCCCTGGTGGAAATAGGCTATATATTTTGTTGAATTTCGGAAGAGTACCATTTTTTAAATGCGTTTTATGTGTAAAACTTGCGAACGTGTCCCTTTCCCCGACCCTAGGTTCATATTTTAGCCATAAGACCAAGACCACTCCCACTTTCCTAAATATGTTGCAAATCAATAGAAATGCCGGATGTTATGCATAACGAAACTTTGGTCTTATTGAAAAGCAAGTGTTTAGATTAGAAGGCAACCTATCGGTAGATATAACTTCATCAGATATATAAGATACATAAATGAAGGGCACACATACAATATTAAATAGAAGTTATCATCTGGAACGAATATACGATGGCACATAAAAATTTCCTATAAGCTTTATATCGATTCTTGAAGGTTTTAAGAAGCAATTCACGTTTAGATTTCAGACAAACTCTTCCAGTTATACTATTCCGGCAGATGAATTAAATGCATGCCTCAAGTCATCAGTATGTATGTAAAAATTGCATATCGACACCAACAGTTCTGAAGATTTTTTTATTTATAGTCACTTGCAGATCCCGACTAATTAGCGATACAATATAACAAATAAAATATAATTGATGACTTAAGAAAAGGTAACATAAAACTGTTTCAAGGGCCACCAACGCGGACCTGGTCTGCTGGTAACTCATAAAATAACAGCCGCTTTCAGTTTTGTCCAAAGTCATACACTTATTTTGGAGCCCAAAGTTTTAGTTGTAAACCCTTAGTCCTATGCCACACGCTGAAACTTCACTAAAAACTTTCCTAATTTATACGGGTTCTTAGATCGAGTTACCGACTACAGCAATTTAATAAAATTACTCAAGTAAAAGGGTACAATTTCATGAATTGCTTCGTTAAAAATGTTGCATATTTCTAGGCTGTAAATTTTATTCTTTGTGCGCCTTAACTAACTTTAAATAAAAAGAGCTTGCACGTGGAAATTTATTGCGGATTCTGAAACTACAACATTCATAGATGAGAAAATTAAACAAAAAATAATCCCCTGAAAGAGTTTTAAGTAAATCGAGGTCGAAGATCACGTTTTTAGGGTTTTTTAGGCTTTCAGGATTTTGCTTGAAAACGACATGTCTTATCTTGAACATAGGTGGGGTTATTCATTGGGATAGCTGTTGCAATTTTGTTTTTTTTTTCGATATTGTCTGGCTTAATCCTATTGTTGTTGTAATATTTTAAAACAACGAATTTATTAGTGGTATAATTACATTTGTCATTCCGTTTGTAACACACCGAAATACTCGTCGGAGAATCCTATCAGATACATACATATCGACGCCTCCAAACAATAGTATGCTAAGTCGACTTAGCATGTTTTCAAGTTCTTTACATTTTAATATTTAACGTCCTTTAACTTAAATTCTGTCAAATTTTGGTAATGATCGGACAATCCGAACAGAAGTTATAAACAAATATTTACTTAGCATAGTACTGAAGGCCAAAGAAATTTCCAAACTTTTAGAGCTTGTCCTGCAAAACTCGCTTTTCAGAATTAGCAAACTATTATTTGGAGGTGTCGAACGTCCTTTAACTTAAATTCTGTCTAATTTTGGTAATGATCGGTCAATCCGAACAGAAGTTATAAACAAATATTGACTTAGCATAGTACTGAAGTTCAAAAAAATTCCCAAACTTTGAGAGCTTCTCCTGCAAAACTCACTTTTTAGACTTAGCATACTATTATTTGGAGGTGTCGATATATTCCTGGGCTTTGATGTAACCTCCATAGAACAGTACCTCCCAAGGGCGTAGCAAGGATCTATATTAGGTTGGGGCAACTTTTTGCTTTTTCGTGATATACTATACAATTTTTACATACAAAATGTTAAAACCTTAATACTCGTATAGGTACTTGCTTAATCAAAAGCAAATAAAAAAGTCCACAATGAAATATTCTGAACTAATATGGAATGAATTGTTTTCTTTCATGGTAGAACAATATAAGGTAACAGCAATACCCAGCTTACTGAACTGGGCTGTTACGTTAGTGTCTAATTTTATACGACATTTAATATATTTATTTCTATTTTCGATGTACGTTAGGGATATTCATGTTCGTATCATGACATTTTGGAAGTGGATCTTATTTTGTGTGTCATTTCTTTTCGATAGATATCATTTCAATTAGTCACCGTATAAGTTAGAGCTTTTGGAACAATAAAAGCATATCCGAAGGAGTAGGCAGATGTGGCTCATCTTCGAACTAATTTCGGTGGGATATTGAGGCCACAACATTCAAAATATCGAAAATCGGCAGGTACCGTTCTATGAAGTCTATACCAACACATGGACCTATATCGACGATTTTTGGTGGGGAAGTTTAGGGACCACTGAGAATCTCACATGTCAAATTACACCAAAACACCTTAAATAGGGGTACCGTTCCTCGAACTTGATTTGCCTATGGAAAAAAACCCTCGGGAGCAAAATTGCAGCGTTCTATCATAATTATTGCGGACGGTAGAGTGATTACAACAGACGGACATGGCTAGATCGTCTTAGAATTTTATCCTGATAAGTGAAACATACTATGGTGGAGTGTATAAAAACAAGTAAGAAGTATGATTCTACTTTGTCGAAAGAGATTTACCCTCAGCCTATGTGAATTGAAACTACGAAACTTTCATCTCGAATCTATTTAGGGTCTTTTCATAATTTTGTGGCCCTTTTTGGACATTTGAACATGCCGACAAAAATGTGGATTAGGATTAAAGTTTAAAAGTGTTGAAGGAATGGACCGACATAGTCCATTATTTTGTCAAATATAGTCCATGGGCAAATATAGTCCATATTCGAACCAAATCTATATCTGGTAGATATGTAAAGTATGGACCAAATCGCTCATTCCCTTCAAGAGTTATCTTGCGCACAATTCTTCCGAACATTTTTGAACTTTTGTGGTGGAGGTACATGAAGGAATCGACCCATATGGCTTATCTTCAAACTTAAAATAAGTTTGTACAAAATATTACGAAGGCCAAATTTTGGGATAGATTTGGCAGATTCGTTCGAGAGATATGTTGCGCTCCAACCACTGCACACTTTGTCATAGGGTTTTTTTGCACCTTTCAGGCTATTTTCTTAGGAAGTAAGGACTAGCCCCTGACAAAACATGTACTGCCGAAATGGGGGAAGCAAATACAAGTTTTTACAACAAAAATAAAAGCGATTCGAGAGCAGGTCCTGAACTGAACTTTTCCGAAATTTTGTGTGGAAGGTACCCGAAAAAGTAGACCGAGAGAGTCCATATTGAAGCCTCACATATATGCTTGGTAGAAATTCTACGATGTGTAAAGTAAAGACCAAATTGTTTACTACCGTTAAGAGTTATCGTTCGTACAATTATTCCGAACATTTTCGAACTTTTGTGGCTGAGGTACCTGAAGGAGTGCACCGATATGGTCCATCTTCGAACTTAAACTAAGTATGGGCGAAAGTTTACGAACCCCGCAAACGTTTTAAGGACCATGATCTGGAATCTGCACCTGGAATGAAGGCACACTTTATAGAGAAGGTGCAGTATACGCATTGGCAAGGGTGACATTACTGCCATACAGGAAATACGATGGATTGGGATAGGCGTCAAAACAATTTCTAAAGGTGACGCACTGTATTATAGCTGCCATGACACAAAACATGAGTTTGGTGTCGGATTTGTAGTTGGTCGGAGGTTAAAACATCTGGTCTCCAGCTTCACCCCAGCGAATGAAAGACTCGCTAAAATTCGATTAAAAGCTAAATTCTTACACATGAGCTTAATTTGCGCTCATGCTCCCACTGAAGACAAGGACGAACAGACCAAAGATATATTTTACGAGCGCTTAAAAGAAACTTATGACCGCTGCCCATGACATTAAAATTATTCTAGGCGATTTTAATGCCAAAATTGGAAAGGAGAATATCTTTGGCCCAACAATCGGGAAATTCAGTCTCCACAGTGAAACATCTGACAATGGTATGAGGTTGATAGACTTTGCAGCTGCAATAAACATGGTAATTAGCAGTACCAGATTTAAGCATCTCGATATTCATAAGGGCACCTGGTTGTCTCAAAATCAAAGAACAGCTAATTAAATTGATGTATGATCGTTCCGAGGATTAAACATAGATTCGGACCACTACCTTACTGCAGCAAAGGTACGTACCCGTCTAAACGTTGCAAATAAAGCACGAGCAGATACAAAGCGGAACATGGACATCGGGAGGCTGCAAACACAACAGATAGCCACAGCATATCCATTCACCTATCCGAATTGCTAAATGAAAGCAATCCTCGTCCCGATAACATATCAGCACAATGGCAAATAACTGCACACTCCATGCAAACAGCCGAAAAATCCATACTTGGATACCAGAGACCTCCACCAAGGAGATAAAAATATAGGGCTACTCTACAATCAGTAGCAACGCGTAGCGCACGAGAGGTATCGAGAGAAAAGGAAAGAATATGAACGTCTTTTCCACAGGAAAAAGAGCGAATGGAAAAGCGGGAGTGTGAAAAAATCGAGATGTTAAGGAGCCAGAATGAAGTCAGAAAGTTCTACCAATGTGTGAAACATCAAACTGATAGCTTCGGTACAGGTACATCCTCCTGTAGAGATCAGCAAGGTAATTTGGTAACTGATACAGATAGTGTGCTAAGGATAAGGCGAAGATACCACAGATCCAATCCCAGAAGATGGTATTGCTTCTATACCGCCCAGCCAAGATGGGGTAAAAACAACAAAAAACCGGCTGAATAAGGCAGCAGAAGCCGATGGCTTACCATCCGATCTGTTAAAAACCGGAGGCGACACGCTGATAAGGTGTATTCATCGGCTAGTTAGCACCATCTGGCAGGAAGAACGCCAATGGAATAATTGGACCATACCAATAACGGCTTTAGACCTGGCAAATACACCATTGACCAGATATTTACCCTGCGGCAAATCCTGGAGAAGACCCAAGAGATGCAGATCGACACCCACCATATTTTTGTCTAT
The DNA here is from genome assembly GCF_047663935.1 of Musca autumnalis. Lineage (NCBI taxonomy): Eukaryota > Metazoa > Arthropoda > Insecta > Diptera > Muscidae > Musca > Musca autumnalis. The sequence goes on along the minus strand of NW_027411644.1, from coordinate 311,505,454 downwards.
TACAAAGCAGACTGCGCTCAAAGGTATTCCAAGCCATTTCTGAATTTAGGATACCAAGGTAAAGCTCATTCGGCTATGTAAAATGACACTAACTGATACTCGGTCTTCAGTTAAAATAGGAAAGAACCTCTCCGAAGAGTTTAGTACCAAAATGGGTTTCAGACAAGGAGGCGGCCTCTCGTGTGACTTAATCAACATTCTGCTGGAAAAGGTTATACGAGATGCGAAGGTCAAAAGATGTGGCACAATATATACAAACAACCATATGTTACTTGCTTATGCCGATGATATAGACATCATGGGACGATCAGTAAAAGAAGTAACTGATACCTTTATAAAGGTCGAAGGAGAATCTGCTAATGTGGGTTTGGTGGTAAACGGCGAGAAGACCAAGCTGATGGTGTCGACGCGCACTGCGTCCATAGAGCTCGGACCAACTGTTGAAGTTGTGTCATATAATATAATTTTGAGGTAGTAAAAGACTTCGTCTACCTCGGCACCGCCGTAAACACAACAAACAACATCTGTTGTGAAATAAAAAGAGGAATTATATTGGCCAACAGATGCTACTTTGACTTAAGTAAGTAGTTTAAGAACAAAGCCACATCTCGTCAAACTAAAACAACGCTTTACAAAACACTGATACTACCCGTGCTGATGTAGGGTTCCGAAGCCTGGGTAGTTGCGCAAGCAGACAAGTTACGAGTAATGCTTGGTGTGTTTGAGAGAAAAATTCTTCGAAAGATCTATAGACCAATCTTCGTTGACGGTAATTATCGACGTAGTATGAACCACGAGCTGTATCTGCTATACAATGACATCAGTATAGATAAACGTATCGAGATGCAACGATTGCGTTGGCTAGGCCGATGATGAGCGATGATGAACCCGTTAAATATGCGTATAACTACGTGCCACATACGGGCACGCAGAATTGGCAGGCCTAAGCTTAGATGGAGTAAACAAGTGGATGAAGAAATGAAAAGGCGCGGTATTCTAGAAAGCCAAGACGCAAACAGAGAGAATTGGATATCTTTTCTTAGTTCGGCTTATGGAACAAGTGTTCCGTAATGGGGCAGATAAGTAAGTAAGGGCTTAATATCCAACAGAAATGGCTGAAATTTGGCACTTAGGTTTCGCTGGTGGTATAAAACTTTCCACCTGAAATTTGTCGGTATATATATGCCCACGTCTTCATACGGCCCCCATATAACGGTACGGTCTATTTTCAGCAAAATATAGTTGCATTTCAAATCACTCAATTTCATGAGAACTATATAAATGTGAAATATTCATTCCAATTCACATTCTAGGGTGGAGGTAAGCTACCTCCTTCAAAACCTTAACAAAACCGGAAACAAATATTATTCTTTTGCCTTCAGTTCTACATTCCATATTTCATTGTCTTTACCTTTTAACAAAACACTGTGCCACGTTGACACAAAATACTAAGTGGCGTCAGTGCGGCATAGCTCTTTTGTGGTTATTTCATGTTTTTTTTCGTTTCTGAGGTACTTTCCGCAGCAGTTTTCTCCTAAATTGCATTTATGCCTGAGCATTTTAAGCTGATTTGCAACACTAATACCTCAGCCAGAACACATGATGCTGCTGCTGCAGTTAGTTGGCTGACTGTTGGTGCTGGTACTCATCGTTCTGTTCAGTTCTGTTGCTATGATATGTCTGCAATGCCTTTCCTACATACAAACAAACGTATAACAAAATTACAACTGAAACATATCCCGAAAATCTACATGGCATATCCCGAATAGGAGATTTCTGCTTTTGGGCATTTTTCGGTTATGTATCATTTTCATAATTCATTTTTTGTTGTTTTTGCTTTGTCGGGAATGAAGGTTTTGCATCAAAATTAAAGTCGACATCATTAAAATTTTAATAATGAAAGGATTTACGTTTAATTCAACAAAAAAATATTACTTCCCTCTTCGTTTTCCTTTATTTGCCCAAAAGGAGATTCCAACTAAAAAAATACGAAATAAAATGCAACAGAAGTTGTGGAATATAATGATGGGGAAAAAGTAGGGTTAAAAGTGATTATGAAAAATGTTTCAAATTACTGGTGAACCAAAAAAAAGTTTTCTATTAAAGTTTCTAATCTCATTTAATACGTCATCATCATCAACTTCACTACTGGCACTTATATCCGCATTGCCATCATTATTAAAACAGTTGCCGCCGTAATCAACGGCAGCATCATCCCCAGTCATTATGGAAATTTTGAAATTGAAACTAGTTATGATGCCATTTTCGGTTGTTTTCTGTGAGCCAGTCACCCAACCATCTGCAGACCTAACCCCAATTTGTTCGTATCGTCATTTGTTGTGATTATCTTTAACACCATTGTAGCCCCCCGTCATAATACCCATTGTCGTTATCTGAATATTGTACATTATTGTTGTTGTTGTTGTTGTGATATTGATATTTAACTAAAAACAATCCCTTTTGCCTTAATAACTTCTAAATGAATTTTGGGAAGTTTTTAATTCGCTCATTTCAATTTTCATCGTAAGAAATATTACACAATTAAAACGTCGCACATTGGGGCAAGATTCCAAAAAACGGAGATTAATTCAGGGAAGCATTTGAGTGATATAATGTTAATATTTTTCGAATGTTTACACTTCAATCAATATAACGGAACACAGTTTTGGGGCAAATTGAGGGATTGGAGAGGTATATTCGAAGCCCTCATAAATGGTTACCATAAAAACTATGAAGTGTTTTTACGGTTTTGCCTACATTTCTTATTTGTTGAATCTAAAATCTTCTAATATGATAAATTATTGGTTAAGCTAATATTTGGCAAAAAATTATTAAGTTAGGTCAATATTTTAGAGTAACTCCCATACAAGGGTATCTCCCGATTTTATGTAATTCGGAGGTCTTGAGCACATTTTTCGTACATTTATCTGTAAATTAGGATTTATAGTTCTGAAATTCATAGTGTGAAAATATGTCAATATAGGTTAATGTTTTGGTATTGGCCCCATATAGAGGTACAGTCAAATTTCGGGGTTTTCGGATATTTTATGCATATATTGCAACTAAACTAGCTCAAATTGTGAATTGTGCATTTTGAAGGGATTGAAAATATTTCTATCAAACATCATCTCTATATATTTTCGTTTTGGAATAACCTCCATATAAAATATTCCGCTACTTTTTTAACTTTTAGGTGTGGGAATGGGGAAAACTCATGATGAGACAAATTCAAAGTTTTATTCTTGTTGAATAAAAGCCTGTCAATGGAAGAAGAAAATATTACTTTTACATTGGTTTAAAGTAGGTTGGCGAAGGTGCTCAAACAAGGGAGATACCACAATAGTCGGTAATGCATCCAATTCTTCCATTTTTTGCAATCCGCTACAGGTCATAATTTTGATCGGATGGTCACGAAATTTTGGTTGCTTATGGGGCTCCCAGAGAGAAATAGGCATATTATGTTTGGTGGTAGTCGGATTATATTCCCTAAAAGAAATGTTTACCAGTGAAAAGCTTATGCACAGGGGTAGTGGTGTAGGGTATCACATGGTCGGCCCCGTCCCGACTATAGCCTTTTCTCACTTTTTATTTTTACCTCTGAGACGTTAAGTTCCCATTTTCGGTATTTTAAAGATTTCTTCCACATTATCCAACTGAAATAGTTAATTTTTGGTATTTAGTCCCCATTGGGGTTATGTATATCAATGTAAGAATTTTCGGTTTAGGTACACGTTTTCATATAGTCCCCTATAGTACCTCCTGATTTAGGTGCAGGTCCACGTTCCCCATAGGGAGATACCGCACGATTTTCGTAATTTTAATATAAAAAAGTAATAATAATAAAATGTTTATGAAATTTTTCGTTGCAGGTTATTGCAGCTAAAATGTTCACAGATTCGTTAAGAAGTACGTGCCAATGCTCGAAAATCCCTACTATATACCTAGAACAATATACATACATAAGATGAAAGAAAATCATATACCATATATTTTAATTGACAAATCCGAATTACAATAAGTAATATTTTGTATAAAATATTTTTCCCCTGTCGTCACGAAATGTTAAATACATACCAACAAGATTTAAAATTTACAACTAAAATATACTATTGACCGTTATTCTACTGTGGCCAATGGAAAACAAATTATTTTAAATTCCGTTAGATTCTCTGGACTCTTTAAATCAATTCTGCACTAATCATTTTGAAATTTGCGTATATGATTTTTTGCGCACAAAATCGGTCCCCCACAAAAGTTCAAAAGTTTTCGCTAATATGGTTACTACAATAACTTTCGAAGGCAGTAACCGAGTTGGGCTATACTTTGCACATCGTAATATTTCTGCAAATCTTCGATAAAGTTCAAGTATGAACTATATCAGTCCACTCCTTTGGGTACCTGCCGCACAAATTTTCGGCAAAGTGCAGCTTAAGAGCTGCTCTCAAATCGCTTTGAATTTTGTTGTAGGTACTTGTATTCGCTGTCCCCATTACAACAGTAACTTCGAAAATGGCCCATATAGGTCTTCCAATAGGGTACCTCCCCCACAAAAGTTCAACATTTATGTTTAAGTGTAGTTTACCGTCTGTTCGAAGTTCCTTTGGAAAGTTATACCAATGCTGTTTACAGCGATATTGTGTTTTAATGGGCAAGTCGATGCTTCCCGACATAGTGGTCCAAAAGCTCTAAGTTATAAGGTGACCAACTGAAATGACTGATGGCCACAATATCTATTGAAAGGAATGACTCCCAAAATAAGATCCACATCCAAACTGGACTATGTTGGTCCATTCATTCAAGTACATCCTCCGCAAGACTTTTAAGCTTCAAACCAAATATATATTTCGTCGGCAAATTAATACCGTTTTTCATTTCTCGACGAGACAAAGCCATATAGCGATGTGTGTCAGTCCGTCCGTCTGTGTGTCCGTCTGTCCATTATAAATTGTAATCAAACTCCAGGCCACAGTTAAGACCGATCGTTACGAAATTCGGTATGGAGGTAGGTTTCACATCAGAATAGATCGCTATTGTTATTGGTGATGATCGTGAAATTTTTAGGGTGTGAAATGGATCAAAAACTAAATTTTTATCCGAAGCTTATGACAGAAAAGAAGCTTGCAATTTTTCATGGTGATCAGATAGTTTTTATCGGGTGAAATGAACCGAAACTTTTGTGTGAAAATTAGAAAAAAAAATAATATATGTATAGTCTCGATAATCCGGACACTCGTTAATCCGGACAACGCGGTAATCCGGACACCAAAATTTTTTACATTGTAGACTCTGTAATCCGGACATCACACATTTTTCTTACCTCGATAATCCGGACATCAATATTTTTTTCTTATATAGCACATTACTTTCTTATTTATTTCATTTGCATTTTCATTCTTAACAATAGCAACTGGTGTACAAATAAGAAAAAATAACTTTTTCAAGGTTTTTGGTCCAAATCTCGACTTTCTAGATAGTCACTGTTAACTCAGTTATAGAGTCAATATGGAATTAACTATTTGAATCTGTCAAATGATTTTCTACCGTTCAAGCATTGATGACTGGCTATGATAAACAACAATATTTAAAACATAGTGATGGGTAAACCATTAGTGGAATTCTGTAACTCGTTTTTCGAGTTACGGACATTATCGGTAAAATTAAAATGCTTTTATTTTTTATTTTTGCCTTATTAAGGCGAAGGCCATTTATAGTGATATTTAATTAATTCTCTTTCGAGTTGAGCTGTTAGGCCTTTAGAGATACATTGAAAAATTAGGAGTCTACCGAAGTCCCACGCATCCAACCATTACACTACGTTTCACGGGTGGTAAAGCCAATCTTCAGGTGTATTAGGATGTTGTTTTTGTGGCAGACGAATGCAAAGCTTGGAAACTAGTATATATATCGCACTTCAACTCGAAAGAGAATTAATTAAATATCACTACAAATGGCCTTCGCCTTAATAAGGCAAAAATTAAAAATAATTTCAGCATGAGCCAGGCTGGGATTCGATCCTGGGTCTCCGACAACTGAGTGTCAAAGTTGCCGGCGTCTTAGCGCTCTAAGCCACCATCAAGTTGTCAAAACTTTAGTAGACAATAATTGATGATCAAATCAAAAATAAAATCTTCTGATATAGGAGAGCAATTACTAATGATGTAGGAATAAAACTTATCATAGTATTTGTGAACATTGAAAAATAGAATTACCAAGCAGGACTATAGGAAAAGTTTGGAGTTTCAATTAACTGACATAATTTCGCATATACATTTATCTAATGAAGTGCGATATATATACTAGTTTCCAAGCTTTGCCTTCGTCTGCCACAAAAACAACATCCTAATACACCTGAAGATCGGCTTTACCACCCGTGTAACGTAGTGTAATGGTTGGATGCGTGGGACTTCGGTAGACTCTTAATTTTTCAATGTATCTCTAAAGGCCTAACAGCTCAACTCGAAAGAGAATTACTTAAAAATGCTTTTAATTTCGGAAATTAACAAATTTTTTGGTAACTTAACAACCAAAATAAAGCTGTCGCTAAGTCCTACCGATAGCAAAAGAGTTGCTAAGTTTTAATGATACTTTTCATTCATAATTTTGGGTTTTATTTTTACCGATTTTTGTCGGTAACTCAAAAAATGAGTTAGAGAATTCCACTACTGTTCCCTGAAAATTCGATGTGGCGTGTTCCTTTCATTTGCCCTCCGATTAGTGAGAAAGTCCCTTGTATTCCAAAGATATTTTAACAAGAAATGTTTAAATCCTTTAAAGCATTGGGATGAATAGTTAAGTTTATATTGGGATTTTTAGCTAAAATAGGAAACGAGAGATACCTTATATAGGAATTTCAATAAATTAAAAAAAAAACGCATGGCCCCTTTTATTTTCTTTCTTTGACATTCTAAATCACCGGTAACTTAAGGATTTTTGTATAACATTCTCTTAATTATGCAACCAATAGATTTAAATTCCATTTGTCTTTATTTATATAAAACAATATCTATTTTTGGTTTCTTGGACGAGATGAGGTGATTTGGTGTTGTTCATAGAAATGGCTAAATATTGACTAAAATGAGATGAGTGCATTTGAGTTTTACAGTTCTATCACTAGTCATAAGAGGTCCCATGGACAAGCGAAATCAACATATGTACATGGACTACGAAGCTTATATCCCTAAAAAACACTATAAATAAATATACACCAGTTGTAGATATGTTTTAGATGAAACAAGTGGGAAAAGCGTTAAGTTCCGTCGGGCCGAACTTTTTATACACTCCACCACAAATTTCAGCCATTTCGGTGGATTAATGTGGCCACAACCTTCAAAATACCGAAAATCGGAAAGTACCGTTCTATGGGGGCTAGATGATGGCGTGGGCCTATACCTACAAAATTCTGGAAGAATGTTCTATACCCCCAACGAAGACTAAATACCAAATTTCAGCCATCTCGGTGTGATAATGAGGCCAAACCATTCAAAATACCGAAAATCGGGAGATATCGTCCTATGGGGGCTACATCAAAACGTGGACCTATATAAACATTTTATGGTAGAAATATTTCTTAGCCTCTGGAAACATAAAATACAAAGTTACAACCGATTATGTTGTCAAATGGGACTAATACATTCAAAATATATTAAAATGACGCGTACTTTATATGGGGCGTTATATGGGGGCTATACCAAAACGTGGACCTATATAAACCAACTTTGGTAGGAATGTTTTTCGGCCTCTATAGACACAAAATACAAAGTTACAACCCATTCGGTGGTAAAATGGGACAAATATCTTAAACATTCCTTAAAACGACGACGCGTCACGCGTCATTTTGTATGGGGGCTATACGAAAGCGTGGACCTACATAGCCCGCTTTCAATACCAAAAGTCCTACGCACAAATAATAGATTTTCCCCAAATTTCATCCACCTACGTCACTCCGTTCGGACGCTAGAGTGATTTCCACAGACGGACGGACATGGCTATATCGATGTAGAATTGCACGCTGATCAAGAATATATATAGTCTGTGGGGTCTACAATAATTATTTCGAGTAGTTACAAACGTAGTGACAAACTTAATATAAAAATATTCACAAAAAGCCACTTAAATTACGCTGGATGAATATAAGAAGTAAATTTGGTAGCCCGGGAAGATGTTCCGGGTCATAAAATGGTTGCAACCCGTGATATTTACTTAATATGAATTTGTTTGCGTTACATGTCAGTTCGTTACATAGTAAAAGTCCCTCATTAATGATTATAACGTACAAAATTATATATTATTGTTGTTACTCGGTCATCCGGACAATTCGATAATCCGGACACCACATGTTTCGAGACAATACTGTATATTATTTCTTATTCTTGGTAGACACATTCCGCCCACGTAAGTTATTTGTGAAAGACGATCTCGACCTTTCCATCGATTCCAATAATGTTGATGTACGTGCTCAGATAACAGAGTTACAGCCTAGTATATACAGAAATTCCACAATTTTTATTGTATGTATGTATGTATATTAACCATAACCTCGCTAGAGTTCGCAGTTTAATACTGAAAAATTTTTACACGAGGTAAGAATTTTGGTCAAGGAAGATGCCAACAATTTTGGATAATGAGCGATTTTTGGTCTATATTTTATTTCTAGGAGATATATTTCGGCAATCTACGAAAATAAACTTGAAACCCAACATGAATATAGCGGTTAGATAACTGAACTACTTCCTAACATATAAGTGGTTTTTTTATTGTTGTGATTTTATTGCATAGAACTATATTTACATTCCATGTTACAGAATGTCGCATTCATGATAGAAAAGTTTTCAAATCATGAAAGAAAGATTCCATTCTTTTTGGGAAATTAGCCCAAAATTAAAATAACGATAGAGACGTTATAAGTATTGAGTTTACTTATTTTCTTTGTGTCCGAGGCTGAGGGTATAACTCCGTCGGCACAGCTGACTGGTACTTTCTAACTGGTTTTAACAATATGTAGGGAAAAAGCCCCGATTGGTTATTATAAAATACGGAAAATAATACCTTACGTTTCTAGTCATGACGGCGTATATATGTATGTTTGTTCTATATCTCCATGTATATCAACTTACGTATATATTAATAGGAAAATAGTGCTCATGTGAAGAGGGTATCAAATGCTGTCCGACTATAACCCTCTCTTATTTGTTTTAACTTATTAAATTTTATTTGAAAATGTTGCCTTTTTAAGGCGAAGATCATTTTTTAGTATTATTTTTTTTTTAAATTTTATTAATCGATCGAATCCACCACTATGTGACATACATGTTTCGCCTTCGGTAAAGGATCCTCAGACATTTCGGATGTGGAGCGGCTTCGCTGTCCTCGAACTTTTCTTCTTTCGAATGCATTTTTGTTTTGTTTTTTACAACAACAATGAAAGCACAACTAAATGGGAAAATATTTAGTTGTGCTTTCATGACAAACGCTTAGCGCTGTCTTTGAAAGTTATGAGTTTGGCTCTGAACGCTAACACGCCGTGACAACACTTATTTCCTGTGGTTTTCAAGGACGTGGGTTCAAACCCCAGCCTGGCTCAGCTGATTTTATTTATTTGAAAATTTTGCCTTTTTAAGGCGAAGATCATTTTTTAGTATTAATTTTTTTTATAGATCATAAAGCTCTATTAATAAAATTTAAAAAAAAAGGCGAAACATGCATGCCACATAGTGGTGGATGTGTGGGTTCGAATCGTCGGCTTTCCTTTTTCACATGCATTATAGATCATAAAGCTCGATTAATAAAATTTAAAAAAAAAATTAATACTAAAAAATGATCTTCGCTTTAAAAAGGCAACATTTTCAAATAAATAAAATCAGCTGAGCCAGGCTGGGGTTTGAACGCACGTCCTTGAAAAACACAGGAAAAAAGTGTTGTCACGGCGTGTTAGCGTTCAGAGCCAAACTCATAACTTTCAAAGACAGCGCTAAGCGTTTGTCATGAAAGCACAACTAAATGGGAAAATCCTCATTGTTGTTGTAAAAAAAATGCATTTGAAAGAAGAAAAGTTCGAGGACAACGAAGCCGCTCCACATCCGATATGTTTGAGGAGCCTTTACCGAAGGCGAAACATGCATGACACATAGTGGTGGGTTCGAATCGTCGGCTTTCCTTTTTCGCATGCATTATAGATCATAAAGCTCGATTAATAAAATTTAAAAAAAAAACTTATTAAATTTTGTTTACATCAAAACTAATATATTTTACAGCTTCTCAACATTGCAATGAGGGCAAAGGAAATATTTCAATTTCTCCAGTGCGAATGTACAAATAGAACAACAACGCTAATGTTTGCCAGGAAGCGAGGAATAACCTATTTTTTTTTTTTCAACTTACTGGTAATACAGACAGTAGCTTGTTGACGTAACTTTGTAATGGGTTTTGCGGCTCATATGGCTTCCCAATGTTTCATTGGAGAAACGTAGTTGTATACCGTATTCTTCATTCATTCTTCATTCGGTACTTTTTTAGGAGCCTCTCTTTTTATGATATTAAAATATTACTCTCGGCGTAAAGCTTTAAAAGTAATTTGTAATAGGCTTAAACGGCCGCCGCAACATTAGAGCTATGGTTACGTACATTAAGATTTTCGCAACCGATTTGAAAATAATTAACGATCAGATATTTATTCTAAAACGATATCTAACCTTTCAATCGCTCCTTCAAAATATTGTAAAAATTTTTCCGACTTGAGTAAATCCTTTCTTTGTAAAAATGCAAAATGGCCCCAAAACCGATTAAAATTTTATTACTTCTAAATCAAAGGAAAGGTTCAATGTAAAAATATATCGTGTTAACATTAAATATTATGTTTAACATCCATATACTTATGTACAAAGCAGACATCTGATTCTAAAGAAATTCGAAGAAACTGTATAAAGAAAGTGTATAAGACTTTATTTTTGGATATCAATGATGAATAAAAATATGCTTTTTTATGACTTACTTTTTATAACATTAAATAAAATACATCAAAATTTAATTGTATTTATTTTATGTATATTGATTGCATTACTTCCAATGTTGACTTGTTTTACTTCGGTTTTGTTTGCTTTGCCATAGACAGAGAGTAGTCTGTGTCTTGGCACTCAAAGTGTAATATATATATATTTCATTTCTTCGTTACAATTTCAATTATTTGTTTCTTTATTTTATTTGTCATGAAGTTCATGCTTTCAAGATTCCAATACTAAAATAAGTTATAAGAATTTATACAATCGTTTCATAATACATTAATGTGAAGAATTTGAATATAATTTATATTTCAAAATACTTTGCCAAACAAAAGATAGGCAATGTGTCAAAGAAATCAAATATTAAACAAATTCTATTTAAAATTGAACATATTGAAATTGGTTTTTTATGTTAAACAATATACTGCATGCCACTGGACAAATCATCCTACCCAATAAGTGTAGCGTTTCAATTCATTTTTATTTAGGGAACAAGCTGCACAAACAAAAAAAAAACATAATTTATATGGTCACTGACATTCAAATGGTTAGCATTTGGAGGGAGAAAGGAACAACACTTGAGATGGATATTAAAAATATAAAAATGGTCTTGTTAACTGCCTTTTTTGTAACATCTGTCAGGTGAAATGGTCAAAATATCAAGAATTTATTTCTTTAAACAAAATCCAGACAAGCAAACAACAACCATTTCCGTTTATCACAAAACATTAAATGTGGCATTTGCAGTTAACAGTTGAACCTCAATAGCATGACTTTCCATTCAATAACTCCAATAATAAGAACAATTTAATAAATGTAACATTGATTCGATTTCGTCCATTTGAGGTTTAACTGTAGTTGGTGCCAAAAAGGTTATAACTCCTTTTCGAATATTAAATTCTAAAAATACATATTAAAAATTTGTTATGTATTTGTATATTGACAGACAAGTTAAATTGCTTGATTTACTGGACATATTTGCAATAATAAAAAATATATTTGTTACTATGGCAAACAGTTGTTGATTGAGAATGCAAAAAGGTATTCAGGACTAAAGCTTTTCATATCTTTTGTTAAAAAAAAACACACACACACACAATATTAAAATTTGAAAATGGGTTTCCACATCAATATTTTACAATGTCAAAAAAATCTTAAAAAAAGTTAAAAAGTTAAAAACGCAACATACCAGAAATACGAAAAAGTGTTAATGTGATCGTCCAAACATCGCACGATGGGGCCAATAGCAGGTTTTCGAGGCAAAAAGTCAATTTTTGAAGTGAACAAATTGAAAAAAATAATAACGGATTTCGATTGCCAACACTCTGAACACCTAAACATAAAAAATAAATCAATCTGGTAACATCACATTGCGACATACTGATCTGGTAATTGTGACATATGTATTTTCTTATGCATAATTTTCCGACATTCATTATAAATAAGTAGTGAAAGTATTTTAGGCGCCAAAAAGAACATTTCAACATTTTTATATTTTTTAAACATGGAAAGCTCTTCAATGGGTATGTAAAATAAGATAGTGTTAACAAATAATAAAAATGTTATGTGTGGTAAATGTATTTTTGAGTTAAGATGTTATGTCTTTTTTGGAGTATTTTGCTTTGTTATCCATGTGTTCTCTGGAGTATAACTTTTGAGATCTAGGTAAATCTAGGATGTTATATATATGTGGTGAAAGGTATTTATGTGTACTATCATTTTGTGAAAAAATTAGATGCGCCCAGCTGCGCCTTTTCATAAAAATCTGATTTCAGATGTCGTAATACTTACGTAATACTTGGAGAATAATCGGAAATTTAATAGACGTATATAATAATAATATATATAATAATATATAATTTCAAAGATATCGCAGACAAACTTGGCTTTTGTGGCGGAATCTTTGCCTATTTTTACTAAATTTGGAACCTTTTTTATTAACTTATAACATACCGCAGACAAAACCATGAAATTTGAACATATGTATATAAGGGAGCAATTTCTATATCTGATCGGATTTCAATATAACTTGACAAACTTATTTATAGTCCGAATTCCGTAACATTTTCCAAATTTTATTGTAATTTGATGGAATTTGCATGCATGGTCAATCATTTGCCTGAAATCGGGCGAACATATTTATGGGAGCTATATCCAATTCTGAACCGATTTCAATATCATTTGCCAAAAATGTTTCTGGACCAAAATCCGTCACACATTTCAAATTTTATCAAGATTGGACATACATAGCGGGATTGGTGCCCAAATACATAAAATCGGGCGAAAATATATATGGGAGCAATATCAAAATCTGAACCGATTTCAATATACCTTGGCAAACTTATTTGTAGTCCTGATACCGTGGTATTTTCCAAATCGCATAAAAATTGGGCAGAATTTGCGTGTTTGGTCCATCAATTGCTTGAAATCGGGCGAACATATATACGGGAACTATATGTATATATGAACCGATATGAACCAAATTTGGCATATTAGTTTCTAAGCCTATTATAAACATATGTACAAAATTTGGAAGGTCTAGCTTGCCCCAGTGATTTGTTGCCTCGAAAACCTGTCATTGGCCCCATCGTGCATCGGTATGAAAAATTACATTCAAAGAAATGAGCTAATATTATACAAGTATATATAGAAAATCGAAAAATTCAACGTGTCCAAATCAACTAAAAGCTGCAGTGTGAAACCGAAATTTGTTGGTTAATGATTGACACATTTGAAATTTATTTTAACTAAGGACCGCGTGCCAGTTAATGTCATCTCACGACATGGAATAGAATGGTGCCGTCATATATAGTTAGTATGCAGCCTTGAAATCAAAATTTATTAGGTAATAAAAGCACTATAACTTATGCAAAACTACAAACACTTAGTTTTATTTGATAGTCTTTTTTTGCATTCATTACAAAATGTACGGTTCAAATCCCAAAAAAGCCCAACAATTATATCGCAAAAGTTAGTATACACCGGTCAACCCTTGTGGAACTATGTAAAAAATTCTTAATATTTTTATACCCTCAGCATTTATGCTAACGAGGGTATGTACACTTTTTTCATACGGGCAAAATGTGCCTCATCGAAATAATGGCTCTACACCCTTTTCAGATGTAATTCGAAACATTTTAGTTGTAATTCGTAACATTTCATTTGTAATTCGAGAATTCTATTTGTAATTCGTAACATTCCATTTGTAATTCGAATTATTCCATTTGTAATTCGAATTATTCCATTTGTAATTCGAATTATTCTATTTGTAATTCGAATTATTCTATTTGTAATTTGAATTATTCTATTTGAAATTCGAATCATTATATTTGAAATTCGAATTATTCCATTTGTAATTCGAATTATTCCATTTGTAATTCGAATTATTTCATTTGTAATTCCAATTATTCCATTCGTAATTTGAATTACTTTATTTGAAATTACAAAGGAAATCATTCGAATTACAAATGAAATAATTCGAATTACAAATGGAATAATTCGAATTTCAAATGGAATAATTCGAATTACAAATGGAATAATTCGAATTACAAATGGAATAATTCGAATTACATATGGAATAATTCAAATTTCAAATGGAATAATTCGAATTACAAATGAAATATTTCGAATTACAAATGGAATAATTCGAATTACAAATGGAATAATTCGAATTACAAATGGAATTCGCGAATTACAAATGAAATGTTACGAATTACAAATAGAATTCTCGAATTACAATTAAAATAATTCGAATTACATCTGAAAAAGGTGTAGACCCCAAGTATGTTTGGACGAAATGTGTTTCAGACAATTTGGAGTCGATTGAGCAATGTCCGTCCGTCTGTCTGTCTGGCTGGAGCGCACGATAACTCTCGAACGGATCAATCGATTCGATCCAAAATTTGGCTTTCGTAATATTTTGTCCAAACTTTGTTTAATTTCGAAGATGGGTTATATCGGTCCACTCCTTCCGGTACCTCCACCACAAAAGTTCGAAAATGTTCGGAAAATTTGTACGTACGATAACTTTTGTAGGGAGTAACCGATTTGGTCCATACTTTTCACATCGTGAAATGTCTACCAGACTTAGATGGACTCAATCGGTCCACTCCTTCGGGTACCTCCCACACAAAATTTGGGATAAGTTCAGTTTAGGACCTGCTCTCGAATCGCTTTGATTTTTGTTGTAGAAACTTATATTCATAAAGACGGTACAAGTTTCATCAGGGGCAAGTCCACACTTCCTGAGAAAATAGCCCCAAAGTAGCAAAAAAAACCTAATAACACCGTGTGAGATGGTTGGAGCGCAAGATAACTCTCAAACTATTCTGCCGATTCGGTCCAAAATTTGGTCTTAGTAATATTTTGTCTAAACATAGCTTAAGTTCGAAGATAAGCCATATCGGTCCACACCTTCAGGTACCTCCCCCACAAAAGTTCAAAAATGTTCGGAAGAATTGTTCGTACGGTAACTCTTGAAGGGAGTGACCGAATTGGTCCATACTTTACACATCCTAATATATCTCCCAGATATACACCTTTTTCACATGTAATTCGAAACATTCCCGTTGTAATTCGTAACATTACATTTGTAATACGATTATTCTATTTGTAATTCGTAACATTTTATTTGTAATTCGTAACATTCCATTTGTAATTCGAATTATTCCATTTGTAATTCGAATTATTCCATTTGTAATTCGAATTATTCTATTTGTAATTCGAATTATTCCATTTGTAATTCGAATTATTCCATTTGAAATTCGAATTATTCCATTTGTAATTCGAATTATTCTATATGTAATTTAAATTATTTTATTTGTAATTCGAATTGTTTTATTTGTAATTTGAATTATTCCATTTGTAATTCGCATTATTCCAATTGAAATTACAAATAGAATAATTCGTATTACAAATGGAATAATTCGAATTTCAAATGGAATAATTCGAATTACAAATAAAACAATTCGAATTACAAATAAAATAATACGAATTACAAATAGAATAATTCGAATTACAAATAGAATAATTTGAATTTCAAATGGAATAATTCGAATTACAATTGGAATAATTCGAATTTCAAATGGAATAATTCGAATAACAAATGGAATAATTCGAATTACAAATGGAATAATTCGAATAACAAATAGAATAATTCGAATTACAATTGAAATGTTTCGAATAACAAATGGAATTCTCGAATTACAAATAAAATGTTACGAATTACAAATGGAATTCTCGAATTACAACTAAAATGATTCGAATTACATCTGAAAAAGGCGTAGATCAGGTTTAAATATGGACTATACTTGTCCACTTCATCCGGTACCTCCCACACAAAATCAAATCACTTTGATTTTTATTGAAGCAGCTTACATTCGCTGCCTCAATTACGATGGTAATTTTTTTTTTCAGGGGCAAACCGAACTTCTCGACCAAACAGCCGGAAGGGTGTAAAAACCCCCTATGGCACCATATGTAGTGGCTGGAGATCCACTTCCATAACGGTCAATGTCGATCCATTCCTTTAAGTATCTCCTCCGCAAAAATTTTGATCTTTAATCCTAATCAACATTTTTTCGGTCCATACATCCAAAATGTTTAAACCCCCCAAATACATACGTTTTTTGGGAAAAAAAAATTGTTTCAATATACACAGGCTGAGGGTATATCTCTGTCAGCAAAGCTGACTGATGCTTTTTTACTTGTTTAACAAAATAAAACTATACCTGTTTTTAAGATCCTTAAGAGGATATTAATTAGTTCTAATGACAGTTACAGTATTTGTAGTGACAAAAACACCGCACACTGGGTCGTAAAACCCAGAAAAATTGGTCATCTATAAATACAACTACTATTATTATTATTATTTATTAATAGATTTATACTTGTTACAAAGAGTTTTACACTAAAAATTTGCATTCTATAATAGGCTAGCAAAATGCTGTAAGCCATTTTAATTTACAGATTAATATATTTAGTATAAAATACGATCAGAGTTTTTTTTTTAATTCATTTAAGTAACAATATTTTATACGATTTTGTTTCTAATTAAATTCATTTAATATTAGACTTCTATATTTTATACAAGTTTCCATATATTTATATAGTGATACATAATTTAGGCCATTCAATATCCTACATACTTCAGTTAATGTTAGAGTACTTCTACCGAAATACGCAGTTCTATATTCTTTGTATACCGGACAGATACCAATAAAATGCAGTGTATCTTCAGGCACGTTCAAGTTACACACTGAGCATATGACGTTACTGTCGTTACTAAAGCATCTTGCATTTAGATTTAGTAACCCACACCTCGCTTTCAGAACTAAACTACTCGCTCGTGCAGATAGCTGTGTAATATAGAGCGGATTAAGATCGTAGTTTAATAGATAGTATAAGTCATGATGTTGGGAGTTTGTAGCGCTTATGCGAAAATCTCGTTTGTCTTTGATATTGTGTAATTCAATTATTTCTTTCGAGAAATAACATATAGGTAAACTTTCATTCGGTGGGGTATAATGTAGAGAAGAGCATATATTAGACCAATCCTTTGCCCAAAATATTCCTTGTCGAATAATCTCCTCTGCTAATATCCGCGGTAGTCTATGAGAGTTTAAATGTAGAACTTTATTGATATAATCAAAATGCAATTTTAATGTTGAAACATATAAGGTATTCAAGCCTGTTTCGATGTGTAGCACGTAATTCGGAGTGTTATCTGGAAGAAGTAAAATTCTCTTTATAAAAAAAACGAAAAAGCTTCTCTACTTCTTCATACCGTTTATAACCCCAAACCTGGGCACTGTAAAACAATATAGATTTCGAACAAGCATCGAATATTTTCAATTTATTTGCATATGATATTTTAGAGTTAGAAAGGTATTTTGACCAGGTAGAGTTGATTGCTATCTTTGAAGCAGAAAGTTTCTGTTTCATATGTCTGTTGAAAGAGAGGTTGTAGGTTAAATCAACGCCAAGATATTTGAAACTATTGACAATTTCAATCTCATCCTCACCAAAATACCATTTAAGATTACGGGATATCCTAGAACTTTTGCGAAATACCATAATTTTCGATTTAGAGAGATTAACATTTAGACTCCATAATGAGCAATAATTACGTAGGGCATCAATCATTTCTTGTAACACATCTGAAGAGTTAGATAATATGACAATGTCATCAGCATATAAAAGTATTTTTATATTAGTGTTGGCAACATCTATACCTCCGGGGAGAAAATCAGGTAGGTCATTTAAGTATAATGAGAATAATAAGGGACTTAGAATGCAGCCTTGCCTAACACCAGACTCAGCGGGAAAGAAAGATGAAAAGTTACTTCCGTCCCAGATCCTACTTTCAGTATTTTCATAAAGGTTCTGTAAAATTCGGACTATTTTAGACGACAAACCCATGTTAGAAAGTTTGTAAAACATGCTGTTTCTGGGAATTAAATCGAATGCGGAGGAGAAATCTACGAAGAAGGCATATGTACGATTGTTTTTCTCGTTGTTAAGGCTTATTATATTTGTTAGGTTGAAAATATTATCAACCGTGGAATATTCTTTGCGAAGGTATAAGAATTGATCTTTTGAATGATATTGGGATTGTCTCGCGAAGGAATATTTTATTAAATAAATCTATTAAATAGACGTGAAAACAATGAGGTGCATATCTGTAGAATTCGTAAGAAATTCCATCTTCACCAGGTGATTTTTTAGGCTTTAGCCTTTTTAGAACGTTGGTCAACTCCCAATATTCGAATGGTGAATCCAAAAATACATCTATCCTGTAGGGCATAGACCAACATATCGTGTTAGTATTGGTTCTGTTTAATAATAAAGTGCCAAAATGTTCTAAAAAATCATTAGCGCCAAGACCTGCACTGGCTGTGTGGCTTTGATTCTTTAATGACTTCGACAAGTCCCACCACTCTTTGCTACATGTCACGGAGTCTAATTTCTTTATGTTGTTATTATAATACTCTAACTTCTTGAGGCTACAGGCTTTTTGAAAGATTGTTCGTGAAGAATAGTACCTGATTCTGTTTGTTAAGCAATGGTTTTTTCGGTATTCTTTATGGTTTCTGCGCATAGTTGCTCGAAGTCTGTAACATCTCCAATCGAACCACTTCTGTTTAGGTTCAAAATATTTACGTTTGTGTTGTTTTGCATTAGCAAGTTTTATATTACTTGTTAGCATATTTACCATATCTTCCACAGTTGTATTATTTTGAATCGCTTGGGCATTACAGAGTGCAGTTAGATTTTGTTGGTATTGTAATTTTAATTTATCTTTCCAGTAAAGTTTTTCTAAGGGTTTCTGAGGTTGCCTATTAACCATACAAATAGGAATCTTGATAGCGAGACAAATTGGCATATGATCTGAGAATGGTTCGTATCCAACCTTGAAGTTATCGATATATTTAAGAAAATCAAATGAACAAAAACAGTAATCTATTACAGAACTACCCATAACCCCACAAAAAGTGTACTCCCCATTCTCATCCCCCACTGTCCTGCCATTAACGACAATTCCACCCACATCTTCAATCAGGTTTAACAGTTTTCTACCTTGCGAATTTATTGTTTTATCCTTAGAAATTCTAAGTTCTTGGATGAGGGGAAAATCCCCCACGATGTTTTTATCTAATATTTGCTCTTCCCCAATACGAGCATTGAAATCCCCAATAATACAATAACTATTAGGATTAAGATTCTTCAAAAACGCTTCAAACTTTTCAGCATCATTCTTCCAGTTTGTACAATTTAGATAACAGGGAATAAAGTAAAACAGATTGTTATTAAAAGTTGCACACAACAATACATTGTCATAGATATTTGTAAATTTCAATTTATATTTGTTTTTTAATTCCCGTTTAAAACCAAATAGACAACCTCCACGTGCACGACCAGCTCTATGTATTTTTTCAGCATCAATCCACTGAACGCAATAGTTTTTAAAATAAGGTGTGAAATTGGCTTGTTTATTGCACACAACGTGTGTTTCAAATAAGAAAAACATGTCAAACTTATTGAGGTATGTTAAAAAATTTCCAAAATTTAAAGATTTTTCGAGATTAGCAACATTATAGGATATTAAATGGCAGAAATCATATTGCTATTGTGTATTATTATTATTGTAATTTCTGTCTTTAAAAGTAATTTCATAGGAACGGTCGCAATCAGAAAGGACATCAGTTAAAAATTTAGCATCATGCTCAGATTGGGCGTTTATTTTTCCATTTGACCAGGTGTACTTTTTGTCATTAATAAACACGCAGAATTCGCCAAGATGAATCTTCAGCTCTTTCTTATGCGTTATGGTTTTGACTATTTGCCGGAGGTGAAAACGAGTGTTTTGTTCTTCTTGAGTATAATCTTTCTGAACGAATATTTTTTGGCATATAAATGTTCTTTTTGCAGCTAAAACGGTTTGCACTTGACCAGAAGTGTCTAACGTAAAAAGAATGGACTTCCCCGATGCCAATACTCTGGAATGGGATATCTCAATGTGGGAATTTATCGCAATTTTGCAGATATCTAGGAATTTGCTTTTTGCCGTGTGAGGAATACAACTACTATATGATGCTCAGAAAAGCTTTAAAGTTTCACTATGGTGTGAAAGTTTCACTATGGGTGATAGAGTTTCAACTTGTCCTGTAAAAAAAAACGGGAATTTCTTAAAGGAATCTCATACTTTTGTGGCCATTGTTCTCTTGAAACATGTAATAATCCTTAATCTGTATACATAAGGACTTTCCTTTTGAGTTAATTTTCTCACAAATTTTCTCATATTCCCAAAAAATTAAATAGCAGAAGAAACACAATTTCTGTTTTGTGTCCTACAGTTGTACTGACCTACCATCCTTTTAACAGCATCGGTGCTCTTGAATCAACTTTAAATGAAGGGAGCTTATACCTGGGGAGTTTTTGCGGATTCTGAAACTACAATGTCCATAGATGAGAAAAATCAATGACCAAAAAAATCTCCGGAGCGCTTTTTAAATAAATCGCGGTCAAAGTTCACATATTTAGGGTTTTTAGGTTTTCACGATTTTGCTTGGAAAGCGCAAGTAGTCGTGAAAATTCTCTACAAGATTGAACATTATGATATTTTCGTAGGTTTTACCAGTTTTGAGATATAGAAGCTCAAATTGGGACAATGTACTAACTGTATCGCCTCCTTATAAAAAAATGTCATGTACGGTGCACCTTAACTAAGTTTATATGAAAACCGCATACACCTGGGAAGTTTTTGCGGATTCTAAAACAGCAGTGTTCATAGATGAGAAAAACCCAAAAATAAGAAAAAAAATCGCTGGAGAGATTATTAAATAAATCGCGGTCAAAGTTCATATTTTTGTACCCTCCACCATAGTATGGAGGGTATATTAAGTTTGTCATTCCGTTTGTAACACATCGGACTAATCATTTGCGACCCTATAAAGTATATATATTCTTGATCAGGATAAAATTCCAAGACGATCTAGCCATGTCCGTCTATTGTAATCACTCTAGAGATAGAGATAGAGTGAGGTATAGTGCTGAAATTTTGCACCCGAGGGTCTTTTTTCCATAGGCAGGTCAAGTTCGAAGATGGGCTATATCGGTCCACTCTTTGGTATAGCCTCCATATAACGGTACCTCCGGATTTGTGGTATTTTGACGTTCTTCGCCACATTTGCAGACCGAATTAGCTATAATTTAGCACTTAGGGTTCCTAGTGATCAGCAAACTTATATCTCAAAGGATATGGGCATAGGTCCATGTTTTGGTATAGTCCCCATATAACGGTACCTCCCGATTTTCAGTATTTTGAGAATTTTAGCCACAATTTTTAACCGAACTATCTGCAATTTGACATTTGAGGTTCTCAGTGGTCATAAAACATTTCCACGAAACATCGTCAACATAGATCCATATTTTGGTATAGCCCCCATATATCGGTACCTCCCGATTTTCGGTATTTTGAGAATTTTAGCTACAATTTTTAACCCAACTAGCTGTAATTTGCCATTTGAGGTTCTCAGTGTTTATGAAATATCTCCACCAAACATCGTCAATATAGGTCCATGTTTTGCTATAGCCCCCATATAACGGTACCTCCCGATTTTTCGGTATTTTGAGAATTTTAGCCACAATTCGTAACCGAACTATCTACAGTTTGACATCGCCAAACATCGTCAACATTGGTCCGTGTTTTGCTATGGCCCCCTTATAACCATACCTCCCGATTTTCGGTATTTTTAGCATTTTAGTTACAATTTTTAACCGAACTAGCTGTAATTTGCCATTTGAGGTTCTCAGTGGTCATGAAACATCTCCACCAAACATCGTCAACATAGGTCCATGTTTTGTTATAGCCCCCATATAACGGTACCACCCAATTTTCGGTATTTTGGGAATTTTAGCTACAGTTTTTAACCGAAATAGCTGTAATTTGACATTTGAAGTTCTCAGTGGTCATAAAACATCTCCAACGAAACATCGTCAACATAGGTCCATGTTTTGGTATAGCCCCCATATAACGATTTTCGGTATTTTGAGAATTTTAGCTGCAATTTTTAACCGAACTAGCTGTTATGATCGGTATTCCATGTTTTGGTATATCCCCCATATAACTGTACCTCCCGATTTTCGGAAATTTTCAGTGGTCACGAAATTTCTTCACTAAAATTCGTCAACATGGGTCCATTTGTGAGGGTCTACATTGTTTTGATGAAACTACCCTCAATTTGACTCTTCAAGTTCCCTGCAGCTATAAAACTTTTCCGCCAAAAAATTTAAAAATAGGATGACTCTTTGATATAGCCCCGTAGGTGGTACCCTTTACCTAGCTGAACACATTTTTTTAGATTATATTAGATAACACTGTGCAACAAAATGGAGGTGAAAGTCTGGGGCGCGGAAAATTCCTCTTGGGGAAGAAAGACCTTGGTGAGTATATTAAGAACCCTGAAGGACAGATCCGCCGTGAGTCGAACTTCCGCGTTAAGGCGTGATGAAATTTTTGTTAGAGACCCTGTGGGCCATCAGGAATTAGCGTTATATCTTTGTTCACTGTTGCTAAGTGCTCTACAAAAACAACAAAGAAAGATATAATGCTATATCATGATGGCTAACAGGGTCTCTTGCAAAAACTTCATCACGCCATAACGCGGAAGTTCCACTCACGGCGCATCTGTCCTTCGGGGTTTTTAATATACACACACCAAGGGCTTTCATCTCCAAAAGGAATTATCTCTGCCCCAACATTTGTGTTCAAAGTGCAACTTAAGCAACAGTGGGAGGCAGTAGGAGTCTATCCATTGTCGAAAAGTTGTTCCACCTAAAATTGTGAAAGGACCCTAATTATTCCATTTTAATTAAGACTATTTTATGGTGGAGGGTATAAAACTTAACGACTTTTTACTTGTTAGGTTTATTTTAGGTTTTCGCAATTTTGCTTGGAAACCGCAAGTCCTATGGAAATGGAGCTAAAGAAAATGTTGTAGCTGTGAAAATTCTCTAGAGTATCGACCGTTATGGTGTACTTCTAGCTTTTACCATTTTAGAGATATAGAAGTTCGGGTGACATTTTTAGGTTTTTTTGTTAGATTTTCACGATTTGCTTGAAACCGGTAAGTCTTATCGAAATGGAACTAGAGAACATCTTATATCTGTCAAAATTCTCTACAAGATTGGCTTTGGCAATTTTTTCCTAGGTTGTATCAAATCGGATAAAGTGACCAAAGGCATTTCAAAATGCTTTAGATATTTTTTCTTTCTTAATAAACATTTTTAATTTTTTGAAGAAATATGTATGTATGTGTAGCAAAAATGATCAATCTGTCCATTACGAAAAATGAAAATAACATATAACGTATCGCAATCATTCATACATACATACATACATATGTATATTTCCACAACATCTCCGAAGGAAAATGGGAGACTTCGCAATCATATAAATAAATTCCGCGGAAAACTAATGGCCAGGGGAAGTGGTGTAGGGTGTCACATGGTCGGCCCCGTCCGACTTTAGCACTCTTTTACTTGTTCTAATATCTATTTTTGTTTCCATTTTGTGTGTTAAAACATACAACCTCTTAATCAAGAAATCCTTACTTATTTATACGCCTTTTTAGCCGGTACATCATAGGTCATTCTGATGACATGGCCTAGCCAACGCAATAGCTGCGATTCTGTTTAACTATACTAATATCTTCGCATAGGTGTTTTGTAAAGTGTTATTTTTGTTTGACGAGAAACGGCTTAGGCCAAAGTAGCATATGTTGGCCAATACTATTCTTCTTCTTCTTATTTCATAGCTGAAAATCTGGGTAAAAATCGTATATCTCGAGAACAAGAACTGATAGAAACTCTAAAAAATTCTGATGAAACAATTGTCGTTCTGATCAGTTTTATTATTGTTGTGTTCCAAACAAGTAGACTCTTGCAGTGTCTGGAACAGAGGATATATTATTAAATATTTGTCTTTATTTTTTTTTTCTAAATACTTTCCTAAAAATTTAAAAAATAATATTTATTTTCAAAGTTTACTACACTTTTATTGAGTTTAAAAATATATATAAAAATGCATATAATGCAATGGTAAGTACATTTATGACTATACAAAATTGTTCACAGCAATTTACAAGATTTGTGTAATAATTTAAAATTTTCATTTAATTCTAGACACTCACAGCAACAATTTACGTTTCTTTTATATGAAACTATTTTTCTTTCAATTTTCTTCCAATGCTATTTTCTGTTTCTCTACCCCACAACAGTTGGTTGTTTTCTTCGTCTTTTATTTTGATTTAAATAAATTTAAGCCTAAATCGCATTTATTTAACTTAGTTGTCGACGTCGATTGATGTTTATTTATTTATTCATTTGATCACATGACGCGCCTTTATTTATTTTGGTTTTTTTTCTTCTCTGAGCTTCTCTCCAATTTTTGCATTAATTCAAATCAAAGTCAACGTCATGGTTCTGTGAAACAGCATCATCAAAGTCATTGTCGCCAACAGGACAACGGAGGAGTAACAACATCATTCTAGTCATCATCCTCAACGTCTTTGGGTTGTCCGTCTTGTCTGCGGTGAGTTTGAGAAAAATGAGAAATTGAATGTTACGAAGTGTGGCGCTATCAAAGAAATTATTTTTATTTTATTCTTTTTTTGTTTTTGTCCTATGAGGACCATGGCTTTTGTGGAATTGCGGGGGTGGTTGTTACGTTTTGCATGAGTTTTAGCTTCGGCTTCTCTTGTTTCATTGCTTTTGGGTTACTTTGTTGTATCAACTTTATGATTTGCTATTAAACTGACATTGATTGCGGTTTAGATTGGCATTACCCGCTGTGTGGTATTATTGATGGGGTGGTTGCTGTTGCCATTGATGTTGTTAACATCCTCCTCCAACTCATGATTGGATTGGGGAGCTGGACTATGCTTTAGCCATTTTGGAGCTAAACGTAACATTAAAATAGCACCCACTGGTGCTGTGAATATAATGGCTAAAACAGATATGATTAAAACATTCCTCGCCAACGCAACAATATCGCCATCAGAGTTGAGTTCACGTGCCATATCCAAGGCAATGGGTCCTAAGGCAGCCTAAAATTGAAAGAAATGAAACAAAACGAAAAAATAAATAAAAAATGACAAATTAATTTCAGCAGTAAAATTGTGGATAAGATAATAGGATTTATTTGTGTTGTTAACGTATTTTGTGTATTAAGAAATTAGGAAGTATTATTTATTTCCTTAAAGTATAAAAAATAAAAAAATTTATGTATTTTCAGGAAAAAAGCTTAAGGTACACGGATTATTTAAGTATATGAAATGGTCAAAGGGATTGACTAAGGCCAAATAAAAAGCCATCAGTGTCAATGGCTGTTCGATTGAATGCCTAATGTTAAGTGTCAACTACAACTAAAGTGTTTAGTACTTAGTCGTAACTAAGGTGATTAGTTGTTTATGAGCTTAGTGGTTTATGGTGATCGTGACACGCGGCCATCTCTACTCTGAATGTAATCTGTCTCGCCGAGGATAACTATGTCCATGGTATGGCAAATGTAGCTACTTTCCTATTTGACATACTTGCATATACAGTGAGGAACATTTTTGCTAAACCAATGGAATATACTTGCATATCCTCCTTAACCCTGTACAGTGGTCGAAATCACTGATCTAGCGGCGCGAAATTAATAACTTAACAACGAATTGAGATATGTTTCTGAAATTTTGCACAAACTCAGTCTGTGTCAGTGGGTAATAATGGACTTAATATAAACAACATCGGCTAATATTTTGTTATAGCCACCAACTAACGGTACCTCCAGGTTTTCGGTATTTTAAGGATTTGGTCCACACTTTCCTTCCAAATTAGTTGTAATTTGGTACTTAGGGTTTCTAGTGGTCACTAAACTTTTCCACAAAAAATTGCGAACATAGGTCCACTTTTGGGTATAGGCCCTTTTTCAGATACCTTCTGATTGTCAGTATTTTGGCGGATTTAAGCTACATTTTCCAACCATACTAGGCGTAATTTGGTATTTGGGGTTCCCAGCAGACACCAACATTATCCAAAAAAAACTTTTACCGTCGTAATGGTGGCAGCGAATGCTAGTTGCTTCAATAAAAATTAATGTAATTCTAGGGCAGGTCTTAAAGTGAACTTATCCGAAATTTTGTGTGGGGTGAACAAATATAGTCCATATTCGAACCTGATCTATATCTTACAGATATATAAGGATGTGTAAAGTATGGACCAAATCGATCAGTCCATTCAAGAGTTATCGTGCGAACAATTTTTCCGAACGTTTTCGAACTTTTGTGGGGGAGGTCCCTGAAGGGGTGGACCGATATGGATTACCTTCGAACTTAAACTAAGTTTGGACAAAATATTATGAAGGCCAAATTTTGGACCGAATCGGCAGATCCGTTCAAGAGTTATTTTATGCTAAAACCACTACACACGGTGTAGTAGGGGTTTTGCACCTTTCTTGTACCGTCATATGCGGAGTAGCAAATATAAATTGTTACAACAAAAATCAAATCGATTCGAGAGCAGGTCCTTAACTGAACTTATCCGAAATTTTGTGTGTTTGGTATCCGAAGGACTGGACCGATAGAGTCCATATTGGAACCTCATCTAAGTCTGGTAGAAATTTCACGATGTGTAAAGTATGGACCAAATTAGTTAATGCCTTTAAGAGTTATCATTTGCACAATTTTGCCGAACATTTTCGAACTTTTGTAGGGAAGGTACCGGATATGGCCCATCTTCGAATTTACACTAAGCTTGGACAATATATTACGTAGCCCAACTCCTTTCGAGAATTATTGCGCACCAGCCAGCAAGACATACGGACCGACGGACATTGCTAAATCGACTCCAAATTGTCTGAAACGGATTTCGTCGAAACATAGTTGGGGTGTAAAAACATTATTTAGATTTTTCCCGTATGAAATTGTATATACCCTCGTTAGCATAAATGCTGAGGGTATAAACACAAGAAAAATAATAATTTTTAAAAATTTATTGCTATGTATATAAGGTCCTCACGTCGCTGGCCGGCAGCACTTGGGGTACTGACAAGAAACCTTGTCAACAAGACTTCTTTGCCAGCACCCCAAGTTTGGCCGGCCAGCGACGTGAGGACCTTGTTCCTACACGCAGAAAAATTTATGTTAGAAATATGTTTGGATCCAAACAAATATATGTTTGGGACCGGTTGCAAACAAATATATGTTTGGATCCAAACATAATATGTTTGGGCCCAAACAAATATATGTTTGCAACATTTTGTAACATATCTCAATTTGATATGTTTGGGTAAAACATATTTTTTATGTTAGAACATTTTTTTCATGGGTGGAGAGATAATTTTTTGTCAACGAGAGTAATAACAGTGCTCTCGCGGCTGTGGAATGCTGTTTTATAATAAAGAGTTGTTGTGTATTGTAAAATAGAAGACGTAGAAGCGAAGAAGGTGGCTTTGGTGGCATGTATGCGTCAAACTCGTGTGTTTCTTGTTTTGTTGTTGTTAACCAACTTAGCAGGCGAAAAAGAAAAGAAGAAATGATATGAATTATATTTTTTCTTTCTTCAGTGTTTTAGTTGCCTTTGTGGAGTCAAGACGGTAAAGTGAGTGAATCAAGCAGTGTTTTGTGTTTTCTTAAAGAAATTGTGACTTTTGTGACTTTTATAATTGAATCGGAAAGTTGAATGGAATTATTTTATTGGGCAAGGAAGAAATCGGATTTAATATTGATAATTACATACATACTTATGTATATTTGAAATATGGCATATCCATATTTATTTATTACATTACATAATCATTTGATTCTAGATTTGATTCCCCGCTGATGATTTCAACTATGAGGACAATTTGTTTTATTTCACAACTAAGGAGAAGCGTTCAACTACGTTTCTATATATTTTTCCTTTTTAAAAGTGTGACTATTTACTAATTTTTTGAATCAGTTTTTCTTTTATTAAAGTGTGTTATGTAGTCCGGTCAAAATAGACATGCGTATAAGGGGAAATAGCAAAAATTCCCACAAAGCTGCATTTTGGTGGAGAGCTAGGGTTGGCCATTAGAAGCAACGTCATAAAAGTCCCCATCGATCGCATGTGTGCAAAAAAAGTTATTCGGGGTCAAAGGTCATTTTTGGAGGCATTATTCAGTTTTTTTTAATTTTTCTCAAAAACTGTAATATTTAGCAAAAGCCCGCTAAAGTAAAAGTTGTAGATTCAATAATTGTCTACAAGATTGGTCTTTATGATTCTTAAAAAAGACTTACCATTTTCGAGATATCTCTATCTAAAGGTCAAATAAAAAATTAGCCGCGTAAGTACATTATGAGGCGAACCGGTTAAAGTAACGACAATATGTGTTAGATACTTCCGTAAGCTTTCAAACGATATCCACTTAACAGTAATCGGTTTAGTAGAACCGGGTCTAACCCGGTTTTTAAATTTGGCCTTTCGGGTCTAATAACCGACGAACCGGATCCGCAACCGTTGAAAATTATACATTTCCGTAATCAGCACAACAAACCCTACCTTCGGACAAAACTTGAAAAAAATCTGAGAGTTTTCGTTGGGGTCGTTCCCGTTGGGCTTTCGATAATACATGTGGGTTAAATGGGCTATTTTTGCATAAAATGACTCTAACATTGAATAACTCTACTAAACACACTCCGATTTTGTTGGAATTTTTTTAGAAGATAGCTATAATTTCGCTCTTCAAGAAAATATATTTTTTTTGGGGGACAGACCCGATTACTTCGCGTATTTTAGCCGGTTCGTCTGAATATGTGCATATTTCCCTTATAAGTGCATAAAAATCATGTGTTTTTTAGAACAGCTATATCTCAAGAATGGTTCCTTCTAAGAAAAAAATTGTAAGGGTCAAACCTGTAGATAATTTTTCTGTCTACAATATTTACTTTAGTCACTTTTTGATTAGATCAACCGTTTTCAAAAAATAAATCCGAAAACCTAAAAAACCCTTAAATTTTGACCTTTGACCCCGAATAATTTTTTTTTTTGCACACATGGGATCGATGGGGACTTTTAGGACGTTGCTTCTAATGGCAAACCCTAGCTCTCCACCAAAATTCAGCTTTGTGGGAATTTTTGCTATTTCAATGTCTATTTTGACCGGACTATAAGGAGTATTTTGCCACCGTGGACAAATTGATGGGAATCGAACCCGGACATTCAGCGTGCAAGGCGGTTGCACATAGCTAATTCCTACAGGTTGTGGTGTGGGGTATCACAGGGTCGGCCCCGTCCGTCTATAGCCTTTGTTACTTGTTTTATTTGTTGTGCCGATTTTTAATAACGTACAATTAATTTAATTTTGATGTAAAACTGACTAGAGATTATTTATTAATAAAAAATTATCACTGAAGATTATGGAAAATCCCAGCGATACGTCGGATAGAAAAATTAAATAAATAGTATTTATTTTCATTGATTACGAATACCTTATAGCTCGATAAGACGAAGTCTTAAAAAATCATAATAACAAATTCAAAAGATCGAACAACTTTAAATATAAATTTGTTTTTAATGAAACTTACACCCTCCCCTATCAATTAAAAATAAACTTTGCTAAGTTTTATTACGAATTAATTTTATACAAATATGAAGCTAAACATTTTTCAACAATTTTGTTAAAAACTGATGCAGCAAAATTTCTTGCATTTGATAGTGAATAACTGAGAGAATATTTACAACAACAAAAGAGTAGACTGTCTGTAATCGATACAATGGAAAGCATTTCGCAATTTTATAGTTTGATTTATTGAATTTCGCGCCGCTAGATCAGTGGTTTCGACCAGTGTGCGCTGGTATGTTATGGGTGTTCGTCTTCATTAGCGTTTCCGGTTTGGAGTCAGGATCTTGGTTGTATTTTAACGTATTTTTTAATACAGCCTGATATAGTGAACCTCAGTTAGTGAACGAATATCACATGGAGAACTTCAAAACAACAAACCCCAATATATATATTTGCACGTAAAATATACAAAAAAAAACAAAATAGGCCCGGGCCTTCCTTCGTATTTTTCCAGAATACAACTTGGGCCATGGAGAATAAAATTATAACGCTGTAACAAACACCACCAATGGTGTATGAAAGGTGGACCTAAACATTGGGACATTTCGATGTCCATATCTCAGGAAGTATTGTCTTTCACTAGCAAGTTATAATCCTGGTAGTAATTGGATTAAAGCGCAATAGTTTTGAAGGACCAACAATGTCCATCTTGGGAATTGGTGTAAGCGAAAGATTTGAGCTTTTGTGAAGAAGGTATCTGGAGGTGTTTTCCGATAGAAATTTTACGGAGTGCAATTTTTGATCAATCTAAGTCACTACATTCGATGATGTTAGGATGCATGGCATTGTCTACGAAAATCATTATGCAACTTTAAACAGGACCACGGTAAAAATTTAGACTGCACTTAAGAGAAATATAATTTTTGTGAGAGTAATCTTAGTATACGCTCGGAAGAAATTTTACGAAGTGCAAACCTTCCCCCAATTCGGATATTTGCTTGGAAGTGCTTCTTTCATGAACAACTTTCGTAGGATTTGACTCGCCTTCGAAGACCCACACGGTTTGAATTACCGATAAAGTTTTTATTCATAATTTCTTTGCATCAATCGACAAGAGTCTTTTTTGAGCAATTTTCAAATTGTTCTGGATCTAACTTGAAAACAAAATTTTTGCGTTCAGGTATTCATACAATATCATATTCCTCTCTCACAGCGATCATGCATTATCCGTTCACGCACAGTTTAAATTTTCTGACACAACGGCTACGACCTTCGTTTTTTAGCGAGTGTCGGCCACGACTCAATACATTAAACCATTTTGTCATAGTATGAATGTATGGCCTTTTATCGACATACAAAGATTTAATTTGATTTATGCACTCCCTGCCGTGATTATCCACGTTGAAAATTGTGAAGTGATCGTATATCAAACTTTCCGGAGTGTAAAAACTGTCAAACTTTCCAAAAAATGTCAAATGTCGTCCGCAAACTTTTGTAGTTCCCCTAGCCCATTTTCAATACCAAACATTGAAGGAGTAATATAAACTTATATTCGAAATTACAAAGCTTTATATTTCTGTTACATAAACGTTTTTGGCGGGTTAAACCACTTCATGAGGATTTGTTTGACGTTTGCGCTATGGAATTGATATTCGAAACCCAAACCCACGGGGTAATCTGGTTAACTGTAACCGGGGTATTATCTTAATTATTACGAGCTGCATCTTTTTTTCAACAGACAGACGGACATCGGTATTTTATAAATTAATTTATACCCTCATAGTATAAAAAATTGCGTATATTAAACATTTATTGGCAACTTTTTGGTAATAATTTCGGAAAATTTTGGTACAACATTTTTTTACGCAGGGGCAACCGTGGCCATCACCTCAACAATTATGTGTTTGTGTTCGAGCGGTTTTTCACCACGAGAGCTGCAATTTAGTATTAGCAATATTAACATGTTCTGTTTGCCAGATCCGCATCCACCATATGTCCACAATGGGGGGTGAACTGGCCTCTGTCGCACCCATGTTTATTGCGATAGGTGTGTTGCTGCTTGCTGCGCCAGAACATTTCCCAGTGTGTCTCCAACTCCGGCGTCCGATTCTTCCCGCTGTCTCCCCAACAACAACTACACCACAAGTTGTTGTTCAGCAGCCGGGAAATGCATCAGGTCAGCAGAATTGTGGACAGGGAAAACATTAATTTCGGAAAACAGACATAACGCCCAATCGGCCTTATATCCGATATGGGGGCGGACTTAACGCACAAAGTGAAACTGAAGGGGGTCAGGGCGGACATAACGCCCAAATTTGATTTTGGGCGTTATGTTTGTTGGGCGTTAATTCAGGTCGCCGACTTATACGGCAATGCATCCTTTACTTGGCATATATTATAAAGATGTTCTAAATAAAAAAAATATCACGATAATCCAAGACCGAAGCTTCGAGGGATGCACCAAGCGGAAGAAGACATGGGAGTATTGGGAGAGAATATGCGTGACAAGATGATGAAACCAGCGAGTACGTCATATCCTTCACCAAAAGAGCAACAGTAAAGGTACAAGGAAATCCTAGACCGAAGCTCCGAGGAATGCGGAAGAAGACACGGGAGTACTTGGAGAGACTTCGAACAATAGTAATCAGAGCAATCGTCAAAAATGCGTGCAAGATGATGAAACCAGCGATTAAGTCATATCCTTCACCAAAAGAGGGACAGTAAAGGTACAAGAAGCAATCTAATGTGCCGCTGGCCACCTATCACCAAATAAATTTGAATAGCACCATTAACTACAGATCTAACAGAAAGCTCGTAACATATCATCAAGAAAGAGAATACGAAAATATTTTTAAGGAATTTTTGTTTTCTCAAAAAAGAAGCTATATGAATAGAAATGCCAGGAACACAAGGAAATCAACATGAAACGAAATGACAACTGACGGCACCAAACACACAATTGAGAATGTTTAGAATAACCAAATGAAGTTAACCATTAGAAAACAGCAATAGCAATTACAGTAAGCGCTACAAAAGAATTTGGGCCATTATATGTTATTCTTTTAACTTTTTCCAAAGCCCTAATCCAGACAATCCAAAAACCTGGTTCAGGTTGGGAATCTTCCCTACTAAAAAATTAAAAGGTAAGCTTATTCCTTTAGCAGACAGTCTGTAGCCATGCCCATAGATATTAAGCTATAAACAAAATATTTCTTTCTAGTATTTGACTTGACTTATTGCTTACATGTTACAAAACTCTCAACAAACCACTCGAACCCCACAGATACAGCTCATTTAGAGAACTTTACAACTGATGAAGACAATAGAAATTTCCCAAGTTTTTTTGTTTCCTGTTGGCAATGAAATGATGTTTATATGGCATGCCATGAAAGGTGTTTCTGTTCAAGAAGACAATGAAAAAAAAACACAAATCTTCATGCACATCTTTGAATGTGTCTGTGTTGTGGTGCGAAGTAATTTCCACTCTGGGATTCAAGAATGTTTTTTCTTCTTCTTCTTTACAATCATGGCCTTCATCGCCGCCGTGTTGATATCTTTGCAATGAGTTGTCATTAAAAACACATTTCTTAAGCAACAAATATTTCCTTCTCTATCTGATTGCATGCATCCTCCTTCAACGTCACCGTTAACATGGTCATGGTGCGGTAATGAGTTTTACTAAAGCAGAGCAAGAAAAAAAAACCTGGAGAAAAATACCAAAAAATTCCATTATTCTCCCTTGTGTTTCTTCTTAATGAATCAATGGAATTTTGGATCGCGTTTTTTCTTCTTTTTCTTTCTTCATTCTCCATGTGAAATGTTAATAAAAGTGGATTGGGTACGTAAAGAAAGATGGACAACCAGTTGGCAAGATAGGTCATCGTTAGCCATTTGAGGGTCCATCTGTTGTGTTACGTTATTTTTAATAGGTGATGGCCTCCAAGGAAAAGTTTTTTTCCTTTTTAAGTGAAACATGGAAAAAGGACACATGAATGAGTGTCAGAGGCGCGCACACAAACACACACAAAATACATCTTCTAGCATACAGCCGCATACATACATATATCAAAATATTTGGAACGGAATGAATTAATGGTTTTAAATGAACCGAAAATGCCCACAGCTGTGTTTTTGGTGGCACAGTGGGAGAAAATTTAGAGTGATAATGTAATAAATTTAGTTTGGTAGAAAAATGCCTGTAGACCTATAACGACAAATTGCAGGTGGAATGTTGTATACCCCTAACTAAGACTAACTACCAAATCGCAGTCATTTCGGTGTTATTTTAGCAGACAACCTTCAAAATACCGAAAATCGGGAGGTACCGTTCTATGGTGGCTATATAAAGACGTGGACCTGTACCAAAAAGTTTCAGGGGGAAAGTGTTGTATACCCAACGAAGACTAAAT
Source organism: Musca autumnalis (assembly GCF_047663935.1). Classification (NCBI taxonomy): domain Eukaryota; kingdom Metazoa; phylum Arthropoda; class Insecta; order Diptera; family Muscidae; genus Musca; species Musca autumnalis. Next base: position 311,470,982 of record NW_027411644.1, on the reverse strand, counting down.
ACCAAATTTCAGCTATTTCGATGTGATAATGGGGCTAAAACTTTGAAAATACTGAAAATCGGGAGGAATCGTTCTATGGTGTCTATATAAAGGCGAGGACCTATACGGACAAATTTCAGGTGGAAAATTGTGTACCCTCAAGGAAGACTAAATACCAAATTTCAGCAATTTCAGTGGGATATGAGACCACAACCTTCAAAATACAAAAACTCGGGAGGTACTGTTCCTTGGGGGCTACATGTAGGCGTGGGCCTATACCGACAAATTTCAGGTGAACAGTTTTTTTACCTCCAACGAAGACTAACTATCAAATTTTAGTCATTTCGGTGTTATATTGAGCACACAACCTTCAAAATACCGAAAATCCAGAGGAACCGTTCTATGTGGGCTATATGAAGACGTGGACCAATACCGACAAATTTCAGGTGGAACATTTTGTACCCCCAACGAAGAGCAAATACCAAATTTCAGCCATTTTTAGAGTGATAATGAGACTAAAACCTTCAAAATACCGAAAATCGGGAGGTACCGTACTATTAGGGCTATATCAAAATGTGGACAGATATAGCCCATTTTCAATACCAAACATGTTAGGAGTAATATAATCTTCTGTACCAAATACCAAATCTCTATGTTAAAAATTTGCTAGCTGTACCTTGATTTCAACAGTCGGACGGACAGACGGACATGGTTGTATCGACTTAGACTCGAACGAGTATTTTGATGTGTTACAAACGTAATGACAAATTTAAATTTACCCTCCATACTATGGTGGAGGGCATACAAATTCTAGACATAGGTACGTGTTAGGTCTACGGTACCTTCCGAATTTTTGTATTTTACAGTCTCATTATCTCACAGAAACGGTTAAGAAATCATGTTTGTTAGGAGCTCTGAACCTTATCCTAGAAATTTTTTGTTATAGGTCCACGTTTTGATATGGCCGCCATAGAACGCTACTTTCCGATTTTCGGTATTTTCAAGATTAGAGCATAATTATCTTACCGAAATACGTCACATTTCATATTTAGTCTACGTTACACCGAACAAAAAAATTGATTTTTTTTTTTAAATTACAAGAAACCCGGCACTGATTATGAAAGTGGACCGAAATAAAGAAGACACGTGTATCGGCGTTTTGAAAGTTTACATTTCTACAGGTTTTGAAATATTCCGCATCAGATTGCTTGTAATCCTTGCATTTTAGGAATAAGGTGTCTTTGGCAATATTACTGACAACACTGCGGGGTATCTTTTCATGAAAAAATTAACCCTCATGCGAGTCAATAAAGGAGTCTTTTTGGTCCGTTTTTTCAAAAACGTTTAAAAACTCCTTTAAAATGTGTTCGTATCAAATCAAGATATTCTATATATTTGTCAAAAAATTTTATTATAGGTCCCCGAATACACCAAAACTTTAAATCCACGAATCTGCCAAAAGTAAAATCACGTTTTAGGATTAATGTTAAAGTACAGTATATTTAGTTTTGTTTCGTTTAGACAAAAATATTCTCCATCAAATGTTAATATAAGTTGCCGAATAAATGAAATATATATTTACAATATATATCAAGAAAATATATACATCAAGTTTACCAACAAAACACCCAAATATTTATACCCTCAGCATTTATGCTAACGATGGTATATACACTTTCATACGGGCAAAAAGTGCCTCATCGAAATAATGGTTTTAGACCCCAAGTATGTTTGAACGAAATGTGTTTCAGACAATTTGGAGTTGCTTTAGCCACGTCCGTACGTCTGTCTGTCTGGCTGGTGCGCACGATAACTCTCGAACGGATGAAACGATTTGGTCCAAAAGTTCACCGGATATGACTTTTCCAATACAAAAGTTCACCGGAGATGACTTTGCCCATACAAAAGCTCACCGGAGATGACTTTTCCAATACAAAAGTTCACCGGAGATGACTTTGCCCATACAAAAGTTCACCGGAGATGACTTTTCCAATACAAAATTTCAACGGAGATGACTTTTCCAATACAAAAGTTCACCGGAAATGACTTTTCCAAGACAAAAGTTCACCGGAGATGACTTTTCCAATACAAAATTTCACCGGAGATAACTTTGCCCATACAAAAGTTCACCGGAGATGACTTTGCCCATACAAAAGTTCACCGGAGATGACTTTGCCCATACAAAATTTCACCGGAGATGACTTAGCCCATACAAAAGTTCACCGGAGATGACTTTTCCAATACAAAAGTTCACCGGAGATGACTTTGCCCATACAAAAGTTCACCGGAGATGACTTTTACAATACAAACGTTCACCGGAGATGACTTTTCATTACAAAATTTCACCGGAAATGACTTTGCCCATACAAAAGTTCACCGGAGATGGCTTTGCCCATACAAAATTTCACCGGAGATGACTTTTCCAATACAAAATTTCACCGGAGATGACTTTGCCCATACAAAATTTCACCGGAGATGACTTTTCCAATACAAAATTTCACCGGAGATGACTTTTCCAAGACAAAAGTTCACCGGAGATAACTTTTCCAATACAAAAGTTCACCGGAGATGACTTTTCCAATACAAACGTTCACCGGAGATGACTTTTTCATTACAAAATTTCACCGGAAATGACTTTGCCCATACAAAAGTTCACCGGAGATGGCTTTGCCCATACAAAAGTTCACCGGTGATGACTTTTCCAATACAAAATTTCACCGGAGATGACTTTGCCCATACAAAAGTTCACCGGAGATGACTTTGCCCATACAAAAGTTCACCGGAGATGACTTTGCCCATACAAAAGCTCACCGGAGATGACTTTTCCAATACAAAAGTTCACCGGAGATGACTTTTCCAATACAAAATTTCACCGGAGATGACTTTGCCCATACAAAATTTCACCGGAGATGACTTTTCCAATACAAAATTTCACCGGAGATGACTTTTCCAAGACAAAAGTTCACCGGAGATAACTTTTCCAATACAAAAGTTCACCGGAGATGACTTTTCCAATACAAAATTTCACCGGAGATGACTTTGCCCATACAAAAGTTCACCGGAGATGAATTTGCCCATACAAAATTTCACCGGAGATGACTTTGCCCATACAAAATTTCACCGGAGATGACTTTTCCAATACAAAATTTCACCGGAGATGACTTTTCCAAGACAAAAGTTCACCGGAGATAACTTTTCCAATACAAAAGTTCACCGGAGATGACTTTTCCAATACAAAATTTCACCGGAGATGACTTTGCCCATACAAAAGTTCACCGGAGATGAATTTGCCCATACAAAATTTCACCGTAGATGACTTTTCCAATACAAAAGTTCACCGGAGATGACTTTTCCAATACAAAATTTCATCGGGGATGACTTTGCCCATATAAAATTTCACCGGAGATGACTTTTCCAATACAATATTTCACCGGCTTTCGTAATATTTTGTTCAAAATACCGAAAATCGGGAGGTACCGTACTATTAGGGCTATATCAAAATGTGGACAGATATAGCCCATTTTCAATACCAAACATGTTAGGAGTAATATAATCTTCTGTACCAAATACCAAATCTCTATGTTAAAAATTTGCTAGCTGTACCTTGATTTCAACAGTCGGACGGACAGACGGACATGGTTGTATCGACTTAGACTCGAACGAGTATTTTGATGTGTTACAAACGTAATGACAAATTTAAATTTACCCTCCATACTATGGTGGAGGGCATACAAATTCTAGACATAGGTACGTGTTAGGTCTACGGTACCTTCCGAATTTTTGTATTTTACAGTCTCATTATCTCACAGAAACGGTTAAGAAATCATGTTTGTTAGGAGCTCTGAACCTTATCCTAGAAATTTTTTGTTATAGGTCCACGTTTTGATATGGCCGCCATAGAACGCTACTTTCCGATTTTCGGTATTTTCAAGATTAGAGCATAATTATCTTACCGAAATACGTCACATTTCATATTTAGTCTACGTTACACCGAACAAAAAAATTGATTTTTTTTTTTAAATTACAAGAAACCCGGCACTGATTATGAAAGTGGACCGAAATAAAGAAGACACGTGTATCGGCGTTTTGAAAGTTTACATTTCTACAGGTTTTGAAATATTCCGCATCAGATTGCTTGTAATCCTTGCATTTTAGGAATAAGGTGTCTTTGGCAATATTACTGACAACACTGCGGGGTATCTTTTCATGAAAAAATTAACCCTCATGCGAGTCAATAAAGGAGTCTTTTTGGTCCGTTTTTTCAAAAACGTTTAAAAACTCCATTAAAATGTGTTCGTATCAAATCAAGATATTCTATATATTTGTCAAAAAATTTTATTATAGGTCCCCGAATACACCAAAACTTTAAATCCACGAATCTGCCAAAAGTAAAATCACGTTTTAGGATTAATGTTAAAGTACAGTATATTTAGTTTTGTTTCGTTTAGACAAAAATATTCTCCATCAAATGTTAATATAAGTTGCCGAATAAATGAAATATATATTTACAATATATATCAAGAAAATATATACATCAAGTTTACCAACAAAACACCCAAATATTTATACCCTCAGCATTTATGCTAACGATGGTATATACACTTTCATACGGGCAAAAAGTGCCTCATCGAAATAATGGTTTTAGACCCCAAGTATGTTTGAACGAAATGTGTTTCAGACAATTTGGAGTTGCTTTAGCCACGTCCGTACGTCTGTCTGTCTGGCTGGTGCGCACGATAACTCTCGAACGGATGAAACGATTTGGTCCAAAAGTTCACCGGATATGACTTTTCCAATACAAAAGTTCACCGGAGATGACTTTGCCCATACAAAAGCTCACCGGAGATGACTTTTCCAATACAAAAGTTCACCGGAGATGACTTTGCCCATACAAAAGTTCACCGGAGATGACTTTTCCAATACAAAATTTCAACGGAGATGACTTTTCCAATACAAAAGTTCACCGGAGATGACTTTTCCAAGACAAAAGTTCACCGGAGATGACTTTTCCAATACAAAATTTCACCGGAGATAACTTTGCCCATACAAAAGTTCACCGGAGATGACTTTGCCCATACAAAAGTTCACCGGAGATGACTTTGCCCATACAAAATTTCACCGGAGATGACTTAGCCCATACAAAAGTTCACCGGAGATGACTTTTCCAATACAAAAGTTCACCGGAGATGACTTTGCCCATACAAAAGTTCACCGGAGATGACTTTTACAATACAAACGTTCACCGGAGATGACTTTTCATTACAAAATTTCACCGGAAATGACTTTGCCCATACAAAAGTTCACCGGAGATGGCTTTGCCCATACAAAATTTCACCGGAGATGACTTTTCCAATACAAAATTTCACCGGAGATGACTTTGCCCATACAAAATTTCACCGGAGATGACTTTTCCAATACAAAATTTCACCGGAGATGACTTTTCCAAGACAAAAGTTCACCGGAGATAACTTTTCCAATACAACCGTTCACCGGAGATGACTTTTTCATTACAAAATTTCACCGGAAATGACTTTGCCCATACAAAAGTTCACCGGAGATGGCTTTGCCCATACAAAAGTTCACCGGTGATGACTTTTCCAATACAAAATTTCACCGGAGATGACTTTGCCCATACAAAAGTTCACCGGAGATGACTTTGCCCATACAAAAGTTCACCGGAGATGACTTTGCCCATACAAAAGCTCACCGGAGATGACTTTTCCAATACAAAAGTTCACCGGAGATGACTTTTCCAATACAAAATTTCACCGGAGATGACTTTGCCCATACAAAATTTCACCGGAGATGACTTTTCCAATACAAAATTTCACCGGAGATGACTTTTCCAAGACAAAAGTTCACCGGAGATAACTTTTCCAATACAAAAGTTCACCGGAGATGACTTTTCCAATACAAAATTTCACCGGAGATGACTTTGCCCATACAAAAGTTCACCGGAGATGAATTTGCCCATACAAAATTTCACCGGAGATGACTTTGCCCATACAAAATTTCACCGGAGATGACTTTTCCAATACAAAATTTCACCGGAGATGACTTTTCCAAGACAAAAGTTCACCGGAGATAACTTTTCCAATACAAAAGTTCACCGGAGATGACTTTTCCAATACAAAATTTCACCGGAGATGACTTTGCCCATACAAAAGTTCACCGGAGATGAATTTGCCCATACAAAATTTCACCGTAGATGACTTTTCCAATACAAAAGTTCACCGGAGATGACTTTTCCAATACAAAATTTCATCGGGGATGACTTTGCCCATATAAAATTTCACCGGAGATGACTTTTCCAATACAATATTTCACCGGCTTTCGTAATATTTTGTCCAGACTTAGTTTAAGTTCGAAGATGGGTTATATTGGTCCACTCCTTCCGGTATCTCCCCCACAAAAGTTCGAAAATGTTCGGAAAATTTGTGCGAACGATAACTCTTGAAGGGAGTAATCGATTTGGTCCAAAGTTTGCACATCTTGAAATTTCTACCAAACTTAGATGAGGTTCCAATATGGACTCAATCGGTTCACGCCTTCGGGTACCTCCCACACAAAATTTCGGAAAAGTTCAGTTTAGGACCTGCTCTCGAATCGTTTTGATTTTTGTTGTAACAACTTGTATTCACGGCCCTCCATACGGCGATACGAGTTTCATCAGGGACAAAACCCTACTTCCTGAGAAAATAGTCTGAAAGGTTCAAAAACCCCTATGACACCGTGTGTAGTGGTTGGAGCGCAAGATAACTCTCTAACGGATCTGCCCATTCGATCCAAAATTTGGCCTTCATAATATTTTGTCCAAACTTAGTTTAAGTTCGAAGATAAGCCATATCGGTTCACTCCTTGCAGAAAAGTTCAAAAATGTTCGGAAAAATTGTGTGCACTATAAATCTTGAAGGGACGGACCGATTTGGACACACAAAATTTCGGATAAGTTCACTTTAGACACTTTAAGACTTTAGGGTGCCACCGTGGTGCAATGGTATGCACGCCCGCCTTGCACGCAGAAGGTTGTGGGTTCGATTCCCCGACCAGGCAACATCAAACATTTTCAACGGTGGCAAAACACCCCTCAGTAATGCTGGCGTCATTTCCTGAGTATTTCAGCCTTGAATAACTTCTCCACAAGTGGTGCCTTAATACACGCCGTTCGGACTCTGCGATAAACTGTAGGTCCCATATCATTGAGCTAAATATGAATCGGGATGCACTCGTTGATATGAGGGAAGTCTCCCTTGTCCCGTATGGGATGTTGTGGAACAATGTTTTTTTTTCACTTTAAGACTCTTAACTTACTTTGATTTCTATTGAAACAACTTTCAATCGCTGTCTCAATTACAACGGTAAAAGTTTTTTCCGTGGCAAATCCATACTTCTTGGTAAAACAGCCCGAAAGTTGTAAAAAACCTCTATGACATCATATGTAGTAGTTGGAGAGCACAATAACACTCGAACTGATAAACCGATTTGGTCCAAAATTTGGCCTTCGTCATATTTTATCCAAACTTAGTTTAACTTCTAAAATGGTCCATATCGGTCCTCTCCTTAGGATACCTCCCGCACAAAAGTTCAGCATTTGTCTCCAAGTCCAGTTTAGGGTCTGTTCGGAGATCCTTTGGAAGTTTATACCGATGATGTTCTTTGTGGTCCTGTTTACATCAATATTATGTTTTCGGTGGACAAGTCCATGCTTCCTGGCATACAGATCCAACAGGTGTACGATAACCCACTGAAATGACTAGTGCGCGCGATATGTATCGAAAAGATATCACTCTCAAAATAAGATCCACTTCCGTAATACACTATGTCGGTCCATTCCCTCCTCCGCAAAACTTTTGAACTTTAATCCTAATCCACATTTTTGTCGGCAAGTTCAAATGTCCAAAAAGAGGCACAAAATTCAAAAAAAAAAAAAAACCTAAATACATTCGATCTGTCCGTAGATGAAAGTTCAAATTCACATAGGCTGAGCCGGCTGATTCTTTTTTACTTGTTTTTTGAATAAATTTGTTTTGTTCTTTTTTCGAATTGATGCATGAAAGTAACATGAAATTTAGTTTTAGACGAAAATTGTTAAAACAAGAAATATTTTACAATAAATTTCACTGTAAGTCCCCGAACAAACTAGACACCTAAGTAAAATACTTTGTTAAGAAAATGACGCTATAACATTAGATATTATAGGTAGAAATTATTTGTTTAACTTTTAGACTCTTAATTAAAATTTATTCCATACTGAGTCAAAATCTTCTAAAATACTTCACTTTTTGGGGATTGTGTCATTCGCACCGTATCTCTGTGTGATATGCTATCCACGCCTACCTGTTAGGCTTGTTGGTCTAGAGGTTCTCGTTTATATGTTTCGACATCTTTCTTTAGATCATCATTCATGCAGATCTCACCTGACGTGCCTGGGTTGGGGAAGACTGTCCATTAAATCGTGACAGGGATGCTCACTGCGATAACAACAAAGTAGGTACTTTATCGACAACATCATGTTGTGTTGATGCACCGGCAAAACCTTCGTCTCCTCATGAAGGTATAAAAAGGATGGTATAAAAAGTTCGACCCGTCCGAACTTATCTCGTTCTAAACTTATTATATTTTATCAAAACTCAAGTCGAAGCTCAAAAATAAAATAGTGTGCACGATAAATCTCAATTTTTTTTTAATTTGAAAATTTTTGCCTATTAGGCGAAGGTCATTTTTTATTAATTTCTCGTTAGAGACGAGCTTACTGACCAAGATGCTTTTTGAAAAAGGAAAGCCGACGATACGAACCCACACAACCACCACCGTGTGACATGACATGTTTCGCCTTTGGTTTAGGAAGGCTCCTCAGACACATCGATTATGGGGCGGCTTCGCTATCATCTAACTTTTTTCCTCTTTCAAATGCAATTTGTTTTCTTACAAAGTTGAATTTTTTGTTCAAATCATTGTATGGCTTTCATGACAAACGCTTAGCGTAGCCTTTGAAAGTTATGAGTTTGGTTCTGAACACTAACACGCCGTGACACCACTTTTTTCCATGTGTTTTTCAAGGACGTGGGTTTGAAACCCAGCCTGGCTCAAGCTGATTTTTATTGAAATGATATGAAAGAGGAAAAAAGTTAGATGATAGCGAAGCCTCCCCACAATCAATGAGTCTGAGGAGATTTCCTAAACCAAAGGCGAAACATGTCATGTCACACAGTGGTGGTTGTGTGGGTTCGTATCGTCGTCTTTCCTTTTTCAAATAGCATCTTGGTCAGTAAGTTCGTCTCTAACGAGAAAATAATTAAAAATTTTTCGTTTTGGGTTTTTTGCAGCACTATCGGGGCAACTATTAATATTATTCGGGGGCAAGTCCACACTTCCTGAGATAGTGGACCAAAAACTCTATAAACCCTGCCAACACTAACTAAAATTACTGATGGACACATTTACTTTCGAATTGAGTATAAATTACACATCATCAAATTTCTTCCAAAGGTCCAAAAGGTTTAAAAAACCTACGGTGACCAACACAAAAAGCTGGTGGCCACGATGAACGAATCAAGGGACATTAGTCCAACCCTTACACATCGTAAGATTTCGTTTTTATGTACCTCATATTTCAAGAAGGGTTACACCAGACACCCCGTAACTAAAAATCAAATCATTGCTCAAGTGTTGTTTAAGGGCTGTTCGAGGAATGTTTTAAAATGTTCATTGAATGTTGTCCATAAGATTCTGACTACAACAATATTTTTTGTCCATGGCAAGTTAATGAAATTCCCAAAAATAAGTTCAATCTTATATCAATAAACTTCGACTAAACCAAACTGGTTTCCATTACTTCTTCCCCAAAAAGTAACCCACTATGGCCTAGCACAAGGAAATATTCAACTGGGAGAGAAAAAAAATCCACATCCGCTGCTGCTGCTAATGGGAAATGTGTTTTAATATCGGAAGGAAGCCAACGAATCCACAGAAAACGATAGAGACCTTACGAAAACAATAAAATTCAACAACAGAAGAACAAAAAAGAAAAGGAAATTGTCTAAAAACAAATAAAATGTAAAAACGTTGTTATGACTTAGCCAGGAGACATACATACATACATGCGAACAACGTGAAAAGAAAATACGCATCTAATTTAAAGCAATAAACACATAAATATACAATTGAAAAAATATGCACCAGCAACTTAAATTAATGGAGTGAGAAAAAAATTGAAATTGCCCAAAATTAGAAAATTAATTGTAGAATTTGGAAAACGGTCAGATTAAAATTATATTGACAATGCGTTTTTAAGAGTCACGTTAACATTAAATTAATCATTAAGTAAAGATTCTTTACGGTTATAAATCTTTACGAAATTGAAGTGTGTGACATTTGGGTAATCTTGTGGGATTTAAAATAACAAATGCAATTAAATTTTGAGGCATGTCTTCTTTTTTTAGAGAAATTAACTTGTTTAAGGTTTTCTAATTAATCACGTGGAAAGAATACAAATCATGTTTAGTGTTTCACTTCCTCATTAACTATTCATTTAAAAAACAGCAATTAAACTTTAAATTTAAAAAGAAAAAAAATACAACAAAAAAAGCAAAAACTTCTGCAAATTGTTAAATTGACTTAACAACCACATTTCCAACGTTTTGCAGCAAAGGAAATTGAATTGAATGGAGTGCAAGAGAAACGCGTTGTGTTTTAGAACAGTTTCAAGTGGCAACCACATATTTAACTCAACATAACCCCCGCTAAGCGCAATGCACCACCCGGCTCAACTTAACTGACTGTCGGCTTTTGAAATATTTTTTTGTATTTAATAACTGTAGGTCTAAAACCCCAAAATATGCTAAAACCAAAAAATAAAATAAAGAAATGCCTCTAACTCAGCAACAACTGTTACTGCAGGCAAAGAACCACGAAAAAAGCTCAATTGAAAATATACACACACAACACAAAATAGGCAGACACATCCATATGTGCAAAAATTTTACCAACTAATAGAAAAATTGCAGTAAAAAGAAAGAAGTGAAGAGGCATTAAGTTTGGTCAGACCGAACTTTGTATACCCTGCACCATAGGTAAACTGATTTCACTTGTAATTGGCCTCTTAAAAACCATTATTAAAATTTCATTCGAACATTTTCATAATTGAAGTAGGTCACAATCTCGAACTTTAAAAGTTTTTGAAGGAAAGATTCTTACGTATTAAGAAGTCGATGAGTCAGATTTTTGAATAAAAGCTGCGTAATTTCATTCTGGATATATATTTAACTATATCTATAGTTTTTGGAAGGGAAGTAATTTGACGACTGTGGAAAGGTTTTTATGAAATCTGTTACAACATTAACCCACTTAGCGCCGATAATTTTTTCGCGAGAAAACTTAAAATTGTTTATGAAAAGTATATTTTTGAGACATTTTAAGCATTTTGTATTAAATAACCTTTAACTCTAAAATGTATAGTTTTCCTGCAATCGGACCTTCTTTTAAAAGAGCCAAAAACTTTGGAGGATAATATAGGTGTATCCTTATATGCCAATCCCTTGGTTTCTGCTCTTACTACATTTCTAACAAATCCCTGTCTTTATATGATTCTAGCATTTATGATTAAATTTTTATCGCATATTTAAATTTTAAATCGAAAATTACAAAAAAGTCTATTTTTTAAATGGCTTGGGGTTTAGGCCAATTGCGTGGAAATGCATAGGTCAAATGAAGCGTTATAAGCCTGAAATGACAGATAACAGACAATACTATAAAAAATGCAAAAAACCCCACAAAAATATTCGAAAAAAAAACAGAGTTTTAGTCAATTTTTGCAACCACTTTTTGTGGCGTTTAAAGACCAGTGGCTTTATCTGGGTTAAATAGGGTCTATCTTATTAAGTAGACTAGCTTCAACATTTTTATTACAAATGACTCGTATGAAGAACATACCTTTCATGATGACTTATATCGAAAATTTTTAATAATGACATTTTTACGGCCAATAACATTTTGCTGAAGGTATAGCATTAGAGGCGCTCAGCGCCAAAATGGTCTAACCCACATGTTCAAAAAAATCAAAGTGAATATAAAGATCTAGACGGAACCTTTTGAAAAAAAAAAAATTAACAATTCCGTATTGCATTGTTTTAGAAGCTGGTATAACCTAGTATTATGCAACAGGGAATTATTTTAGAATTTATTTCAATACGTTCCGGTTAGCTCTTTATAGTCACTTTGATTTTTTTGAGCATGTGGATTAGGCCGTTTTGGCGTTGAGCGCCTCATTTATGCTAACTAGGGTATAAACACTTTCATACGGACAAAATCGAAATAACGATTTCAGACCCCAAGTCCGTTTGCACGAAATCCGTTTCAGACAATTTGGAGTTAATTTAGCAATGTCCGTCCATCTCTCTGTCTGGCTGGAGAGCACGATAACTCTCGAACGGATCAACCGTGAAAATTCTACGATTGAGGTTCCAATATGGACTCAATCGGTTCTCACCTTCGGGTGCCTCCCATAAAAAAATAGGAAAAGTTGAGTTTAGGACCTTTTCTCGAAACGCTCTGATTTTTTCTTGTCCTCCATAAGACGGTACAAGAAAAGTCCATACTTCCTAAAAAAACCTGAAAGGTACAAAAACCCCCTAAGACACCGTGTGTAGTGGTTGGAGTGCAAGATAACTCTCGAACGTATCAACCGATTCGGTCCAAAATTTGGCTTTCGGACTACGTTTTCCAAACTTAGTTTTAGGTCGAAGATGGGTTATATCCATCCCCTTCTTAAGATACGTCCCCCACAAAATTTCAAAAATATTCAGAAAATTGTGCGCACGATAACTCTTGAAGAGTGTAACCTAATATATCTACCAGATACAGATCACGTTCGAATATGGACTATATTTGTCCACTCCTTGGGGTGCCTCCCACACAACATTTCGGATAAGTTTACTTTAACACCTGCTCTCGAATTACTTTGATTTGTTTTGAAGCAATTTGCATTCGCTGCCTCCATTTTTTAGAGGCAAGTCCATACTTCGTGAGAAAACAGCTGAAAAGCTGTAAAAATCCCCTATGGCACCATATCGCTCATTTACTCAAAGAGTGCCATAACTCAAAAAAAGCGTTTTCTGACTTTTACTTCATCTTGTATCACATTTTCACGCCTATATCTCTAAAACTCAACAAGTAACAGCTGATTTACTACAAGTTTTTCATAATTCAACAAAAAAGTTTTTTGAATTTATGAAGCACTAAAACTCTTCAAATCATGATTGATCTTGAACAGAAATTTAGCAAAGAGTAGTAGTAAAGTAGTTATTTTATTTTTTATGTTATAATGTTTTTAAGTTGGGAAGTCAAATTTTAATCGCCAACTTAAAACGCGTTTTTCTCGAAACTTGCTTTTTGGAGATGAGTCACTCTTTGAGTAAATGAGCGATATGTAGTGGCTGGAGAGGACGATAACTTTCGAACTGATCAACCGATTTCGTCCAAAAATTAGACTTCCTCATATTATGTCCAAACTTAGTTTCAGTTCGAAGATGTGCAATACCGTTCTACAACTTCCGGTACATTCCCCCTATATTTAAAAAATTGCCACTAGAATGGTATTCCCGATATCTCTTGAACGGGGCAACCAATGGTCCAAACTTTGGATCTCCTAATATTTTGTCCAAATTTAGTCTTCTCCTTAAACAACACTTTTGACCTTTAATCCTATTCCACATCTTTGTCGGCAAGTTCAAATGTCCAAAAAGGACCTAAATACATTCGATCTGTCCGTAGATGAAAGTTTCAATTCACATAGGCTGAGGGTATATCCCTTTCAGCACAGCCAACTGTTGCTTTTTTACTTGTTAAATAAAATGTGGCCGAAAATTCAAAAAAATATATAACATCGGCTGGTTCCGGTATAGCCCATCAACGTAGTCAGGTGACCATCTGCCTCATCGTCTGTTTGCATATATGTATGTGTACATACCGATATACCAAAAGAGATTATTTATTGCATATTTTCCCTATGTTTCTTCACTTATTTAAATATGTTTGAAACATAAATGTCATCTAAAATCATTAATTAACCAAATTAATACATTTAGAGCCTGTTTATGTATGACGATAAGAAAATTAATGCGTAAGAAAAACTACTAAATTTGAGTGTGTTTTTTAAATTTGTTTTTTGTTTTAAAGCAAAAGCAAAGGAAATAATATTTCCAAAACTAAAGTTGTTTCATGCGCACACATTTTCGTTTCGAAATACATGAACAGGGGGTTAATTAATAAAAAAATTTATGTACACAAAAACTGTTGATGGCTCAAAAGAAAAACTTGATACCAACTTTAAAGTCGCCTAATTTTCATGACTGATCTGAATCATTGGCGAACATGCCAAATCCTTTGCTTCAGAGGGCGAGCGAGCGATACGGGAGAGTCGCAGACGGGTGAGTGAGTTGTAATTCAGACTGCGTATTAAAATTGTCAGCTTAATAAAGAGCAAACTATGAAGAGTAAAGCTGTGTGCTTATTAGAGGTTAGTTGTGCGCTTAGTAAATTCTTGTGTAAGGAAGTGAATACAGTAGACCACGCATATAAGCACATCTTATATAAGAACAAGTAAAAACGGCGTCAAGTTCGGCTGGGGCGAACTTTTTATACCTCTACCACGAACTGTATTGAAGTAAATAGGACGAATTAGTTGCCTTTCGTTTATGAAAGTACCGTAATTTGCTTTGTTGTTAGGCCATATTCCTTGGAGCCGTAGGGTAACTGATGAAAAGCACTTTATATTGATAATTTTCTGCGTTAAGGTTTCTTACCCATTGTGAGGTCAAAATACAATAATAAATCCACTTGAGAAGGAAAATGTAGCAAAACCCTTAAAAAACTCACATCCAAAACAATATTTGCAATTTTCGGAATTGAGTTTTTCTATTCTCCGACAACACGCTGTACCAAATTTCAGCAATCTGGTTACGACAATTTAACAAAAAAAAAAAAAAAAAAAATATCGTATATATGGTTAAAACTTTCAAAATAGCGAAATCGGGAATACTGGTCTATCAAAACCAGTACTTCCAACAAGAAAATTCTGGCGGAATGTTTTGTAAATCCAGCGAAGAATAAATACCAAATTTCTGTCACTTTGGTTGAATAATGTGGTTAAAACTTTCAAAATATAAAGACGTGGACCTATACCAAAACAATTCTGATACTCCCATCGACAACTATCGAAAATCGGTAGGAACCCTTTGAAGATGTGGACCTATACCTAAAAATTTGGAGTGGAAAGTTTTTACCCCAAATTGAAGGCAAAATGCCAAATTTCAGACATTTTGCTTGGATATTGAGGACACAACCTTCAATATACCGAAAATCGGGAGACACCCATCTATAGGGGCTATATGAAAACGTTGGCATATTACTGGTAGTTCTTTTCTGAAATGTTTGGGGTACATCGAAGACTAAGTACGGAATTTCATTCCTTCCGCTTTAATAATGACGCACATCGTAAACATGGTTAAAACTTTCAAAATAGCGAAATCGGGAATACTGTTCTATCAAAACCTGTACATCCAACAAGAAAATTCTGCGGGAATGTTTTGTAACTCCAGCGAAGACCAATACCAAATTTCAGCCACTTTGGTTGAATAATGTGGTTAAAACTTTCAAAATATGAAGACGTGGACCTATACTAAAAAAATTTTAATACTCCCATCGAGAACTTAATACCAAATTCCAACCATTTCAATTTTATAATGACACTAAAAACTTCAAACTATCGAAAATCGGGAGGAACATTTCTTCGGGGGCTATAGGAAGATGTGGACATACACCTCCAAATTTCTAGTGGAAAGTTTTTACCCCCAAATGAAGACAAAATGCCAAATTTCAGCCATTTTGCTTGGATATTGAGACTACAACCTTCAATATACCGAAAATCGGGAGACACCCATCTATAGGGGCTATATGAAAACGTGGGCCTATTACTGATAATTCTTTTCTGGAATGTTTTGTACCCCCTTCGAAGACTATGTACCGAATTTCATTCCTTCCGTTTTAATAATGACGCAGTAATCATCAAAATACCGAAAATAGGGAGGGACCGTTATATGGGGCTATATGAAGACGGGACCTATACCAACAAATCTCTAATGGAAAGGAACAGTGTTGTTAACTTTTAGTGGTACTTTTCAATCATAATTTTTCGTTTTTATTTTACTGGTTTTTGTCGGTAACTAAAAAATTCATTAGAGAATCACTCTACAGGTCATCGATCACTTTGAAGTTTTTATTTTTTGGAATCCAGTTAACAACAATAATAATATTCAAATAAATTCAGCTTTAACTCGTTTTACTCTGTCATTTTACATAAGATGCCAATATGCATAGCCAATATTAAATATGGATCGTAGCAACATATTAGATATTTCCCATATTGTAACATACAAATGTACTGAATTATAATACCCAGAAACGCACAGTAGTATCGAGTTAACACAACAAGAGAACCGAAAAACAAACAAAGAAACGATTCAAAAGCCTAAACCAAAAACATTTAAATGTTATGTTATTTTCGAAATTGACTAAAACAAACACAGCGGAAGAAAAACAATAACACCAAGTTAACCCGCGGGTCAGAAGTTGGAGTTTAAAGGTGGCATTGTTAACCGCTGACATGCCCCAAAAACTAACACAAACATTTGTTGTGGTTGCATTGTTGCAACACGTATTTGCCCTGTGCAATGACTCCCTCTCATAAACACGAAAATAACACATAAATATTCGAATGTACTAAATATGTGTATGTGTAACTTTTCACAAAATAGAGTATTTGTTAGCATGAACAGTGGTTAGATTTAGTGGAATTTTGATTTTGTATATTATTTATTGAGTAGTACCTAAAATTGTCCAATTGGATTTGCGTTTTGTTGACTCATTATCGGATTCGATTTTTTAGAAATAATATTTACGATTATAAATTTTATTACATCGTTTTTTTTAACAAACTGTCGCTCTCTTAAAGTTCTTTCATTTTTATTTTACCTCTGTTAAATCGTAAACTTCAATAATTCATAAAAAGTGGCCGACTCCTTGCAGTCGTGAATTATTGAAATTTTACTGTGATATAAGTCTCTGAATAAAATGGTAGGTTACATATCGATTGTAGATATTAATTTAATATATTAATATAACTTATACAATGTGCGACTTTTTCGGATTCATACGACTTTAAAACTTTTTATATAAATAATTTGAAAAAATTTCGGTCTTTTTCTAAAGTCCTTACTTTTTCTATTAGACGAAATGTTGCACATTTGTGGCTTTATTATTAACAAAAACCAAACAACAAAACAAAGGAAAACAACTTCACATTGCCTCTAACCAAATAACCCACACGGCATTTAGGACGACATTCAACCACTGCTGAATGTTATAGCTAAAAATTCAAAGTTGTATAAACCTCACTTTTCGAATGCATGTCTACATATGCAAACACTTGCACATATATTTGGACACCAACCAGTTGTGAAAAGAAAAATTCAAAATATTCTTAAAGTGACACGTTCACGGAAACTTACTTGGACAGTTGCTTTGGGAAAGCCGGAAATTGTAATGTAGCCACGTTCTTTTCTCGACAGATTTCCGCCATATGTGGATATGTAGGCGAATCCCAAACGAAACTGTAAATAAATAAATATAAATGTGTATAAATGTTCAGTGTATAAAGAGAATAAGACAACAATGACAACAAATTAAACGTATTTTAATAATAAAGAAATAGAAATAGGGTAAATATATAATGTGGTGTGATAAAAATTAAAGGAGTTTCTACTGTACGCCACTTGCTACTGCTATACTTTATATTTTGTATTGTGAAGGGCCTACAGAGGTTCAGAATTCCATTTTCCTGGCCAAGAAACATACCAAAACTTAGTTTAAGTTAGACCAAAATGGTCCATTCCTTCGTGTACATCCCCAAAAAAACGTAAATTTTTTTGTAAAATGGTGTAAACGATAACTCTCGAAGGGGGCAATCGATACGTCTATCGTATTATTCCTTTCAGATATAGATTCAGATATGGACTACATCGGTCCACACTTTTGGGTACCTCCCACACTAAATTCGGAATAAGTGAAGTTTAAGAGATCCTCTCGGAACGTCTTGAAATTTTTTCAGCAGGTTGTCCTTGCGGCGGTAAATATTTTGGGGGGCAAGTCAATACTTCCTGGTGGAACGCAGACTAAAGTTGTCCTAGAATATGGTTTCTATGGATATATTAGGACATAACTTTGTTATCTGACCACGTACATTAGCATAATTGGCATCAATGAAAAGGCCAAGAATTCTTCTTCCGAATATGACTTACGAGGGCGGTACGTGTTTTCCCGGAAGAACGCTATAAGATCTATATTAACAATTTTACCAATTTCCAGACAAACATGTTGGTTTATTTAAACCGCTAAATTAGTTGGTTTTTATGTTGTTTTGAAGATCACTGTGTGCCTTAACCAAATTTAAATGGAATGTGCTTACACCTGGGAAGTTTTTGCAGATTCTGAAACTACAATGCTCATAGATGAGAAGTATCAAGAAACAAAAAAATCGCCGGAGGGATTTTCAAATAAATCGCGATTTAAGTTCACATTTTTAGGGGTTCTTTAGATTTAAACGATTTTGCTGGGAAACCGCGTGTCCTATGTAAATTGGCCTAAAAAAATGCTGTAGCTGTGAAAATACTCCACAAGATTGACCTTTATGATAGTTTCGTAGGTTTTACCGTTTTTGAGACATAGAAGTTCAAATTGAGACAATACACTGACCGTATCGACTCCTTATAAAACAATATCATGCTCAATGCGACTTAACTAACTTTTGATGAAAACCGCTTACACATGGGAAGATTTCGCGGGTTCTGAAATAGCAATGTTTATAGATAAGAAAAAATCAGAAAAAATCGCAGGAGGGAGTTTTAAATAAATCGCGATCAAAATTCACAATTTTAGGGGTTTTCAGGTTTTCATGATTTTGCTTAGAAACCGCAAGCCGTATCGAAATTAATCTAAAAAAAAAAATGTTGTAGCCTTGAAAATTTTCTACAAGACTGACTTTTAGGCTTTTTCGTAGGTTTTACCATTTTTGAGATATAGAGGTTCAGTTCAAATTTTTAGGTTTTTCTTAAGTCTTCAAGATTTTGCTTGGAAAACGCAAGTCATATCAAAATGGGACTAAAGAAAATGTTGAAGCTGTGAAAATTCTCTACAAGCTTAATTGATTAATTTTTTTATTTATTTTCCCATTTTCAAGATATGTAAGTTTAATTTTGGAGATTGCAGTAATGACATTGTTTTATAAGGAGGCGATACAGTCAGTGCATTGTCTTAATTTGAACTTCTATATCTCAAAAACGGTAAAACCTACGAAAATATCATAAAGGTCAATCTTGTGGAGAATTTTCACAATACAATATTTTCTTTAGGCCCATTTAAATAGTACACGCGGTTTCCAAGCAAAATCGTGAAAACCTAAAGATCCATTTACATTTAAAATTAGTTAAGGCGCACCGTGAGATTGTTTAATTTCCCCATGCCTATTATTGCATCATAAGATAATGAGATAATGGTTTTTGAAAACAATATTTACATCAGTAAAAAGCTGTAACCAACGCATTACCTTGATGTTTCCATACGAGTGGATTCTCTGTGCAGTGGTAGGAATAGTCCCATATACAACTGTAGCGCTCGATTTCAAGTATTTTGAAGTTTTTAGCTATATTTTTTACCGAATTAGCTAAAACTTGGCATTTAGGGTTTCCAGTGATCAAAAAACGTATCTATCAAAAATTGTTGTAACAGGACCACGTTTTGGTATAGCTCCAATAGAAGTTTCAATTTGTGGACATAGGTCTACGTTTCAGAATAGACCCATATAAGAGAAAAGATTTTCATACACGGCTACACGGGCCACATGGGTCAAGGCTTCGATGGAGTAAACAAGTGAAAGACAAGATCGAAAAACACAACATTCCAAATAGGAAAGGTAAAGCAACAAATATGTAGGAATGAAAATCTTTTCTGTTATATGTGACCAGTCGATCTATACGGGTGAAGATGTTT
The DNA here is from genome assembly GCF_047663935.1 of Musca autumnalis. Taxonomy (NCBI): domain Eukaryota; kingdom Metazoa; phylum Arthropoda; class Insecta; order Diptera; family Muscidae; genus Musca; species Musca autumnalis. The sequence goes on along the minus strand of NW_027411644.1, from coordinate 311,450,903 downwards.
ACCGTCAACGCATAATGTTCCGTAGACCTTTCGAATAACTGTTCCTCCCAAACACGCCTTATCTGCTTGCTCGGGCTTCGGAACATTAGCACGGGTAGTAGCAGTGTTTTTTAACGTGTTATTATACCCTCAGCCTTTAGGCTATGAAGGGTATATACACTTTCATACGGGCAAAATGTGCCTCATCGAAATAATGGTTTTAGACCCCAATTATGTTTGGACGAAATGTGTTTCAGACAATTTGGAGTCGATTGAGCAATGTCCGTCCGTCTGTCTGTCTGTCTGGCTGGCTGGAGCGCACGATAACTCTCGAACGGATGAACCGATTCGGTTCAAATTTTGGCTTTCGTAATATTTTGCCCAAACTTAGTTTAAGTTCGAAGATGAGCTATATCGGTCCACTCCTTCCGGTACTTCCCCCACAAAAGTTCGAAAATGTTCGGAAAATTTGTGCGCACGATAACTCTTGAAGGGAGTAACCGATATGGTCCATACTTTGCCCATCGTGGAGCGTGTACCAGACTTAGATCAGGTTTTAATATGGGCTCAATTGGTCCACTCCGTCGGGTACCTCCCACACAAAAATTTGGAAAAGTTCAGTTTAGGACCATCTCTCGAATCGCTTTGATTTTTGCTTTAGCAACTTGTATTCACTGCCCTCCATACGACGGTATAAGTTTCATCAGGGGCAAGTCCATACTTCCTGAGAAAATAGCCTGAAAGTTGCAAAAAACCCCTATGACACCGTGTAAGGAGGTTGGAGGGCAAAATAACTCTCGCACAGGTCTGCCGATTCGGTCCAAAGTTTGGTCTTAGTAATATTTTGTCCAAACATAGTTTAAGTTCGAAGATAAGCCATATCGGTCCACTCCTTCAGGTACCTCCCCCACAAAAGTTCAAAAATGTTCGGTAAAATTGTGCATACGATAACTCTTGAAGAGAGTGGCCGAATTGGACCATACTTTACACATCTTAATATATCTACCAGATATAGATCAGGTTCAAATATGGACTATATTTGTCCACTCCATACGGTACCTCCCACACAAAATTTCGGATACATGTTCACTTTAAGACCTGCTTTCGAATCACTTTGATTTTTGTTGAAGCAACTTGGATTCGCTGCCTCAATTGCGATGGTAAAAGTTGTTTCAGGGGCAAGTCCATACTTCTTGAGCAAACATCCCTGAAGTTGTAAAAAACCCCTATGGTACCATATGTAGTGGCTGGAGATCCATTCTTTTTAATATCTCCTCCGCAAAACTTTTGATCTCTAATCCTAATCAACATTTTTGTCAGTTCAAACGCCCAAAATTCCCTAAATACATGCGTTTTTTGGGAAAAAATTGTTTCAATATACACAGGCTGAGGGTATATCTCTGTCGGCCAAGCCGACTGATACTTTTTTACTTGTTTTTAAGCAAAAGTAGTTATCATTGTTGGTCTATACTATTCTGCTTCTTATTTCTTATCTCACAACTCGTGTTGTTCGTTGCGTTAATGGCGCTCACGAGGTAAACAAAGTTTGTAACAACCTCAACATTTTAGATACCAACTTTCACAGCTGGTCCCGTGGACGCATTTATTCCATCAGCTTGGTCTAGTCGTCGTTTACTGCTAGACCAACTTTTGCAGATTCTCCTTCAACCTTCTTAAATATATCAGTAACTTTTTTACTGATAGGTCCATGATGTCAATTCGTTAACATAAGCAAGGAACACGTGACCATAGGTGTATAGGTATACAACATTTTAGTACACACAGTCTTATATCCACATGATTCTCAAGTTCAAATCGTCGCTTCCGCCTTCCTCCTTCCAGATGGTGCTAACTTGTTGATGCATACACCTTATCAGAGTGTCGCCTTTAGTTTTGAACAGCTGGGCTGGTAAGCCACCGGTTCCTGCTGTGTTAGTATTATTCAGTCTATCTTTTGTTGTCATTCAATACCATCTTATGAGATTGTATATGTAGTATCTTCGTCGACTTCGCAAGTATTGGATACCAACTGATTGGAAATATTATCCTTCCATATTCTGGGCAAGCTATCGGTATTTGTTACCAGAAGGATGTGTCTGTACAAAAGCCATCAGTTGTTATGTTTAACTCTTTGATAGAATTTTGGAACTTCATTTTGGCTTCTGTACATCTCATTTTCACACTCCCGCTTTCCTGCGGAAAATACGGTTCTTCTATCTTTTTTCTCCCGATACATCTCTCGTGCTCTAAGCGTAGCAACTGATTCTAAATAAGCCCATATATCGCATTTTTCTCTTCGGTAGCAGCACGACACTCCTGACGGTACCATGGGTTTTTTGGTGGAGGTGTCTGGTATATAGGTATGGATCTCGCGACTGCTTGCGTGGACTTATCAAGATTTTGCTACTGTCTTGATGTGTTATCGGTACGGGGACGGCTTTCATTGAGCAATTTCACTAGTTGTGTGGAACCTGCTGTGGCTATATGTAGTGATTGCAGCTTAGCGATGTCTAACATGCGTGTTGCGTCTGTTTGTTCTTTATTTATTTAATCGAGTATGTACCTCACTAGTTGTGTGGAACCTGCTGTGGCTATATGTAGTGATTGCAGCTTAGCGATGTCTAACATGCGTGTTGCGTCTGTTTGTTCTTTATTTATTTAATCGAGTATGTACCTTTGGTGCACCAAGGTGGTGGTCCGAGTCTATGTTTTCTCCACGGAACGATCGTACGTCCAACACGCTCGATGAATATCTTCCTTCTATTACAACGTAATTAAATTCATTTCTTGTTTTTTGGTCTGATGACATCCAGGTGTGTTTATGAATATCGAAATGCTGAAATCTGGCACTGCCAACTGTCATGGTTTTTGCCGTTGCGAAGTCTATCAGCCGTTGCGAAGTCTCATTCCATTGTCAGATGTTTCACAGTGGAGACTGAATTTCCCGACTGATATAGATATTCTCCTTTTCAATTTTGTTTCTTCTAAGCGCTCATATGACCAGAATTTTTAACCTCCGACCACCTGCAAATCCGCAACCAAACGCATGCTTTGTGTCATAGCAGCTATAATAGAGCGCATCTCCTTTAGGTGTTTTGTGACGCATTTCCTTCCGTGGCAATGCGTAAACTGCAACTTCTCTATCAAGAGTGCGAAGATTGCACGTGCAGATTCGCAGATCATGGTGCTTAAAACATTTGTGGGGGTCACCATCTTTATAGGAGTTTGCTTTTCTTTTCCTTTGTTTTTTTCATAGCATGTTGCTTTTTGGAGGGATAGGTTACTAGCCCAAAGCCCATCCCAAGATTTTAACGTTCTTATGGGTGAACGCACGGCACATATTAGGTCACTACCTTTAACGGGTGTTAAAGGCAGCTCCCCAAGTGACACAACGGGGAGGTCAGTGTCCACTTGAGATGAGAGAAGGTCCAATATAAGTCTTGGGCTTTGCCATGTTAAGGCCGCTCAGGACCGTTGCTTGGTATATTTCATACCCTAAGTCACATATGTATATTCAAAAGATAGCTTGCAACTGACGGGGAGTAGGTGTAGAGCTCTGTAAAGGGTGGTTCGGAATTACAGCTCTAGGTAGCAAAAAATAATTACAGATTCCGTAAGTGAATTTATTTGTAACATGACAATGGAAACAATATGGTCCCATAGTTCATTTTACGGATATACATAGAATAACTTCCTTAGTTGATTTATGCACATCCGTCCGCCCATCCGTCTGTCTATCCGATGGATGTACATATAGCTTTTATTATCCTATCCGAAGGAAAATTGAGGATGGTAATTTTTTATCCAAATATGGAACAATTTTTGGCGGAGAAGTTTTGTGATCACTAAGAAGTTCAAATGTTCGCCACAGAAAAGTAACTAAACTTCTCAAAATTGAATTTGTCTACTTAATAATTAGGCACAAGGTACCAATCTTTTATAAAAGAAAAACCAAAAAGTTAAAACACAAAAAATTCCATAACTCATCTATTTTTCATCCGATTTCATTACAAAATGGGAAATGTAAAGCTAACTAAATTTCCTTCTTTATAAAAGTAAATTATTAGTAAATTACGCCTAGAGCACGATGAAAAGCATTTTCCTGTTTTTAATGTGTTTTTTCACACTTAAATCAATATAACCTAAACATTTGTTACCCGATTTTTAAAAATGATGGCTTGTTCGAAAGACATGATTTTAAATAAAAAATAATCCGTAAAAGTCCGTTGTGGATAAAAGAAGTCATGTCCGCTTTAAATTGAAAATCCAAGAAACCAAGTTTTTCACTACATTTACCGTTATAAAATCAACAAGTAAAAAAGCGTTATGTTCGGCCGGGCCGAACTTTTCATACACTCCACCATAAAATATTCTGAACTAAAATGGAATAATTAGTTTTCATCAGATAATGTACATAATGCTTCACTACAACCTTTAAAAGTCAAATTACAGTTAGTTCGGTTAAAAATTGTAGCTAAAATTGCCAAATTACTGAAAATTGGGAGGTACCATTATATGGGATATATATCCGAACATGGACATAGGTCCATATTGACAATTTTTTATGGAGAGGTGTTGTGACCACTTAGAACTTCAAATGTCAAATTACTGCTAGTTCGTTTTAATATTGTAGCTAAAATCATAAAATTACTGAGAATCGGGAGGTACCGTTATATCGAATACATCGACCTTTCTTGACAATTTTTGGTGGAGAGGTGTTGTGACCACTAAGAATATCAAATGTCAAATGTTCAAATTACAGATAATTCGGTTAAAACTTGTAGGTAAAATTCTCAAAATACCGAAAATCGGGAGGTACCGTTATATCGGGCTATACCAAAACATGGTCCTATGTTCATAATTTTTTCGAATATGAGTTTTCTGGTCACTAAGAACCCTAAATATCAAATTATAGCTAATTCGGTATAGAAATGTGACTTAAAACGTCGAAATACTTGAAATCGGGCGGTAACGTTATATGGGGGCTATTCCAAAACATGGACCTATGTCCACTATGTCATATAAGTTTATTGACATTTAAAAACCCTAAATGTCAATTTATGGCTAAATCGGTCTAAAAATATAGCTAAAAACGTCAAAATGCCGTAAATCGGGGGTACCGTTTATGGGGGCTATACCAAAACGTGGACCTATGACCACAACTTTTGTAATATAAGTTTATTGACACTAAATGTCAAATTATAGTTAAATCGGTCTGAAAATGTAGCGAAAAACGTCAAAATACCGTAAATCGGGGGACACCGTTATATGGAGGCTATACAAAAACGTGGACCTATGTCCACAAGTTTTGTTATATAAGTTTATTGACACGTAAGAACCCTAAATGTCAAATTATAGCTACATCTGTCTGAAAATGTAGCTAAAACGTCAAAATACCTTAAATCGGGGGGTACCGTTATATGGGGGCTATACCAAAACGTGGACCTATGTCCACAAGTTTCGTTATATAAGTTTATTGACACTTAAGTACCCTAAATACCAAATTATAGCTTAATCGGTCTGAACATGTAGCTAGAACGTCAAAATACCGTAAATCGGGGGTACCGTTATATGGGGGCTATACCTAAACGTGGGCCTATGACCACAACTTTTGTAATATAAGTTTATTGACACTTAAGAACCCTACATGCCAAATTATAGCTACATCGGTCTGAAAATGTAGCTAAAAACGTCAAAGTAGCGTAAATCGGGGGGTACCGTTATATGGGGGCTATACCAAAACGTGGACCGATATAGCCCATTATCGAACTTGACCTGCCTGCAAACAAAAGACGCATTTTCCCAAAATTTCAGCGTCCTATCTCCATTTTTGTGGATGCTAGAGTGATTACCACAGACGGACGGACGGACGGACGTGCACAGATCGACTTAGAATTTTACCCTGATCAAGAATATATGTACTTTATGGGGTCTCAAATGAGTATTTCAATGCGTTACAAACGGAAAAACAAACTTAATATACCCTCCATACTATGGTGGAGGGTATAAAAAACGAAGGGACCAAAGAAACCAAAGGTATTTTCGTCTTCCATGGACTCCCACAAAACTGAATATATGCATCAGAACCCCTGCAATAAAAGGTTATCAACTTTTGTAGCACAGTGTAATTTTCAGTAGAGAAGTTATGGGTACACTAGGAACCTCAAAAAGTCCGTCAAAAGAGTAGCTAGTATTCAAAATACCTGAAATCCGGTGACATCGTTATACCAAAACATGGGTTCATCTTCGAACATGACCTGCCTAAGGAAAAAAATACTCGAGTGCAAAAATATAGCGCTCTAGCTCAATTTTTGTGGACGCTAAAGTGATTACAAAAGAGGACATGACAAGATCGACTTAGAATTTGATCCCTTAAGAAGAAACCATTTTAGGATCCCTTAGCCCATGCTATTCAACTGTATCACCCCCATTTATTTATCACTTATATATGTTTATGTCGTTTATTAAACGTTGGAAATGTGAGTCATATACGCCAGGGTTTTCAACATTCTGTCCTCAATTTAGAGCACCTTTTCTTTTAGTCTACCCAATAACGATAATTTCGGGTCTTTATAGTACGAATATCCAATAGTAGTTATCGTCATTCCTTTTCCGAATACCTATTTTTTAAGAATTTATAGAAAAGCAACATGCGGAAAACGAAGAAACTCGTCGGAAATTTTGCATTGTTAACAATTTCAAGAGAACAAGCGGCGGAAAAATGTGGAAAATAACCAAAAATATGCAAACAAAAAGAAAAACATTTTAATTTATTGTTTAAAAAACATTTTTTTCATACTTCTTTTTTCAAATACCCCCTTCTGTTGGACTTGGTTTGGGGACAAAACACCTACTGCCCTCCTGTTTGCCTATGTATGGAACTGACTGAGTATTATGCATTAAAAACGCCATTTTCCTCATACATTTATAAACACAATGACCACCATTTCGACCATTGTTATAAGCCAACCGAAATTCCCCAAAAAAAGAAGGAAAACCCAAAAAGCAAAACAGGAATAAAAACAATCTCCTTCTCATATAGAGCAACAACTAACAACATGTATAACTTTGTTGCCAATGGTGTTGTTGTTTTTGTTTTCCCCCACTTTTTTCCAACTCTTTTTCCGGACTACAACAATGCAAAACCACTACCATAACTTTATGTGCAGCACATTTTTGGTCAAAGCTGAACGATTTTCAGAGCATAGCATATTATAGTACTATAGTAAGCAAGATACAGCACGCTGCACACGAAACACGATACAAACAAGTACAAAAACATTATAATTACCAGACTTCCGAGTAACACCAACAAGGCACCGTAACCAACGACTTTACCATCCAAAACGGCGAAATTAATTTCTTTGCCAATGAGTGCAAATGAAACGGGCTTTAAAAATTTCCACAGCAAATCAAGACGTTTGGATACACTAGCCTGCAAAGGAAGAAAAAAAAAGAAAGCAACAAAAAACATTAAAGGGTTAAAAGGTTAAAATCATATGTTGAATATGTGTTGTTTTTAAATGAAGTGGTTAATACTAACTATTAATAATAATGCTAAAGTAATTGCAATTTAACAAGAGTTGCGGAGTCTTAGTTCATCAATTTCGCTGGTATTGAGGTCGAGGCAAAAAACTTGACTCCAGGGAAAACTTGTTTAAGTCCCCTACTTTTAATTGGCGAGTCATAAGATACCACTTGTGGGGAAATACCGGGGAAAATTTAGGTCCCCCACTTTTTATAGCCCTGTCTTATGATACCACTTGCAAAGAAGCTCCGGAGAAAACCAGTTTGATTATGATACCACTAGGCTGAAATACAAATGGTATTTTCAGGATTTTTTTGACACCATTGAAAAATTGACTTTGTCCGACGTGGGAATTGAACTTTTTCTAAAAAAACGGAATCTAAAAATTTGAACATTTTTTTTGTGAAAAATGTCTAGTTTTTTTATCATATGAATCCAAAATGGAAAAAGTATCAAGACTTATAACCTTCACGTAATGCCACATCACCTATTAACAAAGTCAATTAAGTGATTTCAAATTTTATGGAGTTTTCCTGCAGAATTATCTATATTTTGGTATTTGAGGTTTCCAGTGGCCAAAAACTTCTTCAATTGTGGGCATATAATGTTGCCACATACAAGTTTTGACCCGAAGGAACTGAAGACTTTTTTAATAGCCAATAACTTCTTTCGACAGTTAACGTGCCAAGCAGGCATTTTAGCTGGCAATAGTGGGTATTTTCTGAGCTTTGGGGACTATGTAAGTAGCATTGACTTGTCCACAAAAACTGTTATATGGCTGCAAACAGGAACACAAAGAGTACTTTCGAAAAAAATATCCAAACGATCCTAGAGGAGGTATCCGAAGTTGTTTTCCAATACATACCTTGTACCTTTAGAAGAGAATTTACGATATGCAAAGTTTCGAACACATGGAATATTAAAATTTAAACTTTTGTGGGGGATGTACACGAAGGAATGGACCTTTGTGGTGCCCGTATAGTTCATATTTGGAGCTGTCCTATGTCAGGTTGAAATAATACAAGGTGCAAATTATGATCAAAATCGGATACTACCTTTGAAACATATGTGCGCACTATATAACAGATAAATGTTGAACTTTTGTGGGGGAAGGAGTGGACAGATATCGCATATCTTTGAATTTAAACTATGTTTGAGTAAAATATTCGGTCGATCCGTTCGAGTGTTATCGTGCGCTACACGCTGCTGTCCGGGTTCGATTCCCAGGCCTGGCCACATAAAATTTTCAACGATGTCAAAATACCCCTTAGTAATGTTGGAGATATTTCCTTAGTATTTCAGCTAACTTTATTTGAATCCATTGGTATAAGAGAAGCCCCCCTTGTCCCTACTGGGATGAAATTCAACTAATTTGCATGCAAACAATTTTATATATCCCAAAATTATTCATATTCAATTACACACCAAAGAAGAGAGAATAAGTCAGCTGCGCTAACTGTGATATACCAGCCTCTGACCAAAAACAGAAATAAACACAATAATTAACAAAAATATATTGATTTTGCATCACGGATTTTCTTCAAAATACGTTGAATCTGTAGGTATCGTAATGTGGGGCTATACCAAATCAATTTTAGTAAGCTAACTTCTGATTTTTGAAAAAGTTTGAGAATTATTTTTCGGATTTGTAATTTTAGTTGGAGCCGGCAGGGGTTTATGGAACTTTTGGACCATTATCTCAAGAAGTATGGACTTACCCCAGAAAAATTGTACCGTTGCTATAGGGACCGTGAAAAGAACCTTTTTCAAAAAAATTTAAATGAAATGAAATAATACGATGTGCAAGTTCGAACCAATCAGAAAATTCCCTTGAGAGTTATCTTGCGGATTTGCCATTTTAGTTAGGTTTCTTGTTTTTTTTATGGTTTCTGGAGCTTTTCGGCTATAATGTCAGGAAGTATGGAATTTTACCATCGTAAAAGGGGCCGCAAGGACAATATGCTCAAAAATATTAAAAACGATTCTTAAATTTTACTTTTCCGAATGTTGTGTGGGAGGTACCCGAAGGTGTGGACCGATATGGTCTTACCCTATCTATATTTGGAAGAAATAATAATATATGGAATGTTGGGACCAAATTGTTCACACAATTTTTCGAAAAACTTTGAACTTTTGTGGGGTAGGAGTGGACCCATATAAACTAAGTTTGGTCAAAACATTACGAAGTATAAAATTTTGTTTGAAACGGTAAATCTGTTCGAAAGTTATCGTGTGCACAAGCCAGCTAGACAGTAAGAGAGACAGATGAACGGACAGGGCTAAATCGACTCCAACGAATTTCGTCCAAACATACTTGGGGTCCAAAACCATTACTTCGATGAGACATATCTTTGGTCGTATTTTGTATGTATCCCCTTTACCGTTAATCCTAGAATAGAATAGGTGGCAAGGTGACCCCATGCTGCAACATTTGTATAACAAATCCAATTGGACAACTGAACTGAAAATTTCTCTGTCATGATAAAGACAATCCCATTATATATTAGGCAGTGGGCCCGTTATCTAGCAGACACATTATTACAATTTGCATCAGTGGAAAGGTCAGTAGTTATTTTTCCACATGTAGGCTGCTTTGCCGGTATATGCCCTCCAGGAATTAAAATATGGACCAAAAATAAAATTTGGATATTTTTCATACAAAAGTAATGGCCTATCAGATCATGATCAAAATTTTTAGGCATCTTCTTCGTCCTAAACTCTTACCGCGTGCAAAATTTCGTGACTGTTGAGCTATAATTGCTACCTCTAGCGTATTCATGATTACACTACAAACAAAAAATTGGATATATTAGGCTGTAACTCTGTTATCTGATCACATACATCAACATAATTGACATCAATGGAAATGTCAAGAGATCGTCTTTCAAATATAACTCACTAGGGAGGAATGTGTCTTTCAGGAACAAAGATATAAGCTGCGTATAAAAATTTTCAAAATTTTCACACAAAAGTTGTGGTCCATTTAACCCCCTAAATATTATCTGATCGCCATCCCAAATTCCAAGCTTCTTCTTTGTCATATATGAGGAAAAGTCAAAATTTTTTAGTTTCCATGAAGCCAAGGTTTGCGCTATTATAATACGCGAACTATTGTAGTTTACCAGTAACTATGACTATTGCTGGATTAATTTAGATGTTTTTGTACAAAGCTCAAAAATTTAGCAAAAAAATTTAATTTACGTGGTAGTTACGACCGCGTAAAGGAAAAAACATAGGTAAAAACACGTTGAAGCTAAACAGGGTTTTTACATTGCTATTCGATTTCTGATTAAACCATTCAAATGACGGACATCTGTCCAAAGTAAAAGTTGGAGAATACAAAATGAAGATTACACTTCTAATGTATCACTTTCCAAAAATTTCCACTGCATCCACCTTTTATGGATGCTGACATTTTGAAGCCGGATTTCAGGTGTTTTTTGTATTTTTTATGTAACTGGAACGCGCATTTGGATATTTCGAAAAACCAATTATAGGACTAAAGAACTCGCGATTTCGCATAATCTGATATGTATATTAAGTATGTAGCCCACACAGCAGCAGAGTAATCTACTGCCAAAGGCCAACATTTAGTGCGATATTTTTTCTAAAAAACCTATTTTTTGGGTACAGTATTTACAATATCGTTTTGAGTGTGCTGGTACCCCGCGATATTTTAGTTTTTCGACGATCCGGATCATATGAATCACAGATCGTAAAAATCCATCTACTAGAACGGCGGAAATGGCTACTGCAAAAATTGAAAAATTTGCGAAAAATGTTTTTCAAAATATCGCTGACTAATTCGCGTTTTATGTGGATCGTTTCCATTTCAATGAAGAAAGTGAATCATCACTCGCGTTTGTGCGAAAACAGCGGTTTGAAAAATTTAGTGGCATGGGAGCTATATTCGATTTATCCAAAAAATACTGTGTGATGCTACATCCACGGTTCTTGATGGATTTTATTGAAATATGTTTACATCGATGTATTTTTTCACGGTTGATAGTGAAATCGGATGCGCATAAAAAGTGTATGCACTTTGTGCAAAATATAAGCGTTATACAGTTTGTTGCACACTAAACTGCAGACGATGCTACATCTTAGCGGCCAAAGTAAATCCTGGCAAATGTGTACAAATTAAAAGAGAAGAATTCGCTGTATTGGTAAACCGCATGCGCATCAAGTGATTTTGAGGATTTCGCGATTTACACGCATTTCAAAATGAACATTACTCGATACATTTTTATTTCAAGAGTATACCCCATTAAAAGGAACCCAACATTTATTTGAACGATACCCATATCTTCCGCTAGATGTTAGTGTGTATTCGAGAAGTGATTAGAATAAAAAATTCTATTTTTTGTTCAACTAACTCACAAAATAAATTTTAATAAATATTTTCTCTTACAAAAATTTTATGAATTTCCTCAATATATTTTTTGTTTTTTGCTATAATATGCAAACCGCTAAACGGATTTGTATAGTTTTGGTTTCATTTGAATCTTCGCGATGTTTAGATTACGTACATATTTTTTATATATTTTTCAGATGCATAAACAGCTTGAATTTTATTAGAACATGTTGTAAACTACCAATTGTTTTGAATGCTTTCCTAATTTCCGCGAAAATTTACAACTTTTCACTAAAGTTATGGGACCTCAGTAAACATATAGTACGTAGGGAGCCCCTAATTAAGAGAGTTTCTCAATATAACGATTAGATTCTTTTAAAGATTTTTTTCTTTTTATCAGAATTGAAACCGCCATAACTTTTGCGCGCAACAACCAAAATTAGTATCTCGAACAGATTTAAGAATGGGATTTTTTTCCCAATCTATGTACAAAAAATCTTTCATGTAGCTTAAAAAAATTTTTAATTTTTTTTTATGGAAATTATTATGAAGCATTGTGGCGTTTTTTTATTGGGATAGCGGTTGCAATTTTGTTTTTTCAAAATAGTCTGGCTTAATCCCATTGTTGTTGTTTTAATATTTTAGAACAACTATTTTATTAGTGGAAAAGATTTGGCATTGCTCGCCAAGGGGTAAGGCAGGGAATACTATAGTTTCGATCCACGCCACTGGATCTCATCAGTTCCCTTGTTTCTTGTTTGTGGATATTCTCCGCCGAAGTTATTTTTCAATAACTTCTTCAACAAGAAACTTTTTATACCCAAACATCAATCGTCAGCTCGAAGTATAAAGGTAAGGAAAGAAAAAAGTTCAATGAGAAGTTTTTCCTTGGCAACATCATACAACTCCGACGAAAGTGTCTGCGAAAACAATTCAAACCTCTTCCACTTGTATGTGTCGTCGAGTTTCGACGAATGCACACACCAAAATTTGGTTGGTCTGCTTTACAGCAAAAAAAACACACGTCGTGCCAGTGTCTTCAATTTGAAGCATTGTGGCGTTTTTTTTATTGGGATAGCGTTTGCAATTTTGTTTTTTTAAAATAGTCTGGCTTAATCCCATTGTTGTTGTTTTAATATTTTAAAACAACTAAAAGTTTCTTGTTGAAGAAGTTATTGAAAAATAACTTCGGTGGAGAATATCCACAAACAAGAAACAAGGGAACTGATGAGATCCAGTGGCGTGGATCGAAACTATAGTATTCCCTGCCTTACCCCTTGGCGAGCAATGCCAAATCTTTTCCACTAATAAAATAGTTGTTTTAAAATATTAAACCAACAACAATGGGATTAAGCCAGACTATTTTGAATAATAAAAGGAATAATAAAAGGAAAAAAAATTAAAACAACAACAATGGGATTAAGCCAGACCTGTTTGAAAAAACGAAATTATTATTATTTAAAATTTCAAGGCGATCGGGCTATTATTGCGACCTACAGAGCCGCTACAAATTGGATAAATAATATGTTTTTGGTCCATTTCACCCGCTAAATATTTCACGAACATCACCAATAAGAATAGGGATCTATTTTGGTCTGAACCCGACCTCCATGCACAATTTCGTGAGATCGGTCCATAATTGCGGCATGGAGTTTGATTACAATTTATAATGGACAGACAGACGCACGGAGGGGCACACATCTCCAAATCGCTTTATCTCGTCGAGATATGAAGATTGGTATACCACAATGGGGGTCTCCGACGAATATTTCGCGGTGTTACATGAATTTTTCCCCAAACAAACTAATAATGAATGGATTTTATTTACCTAACTTTGGGTACTTATGTTTTTGAGGTCGGTGATTTTGTTTTTAATATTATTAACCTTCATGCAGGTCATTAAAAGGGGACTTTTTGGTTCCTTCTCCTATAAAATGTGGTCTATCAAATAAAAATATTCCGCAAATTTGTTTACCATAAAATTTTACGTTAGGTCTTAAAATACATCAAAATTCTTATTTACACTCTAGAAATATGTAAAATTAAAAAACACATTTTAGGGTTCAAATCGTGCTTCATCTGAGTTTATGCAAAATTGTCCCACAAACCATTATTTGAGAATAAAAATGATGTCAAAGACAATAATTTTCTCGACTAAATTTCACTATAAGTCACCCCAGACATGAAATCTCTATTTACATTACCTACAAAGACATAGAACTTTGTTACCTATCAAGAAAATATCAGAAAGTGTGGACCTATGTTGACAATTTTTGGTGGAAAAGTTTTGTGATCACAAGGAACTTCAACTATCAAATTACAGGTAGTTCGGTCAACAAATGTACCTAAAATCCTCAAAATACCGAAATCGGGAAGAACTGTTTTATGGGGGGCTATACATACCAAAACCTGGACCTATGTTGAGTGAAAAAGTTTCTTCACCACTGAATGACTCAAATGTCAAATTACAACTAGTTGGGTCAAAAAATGTAGCTAAAATCCTCAAAATATCGAAAATCGGGAGGTATATTTTTTAAACCAACTAGCTATAGTTTGGCTATTCTTAAACATGTACCTATGTTTACAGTGTTTGGTGGAGTAGTGTTATGACCCCAAGGAACTTTAAACGTCAAATTGCAGCTAATTCCGTTAAAAATTTTAGCTAGAAACCTCAAAATACCGAAAATCGAGAGGTACCGTTATATGAAGGGTATACCTAAAAATGGACCTATGTTTACAGTTGTTGGTGGAGAAGTGTTATGACGCCTAGGAACTTTGAATGTCAAATAACACACAATTCAGTTAAAAATTTTAGCTAGAAACCTCAAAATACCGAGCATCGGGAGGTACCATTAAATGTGGGCTATACCTAAACATAGACTCATGTTGACAGTTTTTGGTGGAAATATAAATATGCTGACCCCTAAAAACCTTAAATGTTAAATTACAATTTGTTCGGTTAAAAATTGTAGCTAAAACTCTAAAAATACCGAAAATCGGGAGGTACCGTTATATGGGGGCTATACATATACATGGAAGTATGTTAACAGTTGTAGCTATAACCTCCAAAATACTGAATCTCAATGTAGTCAAAAATGGTTGGACTCAGAAGCCCTGCATTCAACATCGGATGCGAACGAACAACAATACATGGAGAAATTTACTTTTTATTTAGAATACTATTTCCCCTTCTTAAAATTATAGTCTGCAACAAAATTCCTATTTTATTGGCGTTTTGAAAGTGTGCATAAAGAGGTAAACTGAGCTTACGTCCTCATGCAAATGGCAAATACCTTCATTACAGCACTTTGAAAAATATTCGAATTATGATTCCTTGCATTCCTTCCATTTAAATTACCTTTAACCATATTACTGATGACAATGCGAAGAATGTTTGTGTTGAATGAATTAACCCTCATGTGAGTCACCAAAAGGACACCAAATTATTTAAAAACTCATTTAAAGTGTCATTAAATTGTACTAACACCCCGGCTATACATCTTTCCTAAACGCCAGGAATTTATTAAAATTAACAACACGCTTTAGGTTAAAAGTCGTTCTTCATATGAGCTTATTTAAAATTTTCTAAAAAAAACACTATTTAAGAGGTATGATGTAAAGGAAAAAAATAGTTTCACATGATATTTTTTTGTGTCGCAGAGTATTATTCGGGTTTACGATCGCCCTCTATACCAGAGACGGGCTTCTTTGCAAAGAAGTATAGTGAGGGCGCCCACAGAGTTGTTTTTGCATTTGCTTCTCTCTCACTTACAGTGTACGTGAATAAAAACAAACGATAAACATCATGTGATTGTTGTTTTCACATACTAAAACATTGATGGACAATTTTGGGCGACGCTGCTCTAAACTGTCATGGCATATGGTCTGGAACTAAAATACCTTTCTTCACACTAACATGCCTATATGTTTTTCTTTATGCCTGAAAGCCTGGTTTTTTATACATTTCCATTTGACTTCTAAGATTGTTTTCTGTTCCATTCTATTTTTACCTCTTAGAACACCAGAAGATAGTTATAGTTGTTTCTGTTTCTCAAGCTGTCTCTACGTTCATTTCTTTTCTCATCTTGTTATCTTAAAAGCTGTATAGCGTACTTGACTTTACACATTTTTTTGCTGCTGATGCTGTTGTTTTGCTCATCCATTCGTTTGTTTGTTTCTTTCTTTCTTTCATCAACATTTCATACTTAATGGCCCTGACTGCATTTCGATACTTAAAATTCTGTGAAGTGAGAAAAAATGAACGAAAGATGATAGCTGTGAACAGTAGATAGCACTAAAAGAAAAGTAAAGAAGGAGAAGAACAAAAAAAAAAAACAACAACTGAATGAAATCAAATGTCATAAGCTGTCTTTGCAATTAAATGTGTCAACAAGATTGACTTTTTGATAAGATTTTCTCTTACGGGTTACTTTTAGTGTGAAATGCTTTCATTCTAAGAAATGCAATGACAGGCCAAAGTAAAATGCAAAAACACGCACACACATACCCACTCATTCAGTAAGTCGTGCTGAAGTGCAATTTGAAAAAAATAGAAATGAAAAATCCCTCGCCATCTCATATCTGCCATTCTGGTTTGGTACGCAAAGTCATGATAAAGCCACTTTGTATGCACTCAAGTTGTAATAAAGTGATAAAAAACGCACTTTTCGTGAGATAGTGCCCAAAAGGGGCGGGGTCAATGTTGACATAATAAATCTTAAAAAAGTTCTCGTCCATCCAAAAGTTGTTAAAAGAAAATTTATGCTCAAATAATTGGTTAGACAAGCATAAAGCCATTTTTTACATGACAGGTTTATCAAAAAGAATTCATGTGTGAATTGTGTCAAACTATCTGTTTGCACTATAGAATAACTTTTGGTATGCAATAAATAAATTTCTAAAAATATATTTTCGTTTGTGATGACTTGGATTTTTTAAGGAAATATAAGGTGACAGATGGATTGCGTTTTTTCGTACCCTAATAATTCGCAAACCTCAATAAGTCCCATCAAACTGACGATCACTAAAAAATCTCCATAATTTGTATAAATTGATATTACTTTGCCCCCTTCGATTATTTGTAGTTTTTTCTTGAAGTCGAAATCTGTGTGACCTTGTCATTGACAGACGCTTTTTATGCCCTCAGCATTTATGCTAACGAGGTAATATACACTTTCATACTGGCAAACTGTGCCTCATCGAAATTATGGTGGATGGAGTCCAAACATAGTTTCAGTTCGAAGATGGGCAATGCCGGTTCACAACTTCCGGTACTTCCACCCAATATTTAAAAAATGCCTCTAAATTGGTATGCACGATATTTCTTGAACGGGACAACCTATTTGGTACATACTTCGGATCACCTAATATTTTGTCCAAATTTAGTTTAAGTTCTAAAATGGCCAAAATCGCTCCTCTCCCTAGGTACCCTAACCTTCCCCACAAAAGTTCAACATTTGTGTCTAAGTGTAGTTTAGGGTGTGTTCGAAGATCCTTTGGAAATGTATGCGGATGCTGTTCGTTGTGGTCCGCCATGCTTCCTGGCATACTGGTACAAAAGTTATACTATGAGTCACTGAAATGATTAGTGGACGCGATAACTATCGAAAAGATATGACACCGAAAATAAGATCTACTTCCATAATGAGGGTATATCTCTGTTGGCAAAGCTGATACTGGCTGATACTGGTACTTTTTTACTAGTTACGCTTGCATATGACCGAAATGTGCCACATCAAAATAATGGTTTTAGACCCCAAGTATCTTGGAATATTTGGAGTCGATTTAGCCATGTCCTTCTGCTTGCAGCTCACGATAACTCTCAGACGGATCAACCGATCCGGTCCAAAATAGCCTTTGTGATATTTTTTGTTCAAAGTTAGTTTAAGTTGGAAGATGGGATTTATCTGTTTGTGTCTCCTCTTGAAGCTTTTTATATGTTCCTATTTTTGCATCAACATATATTAGCTGCTCCCTTGCGATGTACAGTGGTCGCTGCCATTGCACGATGGGGCCGATGACAGATTTTTGAGGCAAAAAAGCGCAGGGGCAAGCTAGACCTTCAAAATTCCGTGCAGATGTTTATAATCGGCCTAGAAACTAATCTGCCAAATTTGGTTGATATCGGTTCATATATAGATATAGCTCTCATATACATATATGTTCGCCCGATTTCGAGTAATTGATGGACCAAACACGAAAATTCTGTCCAATTATGATGATATTTGGAATATGTGGCGGAATTCGGACTGGAAATAAGTTTGCCAAGTTATTTTGAAATCGGTTCAGATTTGGATATAGCTCCCATATATATTTTCGCCCGATTTGAGGTGTTTGTTGCAACAAACACGCAATTTCTGTCCAATTTTGATGAAATTTGAAATGTGTGACAGGACTCGGTCTAGAAATATATTTGCCAAATTATATTGAAATCGGTTCAGATTTGGCTCCCATATATATTTTCGCCCGATTTGAGGTATTTGGTGCAACAAACACGCAATTTTCGTCCAATTTCAATGAAATTTGAAACGTGTGATAGGATTCGGTCTAGAAGTATGTTTGCCAAATTATATCGAAATCGGTTCAGTTTTGGATATAGCTCCCATATACATTTTCACCCGATTTTAGGTATTTCGTGCAGCAATCACGCTATATATGTCCAATTGTGATTACATTTAAAGTGTCTGACGAAATTTGGTCTAGAAAACATTATTGAGACATCATATTGAAATCGGTTCAGATGTGGATATATCGTTCATAAATTTTCTCTGTCGAAGTTAATTGTTTTCTCATTTTAGTTGGTTGATACCGAACTTCCTTGAGAACATTGTTTAAATATTTCTCTTTTGACAAATTGGCCGAAACAGAGGCGACATGAATCAAGAGCTTGGTATTGTTGCCGTTTTCATAGGAGACTTCCGAAGCAAATTTTCTTCCTTCACTATAATCCACATTAGGGCGCCCTCTCTTCTTTGTATCATTGCCTTGTTCTAGCGTAAATACTGTGTCGCTAGCTAACCATAAGCTTTCAAATTTTAATACACGATTTTTTTACCTCCAATTTTTTATCCATTTTTGGTTAAGGCGTGCACAAATGTTATAAACTTAAGTTTTACGAAATCTGGAAATTGATATTTTTTTATTCGCAAGTATACGCAAAATTTCTTTTCAAAATCTGTTAGCCGGCATTGTCACCTTTCACCAGATACCTATTTTTACGAGAATACACCCCGATACCGAAAGTTCTACTCCAAAAAACACATGGACGATACCACAGACTACATCAAAAAACATCACTTACTGACACAACAAATTGTTGACCACAACTAATATTACATTTACATATTTAATAATAATCTTAATTTACATACCATTACCCGTATTTTCCATTTTAAAAAAATATATAATATCAACAGATCGAGATTTGGCGCCAAAATACTTAAATTGTTTAATTACGACTGAATATCAGAAATGAACGGAATTCAAACTATGACATCTTTGACATCGCCGGGGGCCGTTGCCAGATTGTAATATTTTGGGTTTGGAGGTTTGAAAGTGTTAAGAATATAATTCCGTTATTATTTGATTTCAATCACGGACTTGCAAAAATGACTTTTTGCCTCAAAAACGTGCCATTGGCCCCATCGTGCATTGGCCAAAATTAAAGAAATGAAAGTCTAATTTTTGGTACCACATACCTACTCCTAACATGTTAAATTTCTCTAAAATAAACTTGTTATGGATTACTTCTTACTGTACTCTTTGAGAATAGCAGCAAAAAAGAAAAATTTTAACAGGTTGGATTTCGAGGTGAATTTAGTGCAAACGTTAGGTGAAAGTAAAATATTAATATCAAACTAAATGAACTCTACAATGTATCAACTTAATTTTGATGCGGTTTTGTGTTTGTTAAATTTTGGGATTTTTTAAAGATCAGTAGTAGTCTACATATCCTATTTTCTCACTATCGGCTGCGTCTTTCTGCGACTTTGGAAATAGTACCCAAAATACTGAGGGCACCTTTCAGAGTGTATTTTTTTCATTTTTTCAAAGGTGCATGTGATACATTTCAGCTTTTTAAATATATAGAAGAGACATTGCACAGTGGTGGCACTTACATGGGAAGGTATGGCAAAAATACTTCTAACTATTATATCGAACTGAAATTGTTATCAATGGATCATAGTGGCCTAAAAACACTATAAGTAAAATATTGGGGTCCTAGGTCCAAAATTTTGCGTGGTTGCATGTAATGAATCTTTCTGAATTAAAGTATTTTACTGTTACCAACACATTTTTCAACCGAATTTGCTGTAATCCGGTATCACGAGTTGTTAATGCATAGTAAACCTCCCTGCGAAAAATTGTCAGTATTGGTCCATTATTTGGTATACTCCCTATATGATTTTTATATCGATTTATTTAGGCAGATGTCAACCAAATATTCTAAGCGAATATGTTCTTATAATGAACTCAGACTTCAGAACATCACTTTATAACGAAGAGTAATATCGGTCCACTTTTGACCACAGCCTCCATATTGGGTTACCATCCTTTTCTTAGTACTTTATAAGATTTAACCACATTTGTCTGCATAATTACTTGTAATAATGTATTTTTGGTTCTCAGGGCGGGGGAAATCTCCACTTTTTAGCGCAGTTCAACATTAGGTTGTCCCAAAAATAAAATAAATTATTTGTTAAATACCCCCAAATCTTTTTCTTACGCGAGCCCTAAGTTACCATGACCATAGAAATTTCCGCAAAAAGTCTATACAGTTTTGAAATCTACAGGCCCTAGGCTTCAATTTGGTACTAATGGCCATTCTTGCGAATTTTTGGAAAGTAACTTAAACTTTAAGGAAATCCATACATCTATATTCAATATTTTCATTTTGACCGATATTATAACCAAAATATATGACAACCCTTGCAATTTAGAGGAATTTCCATAACTAGAAAAATTAAGCTAAGGCAATTTCCTAAATGATTCAACTTAAATGGAAAAAATAAGTTGAGTTTCGAAAAATTTGCAAAGTTTTGAAGCGATTTGCATTTTTCAATTTTTAAAACGATGTCATGAGTTTTTTTATTTTTGTCGTTGGGCGCATCCACTGTGCATTGTGCGGTTTATTTATATGAAGAATACGTCAAAAAGTGGTCATCAATGTAAAATTTGGAAAATTCAGCCATTTTGATTGATTATTACGGCTAGAACCCTAAATATACCGAATATTGGGCGGTACCGATTTATGGGGACAACATCAAAGGGGGGCCTGCATTAATCGACAATTTTCTGAAGGCAACCTACCTCCAGGAAAGATTAAGTGGCATTTCTGCCATTTCGAATTAATAACTTATATAAAACCTTCAAAATTCCGAAAATCGGGCGGTACCATTATATGGAAACCCTATCAAAACGTGGACCCAATTCAAAAATTTTTTCCCAGAAAGTTTTCTAATACTAGGGAATACCGATAGCCAAAGTGTAGCAATTACATTGAAAGATGTGGTCAAGATCCCCAAAATGCCAGAAATCAGGGGGTACCGTTCTATGAGGGCCATGCCTAAAGTTGGACCTATGTTGATTTTTTTTGCTTCTTTTTATTTGTGTTAAACTAGCCTTTACTGAAATTTTCGTATTGATATCTGCTCAGGAAGTATTTTTGGCCGCTCTTCCCATACAAGTTCGACCACAGTGCGATGGTACAAGATATTTCAGGGGCATATCCATAACTCCGCTGGAAATAGCCTGAAACTTGTAAAAAACACCTACGGTCACCTTGTGTAGTGGCTGGCGCGTACGGCAATTTCCACACTGAATACAGCGTTGGTCCAAACTTTCTGCGAATCTTTAAGTTCGAAGACGGTGCTCATCCACTCCTTCCGTTACCTTCCCAACAAAATTTCAAGAATATTCGCTAAAATTGTACGTGCAACATCTCTTGAACGGAGCAACCAATTTGGTCCATAATATTTTGTCCATGGTCGGTCCACTCTTTGGGGTACCCCCTTACAAAAGTTAAACATTTTTTTTAGTGCAGTTAAAGGTCTGGGCAACTCCATGTACCATGGTATAAAGGTCCGAAAGCTGAAATGACTGGTGAGCGCAATATCTATCGAAAGGAATGACTACTAGAAGAAGAACCACATGCAAAATGGACTATGCCGATCTATTACTTCAGGTACCTGCTTTGCAATACTATTGAAGTTTAGTTAAAACCTTCTAGAGTTGGGTAATCTAGTTCCTAGTTCCTCGTACTAGTTCCAAAACGGATGAGTAACATCATGAAATATAACGTATAATATTAAGTATACGCAGTTTGTTCAAAGAAAAAATGTGGGCCATTGGAAATGCGAAGTGAACGATATAGTTCCATATAGTTCCTTTGGCATAACTCTAAAACCCTCCATGTACACAATTTTTGGGGTCAGGGATTTTGATTGTGTAGCAGGCATTCGATTTATCCGTTATATTCAATTCACACAGTCTGAGGGAATATCTCAGTCGTCCAAGCCGACTGATACTTTTTTAAACCCTACACCATAGGGTATAATAAGTTTGTTTTTCCGTTTGTGACACATTGAAATACACATTTGCTGTAAAATATACATATTCTTGATCAGGATAAAATTCTGAGTCGATATAGCCATGTCCGTCTGTCCTTATGTTGTAATCACACTAGCGTCCACAGTAATTGAGCTGGAGCGCTTTGATACAGCCACAATATAACGGTACCTCCTGATTTATGGTATTTTGAGGATTTTAGCTAAAATGTTTAACCGAACTACCTGTATTTTACCATTTGAGGTTACCAGTGGTCACAAAATACCTCCACAAAAAATTGTCAATATAGGCCCATGTTTTGGTATATCCACCCTATAACGTACCTACAAATTTTCGGTATTTTGAGGATTGAGGTTCCCAGTGGTCACAAAACATCTCCACAAAAACTGTCAACATACGTCCATGTCTTGGTATAGCCTTCTTATAACGGTACCTCCCGATTGTCGGTATTTTTAGGATTTTACTACATTCTTTACCCGAACTAACTGTAATTTGACAGTTGAGGTTCCTAGTAATCAGAATGTTTCATGGTGGAGGGTATAAAATGTTCGGCCAGGCCGAACTTTGTTACTTTAGTTTTTATTAATGTTGTAATTGATTCCTCTTCCTGAGTATTTCAGTCAGGTGAAACATCGCCCGCTATGCACATTCGAGCGCAAGATAACTCTCGAACGGATCTGCAGATTCGGTCCAAAATTTGGCCTTCGTAATAGTTTGTCCAAACTTAGTCTTAATTGGAAGATAAGCCATATCGGTCAACTCCTGCAGGTACCTCCCCCACAAAAGTTCATAAATGATCGGAAAATTTGTGCACACGATAACTTTTAGAGGGAGTGACCGGTTTGATCCATACTTTACACATCCCAAATTATTCACCAGATATAGAATAAGTTCGAATATGGACTATATTTGTCCACTCTTTCAGGTACCCCCCACACAAAATTTTGGATAAGTTCACTTTAAGGCCTGCTCTCGAATCACTTTAATTTCTGTTGAAGCAACTTGCTACTACAATTGCGATTGTAAACGTTTTTTTTCAGTGGCAAGTCCATACTTCTTGAGAAAACAGCCGAAAAGGTGTAAAAACCCCTTATTCACCATATGTTGTGGCTGGAGAACATGATAATTCTCGAATTGATCAACCGATTTGGTCCGAAATGAAAGTTAAAATTCACATAGGCTGAGGGTATATCTCTGTCGGCAAAGCCGACCGATACTTCTTTACTTGTTGTAGAATATTTTAATGTATGAAATCTCATCGTGTGCTAATTTTTCAGTTATAGAAAACATCCATCTACCTACGTGCTGAGTGCTTTCAATAAAATTATCCACTCCACACCAAAGATCAAAACATGAGCGATGAATTTTAGTTTTAGGAGTGATCCCTACTTAGAAATTTCAGAAAAAAGTAGAAAGAATAATTAGCAAAGATTAAGTGGTCAATTTTTTTAGTGGATCGGAACGATATTACCTTAGTATGAGCATTGGATGGGAACAATTTATTTTATTTTGCATGCAACATATAAACTGTGTTTTTCTCGAAATCGTCCACAAAAATATATGACAATTGGTTTATTAGTTTTCGTGCATCGCAAAATGATTTAATAAAAACAGGGTTTCGTAGACGGCCTCAAAACTTTGCAATATATTTCTCTTTTAGACGAAGAAAAAATCTGCAAAAAAGTTACGCAGTTTTCTCAGAGCAAAAATCATGAAAAATTGCTTTTATTGAGCTTTACAACTGGCGGTCTCCCTTTAAAGCTAAGCACACTTAAATGTTGGCTTACATCCAGTTTGAAAACCATTGATTGCTCCTAATTTTAATTGCATGTAGTCCTTATGATTTGTATTGCCCCTTCATTTTCACATATTTTGAAAGACAGAATAACTCGTGCAAAAAATGGAAAACCGACAAAAACGTTCTAACTTTGCTATTTTTCAATGTAAGATTCTATTGAATATGTAAAGAAAAACTAGCACATTAGCCTATATAGGCCAAAATATAGGAAAAAGTTAAAAATTTGTGCACATTTTATTAATTTTTAGTGGTATAGCAATTCACTCTCGGAGTCGACCCGGAGTCGGAGCCGGAGTCGTGAAAACAACTCGTCTGGAGTCGGAGTCGAGCCAAAAATACCTCGAGTCCGAAACCTTGGTTCGGACCACCCGAATTTAACACTTTTTACTTGTTTAAATTAAATTTACTATTTTCAATTCGTTAGTTTATATTTACGTGGCATATTAAATGCACAACTTTGTATTTTCATATCACAACAAAAATCTAATGCAATTAGTAAAGTCAATTTAAAGTTAATTTCAATATTGTTAGCTTTTGAAAACAAAATTTTGTTTTATACTTTTACCATGAAATATGCTTTTAACTTTTAAACTATACGATTTAGTAGTTGCTGTTGCCAAAGCTATGTGTGTGTATGTGTGGGAGTAGTAAATTTAAAGGATTTACAGAAAAAAAATAACTGCATCCAACTTTCCAAACATTGAATGAACACAATTTCGTTTGCTTTCGACAACCAATAGCCGACACACAAAACAAATTTAATTTCACCAATAAAATTGTGAAGCCCCCTAATCCGTTCACTTTGTGCCTGGAGGCATTTAATTTGTTAATGTTTATTGAATTTGTTTGTGTTTTGCCTGTTCAAACGTCCAAAAATCGTCAGTCTATGCTGTTGCTGAAACTAGTTTTGTGGGTTGTTTTGGAACCCATTTATTTTTACTGCAAAAAGCGATGGGGAAATTAAATTTAAGTTTCAAATAGCTCTGCTGTGGAAAATTTGTAAAGTATGGTGAGGAAACTGGGTCATACGTTAATTGGATTACGGAATGAATTTTAGTATAGAAACTGGGTCACATATTTTATGGAATGTCTAAAGGAATGATGGATATTGAATGACCCTATTTATTAGGATGTAAAATTCTGGGACACATAATAATACCTTCTTCGTCTGAAGTGGAATTTCTTATAGACAAATTTTAGTAAATTACACTGTGCAACAAAATTCAATTTTTTTTCAAAATGATGGGAAAAACTGAGAAGACTATGAAAGTAGAGCTAAAAATATGAGACACGTGTATCGACGTTTTTAAAGTTTACATGGGAAAGTAACCAAAGTAGGCGGGCAAGTTCCGCTCATTTCTAGTTTTTTTCGAAATATTCGAGTTAAGATATCTTGGAATCCTTGCATTTTAGGTACATAGTGTCTTTGGCAACTTTACAGAGGAGGATGTGATGAATATTTTTGTTAAAAATTTTAACCCTCATGCAGTTCATCAAAGGGGACTTTTTCGTCCTTTTTTCGAAAATCTTTCAAAAACTCCTTTAAAATGTGATCATATCAAATCCAAATATTCTACAAAATTGTTCGCCATAAAATTTTACTATAGGCCGCAGAATACACCAAATCTGTAAATCTTATCTAATCGCCAGGAATCTCTAAAAATGAAAAACACGTTTTAGGGTTAAAGTCGTCTGAGTTTATCCAAATCTGTCCCACAAAACATAATTTTAGAGAGATGACGTCAAAGACGAAAACGTTCTTCGTCAAATTTCACTCTGGGTCACCAAAGAAATGAAATGTATATTTATATTATATATCATGAAAATATCAGTATCAATTTTGCTGAACATTTTTTTTTGTTGTCGCACAGTGTTATTGTTATCATCGAATCCGATTTTTGTGGAGAATATAGTTGATACCTCTTGAAAAGAAGTTTTAAAAGTCCGAAAGGTTCGGAATATGTTTAGAGCTCCTAAGAATTTTTTCAATCAAAATTAAATTTCCAAATATATTATTTTTGGCATCACTTTTAAAACTTGATCACTAAAGTTGTTCAATTTTATTATTTGTTTCAATACAATAGGTATGTATTTACAATCCAACACCCGCCACCTATTGACTGTCAGTTTATAAATATTAAAAAATATGTTTAAAATTCCACTATAAAACGCTATTAAGAATATTACAAACAAAACCCAAACAGACAATATGTTATAACCAATTGTTGTAGTCAATAACAAAGAAAGAGTTAATAAAACAGAAAAAGAAATGGAGAAAAAACACAGATTGTTATTTTGTCTTCATATGAATACTACTACTTACATTTTCATAGCTTTGACGTTGTTGTGGCGTCATTTTGGCTTGCTGGCGCTTCCATCCAATACCAGCAACGAAAGCAACTGTTACACAGCCTAAGGCGCCAGCTGATGGATACTTGATAGCTTTACTGCCCATTACAGCGATGGCTCCACCCAAGATGGTCAAGACAAAACGTAAACCATTTACATAGGTCTGTGAAAAAGAAATAAAAAAGAAAAGGAAAAAGAGCAAATTAAAAAACGTTTGTTGAAAACAAGCGTCATATTGCCATACATGTTTTAATATAAATTTAATGCTGATGGCAATGACAGATTGCTGGTAAAAGACATGGTAATGTGATTAAATTGTCAGAGAATAAAAAGGGTTTTTGGGAGATAATTGAAACAATGTTTAACAATATTAATATAGATGGGGTACTACTCGGTATTTACCTAAAACTTGGGCAAATTTATTTTTTTGTGTTTCTGTCGGACAGGTAATCAAAAAGAAAAGAAAACCACGTGGACTTAACTTTTTTCGTGTACTTTTATTGTGGAATATTAACATACTTCTTTTCAATAATATAATTTTAATATGTTTAAGAGATCAACTAATTACAATTTTTCTACTTAAGCATTATATTTATTTATGTACATTTATTAAGATTTAAGAAATGTAATAATTTTAAAGAAAATAGAAAACCCCATGAAGCAAAACTTAACATTTTATATATCCAATCGAGCTATGTAGCTGCACGTAGGAAAAAAATCAATGCAGACTGCATAAATTACAGCTATACCAAAGAGGACCAAAATCTCAAGATTATAAACTGAAACCTTTGAAAGTTTAATGTTGCCTAGCCTGGGAATCGTACCCGAGCATTCCGCGTGCAAAGCGGGTGTGCATATCATTGCACCACGGTGGTACTCACACATTTTCGTTAAAGTAGTATATAATTATTAATAATGTTGATCTTATGTTAGATAATTAAAATAAAAACCATCATCATCACTCTTTTGATGACATAAGAAAACTTTATTATGAAGTACTGCAAATTATCGAAAATTATCTGTATATCGGATTGAACACCTGAATTTTTTCAGATATTCCAATAAAGAGTCAGAATTCCAGGCGAAAATATGTAGAATATCGAATCAAACTTCCCAAAAGTTTCCGAACGTCGGATCAAGTATCTCGATTGTTTCGCAATTTGTTTCGATATTTTTTTAGAATTTCGGAAAAATCCGAAAAGATGGCAGTGCTTGGTGGTACAAAATACAGCTTCATTAACAGTGAAGTTTTTAAATCTCTTTTTCCGCAAAAGCGTAAATGATGTGTCAGTTTTTTTCAAACGCTTTAAAATACGCTGCATGCTGCATGCATTTTCAAACTCAACTCTGGTTGATTTTTTTGGAAAACCTGCTTGCGGAACGCGACTATAAGAACATATCAAAAACACTTAAAATCTGGCTTCTTGTTTGCGGAACGCGACTAGAATAAAATATCAAAAAAAAAAACAATTAAAAATCACGAGCATTTTACGGACGCAGATCAAATTTTGAAAAGTTACTAAGATTATCCTTATTTAGTTTTCTTCTACTTTTACTTTGACAAAAGTGAAAAATGTGGCCAAAAAATCCACCCAAATTAACATTTTAGACCGGTTACAAAAACATCTTATCCAAAAGCATTTAATTTGTATATTATACAATCACAATTCGTGTCTTATAAAAGGGTAAAATTTGGCTTCAGCAATGTTAAATTTTAAAAAATATAGTCAAAACAACTGATCAAAGACTATTTTGTACATTGGGAACATTTTTGTGAAAAAAAAAAAACTGAATACGGGGTGTTTGCCTTAAACAAAAGATGAAAGAAGATAAACATATAATACAAGTTAAAGTGCATGGCCTTTATAATCCAGGAGAGGAAATGGTCGCGGGGAGAAGAAAGGAACAGCCATATACTTACCCTAATGCAGCCAAATGTAGTACATGGACGAGTTCTGGTATTCGGTCATAGACAATTGCTACACAACGAACACCATATGATGATCAGCTACAAATTATTGGACTATATCCTTCTTCTTTTTGGGAAGGTGGAAAATTGAGGAAGGCGGTATACGTCAAGGTGTACACGGTGTTCCTAAACTAACTTTATATCAAATGTGCTTACACCTGGGAAGTTTTTAGAGATTCTGAAACTACAATGTTCATACAAAATAGCCGGAGAGATTTTTAAATAAATTGCGGTCAATGTTCACATTTGTAGGGTTTTTTTAGGTTCTCGCGATTCTGCTGGAAAACGGCAAGTCTTATCGAAATGGGACTAGAAAAATTTTATAGCTATAAAATTTCTCTACATTTACCATTTTTTCTTGGTTTTACCATTTTTTGAGACATAGAAGTTCAAATAGGGACATATATCCGCCTTTTTTATACCCTCAGCATTTATGCACGTTCATAGGGGCAAAATATGCCTCATCGACATAATGGTATGTTTGGACGAAATCCATTTCAGACAATTTGGAGTTGATTTAGCAATGTCTGTCCGTCTGTCTGCCTGGCTGGATGGTGCGCACTATAACTCTCGAACGGATCAACCGAATCGGTCCAAAATTTGGCTTTCGTAATATTTTGTCCAAACTTAGTTTAAATTCGAAGATGGGTTTCTAGTATGGATATGAGTGTTCTATTCAATTTCAGATACAAAACCATGGCACAATTACCCGGGTAGTGGCATCGTAAAATTTTGAATATGTTATGTCAAAACTTTCTTTATGTTGTTGCTCGCACTATAACTCTCGAACGGATCAACCGAATCGGTCCAAAATTTGGCTTTCGTAATATTTTGTCCAAACTTAGTTTAAATTCGAAGATGGGTTTCTAGTATGGATATGAGTGTTCTATTCAATTTCAGATACAAAACCATGGCACAATTACCCGGGTAGTGGCATCGTAAAATTTTGAATATGTTATGTCAAAACTTTCTTTATGTTGTTGGGGAAATTACAACAAAAATAATTTTTTATAAAGGGATTTGACTTTTCATATTCGATCAGCTGGTGTGATACCACTACCTGGTAGTTCTGCCATGTACAAAACTAAATTTTATTTTATGAAAATATTTTTGTTTGAATTTTTCACATAGGAATAATTCTTAGCATACTTAATATTTTTTTATTTTTTATACACAGTACTCCTCCCCCAGTGACAACGTTAGGTATTTATTCGTACAGTTCATCCAGAGTTTGAATGTCAGGTGGACATTCTTGAGTTTGAATGTCAGGTGGAACAGCAAGTGGTGGTGATTCGTCCATTGGAATGTCGTCATTTTAAATAGATGCTGGTTTTAGGCGATCAACCGATATCATTTTTTGCTTCCCATTTACGTCGACCAAAAAAGTTTTCTCCCTTTTGGATATAACAGGGAACGGTCCGGTGTAGGGAGGTTGCAATGCAGCATCATTTCTGATGAAACAAATTTTGCTTGTTTAAATGCTTCCTGTTCATAAACTTTAGAATTGCAATGACTGTGCACCTTCGTGGCTTTTATCTTATTCATATCAGCTTTGAATTGTGTAACCCATTCTGAAGTTATTTTCGTGGTTTTTGATTCCTTAAAAAATTCACCGGGCAACGTTATCTCCATGCCATAAACTGAAGCTGCAGGCGAAACGTTTTAATCGTGGTTAATAGATGCATGTTGTCCCAACATTACTATTGGTAAGACTTCTGACCAACGCTCTTTTGCGCGACACATTATAGACGATTTAAGTGTTCGATGCCAACGTTCAATTTACCATTGCGTTGCGGGTGGTAAGGCGTAGTATGAGTGACACGAACTTCAATCAATTTTGAAAATTCTCGGAACAATGCAGATTCGAACTGTCGTCCTTGATCTGTCACTACTTGAGAAGGCACTCCAAACCTAGATCTCCATACACTAAAAAATGCTTTTGAAACAGATTCAGCTGTTATTGTTATGTCTTGTAATGGAATAGCCTCGGCCCATATCGTAAATCTATCATTACATGTTAGACAGTATCTATACCCTTCCGACGGTGGATGAGTTCCAATTATACCAATGCTTACTACCTTACATCGCTGGAATAGGAAATTGTCCAATAGCGTTTTTTATATGGCGTCCAACCTTTACTTGCTGGCACTTTAAACATGACCTAGCCCAATTTGAAATTTCTTTCCGCATATTTGGCCATACAAACCTATCCGATATCATCTTAATTGGGTATGGAGCCGGGATGTGATATGTTGTGTATCATGTCGAATACTTATTTTCGGAAACGAGATGTGATGTACGGTGCTTTAGATGTTGATACATCACAAACGATTTCTTTCTTCGATTTAGGAATTTCAAATGATTTCAGCTCTAGATTTGATGGTACTGCTCGTGTAACCAAACATTTGAGTTCTTCGTATTTCGCTTGATCTTCCTCTAGATCTGAATAATTCAAGGAAGTTGGAAACGATATTGCGTTGAGCCGGGTAGAGCATCTGCCGTGATATTATCTTTCCCAGGTACATGGCGAATATCAACAGTATGCTGTCCAATAAAATCTAAGTGACGTAGTTGACGAGGATATGCTTTATCTTGACGCTGATTAAAAGCAAATGTAAGCGGTTTATGATCAGTGTATATACAAAATTGACGTCCTTCAAGAAAATGTTGGAAATACTGTTGGAGAACAGCTCCCATACCAGTATCAGACGCGTCTACCCATTAAGATGTTTCGGCGGATTCAACAGGATATGCCAAAAGCGCAGCGTTTGCAAGCCGGTTCTTGCATTCTTCAAATGATTTGCGTAATTCCGGTGTCCAAATAATTGGCGTTTTTTCGTTTTTCTTTTGGCCACTTTTTACGGCATTTAACTTTTTTTACTGCTGATAGTTACGCCATATTCTTGTAACCAGGAGAATATTTGCCATAGATGATTTTTGTGTTCTTCTTAATTTTCAGACGCCACAAGTATATCATCAACATAAGCGAAACAGAAGTGAAGTCCTCGTAAAACCCTATTAATAAAGCGTTGGAATGTTTGCGCAGCGTTCGTGAGAGACCAAATTGCATACGCGTAAATTCAAACAATCCAAAGGGCGTAATTATCGCAGTCTTTGGGACGTCTTCCTCAGCTACAGAAATTATGGAACATATCTTACTGGATATTTACTACCGGGTAACGATCGGGAACAGGTGTTTTATTAAGAGAACGATAATCTCCAAAGGGGCGCCACATGCCGTCTCCTTTGGGAACCATATGTAATGCACTCGCCCAAGGACTTGCTGATGGTCTGCATATTTCCAGCTGCATCATGTAATCGAATTCATCTTTAGCGATCTTGAGTTTTTCAGGACATAATCTCCGTGCCTTAACGGAAACTACTGGTCCTTTCGTATCAATATGATGTGTTATATGATGTTTAACCGGGGGTAACTTGATACTCGGTGTCGTGACATCAACAAATTCAGAAAAAATAGAATTATACTTTCCTGGAACATCCGAAATAACCTTCAGCGTTAAATGCTGATCCCTGGAAAAATAACAGGACACTTTAAGGTTCGTCGTTGAATCAATAAGCTGATTATTTTTAACATCCACAAGCAATCCAAAATGTTTCAAAAAGTCTGACACAATTGTTGGCTGTGCGACATCAGCAACAATAAAAGACCAGAGCAATTTTCGTCGAAGACCAATGTTGCAATTTACAACTTTTGTTCCATACGTTCGTATTTTCGTATTATTTGCTGCATACAACACAAATGATTTCCGCGGACACTTTTTATCTTCACTCGTCGGTGGTGTAACTGAAATGTCGGCTCCAGTATCTATAAGGTACCTGTACTTCGATTTTGTATCTTGAATGAACAGGCGATTTATCTGTAGGCCACTCTCATCCGTCACCGTAGATGAGGTGCCTAATTGCTTTTCGAAGGTTTGTAGGTGCAGGGCCACCGACATTTTGTAGCCTTCTTGCCAAACTTGAAATGGTACCAGCATATGGAAGATCTTGCTCTGGAATTGCTTCTTGAGCGGCCATAATTCGTTTTGTTTCTACTATTTCCTTTTACTGTCAAACTATTGACCTTTTTTAAAAGTTCAGATATTTGCTTTTCAGGAAATTGCAATCGATCGTTGTCGCTTGTTGAAACCGCGTTGACTACACCAGCAGCATCCGATTGGTCATGGATTTTATCTGCCATCATTGATAATTTATCAATTCTATCTTCGCACACCGACAATATAGCTCTTGTTGTTTGTGGTAGGCGTTGAATCCACAGTGTCTTCAAAACCTCTTCAGACACTTTTCCGCTTGCCAATTCTCGAATTTCTCTCAACAATCCGGAGGGCTTTTTGTCACCAATACATACGTTTTCCAATAATTGTCGTAGCCTCTTTTCTTCCGATTCCATAAATTCGTTCAGCGATGTCTTCATGCACGCAGAGAAAAAATATTGTTGGAACAATCATATTCTAAGAGCAAAATAAAATTCTTAAAATATGTATTGTTGGCGCAACAATGTATTTTGTGTCATCATGTTTGCTAATAAAAAAATATATGGTTGAAACAACAATATATATTTTTAGATTTTTAAAATACACTATTTTGCTCTTAGAATATGATTGTTCCAACAATATCTCTTCTCTGTGTGTGAGCGTCTCATATTTGTCCTTCTCTGGTGGATCCTCCAAAACATGGCTACGTGACTTTCCATGGACCCAACTAGCGTGTGGAATTTTGTTTCGTCGCAAGATATTCCTGCCGTTACAAATTAAGATTCCAATTGGATAAACCATAGCTTTGGATTTTGTCGCCAAAATGGAGGAAAGCGTACAGAAACTCGGGATATTTCCATTGAATTCTTTTCGTTTGACATATTTGAAATTGTTTGAATTTCTTTCGTTCGGGGTCACCAATGTAGTATGGATATGAGTGTTCTTTTAATTTCAAATACAAAATGTTTAAATACAATGTTCGGAAAAATTTTGCGTACGATAACTCTTAAAAGCGAGTAACCGATTTGGCCCATACTTTGCACATCGTGAAATTTCTACCAGACAAAGATGATATTCCAATGGTTAGAGGGACGACTTGAAGTTTCTATTCCACCTCACTCGTATCTGACGGATTCATTTTACTGATGTGAGTGAGATCCTTTCTGCAAAGTTATGGCAGATCCCAAACATCAGCAACAACACTTTTCAGCGAAGAAGATTTTCCAATTATCAGAAAGATTTAACAAAACATAGTGCAATTTTAAAAAGAAATCAGTTTTTTTCCATATCATTTTTGTATACAAAAAAGTGGACCATTACATCAATTATTTTACACATCCAAAAATAAAATATTTCAACAGTGATAGGTGGCGTGGAAAATAGCAAAAACAACAACATTTTTACAATAGACCAGCAAAAAAGTTGAGGCGATTTTGCGTGAATAGCACAGCTGTGTAAATGTTATTTTGTGACCATAAAATAGTTTCAGTGAATGCAACATATGTACATTTCTAGATGAACTGGTGAAATTGGACTGCTGCTAGGCTTGGTTCGTTGGTCGGGTTGGTCTGTTGTTTGCTTGGGTTTTGGTAACGAGTGCAGACAAAAGCAAAGCAACAGATTTAGCAGAAATACATACGAATTTGGTTTAGTTCGTTTTTAGTAGCCATGATGTTGGTTGTTCTGAATTTTTTTGCTTTGTTTCTTTTGTCTTTGTTTTGCTATTTCCCTACTATGGAATGAATGAATATGTGTAAAACTCCAACAGTTATTTATGTTGGTTAGGCTGGAAAAATGTTTTCCACAGTTAGGCTAGGTTTTTGTTCGCTAGCAACTAGGATTGCTGCTGCTACTGTGCTTCTTGTGATTTCCATTTGAATTGCTTTGCAGTTGCCGTTGCCATTTCAATTTGTAGTTCTATTTGTGTTGCTGTGTGAAGTTTTCTCTCCAAAACAGATTTTGGGAATGTGATAAATTCTTTGTGTGTGCGAGAGAGCGAGGGAGTTTTTCTGTATTTTTTCTTTTCTCCGAACCAAGTGTTGTCGATTGGTTAGGGTAGTATATTTCTGGACACATAAAGCCTCCCTTGCATAGCAGATTGGTGATACTATCGATGCCAAGACCTTTGGGCCCTGTTAAAATTACATGATGAATATCATGTTGGTCTACTGCATAAACAAAAACAACAGAAAAAAAAAATAAATTAACTTGCAAAAATGAATGCTGATGAAATGTTGAAGTTGTAACTTGCCACATCTTTTGCTACTCATTGCCCAAGGAACAAATCAAAAATTAATGAAATTTTGATTTTGCAAATGGCAGATGTTATTTGAGGATATTTTTTCTAGAAATCAACAAAAGGAAGTAAAAGAAAAAAAAAAATAAAAAGGAAACAAGAAACAAGCAAACTAAATGAAAGGTATATCAACATTTGATATGTTGTCGGTGTTGGCTGCAATTTATTTATTTTTTTTTGCTTTTAGGGAAAAGAAAATTAACATCCTAGAAATTGGATATTTTTAATTAACTTGATTAAAAAAACTATGAGGTTAGAAGGAAAAAAGATAATAATTTAACATTTTTTTGTGAACAGAAAAATTCGAATGAAGACATGTCTCACCAAAAATAATAATTGTTTCCAAAAAAGTTAATTCATCTTAAGGGAAGTAAAAGCCATTATTTATACATGCTACATATCGATGCCTTACTTTCTCAACATCGTATCTGAGAAATTAACATTTTTTAGGTCAAATAACAAATTTCATTTGTTAATAAATCGGGGTTTGTCTAAATGCTTAAATGTAATTATTAAAGAATTAAATTTTCCAATAATTTCATTTAAACTTCTACCCAACCACTGATGTATCAACAATTTAATCGTTTTTTATCTCTCCTGAAAAATATTATTTTTCAAAATACAAGACGTTGAAGATGTATGGCATGGGAGGTATCCATTCAAAAAAAAAAAAAAAAAAAAAATATTAAAACAACAACATGCTTAGCAATAGTTTTGAAACTGATTACTATGATTTTTAGATTATAGATATGTTACCTGTTCATGTACGTCAACTTATTAAATCAAAGGACAAGGCCAAGTTTACGCACAGGCAAATGTAGTCACAAAGTACAAGGCCGTTACTGTCATACAGGAAATACCATATTGGGAAAGGTGCCACAACTACACCTGTCAGTGGCGCACAGTATTATAGCTGACATCGTATATAGCACGTTGCAGATTTGTAGTTAGTCAGAGATTAAAACTTCTAGTCTACATTTTCACCCCCGGTGCACAATGGTCGAAATAAATGTCGGTCTAGCGGCGCAAAATTAAAAACAATCAACCTATAAAATTCTAAATTTTTTCATTGTATCGATTAAACATCCTGATCATTCATGCCCTGCAAATGCAACATATTATGCTGCAACAGATTGTAAAAAAATTTCGTATTTTTACAATTTAAACAAGTGAGAAAGTGCTAAGATCGGCCGGGCCAAATTTTGTATGCCCTCCAGCATGAAATATTTTGAACAAAATGAGATAAAGAGATAATTTGAACCGAAAATTTAGATTAATATATGAACGATAGTCGTTATAAACGATATTAATAAAATGAGTAGACTTTGTACTATATATTGATTTCTGGGTATAAATTTAAATTCTTACACATATCTGAATTTTTTTAAGGCTTTCCAAAACACTTTGTTTGCTTGTAACATCTACTGAGTAAATAAATAAACACTCTTTTTATCGACTATTTTTCTTATGCCAACTGACTATTTTTACAAGGCAGTTTAAAAATAGTCGATTTATAATCAACCATTTTATCAACTGGTTGATAAAAGTTCGACAGTGACATCTGACACAGATGGTAGATGAAATTATGGTTCTCCAGTATCTTTGTATTTACCATAATTAGCTTGAACTCTGCTAAAATGTTGCAGTGAACGGAATTGTGTTTTCAGTTTTTTTTGCACAATGCTATTCAGTCGAACTATGAAAACCTATGTATGTCTTTGCTTCAAACAACATTAAGAAAGTAGATGGTAAAAATGTGTTTATTTTTAAAAAAGACTAAACAACAAAATTATTAATGAAAAATGGAAATATTTGTTGAAATTGTTACATAATACTTTTGGTAATAATTTCAGAATGAAGTTGTGCTAGAAAAATGTACGAAATGATTTATTTTTATAAAACTTTTTGATATTGTTGTAACAAATTGCTAACGCATCTACATTTGTAAATTTACGATTGGTGGCGTAAGTTGGTTGTCATAGTTCGATTTTTTCATTCACGAGCAAATAATCGATCGAATCGAATGTCGTAATGAGGCCCAAGACTGGCTTCAATAAGAAATTCAAAACATTTCTCGAACAGCCTTAAACTGAATTTTTGCAAAATGTTGAGCAATTTGGGCGTTATTTGGCGCTATGCCAAAACTTGACCCGGTATTTCCTATATACAGTCCAATTATACACACACATACAAACTGCGTATTTTTTAAATTTCAGCAATATATGCACACTAGAGTTACGGCTTTTTGACCTTTTTCTCAAAAATGATTTCCTGTAGCAAAAATGAATGAACGTAAATTAAATGACGTAGGGGATGAATGATGCCAAGCAACGCTCTTGACCGGCTTTAACATGGCAAAGCCTAGGATTTATCTTGGTCCCTCTTTCATCTCAAGTGGACACTGACCTCCCCGTGGTGTCACCTGGAGAACTGCCTTTAACACCCGTTAAAGGTAGTGAGCTAACATGTGCCGCGCGTTCACCCATAAGAACGTTAAAAACTTGGGTTTGGGCGTCGGGTTAGTAACCCTGCCCTAGAAAAAACATCCTACTATGAAAAAACGAAAGAAAATAAAAACAAACCCCTCTAAAGTTGACGAACCCCGCAAACGTTTTAAGGACCATGATCTGCGAATTTGCACCTGGAATGTTCGCACTCTTTATAGAGAAGGTGCAGTCTTCGCATTGGCAGACGTACTTGAAAAGTACAAGGCCGATATTACTGCCATACAGGGAATACGATGGATTGGAAAAGGCGTCACAACAACACCTAAAGGTGACGCACTGTATTATAGCTGCCATGACGTAAAGCATGAGTTTGGTTGCGGATTCGTAGTTAGTCGGAGACTAAAACATCTGGTATCCAGCTTCACCCCAGTGAATGAAAGACTTGCTGCAATTTGAATAAAAGCTAAATTCTTCAACATCAGCTTTATTTGCGCTCATGCTCCCACTGAAGAAAAGGACGAACAGACCAAGTATATATTTTACGAGCGCTTAGAAGAAATATATGACGGTTGCCCTGCCCATGACATTAAAATCATTCTAGGCGATTTTAATGCCAAAATTGGAAAGGAGAATATCTTTGGCCCAACAGTCGGAAAATTCAGTCTCCACAGTGAAACATCTGACAATGGTATGAGACTGATAGACTTTGCAGCTGCAAGAAACATGGTAGTTAGCAGTAACAGATTTAATCATCTCGATATTCATAAGGGCACCTGGCTGTCTCCAGATCAAAGAACAAGTAATCAAATTGATCATGTTGTAATAGATGGAAGACATTCATCCAGCGTGTTGGATGTACGATCGTTCCGAGGCGCAAACATTGATTCGGACCACTACCTTGTTGCAGCAAAGGTACGTACCCGTCTAAACGTAGCAAATAAAGCACGAACAGACACATCGCGGAAGTTGGACATCGATAGGCTGCAAAGACAACAGATAGCCACAGCATATTCCACTCACCTAGCCCAATTGCTTAACGCGAGCACTCCTTGTCCCGATAACATAACAACACAATGGCAAAATATTGCCCACTCCATGCAAACAGCCGCAAAATCCATACTTGGATTCCAGAGACCTCCACCAAGGAATTCATGGTATGACCAGGAGTGTCATGTTGCTACCGAAGAGCTACTTTACAATCAGTAGCAACGCGTAGCGCACGAGAGAGATATCGGTAGAAAAGGAGAGAAGAGAAACGTCTTTTCCGCAAGAAAAAGAGAGAAATGGAAAAGCGGGAGTGTGAAAAAATCGAGATGTACAGGAGCCAGAATGAAGTCCGAAAATTCTACCAAAGAGTGAAGCATCAAACTGATGGCTTTGGTACAGGCATATCCTCCTGTAGAGACCAACAAGGTAATTTGGTAACTGATACAGATAGTGTGCTCAGGATATGGAAAGAACATTTTTCCAAACTGTTGGTATCCGATAGCAGTGAAGACGGCGAAGATACCACAGATCCAATCACAGAAGATGGTATTGAATGTATACCGCCCAGCCAAGATGAGGTAAGGACAGCAATAAACCGGCTAAAGAATAATAAGGCGGCAGGAGCAGATGGCCTACCAGCCGAGCTGTTCAAAACCGGAGGCGACACGCTGATAAGGTGTATGCATCAGCTAGTTAGCACCATCTGGCAGGAAGAACGAGTACCCGACGATTGGAACCTGAGTATCCTGTGCCCCGTCCACAAGAGGGAGATAAGCATACAGTCTTAACTATACAGTCTAACTATAGGGGCATAAGTCTACTTCCTATTGCCTACAAGATCGTGTCAGGGATATTGTGCGAACGACTAAAGCCTATGGTCAACGAGATAATTGGACCATACCAATGCGGCTTTAGACCTTGCAAGTCCACCATTGACCAGATATTTACCCTGCGGCAAATCCTGGAGAAGACCCAAGAGATGCAGATCGACACCTACCACCTTTTTGTCGATTATAAAGCAGCCTTCGACAGCCCGCTGCGTTCAAAGGTATTCCAAGCCATGTCTGAATTTGGTATCCCCGCAAAGCTCATCCGGCTTTGTAAAATGACTTTAACTGACACGAGGTCCTCAGTTAAAATAGGAAAGAACCTCTCCGAAGAGTTTATTACCAAAAGAGGTTTCAGACACGGAGACGGCCTGTCGTGTGATCTATTCAACATCCTGCTGGAAAAGGTCATACGAGACGCGAAGGTCAAACGAAATGGAACGATATACAAGAACAGCCATATGTTACTGGCTTATGCCGACGACATTGACATCATGGGTCGATCGGTAAAGGAAGTAACTGACACCTTTACAAAAGTCGAAAGAGAATCTGCTAAAGTTGGTCTGGCAGTAAACGGCGAAAAAAACCAAGTTGATGGTATCGACGCGTAATATTACCACAAACCCCGCACCATTTGTGAATGTTGGTACCTACAATTTTGAGGTAGTAAAGGACTTCGTCTACCTCGGCACCGCCATAAACACAACAAATAACATCAGTTGTGAAATACGAAGAAGAATATTGTTGGCTAACAGATGCTACTTTGGGCTGAGTAAGCAGTTTAGGAATAAAGCCAACTCTCGTCAAACAAAAGTAACACTTTACAAAACACTGATACTACCCGTGCTAATGTATGGTTCCGAAGCATGGGTACTTGCTCAAGCAGATAAGGCAGTGCTTGGTGTGTTCGAGAGAAAAATTCTTCGAAAGATCTACGGGCCAATCTGTGTTGACGGCGAATATCGGCGTCGTATGAACAACGAGCTGTACCAACTATACAATGACATCAATGTAGTTGAACAAATCGAGATACAACGATTGCGATGGCTAGGCCATGTTATAAGAATGAGTGATGATGAACCCGCTAAAAAGGCGTATAAATACGGGCCGCATGGAGGTTCTCGCAGATCTGGAAGGCCAAAGCTTCGTTGGAGCGAACAAGTGAAACGAGATATCAGTAAGTTACATATCCCAGATTGGGAAAATACAGCAGCAAACAGAGAGGATTGGAGATTTTTTCTTAGTTCGGCTTATGGAACAAATGTTCTGTAAAAGGCCAGCTAAGTAAGTAAGTAACAGTTGATTACCAAAACAAAAACATTAGCCAAAGTATGTAAGAAAAACTAACTCCAAAGCCATGAACAAGTTGTTCAATTTTAAACAAAATAAATAAAAAACAAGTAAGAACAGACTATAGTCGGACGGGGCCGACCATGTGATACCCTATACCACTATCCCTGTGAACTAGCTTTCCGGGCTAGCTGTTATAAGATGTGCATTAGAAATTTTACCAATTTTCACACAAAAGTTTTGATCAATTTAACCCGCTAAATATTATCCGATCATACCGTTGACTTGCACGCTACTTCTTCATCTCAAACCAAAACTACGTTTAAAATTTCGCGCCGATCGGACTATTATTGCGACCTACAGAGCGGCTACAAAATCGAGCAAAAATTTTGTTTTTGGTCCATTTCATCCCTTTAACATTTCACGATCATCGCCAAAAACTAATCAGTTCTATTCTGGCCCAAACCCGACCTCCATACTAAATTTCGTGACAATCGGTCCATAATTGCGGCCTCTAGCTTGATTACAATTTTTAATGGACGGACAGACGGACGGACGGACGGACGGACACACATCGCTAAATCGCTTTATCTCGTCGAGATATGAAGTTTGGTATACCACATGAGGGGTCTACGACGAATATTTCGCGGCGTTACATGAATTTTTGGGAAAACAAACTTATTATACCCTTTTCCACATTGTGGTATAGGGTATAATAATATATTAATAAAATAATCAATAAATATAGCTGAATCATAATATTTATAGTATTTTTCCACAAAAATCAG
This sequence comes from Musca autumnalis, assembly GCF_047663935.1. Taxonomy (NCBI): domain Eukaryota; kingdom Metazoa; phylum Arthropoda; class Insecta; order Diptera; family Muscidae; genus Musca; species Musca autumnalis. Next base: position 311,409,730 of record NW_027411644.1, on the reverse strand, counting down.
ATTCAAATTGAGCAGCTGACCATTAGAAGATGATTAAAAAACAGTTGATCGAACTTGCTAAATGTTGCTGGAAAAATTCTTCCAGCTACTTTTAGCAATTTCTCAGCAAACAACTGTCAAAATTGTTCTCTCACTTCGCTCTCTTTTACTGAACTTTTGTGTAAAAAGACAGCATTTAGTAACATATCGTAATAATTATTACAAATTATCACGTAAAAAGACACAGCTAATATTGAATTTTAGCCGTTCCTTGTTTTAGTGGGAGCTCAATGTATTCCAATGGGGAGTATGATGACTATTTTTGAACCCTTTCAAAATAGAGTATACGCCTATTATGCGAAAAAGACTTAAATGTATGTATGTATGTGCAAAGTAATGCGAACATTTTTATACCCTCAGCATTAGAGTGGTTTTAAAAAATCGATGTCGGATTTTTTATAAAAAAAAAATATAAAAATTAAAATTTCCAAAGTTTAAGCTCAATCGGAATATGTTTAAACGTGCCACTGGAATATGTTAACACGATCCACTCCTTCCGGTACCTCCACCACAAAAGTTCGAAAATGTTCGGAAAATTTTTTTGCGCCCAATAACTCTTGAAGCGAGTAACCGATTTGGTCTATACTTAACACATCCTAATATATCGCACATATATGTATATGATAGGTTCAAATATGGACTATATTTGTCCACTCCATCAAGTACCTCCCACACAAATTTTCGGATAAGTTCAGTTTAGGATCTGCTTTCGAATAGCATTGGTTTTTGTTGTAACAACTTGTATGTTTACCGATGCTGTTCGTCGTGGTCCTGTTTACAGCGATATTATATTTTCCGTAGAGAAGTCCATGCTTCCTGGCATACTGATCCAAAAGTTATACGATAACCCACTGAAATGACTGGTAGGCGCTATATCTATCGAAAAGATATGACTCTCAAAGTAATATCCACTTCCATAATGGGCTATGTCAGTCCATTCTTTTAAGTACCTCCTCCGCAACACTTTTGAACTTTAATACCAATCCACATTTTTGTCGGAAAATGTCCAAAATGTCCACAAAGGGTCACAAAATTCTAAAAATACATTCGATCTGTCCCTGGATGAAAGTTTAAAATCACATGGGCTGAGGGTATATCTCTGTCGGCAAAGCCGACTAATAATTTTTTACTTGTTTAATTCCAGGTTATCACACATAAATCGGCAAAAGTTTATAGGTCTAATGTATCTGTGCATCACTCACCTCTACTTCACTCACCTATATTTTACTCCCCACTATGTACATATATCTACCTCTCATTACCAAACCGAAAGCATTCAGACAATCAAATAAAATTAGATTTTGCAATAAAAAGTCGGCAATAAATACTTCAAGGCAATATATATTTTTAACAATATTCCGAGAAATAAAATTTGTTGTATTTTTTCGAAGAACACAAATTCCTCTTGCACAAAACATTTCGCTAAAAATGTATTATCTTTATTTTTTGTTTCCTTTTAAAGCTGTGCGTAACAATTTAACAATTCAATTTAATTTATAGAAATGCAATTTCTAGCAAATAAAAATCGTTATCTCTTTGAATGTTACGATGAATGGCATTCCATGCTTTTTATTTAACGCTTCGCCCGCCACCACCCACCGATACAGCATCACAATCTCTTTGAAACGCACGTATAAATCTAACAAATCAAATAGTAAATCTTTGCGTCTTTCTGTTGCTTTCTTCTATGGGTGAGAGTGTGTGTGTCTTGCGTTGCTTATTCATTTCTTTTTTTGTCGTCTGAAACTGTGGTAAAGCTATATCTTCTTATTTTCTTTCTTTGCTTGGGTATTCAAAAGGATTTTCGAAGAAAGCTCATTTGAAAGAAACCAACTTAAAGTAGCATACTTTACATCTTTTCGATTCGGTTCGTTTTGGAATTTGGTTCAATTTTAAGTAATATATGAATATGTGTAGGAGTATATACTCGTATGGTGTATTTATCTCTGGGATGCATTTGACAACAATTTCAGCTTTTGTTTTATTTAATGACATACGAGTAATGTATGTATGTATGTATCCTATGAAAAACCCTGATATATATGTATGTAGAAATATTGAATACTGGCGTGGAACGTTATAAAAATTATAAGGGAGACATAAAGTCGAAACTACTTATATTGAACTTGCTGGACTAATAAACACAAATGCTTAAAAAGGCGAACTTCGCCGAAAAGACAAGTGAATGCGATTCTCACGTCAAAGAATGTCTTCGTATTTTGTTCGAAAATAAAGCAAATACTTCGGTTTAGTTGTACAGAGGCTACTTCAAAACATGGATCTACACACCTATTTTTGTTCAGATGTTTATATATTTACGGAGGACCCTATTTGGAAAATGTTTATGGAACATCCAATAAAAACAAGTACAAAAGAATCAGGCTGCTTTGCCAACAGCTATATACCTTCAGCCAATAACTGAACAAAAATATCATACCCAACTGCTTGAAGAATGCACTCATGTCCTAATAATTTGGATACATAATTCCTGAAATCCCATCCCACAAAAATAGTCATTGTAGACTGTGACGAGGTTAATAAATGTTTACGCAGAATGGTGATGCCAAAAAGAAAAAAAAAGTAAAAAAGAACAAAACGTATAAAGTATCAGTCGACTTTGCCGAAATCGGACTAAGAAATGTGGATTAAGTTTAAAGTTCAAAAGTGTTGAAGGAATGGACCGACATAGTCCTTTATGAACGTGAATCTTATTTTGTCATATCTTTTCGACAGATATCGCGCCCACTACACGTTTGAGTGGGTCTTCGTATATCTTATGGACCAGTATGGCAGGAAGCACTGACTTGTGCACGGAAAACATAATATCGCTGTAAACAGGACCACAAGGAACAGCATCAGTATACATTTGCAAAGGATCCTCGAACAGACCCTAAACTTCACTCAGACACAAATGCTGAACTTTTGTGGGGGAGGTTCCCTAAGGAGAGGACTAATATGGGCCATTTAAGAAGGTAAACTAAATTTGGACAAAATATTAGGAGATCCCAAGTTTGGACCAAATTGGTTGCCCCATTCAAGAGATGACGTGCATACCATTTAAGTGATATTTTTGAAATATTGGGGGAAGTACCGAAAGTTGTGGACCGGTACTTCCCATCTTCGAACTAAAACTAAGTTTAACAAAGTATGATGAAGGTCAAATTTCGGACCAAATCTCTTGATCGTGCTCTCCATCCACTACATATGGTGCCATAGGGGTTTTTTACATCTTTCGGTCTTTTTTCTCAAGAAGAATGGACTTGCACCTGAAAAAACTTTAACCGTCGTAATTGAAGCAGCGAATGCAAATTGCTTCAACAGAAATCAAAGTGATTCGAGAGCAGGTCTTAAAGTGAACTTATCCGAAATTTTGTGTGGGAGGTACCCGAAGATGTGGACAAATATAGTCCATATTTGAACTTGATCTATATATGTTAGATATATTAGGAGGTGTAAAGTATGGACTAAATCGATCACTCAAGAGTTATCGTGCTCACAATTTTTCCGAATATTTTTGAACTTTTGTTGGGGAGGTACCTGAAGAATTGGGCTGACATGGCTGGTTGACAAACTTAAACTAAGTTTGGACAAACTATTACGAAGGCCAAATTTTGGATCGATTGGGTAGATCCGTTCGAGAGATATCGTGCGCTCTAACCACTACACACTGTCTCATAGGGGGTTTTTTTGCAACTTTCAGGCTATTTTCTCAGGAAGTATGGGCTTGCCCCTGACAAAACTTGTACTGCCGTATTTTTTTTTTTTTTTTTTTTTTTTGATTTTTCTCATCTATAAACATTGTAGTTTCAGAATCCGCAAAAACTTCCGAGGTGTAAGCACCTTCCATTTAAAATTGTTTCAAGAGCATCGTGACCTACCTATGCACATGAAAATAAGTAAGAACGGAGTTCAGATCCGCCGGAACAATTAGTTTCCTTTCGTTTAGAAAATTACTTTTACCTCTTCCTCCACGTTAAGGCTTACTTCTTGGAGGAGTAGAATATCTTGATGATGAGTAGAATATCATGGATGGATGTTTTCTGCCCATTGAGATTCCGAAATACCACATTACATCAACTTCAGAAGTAAAATTTAGCAAAACCCTTTAGTGAGCTCACATAGACAGTTTTTTTTCCAATCATGAACCACTGACAACACGAAATACGAAACTGCGGCAATCTGGGTTCGAAAATTTGACAAAAAAAATCTCCGAAAAACATTGGATATAATTACATGGATAGTTTTATATCTTCTGGGATCAGAAAATGCAATTTTATAAACAAGTAGGTAGAAAAGTATGACTAAAATCTTCAAAAAAGGTTAAGTCTTCTTAAGGTTAAGTCTTCGCTAATACTTAATACTAAATTTCAGACATTTCCGTTAAATAATGTGGCTAAAATTTTAAAAATATCACAAATCGAAGGTAACATTCTATGTGGGATACATGAAGAAATTAAATTCCCAGCCATATTGGTGCCTTATTGAGGCCACGACATTCAAAATACCGAAAATCGGGATGTACAGTTCTGCGGGAGCTACGGTTCTTGGGAAATTATGGTTCAAATCGACGAAAAAACTTAACCAATGCATTGTTGTAACTAAAAAACGAATCCTACAAAAAATTTTTCAAAATCGGTAGGATTTCTACAAATTTTTGTAGGATTCGTTTTTATACCCTCCACCATAATAAGGAGGGTATAAATAAATTTGTCATTCCGTTTCTAACACATCGAAATATTCATCGGAGACACTATAAAGTATATATCAGGAATATTGTCAATTATTTCATATCCCATTTCAGAAAAAAAGGATACATTTTTTTCGCGTTACATCAACGATTTTTGCAAGAATCTGGTCGCGAGCCAATTTTTGGTTGTTGCGGACAAAAGTTATGGCGCTTTTATTTCGCTTTTTAAGAAAGAAAATATTATAAAAAACGCTAATTATTTTAATGAGAACAATTGTTACAAAAAAGTTCTCTCGAAGTGACTTCAGCGAGTAGATTGCATAATACCTGCAAAATGTTACACAGAATTCGCGGAATGTACATAAAATTGATAAATTATTGAATATAAGTCTACTTTTTTCATTTAGTTGTCATATAATTACATAAAAAATTGTCGTGGATCCAAACTTTACGGCGAATCAAATGAGACTGCAATCATATAGATTGGTGTTATAGTTTGGATGTATTTAGTATTTGACTTCTTTATTGAATATTTTATATATAGTTTTACAATTCATTAAATACGATTATGTGTACACATAATTCAAGTAAGAAGTATTTTGAATTAACGACAATGTATATTTGCACGTCTGTCGTATACCAGTAAAATTTGCTTATATATTTTTTTATTGGAATTCGTTTACTAAGAGTTGACGATACTTGTAACTTATTTCCAGGTATCTTACAAGTTTATTCCAGTCATCTTCATCGTGGCCATCGAGGATTTTAATAATTTCATCTTCTTCCAGATTTATCTTTAGGAATATCATCAGCCTAAATTCTTGAAATATCGGACAAGTTCCCAGGAAATGTTGTAATGTTTCGATTTCATGTCTATTACAAAGGTTACACTCTCTGCTTGAATCACCCGATTCGAACTTATTATATCCTGATACCCACTTCGCGCTTTAAAAATCCATAAAATTTTCTCGTAGGAGTAATTTTGGTAAAGATATAGATGTGCTCGATTTGGATTAAGATATCTATATATACGTAGACTCCGACTATTTTCTTTTCTCCACAACCTTTCTTCGTATAATCGTAGGTTTATACTATTAAGTAGACTTTTACAAAATGTGTTCCAGCAATTTATAGATGTCACCGTTTGGGGAATTTGTATGTTAAAAGTTTGACTTAATGCGTTCAATTCTTGTGCCCAGAAAGTTTTTTTGTTTAATGCTATTACTGCTAGCTGATTTGGGAGCCTTCTGTTTGTGTACTGGAATAGTATTTTTCTTAAATAGTTTAAATGTAAGCCCAAAGTATAAATTTAAGTGTCTTCCACTTGAGTTTCTAACATTACTACGTAATTGGGTGTAAAGCTTGGTACTCGTAGTAAGCGTTTTATGAAGTATCTCTGTAGTGTGTTGATTTGTTCAAAGTAGGAAAAACCCCAGACCTCTGCGGCATAAGTTTGTATTGACCTACAAGCTGCTAGAAACATTTTCCATTTGGAGTTCATATCTATATCAGCTTTGTTAATAAAATGGTTCCATGTTACGTTTATTGCATTCTTTGCTTCATTATTTCTTCTTTCTATATGTTTCAGAAATAGGATTTTTGGAGTAAATGTCACACCCAAATATTTGAAATCGTTTGCAATTTGTATGTCTCTGTTCTTGTACTTCCATTTTTCCTGCTTACTTAATCTGCCTCCATTCCTGAAAACCATTATTTCTGATTTAGATAAATTAACTTCCAAACTCCACGATTTGCAGTACGTTTCTAAGTTATCAATCATTTTTTGCAGAACTTGTATATCATCTGCTAGGAGTACGATATCATCTGCATATAAAAGGAGTCTGATATTAAGATTTTCCAGAAACAGTCCTCCTTCAATGTATTCGTGGAGATCGTTCACGTAGAGCCCAAATAATAACGGGGAAGACATCCTTGTTTTACTCCTTGAGTGGTTTCAAAATAGTTCGATAATTCTTTCACATTCCATATCGCAGATCGAGTATTGCTGTAGATCTTTTCTATCATTGTTACTAATTTATATGATACGCCAATGCCATATAATTTGTAGATAAGCGCTTGCCTTGATATATTATCAAAAGCTGCTCTGGTGCATAGTAAATCAGAGTAACCTCGTTAGAATTATTTAGAAGATTTTCGTAATAGTTTTTAAATGCCTCCGGGCTAATATTTGAGCTTACAAGACTGTGTTGATTGCGCAGTTCTCTGGCCATTTTCCACCATTCCTTTGTGTTTTTTATGGTATTTAGCTTATTTGCCATCGTTTTATAGTATTGTTCTTTTCTGTGTTGCAAATTGATCTATATTTCCTTTGTGCTGTGAGATACAGTATTTTATCTTCCGGCTTCTTCGTCCTCCTGTACAATTTTAGATTTTTAAAACTACTACTTATTGCTCTATTGCAATTTTCGTCATACCATTTTTGCTTAGGTTCGAATCTGCGTTTATTGTCGTATGCATTCGATGTGGATTTCTTTATTATTTCACAGATATCTTTAAGACAAATGTGGTTCTCTTCTGTAATATTACAAAGGTTTGCATTTATCGGTAATAGCGCCATCTTTTCTCCAGCTTGTGACGTGGAAAGGACATTAATTTTTAGCAAGATGGGAAAGTGATCTGACCACACTTTATCTTCGATCTTAAACTCAATTATGTTACATAGAACTTCTTTTGATACTGCACATAGTCATTAACCGACTCTCCCAACGTTGTGATATATGTCAGATTTCCCTCGGGGTCTCCCTTTGTTATTCCATTTAATATGATCAGATTGTAGTCATCACACATCTGCATAAATTGATTACCTTTTTGGTTTACGGTTTTATCTTTGGACCTTCTTAAAACGTAGCCAGAATAAAATCGTTCTTTGTATATATCTCCAATAGTTTGATTTAATTCTCCAATTCTGATATTAAGGTCGCCCATAACTATTGGATTTTCTATATCTTCGGATACAAATAACTCCTTGTTTGGATGTTACAGCCAAAATAAGCAAATATTATGGTCAAAAAATAATTTTTTGTTTGAAAAAAATATTTTTTTCACATGCATTATGTAGTAGAAAATATTGTAAAAATTTATAGGAATACTTCCTTCATTTTTCTTAAATCTCCCAACAAAATAAACGGATTTTGCTTTATTGACATTCATATTAAAGCTTTCCCATTAGGGAAGTTAATTGGGTTTATGAGGATATATGTCAAAGCTTTTGAAATGGAAATAGAGGTCAAATAACCCATTTTAATTTATGTGCATTTTAAAATACGTGTAAATCGCGTAATTATCCAAATCATTTTGTCCGCATGTGATTTTCATGTACAGCAAGACCATATCTTTTAATTTGTATATATTTTTCGAAATTTTATTTGGACGCTAAGATGTAGCATCGGCTGCATCTTAGCACTACAAAACCTATAAAATATCGCTAATTTGCGCAAAGTGAAAACAATTTTTGTCCGCATCCAATTTCAATGTCCACCAAGAAAATCTACATCGATATATATCTATTTCAAGGCGATCAATTAAGAACCGTGGATGTAGCATCACACACTATTTTTGGGATAAAATGAATGTAGCTCCCTTATCAGTGAAGTTTTCAAATCTCTATTTCCGCTAAAACGAAGATGCTGTATTAGTTGTTTCATTGCAGTGGAAACGACCCGCAGAAAACGCAATAAAATACGCGATATTTTCAAAAACAATTTTATGTGATTTTTCTACTTTGGACTTTCTTGTAACTCGCGTTTTAGTAGATGGATTTTCACGGGGAATGATTTATTAGATCCGGAACGTAAAAAACTAAAATGTGCAATCAAGTACGAGGAAATCGAATGACAATTGTAAAAATTTGGCCCAAAAAATATGTGTTTTACAAAAATGTTCGCACAAAATTTCCGCATTTGGATGTAGATTTCTGTGAAGCTGTGCAGACTACATTCACATTAGTCGTATCAAATAACTCAAAATCGCAAGTACTACAATCCTATATATGATTTTTTGAAAAACCTGTTTGCGGAATGAAATTAGAAGAACATTTCAAAAAACACTGTAAATCTGGCTTCAAAATGTCAGCATCATTTAATGGTAGAAGCAGTTCAAATTTTGAAAAGTAATACATTAGTGTGATGATCCTTATTTAGTTTGCTTCTACTTTTACTTTGACAGGAAAATCGAGAGAAGTGTGGTTTACTCACAATTCGAGAGAAAACAAAAAAAGACATGGTGGCTTCAACCCATTTTTACCCAAATAAAGCCACAGCTTCCACACAAATTATCTTTTAATGCCAATATTTTTTGCCACGTCCAAAAACAGAGTCAGAGTCGATATAACCATGTCCGTCCGTCTGTTGAAATCAAGATACAGCTCGCGATTTTTAACACAGAGTTTTGAAATTTGGTATTACTCCTAGGATGTTTGATATTGAAAATGGGCTACTTCGTTCCACGTTTTGTTATAGCCCCCATATAATGGTATGGGTCCACGCCCCAAAGAACGGTACCTCCGATTTTGAAGGTTGTGGCCTCAATATTCCTCCGAAATTACTGAAATTTGGTATTTAGTCCTTATTTGAGGTATAAAACATTCCATATGAAATTTGTCGGGATATTCCCACCTTCATATAGTCCCCATAGAACGGTACCACCCGATTTTCGGTATTTTGAAGGTTGTGACCACAACAACCCACCGAAATAGCTGAATTTTATTTAGTCTACGTTGGAAGGAAAACCCTTTCCGACTGAATTTCGTCGGTAGAGATCCACGATTCGATACAACTCCCATAGAACGGTACCTTCCGATTTTCGTAATTGTTATTTAGTCTTACATGGGGTTATAAAATGTATAAAATGTATAAGTATATATCGACGTTTTGTTATAACCCCCTCGGAACGGTACCTCCCGAATTTTAAATTTTATACGTTAGCCACATTGTTTTACCGAACTTGCTGAAATTTGGTATTAAGTCTTCCTCATAAACGAAATGAAACTAATTGTTCCATTTTACTTGGAGGGTATAACAAGTTCGAGCCTGCCGAACTTAAAGCCGTTCTTACTTGTTTAGTTTTGGGCCTTATGTAGCTATGTCGAAATCCGATCCGATTTTCACAATTTTTTTAGGATACGTTTTTAGCCACAGCAATGAACTGGTAAAGAACACTCATGCGTCAGGGGTTATTTTGGAGCAAATGGAAAAAGTTGAGGGAATAGTAGTTCCAAACAAAAATTAAATTGTTTTTCTTTGCTTGCCCTAATGTACATAGGTAGATAGACCGCCACATTTTTTCCTACATATATAATAATCATATATACATACAAACAAACACTGATATAAATGGAAATATATTTACATTATACTTTATTGCAGCAAATTGAGTTCTTCATGTGAAGAGAATTAAGTATTTTCTTTTTTTCTTCTTCTTTTTCGAATGGCAATACAAAACCGAGTAAAATTTCCCAACCAAAAAGGAGAAACAACTAACTATCAAAATCTTTAACTTCTGACTTTACCAAACTAAATCTGATTAAATTCAATAGTTCAATACAGTTTCGCTTTGCAAATAATTATACAGCAAACAAAGTACGTCAACAAACAAATTTAAAGAATTTATTTTTAATGATCATCACTTAGCAAGGAGGAACAAGGAAAGACTGTATTTATATAACAAAATACTATATTAGAGAGGTGGCGAGGTATACGAGAATGTTATTCACCCTTAAGATTATGTTTTGATAAACATAAACCAAATGAAATAAAATCTCATCAAAATCCGCAAATTATTTTAAGAAGGATAAAACCTGTTTTATTATTGTAAAAATATTGAATACATTAAATAATGTACGTAATCTATTCAATTAATAGAAGCTAGTGGTTCATTTTTTCACAACGAATTTCTATTGATCCATTTTCCTTTTAAAGGGGTTTATAATATCTTTCTAATAAGCTATTATTTTTTTTTTAAATCGGGTAGCAAATGACTAAGTTATAGTGGTTGAAGTGTAAAAAACCGGACCAAAGAAAACGGGAAAATTATTTTCCCTGTGCGCTAGGCTGCTTAGAAGATACCACACAGTATAATTATCTATTTTCACCAAAAATGAAATTAAATTTGCTTCCGAAAACGGGAAAAATAATGAAATCGGTTGAAAAATATAGGAGTTATACAATTTTTTGTGTTTTAACTTTTTGGTTTTTATGCAAGTTCGCCTCTCCGTCCGTCTGTGGTAATCACTCTAGCATCCACAAAAATTGAGATAGGTTTTTTGTGTGGGGGCATGTCAAGTTCGAAGATGGACTGTATCGGTCCATTTTTTCGTATAGCCCCCATATAACGGTACCGCCCGATTTGAGATATTTTGAAATTTTTTGCGATATTTTTTTGGTCAATGGGGTATAATTTAACACCTAGGGTTCCCAGTGATCAAGAAACGTCTCCACCAAAAATTATGGCTATGGGTCCACGTTTTGTTATAGCAACCACATAATGGTGCCTCCCGATTTCAGTTGTTTTGACGTTTTTAGAACAAACCGTGGACCCATAGCCATAATTTTTGGTGGAGACGTTTCTTGATCACTGGGAACCCTAAATGGCCTTATGTATGTATACACTTTCATACGGGCAAAATATGCCTCATCGAAATAATGGTTTAGACCCTAAGTAGGTTTGGACGAAATCCGTTTCAGACAATTTGGAGTTGATTTAGCCATGTCCGTCCGTCTGTCTGGCTGGCTGGAGCGTACGATAACTCTCGAACGGATCAACCGATTCGGCTTTCGTAATATTTTGTCCAAACTTAGTTTAAGTTCGGAAAAGTTCAGTTAAGGACAGGGTCGCCCATCTGTATACTGCGGGCGCTCACTGAGTTGTTTTGTATTTGCTTTTCTCGCTCATGCACAGTGTACATGAGCAAAAATGAATGATAAACACCCGTTGGTTCTTGCTTTTTCACCTATACATAAACATTTGCTTAGTTTGAAAGAATTTTCTTGGGCGACGCTGGTTTTGGGCCTGCTCTTGAATTGCTTCGATTTTTGTTTTTGTTGCAACAAATTGTATTCACTGCCCACCAAACAACGGTACAAGTTTCATCAGGGAAAAGTCCATACTTCCTGAGGAAATAGCCTGAAAGGTGCAAAAACCCCTATGACATCGTGTGTAGTGGTTGGAGCGCAAGATAACTCTTGAACGGATCCGGCGATTCGGTCCAAAATTTGGCATTCGTAATATTTTACCCAAACTTAATTTTAGTTCGAAGAAAAGCCATATCGGTACACTCCTTCAGGTACCACCCCCACAATAGTTCAAAAATGTTCGGAAAAATTGTGCGCACGATAACTCTTCAAGGGACAGACCGATTGGGTCCATAATTTGCGCATCCTAATATATCTACGAGATATAGATCAGGTTCAAATATGGACTATATTTGTCCACTTCTTCGGGTACCTCCCACACAAAATTTCGGATAAGTTCACTTTAAGACCTGCTCCCGAATCACTTTGGTGTTTGTTGAAGCAAATTTCATTCGCTGCCTCCATTACGACGGTAAACATTTTTTTTAGGGGTAGGTCCATACTTCTTGAGAAAACAATCCGAAAGGTGTAAAAACCCCTATGACATGTAGTGGCTGGAGAGCACGATAACTCTCGAACTGATCAACCGATTTGGTCCAAAATTGGAGGTTCGTCATATTTTGTCCAAGCTTAGTTTAAGATCGAAGATGGGTAAAAACGGTCCACAACTTCCGGTACTTCCCTCAATATTTAAAAAAATGTCATGGTATATAAAGCAGCCTCTTCGACAGCCCCCTACGTTCAAAGGTATTCCAAGCCATGTCTGAATTTGGTATTCCGCAAGCCTCATACGGCTTTGTAAAAAGACTTTAACCGAACCTCTCCGAACAGTTTTATACCAAAAGAGGTTTCAGACAAGGAAACAGACTTTCGTGTGATCTCTTTAACATACTGTTGGAAAAGGTCACACGAGAGGCAAACGTTAAGGGAAATGGCAAAATCATGTAACTTGCTTATGCTGACGGTATAGACATCATAGGACGATCAGTAAAATAAGTAACTGACACTCTTGTGAAGATGGAAGGAGAATATGCTAAAGTGGGTCTGACGGTAAACGGCGAGAAGATCAAGTTGATGGTGTCGACGCCACTGCCCCATAGAGCTCGGACCAACTTTGACGTTGGCTCCTATAATTTTTAGGTACAAACAACATCAGTTGTGAAATAAAAAGAAGGATTATATCGGCTAACAGATGCTACTTTGGTTTAAGTAAGCAGTTTAAAAACAAAGCCACATCTCGTCAAAAAAATGACACTTTACAAAACACTGATGCTACCCGTGCTGATGTATGGTTCCGAAGCATGGGAACTTGCACAAGCGGACAAGGCAGCGGTTGGTGTGTTTGATAGAAAAATTCAAGAGACGATAAAGTCAGTGCATTGTCCCAATTTGAACTTCTATATCTCAAAAACAGTACAACCTACGAAAATACCATAAAGGTCAATTTTATAGAGAATTTTCATGCTATAATATTTTATTTTGTCCCATTTCGATAGGGCCTGCGGTCTCCAAGAAAAATCGTGAAAACCTAAAAAACCCTTAAAAATGTCGACTTGAATCGCGATTTATTTTAAAAGCACTCCGGCGATCTTTTTTGTTGTTCGATTTTTCTCATCTATGAACATTATAGTTTCAGAATCCAAAAAAACTTCCCAAGTGTAAGCACCTTCCATTTAAAGTTGCTTCAAGAGCACCGTGAGGGCCACAAATTTCTGAAAAGACCCTAAATACATTCGATCTGTCCGTTGACAAAACTTTCAATTCACATAAGCTGAGGGTATATCTCTGTGGACAAAGTCGACTGATACTTTTTTACTTGTTTTACTATAATTTTTAATAAACTGTTAAATTTAACAACTTCTGCAACATGCTCAGACCCATATTTACTCACAACTCTTCAAATTGATTTAAATTCTCCGAAATGTTAATACTTTCCACTAAATTTACAAACATCCGCATTAAAACAATTTGTGTTTGTATTTTGTCAAGAAGAACATCTTTAAGGAAGTAGAACTTTTTGGCCAAAAACTATGACTTAATTTAAAAAGAGCAAAACTTTTAGAATTTCCTTGTGTAGGGAAAAGTTTTGTTTTGTCGGAAGTGAATGAAACAAAATTTACATAAAAGAAATTCAACAAAATCGTGACAAACATATTCAGTATATTTCCCAGTTTGTTATATGTATGGCTCACTATAAACTTATGCATACATACATATGTACATATGTATATATGTAAATGTTGGCGAAGCAGATGCTGTTGCATATACCATGATTGTTGTTGTTATTGATGCAGCACACTCTAAAGACTGTTGCATTTAGCAGGCATTTTTGCAAGGATGTTGTCTGTTGTACTCTATGACGCCAGTATTGTTGATGTTTATTTATTCTGCCGTTCGACTTGAAGTCAATACACAAATGCTTGCCGAGGCAAATGCCCGAAATTGAGTTCATTATACCGAGCGAGAGTTAGACATTTTCAAATATTTATGCAATTCAATCAGTGAAAAGTTAAAAGTTCAAAATTGTGTACTTTACTTAAATGCAGAGTAACGAAACCGTGTTTTATTTGTTGAAATTGTTGCACGCTCTCGCGTACCAACACACACACTCTAAGTGCGAAACTGCATTTTCAGTCGTTAAATGCTGTTGCCTCGATTTAATTGAAAACAAACCAATGAAATGAAATTTTTGATTTAATTTGAAAATAGCATTGAACAACACTTTAGGTAAAGTGTTAAGTTGTTAGGGGACAACTACAAGTGAAATAAAAGTAATGTTTTATTAGAATTTAGCTAATGGAAAATTGCTGTGAATTTGTTTAAAAAATAGCAAGCAAGTCAATATTGAAGCTGTTGAATTTATAAATTATTTAATTTTAATATATTAAAACATTAAAGTATGTGATTGGTTTAATTGAAGTCATGGAATGCTAATTGAAGACAATACGGAACAAGTAAAAATTTAGACGGTTTGCCGACAGAGATATACCCTCAGCATATGTGAATTAAAACTTGCATCTATGGACAGATCGACACAATTGTTGAACTTTTGTGGGGGAGGTAACATAAAGAGATGATCGATATCGGCCATTTTAGAAGTTAAACTAAATTTGGACAAAGTATAAGAAGATCCCACCAAATTTGCCCCGTTCAAGGGATATCGTGCATACCATTTAAGTGACATTTTTATACTCTACACCACACTGCGGTAAGGGGTATTATGTCTTTGTGCCTTTGTATGTAACATGCAAAAGGAAACGAAATAGACCCATAGTTCCATTTGGGGATATACATATAATCACATTCTGAGTCGACTTATGCATGTCCGTCCGTCCGACTGTTCCTGTATTTTTGTTCGCCACATACAGGTCGCATTTTTTGTAAGATTCAGCTGAAAATGGGGGAATATAATTTTTTTTAGACATAGGAAGAACGCTATTGCTTTTGGTGAAAATCGGTTCAGATTTGGATATAGCTCTCATATATATTTTCGGCCGACTTGACGTATTTGCTGCACCAAACACGCTATATACGTCCGATTTTGATGAAATTTGGAATGTGTGACTGAATTCGATCTAGAAATAAGTATGCCAAATTATATCGAAATTGGTTCAGATTTGAATATAGCTCCCATATATATTTCGCCCGATTGCAGGTATTTGCTGCACCAAACACGCTATATATGTTTGATTTCGATTCGGTTCAGATTTGGATATAGCTCCCATATATATTTTCGACCGGTTTGACGTATTAGCGGCACCAAACACGCTACATACGTCCGATTTTGATGCAATATGGAACGTATGACTGAATTCGGTCTAAAAATAAATGTGCCAGATTACATCGAAATCGGTTCAGATTTGGATATAGCTCCAATATATATGTATTTTCAGCCGATTTGACATATTTGCGGCACCAAACACGCTATATACGTCCAATTTTGATGAAATTTGGATTGTGTGACGGAACTAGGACTAGAAATAAGTGTGCCAAATCCATAATCGATTTTTTCTGCGCCGATAACCCTATATATATTTGATTTATATATAAATAATTTATATATAAATAATAATTTATATATAAATTATAAATAAATGTGCCAAATTACATCGAAATCGGTTTAGATTTGGATATAGCTCCCAAATATATTTTCGCCGGATTCCAGGTATTTGCTGCACCAAACAACCTATATCTGTCAGATTTTGATAAAATTTGGAAAGTGTGACGGAATTTTGTCTAGTAATAAGTGTACCATATTATAAAGAAATCAGCTCAAATTGATATAAATCTCCTATATATATTTTACATATTCACAGTTGTGTTGGGTATCATATAGTCGGCCCCGCCCGACTATGATCCTTTCCTTACTGTTTTTAAATATTGGGGGAAGTACAGGAAGTTGTTGCCTATCTTCGAACTGAAACTAAATTTGGACACCTTTGGGCTGTTTTCTCAAGAAGTATGGACTGGCCCCTGAAAAAGCTTTTACCGTCGTAATTGAGGCAGCGAATGCAAGCTCCTTCAACAGAAATCAAAGTGATTCGGGAGCATATATGATATACATATGACGGATGTATTAGAATGTGTATAGTTTGGACCAAATCGGTCGCTCTCTTCAAGAGTTACCCTGCGCACAATTTTTCCGAACATTTTTAAACTTTTGTGGGGGAGGTACCGGAAGGAGTGGACCGATATAACCCATCTTCGAACTTAAACTAAGTTTGGGCAAAATATTAAGAAAGCCAAATCTTGGACCATATCGTTTGCTCCGTTCGAGAGTTATCGTGCGCACCAGCCAGCCAGACAGACAGACGGACATGGCTAAATCAACTCCAAATTGTCTGAAACGGATTTCGTCCAAACATACTTTGGGTCTAAAACCATTATTTCGATGAGCACATTTTGCCCGTATGAGAGTGTATGTACCCTCGTTAGCATAAATGCTGAGGGTATAAAAAATGTATCCCTGTAAAAAACCTTTTATAGGGAGATTTTCTCACCAACCTCAACTTTGTTTACCGAACTACAGCTGATTCGAATAACAAGTTAAAAAGTATCAGTCGGCTTTGCCGACGGAGATATACCCTCAGCCTGTGCAAATTGAAACACTTTTTCTCACAAAAAAAAAATTATGTATTTGGGGGTTTCAAAATTTTGGTCGTATGAACCGACAAAAATGTTGATTAGGATTAAAGTTCAAAAATTTTGCGGAAAAGGTACTTAAAGGAATGGACCGACATAGACCATGGGGTGCCATAGGGGGTTTTTACACCCTTCGGACTGTTTTCTTAAGAAGTATGGACTTGCCTCTGAAACAACTTTTACCATCGTAATTGAGGCAGCGAATGTAAGTTGCTTCAACAAAAATCAAAGTGATTTAATAGCAGGTCTTAAAGTGAACTTATCCAAAATTTTGTGTGGGAGGTACGGGATGGAGTGGATATTTGTCCACTCCATATTCCATATTCGAACCTGATCTATATCTGGTAGATATTATGAGAATGTGTAAAGTATGGACCAAATCGGTCACTCCCATCAAGAGTTATCGTGCGCACAATTTTTCCGAATATTTTTGAACTTTTGTGGGGTAGGTACCTGAAGGAGTGGATCGATATGGCTTATCTACGAACTTAAACTAAGTTTGGAAGCATTATTACGAAGGCCACATTTCGGCCGGAATCGGCAATTCCGTTCGATAATTATCTTGCGCTTCCACCCATAAACATGGTGTCATAGGGTTTGTTTTTCAACTTCCAGGCTATTTTTTCAGGAAGTATGGACTTGCCCCTGAGGAAACGTGTACCTTCGTAAAGGGGACAGTGAATACAAAATGTTACAAAAAAACCAAGGCGATTCGAGAGCAGGTCCTAAACTAAACTTTTCCGAAATTTTGTGTGGCAGGTACTAGAAGGAGTTTACCGATTGAGTCCATATTGGAACCTCATCTAAGTCTGGTAGAAATTTCATAATGTGCAATGTATGGACCAAATCGGTTACTTCCTTCAAGAGTTATCGCACGCACAAATTTTCCTAACATTTTCGAACGTTTGTGGGGGAGGTACCGGAAGGAGTGGACCGATATAATCCATCTTTCAACTTGAACTAAGTTTGGACAAAATATTACGAAAGCCAAATTTTGCACCGAATCGGCAGGTCCGTTCGAAAGTGTAAATACCCTCTTTAGCCTAAAGGCTGAGGGTATAAAAAGGGGGAAAGTTCAAAATAGCTAAAATCAGCGGTTATACGGCGATTATACAAAAACATTGACATATGTTTAATTTAATGTATAAGAAGGTTTGTGGGTTATAGGAAGGGGACTCCCCCTATATAGAACACTCGAAATCCCGAAATAAGCAGAAAAATAGTTGGAGAACTCCCAAATATTTTTTTCTAATTTTTCGAATCAAACCAAAAAATATATTTGCAGCAATATTTTCCAACAATAAATTGTTCTTATTTGTTGTTGTTATAATATGCAATTTATGTACCCAATCTTTTTAAATTTGGTATCATATTTTTCTACGCATTGTCTAGATTCCGCACATATTTTTTAATTTATTTTTTGAGGGTTTGTACGGACTCTGGGACAGGATAATTTGGATTTACTTCAAAATTTTTTTATTATTTGTTGATTTTCCGCGAAAATAATAATACATTTAATAAACATCTACGAATTGATATGGAATGCTGTTACTGATATATGATTTTCTCAATACAACAAATTAGACATTTTAAAATATTTTTTCTTTATAAGAGAATAAAAACCGCTATAACTTTAGCGCCAATTTTGTGAACGCGAACAGATTTGAAGCCAGAATTTTTTTCCTTAGCTTAGCCCAATCTTTTTTTTCAAATGGAATGGTAAAGGAAATTTGATTTTTACCATATACCCTTTTTAGCCTAAAAGCTAAGGGTATAAAAATTGTTCCACTTTTATGGGTTAGATACCCGGAGTAGTGGCTTTAAAACATTATTTCAATGAGGTAGATTAATGATGGTAAAGAAGTGTATACTTTTATTAACATATGTTGCAGACTTCTAACATATTATACTGTTACGGAATTAGATTTAACTAATCTCCGTGTAGACGTTGTTTTATTCCCCAGTACGATTTGTACCAAATAAAACAGGGTTCGTTTTAGATTACGTTTCTACAATGCTTTATTTACTTTATTACACTTATTCAGAACCGACTTTAATTACAAAGCACACAGCAAGTCTCTACTTAGCACGCAGCTCTTATTTAACCGATCTGTTCAGTTCAACGCTTAAAACACAACTCATTGCCAGTTCCCCTGTATTTATACCCCAAAGTCTCCCTGTTCTAGAGTCCTCTAGAACACATATGGCAACACCTCGAATCTGTGCAGCGAACACACAGACGCACATTCGCACTAAGCGAACAACCATACTCACATACATGGGGGATGATCAATGACGTAATTACAACAACAAATAAATGCAAGAAAAGAAGTAACAAACTAAACAATAATTACATGACTATGGCAAAACAAAATAAAAGCACATTAATGAAAGGTAAAGTAACATCCAGAATAATGAAGAGAGTTCTACATGGTAGTTGTTGTTGCTTAAATAAAGTAACTGCGTAATAAAAACTTTACGTTACAATTCAAATTTTTAAATTAACGGAAATTAAACTAAACTAACTTAAACTTATCAGTTACATTCGTAACATTGCCTCCCGCTTACGCCTGTTCGTCCCGAATAGGCACAGTTCCCTCTCGGTGGTATGGGCATTGGCAACACTGCCTCCCGCTTAAGCCTGTTCCTCTGGACTAGACACAGTTCTCTTTCCGTAGTGGTAGCAACTGCTTTAGATGTACCCTCTACGCTATTAGCTTTGGACTTTCGCTCTTTTCTCTCCAGGTATCGTGACGTTATATCTTCCTTCTCGGTCACCCTCCTAAGTGCCACCTGGTCGTCATCGGACTTGTCCTTCCTTGTTGTACGGCCGCTTTTCGATGGACCTTTCCTCGACGTACATCTTCGCTTTCTCGTCCTCGTTGCTGGATTTTTCCGCTTTCCTACGGGCCAATTGTCGGCGGCTTCCACCTTCAGCGTACGGACATCGACAGCGATCTCGCCGGATTCTGCCTCTGGGCGATGTTTGCTTTTCTCGTTGTAGCCCACACTTATCGGTATTTCCACATTGGACCATGTCATCACACGGTGCTTTATGTCCAGATTGATATCGAAGGCAATCGTGAAGTCTACACCAAGTATAACTTCGTCCACAATATCGGCCACTATAAAATCGAAATTTACCGATTTTCTACCCATGCTCAGCCTTTGGTAGGCCTTTCCATGCACCGTTGTAGTCTCGCCTGTGGCCGTCCGCAATTTGACTCCATTTAACGGCAATACCTTCCCTTTTACCAAATCCGGTCTAATAATGGACTTTGTTGCACCGGTGTCCAATGTCAAGGTACGCAATACACCATTGACGAAGCCTTTAACCGTTAGGTTGTGATTCTCCTGCTGGACTATGGCTATAGAAATTGTGGGACCATCGTTTTCATCCTCTGCCAGCGGCGCCTCGTGATTGACGGAATTCATTTGATTTGATTCACCTGATGTCTCTCTTTCCAGATTCTTGGCCACCGGTTGGTCGTCGCTTTTTGAAGGCGGTGAGGTGGATCTGAGCCTTGGTCGTTGCAATATGCATTCTCGTGCAATGTGTCCAGCTTTACGACAGTTGTAACAAGTCTTTCTCGTTTTACCAGCCCCTCGTTTCACACGCATTAGTTCATCCTTTAGCGGATCGACAACGGTCTGGGAATTGTTGTCCTCAACTTGCAGCCTCCTCACGTTGTAAGCTTTAGGTTTCACCAGCATCCTCGCGGTTTCTTGGGCCAGGGCAAATGACACGGTTTCTGCAAATGTTCCTATCGGTGCCGCATACGTCGCAAATTTTATCTCTGGATCACGAATACCACTTGCAAATGTCTCAATCTTTATGCGGTCCACCAATGGATGTGTCTCTCCTGGATATGCCAACTGCGCCAACCGCTCTATATCAGCCGCAAAGTCTTGTAAGGTCTCATTTGGCTTCTGGACTCTTCCCCTCAGTTCCATTCGGTAGATCTCTTGCTTGTGTTTACTACCGTACTTACGTTCAAGAGCAGCCATTATATCTCCATAGTTGTTCCTAGAAGCGGCGGGAATACTCTGTAATACGTCAGCAGCATCACCCTTCAATGCCATAAGGAGTGATACCGCCTTGTCGTTGTCGTTCCAAGAATCTCTAGCAGCCAATGTCTCGAACTGTAATTTGAACACATTTAAAGAGGTAGAGCCGTCGAACACTGGAGGCTTGATTTTTATCGTGTTATGAATAGCTCTCACTGGACCGCCTTTAATTTCCAGTTCCGACATTTTCTTTTCTATGCCAAGAATCTTCTCATCTTGAGCCAGAAATTTCTCGTCAACAGACAAAATCTTTTTATCCAACTCTTTAATTTGTACCTCCACGTTTTCTACTCTCTTTTCAATCACCATCGTGATGTTCTCGAGTTTCTCGTTAATAGTTCTAGAATTTGCCTCTAATTTCTCTTCCATGCCCTTAGCGATTTTTCTAGAGTTCTCTTCTAACTTTTCCTCTAATTTTCTGGAATATTCTTCACTCTTTCTGGAATTTTCTTCCATTTTAGCATCTAATTTCTCCATCATTTTACTGGAATTTTCTTCAACCATTTTGCAATTTTCCGCTTTCATTTCCATCACAAGTCAGGAAGTTTCTTCATTCTTTCTAGACATCTCTTCTAACATCTTATAGTTTTCAGATTTCATTTCCGCCATAAGTCTGGAAGTTTCTTCATTTTTCTTATTCATTTCCAACATCATCATAGCCAGCATTGATTTCAAATCGTCACCCCTGGCAGCTACCGACGAAACTTCCTCAACGCTGGATTCGCCCTTTGCCGATAACTCGACTTCCTCCTTACCGTCGAACTCATATTCATCGATGTTCATTCCACGGCGCTCGAACTCTTCCAACAAGCGTTTTTGTAGTTCGGCCTTTTTGCCAGTAGAACACAACTCTTATTCAGATCTAGAGTCCTCTAGAACACATATGGCAACACCTCGAATCTGTGCAGCGAACACACAGACGCACATTCGCACTAAGCGAACAACCATACTCACATACATGGGGGATGATCAATGACGTAATTACAACAACAAATAAATGCAAGAAAAGAAGTAACAAACTAAACAATAATTACATGACTATGGCAAAACAAAATAAAAGCACATTAATGAAAGGTAAAGTAACATCCAGAATAATGAAGAGAGTTCTACATGGTAGTTGTTGTTGCTTAAATAAAGTAACTGCGTAATAAAAACTTTACGTTACAATTCAAATTTTTAAATTAACGGAAATTAAACTAAACTAACTTAAACCTATCAGTTACATTCGTAACAATACTAATTCATGTTTTAGGTTAAATTTATTTTATGCTCGTACTATGTACGTTCTATATTCATAGAAATATATGTCACGATTGACATTCTAGATCTAAATTAAGTCCTTTACTAGCAGCAACCTATTTTCGAAGATTTAAGTTTCGTTTATAGCTGTTACTAGTTCCCGCACTTCAGCACTTGTCATAGCAACAACAGCAAAAAACGCTCTTACTTTAGCATATTGTTTTTCATTGTATTTGAGCATGTGGTCCACATTAACGAAAGTATCAACAAAGAGCTAACAGCAATATCGAGTTATAGCCAACTATAGTAAGAAGAAAGCTATGTGTACACACATATACGAAAAACACCATAAACATAAAGTTTCATTCACAAATATAAAATTTACTTGCTTGGCTAGGGAAGAGAAAGAAGAAGACTGAAATCATTAAAGATTCGTGCAAGCTGTAAAATAAGAGGCAACGAGCATTGAAAGTGGAACATATGCAAAAAGAACCAATCCCTTATAGAGCATTTAGTTAAGCGAATGAATTTAAACGAGGGAGGTTTGATTTGGATTTGGCTTATGACAGAATACTGAAGATAATAATGGGGCTTATATGGGGAATTTTGAATCGCACACTTCTGCAAAAATTAAAAGTAGATAAAAATTCTGCACAGTGGACTTGGGTGAAATTTTCGCGATTTAATGATTGTTTCTTTTCATATAATTCTAAGAGAATTCGACTTTTTCAAGCCGCGATATCTCTGCAGCATCATCACAACGAAAATAAAGGAAATTCCATTCAGACATCCCATATATATGAAGGTTAAGTCGGTCGTGGGTAGAGACAGGGAGAATAAGAGAGAGAAGAAACCTAGTTTTTTCTGTAACAGTCCTGTCAATAAAGTATTTGGGTTTTCAGCATCATCATCATCGATTAGAAAACGGAGGATAATACAGCAATGACAAGTTAAGGTAAAGAATATGAAATCTACAACTTGGCGTTCAAACAAGCAGAACGAGCAATTTTGATTCATGAATGCTGGTTTCAAAATTAAGAATTATTTTATATCTCTTAGGAATGTCATAGATATTTCCTGAAACCGAACATCCGTAGCATTGTGTTCACATTAACCAACCTTACTTATCCTCCTCCGACATCATTAGTAAACTATTTACGCGCATTTATATGGTAAACATTTATGACCATCTTATGCCATTAAAGTCTGTTTATAACTCTATTTGTCAAACGAAGACACATTTACACATACACACACACATATGAACTTCCATTAGTATTCCCTTAAAACACTCACGAACACATTTATACACTTCCGTTTTCAGTTTTATATTTGCTGGCCCAGAGCAGTAACAATTCATAGGAGTTTTCTTCGTAAACATTCTTTGAGTATATTTCTTTTTCTCACATCCCTCCCTCCCTACTCTTTTGTTCTTCTCTTATGTTAACAAAATGTTGTGGGATACTTACCGAATTACGCGACGGTACAAATTGTAACATTAGACCATATAAGTAGCCATAAACTATGCCAATTCCAATACCAACGGGTCCTTGTAAAATTTGTTCAGTTAATGATCCTCCTGTAAGAAAAATGGGGAATATCGAATGGATACAAGCAGAAAAAAGGATTTTTATGTCATTCTACTATGTGAGGATGCGTATAAATGAAAATCGATTTTGATTATAAGTTGATGGTGGTTATTTTATGTGGTTATGTTGTAGTAAAATGTATTGTTACGCATATACATACATATGTATGTACGACTATGTACCTCATACACCTTTCATTAAATATGATGCCAATAAATATTTGTTTTCCTTTCTATTCCTTACTCACCTGTTGAGAATATTACACCATTAATAACACCAAATACGAAAATGGCCACCACATCGTTACACGTTGTCATGGCATAGATCAGTGTGTGGATTCCGTTGTTAAGGCCTAGTCGGTCTTCTTTCAATTTTAGCATTACCGTTACGACGACATTGGGCGAGACTGCTGTTACAACCAAACTGAAACATAGAAAATCCATGTCAAAGGGAGTTTATTGGAGAGAATTTTAATGTAATAATAATTAATGTTTGCAAGAGAAGATGATGCATATTATGGTACCTATAATTATCTAAATTAACAAGACCAATCTTCGAAAAGAAAACAAGAATGATAGTGTTATATTGGTATAACTAATTTACGTCGACAAGTTCCATCGGAGTCCAATATTTTTCCGAATTCAGTCTAGTACTGCGATAGGACTATTATTGCTACCAACAGAAAAAGAATGTCGACAAGAAGAATGCAGTATATAGGGCCTACTTTACAATTACTAACAACTCCAAGCGCATGCAAGACAAATGAGAGAAATGGATGTGAAAAAAATCCAGACGTACAGGAGCCAGAATACACTCCGAAAATTCTACTAAAGAATTAAACATCAAACTTAGGGCTTCGGTATAGGCACATCCTTCGGTTACGACGAGCAAGGCAATCTGGTAACATATACCGATAGCGGGTTCAGGTTAATGAAAGAAAATGTTTTTAAACTGTTGGCATCCAATATTAAAGAATACGACAAAGATTCCAAAGATCCAATCGCAGAAGATGGCATTGAAGTTATAGGGCCGGCTGATGAATTATAAGGCCAGTAGAATCAATGGTTTATTAGGCGAGCCGTTTAAGACAGAAGGTGACACGCTGATGAAGTGTATGTATCAGCTAGTTAGCACCATATGGTGGGGGACACTTACCCGATGATTGGAAGTGTTATACAAGACAAATAGCCACATGTTACTAGCTTATGTCGATGACAGTAAAATAATTTAATGATACCTTTAAAAAGTCGAACGAGAATCTGGTAAAGTGGGTCTGGCAGTGAACGGCGGCAAGACCAAGTTGATGTTATCGATGCGCAGTACCCCTACAGAACCAAGACCAACTGTGGAAGTAGTTGGAGACATCATTTGCCTCAACACGGCCAAAAATACAACATCAGTTATCAACTATTTGTGTGGTCGCCAGTCATACGTGGAATTCAGAGACAGGAACTCCAAACCCGTAGAGTGATGCAGAGAGTTCCCCAAGGAGGGGTGATATCTCCGGAACTGTTTAACCTTTACCTCTCTGCAATTCCACGCGCTCCCGACGGCATTGAGTTAATTACGTACGCGGATGATTGTCCACTCTTGGCGTCAGGTCCCAACATCGGTAACGTTTGTGACAGGCTAAATTCCTCTCATTGATCTTGTAGAGTTTTTCCACGCGAGGAATATGAAAATATCCACCACTAAGTCAACAGCCACACTGTTCACCACATGGACGGCGCAAACGAAGCTCCCACTGCATGTGCAGGTCGACGGTGCAATTATTCCGACCACAAACTACCCCAAAGTCCTAGGGGTCACATGCGATAAGATGAGAAATAGGAACAAGGTCCTCAAGTCCCTAGCCGGCAGCACTTGGTGTGCAGATAAAGAACCCGTGTTAACCACATACAACGCGATAGGTCAGTCTGTGGAAAGCTATGCGGAGCCAGCCTGGTTTGCTAACGTAAGTGATACGCAATGGGATAAACTACAAATCTGTCAGAATGCTGCCCTGAGAACAGCTACAGGGTGTCACCTCATGTCTGCAGTGGACCATTTACATGAGGAGACAAAGATCCTTCCTGTACGACGTCACAACAGGATGTTGACGATGCAGTACTTGCTTGGATGCTATAGGCAAGACCACCCAAATCACCATCTGGTGGATATGCCTGAACCCCTCAGGCGAGTTAGGGAGGATTATAGAGATCTAGAGGGAGAGGTCCAAAGATATAAAAGAGAACCTCTAGATCAACGTGCATACCAGGCAGGTTCAAGAGACATTCATACTGATGTGGTTGCAGAGGCTCTGGCAGCCTACAGTGTGAATATCGTTCTAGAAGATCATCCACCACCCGTGGCAGCGGAAGAACAACAGCTGCCAAGACAAACGAGAGTCGTGTTGGCACAACTTAGGTCTGGTTGGTGCAGCCGCCTCAATTCTTACTGGGCCAGGATTGATGGCACGTGGAATATCTGCCCAGCATGTGGCACCGGTCCGCATACTACGCAGCACCTGTTTAACTGCCCAGCCAACCCGACTGACTTAACTCCTCTCTCTCTCTTTGGACTAATCCTATTCAGGTGGCGTCCTTTCTGAAGTTGGAGCTGGAGGCAGAGTCGAATCAATAAAATAAGGATTTACATGTACTTGTAGAAGCTGCTACAACAACAACATCAATAGACTGCGGGATTTTATGCAACACCTATTTTTACATATGCAAAATATATGCATTTTACATATTTTCTTATGCTACAAATATTTCAATAATAGGTACATAAATGTTTGTATGTACAATTTTTCTGTTTGAAATTCTTTTCAGACAAGTCAATAAAATAGAGAAATATATAACCACAGCCTCAACCTTCACAATACCGAAAATCGGGAGGTATCGTTCTATGGGGGCTATATAAAGGTCTGAACCCAAACTGACAAATTTTAGGTGGAAAATTTTATATCCCCAAGGAAGACTTAATATCAAATTTCAGCCATTTTGGCGGGGTATTGAGGCCACAACCTTCAATATATCGGAAATCGGGAGGTGCCGCACTATGGGGGCTATATGAAGACGTGGACCTATACCGACAAATTTCAGATCGAAAGTGTTATACCCCTAAGGAAGACTTAATAACAAATTTCACCCATTTCGGAGGGATATTAAGGCAACAACCTTTTAAATTCCAGAAATCCGGAGGTACCGTCCTATGGGGGCTATATGAATACGTGGACCTATACCGACAAATTTCAGATGGAATGTTTTATACCCCCAACGAGGACTATATAACAAATTTCAGTCATTTCGGTGGGATATTGAGGCTACAACTTTCAAAATACCGAAAACCGTTCTATGGGGGCTATATGAAGACGTGGACCTATACTGACAAATTTCAGGCGGAAAGTTTAATACTCCCAACGAAGACTTTATACAAAATGTCAGGCATCTGAGTTTGATGTTGAGGCCACATCGGAAATCGGGAGGTACCGTTCTATGGGGGCTATCTGAAGACGTGGACCCATGCGGACAAATTTCAGGTGTAACTTAATACAACATTTCAGCCATTTCGGTCGGATTTTTAGACCACAAATCCTTGTATATATTTTTGCATATGCTCATTATATGCAAATATGTAAAAATATGTCAAAATATGCACGATATACAAAATATGTAAAAATTGCTGCTTTCTAATCAGATTTTCTCTACGACCATCCTAACCATATATGCATTTGAATAGGATTGCGCTGTCTAAACATCAGTAGTTAAATAAGAAGAATCTTTAACAAGTAAGCAGTTTAAAATCACACATACACAGCCACATCTTCATGGTCTAAAACAGGTTTTAAAATGCACTGATATTACACTTTGTCCAGCACATGGGTACTTTCGCAAGCAGATTATCCAAATCGGTGTGTTTTTGAAGGAAACATCAATCGAAAGAACTACGAACCAGGACATATTGATTGTAAATGACGACATCGTATTAATAACTAGCGTTTTCTGGTCGGAACATAACCTCCATACACGTAACTTGGTTGTGTTTTGTTGTCGAGGATGACTATTTCTCGGTATGACATTCATTTTGGAAAAACAAACGTATACAAACGTTTCCCCATTGTGGTACATGAAAATACCTGATATCGGTTGGTACCGTTATATGGGGGCATGACATGACTATTATATGTAAAATCGGGAGGTACCGTTTTATAGGGGCTATACCAAAACATGTACCGATGTTGGTAATTCTTGGTGGAGAATGTCAAATTAAAGTTAGTTCGGACAAAAATACATCTAAAACATGTAAGAGAGAGTATCAGTCAGCTGTGCTGTCGGAGAAATACCCTCAGCCACTGACCAAGAAAAAAAAACAAAACCAAACACAATATTTATGCCGTATATAAACTATATGGATTTTGTATCACGAGTTTGCTTTTAAATCAGTAGGTACCGTAATGTGGGGCTATACCAAATCATTGACATATACCAAACATTTTTGGTAAACAAACTTCCTCATAAAGGACTCGAAATATTAAATTACGTTAAAATAAGTTTGAAAGAAAGAAAAGTTTTAGAGTTATCTTGCGCAATAACCCGCAGGATGTTGGAGGTTTTGGGTCATTATCTTAGGAAGTATTGACTTACTCCGGAACAAAATGTACCATTGTAAATGAGGCCGCTCCAACAATCTACTGGAAAAGAATCAAAACGATGCGAGAGAAGCTCTTAAACTTCACTGTATTCGAATTTTGTGTGGGAGGTACCCGAAGGAGTGGACCGATATAGTCTATATTTCAATCTCATACATGACTGGATAAAATAAAACGATGTGCAAAGCCTGCATCAATCAGAAACTCCCTGCGAGAATTATCTTGCAGATTTGCCATTTTGGTTGGTGCCGTCAGGGTTTCTTGGAGCTTTTAGGCCAATATCTCAGGAAGTATTGACTTACTCCGTCAAAAAATTTTACCGTCGTAATGGGAGCCGAAAAAAAACTTACTGAAAAAAATTCAAAACGGTCCGTGAAGAGCTCTTAAACTTCACTTTATCCGAACTTTGTATGGGAGGTACTCGAAGGAATGGACCGATACAATCCATATTCCAACCTGATACATGACTAGATGAAATAATACGAAGTGCAAAGCCTGCACCAATCAGAAACTCAATGCGAGAATTATCTTGCGGATTTGCAATTTTGGTTGGTGCCGTCATGGTTTCTTGGAGCTTATAGGCCAATATCTCAGGAAGTATGGACTTCCGCAAGAAAAAAATTATACCGTCGTAAAGGGAGCCGCAAGGACAAATGACTGAAAAAAATTGCAAACAATCCGAGAGGAGCTCGTAAACTTCACTTTAACCGAATTTTGTGTGGGAGGTACCGGAAGGATTGGACCCGATCTATACCTGTAAGGAATAATACGATGTGCAAAGTTTTGACCAAATCCATTGTTCCTTCGAGAGTTATCGTTCAGACCATTTTACAGAAAAATTCTGAACTTTTGTGGGGGAGGTACCAGAACGAGTGGACCGATATGGCTGAGAGTATAATCATCAAAGTACTTACAATCCGGAGATACCGTTATATGGGGGCTATACTAAAACGTGGACCCATATAGCCCATATAAGATAGCTTTTATCCGAATTTTAGGTAGTCTTTCATTCACCGGGAGGAGGTAGGAGACGAGATTTGTAACTTTCGCCTAACTACAAATTCACAGTCAAGTGACCGATAACTTAAGAATTGAGTATCCGATTTGGCTTAAATGTTAGGACCAATTCCGCTTCAAACTATTTGGAGTCGATCTAACCATCTCCGCTCATCTCTCCCTGAATTCTTAAAACTAATAGCCGTTTTGATCCTCACTTTGTTCATCGTGACATTTCTTCCAAACTTAGATCAAGTTCATAAATGGACCATATAAGTCAACGCATTTGGGGGTATGTCTCTCAGAAAACTCAATAAAGTTTTGACTAAGTGTAGTTTAAGGGTTGTTTAAGAATTATCTTTTAAATTTTTCCGACGGTAGTCCTTGTCGTCCTTATTACAATCATATACTTTTTTCGTGGGCCAGACCATACTTCCTGAGATATTGACACACGAATTGATTATCTCATATGGTAGAATTTTTGATAACCGTAATATTTCTTCTTCTTATATTGTTATATTGTTTCCTGACACAGTGGCCTGAATGTTCTAAAACCTCGTACGGGTGTAATTAAAAGTGATGGTGGACAGATATCTTCATCGGTATTTTTACGAAAGGTAGTCATCGTAGTATACAAAATATAATACTTTTCGTGGACAAGTCCATACTTTCTAATCATAATGGTCGGAAAGCTCCAAGAAAGTTAGAAGGATGTTGAACACCATCGTTATCGAACGTAGTGACTCCCAAACTATAACGGTCCATTCATTCAGGTACCTCCTCCACAAAAGTTCAACACTTTTGCACCTTAAAACAGTTTAAAGCAACTTTCCGCCAATACATTCGATTGCTTTTACGCGTTCGGATTTATGTTTTAATAACCTCAGCCCGGTGTTTAATACTGTCAGCCTAGACAGATCATACATTCTACTCAGGCAGAGAGTTAAATTAGACCTACGAATGTAACATTTTAATTACAGTAAACTGCCCTGAAGCTGTACCTAACCTTAAAATTTGATTGATTTGATTTGAGTTTGGAAGATATATTGCGATGGGCAAAGATGTCCGCCATATTCATATTATCTTTAAATAGTTCCGATTCGCAAATTATGGACCTCAAAATGCCAGCAACATCAAAACATCAGCAACACGACGTCTCAGGCCAGTAAATTGTATGAAATTTGTTCCATACGATGCCAATATCTAACTGGATTTTTAACACTGTTTTAAATGAAGTCGTGAAACATACCATTTTTAATCTCTCAGCCTTTGGGATCGAGAGGGTATATACACTTTGATAGGACAAAAAATGTGTCTCATAGAAATAATGGTTTTAGGACCCATGTATGTTTGTAAGAAATCGGTTTCAGACAATTTGGAGTCGATTAAGATATGTCGGTATGTCTGTCTGGCTGGATGGTTAGCGCAATAACTCTACAGCGGATCAACCGATTCCGACCAAGTTTTGCCCAAACTTAGTTTTGGATACCTCCTCAACAAAAGTTCAAAATTTGTCTGTAACATTGTGTGAACGATAACTCTCGAAGGGAGTAATCGATTTGGTCCCAACCTTGCCATCGTATTAGTCCTTCCAGATATAGATCGGCTTCGAATATGGACAATATCAGTCCACTCCTTTGGGTACCTGCCAAACATAATTCAGAAAAAGTGAAGTTTAGGAACTCCTTACGGATCGTTGTGATTTTTTTCAGGAGGTTGTCCTTGCGGCCACATTTACCAATTTCTTTGGGGGCATCTTGGGATAATGGGCAAAAGGCCCCAAAAAAACCCTGACGGCACCCACTAAAATGGCAAATCCGCAAGATAATTCTCGTAGGGAGGTTAGATTGGCACAAATTTTCCACATCGTTTTATTACATCCCTTTACGTCCCGTTCTACGGGTATCACCCACCCAATATTTGGGAAAAATGTAGTTTGAGGACTCGTCTCGGATCTATTTGAATTTTTAAATGGTTTTATTTAGCTCATCCCGTTTGTTTTATTTATTCTTGGGTCAAATTTAGTAATTCAAATTTCACCCTCTTCCTGTCAACCGATTAATCTGAAATTTTGTATACACTTTGGATTTTGGTGACAATACAATTATGTTTATTCATTATCATTATAAATTCAAGATGGCCGCCGCTACAAAATGGCGGATAATTTATGTTATATTAATCCCTTAAATATGGGTATCAAATGAAAGGGCTCAACAAGCAGAATACAATATACTACATATAATTGTTCCGCAAACATCCCAGATGGGACAAGGGAGACTTCTCTCATATCAATGAGTGCACCCCGATTCATATTAGCTCAATGATATGGGACCTACTGTTTATTGCCGAGTCCGAACGGCGTGTCCTAAGACACCACTTGTAGAGAAGTTTTTCAAGGCTGAAATACTCAGGAAATGTCGCCAACATCACTGAGGGGTATTTTGCCACCACTGAAAATTTGATGTTGCCTGGCCTGGGAATCGAACCCACGATCTTTAGCGTGCAAGGCGGGTGTGCATACCATTGCACCACGGTGACACCCAATTATATACCAATATACTATAAAAAATTGAAATCCAAGATGGCGGCCGCTACAAAATGGCGGATAACTTAGGTTTTATCAATCCCATCAATATGGGTATCAAATGAAAGGTCTCAACAAGTAGAATACAATGTACTATATAAAATTAAAATCCAAGATGGCGGCCTCTACAAAATGGCGGATAACTTAGGTTTTATCAATCCCATCAACATGGGTATCAAATGAAAGGTCTCAACAAGTAGAATACAATTTACTATGTAAAATTGAAATCTAAGATGGCCGCAGCTACCAAATGGCTGATAAAAATTTTTTTTATCAATCCTACCAATATGGGTATCAAATAAAAGGGCTTGACAAGAAGAATACAGTGCACTATACAGTACATCTTATACACCCGAAAGCCATACAGTCCAGCTAAGTACAATTACGGGGCGGCTGAAAGAAGAATGTTGGCTTTAATACTATCATGGGCTTCTGCAATACATAAAATGCAGGCAGCACTGTGGATCACGCAGTCGTATACTTAGGTGCGAGACTGTTTGAAGAAGGTCAAGCCTACGTGGCTCTTAGTAGAGTAAGATCTTTGCAGAGACTACGTACAGAGGAGTTGGACTGCAATAAACTAACGGGCAAGAAACCTTGCAATAATGAAGCACTAAATGAATTAAACAGAATGCGAAATAAAAACTAAAAACTAGAAAATAAAAATAGATAAAAAAAACTTTTTAAGTTAAACGGTTTAACATAAAACATACATTGCAATGTTTGAGATACATGTACTAAAAACCAAAAAATAATAAAATAGATACAGTCGTGTGAGTTATAAACATATGCATAGACTAGACTAAAATAAAACCGTGGGGTACGTCAATTGTCTACAAATTATCGACTTAATGTGCGATAGAAGAATCGTTTAATTCGTCGTTAGGCAGTTGGCCCGCAGACGGTGAGGAAATTACTTACTATTTTCTTGCTCATGGAAATTCCAATAGTTATACACTCCATATAAATAAAGGAGATGTTTCAACTAGTTTATCGTTGGACATTCACACTGCTGGCTGGCGAGGAATCGTTTCGACAAAGTACTACTCGCTCACCACTATGAAACCCTAAAACTCGCTTATAATCGAGCTTGCTAGCTTGTTTGCACATTCTAGCCCTACTTATCACACGTCCATCGCTGTCGGTTGAACAACTGCCTAATTATAGTGTAACATTACAAAACGAACATTTTAATCAACGATTGTAGACAATTGACGTGCCCCACGGTTTTATTTTAGTCTAGTCTATGCACATGTTTATAATTCCCACGACTGTATTTATTTTATTATTTTTTGGTTTTTAGTACATTTATCTTAAACATTGCAATGTATGTTTAACATAAAACCGTTTAACTTAAACATTTTTTTACCTATTTTTATTTTGTAGAAGTTTGCTTTTGATCTACGGATCAGAAGTCTGCTTACTGAAAATGTTTGGCATACGTCAAAGTTTTGGTATAGCCCATCTTAACGGTAACTACAGATTCCACGTATTTTGAATACATTGTATATACGACATAATTATTGCGTTTGCTTCGCTTTTTGTCAGAAGCTGAGATTATATCTCCGTTAACAGAGTTGACTGATACTTTCTTACTTGTTTCTTCGTTATTTGAACCAAGGGTTCTGGTTTGTTTATAGCCACGACAAATATCGCATCGTAATATTTATTTCACACTTAAATCATGTTCGAATGTAAACTATATGAGACAACTCCCTTGGGTACAAAATTTCAAAAATAGAGACATGTATAGGATCATTCTGAAATTGTTACAAGAGGTTATCTTTGCGACTCGTAATAAGGTAAGTGCATACTAACTGAGATAATGTCCATAAACCTCTAAAAAAGTGAGTCCTCGATTTTGTAATCGTAATTCGTCTTCTAAACTTACGTTAAATTCGAAGATGTAAATTTCTTCAGGAACTTCCCCCCACAAACTTAAAAAAATTATTGTTCGAATATAAAATGTAAACCTTACTTCGGATACTATCGTAGTACACTTTACAATAATAATGTTTTGAAAAAACTAAATATACTGAGTTTGCTTCTTTTCCTTATGTCATATGCTGCCGGCATATTTCTGTCGACAAAGCCGATTGCAACATTATTACCGGTTTAAATTCACATAGGCTAAATTGGGCTAATGAACCAGTTGAGATGCCATATCAAAGGATTGGTAAAGATGTAATCGCATACTTGTAAAAGTAATGACATGCCAAATCACTTGCACCAATGTCTGAGTGGCATCTTTCGCATCGAATATTTTGCTGGGAAAGAAAGGAAAAGCTACATAACGGCCAGCTTAGGTTCAAATTCAGATGTAGACCTTGTCATATTAACGGCCATATGGACCGTTCGTTGGTGCCATCATATAAAGTTATACACATACATATGTATAAAGTAATTACTTTAATATATGTGCCTGCAATGTTTGTTTGATTCCCTAATAATAGCTCCATTGGCTTATCTGCCAAGTATTCATTCTCTAAATGTATGGAGAGGACTTTGTTCACCCATAAAAACACAATAGACATTGAGTTGTACTTCAACAATGGGAAATTATTCATCCGGGTTTCCTAAATGTTTGTTCCCAAAAACTTTTTATCTCATGCAATTTTCACAATATCAAAATTTAAGTATGATGTTGGAAAATTTTCATATATTTTAAATCCATAATTATATTACTTCAAAAAATGTTTTTTTTTCTCATTTTGGGAGAAAAATCTGATACTTTTCCACATAATAATTTATTCATAACAACATTTGAAACACACTAATGCAAAGGCTCACTCTCTCGTTCACTCTGATGAAAAAGGTGAAAAAATAAAAAACTTGTTCGTTTTCATTATTTGGCGCTTTATTGTTTTTGTAGTTTCAACAATTCGCATGTATTTTTTTGTTTTGTTACACCAGTTTATTTTTTCAAATTTCCGCCAACATCCAACCGCGTGATGACGATGATGATGGTCGTTGTTGGATGGTTGGTTTCATGAAAACGAGCATAACATGCTGTGAATTTTAAAATTAAAATAAAAGTGAAACAATAACCATAACTGTATAACAACGACAGAACAACAACAGAAACAAAACCAAGAAAAACAATATACTGGAAATTCCATTTTCTGTGTAAATGAAATTGTAGACTTGCCAAGTGTCAAATTAAGAGGGCCAAAATGAAAATTCAACCTGGTGGCGTTTTGTGTGTTGTTGTGTTTTGGTGGACATACACACTCCAACTGAGTTAGGCGGCCACCAAAGAAAAAAAAAAAATATGAGACCACATTGGGATCTTCATTGGGCGAAAAGTACCTCATCATAACTCATACATATTTAATAATGGTGCAAGTTTTTGAACACAACTTCCGGAGACATGTTGAATTATGCGAATTTATGTGTGTGAGTGTGTGTGTGTGTGTGGTTGAAGTAGTTGTGGCCACGACTCCCGCCGTGTTATGAGTTAAAGAACACTTGCTAAAGTTTTGATTTTAAACCGAAGTATAATGTGCATACATAAAACGCACACTTCGCCAAAAGTTTTCCTGCATTTGAAAAGTGTGGCCGAGGAGGTTGGTTTGGAAATTAGAAAAAGAAACTTAACAGGTTATGCCGTCGTTTCGATATGGGAGTAAATTGAGTCCAAATCCATGATTTGGTACCACGGCTATGAATCTAAAGGAAGGTTTTTCAGACAAACTCATTCAAAATGAGAAATTTTTCAAATTTAAATTTATTTATTTACTTAGATGGCCTATTACAGAACATTTGTCCTGTAAGCCGAACTAAGGTTTGGTTTTTCGATCTGGTTTTCCATTTGTTTGCTCCATGGAAGCCTTGGCCCATATTTATGCGCCTTTTTAGCGGGTTCACCATCTCTTTTTTATGACGTGGCCCAGCCAACGCAATCGTTGTATATCGATACGTTAAATATACTGATGTCGTTGTATGGCAGATATAGCTCGTGGTTTATACGACGTTGACCTTCGCCGTCAATGCAGATTAGCCCGTAGATCTTTCGAAGTATTTTTCTCTCCTCCCACACACAGGCTTCGGAATCATACATTAGCACGGGTAGTATCAGTGTTTTGTAAAGCGTTGTTTTTGTTTGACGTGATGTGGCTTTGTTTTAAGGAGCATACTTTGAGATTTTTTCGAGAAAACTTAGAAATGTATATGATGCTATTTTTGAGACTTTCTAGCATAACTTTTTTCCCTAAAACGCATAATTTTCCTGCATTCGGGCCTTCTTTTAAAAATGATATATCAAAACGTGGACCAATACCAACAATTCTCTGTAGGATATTTCGCAGCCTTGGCAAGGACTAAATATCATAATTTTTATCAGAAAAGCTTTTCGTCCACTGGGAACCCTCCGTGCAAATATTTAGGCAATTTGGTTGAGAGCAATCGGGAGGTTCCGTTTTATGGGGTCTACATCAGAACGTGGACCCTTGTCCATAATTTTTATCGGGAAGGTTTTTTGTCAACTGAGAACCCTCACCTCAAAATTGCACATTTGGTCGATAAATTTATCTAATATATTGAAAATACCGAAAATTGGGAAGTACGGGTATTATACTATAACCTGGACTATACAAAAACCTGGACCGCCCTTCCCAATTTTTTGTCTTCAACATTGTCAGCCAACAATAAGTACTTTCAGCAAAATTCATCCACCTACACCAATTTCTTCTCTTTTTGGCCACTGTTGGTCCGAGCTCTATGGACGCATTGCGCGTCGACACCATCACCTTGGCCTCCTCGTCGTTTACCGCCAGACTTACTTTAGCAGATTCTCCTTCGTACTTCTTAAAGGTATCAGTTACTTATTTTATTGATCGGGCCATGATGTATGTATCGTCAGCATAAACAAGTAACATGTGCCTTTTGGTATTACGAGGGCTGAACGATAACAATCTGGCCTAACAGTGAAAATGCGAATATTTACCATCAAGAACGGAGACTACTTACTCCAGCATGATTTATAAACGTGTTCGTGCGCTCAAACCTATTGGCGAAGCACTTTTTCCACTCCAATTGAGACACCTCCAAAACATGGTTTTTGAACGATTTTACAGCATCTTCTGGGAAGAAAAATCGTTGACCACGCCTTTTTTGTTGATGTGCTGGAATCAAGTGAAGCCATTGGATCCCCAGTCAGGGCTGTACGGCGGATGACCCATCAATTCCATGTTTTGTCCGGTCAAACAGGTGCTGGTTTGAATCGATATGTGAGAGAGTCCACATTGTCATGGTGCAGAATGGTTTGTCTTCTCTTGTTCGTTTTTCGAATTTCTCAGGAGACTTCATGCAAACAAATTGTAGTGCACCACTCAGAATTAACAGTCCTATATTTCTCAAGCCATATAGACGCCACACGGTCAGTTTTTCTGAAGAACAGGCAACCTTTTGCAACTTTCGTTTGATTTGGCTCGCTTTCGAAGACCCAAACGACCGATTCCTGCTTTGTTTCACGCTCCTAATCATAGATCCTAGATTCGTTGTCTGTGACGATCTTATAAACGTCGTTTGAAGCACCGCGATCGATTTTATGCACACTTTCTTTGAACCAATTCACAAGAGCCATTTTTGAGCGATTGTCCAATCTTGCTGGATCTAAGGAGAAAAATAAATGTTTGCGCCCGGATGTTTATGCAATATCAAATGTTAGTTGGTGGAAGATTTGCCCAAGGATGCCTCTATCTCATGATATTTAACATGACGATCTAGCATTATCCGTTCAGGCACAGCATATTTTTCTGGCACAACGACCGATTTTGGGCGACCCTCACGACCTTCGTTTTTTGGCGAGTGCCGACCACGGGTGAATACATAAAATCAGTTTTTCATAGTCCTATAGGATGGTTCTTTATCGACATTCAAAGATTTAATTTGATCGATACTCTCTTGCGGTGATTATCCACGTCGAAACTTGTGAAAAATTCTTGGACGAAAATGTTCACAAGTAAATTCCCTTTTTTTTGCAAATTGATTTTTTCATGTCACTTTAAACAACACATAACATGGTCGTACGACAAACAGTTCTGAGTAAGTCTAGGCTAAAAACTGTCAAACTTTCCAACAAAAATTTGAAATGGCGCCTGGCAATACGCGGTGTTGCCTAGGCCAGGTAGCACTTGGGCAGCGCTCGTAATTGTAAAATTTCTTTTGACATCTGATCTCGTACAACCTTTTCCAGCAGAATGTTTAATAAGCCACACGAAAGACTTTCTCCTTGTCTGAAACCTCTTTTGGTACTAAACTCTTCGGACAGATTATTTCCTATTTTAACTATGAGTTAATGTCACTTTACAAAGCCGAATGAGCTTTGAGGGCGATACCAAATTCAGTCATGGCTTTGAAAACCTTTGAAGGTAGGGGCTGCCGAAGGCTACTTTATAATCGTAAAAATGTGATAGGTGTCGATCTGTATCTCCTGGGTCTTCTCCAGGATTTGCCGCAGGGTAAATATATGGTCAATGCTGAATTTTCCAGGTCTAAAGCCGCATTGGTATGGTTAAATTATTTCCTGACCATAGACTTTAGTCGTTCGCACAATTTCCCTAACATTATCGTATACGAAGAGATGGTGAAAACTAGCTGCTGCATACACCTCATCAGCATGTCGCCTCCGGATTTGAATAGCTCGGCTAGTATGACATCGCCTCATGCTGTCTGGGTTTGTTACCTTCGATAGTATTGGATACCAACAGTTTAGAAAAAGCTCTTTCCATATCCTGAGCACAGTTACCAAATTACCTTGCTGGTCTTTACAGGAGGATGGATCTGTACCAGAGACATCAGTTTGATGTTTCACTCTTTGGTAGAATTTTCCGACTTTATTCTGGCTCTTGCACATCTGGATTTTTTCACACTCCCGTTTTTCCATTTCTCTCTCTCTCTGTTTCCTGCGGAAAAGACGTTTCTTCTCTCTTCTTTTCTCCCGATACCTCTCTCGTGCGCTATGCGTTGCTACTGATTGTAGAGTAGCCCTATATACCGCATTTTTCTCTTCGATAGCAGCACGACACTCCTGGTCATACCATGGATTCCTTGGTGGAGGTCTCTGGTATCCAAGTATAGGTTTTGCGGCTGTTTGCATGGAGTCGACCATACTTTTCCACTGTGCTGACAAGTTATCGGAACGAGGAGTACTTTTATAAAGCAAAGTTGGGTGGAATATGCTGTGGCTATCTATTGTGACTGCAACTTACCGATGTTAAACTTTCGTGTTGTGTCTGTCCGTTCTTTATTTGCTACGTTCAACCGGGCATGTACCTTTGCTGCAAAAAGGTGAATATCTTCCATCTATCACAACGTGATCAATTTGATTTCTTGTTTTCAATTCTGGAGACAGTCAGGTGCCCTTAAGGATGTCGAGATGCTTAAATCTGGTGCAGCTAACTACCACGTTTTTGCCGCTGCGAAATCTATCAGCCTTATACCATTGTCAGATGTCTCACTGTGGAGACTGAATTTCCGACTATTGGGCCAAAGATATTCTCATATCCAATTTTGGCATTAACATCGCCTAGAACAATTTGAATGTCATGGGCAGGGCAACGGTCATCTGTTTGTTCTAAGCGCACGTAAAATATATCTTTGGTCTGTTCGTCCTTGTCTTCAATGGGAGCGTGAGCGCAAATAAAGCCGATGTTGAAGAATTTAGCTTTTATTCGAATTGTAACAAGTCTTTCATTCGCTAGGGCCAAGCTTGAGACCAGTCGTTTTAATCTCCGACCAACTACAAATTTGCAACGAAACTCATGGTTTATGCCATGGTAGTTATAAAAAGTTGTTTCACCTTCAGGTGTTGTTGTGACGCCTTTTCCAATCCATCGTATTTCCTTTATGATTACTGCCATCGGTCTTGTACTTTTTAAGTACAGCTGCCAATGCGTAAACTGTACCTTCTCTATACAGATTGCGAACATTCAACGTGCAGATTCGCTTTTGTCTTTTTTTATACCCCCAGCATTTATTCCAACGAGGGTATATACACTTTCATACGCGAAAAATGTGCCTCATCTAAATAATGGTTTTAGACCCCAAGTATGTTTGGACGAAATGTGTTTCAGACAATTTGGAATTGATGGCTGTCTGGCTGGCTGGAGCGCACGATAACTCTCGAACGGATCAACCGATTCGGTCCAAAATTTGGCTTTCGCAATATTTTGTTCAAACTTAGTTTAAGTTCGAAGATGGGTTATATCGGTCCACTCTTTTCGGTACCTCCCCCACAAAAGTTCGAAAATGTTCGGAAAATTTGTGCGCACGATAACTCTTGAAGGGAGTAACCAAAGTATGGACCAAACTTTGCACATCGTGAAATTTCTACCAGGGGCAAATCCATACTTCCATACTGCATGAAAGGTGCAAAAAGCACCTGTGACACCGAGTGTAGTGGTTGGAGCGCAAAATAAGTATCGAACGGTTTTGCCGATTCGGTCCAAAATTTGGCCTTTGTAATATTTTCTTCAAACTTAGTTAGTTAGTTAGTTACCTCCCCCATAAAAATTCAAAAACGTTCGGAAAAATTGTGCGCACGATATCTCTTGAAGAGAGTGACCGATTTGGTCCATATTTTACACATCCTAAAATATCTACCAGGTACCTCCCACAAAAAGTTTTGGATAAATTCACTTTAAGACCTGCTCTCGAATCACTTTGATTTTTGTTGACGCAACTTGAATTTGCTGCCTCAATTGGGACGGTAAAAGTTTTTTCAGAGGCAAGTCCATACTTCTTTAGAAACCCCATATGGCACCATATGTAGTTGATGGAGAGCACGACAACTCCCCAAACGATCAACCAAGTTGGTCCAAACTTTGGATCTCCTAATATTTTGTCCAAATTTAGTTTAACTTCTAAAATGGCACATATAGGTCCTCTTCTT
The DNA here is from genome assembly GCF_047663935.1 of Musca autumnalis. NCBI lineage: Eukaryota > Metazoa > Arthropoda > Insecta > Diptera > Muscidae > Musca > Musca autumnalis. Next base: position 311,368,772 of record NW_027411644.1, on the reverse strand, counting down.
AGGGTACTCTCCCACAAAAGTTCAACGTTTGTGCCTAAGTGCAGGCTCTGTTGGAAGATCGTTTGTAAATGTATACCGATGGTGTTCGTTGTGGTCCTGTTTAGAACGATATTATGTTATCCGTAGACAAGTCCATGCTTCCTGGTATACTGGTCAACAATTTATACGATGACTCACTGAAATGACTAGTGGGCGCGATATCTGTCGAAAAGATATGACTCCCTAAATAAGATCCACTTCCATAAAGGACTATGTTGGTCAATTCCTTCAAGTACCTCCTCCGCAACACTTTTTTAACTTTAATCCTAACCAACATTTTTATCGGCAAGTTCAAATGTCCATAAAGGGCCACAAAATTCTAAAAAGACCACAGACATAGGCTGAGGGTATATCTCTGTCGGCAAAGCTGACTGACACTTTTTTACTTGTTTTCATAGTGTGTTGCTTTTTGGAGGGATGGGTTACTAGGCCAAAGTTAAAGTTATTATGGTTCACCCGCGGCACATGTTAGCTCACTACCTTTATCCCACTGTAGCCACAATGCTAAAGGTAAAAAAACGACGAAGAATAACGCTGTTGACAATCCCGTAAACGTTCTAAGTACACGATTCGACAACTGGACTTTCGCCATAGAATTTTCCGTCAATTTCTATTCTACAAATTTTACACCAAAAATTATTTCATACTCACCCCAATAGAATACCCCACAGCCATGGCATTTGCAATAAGAAATATGCCAACACCGCTATTACACTAACTTCGGCAATTGTTGGCACTAGGGTCAAACGCATTATCATAAACCATAATTTCTTAAAGGCATTTGCGTCCAAACCCAAACCGGCCAATAACATAATATTTATTAACGCCATTTCTCTGTAAAATAAAAGAAAACGATATAAGACACACTCCACACACCAACACAAAAGTGCTATGCTATGGCAACTTCTTCTTCTCCCTTACCTTAAAAATCCTTCAAATTTTGCATAGCCCGTAAAATCAGCAAATCCAACATTGGCATATAAAACGCCAAAGAACAGCATACCCAACATGTCAGGTAATTTTATAAATGTCACCAGGATACCGGCTGTTTGGGCGCCCACAAACAACAGAACGATACGCATTATCGCCGTACTGGGCACAGCATATTCCGGCAATTGTATGTAAGCCAATATCCATAGTGCCACGAATATAAGTAAAATGGCCAAAGGTTGTGATGAAATTGGATAATTTCTTGTCAAATAGAGCCACCTGAAAATGCAAAAAAATAGGAAATGAAAACAAAGAAATATGTGTGTGTATTAGGATGTTAATTCCATGTGAATACAAATATTTCCATTTAAATGAAATAACGAAATACACACTTAACACACTTAATTTTGTCAAAAAGGCAAATGAATATCCATCAAATGATTGTAGCACTTCTTAATAACATTTCGAAATTAGTAGCCTGTTTCACTAAGACGTTTCGAATACAAATTCGTTCGAACTACTACCAAACTTCTGTCTTTTGAAAAATATTATTTAAATTTTTGTTTTCAAACAACAACAGGAACAACAGGAATTTGGTAGTAGTTTGAACGAATTTGAATTCGAATCGTCTTAGAGAAACAGGCCATTAAATCGAATAGAAAAATTTCAGTCCGAAATCGGGAACTAGAACATATCGTAGGTAGGAAATATGGTTTGTTCAAAGCTAGAGTTTAGAAGTCTAACATCGAGTGTACAAAGCGGACAATTTTGCTGGAATCAGAGTCTGATTCGGGACAAACTAACTAAAAACTAAACTGTAAAAAGAATCGTTCGTTTTTAACGACTGTATTGCAGTGTTGTTTGTGGAGATGAGCGCGTGATACAAACCCGCCCTGCAAGCAAAAACTATGGCGAAAGTGACTTAGGCGTGCCGCCAAAGGCGATGAAAGCAGTCGCGGAGATAGTGGCGGAAGTGGCCTCCTTTGTGAAGAAATGAACCACGGCCGCGTGTCGTCTTGGAAGTCACTCCAACGAAACTTCTTGGAGATCATTTCCGCGATAGTTCTTGGAATTAAAAAAGAAATATTTTTTTATTTTTATACCCTCAGCATTTATGCTACACGGTGTGATTTAACCAAATTTAAATGGAAGGCGCTTACACCTGAGAAGTTTTTGCAGATTCTGAAACCACAATGCACATAGATGAGAAATATCAAGAAACAAACAAGTCGCCGGGGGAATTTTCAAATAAATCGTGATTTAAGTTCACATTTTTAGGAGTTCTTTAGGTTTTCACGATTTTGCTTGGAAACCGCGAGTCCTATGTAAATGGGCCTAAAGAAAATGTTGTAGCTGTGAAAATGTTCATAGATAAAAAATAAAAAAAAAACAGAAAAAATTGCCGGAGGGATTTTTAAATAAATCGCGATCAAAATTCACAATTTTAGGGTTTTTTAGATCTTCACGATTTTGCTTGGAAACGGCAAGTCGTATCGAAATGAGCCTAAAGAAAATGTTGTAGCTGTGAAATGTCTCTACAAGACTGACCTTTAGGCTTTTTCGTAGGTTGTACCATTTTGACATATAGAGGTTCAGTTCAAATTTTTAGGATTTTATCTTAAGTCTTCAAGATTTTGCTTGGAAACCGCAAGTCATATCAAAATGGGACTAAAGAAAATGTTGAATATATGAAAATTATCTACAAGATTGGATGATTTATTTTTTTCTAGGTTGTACCATTTTCAATATATATAAGTTTTATTTCGGAAATTGCAGTAATGACATTGTTTTATAAGGAGGCGATACAGTCAGTGCATTGTCTCAATTTGAACTTCTATATCTCAAAAACGGTGAAACCTACGAAAGCATCGTAAAGGTCAATTTTGTGGAGAATTTTCACAGCTACAACATTTTCTTTAGGCTCATTTACATAGGACTTGCGATTTCCAAGCAAAATCGTGAAAACCTAAAGAACCTCTAAAAATATGAACCTTAATCGCGATTTATTTGAAAATCCCTCCGCCGATTTTTTTGTTTCTTGATATTTCTCATCTATGAGCATTGTAGTTTCAGAATCTGCAAAAACTTCCCTGGTGTAAGCACTTTCCATTTAAAATTAGTTAAGGCTCACCGTGGCTAACGAGGGTATACACTTTCATACGGGCAAGAATTGCATCATCAAATTAATGGTTTTAGTCCAAAAGTATGTTTGGACGAAATCCGTTTCAGACAATTTGGAGTTGATTTAGCAATGTTCGTCCGTCTGTCTGTCTGGATGGCTGGAGCGCACGATAACACTTGAACGGATCAACCGATTCGGTACAAAATTTGGCCTTCGTAATATTTTATCCAAACTTAGTTTAAGTTCAAAGATGGGTTATATCGGTCCAGTCCTTCCGGTACCTCCCCCACAAAAGTTCGAAAATGTTCGGAAAATTTGTGCGCACGATAACTCTTTAACCGATTGGTCCATCCTTTGCATATGTTGAAATTTCTACCAGACTCAGATAAGGTTCCAATATGAACTCATTCGGTCCACTCCTTCGGGTACCTCCCACACAAAATTTCGGAAAAGTTTAGTTTAGGGCCTGCTCTTGAATAGCTTTGATTTTTGTTGTAGCAACTTGTATTCACTGTCCCCTAAACGGCATACTTCTTGAGAAAATAGCTTGAAACGGGCAAAAAAAAAACCCTATGACACCGCATGTTGTGGTTGGAGCGCAAGATAACTCTCGAACCGATATGCCGAGTCGGTCCAAAATTTGGACTTCGTCCATGTCCATGCTTAGTTTAGGTTCAAAGATGAGCCATATCGGTCCATTGCTTCTGGTACATCCCTCACAAAAGTTCTAAACTTTTCGCTAAAATGGTGCGCACGGTTCGAATATGGACTATATATGTCAAATCCTTCGGGTACCTCCCACACAAAATTTCCGAAAAGTGCAGTTTAAGAGCTGCTCTCGAATCCCTTTGATTTGTGTTGTAGCAGTTTGTATTCGTTACGCAGTTTGTATTTCATTACGACGGCACAAGATTTTTCAGCGGCAGGTCTATAGTTCCTGAGAAAATGACCACGAAGCTATTAAAACCTCTACAACTTTCGAATGAATCAGCCTATTCGGCCCAAAGTTTTGCCTTCGTAATATTTTGTCCAAACTTGGGTTAAGTTCGAAAGTAAGCTATATCGGTCCACTCCTTCGGGCATTTTCACCCACAAAAGTTTAAAAAATTTCACTAAAATGATACGCACTATATCTCTTAAACGGACATAATCGGCATGTCCAAGGGGATCCAAAGATATCCTAATATTTTGTCCAAACCGGTATTCTCTTTATGCTGAAAACACATCCAACGTTTGAGTAAAGTTTTGTGTTGGGCGTTGAGAAAAAAACAACAACAATAGGGCGACGCCGACACCAAAGTCCAGCGTTGATCTGTTTGCCGGCATATATTTCAAATTAATTTGAATTTTTCGGCATCATGCCGAACAGTGTAAAAACGGCCAAAACGACACAAAACTTTACCCAAACGTAGGATGTGTTTTCAGCTTTAGAGTACCTTCACACAGGATGAGTGTATATCTCTGACGGCAAAGCCGACTGATACCTTTTTACTGGTTTATTTTTCATTTTAATTTTTTTATTTTAATTTTTAATTTTAATTTTTTTTTAACTACACTTTATAATTAGGAATTTCCGCCTACATTATTTTTTTTTTTCATTTTAAAAAAGTGATGTTGTTTTGTTCCCTGTCCTGGGAAGCGAATCCGGACCTTCAGAGTGCAAAACAAGTATGCTTACCACTGCACCACCGTGTCATATAATCATCAAATAGAAAAATGTCCCATATTTGTTCAATGTTTTGAATTATTGAATAAATGTAAACAATCGCTTTGGAAATCACCCAGAGGCACTCCGAAGTGTCGGCATACGCGATAAAAGGTTATCGTAATAATGCTATAGAAATTGTTTGTGCAATGCACTATCGATCTTCCTTGGCGTGTCTCCGGAGAGACGTCTTAGGCAAGGGAGTAAGAAACTCACTTCCAAATGCTGACAGGTCGCGTGTAATCGATAAATAAAAGGAGATAAATAAGAACACATGGAGCATATTGGTGTGTAGGTGATTTATTAAGGCGAAAAGCACCGTGTTAAACCAAGCAAGGGCGTTTAGGTGAGAGGTCGACTTCTGTGTGATTTGTGTATAGAAACGAAAAGTGAATTAAGGCTGAGCCAATCACTGCTTATTGGAAAATTCTCACTACGATCCAAACTGAGCGAACATAGTTCCAGGGAGAAATTGCAGAGAAATTCCACAACCATGAGAGTACTCTCTACGATCACAGTACAAATTCGAAAAATTACGCAGTTCTTAAGATGTTTAAGATAAATTCCTAAATAAAACAACAAAACAAATGTTAAATAAATGCATTTTCTATTTTTTTTTTTTTTTTTGGTAAAGTAACAAATGTTTCTCACTGGTATAAAGGAAAAAAATTGTAAAGACAAATTTTAAAAAAATTAAGAAAAAATAGTAATCATTCGAATCCCAATACCAATAGGACTTAAAATTGTTGTAATTGATCGTAGTTTAATACAAAAAATCAAGAAAATCGAAGGGGTCAATCATTGTTAAAAATTGATTTTAAATATTAAATCGCGAAATTTGCATCCAAGCCCACTGTGCAAATTTTGGTTTCTATTCTCTTATTAAGTAGCTGACAAAAAAAAAAAAAAAAAACAACAAAACATACAAAAAAAGATTTTTTAAATTGGACCAAAATTAAAGAAGTTATGAGTATTCGATGAGAATTCGACTTTTAAAAGGCGAGATATCTCTGTGGCCGTTAGTAAAAAAATCTGAAAATATACTGAAATGTTTTGCTGATGAGCAGCATCACCACAGCAAAAAACAAAGGAAATCAAACACTTCATTTAGAAAAAGTATCCGATTTCACTCAGAAATCCCCATATATGTATACATATCATTGAATTACCAAAAAAAAGTTGATTTAAAGTCAACATATTTTATAGAGATGAAGACTAAAAGAGTTTGAGTTTACTTCTTTTCTTTATGTCACAGGCTGTTAGCAAACACGACTGATATGTTTTTTTAAATATTTTAATACCGAGGTTTTAGAACCTTTATTTCGATGAGTTAGAAACTTTGGAGCCCACATAGTAGGGTATACCAAGCCACCACTATCCTGTTAACTGTTTATAATCCCCTACCAATATTTAATTATTGTAATATCTTTCTCAATTGTAGTCGAAATCATAGAAGTAAATCCTTAATAACAGCCATTAAAACAATATTGGCTTCCATAGCACGGCACTGAGAGCATAAATAACATAACAATAAAATAACTTGGCTTTTGAATCAAAGGTTAACACCAGCAACCACTTTGGATAAGAGTACACTCACACACACACAACCACACGAGGTTGTAATTATCGTTATTAGAATGCCAATTAATACTAATTATCATTATTATTGTTATAATTATTGTAACAAAAGTAACCACACAAAATCGACATACAATCGCCATATATAAACAAAAAAATTCTTAGAAAATTTATGAATTCATGTTGGAACATAAACACAAAAGGAAACTCCACATAAATACAAAAAAAAGACAAATTATCGCATTCAACATTTCGAGCAATTTGGAATTTAATAAATTAGATTGACTTTGTGATATGTGTGCTTTGTTTCATTTGATATTAAACTAAACAAACTGTAACTATTATGTGGCAGTTGTAATAATTCTTAACTATTGAATTATGACACCCAAGGAGGTGGAGGAGGAGTAGTAATAGGGACCATGGTAATTGTATTTTCATAAAATTTGTTGCCCATTAATACTAAATGTTGTTACAACTCCCATTGTATGGCTAAATACCGGTATATGTAACAGTTATTGCGTGCTTAACCCTTTTTGTTTTTTTTTAAAGGACTTTTTTGTTTTAATAATCAGCAATTAAGTCTAGAAATCTCAAATCAAAGCAGTGTAATATTCAAATTGTGTTGACCCACGTAAAAATACATACAATACAAGTACACTTCACCCCGTTTATTTACCTCTCTGCTTAACTGCCTTTGCCGTTTAATTGCCTCATAATCTAAATCCCCAAAAGTTTTTCATATAAATGAGTTCAAACTGTCCCGGTTAATTACTTTTCTATAAGTACCCAATTCGGATATTTACCTGTCAAATATTTTCCCAAAAAGAACATTTATTGATACTTTCCTCTGTTTATTACCCGCAATGGTATATTTCTGAGACAATCGATTTTGATGACTACGTGAATTGTGATGAAGATGTCCAGTGTTATGTTATGGTGTTATGATCACAGATGAATAACTTTCTTATTGATTAAATAATATAACTTACATTATACTCTAAGGGTCATTATTATATGTGTTCTTTTACTATCTGACGGATTTGAAAACTCAAAACAAATACAATTTTTACATTGAAAGTTAATGCCAAGAAGCTCCTCTATGAATTTCAATCATCACTTTTAACTTTAAGTTCACCGGAACGCTATAAATCTGTTCGGTAAATCCAAAATATAACAAAAGAAAACTTATAATAATGAGGGTTAGACTTGGTTTTATTTTTTGACTTATTGTTTTCTAATTGTTGTCATTTTTTGTAAGGTTGAGATGAGATTTTTGTAACTACCCACATGAGGTAGATATGCGAGATTTTCGTAACTGCCTCTCCCGCATAACTACCCCAAATTTTTGGAATTTTATGAAAGGTAGTTAACCGGGGTGCAGTGTACAAATGCCACAAATCAAAGTAAATGTCAAATAAATCAAAAATATGTGTTGGTTAATTTAAGTAATATGTAGGAGAGCCAGTTAGTTATTCATTGATTAACACACTTATAGAATATGGAATGGAAGTTGAACATTTAGGTTAAGAACACCGAGAATTATATGAAGTTCTACTCACACAGGTATACTCAATGTGAATGGGAATGATTTCCACGAGTTCCCCAAAAGACAAGGGGTCAATTCTTTCATACCAAAAAAGTCTTATTGTTAAACTTATGAAATGAGACGTCTTTCTTTCGCGAGACCAAGCTGGGAATTGTTGTTTTCTTCATCTTCCAAGACCCTAATACACTTTTTCTGTCCAATATTTGTTGGTAATGGAAACCCTCGATCTTTATTTTAAACTACACTATGCGACATGAAAATTTTAACCATATTTTGACACCACAACTTGATAGAAGACCAAAAATAAGAAAACACCTGTCTCGGCGTTTTTCCCTATCACTTCAATTTTTGCGGTTATGGGCCCACAGAGTCCTGAGGCTTTGGTGTGAAAAGGGATCATTTTGCCAGGAAATTGGGATTACTCGTGAAGGCGAAGTTGTAGCTCTCGCCCTAAAGAATAGCAATTGTGAACACACAAAATCCATTCAACTTCATCTTCAAGGACAAAATCGTCAAGGTCAAATTTCCATTATATTTTTTTTCTCGGATTTTAGTCTACAGATATCAAACCGATAACAATTTAAGCAAACAATCAACTAGTAAAATGTTCCCTAGATCTCAATAAACAACTTTCTAGAACATACGAACTCTGTAGAAACGGTTCTTAATTGCCAAAATAGCTAAAAAATGCGATTTTTATTATTCTTTTCTTGGTTTCCGCTCCATAGATACCAAACCGTTCAAAATTCAAGAAAGCAATCAACCACAATAATGTAGCAAAGATATCTGCAAACAACTTTCTGGAACATTTGAAATGTCTATTAACGGTTCTTGAAATAGCCAAAAACTTTAGGAAATATTAGATTTTTATACTTTTTTCTCCTATTCTGCTCCACAGATAACGAACCGCCCAAAAACTAAGAATACAGTTAACTACAAAAATGTACCTAAGAGATCAATAAACAATTTTCTAGAACATATACAAATTCTAGGAACGGTTAACCAAACTCAAAATTCGATTATTTTAAATCATTCTTTCCTGTTCAGCTCCGTAAATAACAAACCTTTCAAATTTTCTTGAGTTTTGAACAGTTTGTTATTTCCAGACCTGAGTATGGGCAAACATTAATGGCCTGTTTCTCTTAAGGTAGAGTTACATTAGGCAAATATTTGCTCCAGCGACCGGCAGTGTGCGCTTACTGAGAGCAAGTTAGCATAAATTTAATGTATTATTAACACTCACTTGATCTCAGTAAGCACAATGCCGGTCGCTGGAGCAAATATTTGCCTAATGTGACCTTACCTTTAGACGATTCGAATTCAAATTTGTTCGAACTACTACCAAACTTCTGTGTTTTGAAAAATTTTTGAATTGTTTTTTTTTATTTTAAATCAAACAAACATTTTGGTACTAATTCGAACGAATTTGAATTCGAATCGTCTCACAGTGCGAAATATGGGAACTTTAGTGGAACTTTACTCATAACTTTTAATGTGAAGAACGTAGCTTACTTAAATTTTACAAAAATGTTTCTTATAGTTGAGGGTCGTATGTGGATAAATATGAGCCACATAGACCTGCGGTTTCCTATAGCCCCCGCATATCGGTGGTGACAGTTTTTACGTATTAGGTTAATTTTTCAACCGATTTTGCTGCAAATTGGTATATTGGGGTTTCAGTGTATGGAGAACATATGTACAAAATATTTTCAATATCTGTTCGCGTATAGGTATAGCCCCCATTGAGCGGTACCGGCCAATATAACATATTTTAAAGATTCCAAGCACATTTACCAATCTATTTGTTTGCATTTTGGCATTTTATGTTTTCCGTAAGTAGAAAACCGTTTTGCGAAATATTAGCAACGTATTTTCTCGTTTTGCTATAACCCCAATATGAGGGGGGCACCCCATTTGGGATATTTAAATGGTGTTAGGTAATTATTGCCAACCGAGTTTGGTTTACGTTAAAACTTGTCTTCATTGAATAGAAAATATTCTAAAAAACAATTCAGAGCATAGATCGTTGCTTTGGCCCCTCCCCCCAAGCATCCATATACGTTAGTAAATGAAAAAAACATTTTGAGATTTTTTATTATTAGTATAGTTTCATTGATATAACATAAATTTTACAAATTGAACGTTTATCTTATTACACGGTTCTGCAAATGAGTATATCACCTAAAAGCATCTGGTGCAACTATGCTTTGTTTTAGCTACTTAACGATGTCCTGAGAAAACTGCCCAAATTTGACCATTTTTTCTATAAAATGTGAATGAAACACTATGCAACACTGAAAATGCAAACAACTTCTAGTATGCATTTTTTGAAAGTACATATGTAGACTACAAAAACCCTAGTAGTGTTTTGTCCTGTCAGATCCAGTTCGGATTTTATGACCTCATCTAAACCGGGCTAAATCTACACTTTTTTGCATTTATCAGGCCTTTATCTCAGAAACGAATAGGAATTTCGCCTTGCTGTAATATTGTAGCACTAAACTAGTAGAACTTATCTTTTGAAAAAACCACATAAGAAAAACTCCATCTAGGGCATCAAAATCTATAAAATATAGAATATTTTACATAATTGCTGAAATTCTGTTCAGTATCGGCTAAACTATTGGGAGTTGAACCAAGTAACCTTTTACGAAAATCTTCTAAATAAAGTTCTCAACAATTCTTTAGAACATTCTGAAACTTCAAAATGCTTACTTCATGTTGTATCAGCGGTATTTTGCATCATATCTTTTACAACACGTATTTCAAACACAGTTCACACCAACAGTTTATTGCCGCATTTCGGATTTCACTACATTAATAATAATAATTGTTCCACAAACATCCCATAAGGGACAAGGGAGACTTGGGAGACTTCTCTCACATCAATGAGTGCACCCCGATTCATATTAGCTCAATGATATGGGACCTACAGTTTATCGCCGAGTCCGAACGGCGTGTCTAAGACACCACTTTTGTAGAGAAGTTTTACATGGCTGAAATACTCAGGAAATGTCGCCAACATTACTGAGGGGTACTTTGCCACCGTTGAAAAGTGTTTTGATGTTGCCTGGCCGGGGAATCGAACCCACGACCTTATGTGTGCAAGGCGGGTGTGCATACCATTGCACCACGGTGGCACCCAACTACATTATTGACATTTTTATTAAATCGTCGTTGAAAAATGTAGTGAAAACAATGGCATAGAGGCATTTTACATCAATGACATGTTCTGAAGAGTTGTGTATTATATTCCAAAGAATATTTTTCCAAAAGAAAATATTCAGAAAAAATTAACGGTTTTGGAGATACGGTGCGAAATGTATAAAAATTGTGGAATTTTTGCATATATTTTGAAATTTGAGGCAATAAATGTAGTTTTTCGAGTTCATTACTTCTCCAAATATTTTATTCTTGTCCTTATCTACAAATTTGCTTCAGAGGTCAGAAGAAGATTCGCATTGGTTTCAGAGATATAGCCCCGAATTTCTTTAAAAACTCAATATTTAACCATGTTTAGATGGGGCCATAAAATCCGAGCTGGATCTGACATAACAAAACCCAACTAGGGTTTCTTGTCGTTTGGTTATTTACTTTCAAAAAATCTTCAGTTCGAGTTGTTTGCACAAGATCACCTTAAAAATGTTGCACAGTGAAATTCGCAAGAATAGTCATAAAACTATTGAAAGCAACATTCCTTAGTATTGGTGAACCCATTTTGGGATAAACGAAACCAACATTGACGTCTAATGCTGGTTCTTCTATCAAATTTTCAATAATTTAAATATATGAATATTGCAATGATTTTCTTCTATCAAATTTTCAATAATTTAAATATATGAATATTGCAATGATTTTCTGAAAAAGTCGCATATCTCGCAAAACTGCAGCTTATTTTTGCTTTGTCTATAGAAAAATATCCTACATCTCAGAAAATGTGCGATTTATTCTGCAATTCACCACAATACATTAAAAAACCTCCAAAACTTATAAAAAATAATTTAGTAAAAGCACTTTTTTGGGGACCAATAGCAACCAAACTAAATTAGATATTACAAATCTATAAACGCCAAATAATCAAAAAATTGTCGAGAATTATAACAGCAACAAAAACTATAGTCAACTAACGTACAATTTGTTTGTATCACTATATTAATTAAGCAAAGCTAGAAGCAATTTTTTAAGAAAATAAATATTGTAAAACAAAAGTGCATTTCTAGTTTCGCGGGGTAAATCGCAAAACTGAATATGAGGCATTAGTCATGGGGTACTTAGCAATAGAATTCAACAAGAATCTCATTAGTTTTATGTACTTTAATTTTTGAGTAAAGTTCCACTAAAGTTCCCATATTTCGCACTGTGCGTCTTAGAGAAACAGAACATAATAATTTTATTGTTTACAAATTTCAGCTTAAAGAATAATTCCTAGAATTTTTTATGTTCTAGAAAGTTGTTTATTGAAATCTTTGGTAAATTTTTGTAGTTAACTGTATCCTAAATTTTTGGTCGGTTCGGTATCTGTGGACCAGAATAGAAGAAAAAAGTATAAAAATCTAATATTTTCGAAAGTTTTTTGGCTATTTTTGCATTTAAGAACCGTTCATGGACCTTTCGTATGTTCCAGAAAGTTGTTTGCTGATATCTTTGCTACATTGTTGTGTTTGATTGCTTTCTTGAATTTTTAACGGTTTAGTATCTATGGTGCGGAAACCGAGAATACAAATCGCATTTGTTTAGCTATTTTGACCATTAAAAACCGTTCATAGACATTTCGTATGTTCTAGAAAGTTGTTTATAGAGATCTAGCGAACACGTTTATAGTTTGTTGTTTACTTCAATTTTGATCGGTTTGATATCTGCTGTAACGACAAGTTACCTCCGGTTGCTGCGATACGCTCGTGGGGGTAGGGCTCGCCACTGAAAATTTATATTTGCAGTGACTTAGAGTGAAACTATATGGTTTGAGATACAAATTCTGTGTAGGATCTTTTATTGATGTGTTTATACGACTGTACAAAGGTCATTATATTAGGAAACTTATTCTACGAGGGTAACTCTGCAATGGCTAGGGGAACTCGTTCGGGGCTTAGGCTCGGGAACTAGGACGGTTTGTCGTACCTCGGCTCTCGTTGTTGGGCGTTGGCGGTAACGTCCGACTGTAGGCGCTGTCTCAGAAGGGCTGGAGTTTCGTCGGTGTCCACGGGGCACTTCGTTGCGTTCTGATGAGCTTAGAAATTGCCGGCCTATGTTGGCTTGCGTTACGACGAATTCTATATATTATGGTCGATGGTCTCGTCGACTCAAAGACTCGCGGGAAAATTTTACAAACTTTGATATGTTAAAGTCAATGGCCAAGTCGACTCAAAGACTCGCAGGGAAATTTAACAAATTTTGATATGTTAAAGTCGATGACCACGTCGACGCAAAGACTCGTGGGGAAATTTAAAAAATGTTGATATCGCACCTGTTCAACAAAAGGGTAGTAACTCCAAATTTGGAATTTTTCACATTTTATTAAAAAACGATACATAATGCTCAACTCCACCCACTGTAAAAATCCCACATTATTTTGTCTACTATTTCGTCAAAAAATACCGTTGTCCCCATCTTCATGTCTTCAGAGTTACTAGTAACGTATCAACAGTTTTTTGTCTCTACCGAAAAATAAGAAATTTTGAGTTACTACCCTTTTGTTGAAAAGGTGCGATATGTTAAAGTCAATGGCCACGTCGACTCAACGACTCGCGGGGAAATTTCACAAATTTTGATATGTTAAAGTCAATGGCCACTTCGACTCAAAGACTCGCGGGAAATTTAATGAATTTTGATATGTTACAGTCAATGGCCACGTCGACTCAAAGACTCGCGGGGAAATTTAACAAATTTCGATATGTTACAGTCAATGGCCACGTCGACTCAAAGACTCGCGGGGAAATTTAACAAATTTCGATATCTTAAAGTCAATGGCCACGTCGACGCAAAGACTCGCGGGGAAATTTAACAAATTTTGATATGTTAACCGGACACTATTCGCACTTTCACTCACTGTTTCACTGATCGTAACTCGTCCACTGCTTATATTGTATCGGTATCGCCTTCCAGGTTCGTTCCAACAGCCTTCCCGACGCTGCCTCTCTGCTCCTATTCTCGCCACGTGGCCTCTCGGATAACGGGACCTTGTTTGAAACTCTAATGCCCATTCGATGACGTGTGTTTCGAGTAAAGGGAACTGGTTGACAATGAAGTAAAAAATCGGTCGACCCCAAGCCCAACTTTACCTGTAGGTTCCCGCATACTGTTTAGCAATAATGACACATACTACATATAGTAAGCAAGGCTTTAATAACAAAAAAAAATATTTCAAAACCAAAAATAATTCCAAATAAAAATAATGCAATGTATCCAATTACAAGGCTGGCATTTTGTGTGGCCGAAAATGAGGAACGATTTTCGTCCCCACACTGCAGACTAAAATCCGAGAAAAAACCATGATGGAAATTTGACCTTGATGATTTTGACCTTGATGATTTTGACCTTGAAGATGAGGTCGAATGGATTTAATGTGTGCACAATTATTATTCTTTAGGACGAGAGCTACAACTTTGCCTCCACGAGTAATTCCCGGCCAACATCAAACGGTGGTAAAATACGCCTAAGTAATGTTGGCGACATTTCATGAGTATTTCAGCCATGTAAAACTTCTCTACAAGTGGTGTCTTAAGACACGCCGTTCGGACTCGGCGATAAACTGTAGGTGCCATATCATTGAGCTAATATGAATAAGGGTGCGCTCATTAATATGAGAGAAGTATCCTTGTCCCGCCTGGAATGTTTGTGGAATGATTATTATATTATGTGATGTCTTCCTATGTATGTATGTAGGGTGTTTCTGTTTGTATTGTTTTGGAGTTGTTGTAATCCTAGTTTTTTGTCATGTTTGACTGTTGTGTTTTGGGCATTTCAGTTTGATCTTGATATGGAGTATGATTAGCTTCAATATCGGTGCCTCTTTTGTTTTTGACCTCGGAGAGAGAGCTTCTCCATCTTCCACTCAAGCATGTGTATGTGACCCATCTGTCTGCAAGTACTGCCGGTGGCGATGTCCATGTTCTGGAAGACTTATTCACTTCCTGGATGTAGGAGGCGCCTTCAACAACGATAGTACCTAAGCGATAGAACATGATCTAGGTAACATCGACTTTGAACCATTCATAGCTTGCTGTCAATGTCAGTGAAACGAGGAACTTCATAGGGAGGGGTGATCTCTCCACTGCTTTGGCAACTTGTCATTAACGAATTCCTAAGCAAACTTGACGGACGATGTGGTGATATTTGTCTCTGCAACGCTAACATTTTGTATACCCACCACAATAATATTGAGGTTATACTTAAATTTGTAGCACATCGAAATATTCGTCAGAGACCCTATAAAGTATATCTATTTTTGATCAGCATAAAATTCGAAGTCGATATAAACATTTCCGTCTGTCTGTTGAAACCAAGATACAGATTAAAATTTTTAAGATAGAGCTTTGTAATTTGGTATAGCAGTTTCTATTACTACTAGAATGCTTGGTATTAAAAATCGGCTGTATCGGTCCACCCATAGAACGGTACCACTCGGTTTTCAGTATTTTGAAGGTTTTAACCGAATTATCACACCGAAATGGCTGAAATTTGGTACTCATTCTTTGTTGGAGGTTTAAAAATTTCCACCAGAATTTTGTCGGCTTTGGTCTAGGACTTCCTATAGAACGGTACTTTCAGATTTTCGTTTTTTTTTTTTGAAGGTAGTGGCCGCAATCTCCATCAGATCCACGTTTTGGTATAGCCCCCATAAAAGCGTAGCCACCATTTAAGATTTTTGAAGATTTTAGTTACATTTTTCTACCGAATTGGTTGTTAACTGGAATTTCATGTTCACAGAACATAGAAAACTTACTCGCAAACAATCTTTCCTTTCATAAACGAAAGGAAACTAGTAGTCGAAGGTATAACAAGTTCAGCCCGTCCGAAATTAACTCCGTTTTTACTTGATTCAGAGTTCTATACTAATTTGGTCCGAATCTCTGCACAAGTTGCCTAACTTGTTTTGAAATTTTCCGAAATTTGGTACAAAATTGTATGGACTTGTCCAACGAAATTCGAAAGTATTGCAGAGAAATCAAACATCAGAAAAACTCGGAAAAACTCTGATAACATAACCCTGGCAAAAATTGACACATCATCCCAACTTCGTAAAGGAATTGCAGGTGTAGAATAATGTGCGTTGTCAAAAAGTGCCCAAGGTAGTGTCAGCACAAAATTACAAATGTAACAAATAATATTTTTAGATTATACGACAACTCCTACCTAATCAATTAAAAGTAATATTCTTGACTAATTTGCCGAGACTTAATATCTTCACAGTGGTAAATGTTATATAAATGAATGGTTAGCTGAATCACGCATTAAAAACTTTGAAAAACTATTAAACCATGTAATTATTACAAGGTACTTGTTAGTCGTATTTACAGTATTGGTATTTCGAATATGATAATTTTGTTTGATGAAATATTTTTACCAGATCAATTTTGTCGCTAAAAAACGAATCCTACACAAAATTGCGAAAATCTAATCAGATTTTCCTATGTATCGAGGGCCCAAAATACCTTAAATCGCCCTATTGAAGCTATATTACAATCCGATCCGATTTTCACATTTTTTATAGGATTTGTTTTATAGCCACACCAATGAACTGGTAAAAAATGTCATCGAGAGTGTCTTCATAAATGCGACAATTAAAAATTTTCGTGAAAAAGGTACCTTTGGCCCCATACAAATTACTATGTAAATAAAGATCCCTCTGGATCTTTATTTACATAGTAATTTGAACCCAATTGCCATAAAATTTCATATAAAAGGTTTTATTTAGATCAAATGGAAAACTTTATGGCGCACAGTGGTTCAGGAATCGATTTTACTGACCAAAAAGCCAATTTTTTGTTGTCAAAGGAAACCAAAAAAATTAGCTCAAAATATTGGAAAGTGTGAGCGTGGCGTGTTCGTAAAGACGACCATTTTTTACAATTTTGGAAAATACGTAATTTTTGTAAATTTCTGAAAAAGAAATAACTATTTCTCTGAAAATATAACAGATATTGAGTTCGTTGTTTGTTTGTTTGTTGTGTAAGTAAGACAGTCGTCTTTAAGAACTGTTTCAATAAATGACCGTAGTGTATACACGAAGTGAGTTATTTTATTTTTCCTAAGGCACTAAATTGTAGTGAAATTCCATAGTTAGTTGGCTAGAACTCTTAGGGAATAGCATGGAAAAAGTTCCGTTTTTACAGAGTGATGACCGAGAGTGTCTTCTTTCAGCCCATATATACTTTTGTAACCGTCCCGTTCCAACCGTTTAGCACTTTTTTAAATTTTTTGAAATTACATGGGTATAATTTTGGGTGTTTTTCCATACCGTTCCCAATATAAATTATAGCTTTTTGAACACAAATGGTATTTTTTTAATATATGAATTTTAAGTTTTTTTATGAGTTTTTTTAATTTTGAAAAAAAATAAAAATTTTTGAATAACATTTTTTGGTTTTATTTTTATTTTTTGTTTATTGGCGTTTGACCTTGTTTAAATAGTTAGACATATGAAAAACTCAAAAACACTTATATTTTGATGCAAACTATGAAAAACAAGTGAAAGGTATCAGACGGCTTTGCCGACAGAGATATACCCTCAGCATGTGTGGATTGAAATACTTTTTTCCCAAAAAAACTTATGTTTTTAGGCGGGGTTTTCAAAATTTTAGGCGTATGAACCGACAAAAATATGGATAGGATCAAAGCTCAAAAATTGTTTTATCATAATAGCCTACGAAAAACATAATATCGCTGTAAATAGGACCACTAGGAAAATCTTCGGTAAAAATGTCGAAAGGATCCTCGAACAGACCCTTAACCACACAGAAATGTTGAACATTTGTGCGGTTGGTACCCCAAGGATTGCAAAGATAGGGCCCAAATTTGAATATAAACTAAGTTTCGAAAATATTTAGAGATCCAAAGTTTGGACCAAATCGGTTGGTACGTCTATGAGAAATCGCGCGTACCAATTTAGCGAATATTTTCGAACTTTTGTGGGGGAGGTACCGGAAGGAATGAACCTATAAGCACCTATTACAATCTCCAAAGTGTGGACGTACGCAGTATTCGGTTCGAGCTCTACAGGCAATACATATGGTGTCATAGGGGGTTTTTACAACTTTCGGGCGGTTTTCTCAAGAAGTATGGACTTGCCCCTGAAAAAACTTTGACTGTCGTAATTGAAGCAGCGAATGCAAAATGCTTCAATAAAAATTAAAGTGATTCGGGAGCAGGTCTTAAAGTGAATTTATCCAAAGCAGTGGATTAATAGAGTCCATGTTCGAACTTGATATATATCTGGTAGATATATTAGGATGCATAAAGTATGGACAAAATCAATTTTGTTTTTCAAAATAGGCAGACTTAATCCCATAGTCGTTGTTTTAATATTTTATTAAAACAACTTTAATTTATTAGACTATGGGATTAAGGCTTACTATTTTGAAAAACAAAATAGAAGTCGTCATCCCAAAAAAAAACGCCAACCCTCCTAATTGTGAGACCGGGCACCGTCGAAATGTTATTTATTGCTGTAGTAAGCAATACCAACAAATTAGTTATATGTTTTTTCGTCGATAATCGACGAACGCATAGCAGTGGGAAAGATTTGGTTTTGTTTGCAAGTGATGTTGCTCGAGTTTAGGTAGTGCCAAAGAAATTCTCGATCTGAGTGTTTCTTTGCACACGTATCTATTTGAGCGAGCAATTGACACTTGGGTATAAAAGTTTCTTGTTGAAAAACAAGAAACAAGGGAACTGATGAAGATCTGTGGCGAGATCTGAAACTATAGTCTACCCTGCCTTACCACTGGGTAAATATCGCCAATTTTTCCCACTAATAAATTAAAGTTGTTTTAAGAAAATATTAAAACAACGACTATGGGATTAAGCCTGACTATTTTGAAAAACAAAATAGAAGTCGTCATCCCAAAACGCCAACCCTCCTAAACTAAGTTTGGACAAAATATTACGAAAGCCAAATTTTAGACCAAATCGGTTGATCCGTTCGAGAGTTATCATGCGCTCCAACCACTATTCACGGTGTCATAGGGGTTTTTTGGACCTTTCAGGCTATTTTCTCAGGAAATGTGGACTTGCCCTGGATAAAACTTGTACGATCGTATGGGGGGTAGTGAATACAAGTTGCTACAACAAAAATCAAAGCTATTCGACAGCACGTCCTAAACTGAACTTTTCCGAAATTTTGTGTGGGAGGTACCTAAAGGAGTGGACCGATTGAGTCTATTGGAACCTCATCTAAGTCTGGAAGAAATTTCGTGATCGTGCGCACAAATTTTCCGAAAATTTTCGAACTTTTGTGAGGGATGTACCGGAATGAGTGGACCGATATAACCCATCTTCGAACTTAAACTAATTTTGGTTAAATATTACCATAGCCAAATTTTGGACCGAATCGGTTGATCCGTTCGAGAGTTATCGTGCGCCAGCCAGACAGACAGAGAGACGGACGGATATGGCTAAATCAACTCCAAATTGTCTGAAACACATTTCGTACTTGGGGTCTAAAACGATTATTTCGATGAGGCACATTTTGCCCGTATGAAAGTGAATATACTACGATGGGGCGATTTGAACACCACGCCGGGCGCCTGGATTTTCTGATTATTGGGATTGTACTGCGCAAAAAAGTCCACTAGACCATATGCCTACGGTGAAAATCGAGCCCCCGGATTTTGACTTGAAGTTTTTTTCAAGGTTTTTTGGATATTTTGGCATATATGTTACAGCCAAACCACTGAGATTTTCGATCCAACACAAAGACAAGAATTGTAGCCAAGACAATAATTAAGAACTCTCAGGTACACAGCAAAAGCATTGGAACGCTCCTTCAGGCAGTTATGGCCCCGAGAATGTGCACATTTTTCGGAAAATATCGATAAATTACACTGTGCTACAAAATTTGATTCAAAGTCAGTGGGTGGAAATTTCCTTTTGGAGATGAAAGCCCTTGGTGAGTGTACTAAGAACGCAAAAGGAAATTTTCAGGATAGGTCAAGTTTCTGAGATTCAGGATAGGTGAGTTCTGAGATATGGTTTGGCCAAAATATCCTTGAAAAAAATTTCAAGTCAAAATCCGGGAGCTCGATTTTCACCGTAGGCATATGGTCTAGTGGACTATTTTGCTCAGTACAATCCCAAGAATCAGAAACTCCAGGCGCCCACTATCACTTTTGTTCTTCCATACACATCGCCCCGGCCTAGTATATACCCTCGTTAGCATAAATGCTGATGGCATAAAAACTCAAATTTTTAACATTCGCCTTAAATTCCTCTGCAACTAATAGACCGAATTCAAATTTTTTAATGCATCTGAAAGCTGATTACGTTATCTGTCCAACAAACAAAAAAAAAAAAGAATTACGATTTTTTTAATTTTGAGAAAAGTTAAAATTTTTGGTTTGTTTATTGGTGTTTGACCTTGTTTAAATAGTTAGAACATATGAAAAACTCAAAAACACACATATTTTGATGCAAAATATGAAAAATTCAAATTTTGGTCAAAACTCTGTAACTTTTCAAAAGTTACATAAATTTCAGAAATTACATCCCTATATCCAAAACTACATATATCCCAACGGCGATGCTCATTTTCAGATCTATCTGTTCTCCAAAAACTTTTTGTGTACATACATAAGTACAAATTCCGAAACCCCCTCCATATCACCACTCTAAACGCCAACTGCTATCCTAATAACGAAATTCACAATTTCAGCTCTATCCCTTTGGACGAAATTCTGTGGCATTCAGTAATTTTCGTTCAGTTATGGTACGTATGTATATCCACAACCACATCCATATCTCAACTCTACACTGCATCATATAATGCAACAGAAATCATAATTCTAAATTTCAGGATTCCAGTACTATCTGTTCACCCAAAGCAGATTGTACCAAATTTAATACCATTTAGAACTTTTCGTACGCAATGAATACGATTTTCCTAAACTACCTTAATCCTATACTCCAACAGCGATATTATTGCCAAATTTCAGAATACTATCTCTATCCGTTCAATCAAACCCAAATAGTACCAAATTTAGTACCTTTTAAGTACGAATTTCCAAAAATACCTACATATCTCAAGCATACACTACACCAGTAATCTCAATTAATGTGAGGATTCCAACTCCGTCCGTTCTCCAAAATCAATATTGTACCAAATTTAGTACCATTTAGTAGTTTTCGTACAATCTTAAATTTCAACATTAATCACTATTCCAAATTTCAGGTTTCCAGCTCTATCCGTTCACCCAAACCCAAATTATACAAACTTTAGTACCGTTTAGTACTTTTCGTACACATAAGTATGCATTTCCAAAACTACCTCCATTTCTCATTCCTAAACTCCAACACTAATCATTATTCCAAATTCTAGGTTACCAGCTCTATCCGTTCACCCAAATCCAAATTGCAGCAAATTTAAGACTTTTCGTACACATAAGTACAAATTTCCAAAGCTGTTTCCATAACTAAACCCTACACTGCAACAGTAATACCAAGTCCAAATTTAAGGTTTCCAGCTCTATCCGTTCACGCAAATCCAAATTTTACTAAATTTAGTACCATTTAGATGTTTTCGTACACACGAGTACCATTTCCTTTTTTAAATACCACTTCCCTACCTTGATTTCCATACCAAATTCCAAGATTCTAGCAGATACGTTCAACATTTACAATTAGTAACAAATTTCGTAATTTTAGTACTTTTCGTACATTTATAGTTCCAACTTCCAAAAACCCTTTTGTACATCTTTCTAACTTTCCATCAGCCACCCTAATTCCAAATTTCAGAATTCTAGCTCTTCCCGTTTTGCCTAATACAAAGGGTATATAATTTCCAAAAACCCACCCTTATCTCACCCATCTCATTTCAACTTTCTAGCTATAGCGGTTTCGCTATATGGATATGTCAGTCACTTAGTCATCACTATGTTTTTTTTAGCTTTGTTCCTTTACTTTTTTAATGGTAAGAGTGGTAAAAGAGAAAAGTGTCAAAATTGTTCAAAATTGCTTTCTCATGAACATTTTTACCAGAAAAGTAAAGGAACGGAAAAATGGTAGATCCGGCAGCAATGTCAGAAAAAAACATAAAAAAATCAATTTTCGTCTTTTATTTCACAGTTTTTAATTTAGTGTTGTCAGTGTTCGACTTTTTCTTCGGTCAATCGTCAAACAAAAGTCGAAAAATCATTTCTGCCATTTTCTACCTGCAGAAATTTTGCTGGTAGCCTGTGGTAGAAGAGAAAGCCATTTTCGCTCTCTCTCCCCTCTCACTCTCTTAAAAATTGCTTCCAGTTTTGCCACTTTTCGGGGTTAAGGAACGCTTTGCAGGTTTAAAATGGTAACAAATGGTTAAAATGGTAACCTCAGGTAAGTAAAGGAACACAGCTTTTATATATATAGATATACAAGCATGCAAGGAAGCAGATAAACCTCTCATCTTAGATAAACTTATATCTTATATCTAATTACGTAGTACATAAGCGTATTACTTTCAAAGAACAGGAACCGTACATCCTGGAACACCTTTGATCTTATTGCGCTGCCAAAGCTGCCTTATGATGGGCCAAATTGTATAAGTGGTTCGTTATTTAAAAACGCCATAAGTAGTAAATTAGGTATATTCTCACGCCATATATCTTTGTTTGTTTACATAGATTTTATTTCCCCTGTCAAAACATGTTTCATAAATACCCCACCTCCCCCCATAGCTATAATTATGTTAACTTTTACTCCTTTTCATATTTATTCTCATTTACTTGGAAACCCTTTAGGAGTTAACATTGGTCTCGTGTGGGCGTTTCTTAAGTTAAACATCTAAAATTGATTTAAGCAAATAATTTACTCGATATTATATCACAACTTGAGTGAACTTATATAAAATCAGCACAGTGTATCAAAGTATTTTAATAGTTGTATAAAACCACTCACAAATAATCAGTGCAAGTGCAAAACAAAAAATTCGGTCAAACTAATATCTGATACGCTTAAATTTCTTCTAAAAGCCAGATAATCACTAAGCATTACAAACCATGAATACAAGTCTGCTTAGTGGTGACTACGACCGAACATATGCTGTTCGTGGAATTTTGAAAGTAATGAAAATTTTGGGTTTATTGAAATGGCACACGGAAAATTCTAAGAAAACCAGTCAATATTTTCAATGGTTGCAATACATTCAACGTTTCGTGTTGCATCTACCATTTACATTCACCTTTATAACACTGATGTGGATTGAGGCATTACGGGCCAATGATTTGGATGAAATAGGCGATGTTCTCTATATGTCATTAACTGAAGCTGCCTTAATTGTGAAAATCGTCAATATATGGCAATATTCGGCGAAAGTTTCATATTTCATACACACCCTGCAACATAGTACACGCTTTGCATTGCGCTCCGAGGAGGAGGTGAAATTTTGGAAAAATTCTCAGAAAAGATTTCGTTATATTATTTATATGTATTCAGCGGGCAGTGTTCTTACGGTTATCTCTGCATTTGCGGGGGTTTTGTTTTTGAAAGAACCACAAATGGCCTTTTCATATTGGATACCGTTTGAATGGCAGAGCAATTGTCGTAATTATTGGTTGGCATTATTATACGATTTTGTCTGCATGGTGTGTACTGCCAGCTCGAATGTATGTTTGGATATGATGGGTTGCTACATGATGTTCCATGTGTCATTGTTATATAAAATTCTAAGTTTTCGTTTACAAAAGCTGAAGAACTTGAAAAGTGAAGATGTGGGCCAACAGTTTAAAAAACTAATTTTATTGCATAAAAGTATAAGGAAGTGAGTGGGCTATAAAAAGTTAATAATTTTAATTTAGATTATCTTTAAATAAATTTATTATTTTTATCTCTTTTCAGCATGACCCGTGAATGCGAAATCTTGAGTGCCAAATATGTCCTCTCACAAATTATTTTAAGCGCCTTAATTTTGTGTTTTTGCTGTTATCGTATCGTAAAGGTAATTGATATTGCTAAGATGTTGAAATATGATTGAATCGATATTTTCCCATTTTTCTTTCAGCTGGATATTTTTAGCAATTTTGTCCAATTTTTATCGATGTTACAATTTTTGGCCGTTATGATTTTGGAAATATTCCTACCCTGCTATTTTGGTAATGAAATAACCTTGAACTCAGCCGAAATTATGATGGATGTTTATCGCACCGATTGGTTGGATTATTCAGTGGCAAATCGAAAATTAATTATTTTATTTAGAGAGTTTCTCAAACGTCCTGATAAGGTGAAGATTGGTGGTTATTTCGAAGTTGGTTTGCCAATATTTACAAAGGTGGGATATACTGGACTTGTACATTGTTTAGAATAACTTATTTTTCTTTACCTTCAGGTCGTTAACAATGCCTACAGTTTCTTTGCACTTTTGATGAATGTGGAGAAGTAAATTTTAAATCATTAACACACATACATACACCTATCAGAAAACTTTAATTAAAGCAATAAATTATACTGTGAACAAATATTCTGGGCGGGGGTGGGTGAAATATTTCTCTTGGGCATGAAAGCCTTAGATGAGTATAC
The DNA here is from genome assembly GCF_047663935.1 of Musca autumnalis. Lineage (NCBI taxonomy): Eukaryota > Metazoa > Arthropoda > Insecta > Diptera > Muscidae > Musca > Musca autumnalis. Next base: position 311,344,148 of record NW_027411644.1, on the reverse strand, counting down.
TGAGAACCCTTAAGGACAAACCCACCCACTGTTAGTCGAACTTTTGAGTTATAATTTGTTTGCTTGAGACCCTATACTGTATCAGCAATAAGCGTAATATCATTACTCCTAAATAAAACTCAAAACAAGTCCTTATAAATTAAACTTTTTTTGTAAAGTAACAACAAAATTCAAAACAATTAGAAAAAATAGTACTTATTCGAATCCCACTACCAAATAGGACTTGCAAGTTTTGTAACTAAACGTAGTTTAATACAAGAAAAATTAAGAAAATCAAAGAGAACAATTATTTTTAGGTAGTTATGAACGACGTCGTACAATGTCACGACCGTGGCCAAAAATGGTCAAAATCAGGTACTTCGGATTACAAATTTATTCATGAGAATTTATAGTAAACATTTCAATTTGAAGGAATTTTAATTATGGCATTGATTTGTCACGTAGTTTTGTCCATGTGCAGCTTCAAATCCGATAATTGTTGGAAATATGTATGTATTTTTGCACTTATTTTTCTAAAATTAATAACTTGTATTATGCTTCGATATTTTAATATTTAAAGTAGTTTATCGTTTTAAAATTAATTTTTACAGTTGCTTTGGATGTAATAAATATGGATTTAATTTTGTTTGGAAGTAAACAGTGATCATATGGTGTTTACAGCTACCCAAGTCTGTGGTACTTAGTACATCGATTATGTGAACCAAATTTTAAAATTGGTGGAGTGGGACAAATTGTATAAGAATGTATAGCTATATTATTTGCTGTTTGAGTTGTGAAAAGTGGGGACTTCAAACTTATGAAGGTTCCAGCAGCAGAGGTTTGCAGACGAACATGTTATTTCTCTTTTTAAGTGACGACCTTACTCAGGGGCTACCCCCTTTTTTAACAAAGCGTTTTGCGGTGTTGGCTATCTTGCGAAAACGAATGAGCCGATCATCATATATTTTTGTGGGCTTATTAAGTACGTAATAATCTTGCTTTAAAAAGAAAGACTTTTAAAAATATCAACTAAAACAAGTAAGCAAAGGCTATAGTCGGGACGGGGCCGACCATGTGATACCCTACACCACTACCCCTGTGCAAAAGCTTTTCACTGGTAAATATTTCTTCTAGGGAATATAATCCGACTATCACCAAACATAATATGCTTCATTCTCTCTGGGTTATATTGACAAATAGTAAAACTTTGAATTTGTCTTCACATGAGGTTTTCCCCATTCCGACCCCAAAATATTATCCGACTATCACCAAAATCAATAGGGTTCTTCCTCTGTGGGGCCCCCATCAACACCCAAAATTTCGTAATTATCCGATCAAAATTCCAACCGGTACACTATAGGTAATTTGCCCAGTTTTTGAAGCAAAAAGTCGATTTTGCAACTTTCAATAATAATAATTTTTTAGTTGGCATTGAAAAAAGAACATGTCAAAATTTATTAATATGAATGATATTTTTCAAAATAGCGTCATTATCGCGGTTTAAATTGCAGTCAAAGCGAGAATTTCGAAGAAGAACTAAAACAATATATTTTGTAAGGCATATTTCAATGTATTTAAAACCGCGAAAAAAATAAACCAAATATAAATATTTGTAAAATGGAATAGATTGGCAATTGCGAGAGGAATTTATTTAATATATAATATAGCTTAAACATTTTGGGTAGCGACCAAAAACACATAAAGTCAGAAATAAATATTTTATTTTTCTTAAACTCACTTCATATACTTTTACTAACCCAGCAAAAATTCGGAGTAATCTGAAAAGTAATGGGATACTTCTTAAAAAAATTACATGGCAAACCTACTTACTTTGCTCCTCACTAAGTAATGAGGACGGTGGCACAGTGAGTGTGTGTCCGACTATAAATCCTAGGGTTGTGTGTTCAACGCTCAATGTCGTCAAGCGAGTTTTTTTTTAAATTAAACAAGTAAGAAAAGCGTTAAGTTCGGTCGGGCCGAACTTTTTATACCCTCCACCACAAATTTCAGCCATTTCGGTGGATTAATGTGGCCACTACCTTCAAAATACCGAAATTCGGAAGGTACCGTTCTATGGGGGCTATATGATGGCGTGGACCTATGCCTACAAATTTCTGGGGGAAAGTTTTATACGCTTAAAGAAGACTAAATACCAAATTTCAGCCTTACCGGTGTGATAATGAGGCTAAAACGTTCAAAATATCGAAAATCGGAAGATATTGTATTATGGGGGCTATATCAACACGTGGACCTATATAAACATTTTATGGTAGAAATGTTTCTTAGAGTCTGGAAACACAAAATACAAAGTTACAACCGATTCTTTGGTCAAATGGGTCTAATACATTCAAAATATATTAAAATGACGCGTACTTTATAAGGGGTCTTATGTGGGGACTATACCAAAACGTGGACCTATATAACCCAACTTTGGTAGGAATGTTTGCTGGCTTCTGAAGACACAAAATACCAAATTACAACCAATTCTGTTGTCAAATGGGTCTAATACATTCAAAATATATTAAAATGACGCGTACTTTATATGGGGCCTTATATGGGGGCTATACCAAAACGTGGACCTATATAACCCAACTTTGGTAGGAATATTTTTTGGCCTCTGGAGACACAAAGTACCAAATACAACCAATTCTGTGGTAAAATGGGCCAAATATCTTAAAAATTCCTTAAAACGACGACGCGTCACGCGTCATTTTGTATGGGGGCTATACGAAAGCGTGGACCTACATAGCCCGCTTTCAATACCAAAAGTCCTACGTAAATATAACATATTTTCCCAAAATTTCATCAACCTACGTCAATCCGTTCGGACGCTAGAGTGATTTCTACAGACGGACAGACGGACGGACATGGCTATATCGATGTAGAATTGCACGCTGATCAAGAATATATATACTTTGTGGGGTCTACAATGATTATTTCGAGTAGTTACAAACGTAGTGACAAACTTAATATACCCCATCCTATGGTGGAGGGTATAAAAATAACAGTTCGTGGTGCACATGTGCCCTGCACATTTAAGTTCTTAAGCAACCCTTAATGTTCGTGTGCGTGGCATAGTATGTAGTGTCTTTGGCTAGAAATCAGAGGGTTTGTGTGTTCAACTCGCACAGCGAGCGAAATAAAATAAAGTAAAATAAAAGTAAGAAGTGTGATGAAATTAAAAAAAAAAATCTTTACTTCAACTGTTCTAAAAATTGAATTTTTTTCAACTTACTTTTCAAATTCCATCGGCCACAGAATAACTAGATATTCTAGTGGTCATAAAATAACTACAAACTGAGTGCGACATGCCCTTGTAAAAATAATGGGAAAGAATGGGGGTTTGCGAGTAGTTACGGCTGCCAAAAATCCCTTACAAAACCCATGTTTTTGGGAGGACTTTTTTTGCTGGGAAATTGGCCGTGTTTGGCCGTGATTTTGCCACCTAGAACACATTACTGAAAGTCTTCTGCATTGGTATTACTAGGTTTCAAAACCCGATTTTGCCCGTTTTTGATATTTATGAGATTTTATTAGGTTACTTCTCAATAAAAAGTCTTAAAACTGTGGAAGTTTGGTTTGAGGAAATAAACAATAAATGTAAAAATATTGTTGTTTACAATTTCATTGCAAGTAAAATAAGTAATGGCGACAAATTGTTCGGTATATCCGCGGTTTTCTATAAACGGTGCGGCAGTAGTAAGCTTTATTTTATCTCTCTATTGCATATTAATCATTGATACGGTTTAAGGGAGTAGTAAACTCGTCTTTATTACCGTATATTCAAAAAATATACAAAACTGTAGTAACAATTCATTGGAAAATCTAAACTTATGAAAATTGCATTGGAAAAAATAGCTTTGTTCGTTATATACGAAGTTGCTTATAACCGTTGTCCGTTATATCCGAATTTATCTGTAAAAATCTTTCTTTTATCTCACTTTTACACATAAATAATTTAAAAATTTAAAAAATCCTTTAATTCCGCTGTTATTAATTTTTGTCTTAAAAACAGGGCAAATTACCTATAGTGTGGTAGCGTGATTACAAAAAATGGAAAGATTGGATATATTACTGAATTTTGCGATATCTCGGTTGTTTGCCCACTTACGCCAGCATACTTTACATCAATATAAAGGAGATATTTTCTTCTTCCATTGACGGGCTTTCCTTTTGGAATACTCCTACCAGAAGCGGAGATATCCGCATAAGAAAAAACTTTGACTTTTCTTCACATAAGCATTTTGCTTATTACCACTTCCGAATATTATCCAACCACCACAAAACATAATAGGCTTCTTCCTCTGTGGGACCCGCATCAACTCCCAAAACATTCGTGACGATCCGATCAAAATTGCGATCTGTAGCGTGATTACAAAAAATCGGAAAATGGGATGCATTACCGACTATTGCGATATCTCCGTTGTTTGACCACCTACAACAGCCTACTTCTCTACTTTCCTTGTCAGGTTTTGATATACCTTTTAAAGAAACAGAGATATCGGCTTTGAAATAAAATGTTGACCTTTTCTCCAAATAAGTTTTTGCCCATTCCAAACCCAAACCCCATCATCAAAATTAATAGGCTTCTTCCTCTGTGGGCCCCCATTAGCCCCCAAAATTTCGTGACGATCCGATCAAAATTGGGACATGTAGCGCGATTTCGAAAAAAAATTAAAAATGGGATGTATTACCGACTTTTGCTATATCTCCGTTATTAGCCCACCTTCGCCAACCTACTTTGCGTCATTGTAAAGGTGAGATATTCCACTTTTATAGTCAGGCTTTGCTTTTGGAAAATCGCAAAAATGAAAAGTTGGTTTGTATTAGCGACTATTGCGATATCTTCGTTGTTTGACCACCTACCACGACCTAATGTTCATCGTTGTAAAGGTGATATTTTCTTCAACAAACAGAGATATTTGCTTTGAAATAGCACGTTGACTTTTTCTCCAAATAAGTTTTTTGCCCATTAAGCTTCTTTCCTTCCGGGACTCTCATCAACACCCAAAATTTGGTGACGATCCGATAAATATTGCGACCTGTAGCGTGATTACAAGGTTTAGATGGACAGTCGAACAGACGGACGGACAGACACACATAGCCAGATCGACTCGGCTCGTCGGGACATTCATTTTGGATGCGTTACAAACTATTTGCCAAAACCAAATTATAATACCCTCCCCACATAGTGGTGTAGGGTATAAAAATGGTGAACAGCGAAAGTCAAAATTCGATTTTGTGAAAAAATGGGCCGTTTTTTGACCATTAATCTGTCAAAAACGATTTTAAAGGAAAATTCTCATATTTAAAGACAAGAGTTTGATATATTCAATAAGCTCACAAAAACTATGAAGACTGAACACCAAATTTCAGTTATTTCGGGTGGTCATTGAGGCCACAACATTCAAAATACCGAAAATGGGGAGATACGGTTTTAAGGGGGCTATATGAAGACGAGGACCTATGCCTACAGATTTATACCCACAACGAAGACTATATACAAAATTTCAGCAATTTCGGTGTAATAATGAAACTAACAGCTTCAAAATACCGATAATCGGGAGGTACCGTTCTATGGGGACTATATCAAAACGTGAACCTACACCCACAATTTTTAGTTGGAATGTTTCATAGCTTAGCCAAATACTAACCACCAAATTTGAGTAATTTCGATTGGTCATTGTGACTAAAACTTTCAAAATACTGAAAATCGGGAGGTACGGTTCTATGGGTCTATATCAAAACGTGGACCTAATATTCCAGTTGTTTGTCCTGGGGTTTGTATGTCAATAATATATACGTGTACCAAAATTAATGTACCTACGATAACTCCTTCTATTTTTGGCCACGGTTAATATTAACTCGCGACATAGTGCGTCATATGAATCAGGAGCTGCTATAGAAAGACATCAGTATAGTTAAACGTATCGAGATACAACGATTGCGTTGGCTAGGGCATATCATAATGCTGATCGATGATGAACCCGCTAAAAAGGCGTATAAATACGGGCCGAATGGCGGTACATGCAGGACTGGGATACCAAATTGGAGAAATATAGCAACAAATAGAGACGAATGGAAATCTTTTCCTAGCTCGGCTTACAGGGCAGATGTTCTGTAGAAGGTCAATAGTTTTTTTGGCCTCTAGCGACCCTAAACGACAAATTCTAAATAACTCGGTCCGAATATATAGTACATACGTGAAAATAACAGAAATAGTGTGGTATCGTTAGTTATATGGACTATACCAAATCGCGGACCTTCGGCCAAAATTGTTGATGGAGAAGCTTGTTGACCACTGGTACCAGTATGTATGGGTTATACCGATATGGCCCATCTTTGAACTTGACAAAAGACGTATCTTTCCAAAATGTCTGAGTCCTATTTATATTTGAAAGACGGATGAACGAACATTTATAGACCGATTCACAATTTTATCCTGATCAAGAATATATTTCTTTATTAGGCTAGATCAATGCGTTACAAACGGAAAACAAACATAATGTTCCCTCCATACTATGGTGGACGGTATAAATAGCGAATCTTCCTCAAGATACGCTATTTATACCGTCCACCATAGTATGTATGAGTCGGAGTGAACTACGCGGTATAGATACATATGTCCATCTAGTTCATTTCTTCATGTTCTATAAGTCTTCATGCAACGATAAATACAGGACAAACTAAGAAGAACAAAATCGTCTTCTACAACCTATCCCAAGGGTCATCGGAAACATTCACTCAAAACACTTATTCTAAACGAGAATACAAATAAAGAGGCAATTCATGGTCCATTAACAACCTGCAGGAAAATGTTGAAACATGGACTATATTATATTGGACCCGTCCTTCGGATGCTTTCCACACAAAAACTTGGGAAAAGTGCAGTTTGCGAACTTGTCTCGGAACTATTTGAAATTTTTTTGCAGAAGGTTGTTTTCACTGTTGCATTACAACGGTACATTTTTTCTTGAGAAAGTCCATATTTCCCGAAATAATCGCCCCAAATCTCCAAAAAAAAAAAATATTGACTAAATCGTAACACCCTTTGGGTACCTCCCACATATAGTTTGTTAAAACTGTAGTTAAGGAGCTCGTCTGGGATCGTTTTTAAATTTTTGGCAACATATGTTGTGTATGCGGCCCTAGTTACGACGGTACATTTTTTTTCGGGGGCAAATCCAGGGTAAAATTCCGTCCGTCCGTCGGTTGAAAATAATTTAAAATACATCTAGCAATTTTTAAGATAGAGCTCTGTAATTTGGTATAGAAGTTTCTAGTAATCCTAGGATGTTTGGTATTGCAAATGGACTATATCGGTCCCCGTTTTGATATAGCCCCAATAGAACGGTACCACCCGATTTTCGGTATTTTGAAGGTTTTAGCCTCTTTATCACACCGAAATGAATGAAATTTGGTGCTTAGCTTTCAATGGGGGTATAGAACTTCCCCCCACAAATTTGTTGGTATAGGTCCCATATAGGCCCCATAGAACGGTACCTCCCGATGTTCAGTATTTTGAAGGTTGTGGCCACAATAAACCACCGAAATGGCTGAAATTTGGTATTTGGTCTTCATTTGAGGTACTAAACGTTCCATATGAAATTTGTCGGTACAGGTCCACGCCTTAATATAGCCCCATAGACCGGTACCTCCCGATGTTCGATGTTTTGATGGTTGTGTCCTCAATAATATTCAGAAATGGCTGAAATATGTTATGTAGTCTTCGTTGTTGGTATAAAACTTTCACCCAGGAACTTGTCGGTACAGGTCTGTATTTTGAACGTTGTGGACTCAATATTCCACCGAAATGGCTGAAATTTGGTATTTGGTCTTCATTTGGGGTATTAAAGGTTCCATATGAAATTTGTCGGTATAGGTCCACGCCTTTATAGAACGGTAAAACCCGATTTTCGGTATTTTGAAGGTTTTAGCCACCGAAAAGTCTGAAATTTAGTATTTAGTCTTTGTTGGAGGTAAAAGCCTTTCTGACTGAAATTCGTCAGCACAGGTCTACGTTTCGATATAGCCCCTATAGAACGGTACCTCCCGGTTTTCGTAGTTCTGATTGTTGTGACGTCAATATCCCGCCGAAAGACTGAAATTTGTTATTTAGTCTTCCATGGGGTTATAAATTATTCCAGTAGGGAAATATCAGTAAAGGTCCGCGGGTTCCTATATCCCCCATAGAAGCGTACCTCTTGATTTTCGGTATTTTGAAGGTTTTACCGAAATATCGGAAATTTGGTTTTTAGTCTTCTTTGAGTCTAAAAACTTTCAGAAATTTGTAAGTATATATCGACGTTTAGAGGTAGCCCCCACGTAACGGTACCTCCCGAATTTCGGTATATCGGTCACATCGTTTTACCGAACTTGCCGAAATTTGGTATTTATTTTTAAACGAAAGGAAACTAATTGTTCTATTTTACTTCAATAAAACTCGTGGTGGAGGGTATAACAAGTTCGGTCTCCCCCAACTTAACGCCTTTCTCACTTCTTTTTTTTATAAAATTCCTCAGATGATTAAAATGTTGAAGTTGCAACAACATGTTAGATCAGATCCGATTAATTTGAAATTATCTGAAAATTCCTCAGCTGATTAAAATGTTGAAGTTGCAACAACATCTGAAATGTCAACCATTCAAACGCATCTGCTGCCATTTTACCTGATGCATATTGTTTTTGTTGCAGTTGTTGACGTTTTCAATTTAGCAAACAGTCTGCCTACCTTAACTGCAATTAAGCCATAATAAGAACAGGACTTTAATAATCAGCAGACCACAACTCAGCATTACAATGGCAAAAAAGCTTTACGCCCAAACTGAAAAGCATTCCACTAATGAAAAGACATATCTTCCGTTGACATCAAAACTAAAAGTGAAAAGGATAAGCCGCCAGAGACAAAAGCAGTCAGCCAGTGATAAAGCCAAAAAGAGACAACAGAACTATGAAAAAACTGCTGCTGTTGTTGGTTGTTTGGCATATCCTGGAATTTTTTTCAATTCACACATACGCAGAGAAAAAAGGTAGTGCAGAACATTTGCGTTAATTGTTTTGCATTCTCTCTTTTTAAACAGTTTTGGAGGCCACATAGAACGCCAGCCACAATTGCTTTACAGCATTTGTTTCAGCAGAACCATTATCTTGTTTTTTGCACCAAATACTTACTTCACTCTGCGGGCGATTGTCTCAAACATCAACTCCAGTTGAAGACTCTTTGTTTTTTGTTTTTGGTTACCGGCTGTTTGATAATCATGTGAGCAAACATTGTTCACTTTGGTCTCCACCTACAGCCATTTTGTCATCGTAAATTTCTGGCTACGGAAGATAAAGAGACGGACACAGAGGAACGAACACCCACAACGGTATGCCACCCAGCGGCAGAATATCTGCATAGGTGTATTTTTCATAATTATACTGCATAATTTTTGTTGTTACACTAATGACTAAACATTCACACATGGCCAGAACGACACGGCATCATCATCACCACTGTCTTAGACACTCTAAAAGCCACAGCAAAGAATGCCATGTTTGTCGCCCAGCAGTGGTAAGAGGTGGTAGCCTAGCACACTTTACAATCAAGCATGCAACTAACCAAACATACAGAGTAAGTTACAAACAATCAACTGTTTGACATAGTGACCGTATGGAAGAAACCACAGTGCATTGGCAACAACAAACAAAATGCATGTAGCATCAATGAAGTTTAGAACAATAAGAGCACAGAGCACAATGCCCCAGAGGAAACAATGTTAGGTGCTGTTATCCCCCCAGTTGTGCTTTGGGGTAATGGGTTATTCCACATAATATGGGTTATTTCACATAGGTTATATCGCAGTTATAGATATAATAAAAAGTCGCAAAAATTTTTAAATCGTAGAGAGCGATGAGACAATTTTGAATAATACAGATAGTCAATTTTTATACTCTCCACCATAGTATGGAGGGTATATTAAGTATTTCATTTTATAACGCATTGATCGGGGTAAAACTCTGCGTCGAAAAAGCCATGTCCGTCTGTTGTAATCACTCTAGCATCAACAATAACTTAGCTAGAATAATTTAGCAGATTGTATTTTTGTCATGGGAAGGTCAAGCTCGAAGAAGAGCTATATCGGCCAAAGTTTTGGTATAGCTCCCATATAACGGTACCTTCCTATTTTCGGTATTTTGAGGATTTTAGCTAAAAATTTTAACCAAACTAGGTGTAATTAGACAATTAAGGTTCTTAGTGGTTCCGCAACCAACAATTTTCAACATAGATCGATGTTTTGATATAGTCCCCATATAACGGTACCTCCCTATTATCGGTATTTTGACCTTTAAAGTTCTCTGTGGTCTCAGCACTTGTCTACCATAAATTGTTTAAATAGGTAAATTTTTTATGCATGTAGGCCCCATAAAACCGTACCTTCCGATATTTGGTATTTTAAGAGTTTTACCTACTATTTTTTACCGAACTAGCTGCAATTTGACATTAGAGATTCTCTGCGGTCACGAAACTTTTCCACCAAAAATCGTCAACATAGGTCCATGGTTTGGTATAGCCCCCATATAACGTGTAACGTGACAATATGATCACGTACATAATACAACAACTACTACCAAGAAACCCCTTTACAGTCATTGGTAAACAGCGCTCTGACAACACTCCACCATACATTGTCTCTACGTGACACTAGTGGCATAACAGGCCACACACTGGAAAATTTAATTCCAGTGTAACCATAACCATCGTAGTCAGTCCTTAGGGCGAATAATTCGCATTCACTTCATGCCTCGAGTCACTCATATATTTCAGAGTTGGTTGCTGATGGCGAGCTGGCTACTGCAGGGAGTTAGCTACACGGGTTGGAACTAAAGACTGTTCTGAATCCGCCAACGTACACCTTGGTGTTACCGAGTTGGGAATACTTTTGGCAGCTACCCATTAAATTGTGGTAGCTAATAAATTGCACTGGACCTTCGGATTTTCAGTTCTACAGGGCCTTCGGGTCATCTGTTCCATTCGGCACTGGACCTTCGGGTTTTTCAGTTCTACAGGGCCTTCGGGTCATCTGTTCCATTCGGCACTGGACCTTCGGGTTTTTCAGTTCTACAGGGCCTTCGGGTCATCTGTTCCATTCGGCACTGGACCTTCGGGTTTTTTTCAGTTCTACAGGGCGTTCGGGTCATCTGTTCCATTCGGCAATGGACCTTCGGGTTTTTCAGTTATACAGGGCTTCCGAGTCATCTGTTCTATTCGGCACTGGACCTACGGGTTTTTCAGTTCTACAGGGCCTTCGGGTCATCTGTTCCACTGTTTGAGTAATAGTAGTAGACTGTAGAAACTAGAGCGTAGTCCGAGACTAACACCCGAGCGACGAATTTATCCCGATTATCTGCAGCCGAACACCGAATACATCGTCTCCCGATCATCTGCAGCCGAACACCAAATACATCGTCTTCCTGATCATCTGCAGCCAAACACCGAATTCATCGTCTTCCCGATCATCTGCAGCCGAGCACCGAATTCATCATCTTCCCGATCATCTGCAGCCGAACACCGAATTCATCGTCTCCCGTTTATACAGTTCCAGGTTTCGGTATAGGCAGCATATAACCGTACCTTCCGATTTTCGGTATTTTAAAAGTTTTAGCTACTATTTCTAACCGAACTAGCTGTAATTTGATATCTGAGGTTCTAAGTGGTTACAACACTTCTATTCCAAAAACTGTTTATATACTCGTAGGTCCATGTTTTTTTATATAGGTCCCATAAAACCGTACCTTTCGATATTCGGTATTTTTAGAGTTTTAGCTGCTATTTCTAACCGATCTAGCTGTAATTCGACATTTGAGGTTCTAAGTGAGCACCAAACTTCTTCACTAAAAATGGTCAACATAGGCCGATTTTCGGTATTTTGACGATTTTAGCCACAAATTTTAACCGAACTAGCTGTAATTTGATACTTGACGTTCTCAGTGGTACCTCCCGTTTTTCGATATTTTGAAGATCTTAGCAACATTGTTTGACGGAACTACCCGATATAGTTTCACACAATATAGACTCGATATAAAGGCTCCACCTTGTTGAACACATTTTATAGATTAGATAATTTATGCATTTGGAATATCTGTGATTGTTCCACAAACATCCCAGATGGGACAAGGGAGACTTCTCTCATATCAATGAGTGCACCCCGATTCATATTAGCTCAATGATATGGGACCTACAGTTTATCGCCGAGTCCGAACGCCGGGTCTTAAGACACCCCTTGTAGAGAAGTTTTACGTGGCTGAAATACTCAGGAAATGTCGTCAACATTACTGAGGGGTATTTTACCACCGTTGAAATTTTTTTGATGTTTCTTGGACGGAGAATCGAACCCACGACCTTCAGCGTATAAGGCGGGTGTGCATCCCATTACACCACGGTGACACCCATTTGGAATATCTATGGTCAAGAAATGTTTTAAAACTGTGCACGGGAGAGTAAAGTAGTTTTTATACCTTCAGCCTATATATTCGAAGATAATTTTTCATTCTTATGACATGGCCTAGCTAATGCAATACTTGTATCTCGATACGTTTAACTATACGGATGTCGCTTTATAGTCGATACAACTCTTGGTTCATACGACATCGATATTCACCGTCAACGCATATTTGTCCGTAGATCTTTCGAACAAATTTTCTCCCAAACACACCAGACTCTGCCTGATCTGCTTGTGCAAGTACCCAGGCTTCGGAACCATATATTTACACGGGTAGTATCAGTGTTTTGTAAAGGGAACTTTTTGTTTGAAGAGATGTGGTTTTGTTTTTAAACTGCTTACTTAAGCCAAAGTAGCATTTGTTGGCCAATACAAATCTTTTTCTTGTTTCACAACTGTTATTGCTTATTTTAAGATTATAATATATAATTTGCTAAGATATAAAAGCTGTGATCAATTCGATTGCTGTTTTCTGCAAAACTATTGTTCGCAATATTGAAAACGTATATTTGGATTGGAAGTCTGTAATAACTATGGTGTGCATGTTCATATACATATATACGCCTCTATATAGTTGCTGCCACGAGTGTGCACTGTGATGCCTTGTACACAAAGTTCAGCCGCGTATTAATGGAGTTGTTCTATGTTCGACACGCCCATCGAACCACAAGAAGAACGTCCTATGTCGGTGGCTAAAAAAATAGAATCGGAGAGCAATCTTTGATATGAAGAAAGCCTTTGGTCGTGGGAAACATATATTTTATATAACTTCCGCAGGAAGAATTGGATTTGCCCGTATACATATAGATATTCTTGAACAGCTGCTATATAAGATTTATTGGTGCTAGTTTACCATTAATATTGTTCGAAAGATATAACTAACGATACAACTTTAAATCAAAGGAGTAGATATGGTAAATTTCAAATTTCCTTTTCAATACCATTGAAAAAAAAATAATTTTTTTGCGAGCACATCGGCGATTTTTGGTGCTTAGGTTAAGAGAAAAATTGTGGTTCAAATATATTCGCGTTCACAAAATTGGATGCTGCACCCAAAAGTTATAGGGGGTTTCGTTTCCTTTATAGAAAAAATACACTATGCAACACTGAAAATGCAGAGAACTTCTAGCAAGCATTTTTTGAAAGTACATATTGAGACTACAAAATCTCTAGTAGGGTTTTGTCCTGCCAGATCCAGTTCGGATTTTATGGCCTCATCTAAACCGAGCTAAAACTAAATTTTTTTGCATTTATCGGACCTGTATCTCAGAAACGAAAATTCCAATTCCTGCCTTGCTATCTTAGGCAATATTGTAGCCATAAACCAGCAGAACTTATTTTTTGAGCAGACCGTATAAGAAAAACTTAATCTAGGGCATCAAAATCTATAAAATATATAAAATTTTACATAATTGCTGAAATTCTGATTAGTATCGGCTAAACTATTGGGAGTTGAACCAAGCAACCCTTTGCAAAAATCTTCCAAATAAAGTTCTCAACAATTGTTCGGAACATTCAGAAACTCTAAAATGCTTACTTCATGTTGTTTCAGCGGTATTTTGCATCATATCTTTTACAACACGTATTTCAAACACAGTTCACACCAACAGTTTATTCTCGCATTTTGGATTTCACCACATTATTAACATATTTATTAAATCGTCGTGTAAAAATATACTGAGAGCAACATGATAGAGGCATTTTACAACAATGGCATGTTCTGAAGAGTTGTGTACTACATTCCTGGAAATATTTTTCCAAAAGAAAAGTTAAAAAAAAAATAAATAAATATAGGTTTTGGACATACGATGCGAAATGTATAAAAATTAAGGCATTTTTGCATATATTTTGAAATTTGAGACAATAAATGTAGTTTTTTGAGTTCATTATTTATCCAAATATTTTATTCTTGTCCTTATCTACAAATTTGCTTTAGAGGTCATAAGAAGATTCACATTGGTTTAAAAGATATAGCCCCGAATTTCTTTAACCATGTTTAGATGGGGCCATAAAATCCGAGCTTGATCTGACACAACAAAACCCTGCTAGGGTTTCTTGTCGTTTGGGTCTGTACTTTCAAAAAATCCTAAGTTCGAATTGTTTGCACAAGATTACTGTTGCACAGTGTAATCGACAAAAATGTGGTAAGTGTCGATCTGCATCTGTAGAGTCTTTTCCAGGATTTGTCTCAGGGTAAATATCTGGTCGACTGCATTGGATCTGTGGTATCTTGGTCGTCTTCGCTAGTATTGGATATTGGAAATTACCGTATAGGTCTCTACAGGAGGAAATGCATGTTATAAAACCATCAGATTGATGTTACACTTCTTGGTAGAATTTCCGGACTTCATTCTGGCCAGTTTACAGCTGTATTTAACTCTTCTTGACCGGGCAGTATATATTCAATACAATATTCTGGGATTGATCTGTGGTATCTTAGCCGTCATAACTAGTGTTGGATGGCGAGAATTTGGATAAATGTTCTTTCCATATTTTGGGCCCAATATATGTATCAGTTACTAAATTACCTACAGGTATCTACAGGAGGATGCGCATCAGTTTTATTTTTCACTTTTGGTAGAGTTCACGGATTTCATTCCGGCTCATATATATCTCCGGCCCTCAGTGCAAACGAGGGTATATACACTACGGGCAAAATGTGCATCATGGAAATAATGGTTTTAGACCCCAAATATGTTTGGACGAAATGTGTTTCAGACAATTTGGAGTTGATTTAGCAATGTCCGTCTGTCTGTCTGGCTGGAGCGCACGATAATTCACGAACGAATCAACCGATTCAGTCCAAAATTTGGCTTTCGTAATATTTTGTCCAAACTTAGTTTGGGTTATATCGGTCCACTCCTTCCGGTACATCCCCCACAAAAGTTCGGAAATGTTCGGAAAATTTGTGTTGTAAAAACCCCTATGGCACCATATGTAGTGGCTGGAGGGCTCGAACAGAATACTTCGTTCATCCACACTTTGGATATTGTAATATTTCTTCGAATAGGTTCGAAAATTTTCGCTAAAATGGTACGTGAGATTTCTGATAGACGTAGCAACCGATTTGGTCCAAACGTTGGATCTCTAAATATTATCGAAACTTTGCTTATGTTCAAATTTGGGCCATATCTGTTCAATGCTTGTGGTACCAACCACACAAATGTTCAACATTTTGGTGTGGTTCGAGGATCCTTTGGACATTCTTACCGAAGGTTTTCCTAGTGGCGCTCTTTACAGCGATATTATGTTTTCGTAGGCTAGTGTGATAAAAAGCCCTATCTATCGATATCCCCGCAAATTTTTGAGCTTTAATCCTATCCATACTTTTGTCGGTGCATCCGCCCAAAATTTTGAAAACCCTCTAAATACATAAGTTTTTTTTTTGGGGAAAAAAGTATTTCAATCCACACAGGCTGAGGGTATATATCTGTAGCACCTTTGGCTACGTCATTTGTACGATGTAATTTCCGATTTAACAGCCTTAGGCCGAGGGTATACTCATGTAGCTAAGATATTTCTTTTATGTATATAAATTATATAATACCTCTTCACATATTTGACTTACGGTGTCAATAGAATTAAAAATCCTTTTTTTTAATTTTACCGAAAATACCCCTTTTTAACCTGACAACATGGAATTTAAAATAAACTTAACACAATTTCTATGCTCTCTTTCATTCAAGACTTTAAAAGTTAGTTCGTTATGTACTTACCAATTTGGACCCTTGTATTCACCATCGGCACCATAGTTATCACTGCCAGCACCTCCACCCATCGTTGTTTGACCGCCTGCTGGATGTGACGCTGGTGTTGTTAATGATGTTAGAATTATAGTGGAACCGTTTTGTTCCTTATTGTTGGAAGGCTGTTGCTGCTGCTGCTGATGCTGTTGCAACATCTCCTGGGGCAATTTTTGCAATTCTAATTTAGAATGTGTTTTCAAATCTATGTCCTCCACAGCACGGGCAGTGGCAGGATTAGTAGTACTCCAGTCGCCTAAAGGATTTTCAGGATGATGGTTTGCACGAACAGCTGGAATGAGAAAGGAAATGCGCGCACACACACACACATACACACAAATTGTTAGATTTTTTTCTTCTTGTTGCTGTCGTTCAATTTAGAGCAAAAGGGGTGTCAAAGAATAGAATTATTTGTAGGGACGACCATAAGAATTAGTAAGGGAATAGGATTCGTTTTTTCATTCTTGTTGCTTCGATAGTTTGTCAGTGAAGATGGTTAACGGTTTTAGTAAATTGCGGACAATGTAGGGGAAACTAAAATTGGGGTAAATAATTTTGTTGTTGTTTTAAATGGGTTGGTAATTTTTTCAGACTCCGAAGTTGGGTAAGGGGCCTTGATTTTCAAATCTCTATTAACAGAGCACAGTAAGAACGGTTCATAATTTTATAAATCTTTGATATAGGCCAGGGACGTAGTTACAAATGCATCTCAACACACATTACGGGGGGTCAAGGGACAGAATTTGATGTTTTGTGAGTAAAATATACAAAAACTGTCTAAAACTGGCTACATCGGTGATATAGGCCAAATATCAGAATTAAAAACTTATATGACATTTGTTATTTATGTTCGGGAGTTTCTAATAACAGTGGTACCAAGGGCAAACTAACTCATTCTTACTTACATACTTAGGTAACGCGATACCGACCATTTGTCCCATTAACCGAGGTTCGTTCCATAAAATCCCGTATATTCTTTTCGTTTTAAAATGCCTTTTTAATAATACAGTGGTGACTAAATTGATTTTATATTTTTCCATTTTCACTTAATTTCTAAGTCAACATAGTTATTTCAGTTTTTGTCAATAAGTGAAAAATATTTTTCAACATTATGTCAACGTATTAATGACCAGATCACCATATTATGTGGACTTAAAAATTCCTCAAACAGGACGACTCTTTGTTTAAAAAATATATACACTCAAAATAATATCACATTGGTTTTAAATTAAATGAAGCATACTAAAAATAACTTACAAATATCGCCAAAAACACGTCGAAACAAACTTAATATTTCCTTAAAAACTAAGGCAGCCTTCACTACCATTTTTATCTGTTGTAAATATTGCACTGATGTTTCTTTTCGCATTGTGTTTTCATAATATTATTTGTTTTTCTTCATAAACATCTGTACCAGAGAGCGCTGCTTTCGATACCAGTTTTGATCTTCATGTTGTGTGTTGTTGGTGCGTTTACAATGCGAATCATTTCCATAGTATATATTTTATTGTGATGAACTTCTTTTTTCCAAGACTCTCAATCTTTCAATGTTTGTATAGGGAGAATATCCGCACCGCAACAACGTGACAACAAAACCGGCTTTCTTGATCAAGTGTGTTGATTATACTGTTGCCATGATAAGAGATATTGCAATACAACTGACATTAAACATTCTCGATTGTTATAATAAGAACAATAATTTTTAGAATATATTCATTCGTTATATATATCTCTTATATATCAGAGAGAATTGAAAACTCAAATACATATGTATGTATACACGAAATATCCTGTGCAGTCAATGAAGAAGAGAAATGTCAACAAGTTTACATTGGAACTACAAAAACACTAAAAACTGAACTTTCATGTCAGAATTTAAAGGGAACAAGTAAAAAACGTTAAGTTCGGCCGGGCCGAACTTTTCATACCCTGCACCATAAAATGGAATAATTAGTTTTCATTCCAGTCCCTAACTTTACGTGGGTACGTTAAAATGTCAGATAATGTACATAAAATGCTTCATTCGGAAGGCCCTTTTTTATGGTGCCTATATCTAACTATGTATGTTGAAAATTTTTGGTGGGCTAGAAATTGGGAGGTACCGTTATATAGGAGTTATAATAAAACATGGACCTATGTTCACAGTTTTTGATGGGAGTCTTTAATGTCAAATAACTCCTAATTCGATTGAAAATGTAGCTAAAATCCTCAAAATACCTAATATCGGTACATAACGTGGGACCTTCAAATTTGGCTCTTAAATATCAAATTACAGAAAGTTCGTCCAAAAAATAAAGCTAAGGTACGGAAAGTCGGGAGGTTTGTTTTGGGGCTATACCAAAACTTGGACCTACGTTCTGTTAAACATTTTAAGTAAAATCCTCAAAGTACCGAAAATCGGGAGGTATCGTTATATTGGGGCTATGTTGAAAATTGTTGATGCAGATGTGTGGTGACCACTACAACCTTCAAATGCCAATTACAGTAAGTTCGGTTAAAACATGTAGCTTAAATTGCCAAATTACTGAAAATCGGGAGGTACCGTTATATGGGAGCTATATCCAAACATGGACCTATGTTGAAAATTTTTGATGGAGAGGTGTTGTGACCACTAAGAACTTCAAATGTCAAAATACTGCTAGTTCGGTTTAATATTGTAGCTAAAATCATCAAATTGTGGAAAATCGGGAGGTACCGTTATACGGGGGCTTTATCCATACATGGATCTTTCTTGACAATTTTGGGTGGAGGGGTGTGGTGACCACTAAGAACTTCAAATGTCAAATCTTCAAATTACAGCTAATTCGGTTAAAACTTGTAGGTAAAATTCTCAAAATACCGAAAATCGGGAAGATACCGTTATATGAGGCTATACCAAAACATGGACCTATGTTCATAATTTTTTCGAATATACGTTTTTTGGTCACTAAGAACCCTAAATATCAAATTATAGCTCATTCGGTCTAGAAATGTGAGTTAAAACGTCAAAATACCTGAAACCGGGCGTAACGTTATAACGTTATATGGGGGCTATTCCAAAACATGGACCTATGTCCACTAGTCTTTTTATATAAGTTTATTGACACTTAAGAACCCTAAATGTCAAATAATAGCTAAATCGGTATGAAAATGTAGCTAAAAACGTCAAAATACCGTAAATCGGGGGGTACCGTTATATGGGGGCTATACCAAAACGTGGACCTATGTTCACAAGTTTGGTTATATAAGTTTATTGACACTTAAGAACACTAAATGTCAAATTATAGCTAAATCGGTCTGAAAATGTAGCTTAAAACGTCAAAATACCGTAAATCGGGGGGTACCGTTTTATGGGGGCTATACCAAAACGTGGACCTATGTCCACAAGTTTGGTTATATAAGTTTATTGACACTTAAGAACCCTAAATGCCAAATTATAGCTTAATCGGTCTGAAAATGTAGCTAAAAACGTCAAAATACCGTAAATCGGGGGCACCGTTATATGGGGGCTATACCAAAACGTGGACCTATGTCCACAACTTTCGCTATATAAGTTTATTGATACTTAAGAACCCTAAATGTTAAATTATTGCTAAATCGGTCTGAAAATGTAGCTAAAAACGTCAAAATACCGTAAATCGGGGGTACCGTTATATGGGGGCTATACCAAAACGTGGACCGATATAGCCCATAATAGAACTTGACCTGCCTGCAAACAAAAGAAGCCTTTTCCCAAAATTTCAGCGTTATATCTCAATTTTTGTGGATGCTAGAGTGATTACCACAGACGGACGGACGGACGGACGTGCACAGATCGACTCAGAATTTTACCCTGATCAAGAATATATATACTTTATAGGGTCGCAAATGAGTATTTCAATGCGTTACAAACGGAAAAACAAACTTAATATACCCTGCTTACTATGGTGGAGGGTATAAAAATAAAACAAAACTAAAAGCCTCTCTTGTGAACCACTGTGCTGATAATTCTCACTATTAAAGTTTTTAAAGAGCGAGAGTCTTGGAAAATGAAGCACATCACAATGAAAGATATGCAGTGGAAATGTTTTGCATTCTTAACGTACCAATACTGCACTCTCAAGTACAAAGGTTTAATAAGCAAAATATTTTTTTCTCATTATGTCAATGTGCTAATGACCAGATCACCATAATCTGTCGACTTATAAATGCTTATTAACTAACAATATATGTAAATACGATTTTATGGTTAATGACTCATAAAAACTTGCTAAGTGGTTGGTTCTTCGACCCTTTCCCTTTGTTTCATTTTACTCCTTCAACAATTCACATAACAAAGCTATTACAGTACGAACTCAATACGAATTAAGGCAGCTGCACCATCGTGATATTAACAGGGCTAAAACGCCTGGATGTATTTCTTAATATTTTAGAAAGATTGTTTTATAGAAATATGCCTAAACAAATCTTCATAATATGTCCATATTTTCCACAATTTTGAAATGTATTAGAGCATAGAAAACAAGTAAGCCAAGGCTATAGTCAGACGGGGCCGACCATGCAATACCCTACACCTTTACCCCTGGGAATTAATAAACTTATTGTTAGAAGTAAATTTGTGGATTCTGTTACCGTATCACACCAAGCCTAAATAATAATACAATAATTGTTTCACAAACATCCCAAAAGGGACAACGCTCAATGATATGGAACCCACAGCTTATCTCCGAGTCCAAACGGCAACTTGTAGAGTAGTTTTACGTGACTGAAATACTCAGGAATCCTTAATGAAGGATATTTTGCAACCGTTGAAAATTTTGCCTGTCTGGGGAATCGTTTCGAAAAAAGGGGGCAAAGCGACCCATGCTGCAATGTATGTATAAAAATCCAATTGAACAATTAAAACGTTAGGGCACCATGCAATTTGCAATAATGCTACAACTGGGAATGGGAATATGTGGTTCATAACCCATTATATATTAAGCAGTAGCCCCGTTATCTAGCAGACACGTTATTGCAATTTTCATCAGGGGGAAAATCAGTAGTTCTATTTTGATATGTAGTTTACTTTGCCGGAATATGCCCTCCAGGAAAAAAAATATAGACCAAAAATATTTTTTTTTGTATTTTTCATACAAAAGTAATGGTCCATTTCACCCGCTAAATAATATCAGATCATCATCCAAAATTGTAAGCATCTTCCCCTACATAAGTCCCAATCTCGTGCAAAATTTCGTGATTATTGGGCTATAATTGCGACCTTTAGCGTGTTTATCATTGCACTACAAACAAATAACAGGGTATATTAGGCTGTAACTCTGTTATCTTATCATGTACAACAGCACATTTGACATCAAAAGAAAGATCAAGCTTCCCTCTTCCAAGTATAGCTTACTTGCCCGGAATGTCTCTTCCAGGAATAAAGATATATGCTGTATACTAAAATTTTTCACAATTTTCACACAAAAGTTTAGGTCCATTTAACCCTCTAAATATTATCTGACCACCATCTCAAATTGCAAGTTTCTTCTTTGTCATATACTCTTACATTATTTAAAATCGGACTATTATTGCGACCTACAGAGCCGCTACAAAATTGGATAAATATTTTGTTTTTGGTCCATTTCACCCGCTAAATATTTCACGATCATCACCAATTAAAATAGCGATCTATTCTGATATGAAACCGACCTACATACCAAATTTCGTTCCGATCGGTCCATAATTGCGACCTGGAGTTTGATTACAATTTATAATGGACAGACGGACACACGGACGGACGGACGGAGACACGCATCTCAAAATCGCTTTATCTCGCCGAGATATGAAGATTGGTATACCACATTGGGGGTCTCCGACGAATATTTCGCGGTGTTACATGCATTTTTACCAAAACAAACTTATAATACCCTTTCCACATAGTGGTGTAGGGTATAAATAGTGTCGAGAAGGTCGTGAGATTTTTTATTAATGTTTTACAGTTTTTGGCCTAAGCGTACTCAGGGCAGTTTGATATACGACCATGTGCTGTGTTGTTTACAGTGTCTTGAAAAAAATCACTTTGCAAAAAAATTGAATTTACTTGTGAACATTTTCCTCCTATAATTTTTCACAAATTTCGACATGGCAATCGACATCACGGCAATCACAATCGATCAAATTAAATCTTTGTATGCCATCCTGTATCACTATGAAAAACTGGCTTAGTGAATTCAATCGAGGCCGACACTCGCAAAAACGAAGGTCGTGAGGGTCGCCCAAAATCGGCCGTTGTGCCAGACAAAAATTAAGCCGTGTACATGTTATATACCGTGATATAAAGGCATCCTTGGACATTTCTTCCACCAACGAAGATTTGATATTGCATAAACACCTTGCCGCAAAAATGGATTTTTCCCGCTGGGTCTAGCAAATTTGGTGAATCGCTCACAGAAAGGCTCTTGTGGATTTGTCCAAAAAATTAAAAAAAAATGATCGCGGTGCTTCAGATGACATATATAAGATCGTCACACACGTCGAATCTTGGATCTATGCTTAAGAGCCCAAAACAAAACACGAAACGACCATTTGGGTCTTCA
Source organism: Musca autumnalis (assembly GCF_047663935.1). Classification (NCBI taxonomy): domain Eukaryota; kingdom Metazoa; phylum Arthropoda; class Insecta; order Diptera; family Muscidae; genus Musca; species Musca autumnalis. The sequence continues at coordinate 311,321,408 of NW_027411644.1, read as the reverse complement.
AAAGCGAGCCCAATCCAACGAAAGTTGTTCATGGAAGAAGACTTTCGAAGCAAATGGTCGCCTGTTTCTTCGGCAAAACTGACCGTGTGGCGACTATTCGGCTTGAAATATGTTGGACGGTTAATTCTGAGTGTTACACTACAATTTGTTTGCCTGAAGTCTACTGAGAAATTCGAAAAACGAACAAGAGAAATCAACTCGTTCTTCATCATGGCAATGCGAGATATCATACATCGATTTAAACCAGCGCCTGTTTGACCGGACAAAACGTGGAATTGATGTCATGCGCCGTACAGCTCGAACTAGGGATCCAATGACTTCATTTGATTGCAGCACATCAAGAAAAAAGGCGTGGTCAACGATTTTCTTCGCCAGAAGATGCTGTAAAAGCGTTCAAAAACCATGCTTTGGAGGTGTCTCAATCAAGCCACTGAAAACAACCCAACACATGGTCGCATGGCAAACTGTCCTAAGAACTCTTAGACAAAAAACAGTCAAACTTTACAAAAAAATGTCAAATGACACTTGACGATACTGCGTGTTGGCTAGGCCAGAAGTTTTTTTAGTGCCCCTCGTATGGAATTAAAATATGGACAAAAATTAAATTTTTATATCATTCATACAAAAGTAATTGTCCGTTTCACGGATCATCGTCGAAAATTGTAGGCATATTCTTCGACCTAAGCTCTTACCTCGTGCAAATTTCGTGACTATTGAGCTATAATTGTGACCTCTAGCTTTCTTATGATTACACTACAAACAAGTAACTGTATATCAAGCTTTTTGTAGAAAATTAACTTATGTTGAAACTGAGGTATGGGGTATTGTAACTCGCGATCAGTTTCACTATACCGTAACTTTTGACCGCATTTTGGTAAAATAAACTGTTTTAGACCGATTCACCGAGGGGTTTCTTAAAATAATAATTTGAGCGGAAGCTGTGGTCGTACTAATGTAAAAAAATCGGAAAAAATCGTTGAGTCAAACGAGTTTCATTATGTTATTTTCCAATTAGTGGTTTTACTACACAATGTAGAGCTTAATGCTCAAAAGTGAAGTTAAAGAGTACACTTCAGAGTTGAAGTTTCTAATGTATGATTTTTTAATATATCCACTGTATCTACGTCAAACGGATGCTGACATTTTGAAACCTGAAAAATGGGGTTTTTTGAATTTTTGCTCTAATCGGGACGCGCAGCTGGATTTCCCTAGAAGCTTATTATTTGATTGTAGTACTCGCGATTTCGCATTTTTTAATGTATAACATTAAGGTGTAGCCCTCACAGGATCACAATAATCTGCGCCCAAACATGAAATTTTTGTGCGTAAATTTTTCTCAAAAACCTATTTTTTTGGTTTAAAATTTACAAACGTCATTCGATTTCCGTGGAAACCCGCGTAAATTTAGTTTTTTTACGTTCTGAATCTAACAAGTCACGACGCGTAAAAATCCAGCCACTAGATCGGCGGATGTGATACCCCTCAAATTTCGAAAATTTGCAAAAAATTATTTGAAAATATCGCATATTAAAACGCGTTTTGGATGTGTCAGTTCTACTTAAATAAATAGATCGATACGCGTGTTTAAACTGCGCGAAAACAGATATTTAGAAACTCTCGTAAATCCAGAGATATAACAGATATTTTCTAAAAATTGAGTGCGATGCTACATCCACGGTTCTTGATGGATCGCATTGAAACGGCATAGAGTAATGTATTTTTTAATGGTGATTATTGAAATCGGTTGCGCATAAAATGTAAATGAACTTCGCGGAAATTATGACCATTTTACTGTATTTTGCACCCTAATATGCAGCAGATGCTACATCGTGGTCGCCAAATAGAATTTGACAAACTGTACATCAAAAAAGAGGGATTGATTCGCTGTGTTGGAAAATCGGATGCGCATCATGTCATTTTAATAATTACGCGGTTTATATGCGTCTCAAATGTTATAATATTCAATATAACATTATTTTAACGTTATGCCACAATTGGAATTCCTTGTGATTTAATATAAGGTTCTAATAATATTATCCAATAGGAAAACTATAAGCGAAACATTTGTTGCAACGGAATATCATCATTATTGCGTGAAATTTTGACGAAAATGCCGAAGAACTCAAACATTTTATTGCAACTTTTCCTATAAAACCATAAAAAAATAAAATTAGAATAATATGATTTTAATTTTTTTGTAATATTTTCTTCATATTTTTGCAAATAACATGAATACTATAGCTCCAACCTTCACAACTTAGGTTTCATTTTATTCCTCAAAATGTCTGGATGCTGTTATAATTTTTTTTTTATATATTTTTCGTAAGTATGAGCGCTATTGTTTCAAAAATATGTTTGTAAATACGTGAAATTATTTAACAAATTTGATTTTTCGCGAATCCATTGAGACTTAGCGATTATTTTTTGCATCATCGCAAAGGTTACGAATTCAGTTAACTATATTAGGATATCACAGTTAACTATATCAAGCCGCGATTTTTTTAGAATTTTTTCTAATTATCATAATTAAAACGGTCATATCAAAGTTAGTAACGAAAACAGATTTGGAATGCTGATTATTTTCTTAATCTATGTACCAAAAATCATTGATGTAGTATCAAAAAATTTTTTTGATTTTTTTGAAATGGAAAAGACAATTTTAGACATTTTTCCTGATATGTATATTAGGTTGTAGCTCTGTTATCTGACCTCGTACATCAACACAATTGGCATCAATGGAAAGTTTGAGGGATCGTCTTCCACAAATAAAAGTTTAAGCTGTATATTAAATCATCTCAATTTGCGAGCTTCTTCCTTGTCATATACTCTTACCTTATTTAAAATTTCGAGGCGATCGTACTATTATTGTGACCTACAGCGCCGTTGCAATATCTGATAAAAATTATGTTTTTGGTCTATTTCACCCGCTAAATATTTCACGATCATCACCAATAACAATAGGTGTCTATTCTGGTCAGAACCTGACTTCCATGTAAAATTTCGTGACGATCGCGATCGATCGGTCCATAATTGCGGCATGGAGTTTGATTACAATCTACAATTGACAGACGGACGGATGGACACACATCTCAAAATCGCTTTATCTCGTCGAGATGTGAAGATTGGCATTTCACATTGAGGTCTGCGAAGAATATTTCCGGTGTTACATGAATTTCCAAAATTTGCACCAAATCGGTTTATCAGTTCAAGAGTTATTGTACTCTCCAGCTACTACATATGGTGCCATTGGTGTTTTTTTTACAACTTTCGGGCTGTTTTCCCAAGAAGTAAGAACTTGCCACTGAAAAAACTTTTACCGTTGTAATTGAGACAGCGATTGCAAGTTGCTTCAACAGAAATCAGAGTTAGTCAAGAGCATGTCTTAAAGTGAACTTATCCGAAATTTTGTGTAGGAGGTACCCGAGGGAGTGGACAAATATAGTCCATATTCGAACCTGATCTATATCTGGTAGATATATTAGGATGTGTACAGTATGGACCAAATCTGCCACTCCCATCAAGAGTTATCGTGCGCACAAATTTCCCGAACATTTTTGAGTTTTTGTGGGGGAGGCACCCGAAGGCGTGGACCGATTGAGTCCATATTGGAACCTCATCTAAGTTTGGTAGAAATTTCACGATGTGCAAAGTATGGACCAAATCAGTTACCGTGCGCACAACTTTTCCGAACATTTTCGAACTTTTGTGGGGAGGTAACGGAAGGAGTGGACGATATAACCCATCTTCGAACTTAAAGTAAGTTTGGACAAAATATTGCGAAAGCCAAATTTTGGACCAAATCGGTTCATCCGTTCGAGAGTTATCGTGCGCACCAGCCAGACAGCCAAATTGTCTGAAACACATTTCGTCCAAACATACTTGGGGTCTAAAACCATTATTTCGATAAGGCACATTTTGCCCGTGTGAACGTGTATATACCCTCGTTAGCATAAATGCTGAGGGTATAAAGATTGTTTCGTAGGCGGTCATTTGTTCGAAGCGCTGAGCTTTACTACCAGAAATTTGTTGGCATAGGTCCACATTTTTATATAGTATTTTCGGTATTTTCTAGGTTTTAACCTCATTATTATCATCTAAGTTGGGAGCATTAAACTTTCTCCAAAAATTTGAAGCTATAGGTCCACGTTTTGATATAGTCCCCATGGAACGCTACCTCCCTATTTTCGGTATTTTTCAAAGTTTTAGCATAATTACCACACCAAATTGGCTTAAATTTCGAATTTAGTCTTCGTTAAGAGTACAAAAATTTTCCCCAGGATATTTGTCGCTATAGGAGAACGTTTTGATACAAAACGAAACCTCCCGATTTTCGATATTTTCAAGGCACATTTGTCACATTTTCGGACCAAAATTCGGATACAGAAAGTATATTCGGAAGATTGTTAATTGTTTTGATGGGGACACCGTTTGTAACGCATTAAAATAATCATGTGCAACATTCTTGATCTGGATAAAATTCTGAGTCGATCTACCCATGTCAGTCTGTTGTAAGCACTCTAGCGTCGACAAAAATTGATTTAGAACGCCATATTTTTGCACCCAAGTATATTCTTTCCTTAGGCGGCCAATGTTTTTGTATAGCCCCCAGTACCTCGCGATTTTCGGTGTTTTATGAATTTTAGCTAAATTTTTTGACCGAACTACCTGTAATTTGACATTTGACCTGTAATTTGACATCCCTGCAGTCACGAAACTTCTCCACCAACAATTTGTCAACATAGGTCAATGTTTTGGTATAGCCCTCAAATAACAGCACCTTCCGATTTTCGGTATTTAGCTTCATTTTTGACGAACTACCCGTAATTTAACATTTTTGGTTCCCTGCGGTCAAGAAACCTCTCCACCAAAAATTGTCGATATACTTCGATGTTTAGGTACATCACCCGTATAATGATATCTCCCGATTTTCGGTATTTTTGATGGTTTAGCTACATTTTTTTGACTGAACTACCCGTAATTTGACATGTTCTGCTATCAGGAAACCTCTCCTTCCAATATTGTCAAGATAGGTCCATGATATGGACAATATGGACTGTGATTTTAGATATTTTGAGTATTTTAGCTACATTTGTTGACCGAACAACCTGTTATTCCTCTCCAGTGTGCTACGTGCTGCTACTTATTAATATATATGGATAACATTATTTTCTTAGATAGCAGTACAACACTTTTGGTCCACCATGGCTTCCTGTCGGCCTGCCAATTCTTAAACATTTTGCTGCTATGTTATCAAAACAAGAAGTGCTTTCGTTAAGTAATTGTGTAAGTTGAGTGGAGTATTATGCGGCTGTCTGTTGCGATTGCAGCTTTCGTGTTATATCAGTTCGTACCACCGATCCACGATATATAAATACATATGACCCACCTACATCCGCGAAAGAACAAGGGAGACTTCTCAGTGATATGGGACCTACTTTTTATCGCTGAGTCCGAACGACGCGTCTTACTACGCCAATTGTAGAAAAGATTTTCATAGCTGAAAGAAATGTAAACCAACATTACAACTGCTGAAAACGTTGATATTCTTTTCTGGGATTAAACCGCAAGGTTTAATCCTACGAATGGATCGTACGTCCAATACACTCAATGAGTACCTTCTATCTTTATCAAATTTCAGGTGAGTTGATCTGCTGACAATCATGTGGTCTCATGTATATCAAGGTGTTTATCTAGGGATCTACTAGCTAAGTATTATGCATTCACGATTCCGTTGCCGGATCGTTTAACTGTGGAGGCAAAATTGTTCCAACTGTGATATAAACATCGCCTTCAATTATTTTAATATCATAACCGGGGCCTAAGTCTAGGTGCTCGCATAAAGTATCTTTGGACCCTTTGTCCTTGTCTTCGTTCGGGGCATGTACGCAGATAACACATATTTTGTAGAATTTTAATTCTATGCTAAATACAGCCAGTACTTCATTCGCGGTGCTGAATCTGGAGAGGAGATGTTTCTGCATGCGGTCAACAATACGTCAATTGGCAACATTAATATCATGTAAAATATAATATAGTCGTTACCTTTAGGTGGTGGTGCGAAAATTTTCAGATCCCATTGCAAGTCCTTTGATTTGATATAATAGACTATAACAAATGAAAAAGTATCAGTCGGCTTTGCCGACAGAGATATACCCTCAGCTTGTGGTAGTTCAAACCTTTATCTATGGAAGATATAGAATCGAATACCAGCTACGTAACCAAAATCCTTATACCCAATATTTATGTATTAGGGGAGTTTCAGATATTGTGGCCCTTTGAGCGTATTATATAAAGCGTGCAAGTGATGCAAAGGAGGTACCTTAAGGAATGGATCGACATACTCCATTTTAGAGGCAGATCTTATTTTAGGAGTCATTTCAGTTGGTCACCGTATAATTTAGAGGTTTTGGACCAGTATCGCTGCAAACAGGACCACAAGAAATACCATCAGTATAATTTTTCAAATGATTTTCGAACAGATGCTGAAGTGCACTTAAAAAAAAATGTTGAACTTTTTTGGGGGAGGTATATTACGAAAGTCAAATTTTGGACCGAATCGGCTGATCCGTTCGAGTGTTATCGTGCCCCCTTCTTCTACAGTTATCGTGCACCCCTTCGAGAGTTATCGTGCACCCCATTTTAGTAAAAGTTTTAAACTTTTGTGGGGGAGGTACTCGAAGGAGTAGGCCGATATGACCCATCTTCGAACTTTAACTAAGTTTGGTCAAAAAATTAGGCTACGTATGGTGCCATAGGGGGTTTTAACAAATGTTGGTCCATTTTCTCAGGAAGTATGGACTTGTCCCTGCGAATACAAGTTGTTGCAAAAAGAGTCAAAGCGATTCGAGAGCAGGTCTTAAACTGCCCTTTCCGAAATTTAAGGTGGTAGGAAGGAGTGGATGAATAGTGACCGAATTCGAACCTCATCTATATGTGGTAAAAGTTTCCTTATGTGCAAAGTATGGACCAAATCGGTTACTCACTTCAAGAGTTATCGTGCGCACAACTTTTCAGAACATTTTCGAACTTTTGTGGGAGAGGTAGCCGAAGGAGTGGATCGATATGTCCCATAATCGAACTTAATCTAAGTTTGGACAAAATATTATGAAAGCCGAATTTTGGTTGATGCGTTCGAGAGTTATCGTGCGCTCCAGCCTGCCAGACAGACGGATGGACATGGCTAAATCAACTCCAAACTGCCTGAAACGGATTTCGTTCAAATTTTCTTTGGGTCTAAACTCATTATTTCGGCGTATATACCCTCGTTAGCAGAAATGCTGAGGGTATAAACAGTATGTACAATGCTAGGGCAGATTTGTAGATCTTGACAATTAACATATACCTACGAATATTAATACAAATTGACCCCATTGTTCGCCATAAGGTGTTGCATATAGCTAATGCCTTTCCTTGTAACATTAATGACGACAGTATTTAGAATTGTATGGCATCTAACAAGCTGCAATTTTTACAAACATTTCTTTCTATGCATTTTTCGTAACTAAACTAAAGGAAATACAAAACACACTTTCCCTACTTCCTTTCATGGTAATCCTACGACGCCATCTTCCCATTCCTTTCTCTCTTAGTTTTACTTCACACTTTTAACAATTCACATAAAATAACAATAATCCAACTAAGAAATGTAACAGGCAGCCAATGAGTAGTGGTTCAGGAGGCCATTGCTACAAACTATGATGGACATTAGCAACATCGGTAGTTGATTGAGGTTGTGATCCTGTGTGTTCTCCCACAAGGGCTAAGCACAATCACAATGACTGAGATAACAAAAGAGCGTTAGAGTTAGAGCATGCTCCTCTGACTGTTGGCGGTAATGGTTTGCTTCGCCATTGCCATTGTTAAAGTTGAGGGCGGTGGAGAAAAGCGACTGTTGATTTCCCTCAGACCTGTGGCACAATGAGATTTCTATGACCAGAGCTAGGGCCATTGCAAGCTGTCTCTGCTGGTGATGACGCTCTGACAATGATTATGTGTATAGAAGAAGTGTTGATGTTAATGAAAGTTGGTTTCCATTCTTTAGCCCTTGGCTGGCCAACAATATGAAAAGATTGGCTTTCGGTTTGGGTTGTTCGCTTATAACGTTTTTTCTTTTTTTTGTGTTTTGAACTTATTATTTTTTGTTTTGGTTTCCGGGCATTTCAGTTCAGTTTTTACTATTGTGTAAACGATTATGCGCTTATGAAAAATATAAAACCAGTTACTAATTAAATCTATTGTCTGAAAATGGCAGGCAGTGTGATGCAGTTATATTAAATTCTATGGCACATAATGAATAAATTGCAATAATGTTGAACATTATTATTACAACAATTTATTCTTTATTAGGAAAAAAGTTTCGTTATTAAATGCATAAGCTATAGAAAATTAAATTAAATTGTAGAGAACTAAGCTTTTTATTGGAAATTGCTGTGCTTAATTTTTTTAATTTAAACAATTAAGTGAAGAGAGACCCAATAGTAGCCCTGTCGATGTAGAAATCCGCAGGAGGAAATGATGACAGTGACACCGCGAGAACTTTTCAGGACTGGAATACGCAAGGACAACGCAAAAGAGGATGGAGATGGAGACAGCTTGTCGATGCCCTATGTTCTACCTGAACTTTTTACGCCTGTTTTTTTATGTAATTATTGCATTTTGTATGTAAGTTAAACAGATGTAAATGAATTTATTTTATTTTTTATTTGTTTACTTATTTATTTTTTCAAATTTATTTATTTATTTTTTTTATTTATTTAAAGTTGTATTCCCATACCACAAAATGCTTAAATATTTGCTTCCCGATACTACATGCTTTAAGATATTCAGTCAGTCATTGTATTTTGTTTCTTTTCACGTTTTAAACCTAATATTTTTTAACAATAAACAAAGCTGACACTTCTCGAATTTTCACAAAGATCACAACTCAATTAGAGTCTGCGGTAAATAAATTAGATCAACATCATGACATTTATTGTATGGCGGAACATGTTTGCAATGTTACTGACAGATTATCAATATTTTATTAACTTATTAACACCTCATATTTTTCCTGAATCTATAGCAGCTGTTCGAGTTTATTAAATGCAAAATATTTTATTAGTGAGATGAAAGGAAAGTCGTGATTATCTTAATTGATACTCTACACGGGGAATACCTTCAAGAAAATGTTAAAAACAATAGTATATCTATAATATAGCTGTTAATTTATTATTCTAGGAATCCATAAGTTTTGTTTTCATGACTTAACATCAGATAATGAAATGCTCAGTTGGAATGCTAACATGACTAGTCCCAGTGCTCATTTTGACCCTTCTTTAATCTCACTTGGGGAGCTGCCTTTAACACCCGTTAAAGGTAGTGAGCTAACAAGTGCCGCGCGTTCACCCATAATAACGTTAAAAACTTGAGTTTGGCGTTGGGCTTGTAACTCATCACTACAAAAACAAACGTAATATAAAACAAGTAAAAAAAAGTCAGTCGGCTTTGCCGACAGATATATACCCTCAGCCAATGTGAAGTGAAACTTTCACCTACGGACAGATCAAATGTATTTAAGGTGTCTTCAGAATTTTGTGGCCCTTTTTGGACATTTGAACTTGTCGACAAAAATGTGGATTAGGAATTAACTGCACTAAGACACAAATGTTGAACCTTTGTCGGAGAGGTACTCTTAGGGAGGACCGATGTGGGTCATTTTAGAAGTTAAACTAAATTTTGACAAAATATTAGGAGATCCAAAGTTTGGACCAAATTCAAGTGATATCGTCCTAGCATTTTAGTGAAATTTTTAAAATATTGGGGAGAAGTACCGGAAGTTGTGGACCGGTATTGCCCCACGAAACTAAGTTTGGATATAATATGACGAAGACCACATGTTGGACCAAATCGGTTGAACAGTTAGAGAGTTATCGTGCTCTCTCACAGCTCCATATTCTCCATATTCGAACCTGATCTATATCTGGTAGATATATTATGATGTGCAAAGTATGGATTACATCGGTCACTCCCTTCAAGAGTTATCGTGCGCACAATTTTTCCGAACATTTTTGAACTTTTGTGGGGAAGGTACCTGAAGGAGTGGACCGAGATGGCTTATCTTCGAATTTAAACTATGTTTGGACAAAATATTACGAATGCCAAATTTTGGACCGAATCGACAGATCCGTTCGGGAGTTATCTTGCGCTCCATCCACTGCACACGGTGTCATAGGGGCTTTTTGCATCTTTCTGGCAATTTTCTCAGGAAGTATGGACTTGCCCCTGATGAAACATGCACCGTCGTATGGGGGGCAATGACTTCAAGTTGTTGCAACAAAGATCAAAGCGATTCGAGAACAGGTCCTAATCTGAAATTATCCGAAATTTTGTGTGGGAGGTACCCGAAGGAGTGGACCGATTGAGTCCATTTTGGAACCTCATCTAAGTTTAGTAGAAATTTCACGATCTGCAAATTATGGATCAAATCTGTTACTTCCTTAGGGGAGTTATCGTGCGGTCAAATTTTCCGAAAATTTTCGAACTTTTGTGGGGGAGGTACCGGAAGGAGTGGACCGATATAGCCCATCTTCGAACTTAAACTAAGTTTGGACAAAATATTACGAAAGCCAAATTTTGGATCAAATCGGTTGATCCGTTCGAGAGTTATCGTGCGCTACAGCCAGCCAGACAGACCGACAGACGGACGGACATTGTTAAATCGACTCCAAATTGTCTGAAACACATTTCGTCCAAACATACTTGGGGTCTAAAACCATTATTTCGATGAGGCACATTTTGTCCGTATGAAAGTGTATATACCCTCGTTAGCATATATGCTGAGGGTATAAAAAGAAACCCGAGGGTGTTTGTCAGTTCTCCTAAAACAAAAAACAAACATGGATGTTGGAAATGAGATAAAAGTTACGGTGCAGGGCCTAAATAACCCAGTACCGGCGGGGACCAGTGATTTGTCTGCGAGTCACACCTCGTCGTCATCAAGCGATCGTGAGCAAACATCTCCCACAGATGTGGGTGCCTTGGCATCTGTGGTCGAAGGTACGGCTACAAGCACACAACCTAAAGGTAAAATGGAGGAGGAGACAGGGAAGCCTAGGGATAGATTAAATTTGACCCAACCATCAGAGTATGGGAGCGACCCTGACTCCGAATCCGACAGCAACAGCAAAATCAATACTTCCGTCGTGAAAAACCCAAATAAAGAGGAGGTCCAAAAGATGGTACAAGAAATAAGCGACAACATCGCAAAACTCACAACAAATAAAGTGCGATGGACTGGAGCTCAAATACGAAGGTATAAGAAGAACCAGGCGCGGCTTAACAAAAAACAACGGGATGCTCCAAAAGAGACCAATGATAGTCCCTGCACTTCCTCGGAAGCGGCGAAGAGGACAAGGTCTCCCGAGGAACAGAACACCGCTAAGCCGAGTAAGAAGAAAAAGAGCTTCTCACACTCGAATGCCCCGAGCAAACCAATTCAAAACTCACACGAAGGAGACTGCCCAAAGAACCCTTCGAAAGAGGGCGAAGAAGTGAGCTCGGACATGAAGGGTGTGAGTGCGACTGCGGAATCTTCTGGAAGACCCGGTGACTCAATTAAGAAGTCCAAGACCTTCCAGAAGAGGAAGATGGTAGCAGAAAACGGAGACAAGCCGCCAACTTCTTGCTCCAAGGTAGCCAGGAAGTACTACAGGGACGAACAGTGCCAGTAGAGGGTCCGGCAGATTGCCAAAAGAACACCAGGAGGCCACCAAAAAATGATCGGTGACAAAATATTGGATCACATCCTGAGAAGTGGCCCAATAAATATAATTAGCAGCGAGCTCAAGGGGGACTTCCAGTGGTACTACTTGGGCCCAAAACAAAACCGACGGCTCTCGAGGACGTAATAAGTGGAGTAACCACCCCTTGGGAAGGCGGTACATTGAAGCTGGTGAGGAAGGAGAACGTACCCCACCTGACTAAAGCGGCAGTTTTCGTAAAAGGTTATGGCTGCAAGTTGGAGACAGAGCGCATGCACGAAGTCTTTGAAAAGCAAAATGAGACTTTGGAAGTGAAGAGGTGGGAAGTCTTCCACAGGGAGGAGCGATAGACCAAGAGGTCTTAATGTTAACCCGGAAAAAACAGAGTTATGTATTTTCAGTAGGAAAACGAAATTGGGCTCCGTCTAGGAACCAGTTTTCCTGAATAAGACTATAACTATATCTACAACAGTTAAATATAGTGGGTGGGGGGGGGGGTTAATTCTAGATAGGAAACTTAAATGGAAAGACCATATTCAGGAAAGGGCTGCCAAAGCACACAGATGTTGGTTAACTTGTAGAAGGGCTATAGGCTCAAAATGAGGTTTTAATCCTAAAATGATACACTGGTTATACAGAAGCGTAATAAGACGTACGCATCTGTTGTATGGTGGACAGCTATGGACAAAAAATACAATGTGGAAACATTGCAAAGAGGCCAAAGGGCTTTATAGACAATTCTATTTGTCTTCCCGATAGAAATACAGGTAAGGTATGAAGCAGCTATCGCGGCTATAAGAATGAAAGCGATGAGCGAGTGGATCGAAAGAGACCACCAAAGCATATTACGGTTCACAACGGGTGAATCTATGAATCAAATAGTATCGGACCGTATACCAGAATCAAGTGAAGTAGCTCTGTGTGAAGTTCTAATACCGGACAGAGATATGTAGATCAATGGAACCCTAGCACAGTTTCCCACTGGAAGCTGCGGGTTTACGGACGGGGCTGTGTTAGGGGGAGAATGGGACTGGGTCTTTATATCGTAGACACGGAAACGAGGATCCCCCTTCGGCTGCCGCATCTTAACACGATCCTCCGGGCCGAAATCCGAGCGATCACAAAATGTATGAACTGGTTTAAAACAAATACAAGGCCACTCACAGTTAACATCCTGACGAATAGTAAAGCAGCAATTAGAGCTATAACAAGTAAGGCAACAACATCGAAAACTGTGTTATGCCCGTAATTTCTAGCCCTAGGTAACCGGCTAGGTAGCTGCCTATTAGTTATCTTTACCTACGCGTTTGGTAATTTCTACGTGCCATTTACCGAGGCGTGTAAATTTTGAAAACATGTGGTAACATTGCTGATTTTCATTCATGATTTCGTAAAAACATTGCCACATATAAGTGTTTTACAATTTTTAACACATTGGCAACGATCAACCAGGCAAAATCCTTGGTGTAAGTAACACGGCCGTTTTCGAACCGGTAACGTTACCTATGGATTGAAATTATAAAGTTGTGCTTACACGGGGGATATCTATGAACTCATGGATAGCTACGAGTAGAAATTACGGCCATAAGAGTGTAAAAATTCAATTAACGACTATTCCCATTATGGCTCGGTAAACATTATATGGGTACCAGGACACATAGGGATTACGGGAAACGAAGTAGCAAACTCCTTAGCAAAACATGCCAGGGAGCTACCTACATTAAGTCTGGACAATGCCAAGCCTATAAAGGCGGCGCGTATAAAACTAAAAGCTTGGGCAAAGAATGGTCATGTTTCCCTAAGGGATAACCAGGAAAAGGGAAAAACTACAAAAATCCTATGGGGAAACCCAGACCAGGACAAAACAAGTGACAAGTGATGAGTAAAAAGGATATCAGTAGACTGATTGGTGTCCTTACAGGGCATCTAGGACTACAAGCGCATCTGCACAGGATAGGCTGTGCAGAGAATAGTGAATGCAGGGCATGTGGCGAGGACGACGAACGTTGGAACACTATCTCTGCCAATGCCTGGCTTTCACAAACTTAAGAACTCAACTAATGGGAAACGACATAATTACAGGACTCGACAAGGACATCGGGTTCAAAAACTTGAGGGACTACATCAATGGGACGGAACTTCTAAACTAGTATTTTTTTTTTTTTAGACAACAACAACTACAACCTCCAGGACACATTAAATTAGAGCGCACAACAGGCCTCTTCTGGCTTAAGTGTATGTCCTTTCTTTTAAGGACATGTGGTGATCTTGAATCACCCCTCTTCCCAACCTAACCTAACCACGAAAAAGGAAAAGAAAAAATAATATAAAAAAATAAAACTATCTATCAAATAAAACGCTTGCATTTAAATTACAAATGGTGACAACATATAACGACAAGCGTTTTATTTAAGAGATTCCATTATGAAGAATATACTACTTGATGCTAAGCGAAAAATTATTTTCTAGCTTTAAGTGCATTTATAAATAAAACACTAGTTTATTTTTTAATGTTTTTTACTGGCGTCACCCAGGGTCGTCCATTAAATCGTGACGGGGATGCTCAAGCTAGTGGAGCATCGACAACATCCTGTTGTGTTAATGCACCGGAAAAACCTTCGTCTCTTCATGAAGATGGTCCATCGTTGTCATGAGGGGGCAACATGTTGCAGTCCACATGACGGCATTCTGGCAGGGTTGAATATTCTTCCACTGCGTACCGCAAACATTTGCATACCACGCTGGCGCGGCGTAGATTACCACAGACCGGTCAATTGCGTTGCCGGTCAGCGACTTGAGGATCTTGTTCCTATTCTGATCTTATCGGAAATACCTGCGACGACGACTTAAACATTCGTCGTCGTTTGTGTCGTTTAACAAGAGATTTGTGACTTTAAACGTGGACAGATCTACAAACCTTTTTTGCCTTCAACAAATTTTAAACATTAAATTAAAAACAAAATAAATAAAACGTCGTGTCTTCGACGCAGGTAGGGATTTGAGACTCTATGGAAAGATCTTAAAACCTTCTTTCCCTTAAATAAATTTTAAACATTAAACTAAAAAATAAATAAAACCGTGTGTTCGACACGGTTTTGAGATCCGAAACTTTAGACAAAAACCGGCTACAAAATATTCTTTGAAATGTGCTACATCTATTTTGTATGTCTGACTTTTCTGAACGATAAAATTCCCAAAAGTATTATTTAACTTTCGATTTTCCCCTTGATGCCTACTCTGAAGAGGATACGGAAAAAGCAAATTGACAATTTGTGTCTGATATTGTAATCAAATAAGCAACAACGTTTCAAAAGCTGTTTGGCCTTGATATATGGAAGGACCCAAGTTTTTTATTCGCGAAAAGTTAAAGTCCCTTCGTATTTTTTTTAATTTTTAACAAGGGTTTAAAAGCCAGCATTTAAAAACATTAGCATTAGCTATACATATCAACCGATTCCACTCCTGTCGCCAGTAGCAAAGATCCTAGATGCGCTACTCCCCACGATGAGAAGGTGTTTTCCAGTTGCCCAACATCAACATAGATTTCGGAATATTCATAGTACTACAACAGCATTAGACGCCATATCCACACATATCAGTAGAGGACTGAACCAGAAAAGGCCGTGCGACGGAACAGTCATGGAGGCCAGTCGTTTGTAGAATTCAGAAACAAGAATTCCAAAATCCGTAGAGTGAAACAGGGAGTTCCCCAAGGAGGGGTGATATCTCCGGAACTGCTTAACCTGAAATTCCAGACCCTCCAGACGGCATAGAGATCGTGATGAATGCGGATGATTGTACGATCTTGGCGTCGGGTCCTATCGTCGATGACATATGTGATAGGTTAAATGTCTACATAGCTGACCTAGTGCAGTTCTTCCATCTGAGGAATATGAAAATATCCGCCGCTAAATCCACAGCCACGATGTTCACCACATGGACGGCTGAGATGAGGCTCCCACTGAACATATTGGTCGATGGTGCACTGATTCCGACCACTAACTACCCCAAAATACTGGGTGTAACGTTCGATAGCATGTTCAAGTCGTCCGCGCATGCCACAGCTATTTGCAATAAGATCAGAAGTAGGAACAAGGTTCTCAAGTCGCTGGCTGGCAGCACTTGGGGTGCTGATAAAGAAACCTTGTTGACCACCTACAATTCAATAAGCCGGTCTGTGGTAAGCTATGCGGCGCCAGCGTGGTCTGCAAAGGTTAGCGCATCGCAGTGGAAGAAGATTCAAACCTGCCAGAATGCCGCCCTGAGGACTGCAACAGGGTGCCTCCTCATGACACCAGTGGACCATCTTCATGAGGAGGCGAGGGTTTTACCGGTGCGTCAGCCCAATAAGATGTTGTCGATGCAGTACCTGCTTGGGTGTTACCGCAGTGGGCATCCTGTCACGATTTAATGGAAAGGCTCCCCCACCCAGGCACTTCAGGAGAGACCTTCATGATCTAGAGAGAGAGAGAGGTCCAAAGGTATAAAAGAGAACCGATAGATCAACGAACCTATAAGGCAGGCTTGAATCGCATTCACACTAACATGGGCATCCCTGTCACGATTTAATGGAAAGGCTCCCCCACCCAGGCACGTCAGGAGAGACCTTCATGATCTAGAGAGAGAGAGGTCCAAAGGTATAAAAGAGAACCGATAGATCAACGAACCTATAAGGCAGGCTTGAATCGCATTCACACTAACATGGTTGTGCAAGCAGTACGAGGATACAGTGTGAATGCCGTACTTGGAGACCATCCCCCATCCATCGCAGCAGAAGAACGCCAGCTGCCAAGGCAAACACGAGTGGTTTTAGCTCAGTTAAGATCCGGACGATGCAGCCGCCTCAATTCGTATTGGGCCAGAATTGACGCCACGATACCCTACATATGCCCAGCATGTGGATTGGGGCCACACGATACTCTGCATTTATTTAACTGCCCAACTAACCCCACTCACCTGTCTCCTCATTCTTTATGGACACAACCAGTCCAGTTTGCGGAATTCTTGAGTCTGGATACAGAGGAACTTGATAACTGAAATAATACACGAACGAACATACATATATGCGTTGCTACAACAACAACAATCAACTGCTACACAAAATTGACACATGGCAAATAGCAAACGAATCATATTTATTTTTGTGCATCTTTGCTTATTTCGAATTTTACACCTAATCTTCTTTTCGTTAGGCATAATCGACAACCACGCTACATATTTAGCACTCAGCTGAACAATCGTCGAAGCAAATAGACAACCGACTGATGTTTTTGTGAGTAGTGTTGCCAATGCAGTAATAAACAAGTGAGCAAAGGCTATATATATATAACATGGGATGCATTGTGATATCTCACTTGTTTGGCCACCTTCGGCAACCTACTTAGCATCGATGTAAAGGTGATATCTTCTTCTTCCATTTATAGGCTTTGCCGTTGGAATACCCCTACAGGAAGCCGAGATATTCTCAACGAAAAAAATTGAATTTTCTACACATGAGTTTTTTGCGCATTCCGACCCCTTGAAAGTAATCCGATCATAACCAAAATCAATAGGCTTCTTCCTCGGTGGGAGCCGCATCAACTCCCAAATTTTCGCGACGATCCGATCAAAACTGATTACATAAAAATTTAAAAATTTAAAAAAAAAATTATGTTTAACCACATGCGCCAACCTACTTTACATCTTTGTAAAGGTGGGATTTTCTACTTTCATAGTCAGGCTTTGATTTTGGAAGGTCATCAACCAAAGCTTTGAAATTCTTCATTAAAATTAAAATTGCAAAAATGAAATGTTTGGTTTGATTAGCGATTATTGCAATTGCAATATCTCCGTTGTTTGACCACCTACGACAACCTGCTTTACATCGATGTGAAGGTCATATTTTCTACTATCATTGCCAGGTCTTGCTTTTGGTACATTATCGGGCCATCACCAAAATCTGTAGTCTCCTTTCACTCCGGGACCCCCATTACCCCCAAAATTCCGTCATGATCTGATCAAAATTGCGACCTGTAGCGTGATTTTCAAAAAAAAAAAAAAAAATGGAAAAATGGGATGTATTACCGGTTATTACGATATCTCCGTTATTTGACCACCTACGCCAGCCTACTTTGCACTATTGTGAAGATGGGATTTTCTACTTTCATAGTCAGGCTTTGCTTTTTTACCTGTTGAGTAGGTAAGCGAATTTAAACTTTCAGCATTTTGGTCATTCCTGCACAAGAAGTCGTGCAATTTTTGAATGTGCAGAAGCGGAGATCTTCGCTTTGAAATAAAAATTGCGCCATGTAGCGTGATTACAAGGTTTAGATGAACAGACAGAGGGACGTACAGACGGACACACATAGCCAGATCGACTCAGCTCGTCGAGACATTCATCTTGACCTATACTTATATAGGTCTACGACCAATATTTCGATGCGTTACAAACTTTTGGGCCAAAGACAACTTATACCCTAGACAGACGGCAACGTTAATTTGCATTAAGATGTGCATTTAATTTTAACCTGACAGACGA
Organism: Musca autumnalis; assembly: GCF_047663935.1. Classification (NCBI taxonomy): domain Eukaryota; kingdom Metazoa; phylum Arthropoda; class Insecta; order Diptera; family Muscidae; genus Musca; species Musca autumnalis. The sequence continues at coordinate 311,303,153 of NW_027411644.1, read as the reverse complement.
CAGTTTCTGCATTTACGAAACAGCTGTTTGCTGGTAAACAACTGTTTTGTTGTTGTTTGCAATGCAAATTGTGTCTCAGAGCATGAATATGCTCTCTCTCCTACATGAATGTGGGCTCTCTTTTACAGCATTGCCATATTGAAATACCTAAATTCAGTTAAAATTCCCTTTGATTTTGTGCATTAAGAATGTGGATAATGCACGAATTAATTTGAATTAAGACATTTAATGCAAATTAACGCTACCGTCTGTCTAGGGTATTATAATACCCTTCCCATACAGTGGTGTAGGCTATAAAAATGTGGCATTTAATGTCAAAATACCTCCATCATATGATAAAAAATACTAATTATTATTGTTTAAAAATAACAAAAACAAATATTAAACGGCTTCACCAAAAATTTACGTGTCCTTTAAACGAAAAAGTGGAATTAATAATATCGTGATTTTTAATGCATTAAATCATTTTTGGTCCTGCTTACAGCGATTTCTTGTTTTCCGTGGACAAGTCCATGCTTTCTGGCATACTGGTCCAAAAGTTATACTATTACCCACTAGTGGGCGCGATATCTATCGAAAAGATATGATTCCCAAAATACTTCAATTCCATAGTGGACTATGTCGGTCCATTACTTTAAGTACCTCCTCCGCAACACTTTTTAACTTCAATCGTAATCAACATTTTTGTCGGCAAGTTCAAGTGTCTAAAAAGGGCCGCAAAATTTTGAATAGACCTCTGACAAAGGCTGAGGTTATATCTCTGTCGGCATAGCCGACTGATACTTTTTTACTTGTTTATTATAGCATCAATATCAAATAGCATTAGCTTCGCTAGGAATATTTTTGTGTAATATGTTGCTACACGTTGCCGTTGTTTATTGTTGCTAAACATATTTTGAAGAAATTTTAGCGGGCAAAGCTGCAAATATGGCGTTAGCATTTTAATCCCCGTTTTTAACAAATTCACCCTCAATTTGTAGATATATCCGCAAACAAATATCTCGTCATCTAATGTTGTTTTTACATTGGAACAGAAAACAATAGTTTTTGAACAGATTTATTTGTCCGTAATTTTCCATGATTATCAATACTAATCATGTGTAGAATCTAACAAAATGCTTTTTATCACTTGTATTTACTTTCTAAAAACTTTTCCGATTAACTGTATCGATGTTCTACGTAGTAATACTTGTAATATTTTTTGAACATTTTTCTCATATCCAAATTGATTCTTCAATTTTTCAAGTGTTTAACAGTAAATTTCAAAGAGTCTACATATGACTGGAAACTCGGTATAGCAATTTCAATGCATGCAAGTGTATATATATACAATTTCTTTAATTAATTAAAAGCACGTGTACACTCATAACAATAATATTTTGTTTTAAAACAATAACAAACCAACTTAGCTGTCTGTCACCGCTATGTATATTTTTATTTTATTTTTCTATTTTGATTTCAAATATTAGACCGATAAACGAAAACAAACATCACACACAAATTATATCTATGGACAATTCTTACTTTGATAGTGTACGAAGAACGATTGAGAATTGCGATAAAATTTCTCAGCCGACGTTTAATGTCTTATCGTTAGGAGGGAACTGATGATCTTCACCACAATTTTCCGCGGGCACAGCTGATTATTATCTCCATGAATTTTGCTCAGTTTATAATTTGTCCGATAAAGATGTTATTTTAATTATGGTGGCCCTCCTCTATATAAACAAAACAAATGTGCTAATCGAAAACAAAACACTATGCCAATGAACTATTTAATTAAAATGAGAGCGCATTGAGAAATGGAATCAACGACAAGTAAGCAATTTGTGTTAGAGGTGCTAATGGAAAAGAAAAACTGAAATGCTTTATTTTTTTGTTTTTCAATGAATGACATTGGTGAGGGTGTTGTGGTAGGTTGACAGAAGATAAAAAATGTGGTCCATATATATATGTTCTTATATATGTATGTATATTTAAGAGAATGATAAAATAGGAAAGAGTTTTTTCATAAAGAGACTTTTTTGGGTGACCATACCTATTTATAAATATTAATATGGGCAGAATAATTAAATTTCCATTCGGTATCTTCGGAGAAACGTACAAGAAAGATGCGAAATAACATGAACGATTTTGAGAAATTTATATTTATCGCTTGTTAGTCTTATAACAGCCCTGCTCAAAACGGTTCATATTTTTGTAGATTTTTTCTTGAAATTGTTAATTGTTGTTCGTTTTTGAGGACACTGATGGAGGGTATAATTAAATTTGTCATTCCGTTTGTAACACATCGAAATATTCACCGGAGACCCTATAATGTATATGTATATTCTTGTTCAGGGTAAAATTCTAAGTCGATATAACCATGTCCGTCCGTCCATCTGTTGAAATCAAGATACAGCTCGCAATTTTTAAGATAGAGCTTTTTGATTTGGTATACAAGTTTCCATTACTCCTAGGATGTTTGGTAATGCAAATGGACTATATCGGTCTGAGTTTTGATATAGCCCCCATAAAACGGTACATCCCGATTTTCGTTATTTTCAAGGTTTTAGCTTAATTATCTCAAAGTGTATAAAATTTTCGCCAGAATTTTGTCTGTATAGGCCTACGCCTTCAAATAGCCCCCATAGAACGGTACCTCCCGATTTCCGCTATTTTGATGGTGGTGGCCTCAATATTCCAACGAAATGGCTGATATTTGGTCTTCTTCAGAGGTATAAAACGTTTCTCCAGAATTTTGTCTGTATAGGCGCATGCCTTCACCGTTATATGGAGGCTATTTCAAAATGTTGACCTATCTCCTTAACCTTAAGAACCAAAGTACATTAAATTTGTGCCAAAACAAATCTATGAAAACTGCAAAATATCTGAAATTGGGTAGTGCCGTTATATACATAGGAGCTATACCAGTATATAGACTCACGTTGACTATTTTTCGGGGGAGAAATTTTAGCAAATTTTAAATTTCAGGTAGTTCGGTATATACGTTATGCATACAACAAAGCAAAAACAAACTTTTTTACCCTCCCGTCGTCGCTTCTACGTCTTCTATTGAACAATACACACAGCTCTTTATTATACAGGGCTTTCGCTTACCCTATTGTTACGCTCTTTGACAAAAATCCTCTCTCCATCCATAAAAAATATGTTCTAACATAAAAAATATGTTGGTACCCAAACAAATAAAATTGAGATGTGTTACAAAATGTTGCAAACACATATTTGTTTGGTCCCCAACCAAAATAATTTGTTCGGATCCAAACATATGTTTGTTTGCTACCAGTTGCAAACATATAATTGTGTGGATCCAAACATATTTCTAACATATATTTTTGCGTGTAGAATCTGTAGATAGCCTAGTAAGAAAACTTCTGATTCATAGAGAATTCGAAATATTCAATTAATTTAAACTTAATTCGGAAGAAATTTTTGAAAAAGTTTAAGAGTTGCCGGCAGTGTTTTTCGAATCTGTTGGGTCATTATCTCAGGAAGTATGGACTCTTGAAAAAATGTACCGTTGTAATAGGGACCGAGAAAACAACCTTATGTAAAAATTCCAATAGATTCGAGATATGAGGACTCATTTGCACTTTTTCCACATTTTGTGTGGGAGGTACCCGAAGGACGTTATCGACATAGTGCATACTCCAACCTGATACATGACTGGTTGAAATAATACAATATACATATAAAGTTTGGAACCATCAGAAACTTCCTGTGAAAGTTATCTTGGGGATTTGCATTTGAGTTGGTTCTGTCCGGATTTCTTGGAGCTTTTAGGTAATTATCTCAGGAAGTATGGACTTGCCCTCGAAGAAAGTGTGCCACCGTAAAGCAGGCCGCACTCACAACCTGTCAAAAAAGTCAAAACGATCCGAGGGAAGCTCTTAAATGTGTGTGAGATGTGTGTCCGTACGTCCGTCCCTTAAAAATTGCAATCCAACTACAGGCCGCCATTATGGACCAATCTTCACGAAATTTTGTATGGAGGTCGGCTTCAGACTAGATCCCAATAATTTTTGGCGACGTGAAATATTTAGGGGTGAAATGCACTTAAACAAAATGTTTATCGAATTTTGTAACGTCTCTCTAAGTCACAGTTGTAGACTGATCGCCGCGAAATTTTATGTAAGGTTTGGACTTACGACAAGGAAGTAGCTTGCAATTTAACATGATGATGAACACTTTAGTGTGAAAATGGGTACAAATTTTAGTATAACGACGATATATCTATTCCTGGAAGATATACACCTCGCACGGAATTTATGTTTAGAGGAAGATCTCTTGACCGCTCCATTGATGCAAAATATATTGATGTACGTGGTCAGATAACAAAATTACAGCCTAATATGAGCATGGATCTCACAGTTCTAATTGTGAGAAATGTTACCATAATCAACCTAGTGGTCGCAGATATAGTTCAATACCGACAAACTTTTGCACGAAGTTAGAATTTTAATCAAGGACAACGTCAAAATTTTTTGATAGTGATTGGATAATATTTAGCTGGTAAAATTGACCAAATTATTTTATGGGAAACATATAAAATTTAATTTTTGGTATATATTTATAATTCTGGGTTCCACATTCGGTCATATTCCAACAAATTACGAAAACGAACTCTTGACAACTGCCTTGATTCAAATTATGTCAATGCAGCGGTAACATATAAGTGGGTTTGTTTGTAAAGAACTACAATTACCTTCCATGTTACAAAATATCTCAATCAGGATAGAAAAGTTTTCAGAGCATGGTAGAAAAATCCTCAGTTTTTTAATACCCTCAGCATTTATGCTAACGAGGGTATATGAGGAAATATCAAAATTTTTTAGTTTTCCATAAAAAAATTAAAAAAAAAAATTTAAGCTACATAAAGATTTTTGGTACATATGTATGTAGATTGGGAAAAAATTCCGATTCTCAAATCTGTTCGTGATACTAATTTTGGTTGTTGTGCACAACCATACAACAACGCTACTCATTATATTGCTAAACATTGTTAATTAAGGGCTTCCTACGTAGTGACAAAGTTGTAAATTTTCGCGGAAATTAAGAAAGAATTAAAAAAAATTGCTTGCTTGCAACTTGTTTTATTAAAATTTAAGCTGTTTATGCATCGGAAAAATATTTTAAAGATATGTACGTAATCTAAAGATCGTGACGATTCAAATGGAACCAAAAATATACAAATCTGTTTAGCGGTTTGCATATTACAGCAAAAACAAAAAAATATATTGAGGGAAGTTATAAAATTTTTGTAAGAGAAAATATTTTTTCAAATTCATTTTGAAGAAAATGTAAGAAAATTATGTCGGAGTTATTCTTCTATTTCAGTTAAATTTCACGCAAAAAATCACGTTTTTTATTCTTATCACTTCTCGAGTACACGCTAACATCTAGCGGAAGATATGGGTAACGGTCAAATAAATGTTGGGTTCCTTTGAATGCTGTATAATCTTCAAATAAAACTGTATCATTTGAAATGCGTGTAAATCGCGAAATCCTCAAAATCGCTTGATGCGCATGCGGTTTATGCCACTAACTTTTTAAACCGCTGTTTTCGCAAAAACGCGAGTGATGTGTCAGTTTATTCAGTTGGATGGATTTTCACGATCTATGATTTATATGATCCGGACCGCCGAAAAACTAAAATATCGTGGGGTACCAGCACAGTCAAAAGGATATTGTAAATACTGTACCCAAAAAATATGTTTTTTAGAAAAAATATCGCACTAAATTTTGGCCTTTGGCAGTATATTTCTCTGCTGCTGTGTGGGCTACATAGCCAATATACATATCAAATTATGCGTAATTGCGAGTAATTTAATCCTATTAATTGTTTTTTGAAATACTCGAATGCGCGTTCCAGTTAAATTAAAAATAGGAAAAACGCCTAAAATCCGGCCTCAAAATGTCAGCATCCATAAAAGGTGGAAGCAGTGGAAATTTCGAAAAGTGATACATTAGAAGTGTAATCTTCATTTTGTATTCTTCTACTTTTACTTTCGACATATGTCCGTCATTTGAACGGTTTAATCACCAATCAAATAGTAACGTAAAAAACCTCGTTAGCTTCAATTTTTTTCCTATTTTTATACCCTCCACCATATGGAGGGTATAATTAAATTTGTCATTCCGTTTGTAACACATCGAAATATTCGTCGGAGACCCCATAAAGTATATATATTATTGATCAGCATAAAATTCTATGTCGATATAACCATGTCCGTCCGTCCGTCTGTTGAAATCAAGATAGAGCTCGCAATTTTAAACATAGAGAGTCAAAATTTGGCACAGAAATTTTCATTACTTGCAGGATGGTCGTTATTGAAAATGGGATATATCGGTCCACGTTTTGATATAGCCCCCATAGAACGGTACCTCCCGATTTTCGGTATTTTTAAGGTTTTAGTTTCATTATCCTACCAAAATGACTGAAATTTGGTACGTAGTCTTCTTTAAGGGTATAAAATTTTCCCCCAGAATTTTGTCGGTATAGGTCCACACCTTCATATAGCCCCATAGAACGGTACCTCCCGATTTTCGGTATTTTTAAGGTTTTAGCTTCATTATCCTACCAAAATGGCTGAAATTTGGTACGTAGTCTTCTTTAGGGGTACAAAACTTTCCCCCAGAATTTTGTTGGTATCGGTCCACACCTTCATATAGCCCCCATATAACGGTACCTCCCGATTTTCGGTCTTTTGAAGGTTTTAGCTTCATTATCCTACCAAAATGGTGAAATTTGGTACGTAGACTTCTTTAGGGGTATAAAACTTTCCCCTAGAATTTTGTCGGTATCGGTCCACAGCTTCATATAGCCCCCACAGAACGGTACCTCCCGATTTTCGTTATTTTGAAGGTTTTAGCTTCATTATCACACGGAAATGGCTGAAATTTGGTACTTAGTCTACGTTGGTGGTATATAACTTTCCCCCAGAACTTTGTCGGTATCGGTCCATGCCTTCATATAGCCCCCATAGAACGGTACCTCCCGATGTTCGGTATTTTGAACATTGTGGCCTCAATATTCCACCGAAATGGCTGAAATTTGGTATTTAGACTTCGTTGGGGATACTCAAACTTCCCCTTTAAATTTGTCGGTATAGGTCCACGCCTTCATATAGCCCCCATGGAAAAGTACCTCCCGATTTTTCGTATTTTGAAGGTTGTGTCTTCAATATTCCACCAAAATGGCTGAAATTTGGTATTTAGTCTTCAATGTGATATAAAACTGTTCGCCAGAAATATGTCTGTACAGGTCCACGCTTTCATATTGCCCCATTTCTGGCTAAAATTCGTCGGTATAGGTCCAAGTTTCGATATAGCCCCCCATAGAACGGTACCTCCGGATTTTCGTAATACTGAAGATTGTGACGTCAATATCCAACCGAAATGGCTGAAATTCGTTTTTTCGTCTTCCAAGAGTTATAAACTATTCCAGAAGAGTATTATCAGTCCACGTCTTCCTATATCCCCATAGAAGCTTACTTCTTGATTATCGGTAGTTTTTTTTTTTTAGTTTTAGCCACATTCTCTTACCGAAATATAGGAAATTTGGTATTTAGTCTTCTTTGAGCCTAAAAACTTTCCGTCAGAAATTTGTCGGTATAGATCGATGTTTTGAAATAGCCCCCATAGAATGGTGCCTCACATTGTTTTACCGAAATTGCTGAAATTTAGTATTAAGTCTTCTTCATACACGAAAGGAAACTAATTATTCCATTTTACTTCAATACAACTTGTGGTGGACGGTATAGCAAGTTCGGCCCGGCCGAACTTAACGCCGTTCTTACTAGTTATTCATTTACGCGGTCATAACTTCCACGCAAATTAAATTATTTTGCCAAATTTTTGAGCTTTGTTCAAAAACACTTGAATTGATCTAGCCATGGTCATAGTTACTGGTAAATTGCAATAGTTCGCGTATTATAATAGTGCAAACCTTGGCTTCATGGAAACTAAATTTTTTTGATATTCACTCATATACACTTTCATACGGACAGAATGTGCCTCATCGAATTAATGGTTTTAGACCCCAAGTATGTTTGGACGAAATGTGTTTTAGACAATTTGGAATCGATTTAGCTATGTCCGTCCGTCTGTCTGGCAGTCTGGCTGGAGCGCACGATAACTCCCGAACGGACTAACCGATTCGGACCAAATTTTGGGCTTCGTAATATTTTGTCCAAACTTAGTTTAACTTCGAAGATAGAAGGGTTATATCGGTCCACTCCTTCCGGTACCTCCCCCACAAAACTTCGAAAATATTCGGAAAATTTGTGCGCTCGATAACTCTTGAAGGGAGTAACCGATTTGGTCCATATTTTGCATATACATACGTGAAATTTCTACCAGACTTAGATATGGTTTCAATATGAACGTAATCGGTCCACGCCTACGGGTACCTCCCATACAAAATTTCGGAAGAGTTCAGTTCAGGACCTGCTCTCGAATTGCTTTGATTTTTGTTGTAACTACTTGTATTCACCGCCCTCCATACGACGGTACAAGTTTCATCTGGGGGCAAGTCCGTACTTCCTGAGAAAATAGCCTGAAAGTTGTAAAAAAGCCCCTACGGTACCGTGTGTAGCGGTTGGAGCGCAAGATAACTCTCGAATAGATTTGCCGATTCGGTCCAAAATTTAGCCTTCGTAATATTATGTTAAGTTTGTTTTGTTAGTTTAAGTTCAAAGATAAGCCATATCGGTCCACTCCTTCAGGTACCTCCCTCCATTTGGTCCGTATTTTTCGTATCGTAATATCTCTACGGGACATAGATCAGGTTGTAATATCGACTATATAAGTCCACTCCTTTCACCTCCCACACAACATTTTTGAAGAGTGCAGTTAAAGGCCTGCTCTTAAACAGTTTTGCTTCTTTTTGTAACAAGTTGTATTCGCTGCCTCCATTACGACAGTACATGTTTTTTACGGGAAAGTCCATACTTCCTGAGAAAATAGACCGAAAGGTTTAAAATACTCCTATTGCACCATGTGTAGTGGCTGGAGCGCACGATAACTCTCGAACGGATCAGCCGAATCGGTCCAAAATTTGGACTTCCCTTTGGTTTTTGTTTTAACCATTTCTATTCGCTTTCCCTATTACCACGGTACATGTTTTTTTCAGGGGCAAGTCCTTACTTGTTGAGATAATGGCCCACAAGCTCCAAAAAAGCCTGCCGGTACCAACTAAAGTAAGTAGTTTGTAAGATAACCCTCGAAGGTTGAAACCGATTTGGTCCAAACATTGTAAATCGTAATACATATATAGACGTCAGAAGTATTGTGTGTTACTGTTTTTCCTTAGGTCCGAGGCTGATGGCATATCTCTGTCGGCCAAGCCGACTTACGTTTAACTAGTCACCTAATATTTCTTTATTTATGCCACTTAATAAATTTTAAAGTACACATTTTCCTACTGTTTTAATTAAAATTAAATGACAACAATAAATGAGGTAAAATGTTTACCAATGTATTACACACGGCTTAACTCTTATATGAGCTTACCCAATTCTCAGAAAGAAAATTCCACAATTTAATTATGTTTTTATACGAAAATAAGATAAAATAGTTTATTTGTGTAAATATTTAATAGTTTACTTAGGGGTTTATTTAATGCAAGCAATCGTCGAGTGTAAGTTAATAGAAAAGCAAACATGCGGCAACTGTTGCACAAACAATTATTGTCTACATAATTGGTGTCATAAATAAAATTATGTTTGAATACAATTTTTTGTTATCAAAATTGTCTGCAAAAGATAATCTGATAAACAATAAAAAAGTGCTATCGTTGTGCGCCACAAAAAAGACCAAAAATACACAACAGCGATAATGTCTTCAAAGATGTGTAAATTGTTGTGTAAATAAAGTCGAACTGGCACCGGTTGGGTCAACGTTGGTGTTTAAAATATTTATTGTATAACAACTTAATTAGAATTGGTTAATTATTATGATTTGTAAGATTTGGTTAATTATTCGATTTGGAAAGATATTCATTTTTGATTCTTATTTTCGAAATTCCCTCATTATTATTGACTTATTATATCATAGCTACCATGAGACCAGACGCGAATTTGACTGTGAATTTGAAGTTTGCCAGAAACATTAGATTCACACCGGTAGATTAAAGACTAACGACAAGCTTGATAAAAACTAAATTCTTGAACATCAGTGCTATATGTATGCGCCCATGTCCCACACGAAGACAAGGAAGATCAATTTGAGAAAAACGGATTATCGATGCCAATTTAATGCTAAAACTGCTCAAATTGTACAAAGGTCGGTGGCCCAGAGTAAAACGTACGATAACGGTTTAGACATCGCGACATACACAATTCCACTTGGAATGCTATAATAATTGTTCCACAAACATCCCAGACGAGGCAAGGGAGACTTTTCTCGTGGAATGCTACTTACTGCTACTTAGTTGGCCCTCTACTGAACATTTGTCCTATAAGCTGAACTAAGTAAAGATTTCCATTCTTCTCCATTTGATTCTTTATTTCTCCAATTTGGATTATCGTGTCGTTTGATCTCGTCTTCCACTTGCTTACTCCACCGAAGCCGTGCCCTTCCATTTCTGAGTGTATCGCCATGCGAAGATTTTTTCCCACAGACCAAGACCAACACGCACTGCCATATGTATCTGTTTGTGCAAGTACCCAGGCAAGTGTTATTTTTGTTTGACTATATGTGACTTTGTTTTTAAACGGCTTACTTAAGCCAATGTTGCATCGTTAGCCAGTACAATTCTTCTTAGATGACAACGCATTGCGCATCGAAACCACAAACGTGATCTTTTCGCCGTTTACTGTCATACCCACTTTAGCAGTTTCTTCTCGGACCTTCTCAAATATATTTGTTCTTCTTTTACTGATCGGTCCATGATGTCAATGTGGCACAGTGTTGCCGCTTCCATACAAAGGTGGACAAATTTAGAAGGACTTGATCTTGTGCAAAATGCATCAACCATTTTAGCACAAGTACTTATGATGACATCGGAATGAATGAATGACATCACATATTAAATTTGAGACCTATTCGATTAAAATTGACCGAGTTGTAGCAAAATTGGAGAAAGATATATATGGAGGGCGAAAGGGTAAAATTTCTCATTAATATCAAATTGACCATTCCTTAAAATATTTATATATCTCAGAACGTTGCAGGGATGGGCAGAAACTTTTTACACATTTCGCTTCGGAAGAAATGTCGAATTAACGGAAACTAAGCAATAGGTGGCAATCAAAAGTTCTGCTCTGCGAAATATAAAGAATATATATTTTTTATCAAATTAAAATTTTTAATTCTTCATAAGGGTACTTTGTCCATGTCCAGTTGATGTCAACTTATGAACAAAATTTTTTAATTTATAGCCCACCCACTTTTAATATTATCAACAAAAATTTCGGAAATAGTTATTTTAAAGGTCGTCTAATTTTCATATGATTATCGCTTTAGATTACCTGGGATGCGGCAATACTGTGTATCGTCGGTATAAAAAGTAACATGGGGCAGGTGGTGTATATTGCTGATCTTTATCAGAAACCTACTTTGGTATTGAATTGTTCGGAGAGGTTATTTCGTATTTTAATTAAGGACACGGTATCTGTTAAAGTCATCATACAAAGCCGAATGAGATTTGCGCTGTTACCAAATTCAGACATGATTTGGAATACCTTTGATCGTATGGCGCTGTCGAATTTTGTCTTACAATCGACAAACAGATGGTAAGTGTCGACATGGGTCTTTTCCAGGATTTGCCGCGTCAATGGTAGATTCTTCTTGGGTGCCACCGTGGTGCAATGGTATGCACAGCCGCCTTGAGCAGACTATGTATCACTACTGTATCAGTTACCAAATTACCTTGCTGGTCTCTAAAGGAGGATGTGCCTGTACCAAAGCCATCAGTTTGATGTTTCACTCTTTGGTAGAATTTTCTGATTTTTATTTGGCTCCTTTACATCTCGAGTTTTTCACACTCCCGCTTTTCTATTTCTCTCTTTTTTCTGTGGAAAAGACGTTTCTCCTCTCTCTCCTTTTCTCCCGATACCACTCTCTCAGTTTACGCATTTTCTCTTCGGTAGCAGCAAGACACTCCTGGTCATACCATGGATCCGTTGGTGGAGGTGGCTGGTATCCAAGTATAGATTTTGCGGCTGTTTGCATGGAGTGGGAAATACTTTGCCACGGCGCTGATATGATATCAGAACTTGGAGAGCTGTGATTAAACGATTAAGTCAGTTGAGTGGAATATGCTGTGGCTATCTATTGTGATCGCAGCTTACCGATGTCCCACTTCCATATTATATCTGTTCGTAATTTACATGTTAAGTTTAATTGGTGGCGAACCAGGTCGATGTTTAATGATGCATGTTTCTTTTTTTTTTGGTCCGGAGGCAGTCAATTGCCCTCATGAATGTTGAGATGCTTAAATCTTGTACTGTTAACTACCATGTTCTTTGCTGGTACGAAGTCTATCAGCCTCATTCGATTGACAGAGGTTGCATTGTGAAGACTGACTTTCACCATTGACGGGCCAAAGATATTCTCCTTTCTAATATTTGGCTTTAAAATAGCCTAGAATAATTTGAAGCCATGATCAGGACAACGGCAATATATTTCCTCTAAGCGTTCTTAAAATATAACCTTGGTCTGTTCGCCCTTGTCTTCAGTGGCCCTTTTTGGACATTTGAACTTGCCGACAACAATGTGGATTAGGATTAAAGTTCAAAAGTGTTGAGGAAGAGGTACTTAAAGGAATGAACCGACATATTCCATAATGGAACTGGATCTTATTTTTACAGGCATATATTTTTGACAAGTCATCTAGTGGGTCATAGTATAATTTTGGACCAGGATGCCAGGAAGCATGGACTTGTTCACGGAAAACATTATATGGCTGCAAATAGGACCACAATGAACAGCATCGGTATACATTTCCAAAGGATCTTCGAACAGACCCTAAACTAAGGTGAAAATCGATATTGGCCATTTTAGAAGTTAAACTTAATCGGTTGATCAGTTCGAGAGTTATCGTGCTCTCCAGCGACCACATATGATGCCATAGGGGTTTTTACACATTTCCGGCTGTTTTATCAAGAAGTATGGACTTGCCCCTGAAAAAACCATTACCGTCATAATTGAGGCAGCGAATGCAACTTGTTCCAGCAGAAATCAAAGTGATTCGAGAGCAGGTCTTAAAGTGAACTTATCCGAAATTTTGTGTGGGAGGTAACCGAAGGCGTCTATATTCAAACCCGATCTATATCTGAACTTTTTTGAACCTCTGTGGGGGATGTACCTGAAGGAGTGGACCGATATGGCTTATCTTCGAACGTTAACTAAGCTTGGACAAAATATTACGAAGGCTAAATTTTGGAGCAAATCGGCAGATCCGTTCGAGAGTTGTCTTGCGCTCCGTCCACTACACACGGTGTCATAGGGGTTTTCTTAAACTTTCAGGATTTTTTCTTAGGAAGTATTGACTTGCCCCAAATGAAGCATGTACCGTCGTATACGGGGCGGTGAATACAAGTTGTTACAATAAAAATCAAAGCGGTTCGAGAGCAAGTCCTTTTCTTTCAAAAAGTCCAAAATTTGTACGGTTTAAAGTGTTTCATCGGAATAGCACATTCTTTAATAACTTTGGTAAGAATGCAAATTTCGAATGCTTCTGTTACGATTCTTTAAAATTTGTACAAATAAAAGCTATTTTAAGTTTAAAACGCTAAAATTGGTCGAACAATGACTTTAATACCGGGAAAATAAGACCTTATGAAAGCTGTGGACATTAATTGTCTATAATACGTTAAAAATTTTGCATAAGTTGGCAGTTTTTTCTTAGTTTTATAAAAAAACTAAAGAAAAACTAAGGAATGAAGAGAGATGACGCAAAATAAACTTGAAATTCTACTGAAAATTGGGTATTTTTGATCGAGAAACTTCAAATTTCTACGACTTCTATTACGTAATACGGCGCAATGTTAGCATTAAGATAATTTAATCATTAAAATATTAGGTGATTGTTATTGCTCTGGGTCTGGGCCAACATACTATAAAGAAAAAACCACATCCTTCCTATACACAGAAAGAAAATAGTTTGAATTTATAGAGAAGACATAAACTGGAAATATTCCTAAATTTAGTACAGCAATATTTTGTACCTTTCAATTCCATGAGGCGATCAACTCCGCAGTATTGATGGTTTATTTAGTTCTTCTCTTTCCGGAGATGCAAGAAGTAATAGGTTTTGCCATCGGAAACCTGCAAATAATTATTGTTTGCTTTGGGAAACTACTACTTGCTTTTCCTTATAATATTCATTATAGTTAGCTCAGAAAATCCAACCTATTTTCTTTCTGTATATGGGAAGGATCTGGTTTTTTCTTTATAGTATATTAGCTCAGACCTAGAGACGGACAGACAGACGGACGGACATGGCTACATCAACTGCAAATTGTCTGAAACGGATTTACTCCAAACAGACTTGGCGTCTAAAACCATTTTTTCGTTAACATAAATGCTGAGGGCATACAAATTTTGCTTTTATCAGAATTGTAGCAAGCCTTTCATTCACTGGGGTAAACTTGAGACCATATGTGTTAACTTCCGGCTAACTCTACATCCGCAACTAAATTCGTGCTTTATATCATGCCAGCTATAATACAGTGCGTTACTTTTAGTTGTTGTTGTGACGCCTTTCCTAATCAATTGTATTTCCTGTACTTTGCAAGTACATCTGCCAATGCGTAAACTGAAACTTCTCCATAAAGAGTGCGATCATTCCAGTGACAGGTCCTAAAAACGGTTGTAAGGGGTCGACAAAATTTTTTCTTTGGTTTTCATAGTATATTGCTTTTTGGAACGCCTAACTCAAGTTTTGAACATTATTATGGGTGAACCCGCGGCACATGTTAGCTCACAACCTTTCACGGGTGATAAAGGCAGCTCCCCAGGTGACACCGCGGGGAGGTGATACATGACATAAAGTGTTCAATTGAGATGAAAGAGGGACCAAGATAATTCCTGGTCTTTGCCATGTTAAAGCCGGTTAAGACCGTTCATCCCCTACGTCACTCATAAATATTGGGCGAGATAAGTGTGGGGAATAACACTATAGCACAATAAAAAGACTTCTAAAAACTTTAGTGAAAAAGGTTTATGAAGGAGTGGCCCTAACTACTGAGACATTTCGGGGACCATATATAGGCTTCTCGCAGCACTAAAAATCTTGAACGAATGCAAAGAAGATACCTGAAAGAATGTACCGACATAGTCTATCTTAGAACTGAGTCTGCTGACGGGAGTCATTCCTTTCGATAGTTATCGTGCCAACCAGCTATTTTATTTGGCAACCATGAAATTATGAAAAAACTTTAGAAAAATTTGGGATTTTGATAAAGCAAACATTTGTGAAAATCGGATCGGCTAAATAGGGCCCAAAATAAGCCATATATGCATATAGGAGCTATATCACAATCCGATCCCATTTTCAAAATTTTT
Source organism: Musca autumnalis (assembly GCF_047663935.1). NCBI lineage: Eukaryota > Metazoa > Arthropoda > Insecta > Diptera > Muscidae > Musca > Musca autumnalis. The sequence continues at coordinate 311,287,643 of NW_027411644.1, read as the reverse complement.
TTAAAGATCCGTTTTTTCATCGATTGGACCATAATTGCGACCTTTAGACAATTTTATGAAAATTCACCTTTTGCCCCATAAAAATTACTTTGGAAAAAAAGATAGCTCGGGTGGCACAGGTTAAGGTTAACCGATCGGCATAAAATTTCATATATAAGATTTTTGGATCAAATGGGAAAAATTAGGGGGTAGGAGTTTAAAAAAAAATTATACCCTACACCACCTACACTATGTGAGAAGGGTATATGAGTTGGTTTTGCCTACATATATGTATATACCAAAATAAATGTCTCGACGAGCTGAGTCGATCTGGCTATGTGTGTCCGTCCGTCCGTCCGTCTGTCATTCTAAACCTTGTAATCACGCTACAGGTCGCAATTTTGATTGGATCGTCACCAAATTTTGGGTGTTGATGCGGTTCCGGATGGGCCGGTGATGGCCGGACAATATTTATGGGTCGGAATGGCCAACATTCTTTTCCAAAGCGAATATCTCAATTTCTATAAGGGGTATAATGATGTAAAGTAGGTTGTCGTAGATGGTCAAACAACGAAGATATCACAATAGTCGCAAATAAATCCCACCTTTTCATTTTTGGGATTTTAATTATAATGACGAATATCACAGCTTTGGTTGGGACCTTCCAAATTTTAAAGTCTGGTCATGATGCAAAGTAGGTTGGCGTAGGTGGCCAAATTACGAAGATATCGCAATAGTCGGTAACACATCCCATTTTTTTGTAATCACACTACGGGTCGCAATATTGGGTTTGGTGATGGTCGGATGATATTCAAGAGTCGGAATGGGCAAAAAACGTATGTGTACGAAAATTCAAAGTTGTATTCTTATGCGTATATCAGTAATCGTATTCGAAAAGGAAAGCCCGTCAATGGATGAGGAAAATATCACCTTTATTAAGATGCAAAATAGGTTGGCGCACATCTCACTTTCCCATTTTTTATTTGAATTGTACTGACGACTATCTCAGCTTTGGTTGGATGCATCTCAACAATGAAGACATTCTGAGCTTTAAAATGTTGCCAATTGCGTTACCAAAATTGGTGAAATGCTTGTGATGTTAGAAAGGACGTTGGGATATCCCAATTTCTAATTTATGGAATTTTATATTTCTGCTTCTGTTGGACATATTCCAAGGAGACAGCTTGATAATGAAACTAAACCATCTGAGCTTTACATTAAAACAAAATGTGGAATTTATGGGAAAATATCAGGGTTATTACAATTTTAATATTTTGAACTTTTTTACTTTAATGGTAAATACCTCTGCTTCTATTTGGTGTATTAAAGGCATGCAAAATCCTAATCAAGAAGACCAGCAAAGCTTTCAATCGGCCCCGTCCCGGCTATGGTTTTTTTTGGTTCGCCCTATTCAACATAGTTCCATGCTTTTTTGTACATCAACGTATTATTATTAATGAGAATATCACTCAATGTGTTATTTAATTCGAATTCAAATATATATATGTAGATAAAATATATCGACAAATTAATATCTTACCAAAATGAAATATTATGATAGCCCAAAATAAAGATACCAACAAACACAAAATTTCGCCTAACCGCTTGCTTGTGCATGAAAAAGTATGATTAAAATTAAGAATACTCGTACTAAAATAAAACTTTCAAATGGCAATGTTTGATGTTGATGAAAAGTATGTATGTAGAAGACAAACACAAAATTACTATGATGACAACGCTACTACAGAGTCATTCATATCATTGCCATTCTTACAATTCACTCCTTTAGTTACATTCATATATGTATACGCATAATGCTTTGATAGAGTTGTTTGGTCTTACCGGAAAAAATAAAGTCAACATTTATGACTGCAGTCAAAATACCATGAAATATGTGCGTTTATAAAGTACGAACAAAAAATATGAAGAAGAAGTCAAAATGAGAAGGCTTCAGGAAGTTTACCTTACATGAATTGTCCTTCGCAATAAAGTTTGTTCACATAGATATGCATACACAAACCAACCACCCACCCACTGTAGACACTAAAATTGTGTGTCTTGATGATGATACTCTAGAGAAGACAAAACTTTCAACTGAATGTAGTGTGGAGTTGTTAGTAGCTAACTTACATAAAAAATGTACTTTTTTCTTGTGTGTCTTCCTGACCCCACTGCTTAGACAAACTTTTCATTTTTGCAATCGAACAGGTAACAGAGTCAAGTCAGTTTTGAAGTTTATAAAAATAAAATACAAGCTTTTGCCAATGCTGAAGTTTCAATTTTATGCAAAAAATGGTGTCTTTGGATGCAGGACATGTTCGTTGAGACCGATTACATTGCACCATTCGATGGTTAACATTGACGGGGGTTAAGTTATTGTAAATATTGTAAGGCCAGCACATAAACCACTTTACAATTCTCCACATTAATGATGTGTAAAATAAGAGTTAGGACCATTAATAATAATATTATTCTGTGTATGATTTTGCAATTTAAGTTAGCATTATGTTATGCACTCCTTCTGATTGTTACAAAAGAATAGGTAAATTTAATAAACATTCCGAACCCAATAAGTGTGTCGTAGGAACATTTTTGTTGGCATAACACATATTGGATAACAGTGGGTTAGGTCTTCAAATGTGAAATGAAAAATCAGGTCGGGATATACCCTCCTCCATTACAATTATGTACATAATTTCTTGAAGACAACAGCTCTGTAGTTTAAGGAATCATGTTCAAAAAATATATGTAAGTATTAAGACATCAATATTATTGTTACATATTCACAATAACCTATGTTACTTACTTAGCTGGCCCATTACAAAACATTTGTTCCATAGACCGAACTAAGAAAAGATCTCCAATTCTCTCTGTTTCGTGCTTCGCTTTTTGGAATACCGCGCCTTGTCATCTCTTCATCCACTTGTTTGCGCCATCTATTCTATTCTTGCACCGCCATGTGGCTCGAATTTATACGCCTTTTTAGCGGGTTCATCTTCGCTCATTCTTATTATATGGCCTAGCCAACACAATCGCTGCATCTCGATACGTTTAACTATATTGATGTCGTTGAATAGCATATACAGCTCGTGGTTCATACGGCGTCGATATTCACCGTCAACGCAGATCTGTCCGTAGATCTTTCGAAGAATTTTTCTCTCAAACACGCCAAGCACTGCCTTATATGCTTGCGCAAGTACCCAGGCTTCGGAACCATACATCAGCACGGGTAGTTTAAGTGTTTTGTAAAGCGTTATTTTTTGTTTGACGTGGCTTTGAAGTGCTTACTTAAGCCATTACTATTCTTCTTTTTATTTCACAATCGATGTCGTTTATTGTGTTTACGTTGGTGCCGAGGTATACGAAGTCTTTTACTACCTCAAAATTATAGGAACCTACTTCAACAGTTGGTCCGATCTCAATGGACACATTGCGCGTCGACACCATCAACTTGGTCTTCTCGCCGTTTACTTTAGCAGATTCTCCTTCATAAAAGTATCGGTTACTTCTTTTACTGATCGTCCCATGATGTCTATATCATCAGCATAAGCAAGTAACATGTGGCTATTGGTGTAAATTGTGCAACTTCTTTTGACGTTTGCCTCTCGTATAACCTTTTTTTAGCAGGATGTTGAAAAGATCACACGAAAGGCTGTCTCCTTGCCTGAAACCTCTTTTGGTAAAAAACTCTTCGGAGAGGTTCTTTCCTATTTTAACTGAAGATCTTGTGTCAGTTAGAGTCATTTCACAAAGCCGAATGAGCTTTGCGGGGATACCAAATTCAGACATAGCTTGGAATACCTTTGAACGTAGCGGGCTTACGAAGGCTGCTTTAAAAGGTGGTAGGTGTCGATCTGCATCTCTTGGGTCTTCTCCAGGATTTACCGCAGGGTAAATATCTGGTCAATGGTGGACTTGCCAGGTCTAAAGCCGCACTGATAGGGTCCAATAATCTCGCTGACCATGGGCTTTAGTCGTTCGCACAATATCCCTGACAAGATCTTGTAGGCGATAGAGAGAATACTTATGCCCCTATAGTTGGAGCATAAAGTCTTATCTCCTTTCTTATGGACGGGATGCTCAGGTTCCAATGGAGCTAACTAGCTGATGCATACAAATTATCAGCGTGTCGCCTCTGGTTTTGAACAGCTCGGCTGGTAAGCCATCGGCTCCTGCTGCCTTATTATTCTTCAGCCGATTTATTGCTGTCTTTACCTCATCTTGGCTGGGCGGTATACATTCAATACCATCTTCTGGGATTGGCACTGTGGTATCTTCGTCGTCTTCGCTGCTATTGGATACCAACAGTTTTGAAAAATGTTCTTTCCATATCCTGAGTACACTATCTGTATCAGTTACCAAAAATTACCTTGCTGGTCTCTACAGGAGGATGTGCTTGTACCAAAGCCATTAGTTTGATGCTTGACTCTTTTGTAGAATTTTCGGACTTCATTCTGGCTCCTGTACATCTCGATTTTTTCACACTCCCGCTTTTCCATCTCTCTCTTTTTCCTGCGTAAAAGACGTTTCTCCTCTCTCCTTTTCTCCCGATACCTCTCTCGGACGCTACGCGTTGCTACTGATTGTAAAGTAGCCCTATATGCCGCATTTTTCTCTTCGGTAGCAGCACGACACTCCTGGTCATACCATGGATTCCTTGGTGGAGGTCTCTGGTATCCAAGTACTGATTTTGCGGCTGTTTGCATGGAGTGGGCAATGTTTTGCCATTGTCCTGATATGTTATCGGGAAGAGGAGTGCTTTGATTAAGCAGTTGGGCCAGTTGAGTGGAATATTCTGTGGTTATCTGTTGTGATTGCAGCTAACCGATGTCCAACTTCCGTGTTGTGTCTGTTCGCACTTTGTTTGCTACGTTTAATCTGGTACGTACCTTTGCTGCAACAAGGTAGTGGTCCGAGTCTATGTTTGCACATCGGAACGATCGTACATCCAACACGCTTGAAGCATGTCTACCATCTATCACAACGTGATCAATTTGATTTCTTGTTCTTTGATCTGGTGACAGCCAGGTGCCCTTATGAATATCGAGATGCTTAAATCTGGTACTGTTAACTACCATGTTTCTTGCAGCTGCAAAGTCTATCAGCCTCATACCATTGTCAGATGTTTCACTGTGGAGACTGAATTTCCCGACTGTTGGGCCAAAGATATTCCTCTTTCCAATTTTGGCATTAAAATTGCCTAGTATAATTTGAATGTCATGGGCAGGGCAACGGTCATAAGTTACTTCTAAGCGCTCGTAAAATATATCTTTGGTCTGTTCGTCCTTGTCTTCAGTGGGAGCATGAGCGCAAATAAAGCTGATGTTGAAGAATTTTGATTTTAATCGAATTGCAGAGAGTCTTTCATTAGCTGGGGTGAAGCTGGAGACCAGATGTTTTAACCTCCGACCAACTACAAATCCGCAACCAAACTAATGCTTTACGTCATGGCAGCTATAATACAGTGCGTCACCTTTAGGTGTTGTTGTGACGCCTTTCCCAATCCATCGTATTTCCTGTATGGCAGTAATTTCGGCCTTGTACTTTTCAAGTACGTCTGCCAATGCGAAGACTGCACCTTCTCTATAAAGAGTGCGAACATTCCAGGTGCAGATTCGCAGATCATGGCCCTTAAAACGATTGCGGGGTTAGTCAACTTTAGAGGGGTTGGTTTTTCTTTTCTTTCGTTTTTTCATAGTAGGCTGTTCTTTCTAGGGGAGGGTTACTAACCCGACGCCCAAACCAAGTTGTTAACGTTGTTATGGGTGAACGCGCGGCACATGTTACCTCACTACCTTTAACGGATGTTAATGGCAGTTCCCCAGGTGACACCACGGGGAGGTCAGTGTCCTCTTGAGATGAATGACGGACCAAGATAAATCCTGGGCTTTGCCATGTTAAAACCGGTCAGGACCGTTCCTTGGTATCTTCCATCCCCTACGTCACCCTGTCTTTGACGTCATCCCTCTCAAATTATGATTTGTGGGACAATTTTGAATAAACTTAGATGAAGTCCGATTTTATCCCTAAAACGTGTTTTTCATTTTTAGAGATTTCTGGCGATTAGATAATATTTACAGAGTTGATGTATTCTGAGACCTAAAATTCTATGGCAAATAATTTTGTAGAATATTTGGATTTGATATGATCACATTTTAAAGGATTGTTTGAGAGATTTTCGGAGAAAGGTCCAAAAAGACCCCTTTGATGAACCGCATGAGGTTAAAATTTTTAACAAAAACATTGCCCAGATTCTCCTCTATAAAGTTGCCAAAGAGACTTATATGTTTTTGTTTTTCATGGCTGTTTGACAGTTGAACCTCTCCATTTAAAGAAATTTGTAAATACATCGTTTTTCTTGGTCGAAGGCGCAACCACCGTTGTCTAGAAAATTAATCTGCAAGCCGATGCTCTCAAAGTTTAACAAATATGGGGATTATAAAACAATAAGCCCCGGAAGTCTACAAATATATGGAATTTTGAACCACGGGACATTCCTAAACATTTTCTGAAAATTGCATGAAATTAGGTTCAGTAGTTTTCAAAAAATTATGCATTGAAAAGAGTTGGCTTGGTCATTAGTTTTCCAATATATAATAATTATAATTGTTCCTCAAACATCCCATAAGGGACAAGGGAGACTTCTCTCATATCAATGAGTGCACCCCGATTCATATTAGCTCAATGATATGGGACCTACAGTTTATAGCCGAGTCCGAACGGCGTGTCTAAGACACCACCTTTGTAGGGAAGTTTTTCATGGCTGAAATACTCAGGAAATGTCGCCAACATTACTGAGGGGTATTTTGCCACCGTTGAAAAGTGTTTTGATGTTGCCTGGTCGGGGAATCGAACCCATGATCTTATGTGTGCAAGACGGGTGTGCATACCATTGCACCACGGTGGCAATATATAACATATTTAAAAAGTGGACGTGGTCCGGTTATTTGGCTCCAAATATGTACCTAGTATACACACAACCCCATTGTCTCCCAAAATTTATGATCAAACTGATATAATCATAGGTTTGGCTTATACATGTATGCGTTTAAAAAAAGGCGTGGGGATGGTACCCCACCTCCTTTGAAATTCATAAAATATACATAATAACAGCAAACCTTGAGATTGGTTCAGTAGTATTAGAGATATAAAATATTTAAAAAACAAGCGTGGTTGTGTCTTTAGGCCCCAAAGAAGTAACTATATTGTAGATTAATTCGTAAATTTTTAAACCGATACATTCGTAATATTTGCAAATAGAGCGTATTTTTTTTAAATACCGCGCCCCTCTGCAATTCAATAAAATATGTAGCATGTTTCGGGGGCCATTCCTGTACATTCCCTGACGGTTCAGTAGTTTTGGAGATGTAACATATTTTAAAAAAAAAGTGGGCGTGGACAAGTTTTTGGGTCCCAAATAAGTAGGTAAGGTCGGAGACACAACCTGGATTGAATCGCAAATGAATTTCCAAACCGATACATTCGTAATTTTTGTAAATATACCATTTTTAAAGAAATAGGGCACAGGGGAAGTACCACGCCCCTCCGAAATTCAACTAAGTATATATACTATTTTCACCGGGGACCATCCCTGTACATTCCTTGACAATTTCAGGAAAATCAGTTCAGTAGTTTTTGTAGAAAAGATTAAAATTGAAAATTGAAAAAAGTGGGTGTGGTCAAATTTTCTTTGCATAAAAACCTAAGTTGGGTTATGACAAACATTTCCAAAAGAAGAATTATCCAAATCGGTCCAGCCGTTCTTAACTGATGTCATTACTAGACATCAGAATTTTATGCATATGCAAAATTTATGCATTTTACATATTTTCTTATGCAACAAATATTTCAAAAATAGGTCAAAAATGTTTGTATGTACAATTTTTCTGTTTAAAATTCTTTTCAGACAAGTCAATAAAATAGAGAAATGTATAACCACAGCTACAACCTTCAAAATACAGAAAATCGGGAGGTATCGTTCGAAGGTTTGAACCTATACCGACAAATTTTAGGTGGAAAGTTGTTTACCCCCAAGGAAGACTTAATACCAAATTTCAGCCATTTCGGCGGGATATTGAGACCACAACCTTCAAAATGCCGGAAATCGGGAGGTACCGTACTATGGGGCTATATGAAGACGTGGACCTATACCGACAAATTTCAGGTGGAAAGTTTTATACCTACAAGGAAGACTTAATACCAAATTTCACCCATTTCAGAGGGATATTGAGGCCACAACCTTCTAAATACCAGAAATACGGAGGTACCGTTCTATGGAGGCTATATGAGACGATGACCTATACCGACAAATTTCAGGTGGAAATTTTTATACCCACAAGGAAGACTTAATACCAAATTTCAGGCATTTCGGAGAGATATTGAGGCCACAACCTTCAAAATACCAGAAATCCGGAGGTACGGTTCTATGGGGGCTGTATGAAGACGTGAACCTATACCGAGAAATTTCAGGTGGAAAATTTAATAACCCCAACGAAGACTAAATACCAAATTTCAGTCATTTCGGTGGGATATTGAGACAACAACTTTCAATATACCGAAAATCGGGAGGTACCGTTCTATGGGGGCTATATGAAGACGTGCACTAATACAGAGAAATTTCAGGTTAAAAGTTGTATACTCCCAACGAAGACTTTATACAAAATATCAGCCATTTTAGTGTGATGTTGCGGCCACAACCTTCAAAATATCGGAAATCGGGAGGTACCGTTTTATGGGGGCTATATGAAGACGTGAACCCATGCGGACAAATTTCAGGTGAAAAGTTTCTCAAAAAGTTTTACCAAATTTCATCCATTTCGGAGGGATTTTTCGACCACAAATCCTTGTATATATTTTTGCATATGATTTTGCATATGCTCATTTTATGCAAATGTGTAAAAATAAGTCAAAATATGCAAAAATTTCTGGGCCTAATTCGTTTTATTTTGTGATGAAACGAGTTTATGTCTAATCAGATTTTCTCTACGACCATCCTAACCATATATAAATTTGCATAGGATTCCGCTGTCTAGTCATTACCGACGAACGACTATAGATATAGCATTTTTAAAGAAATAGGGGAAGTACCCCGCCCCCTCCGAAATTCAACAAAATTTGTAGACCATTTTAACCGGGGGCCATCCCAGTAAAATGGCTCCAATTCTTGCTCCCTCTATAAACATTGTATACAATTTTCCATTCCACTGTACAATTTAATTCTTTTTTTTTACCTTTTCTGACATACAAACATGTTCATGTATTCTGTTCTATACGTTACAAGCTTGATTGAATGTAAAGGATCTCAGGTACTTCATGTTGAAGTACTATCTTCATCCAATTGCAAAGCAAAAGCGTGGTAGTTGTCAGTGAAGTAAATTTATATTTGGAGAACAAATAGACATGGATGCATTTTCATCACCGAGTGTGTCGTTCACAAATGTATTCTTCGTCTGCTTGCATATACAATTTTCGTCTACTCACAATTTCTCTTCTTAGAAGTTGTTTGAGTTGGTGCATAGTTGTATGTGAGTGTGTGTGAGTATGTGGGTATGTTTTTCTCAGCATAAACTTTGTCGAAAAGAAAATATATTTTATCATGTCATATTAATATTTCTCTATTTTTCTTCTTTGGTTTATTATTTTCTCTCGTTTTTCATTTTTCGTGTGTAACGTGTGTGAATTTTGTTTTGCAGCTAGGTAAGTGATTATTACAGTGACGAATTTGAGGGTAAGAAGGGAAACATGTTTATTTGTTGATAGGAAATATGTTTTACAAACTGCTTAGAATTAGGTTACATAGGAAGCAATGTATGGTAATCTAATAGCGGCTAGTGTCACTGGCAGTTTCAGGGTCCTATCTTTAAGGAAGAAGAAAGCGACGGGTTCCAGTCGACAGACGTTGCCCCAGGCTACTAAAAATGAGGTTGACCTGACCTGTGCAAAGAAATGAATGCAATTCTCCGCTTAAAACGCTTATAAGGCGTCGAGACTCTCTGACGCACCCTTCACCATTAAAGGCAAGCTTTCAACAAACGCGTCTAGGCCACAGTTTTCTAAAAAAAAAACTATGACGAAACCAATGAATCCAAACTTTAGAGGTGGTCTTACCAGATAGACAAACAGAGAGAAAACTATCCGTAAAGGTGCAAACACGACCCGGAACATTAACACGCATGTTATAGTGTCGATCTTTCTTAAGACTGTTAACCCTCAGTCGAACAAACTTCAATCACAAACAGTGGCAGAGAACAGGATGAGATCTTCTGGTGAACAGCTGCCTACCGCGAAGATACCAACGCAATTACAGTTGCTTCCCCCATTTTTATAGTGTGCCTTGTTGGCGATTTTAAAACAGTAAGAACACCTTTTTCTTTAATCCCATTTCAATATGACTTGCGGTTTCCACGCAAAATCATGAAAACCTAAACAAACCCCAAAAATGTGAACTTTGACTGCGATTTATTTAAAAATCCCTTCGACGTTTTTTTATTTTCTCATCTTTTAACATTGTAGTTTCAGAATCTGCAAAAACTTCCCAGGTATAAGCACCTTTCATTTAAAGTTAGATAAGGCGCACCGTAAACGAAGAGTAAAGCCAAGTGGGCAAAACGCCGAAAATCTATGTGGGCTTTTTGCAGGCGTGCACCTGTACCGAGTTTTATATCACCAACGAAGACTAAGTATCAAATTTCAGCTATTTCGGGGGAATATTGAGGTCACAACCTTCAAAATGCCGAAAATCGGGACGTACCGTTCTATGGGGGCTATATTAAGGCGTGGAAATATACCGACAAATTTCATATGGAAAGTTTTGTACCCCCAAAGAGGACTAAATACCAAAGTTTCAGCCATTTCGATGGCCACAACCTACAAAGTACCGAAAATCTTGAGGTACCTTTCTATGGGGGCTATATTAAGGCATGGACCTGTACCGACAAATATCTGGAGGGAAGTTTTATACCTCCAATGAAGACTTAATACCAAATTTCAGCCATTTCAGTGGATTTTTGTGGCCACAACCTTCATTGTTCTATGGAGGCTATATGAAGGCGCGGACCTATAATGACAAATTTCATATGGAAAGTTGTGTACCCCCAAAGAAGACTAAATACCGAATTTCAGCCATTTCGATGGATTATTGTGGCAACAACCTACAAAATACCGAAAATCGGGAGGTACCTTTCTATGGGGGCTATATTAAAGCGTGGACCTATACCGACAAATTTCATATGGAAAATTTGATACCCCCAACGAAGACTACATACCAAATTTTAGGCATTTCGGTGTGATAATGATGCTAAAACCTTCAAAATACCGAAAATCGGGAGGTACCGTTCTATGGGGGCTATATTAAGGCATGGACTTGTACCGACAAATTTCTGGAGGAAAGTTTTATACCCCCAACGAAGACTAAATACCAAATTTCAGCCATTTCGGTGAATTATTGTGGCCTCAGCTTTCAAATTACCTAAAATCCGGAGGTACCGTTCTATGGGGGCTGTATGAAGGCGTGGACCTATATCAACAAATTTCTGGGGCAAAGTTTTATACCCCCAACGAAGACTCAGTACCAAATTTCAGCCATTTCGGAGTGATAATGAGGTAAAAACCTTAAAAATACCGAAAATCGGGTGGTAGCGTTCTATGCGGGATATATCAAAACGTTTACCGATATAGCCCATTTGCAATACCAAACATCCTAGGAGTAATAGAAACTTCTATACCAAATTACAAAGCTCTATCTTAAAAATTGCGAGCTGTATCTTGATTTCAACAGACGGACGGACGGACAGACAGACGGACATGGTTATATCAACTTAGAATTTTACCCTGATCAAGAATATATACACTTTATAGGGTCTCTGATGAAAATTTCGATGTGTTACAAACGGAATGACAAATTTAATTATACCCTCCATATTATGGTGGAGGGTATAAAAAGACTGAGGAGAGGATATGAACCGACCTGTAAAACTGCAAAAGCGAGCAGGTGGAACATTGATTTGGTTTAATGGGATCGACTGCGGTAGTGAAGAGGATAGTGGAAATAGTGCCACTGAAAAAAAATAATTCCCTCAATTTCTGAATGTTCGCAGTATAGACTTGAGTCTCCAACGACGAATAAAATCGCAGAAACCTAAGTAGTAAAAATCAAAGGATGGCGGAACAGAGCGACGGTTACTCCCAGATGATCTGATTATTGCGATCATTGACAAGGCTGACTCCAATTGGTGCACGAGTGACTGTCACTAGTTGTTGATCAAGGCACATCTATAGGACATTCCTATCTCATAAGAAGTGGATCGGAGAATCGTACGACATGGAATCATTTGATTTCCTTACGTAGGTACCGTTGCTGAGATCCTATGCATGATTGTGCCCTTAGTATGGCTACCAACTCGCACCTGAGTTGGATAGGATACTGAGCCTAGTCTTCGCATGGTTAATTGAAGGATCCTGAATACTTCTTCAAAGAAATACGGATTTGTCACCGGCGAAGTCATAAGGGAATGCTGCAATCTGGGCTACGGAAGGTAGCCAGTAGCTCTGCCCCAAGAAGGTTCTTCGTGAGAGATGGTTCAGAGAAAGAGAGATGTCCAATTTTACAAGAGATATCCCCTAGATCATCAGAAATTCAGACAGAAGCCGTCTCTGATGCAATAATTCTCATGAGGAAAGGATTGACGACGTTCAGCACGCAGCAAAACGTACTAAACGAGCTGGTCACAGCCAGCGGAATTCGCCACCTTTTTTGAAGTGGTGAGTGTAGATCGGACCAGAGTCAGATAAAGTACAAACTGCAACATCATACAGCATATTTTTATAACATTCACCATAGTATGGAGGGTATGTTAAGTTCGTTCCGATCTAGACTTCGATCCGTCTGTTGTAATCACTCTAGCGTTACCAAAAATTCAGCTAGACCGAAATATTTTTGCATACGAGTATCTTTTTGCCATAGGCAGTTCAAGCTCGAAGATGGGCTGTACCGTCCCATGTTTTGGTATAGCTCCTATCTAAAACGGTACCTCTCGAATTTCGGTACTTCGAGGATTTTAGCTAAAATTTTTAACCGAAATAGCTGTAATTTGATATTTGAGTTTCCTAGAGGTCACAACACTTCCCATCAAAAATTGTCAACGCAGGTCTATGTTCAGGTAAAGGCCCCATATAACGGTACCCCCCGATTTTCGGTATTTTGAGGGTTTTAGCTAAAATTTTTAACCAAAATAGCTATAACTTGGAACTTGAGGTTCTTTGGGGTCACAACACTTATCCACCAAAAACTGTCAACATATGTCCATGTATATGTATAGCCCCCATATAACGCTACCTCCCGAGATTCGGTATTTTGAAGATTTTAGCTACAATTCTTAACCGCACCAGCTGTAATTTGACACTTGGGGTTCTTAGGTATCACAACAATTCTTCACCAAAAATTGTCAACAAAGGTCTATTTGTAGGTGGAGTACCCACATAACGGTACCTCCAAATTGTTGGTATTTTGAGGATTTTATCTACAATTTTTAACCGAACTATTTGCAATTTGACATTTTCGGTTTTTAGGGGTCAAAACATTTCTCCACCGAAAACTGTGTAGATATAGTACCTAAAATCCTAATATAACGTTGCCTCCGGATTTTCGGTCTAATTAGGATTTTAGGTACAATTTTTATGGAACTAACTGCAATTTGCCATTAAAAGTTCTTAAGGGTCACAGCACTTCTTCACCAAAAATGTTCAACATAGCTCCGTGTTTAGGTATTTTTGAGGGTTTCACCTACAATTTTTAAACGAACTAGCTGAATTTTGACATTTGAGGTTCTTAGGTGTCATGAAACTTCTTCACTAAAAATGGTCAACGCGGGTCCATGTTTAGGTATAGCCCCCATATAACAGTAGCTCCCGATTTCCGGTATTTTGAGGATTTTATCTACTATTTGCAATTTGACATTTAAGGCTTTTAGGGTTCACAACACTTCTCCACCGAAAACTGTTAAAATATAGCCATGTGTAGATATAGTCCCCATACAACGGTACCTCCGGATTTTCGGTATCGTGAGGATTTAAGCTAAATTTTTAGACTGAACTACCGACTACCCGTAACCCCTCCACCAAAAAGTGTCAACATATGACGGTACCATACCCATATGACGGTATCTCCCCATTTGCGTTATTCCACATTTTCTGATTGACTTGTCGACATATGCCCATGTTTTTTACAGCTCCCATACAAAGGTACCTCTCGATTTTATTGTTGGCCGAACTACCGTCGGTTTCATGCCCAAGTGTTACATACGTAATTTTTACTTTTTGAAATACAGGTGGTTTCTAGGATTTTCGCGTATGTTCTTTCTGAATTTCTAGCCGGCCTTTTCCTATCTGCACTAGTTTCCGTGATATCCACGTTTCGGCCCCAAAGCAAAAGTTCTTTTCAGGTATGAAATTAATATTTTAATAACTTACAAATTTAAAAACACATTCCAAAAATCAGAACTTTAATTTTCGATTTGGAAAGTTTGAATTTATTGTGACAAAGATGGGAAAATTTTTATCGACAAATTGTTTATTTCGACCTTATTCGATCTTTTTTTTGTTTTTTTTTTTTCGCTTTGTTCCATGTGATTTACAATATTTTCCATATGTTTCAAAGTGTGGATATGGAACAACTCGACAAAAATTCTATTTTTAAAAAATTCTCTATATCTATTTTATTCCAACAGATATTCCTATAACTCTTGGCAAAGATGTAAAAAATATAAACATTTTCTTCACTCAGCTCCAAGCAGTTGTGACGCAAACATTAAAATGCGATTATCTCAAAACGAGAATATGGCGTATGGAACACTTAAGCATGACACCGACGATAAGTCAACGTTTTGGTATGGACCTATAAAACGGTGGTACTGATTTGAGGTTTTTCAGTTTTATCTACATTTTCGTGCAAGATTTAAAAACTTCCCTATCAAAATTTGTGAACATTGGCCCACGTTGTGATATATCCCAAAAATTCCATATAACGGTACATCCCGACTACCTGTCCGATTTAGCTAAAATTTGGTATTTGAGGTTCCCAGAGCTCAAAAAATCTCCACATAAAATTGTGAAAAAATTAATTGTTGTATAAAAGTTCAGAATATGTCGTGGTGGAGAGTATAAAGAGTTCGGGCCGGCCGTACTTAATGCTATTATTACTAATATCAAGTGACTTTCTGCAGATTAGACAACCCAGTAGATGGAATTCAACGTTTAGGGCCACCAACGGCCCAAACGTAACTTTCGATGTTTCATTTTTCTCCCAGTTTCTTTAGGCCCCAATAAAAGAGAAACTCTGCCTTTTTGCGCCACTGTCTATCAGACTTTAAAATTTATTCTATACATGCGTGGCGGTGGTGGGTCTGAGGGGGTGTTGAATTGACTTCAAGACTGTAACTGTAAAAACTACAACTCATACGTTTTTGCTTCTGCTGCTACTGCTAACTTGCAGGCTTGGTGTAAATTGCAAAAGTTTTTGAGATCCAAGATTGTTTCCACAAATAAATGACCATAGTTTCTCTTGGTTAGTTTTTTTTCTGTTCGTTGTGCTGGCTGCTGAATCTTTGGCTGCTTGACTTGGATGTCATAATTTTGTTGGTTTGTTTTTATTCTTTTAGCTCTTCATTCACAATTCAATTGAGCGCATTGGTCTTAACATGCGTTGGTGTTTTTTTTCCTATTTCTTTGCAAATTCTACCAAAATAAACGAAGAAAAAACTCTACCAAACTTTATACAAAATTGAAGTTATACAACATCAACAAACATATATTCGTAACAATTTTTTATGTATTTTTTTTGTCGAACTGCTATGCAATTACCCAAAAAACGATGAGGAAATGCTAGAAAAAGAGCTACCACACATAAAATTTCGAGTTGTTGTTTTAAACATACAAAAACAAAACTATGATTTTGTAGCAATCCCCAAAAAAGGGGTAGTCATAAAACGATGCTCATTGATGCAAGAACATAGTCATTCTTTGTTGAACCAAAACAAAAAAAACTGAACTATAGTTGAAGAAAAAGTTTATTTGCTACGCTTGGCTGCAGGTGTTAATTTAATAAATTATGTGCTCTTTTGCACTTATCACACTAATATTCACACAAAACTAAGTTTTTTTCTTTTTTTAATTTTGTTCAAGTTTTGTTTTTGAATGTTTATGGTTGGTTTTCTTTAATTTTCTGAAAGGAATATCCACAACAAACTTTGTTAATAAATTATTGTTTTTTTCAGTTCTTTGTTTGTGTTCAAAAGCAATTGCATATTTTCCTTGATGATTTTCATGTTCCAGTTATTAAGTATGGTTCCAAAAGTTGATACGAAATTCTTCAGATCTAGAAATAGGCGAAATATGAACATTTTTCATTTATATACATATGTGCCTATAAATTTGTTTAATAATAGACAAAAATTGGAACATTTCAATTATGTTTACAAACATTAGGCCGGGGCGATTTGTATGGAAGGAAAAAAGTGTTATCGGGCGCCTGGAGATTCTGATCCTTGGGATTGTACTGAGCAAAAAAGTCAACTAGACCATATGTCTACGGTGAAAATCGAGCCCCCGGATTTTGACTTGAAGTTTTTTTTCAAGGATTTTTGGATATTTTGGCATATAACAACCAAACCACTGAGATTTTCGATCCAACACAAAGGCAACAATTGTAGCCAAGACAATAATAAAGAACTCTCTAGTACATCGCAAAAGCATTGGAACGCTCCTTCATGTAGTTATGGCCTCGACAAGGTGCACATTTTTCGGAAAATATCGATAAACGACACAGTGCTACAAAATGGAACTCAAAGTCAGTGGGTGGAAAATTTCTTTTGGAGATGAAAGCCCTTGGTGAGTGTACTGAGAACCCAAAAGGACATTTTCACCATAGGTCAAGTTTCCGAGATATTGCGTGATTAATGGTTTAATTTTGGCCCCTTAATTTGTGATCAAATAACTTTATATCTCTCTAAAGCGTTATTGTAGCTTCATTTTGACATTACACGTCTTCAGTCAACTCGAATGGTGAATCTTTTTGTAGAATATTTCATCCCTCTAACTCAATTCCTTTCATGTCCTTTTCGTCCTTTATTTTTTGAACCGTAGTAAAAGTACCACAAGGCGAGATTTTACAGCATCCAAATATTCTACAAAAATGTTGTTCTGAAGATTTTAGGTACGGTTCTCATTAATGACCAATCGATATTTCCCCGTTTTCATGGTACTTTTTGACATTTTACCGGTTTTTGTTCAGAAAACTATGTTTTGTTTTTATGTATATTCGTTATTGGTCTGTGGTGCTTCTGAAATACTTACCATAAATAGCTTTTGTAATGACGAACACGTTAATAACAAATTTCATTGGAGGACAGATCCGGTTATCTAAATTTTTGAACCGGATATTCTGATATTAAAACCGATTTCGGAACCAGTTTTAAGTAACCGATTAACCGAATATGTATATCATTAGAAAGCTAATAAAATGGTCAATCAAATGACAGTAAGTAGCTGATTACAACAAAAAAACCGCGTTCTTAAACCGATTTTGATGTAAAATATCACTGGGTTCTTTTTGGCGATGAAAGTCGATTAAGATAATATTATAAATCTGGAAAGGCTGTTATGTCATAGGTCAAACTTCTGAGTTATGGCGGGATGAATTTGTGTTATGTTGTTTTTATATCATGCACTTAAAGTTCATCAAGAATGAATTAATTTCGCCATAACTCAGAAGTTTGAACCATGTCAATAACTGTCTATATCATTTTCATTTTTCCATAGCGCAAAATTATAAAATGTTCTATTTCTTATTTTTCCTACATTTTATCCAAAACTATAATGTTTTTTGTTTTGTTCAATATTTATTTTGGAAAGCTTCGTAACCGACAAAGTTGTAATGAGCTACTTGCTGTCATTTAGTTGACCATTTTATTAGCTTTCTAATGATATACATATTCGGTTAATCGGTTACTTAAAACCGGTTCCAAAATCGGTTTTAATATCAGAATATCCGGTTCAAAAATTTAGATAACCGGATCTGTCCTCCAATAAAATTTGTTATTAACGTGTTCGTCATTACAAAAGCTATTTATGGTAAGTGTTTCAGAAGCACCACAGACCAATAACGAATATACATAAAAACAAAACATAGTTTTCTGAACAAAAACCGGTAAAATGTCAAAAAGTACCATGAAAACGGGGAAATATCGATTGGTCATTAATGAGAACCGTACCTAAAATCTTCTGAACAACATTTTTGTAGAATATTTGGATGCTGTAAAATCTCGCCTTGTGGTACTTTTACTACGGTTCAAAAAATAAAGGACGAAAAGGACATGAAAGGAATTGAGTTAGAGGGATGAAATATTCTACAAAAAGATTCACCATTCGATTTGACTGAAGACATGTAATGTCAAAATGAAGCTACAATAACGCTTTAGAGAGATATAAAGTTATTTGATCACAAATTAAGGGGCTAAAATTAAACCATTAATCACGCAATATCTCGGAAACTTGACCTATGGTGAAAATGTCCTTTTGGGTTCTCAGTACACTCACCAAGGGCTTTCATCTCCAAAAGAAATTTTCCACCCACTGACTTTGAGTTCCATTTTGTAGCACAGTGTCGTTTATCGATATTTTCCGAAAAATGTGCACCTTCTCGAGGCCATAACTACCTGAAGGAGCGTTCCAATGCTTTTGCGATGTACTAGAGAGTTCTTTATTATTGTCTTGGCTACAATTGTTGTCTTTGTGTTGGATCGAAAATCTTAGTGGTTTGGTTGTTATATGCCAAAATATCCAAAAATCCTTGAAAAAAAAAACTTCAAGTCAAAATCCGGGGGCTCGATTTTCACCGTAGACATATGGTCTAGTTGACTTTTTTGCTCAGTACAATCCCAAGAATCAGAAACTCAAGGCGCCCGTGATGGTGTTCAAATCGCCCCACTCTAACAAACATTAATACTTTTTGCGACATGACCAATTGTTTTCTCAAATTCAGACATGGCTTGGAGTACCTTTGATCGTAGGGGACTGTCGAAGGCTGCTTTATAATCGACAAAAAGGTGGTAGGTGTCGATCTGCATCTCTTGGGTCTTCTCTAAGATTTGCCGCAGGCTACATATATGGTCAGTGGTGGACTTGCCAGATCTAAAGCCGCATTGGTATGGTCACACTATTTCGTTGACTATAGGCTTTATTTATTTATTTATTTTTTCTACACAACAAGATAATATCTTATAATTACAGTGTAGAATTATTAATTGACATGAGATATCCGTCTTAACTAAGGGAAAGATCTTTGAGAAAGGTTTTGTAGTAAAAAATCATTACATATAGAAAAATATTAAAGTGGGTTTAGGTGAAATGATCAGTTATTCAAGAAGAAATGTAAAATTCGTTTTTTAAAGGTACAAACGTTGCTGATGCTTTGGATTTCGTGGGGTAATGTGTTCCAGAGACGTGTGGTGCAAATGAAAAATTGCCATTCAGAAACGAGGCTTCTCCTTCTAAAGGGTTTTAATCTTTTTCCTCTACGGGAACGCGAGAAAATTAATTGGTCATATAAGCATTTTAGTTTTCGATTCACAATGATTTTATGCAAGAGAAATAAAGCTCTGGTATTGAGGAGGGTATTAAAAGTAAAACCGTATAGGGATAACACATGGTGTGTAACACTCTGCATTTTATTTAAGCCGTAGACATAACGGTTGATGTTATTAAAGGCAACATTTAACATTCGCATACTTAAGGAGTCGCAGTTAGCAAATAGTTCGCAGCCATATATCAAGCCAGGCACAAGGCAAGTTTTCGCTAACATGATGCGGATGTTAATAGATGTGTAGGAGTGCGAAATCCATAAGACTCGAAGTATACCATAAGTTTGACCAACAACAGAGTTTACATGATCAGTCCAGCGAAGAGAGCTATTAAAGATAACTCCTAGGTTCTTTGCCTTAGGTACTACTTCAATTTTCTGATTATTAATATAAATATCGGCATTTTGTAGTTTAAAATTTTTGTTTTTGTGAATGATTAAACTTTTAGATTTTTTTTTGGGTTTAGCAGCAAACCGTTTGCGGTAGCCCAGTTGAAAACACGCTAGAGATCCGCATTGAGTTTGTCAATTGTTTCATTAGCATTATTAACGGGTCCACTTAGAAATAGTTGCACATCATCTGCAGACATTTTTATTTGGCTATGCAATAATTGTTGAGGTAGATCGTTTGCATAAAGAGAGAACAATAATGGACCAATAACTGAACCCTGGGGAACACCTTTGGAAACAGATAGTGGTTTTGATAGCTTCGTGCCTGTACACACCGGTTGTGACCTTTTGCTGAGATATGACTGAATTAAGTTCACAGCAGTTATTAAGAAATTAAAGAAACGCTGTAGTTTCATGCATAAATTGGTGTAATCGACAGAGGCGAAGGCTTTAGAATGGTCTAAAAGAACAAGGAAAACAATCTTATTTTCATCAATATCCTTTCGTATCGATTATGAAACCTCTACTAACGCAGTAATACAACTGTGATTAGGTCGAAACCCTGACTGATTTTCTGTGAGTAGTGACTCTCGGTGAAGATATTCAGAAATTTGTGAGTGAAGAATTTTTTCAAATACTTTTGACGTGTAACAAAGAATTGAGATTGGCCGAAAATCTTGATTGGACTTTGGAACTGGAATGACTTTTGCGTATTTCCATATGGTGGGATATACACTCGTGGTCAAAATAGTATTAAATAAATGTGTAAAGTAAGGCAGAAATTTTGGAAGTATTATCCTTAAAAATTTTGGATCAATACCATCCAGTCCAATAGCATTCGACTTCACTTGTAGAAAACTTTTGAGAACCTCATCTATGGTTACACATCGAAATTCAAAAGAGGAGCTAGTATTAGTATTCTCCAGTGTCCCATTGTTATTACCATAAAATGATGTATTTATTGGTATGGTAGGAATGTCCACAAAGTTTTTATTGAGATCATCAATATCTCCGGGGTATTGATGAAAGGTTTTTGATTTTCCAATGCCAATATGACATACGACTTTCCAAGTGCTTTTAGTACCCATAGCGTTGTAAAATTTATCGGCATAGTATGCAGTTTTACCAGCTTTTATGAGGTTGTTCACACTATTTCTTGCTAAGCGATATTCTTCGTAGAGTTCGGGTGTTTTAAACCTTTTCCATCTGGAATACTCGTTCTCACAATATCCCTGACAGTATCTTGTAGGCAATAGGAAGAATAATTATAATTTCTTGTGGACGGGAGACAGGATGCTCAGAATCCAATCGTCAGGTACGCGTTCTTCGTGCCAGATGGTGCTAATTAGCTGATGCATACACATTATTAGCGTGTCGCTTCCGGTTTTTCAAAATTTCTACAATCATCATGTATTGAAATAAATATAGTCTTATAGTGCTCTCAATACCCTATTTAACGGTGCCCTCCATATATCCGCAGGGTTCATAAATTTTTCCTAGAGGGCCCCTCAATAGGTCCACCCACAAATATAGAGTGTTTTCATAAACGGTCAATATTTCAAAATTTCTACAATCATCATGTATTGAAATAAATATAGTCTTATAGTACTCTCAATACCCTATTGACGGTGACCTCCATATATCCGCAGGGTTCATAAATTTTTCCTAGAGGGCCCCTCAATAGGTCCACTCACAAATATAGAGTGTTTTCATAAACGGTCAATATTTCAAAATTTCTACAATCATCATGTATTGAAATAAATATAGTCTTAAAGTGCTCTCAATACCCTATTTAACGGTGCCCTCCATATATCTGCAGGGTTCATAAATTTTTCCTAGAGGGCCCCTCAATAGGTCCATCCCATACATGAAGGCATTTAATCATCGGTCCATTTTGTTTAATCTTCTCCAAAAATTTCCAATTTTCTCAAAATATCCACAATAAAATACTTAGTGCTATGCATGTGCTTATTTTTTTTATTCTGAGAAATCTTCTAAAACATACATATATCCATGAAAATTGTTTTTCAAAATCGTTTTTACAACTGTTATACGAATCTGTTATACAACTGTTATATTGTTATACCACCACCATTGTGGTTTTTGTCTCCGCTAGTTAAAATCGTTTTTATCTTCACACCCATTACTGCTAACTACCATGTTTTTTGTCGCTGCAAAGTCTATCAGGCTCATTCCATTGTCAGATGTTTCACTGTGGACACTGAATTTCCGACTCTTGGGCCAAAGATATTCTCCTTTCCAATTTTGGCATTAAAATCGCCTAGAATAACAAATCATGAGCAGGACAACGGTCATATGTTCTTTCTAAGCGCGAAAGTCAAAAAAATCAAAGTATACAATTGCGAAATGTTTTCCATTGTATCGACTACAGACACTCTCTGATTTTGTTTTTACCTTTTTGTTGTTGTAAATATTCATTCAGTTATTCACTGTCAAGTGCAAGAAATTTTGATGCATCAGATTTTAACAAAATTGTTGTTAAAAACCTGATTTTTTATTGATAGGGGAGGGTGTAAGTTAAATTTAAAAAAAATAAATAAATTTTATAATAAATAAATTTATAATACATAAATAAATTTTCAAAAATTATAATTTTTTTATCTTTTTAGTGCGATATACGGGTGACGCACAGTGTCACGACCGTGGCCAAAAATGGTAAAAACTAAATACTTCGTTGAACAAATTTATTGATGGAGAGTGATAGAAAACATATTAATTAAGAAGAATCTGAATTTTGGTACTGATACGTGAAGTAGTTTTTGCTATATGAGGATTAAAATCCGACAATTATAGTTAATACGTATTTTTTGTGTGTTTTTTTCTAAAATTAATAAATTATATTATGCGTTAATATTTAAAATTTAAAGTAGCGGTCGCTGCAAAAATGGTTCCTAAGTTCTCTTGGGATGTAATAAACTTGGCTACACCTTTGTTTGCATGTAAATATTAATCATATGGTGTTTTCATTTACCCAAACATGTATTACTAAGTTTATTAATTTTCTGAAGCAAATTTTAAATTGAGTGGAGTGGGAAAAAAATTGTATAAAAGTGTATATCGATATTTTTTGCTGTATGAGTAGTAAAAAGTGAGTACTTCAAATATATAAAGGTCCCAGCTGCAGAGGTTTGCAGACGAATGTGTCACTTCTCTTTTTCAGCGACCACCTCACTGAGAGGATACCCCCTTTTTTAACAAATCGTTTTGCGGTGTTGGCTATAGCCCGAAAACGAATGAACCGATCATCATATATTTTTGTGGGCTTATTAAGTACCTAATAGTTTTGCTTTAAAACGAGAGAAATTGTAAAAATATAAATTTTTAAAAAAATTGTGAACAGCGAAAATCAAAATGCGATTTTTTTACAAAAAATTTACCGTTTTTTGTCCACTAATCGGTCAAAAATTTTTTTAAAGGAAATTTCTCATATATTAAGGCACGAGTTTGATATGTTCAATATGCTCACAAACAATATGAAGACTAAACACCAAATTTCAGTCATATCGGGTGGATATTGAGGCCACAACACTCAAAACACCGAAAATGAGGAGGCACGGTTCTATGGGGGCTATAGGAAGACGAGGACCTATACCGACATATTTCTGGTGGAAGGTTATAAGTCCCCCAACGGAGACTTAATACCAATTTTCAGCCATTTCGGTGTGATAAACAGGCTAAAACCTCCAAAATACCGAAAATCGGGAGGTACCGTCCTATGGGGGCTATATGAAGACGTGGACCTATGCAGACAAATTTCATGGTGAAGGTATAATGCCCCCTGCGAAGACTAAATACCAAATTTCAGCAATTTCCGTGTAATAATGAGGCTAAAATCTTCAAAATACCGATAATCGGGAGGTACCGTTATATGGGAGCTATATCAAAACGTGAACCTAAGCCCACAATTCTCTGTTGGAATGTTTGATACCTCTGCCGAAGACTAACCACAAAATTTGAATACTTTCGGTTGGTCATTGTGTCTTAAACATTCAAAATACCGAAAATCGGGAGGTACGGTTCTATGGGGGCTATATCAAAACGTGGACCGACCAACCCAAATTTTTGTACTGAAGATTGTAAGTCAATAATAGGTACGTGTACCAAAATTGATGCACCTACGACAACTCCTTCTATTTTTGGCCACAGTTAATATGAACTCGCGACATAGTGTGACGTAGGGGATGAAAGATACCAAGGAACGGTCCTGACAGGCTTTAACATTGCAAAGTCCAGGAATTATCTTGGTCCCTCTTTCATCTCAAGTGGACACTGACCTCCCTGTGGTGTCACCTGGGGTAGCTGCCTTTAACACCCGTTAAAGGTAGTGAGCTAAAATGTGCAGCGCGTTCACCCATAAGAACGTTAAAAACTTGGGTTTGGGCGCAGGGTTTGTAACAACGAACTGACCAAAGATATATTTTATGAGCACATAGAAGAAACATATGACCGTTGCCCTGCCCATGACATTAAAATTATTCTAGGTGATTTTAATACCAAAATTGGAAAGGAAAAAGCTTTGGCCCAACTGTCGGAAAATTCAGATTTCAACATCTCGACATCCATATGGGCACCTGCCTGTCTCAAGATCAGAAAACAAGAAATCAAATTGATCACTTTGTGATAGATGGAAGACATTCATCGGGCGTGTTGGATGTGCGTTCGTTCCGAGGAGCAAATATAGACTCGAACCACTACCTTGTTGCAGCAAAGGTAAGCGCCCGGTTAAACGTAGGAAACAAAGTACGAACAGACACAACACGAAAGTTAGAAATCGGTAAGCTGCAATCACAACAGATAGCCACAGCATATTCCACTCAACTAGCCCAATTACTTAATCAAAGCACTCCTCATCCCGATAACATATCAGCGCAATGGCAAAACATTGTCCACTCCATGCAAACAGCCGCAAAATCCATACTTGGATACCAGAGACCTCCACCAAGCAATCCATGGTATGACTAGGAGTGTCGTGCTGCTACCGAAGAGAAAAATGCGCGTAGCGCACGAGAGATATATCGGGAGAAAAGGAGAGAGGAGAAACGTCTTTTCCGCAGGAAAAAGAGTGAGATGGAAAAGCGGGAGTGTGAAAAAATCGAGATGTACAGGAACCAGAATGAAGTCCGAAAATTCTACCAAAGAGCCAAGCATCAAACTGATGGCTTTGGTTCAGGCATATCCTCCTGTAGAGACCAGCAAGGTAATTTGGTAACTGATTTAGATAGTGTTCTAAGGATATGGAAACAGCATTTTTCCCAACTGTTGGTATCCAATAGTAGCGAAGTCGACAAAGATACCACAGATTCAAACCCAGAAGATGGTATTGAATGTATATCACCTGGCCAAGATGAGGTAAAGACAGCAATAAACCGGCTGAAGAATAATAAGGCAGCAGGAGCTGATGGCCTACCAGCCGAGCTGTTTAAACCCGGAGGCTACATCTGGCAGGAAGAATGCGTACCCGACGATTTGAACCTGAGCATTCTGTGTCCCGTCCATAAGAAAGGAGATAAGACTTTATGCTCCAACTATAGGGGCATAGGTCTTCTCCCTATCGCCTACAAAATAGTGTCAGGGATATTGTGCAAACGACTAAAGCCCATGGTCAACGAAATAATTGGACCATACCAATGCTTTAGGCCTGGCAAGTCCACCATTGACCAGATATTTACCCTGCGGCAAATCCTGGAGAAGACCCAAGAAATGCAGATCGACACCGATCACCTTTTTGTCGATTATAAAGCAGCCTTCTTCGAAAGATCTACGGACCAATCTGCGTTGACGGTGAATATCGACGTCGCATGAACCACGAGCTGTATCTGCTATACAACGACATCAATATTGTTAAACGTATCGAAATGCAGCGATTGCGTTGGCTAGGCCATAGCATAAGAATGAGCGAAGATGAACCCGCTAAAAAGGCGTATAAATACGGACTGCTTGGCGGTGCACGCAGAATTTGCAGGCCAAAGAATAAATGGCGCATGCAAGTGGATAAAGAGATGACAAGGCGCGGTATTCCAGAAAGTGAAGCACTAAACAGAGAGAATTTGAGATCTTTTCTTAGTTCGGTCTATGGAACAAATGTTCTTTAGTGAGCCAGCTAAGTAAGTAAGTAGCAGCACGACATTCCTGGAACCTAGGGGTGGAGGTCTCTGGAATTCAAGTATGGATTTTGCGGCAGTTTGCATGTAGTGGGCAATAATTTGCCATTGTGCTGATATGTTATCGTGACGAGGAGTGCTTTGATTAAGCAATTGGGCCAGTTTAGTGGAATATGTTCTACTGTGATTGCAGCTTACCTATGTATGTCCAATTTCCGAGTTGTGTCTGTTCGTACCTTATTTGCTTCGTTTAATCGCACGATAAATGTCTTCCATCAATCAATTTGATTTCTTGTTCTTTGATCTGGAGACAGCCAGGCGCCCTTATGAATATCGAGATGCTTAAATCTGGTACTGCTAACTATCATGTTTTTTGCCGCTCCGAAGTCTACCAGCATCATTCCATTGTCAGATGTTTCACTGTGAAGACTGAATTTCCCGACTGTTGGGCCAAAGATATTCTCTTTTCTAATTTTGGAATTATAATCGGCTAGAATAACAAATCATGAGCAGGACAACGGTCAAATGTTTCTTCTAAACGCTCGTAGAATATATCTTAGGTCTGTTCGTCCTTGCCTTCGGTTGGAGCATGAGCACAGATAAGACTAATGTTGAAGAATTTTGCTTTTATCTGTATTGAAGCAACTGATTCATTTACTGGGGTGAAGCTAGAGACCAGATGTTTTAACCTCCGACCAACTACAACCAAACTCACGCTTTGTGCCATGGCATCTATAATACAGTGCGTCACTTTTGGTGTTGTTTCCCAATCCACCGTATTTGCTGTATGGCAGTAATGTCGGCCTTGTAATTTTCAAGTACATCTGCCAATGCGTAAACTGCACCCTCTCTATAAAGAGTGCGATCATTCCAGGTTCAGATTCGCAGATCAGGGTCCTTAAAACGTTTGCGGTTTTCATCAACTTTAGAGAGGTTTTTTTTTCTTTTCTTGAGTTTTTTCATAGTAGACAGCTTTTTTCTAGGGGAGGGTTACTAGCCCGACAGCCCAGTTTTTAACGCGAGGCACATGTTAGCTCACTAACTTTAACGGGTGTTAAAAGCAGTTCCACAGGTGCTACCACGGGAGGTCAGTGTCCAGTGTTGCGACCTTTTTTGTCTGTTAAATCACCGATAGTTTTAAATATTTCTTCCTGTCCCTACTAAACAGGCATTGTTATATTCTTCCAACTTCTGAATATAATGGCCCTAAAGTAAAGGTGTGTTTGTAATATGTTTTGGATTTTGTTCAAGTAAACAGTATTTGACTGCAATTGTCACCAAGGAGAACTCTTTTACTTTTCCCAGAAATTAGGGAAAGAAGATTTTGTTCGCATTACTGATGTCGGATTTTATTATGGGGCCCTTAGTTTTACTTCTGCTGGTATTATTTCTTGTTCCTTTTCTTTTCTGACTGTATATAGATTTAGGAAAAAGCTACTACTAATATTTTTTGTGAATTCGTAGACATTCTAACATTAGAATTCCGATACGAGAACCTATTTTTTTTTTTTTTTAATTTGTCCACATACCTTGATGACCCTTGTGTGATATGTATTTAAAAGTTACATTTTCTATTAGCCTAAAGACTTATTTGTTCTCAAAACACCGGTATTCCGAAAACGTTTAAGGCCAGCTATTGAGGCAAAACACAATCAATGCCTATTCAGACAAATGTATTTAAAACATAAACATAAAGTCGGTGTAAAACAAATAAACACACATCGCACTGACCTTGTCTTATAAATAACAAATGCTAAGCTTACTCAAGCACTTCAAAGGATGGATGGAACAAACGACTATTTAAAGAAGCAGATCATTGAATGACGGACTCAATGTACTTGTCCGAATTCTAGAATACATATTCACACACAGCCACACACACATAATACTTATGGCTGAATGGTATAAAGGAAGGGAGAAGAAGACTATTGGCATTTTGTATTCCATGTTGCACAGAATGATGACGATAATGACAACTACGACGACGATTGAAACATTGAAGCTTAAGGTGATGATGGTGTTGCCAGATTACAGCAAAGATGTTAACGATGATGCTGATGGAAATTAAGATACGAGTATTAGTAGAGTAGCAAAATTGCAATTTATATTGCATTTATCTATGTTTGTGTTGAACTACTTACATATGTGAGTGTACAAATATTTACACATGCGTTTATGTGGCTATGGATGATACTTTCACTATTATGAAATGAATCGAAATGCAGAGTAATGATACAGGATTTCACTTACATTAAATGCGTAAAAATTGTGATTGAAGAAAAAGAAATGTTAATTTAATGGAATTTTTAATACATTTGAGACTGGGACTTCATTATATCAAGATGATTAGGGTATTAAGGCATAACCTTTCCATTAAATTGTGTAAAAGGGAAATTATTGCTTATTAAGGTATATTAAACAAACGTTTATTGCATAAGTTCACCTTAGAATACAATTTAAAACGCAATTTCTACGATTATAAAAACAACCCTATATACAAGTACATATGTATATGTAAGTGTGAGCACATCGATCATGCACGTTTGAAAACATATTTTTATTGCATCTTGTACGCCACTTTACTTCATTCTACCACAACCAACAAATAA
This sequence comes from Musca autumnalis, assembly GCF_047663935.1. Lineage (NCBI taxonomy): Eukaryota > Metazoa > Arthropoda > Insecta > Diptera > Muscidae > Musca > Musca autumnalis. The sequence continues at coordinate 311,258,913 of NW_027411644.1, read as the reverse complement.
AATCAAATATTTTTTGTATATTTTGTAAACATTTTTTTTCACTTAGAAGAAAACACAAATCAGTGGAAATGTAAATGCAGCTCTGCATCATACCCACGAACAAACTCGCCGACTAGCTGGCTCATAAATGTATTCATGCGTATGTGTGAGTATTATTTACAAATATCTCGTTTACATAATAACAAAGCGTAGTGATTCGCTTGAATAAATGCCACATAAACAAACAAACATAAATAATAGGGCGTTAAGCTCATCACTAAAAATGCGTATATACATAGAGCTTTGACAAGAATGATCGAAATTCCAGCAGAAACTTTCATAAGGATTCCGTAAAAAATTCTACAAAATAATAAGATATTTTCACTACAAAGTCACGTTCCGCCCAAATTACCCAATTCAGGACAGAAATTAATTACGCTGTGTGCAATTATACCATCAGCCTTATGGCTAGTGTGGGTATATACACCTTGCTACGATAAAAAATTTGCCTCATCAAAATAATGTCTTGAGACTCCACATATGTTAAGACCACATCTGTCCTCCAGACAATGAATGGTTGGAGCAAACCAATTTGATTAAGAAGAGATAAGAACCTTTTGTAAATTTCGTTTTGAAGTTCGGTTGAAAAATTCAACTAAAATCATAAAAATACCTAAAATTGGGAGTTACCTGTACTAAAGCATGGATCTATATTGACAATTTTTGGTGGAGAAGTTTCTTGACTGCAGGATAACTCAAATGTTACATTTAGGGAAGTTTGGTCAACAAATTTAGCTAAAATTTTCAAACTACCGACACATGGACCCATGTATCTTGACAATTTTTGGTGCAAATGTTTTGCGACCACCGGTGAAAATGTAGATAAAATTCTTTAAATACCGAATATGGGGCGGAAGGTACCATTATATGTCAAATTACAGGTAGTTCAGATGTCAAATTACAGGTAGATCGGTAAAAATGTAGCTAACCTTATACCGAATATACACCAAATATACCGTTATTATTACCTATGTTGACAGTTTCTGGTGCAGAAGTTTTGTCAAATTATGGGTAGTTCTGTCACAGAATGAAGCGAAAATTGGAAGGTACCGTAATATGGGGGCTATGCTAAATCATGGACCATGTTACAAGTTTTTTGATGGAGAAGTTTTGTCACCACTTACTTACTTAGCTGGCCCATTAGAGAACATTTGTTCCATAGACCGAACTAAGAAAAGATCTCCAATTCGCTCTGTTTAGTGTTTGCTTTCTGGAATATCGCGCCTTGTCATCGCTTCATCCACTTGTTTGTGCCATCTATTGGTTGACCTGCCAATTCTGCGTGCACCGCCATGCGGATCGAATTTATACGCCTTTTTAGAGGGTTCATCATCGCTCATTCTTATTATATGGCCTAGCCAACGCAATCGCTGTATCTCGATACGTTTAACTACGAGTATACTGATGTCGTTGTATAGCAGATACAACACGTGGTTCATACGACGTCGATATTCACCGTCAACGCAGTTTGGTCCGTAGATCTTTTGAAGGATTTTTCTCTCAAACACGCCAAGCACTGCCTTATCTGCTTGCGCAAGTACCCAGGCTTCGGAACCATACATCAGCACGGGTAGTATCAGTGTTTCGTAAAGCGTTATTTTTGTTTGACGAGTTGTGGCTTTATTTTTAAAGTGCGGACTTAAGACAAAGTAGCATCTGTTGGCCAATACAATTCTTCTTTTTATTTCACAACTGTAGTGCGATTCTCTAACTCATTTTTTGAGTTACCGACAAAAATCGTTAACATTAAAACGCAAAACTATGAATGAAATGTTCAAATTAAAATTAACAACACTGTTGCTATCGGTAGAACTTTGCGACTACTTTCTATTGGTCGCTAACTTACCAAATAATATCGTTAATTACCGAAATTATAAGCATTTTAATATTACCGATTTTTGTCGGCAACTCCAAAAATGTGTTAGAGAATCGCACTACTGATGTCGTTTGTTGTGTTTACGGTGGTGCCGAGGTATACGAAGTCTTTTACTACCTCAAAATTATAGGAACCAATTTCAACAGTTGGTCCGATCTCAATGGACGCATTGCGCGTCGACACCATCAGCTTGGTCTTCTCGCCGTTTACCGCCAGACCCACTTTAGCAGATTCTCCTTCGACCTTCATAAAGGTATCGGTTACTTGCATAAGTAAGTAACATGTGGCTATTGGTGTAGATTGTGCCACTTCTTTTGACGTTTGCCTCTCGTATAACCTTTTCTAGCATGATGTTGAAAAGATCACACGAAAGGCTGTCTCCTTGCCTGAAACCTCTTTTGGTACAAAAATCTTCGGAGAGTCATTTTACAGAGCCGAATGAGCGTTCTTCCTGCCAGATGAAGATAACTAGCTGATGCATACACCTTATCAGCGTGTATCCTCCGGTTTGAAACAGCTCGGCTGGTAGGCCATCAGCTCCTGCTGCCTTACTATCCTTCAGCCGATTTATTGCTGTCTTTACCTCATCTTGGCCGGGTGGTATACCTTCAATACCATCTTCTGAGATTGGATCTGGGGTATCTTGGTCCACTTCGCTACTATTGGATACCAACAGTTTGGAAAAATGCTCTTTCCATGTCTGTATCAGTTACCAGATTACCTTGCTGGTCTCTACAGGAGGATGTGCCAGTTCCAAAGCCATCAGTTTGATGTTTCACTCTTCGGTAGAATTTTCGGACTTCATTCTGTCTCCTGTACATCTCGATTTGTTCACACTCCCGCTTTTCCCTCTCTCTCTCTTTCCTGCGGAAAAGACGTTTCTCCTCTCTCCTTTTCTCCCGATACCTCTCTCGTGCGCTACGCGTTGCTAATGATTGTAAAGTAGCCCTATATACCGCATGTTTCTCTTCAGTAGCAGCGCGACACTCCTGGTCATACCATGGACTCCTTGGTAAAGGTCTCTGGTATCCAAGTACTGATTTTGCGGCTGTTTGCATGGAGTGGGCAATACTTTGCCATTGCGCTGATATGTTATCGGGATTAGGAGTGCTTTGATTAAGCAAGTGGTCTAGTTGAGTGGAATATGCTGTGGCTATCTGTTGTGATTGCAGCTTACCGATGTCTAACTTTCGTGTTGTGTCAGTTCGTACTTTGTTTGCTACGCTTAACCGGGTGCGTACCTTTGCTGCAACAGAGAGTGGTTTGAGTCTATGTTTCCTCCTCGGAACGAACGCAAATCCAACACGGTCGATGAATGTCTTCCATCTATCACAACGTGATCAATTTGATTTCTTGTTTTCTGATCTGGAGACAGCCAGGTGCCCTTATGGATGTCGCGATGTTGAAATCTGGTGCAGCTAACCACCATGTTTTTTGCCGCTGCGAAGTCTATTAGCCGCATACCATTGTCAGATATTTCGCTGTGGAGACAGGATTTCCCGACTGTTGGGCCAAAGATATTTTCCTTTCCAATTTTGGCATTAAAATCGCCTAGAATAATTTTAATGTCATGGGCAGGACAACGGTCATATGTTTCTTCTAAGCGCTCATAAAATATATCTGTGGTCAGGTCGTCCTTGTCTTCAGTGGGAGCATGAGCGCAAATAAAGCTTATTTTTAAGAATTTTGCTTTTATTCGAATTGTAGCAAGTCTTTCATTTACTGGTGTGAAGCTGGCGACCAGGTGTTTCCGACCAACTACAAATCCGCAACCAAACTCATGCTATAATACAGTGCGTCACCTTTAGGTGTATTTCATCCCCTACGTCACCCTGAGATTACGTTCTTTAATTTCAGACATCAAATACTCGGTTATCACGGCGCAATAATGTTCGCCATTGACGATGAAGTCCTAACCGCCATCATTTTGAAGAAATAGGGTCCGACGATTCCACCGACCCACCAACTTTTTTTCTGCATGAAGTGGCAGCTCTTGAATCTCTTTACGTTGCTCTTCTTCTCACATGTGGCAATTTTGCTTTTTACATACCTATAAAGCCAGAAATGTGCCTCATCAATGAACAATATTGGTCTCGAAACACACTCCCCACATAACGCGAATTTTCGTAATAAAGTTGAACAATTTGTAAAGGTTGTAGAGGTGTAAGCTTTTCCATGATAAAATGTCAAACAGTACTAAAAATAAAAAGAATAACATGAACACGTGACACGACCCACGCGTGATCTGTCAAAAAAGGCTGTTGAAGAAAATACCTCTTGTTGGATCACCTGCTACTATCTGCCATAAAGCCCCTACCGCAATCAACACAGATGACTGGTGAGCACGAAAGCTTACTAATTTTGTATTCGATTTCTCCGAAACTTTGCACATCGTAAAAATTCATCCAAACATACATCAAGTTCCAAGAAGGTCTCACCGAAGCTCATCATTTTTTACGTAAGTGCAATTCAAAGGCTGTTCGAGAATCGTTTGCAAATTTTTACCGAAGGTACCTGTTGTGGTATGTCGGCCGACTAAAACTTGTTTTAGGTTCTTTTCTGCTTTGTGTTTTACAATGTGTCTGTATTTTATAACGTCCGCGCTTTAGAGCTCTATCCACCCAGAAATTTGTAAATATCTACGAATAACCCTTTTACACACAACTCGGTTTCACGAAATAAAAAAACTTAATTTGAATAAAAAACAAGTGAATAGTAACCATTTTATTTTGTTTATTTATTCTACTCACTCCACCGCACATAACCGTTACCCAAGCCGTTTATTTTATGAAAAAAAAAACACAAATATTGAAAAAATCTACAAATACAAAGTAGTAGGATGGGCTATGTTGACTGCTTTTTGATACCCTATCACTCATATCGATGAGTGCACCCCGATTCATATTAACTCAATGATATGGGTCATGCTCTTTAACGCTAATCATTGCACCACGGTTGCATGGTAAATAATCCTGTCGAAAACCCATTGCAGTCGTTAAAATTTTTGAAAAGCAACGTACTATTTCCCTTTAGTCTTCTACAAGATGTGATATAGGGTAAAAGTTCATCAAGATGGCTTCATCAAAAATAAGGGAAATCGCAAAAGTCTACAAATACAAATGTAAGAGTATATATTTCTTTAGTAATTTAAAGAGATCAAAAGAAATAAGCAATTATTCTAATTATGTATTTTACGAAACATTTCATTTTGCTCTCAAAATACATACAATGCACTTCAAAATATCGTAGGGTGTGACAAAGTAAAAATACAATTTTGTATAAATAAAACGTAAGTTAAGACTACTGCATCAGCTTTAGTGAATGTTCGCATGAACACGGAAAAAGCATTTTCACCATAATTCCATTTCAATACTTTATTTTATGATGGTTCGAACACAATATTGCACATATGCTAAAAAGGCACATACAAACATGCATACATACGTACATACATAAATATATAGAGGCGTGACTTTTTTCCACACTGCAAATAAAAATACATTTATTGGGAGAAAAAATGTATTCGATTGATGAATATATGTGACGAAAAATTCGAAATATGTTTATAGTAGTGAATTTACGGAATATGTAGAATGCATTTTTAAGGTTGCAAAAAAATCGCAATTACTTTAAAATACAAAGTATTTATCTATCATTGATGTATGAATGCTAGAAAAGGGCGTGTTGCGGTTAATAGAGAAAACAGGGATGAATATGGTCCGTGATTCCGCAAGAAATGTCTAATCAATTTCTGCAAGACCGTTTGCGAAGCAAGTAACTAAACTCAATAGTTCCATATCAGCTTGATATGTACGGTTTACAAAAAATGAGACAAAGTATTATAGACGTAAGGCTCTACAGCTCACACTGCCGGTTAAATTTGGGTACAGATCTACCAACCATAAAAACCATGATATTCACTAAACTATCACTAACCCAGAAGCCGATCCAGCAGCAGGTTGCTTTTAGTAAGCAACTCAAATGCGTCACACTCTCGACAAACTTTGCACTCTCCATTTTACTTTACTGAAAATTTTCAATTGTTTTTGTTTTTGCAACTTATGATCGTTCAAATAAGTCACATTATCTATAATTGCAATTGGGAAGTGAGTAACGTAATGAGAACCACACACATATTCCCAAAAGCATAATGCGGTCTATAAAAATAATTTGCAAACTATTTGTGATTCCCAAAAGTTTTACTAAAAGCCAAAGCACACCAACAACCATAAACAACATGAAAGTAAGTGTTTGTATATTTATTAGGGTTATAACCAAAAAATACCACCTCAGTACCATGTGGGGAAAATTGTGCTGATAACGAAAACGTGTTTGCTAAGTCGATTCGGTGATAAAAGTTTCCACACCGACTGCGATTTCTTTTTTTTTTTGTATTTTTTGATATTTTTTCTATTTAAAAATTTAAATTAGCTTTGTTTTCTCACAGGCAAAGTAATTAAAAACAGTGTGTAACTTTCGCAAATTCGTTGAAAACGACCACATATTCTCTTGTCAGATAGGTACAATAATAATAATTATTCCACAAACGTCCCAGACGGACAAGGGAGACTTCTCTCATATCAATAAGTGAACCCCGATTCATATTAGCTCAATTACATGGGACAGTTATCGCCGAGTCCTAAAGGCGTGTCCTAAAGACACCACTTGTAGAGAAGTAAATACTCGGGAAATGTCGCCAACATTACTGAGGGGTATGTTGCCATCGTTAAAAATTTGATTTGATTTTAAATTAGATTAAAACTAATAATAAGTTATTACGAAAAGCGTATATGTCATAATAACAAATAAAATTAAATAATGCATTATTGAACTTCAATGCATTTGGTGCGGAAACTTTTTTCGCGACAGAGAAAAACTGGCACCGTATTTCATAGTAGCGTCTCATGCTCTACACGGTTATGCGGTGTTGCAAAAAAGTTATAACCCTAATAAACATATGTGTGTATGTCACCTAATTAATTGATGTAAATAGCTCATTTGACAAAGTAGTTGTTCCAAAACATTTTGAATACATTTCCAGTAACACGCATACATACAGTTAGTCCACTAATTGTTTGCAAATGAGAAATTTTATAATAATTGTTGGGTTTTTAGACATATTCGTTGCTTGCCTGTTTAAAACAACATCACGACAATAAATGCAACAAGTAAGAAAGGCGCTAAGTATGGCCAGGCCGAACTTGTTATACCATCCACCACGAGTTGTATTAAAATAATTAAGAAGACTAAATTTAAAATTATGAAGAAAACTATCTACCATATTTCAGCAAGTTCGGTAAAACAATGTGGCTAACCTTCAAAATACCGAAATTCGGGAGGTACCGTTCCATGGGGCTATATCAAAACGTCGATCTATCTATACCTAAAAATATCTGTTGGAAAGTCTTTAGACTCAAAAAAGTCAAGTTCAAAATACCGAAAATCAAGAGGTACGCTTCTATGGGTGAAAATAGGAACCCGCGGACCTATGGAATACTAAATAACAAATTTCAGTTTTTCGGTGGGATATTGAAGTCATAATCTTAAGAATTACGAAAATCGGGAGGTACCGTTCTATGGGGGCTATGTCGAAACGTGGACCTATACCGACAAACTTTAGTCAGAAAGGCGTTTACCTCCAACAAAGACTAAACACCAAACTTCAGCCATTTCGGTGGGTGGCTGTGGCCACAACCTTCAATATACCGAAAATCGGGAGGTACCGTTCTATGGGGGCTATATGAAGTCGTGGACTTATACCTTATACGAAGACTAAGTACCAAATTTCAGCCATTTCAGTGTGATAATAAGGCTAAAACCTTCAAAATACCGAAAAAAGGGTGGTACCGTTCTCTGGGGGCTATATTAAGGCGTGGACTACACCGTCAAATTTCTGGGGGAAATTTTTATACTCCCATCGAAGACTAAGTACAAAATTTCAGCCATTTCGGTTTATTATTGTGGCTAAAACCTAGTAAACACCAAATTTCAGCCATTTCGGTGGGTGGTTGTGGCCACAACCTTCAATATACCGAAAATCGGGTGGTACTATTCTATAATGGAGAAAACAAAAGAATGGCAAACCCATATATATCTCACTTTCATTGATTCATTGATCTACTGCTTTCAATAGTGTTTACCGACAAAAAAATATGGAGTATTCTTAGTGTATAAGTTAGATACTTTGTCCCTCAACTTCCCCTGCTCGATCAATCACGGATGCTGATTGGCGCACTGGCATCTCCTCTACAATTCCCTCTGCGGATACCGTAGTGTGCGGATCGCCGCTGGGCATCGGTTGTTGACGGTTTGTTCACTTTGTTACACTTTGCTCTCACTGGAATAATTGTAAATGTATTAGTATATGACATGGGATCCTCTGCGATCACTCAGAACCTCTGCGTTCACTTGTCATCTAGCACTTGTCGAGAAATAACGTCTACGCGTTATTACTTAAAGGCCTCTGACGCCACCACCCGATTACAAAGGTAATCTACTTTGTTGTTTGAAAAGAGTCACAAATAAACTTCAATTATATTTATATTAAGAATAAATACTGGTTGTTTTTATTTCTTTTATTCTTTTCTCCCTCCACTGCTCACATACGGTAATCCTGAGCTATCATTGAGCTATTGAAGAAACCTATGGATTTCCCCTCCCTCACCTAAACATTTGGTCGCATCGAGCCGGATAGAAACCCGCCTTTTTGTTGTCGCTGCTCCAGTTGCCTATTCCCTCTCTCTTGTATTGTGATACGAGATTTGAAGCATTTGTTGTTGTCTTAGCACGGACAAATATTGAAGAAAATTGCATCTCCTCTAAACAACAACAAATTACCATACTAACACCAGGTACGTAAACTCAGATTTCTATCAAAAGTGAGCTACCGCGAGTGTTAATATTTTTCGTTTGAGCAGTAAATAAATAAATCATTGGTCGAATTTCAATCTCCCTACGCGAGTGAATTAAATTCGTTTCACAATTATTACTTATACAGTCCACACACAAATTTGGTTTAAATCGTTGTTGTACTGGTCATCCGACGTCGCGTTGATCATACAAATCATAATTTGCTCTAACTTATTAGTTCTCACCAAAACAACTAACACTCATAACTTCCAATCGTCGTTTCTAGCCTTGCAATTTGCACTTTGGTCGACTATTGTCATCACTACGTGTGTTAATTGCTTCATCCCTCCGCATAAAGCGTCTTAGTTCTTGCTAAACTTGCTAGTTTCATTTCGTTGTACTGATCACCCTACGTCGCGTTGATCATACAAAGCATTCGGTGTTGTTACTTCGTAATATTCGAATTGTGGCTCTTCTCATTCTAACTGAGAACTTGCAAATATATGTATTTGTAATATTTGCAATAACAACATCGTCAACTTCCAATCACTCTTGCTCTCGTGTAATTAAATTATTACACGCACTGATCTAGCTCTCATTTATTTGTTATTGTTGTTATTCCCCAAGGACCTTTTCTATCGAAGACCTTTTCTTGAAAATTTGCATTGGCAAATTTAACAACAACACACATTGCACATTGTCGTTTGGTATTAGTTGTTGGTACGATCCTCTCCATCCAAAAATATTTGGCGTTGTTATTCCCCCTCGGTTTACATAAAACCCTTTGAAAATTTGCACAGCCAAATTTACAATAATAACGCACCATTCAAATTCTCGCTGCATTTCATTTCTTTGTTGTATAGATCGTCAATCACCAACCAAACACATTCGTTTTTCTATTCTCCTACCTTTATTCTAATTTGAGAAATTACATGGTAATTATACCAACAACATTCCCGCCTTTTTAAGCGTCCCTTAAAAACTCTGCTGATCCTCAGCACTCACTTGCTTGGTCGTTTGCAACGTCTGTTGCTCAGTGGGAGCTTCACTGTTCACACATAACCATTTCTCTGCTAGCGTCACTTGTGTTGTCGAGTCCTCTTTGTGCTATATTCGTTGATGTCCCAGCACAGTGGGGTAAGATAGTACAAATAGTACAGTGGGGTAAAAGCACGAAAAGTTTTTTTCTAATAATTAATTTTGAAAATTATTTTTCGATAACTTTTGGAAATATAATTAATTAACAGTAGGGTTTTTGGAATTTTTGGACAAATTCACCCTACATTCGGTACTTATTGCACCAATTTCTAGCAGAGAATATAAGTGAAAAATAGTTGTTTTTTGACTCTTTTTATATTGTTTTTGGCAATATTTGTTAAACATTTTGGATTTAATATTTGAGTCTCCGTAGGGGTTTCGGTATTTTTGGACAAATACTCTCTACTTTTGGCATACTTTGCACCAACTTGTCAACCGAACAATATATATTTCAGACAAATTAGTTGATCTGCGTTGATTTTCTGGTGCAAACATTAGTGTTTTCCTATTAATAGCTTATTCGTCTCCAGATTTTGGACAACTACACCCTACCATTGGCTTATCTCACCTTATCATACACCCTACACTTGGTAGCATCATACACAGTTTCGTATATGTGCGAATTTTTATCATTTTCTTTTTTTGGCCAAATTAAAGTAGTTTTTGTTCGCCCTGAGGAAGTTTCTTTAAATTTTCTCCTATATCACCCTACTTTAATTTCAAATATCATCACCTCTTGCTTTCATTCCTTTGTATTTGTAAAATTCTGGAGGTTTTCGTGGAAATTTCTTATTTCCTTTGCGCTATAGCAATTTGCGCTTCAACTGAATTTCCTCTTTTCACCATTCCTCATAGTTTGTTGCAAATTCAATTGTAGATTTTCACTGATTTTTCTGAATTTAAACTTCGAGATGTCAGTCACCCCACACACTCGTTTTGTTAGAGCTACTGACATCTTTTTGAAACGTGTAGCATCGTTTGAACGAAGTAGTGAATCAAATAATAATGTTTATTATCTCGAAATTCGCCGTTCAGAATTTCAAAAACTGTGGAACAAAGTTCAATGCACTTATGAGGAGTGCAAAAATAGCCTCACGACATCCGAGACTGCACAGACTGATGATATTGATGTCGTTGAGGAAAAGTACGCCACATCCTACATTGCGTACCTTCGGTGCATTAGCACAATTAGTCGGCATCTTGAGCGCCTTAAAACTCCTGATAGTGAAACTCCTTCACCTGCTATAGCTTCTGCAATCTCACCACATCCTCCAAATGAATTGTTGTTCGTTTCAAAGGAAACACCATCTCCCAGTTTGCTTTCTAGCGAGTCTTTAGCCCCTGTTTCTGTGCAGTCTACTCCTCTTGATGTAATTGTCCCAACAGAAACTTCCTCCACCACAACGTGTAGTACCCAGACTGACGACATCACCTTTTATTCTGAACAGTCTTCATCGGGTTTGCTATTGAGGGAGTCTATCCCTTTGCAGGTTGATGCTTCACATGTCTGTCCTTCACCTCCTCAAATCACCACCACCACAAATTGTTCTGCTGCCCCTATTGCAAACCACTCCAAGTCAACTGTCGATACCCATTATCTGCCTTTGCCTCCTATCGGCATTGATGTTTTTGCAGGTGGATTTATGTCATGGCCCACGTTTAGGGATTTATTCACCACCCTTTTCGTTGAAAATTCGCGTCTGTCAGACGTTGAGCGCCTTTGCTATTTGTTGCAGAAAACCACCGGTGAGGCTCGCGAAATCGTCTCGTCATTTCCACTCACCAATTCTAGTTTCCCCTTAGCGTGGAAAGCATTGTCGGATACGTATGACAATAAACGTATCGTGGTGAATAGTCACATCCAGCAATTGCTTAATCTCCCTTCTTTTAATAAAGAAACTAGTTCTGATTTGAAAATTCTTCAACGCGGCATAAATAGTTGTCTAGCTGCAATGATCGTCTTTGACGTCATCACGGATCATTGGGATCCAATAATAGTTTGTATTTGCTTGCAGCGTTTGCCTAAATTGACATTGACTCTGTGGGAGCAAAGCATCCAAAACAAGTCTTCGCTGCCTTCTTGGAGAGACTTAGATGCTTTCCTCACAGAGAGGATACAAACATTGACTTGTATCCAAAACTTGTATGGAAATCAGGTCACAAAGAAAGTTGTCTCATCTCGCTCCTCCAATAAAGTGTTGTCGGTACATAAATCTAACGATGTATCACATCCTCGATCTACAAATTTGCTGACAAGTACTTGCCCAATTTGTTCTGGCCAGAGCCACGTTCTTCGTCTCTGCCCACAGTTTATTAAACTATCATTTGAGGACAAATTCTCGATTGTGAAAAAGCATAATTATTGCATAAATTGCTTATGTCGTGGTCATGCTGTTAAGAAATGTAACAGCAAATATAATTGCAACATGTGCAAACAACGGCACCATAGCCTTCTCCACCGGCCACATGTTAGAAGAGCTCCGGCCACATCAAAACTGTCTCCGTCTTTTACTGATGTCAAAAGTCGAGATCCCAGTTATGTTCTGTCGCAGCCCAGACACCCCCCAGGCAGTTCTACTTTGCCATGCACTTCTCCGGCTTTTACAAATGTCAAAAGTCGAGAGTCTAAGTGTACTGTGTCGAATCGCACTTCTAACAAACATCAAAGCAATCATCCAGACACTAATACCTTGCGCAATAAAAAAGTTCTTGCTTCGCCATCTTTGAATACCACTCCGGCTTTTACATATGTCAAAAGTCGAGTATTAGCTTCAACTCTGACGAAATCAACTCCGGCTTTTACGAAGGTCAAAAGTCGAGTATTTAGCCCTTCTTCCTCGCGCTCAAATACCTCTCCGGCTTTTTCCAAGGTCAAAAGTCGAGTATTTAGTCCTTCTTTGTCCCGTCCAACCTCCTCTCCGGCATTTACTGATGTCAAAAGTCGAGAACTTCGTTCGTTGGATCGGTCTTCGGACAACATCAAACTCCTCCTCAGATAATAGTTTGCTTTTGGGAACGGCCAAAGATAGTTTTGAATTCGTAGCTTCCCAAAAATCTATTTTCGGGTACCTCCTTACGGTTCAGTTCCTACCGTCTCTAGCACATAACCTCACAATCGATAGTACTATTGAAAATCGACCACTATAGTCAATTGTAGAAACATTCAGTACTATTATATCTTGAAAACTAAAATTTATTTGTTCAGTGACTCGTCTCCATATTCTTGAATTGAGCGAATATCGGAGTAGATCATTTCTTAATTATTCGTTTATAGAAATCGCTAATTTGAAATATAGCTCACTTGGGAATCTGAATTTACGTTCATAAATCCTATTATTAACACATTTGTACAATATTATAAATCTTTATCGTAATTATTCCTAGCTTTAATTTGTTGATCCACGCTTACGTGTATCAAGGTGGGCGGCAATGTATAAGTTAGATACTTTGTCCCTCAACTTCCCCTGCTCGATCAATCACGGATGCTGATTGGCGCACTGGCATCTCCTCTACAATTCCCTCTGCGGATACCGTAGTGTGCGGATCGCCGCTGGGCATCGGTTGTTGACGGTTTGTTCACTTTGTTACACTTTGCTCTCACTGGAATAATTGTAAATGTATTAGTATATGACATGGGATCCTCTGCGATCACTCAGAACCTCTGCGTTCACTTGTCATCTAGCACTTGTCGAGAAATAACGTCTACGCGTTATTACTTAAAGGCCTCTGACGCCACCACCCGATTACAAAGGTAATCTACTTTGTTGTTTGAAAAGAGTCACAAATAAACTTCAATTATATTTATATTAAGAATAAATACTGGTTGTTTTTATTTCCTTTATTCTTTTCTCCCTCCACTGCTCACATACGGTAATCCTGAGCTATCATTGAGCTATTGAAGAAACCTATGGATTTCCCCTCCCTCACCTAAACACTTAGCTCGCTTGCCATCCCCAAGAAATTGATCAACCTCATAAAATCGCAATGTGAAGACTTTAAGTGCAGAGTTCTACACAATGAACGCCTCTCAGAACCGTTCTTTCCTACGTCGGGTGTAAGACAAGGCTGTTTTCTTTCACCTATTCTTTTGCTGCTGGTCATCGACAAAATTCTCACTGACACAATCGATCATAAAAATCGAGGAATTCAATACAGGTTAACGGAGAATTTAGAGGACCTGGATTATGCACATGACATATGTCTTTTGTCCACAAAACACTGCGATATGCAGTCAAAGATTAATGACTTAGTAGCAGAGTTAACTAGCGCAGAGTTAACTTATGCAGATAAACATAGGTAAAACCAAAGCAATAAGCACAAAAGCCATAAACTCAACCCCCTTCCTTATTGAGGGCGATCCGATCGAATTTGTGGAGAAATTCTGTTATCTTGGAAGCCGACATCGCAAACAGGATTGGTAAAGCTAATGGAGCCTTTAAGCAACTACGGACCATCTGGAATTCCTCAATAATATCGACGAATACAAAAATAAATATATTCAAGTCGGACGTTTTATCCGTACTACTTTATGGGTGCGAAACCTGGTTGACAACGGCAGCCTTAAATTCAAAGATACAGTCATTCATGTCTCCGATACATCTTGAGAATATGGTGGCCAAATGTTATAAGCAATTCCGATCTCTACCAAACGTGCAATACCGATCCAATAAAAAGATCATAAAAAGAAGGAAATGAAAGTGGATACGGCACACATTGAGAAAAAATATCGATGAAATATGCCGTCAAGCCGTAGATTGGAATCCCCAAGGTAGCAGAAAAAAAGGAAGACCTAAAAACTCGTGGAAAAGAAGTCTTGTGAAGGAGTTAGAATCCACCGGAAAATCATGGAGCGAACTAAAAGCAATAGCAAATGACTGATCATCCTGGAGGATGTTTGTAGAGGCCCAATGCTCCTCAAGGAGTTAATCGGAAAAGAAGAAGAAGGCTATTCTATAAGGGCTTTAATAGTAATTGAAACTTCTATACCAAATTACAAAGCTCTATTTTAAAAATGACGAGCTGTATCTTGATTTCAACAAACGGACGGACGGACGGATGGACAGACGGTATCCGATGAATATTTCGATGTGTTACAAACGGAATTACACATTTAGGCCTGTTTCCCTATGCTGAAAGAAAATGATTGCGAACGAAAAACACCTAAACTTTGGTTTTCATGGCAATACTGACTTTGTGTTTGCTTTAAAACAAATACAAAATTTAAAAAATCATACACGAGTTTAGTGGTTTTTCTTTCGTTTTCATTTTCGTTCGACATAGTGTAACAGCCTGTTAATTACACTGTGCAACATTTTTAAAGTAATCTTGTGCAAACAATTTGAGCTTAGGAATTTTTGAAAGTACAGACCCAAACGACAAAAACCCTAGTTGGGATTTGTTGTGTCAGATCCAGCTTGGATTTTATAGCCTCATATAAACATGGTTAAATATTGACTTTTTGAAGCAATTCGGAGCCATATCTCTGAAACCAATGCGAAACTTCCTCTAACCTCTGAAGCAAATTTGCAGATAAGGGCGAGAATAAAATATTTGGGCGAGAATAAAAAACTACATTATTGCCACAAATTGTATAAAATATGGAAAATTTACATAATTTGTATATATTTCGCACCATATCTCCAAAACAGTTAAGTTTTCCTTAATGTTTTTGGAAAAATATGCATTTTTCAACGACTCTTTAATAAATATGTCAATAATGTGGTGAAATCCGTAATGCGAGAATAAACTGTTGGTGTGAACTGTGTTCGAAATACGTGTTGTAAAAGATATGATGCAAAATACCGCTGACACAACATGAAGTAAGCATTTTAGAGTTTCAGAATGTTCTCAAGAATTGCTGAGAACTTTATTTGGAATATTTTTGTAAAATGCTACTTGGTTCAACTCCCAATAATTAGGCTGATACTGACCAGAATTTCAGCAATTATGTAAAATTTTCTATTATTTATCGATTTTAATGCCCTAGATGGAGCTTTTCTTATGTGGTCTAAGATAAGTTCTACTAGTTTAGGGCTACAATATTGCCAAAGACAGCAAGGTCAAACACTTAATCGTTTCTGAGATAAAGTCCCGATGAATACAAAAAAAAACTGTAGTTTTAGATGAGGCTATATAATCCGAACTGGATCTGACAGGACAAAACCCTACTAGGGTTTTTGTAGTCTCAATATGGTCTTTCAGCATTTTCACTGTTGCATAGCGTTATACCCTCCATATTAGGGTGGAGAGTATACAACATTGGTGCTCGCGCCTTTACGCTGCACACTGGTCGAAACCACAGATCTAGCGGCGCGAAAGTCAAAAAATTTAACTATAAAACTGTAAAATATTTTCCATTGTATCGATTACAGACACTTTGCAGACAAAGATTTTGTTTCTTCATCTTTGTTGTTGTAAATATTCACTCAGTTATTCACTATCAAATACAAGAGTTTTTGTTGCATCAGATTTTAAAAAATTGTTGCAAAAAAATTGGCTTCATATTTGCTTAAATGTTAAATAAATTCGTAATGAAATTGGACAAGATTTATTTTTAATTAATAGCAGAGGGTGTGATTTAAATTATAAAAATTAGTTTAGGGTCTGGAGGCACTTAGTTATATAGCAATAAATTTTCAAAAAATTCAATTTTTTAGTGTTTTTATGGGTTGTACGCGCTTGTTCTATAGAGTGCATCTTGTAAACTTGGCCGAACTTGGGTTCGATTATTTTTTGGGGAATGAAATTGGACTCTCTGGATACGGAATAACCACATTAGGGCTGCAAATGTTTGAAAATGTTTTGATGACTGCACTTTTAAAATAAGGGAAATTGCATGAAATTCATACAAATTTAGCTGTGCATTTGTATGGGAGCTAAATCAAAATATGGACCTATCTTGAGAAATGTTTACAAGGAGGAGTTCTACCCCCGGAGACACTATAATACCATATTATAGCTAAATATGTTGTTAGATATGGGATAACAAGTACAAATTCAACGAATCGGGGGTACCATATAAGGGGCTACATCGAAACATAAATCCGTATTGAAAATATTTTGTAAGAAGATTTTATACGCAGTGAGAACACGGAATGCAAAATTACAGCCAAGTTGTGGTCATGATATTCAAAATACCTTAAATTGGGAGGTACGGTTACATGGGGGCTATATCAAAACGTGCACCTATGTCGATAATGTTTGGTGGAAATATTTTGTGACCACTAGGAACCCTAAGTACCAAATTACAGCTAAATTGCTACGAAATTGTGGCTTAAATCCTCAAAATACCGAAAATCGGAAGGTACCGTTATATGGGCGCTATACCAAAAAATTAGCCGATATTGTTCATATTTGGCCCATTATTACCCACAGGTACAAGCAGAGTTTGTGCAAAATTTCAGTGACGTATCTCAATTCGTTTGCAAGTTATTAATTTCGCGCCGCTACATCAGTGCTTTCGACCACCGTGCACTGCCGTAAATGCAAGATTCTCTTAAGTGTTGTTAATCCAGCAACACGTCGAAGTTTGTTGTAATCTTTGAATTAATGCATCTTAGAATTACAATTATGTTAAAAAAACTAAAATATCTAATGAAAACTCAAGAAAACCGAAAATATAGATTTCTCTTAAATACAATTGTGAGCAGCCCTGGTATACAAATAGACCAGAAATAACAACAACGACCAAGAACTACCTGATTTGTTTGATGCAATCACCTGTTTACAAAATGAATGGAAATCCCCAATATTGCACACATTAGCGACTTTATAACGATGGAAAATTTCAGCACATAGTGTAGTTAATTAAATTTAATTAAATTTAATTAAATTAAATGCATTAAATTAAATGCAAATGCAAAATCTTAAAAATAAAAATTCATCTGGGATTTGAACCGGGGCCGTCGCCAGCCATCAGAAAATTTTGCAGACGTTTTAGCTTTTTGAACCACAATCCACTTAAAAAACCTTTCGACAAAAATCAAAAAGTTCATGCCATTATTTCAAGATTTTAAATATGCCAATCGCTTCTAAGCATTTACAATTTTCGAAACTCAACTTTGTTTTTTCCATTTTTCACGATTCTTTAGGAGAAAAGGCCTTACAAATATGACCAATTTTGGAGAAAAAACTGTATTTACCAATGACTATTATTCACGCCTTAACTTAAGTTGAATCATTTAGTAGATTGCCCAAGCTTCGTTTTTCTTCTTATAACAATTCCCCTAAATTGTAAGGGCAGCCAAACATGTTGGTTATAATATTAGGCAAAATGGAAACATTTAATATAGATGTATGGATTTCCTTGAAGTTTTAGCTACTTTCTAAGCATATGCAAGAATTGCAACTAGGACCAAATTGAAGCTAAGCGTCTGTAGATTTCAAACCTGCATAAACTTTTTGTGGAAATTTGCGGTTTTGTCAGTTATGACCAAAAGTTTAGCCTGGTTTTTGTGTGCTGAATTTATATTTTTTGGAATATTTTTAAACAATTTTATTTTTATTTCTCACATTTATGTTTAATATAATGCTTTTTGTGCTATTAGTGATTTCTTTTATCATGGTAACTTGGAGCCGCACTGAAAACTCGTGAAAGAAAAATAGAAGGTTTTGGTTTAATAGAATCTCTTCAGAAAATTACCGATATAAAGAAATTCCTTTTAAATATTGTTGTCTTATTAGGATGTAGGTCATTATTTATGAAACTTTTTAAATTAATTGAATTAATCGAGCTAACGTGACCTAAGGAGTTTTGTATTGAAAAAGTGAATTCTAGCGAAGTCCCACACACCCAACCATTATGCTTCGATCGTTTCGCTGGTGGTTTAATTCAGCTCATAAGGCATATCGGATGTGAATGGCTAGAAGACAAGGGCAGAGTTTGATAACTTCTATTTATACAAACATTATTGCAAATTTGCAGATATGAAGTATTTTTTGAAGCCGTTTTCTTATCAAGTCAATCTAGTGTTCTGCCTAGAACCATTTCTCAATACATAATAAATTCGTGCCAGTCGAACTGAACGCCGTTCTTACTTGTTTTGTTTTGCAAACATTTGCTTGTCTAATTGTATATTCATATGTATGTGCATCTAGGTTAATATACTATTTGTTGCATATGAAAAACAAGCATCAAAAATGTCAGGTATAACCTGCATACGTATGCAGGGTACAAGCATTCATAAACCATTTGGTAGTATATTTAGAAAATACGAGTATATAATAAATCCAATAACAAAAACAGTATGCTAAAAGCTTAATAGTTACGCACATACATAACGGTTGTTGGATGATTAGATGATTACTTTTGCACCACTCTCTTAGATACAGACCTATCGCACTTGTGTTAGAATATACATAAACATGGTACGTATCCCTGAAGTGTGGAACACCTATTAATACATAGACAAAAACCGCCTGGTACTAAGGGGATTTCAATACTCAACATGAGATGTGGCATTCCGCCTTAAACAGATAGATCTATGGTTTGCGCAATGGAGAATTAGAGGAAAGTATCCCAATTCGCCAGACATAACCATCGTGTCACCTAGTCAACAGTTTGCTCGGCGAGCACAAGCGGAAAAGGTGACTAGATCATCTAAATTGTTACCGTGAGAGTCAACCTAATCACCCTAACATGGTGCTCAAATTTATAATTGAACAAAAATAAGATAAAAATAACACTGTGCGACAACCAAAAACTGAAAAGGCCTTGATGGCGCTGGGGCGAAAATTAAATATTGTAAGAAATAATAATGAATAAACCTGAATTCTTAAAAAAAAAAAAAAAAAAAACAAAAAAAACTGAGTAGATTATGAAAGTAGAGCTAAAAATATGAGACAAGTGTATCGGCGTTTTTAAAGTTGATGACATATTTTCCAAAGTAGACGGTATCAGTTCCGCCCATTTCTAGTTTTTTTTTCGAAATATTCGAGTTAAGATATCTTGGAAACCTCACAGTTTATTCAAAACTGACGTCAAAGAGAAAAATATTCTTTATCAAATTTCACTATGGGCCATCAATATCCATTTTGCTGTAAAAAACATTAAAATATTTCCCAATTTTTTGATAGCAATTTTTTCCTTCTTTTCATTCGAGTTGATACATGAAAGAAATATGAAACTTGGTTCTAGGAGGAAAGTGTCAAAAGAAGAAAAATTCTACACAAAATTTCACTATGGGTTTCAGAATAAACTATATATCTACATGCAGAGAAAAAAATATGATTGATCCAACAATATTCGAAGAGCAAAATATGTATTGTAAAAATATTGTTAAATTCCAAATGTAGTATTGTGCTTCCAACAATTGGGTTTTGTTAAAACCAAAAATAGTTTTTGTCATCTGGACAATAGTTTTCTCTTTTCTTCGACAATTTTTTCTCTTCTCTCGCTATTCGATGCCGTGTTGAAAAAAACAATTATGGTAGGTTTTGTTTGTATGACATGATGCTTTTATCTTTGTTTTTGTATGTATGTATACCAACAATGAGACTCTTGTTTTTATTTCATTCTTCTATCTTCATTGTGCTTTGAGGTTTGGTGTTATACCGGAGTTTGTTATGGTGTTTAATTATTCCTTATGTTGTGGTGAGTGCTTGTGGCTTTTTGTTTGTCTTTGTTGTCAGCCAATCCAGCAAACCATGTATTGTGTTCATCAATGATTGCAATATTATATGCGACATTTATATCCAAGTTGTGTGAAAAGTGTATATGAGAAGTATATACACTCAAATCAAAAATTTCTGGGCTGGTTTTCTGGGTTGACAATACTTTTTGTAAACAAAATTAGATTATGATAGTTCCTACAATCGGTATTGTTAACGATTTTTACAATATTGCGGAAATTCAAAAGTTGTTTTTGTTTTCTATGTTTAGAACAAAAGATGGTATTTTTGGATTTGGATTACAATGTTTGAACAAAACAATTACATTTTTGGAACCAAAACAGATATTTTTGTTCCAACAAAAGCGAACAATATTTTTTCTCTGCGTGTACGTATACTATTTCCCTAAGAAAATTAGATTACAAATTTGTATATTTTAGGATGAAATTATTTGTTTTCATTTTGGACTGTTAATTTTACATAATTACATGCTGGATCAAAGACTATAGTTTCGGGAAGACAATAGATTCCAAAATTAAAAGAAATAATTTCATCCTAAAATATACAAATTTGTAATCTAATTTTCTTAGGGAAATAGTATACGTACACGCACGTAATGAAGCATATGAGGGTTATAATTTTTATCCTCCTCAATGAAGTTGACAAAGACACTGTATACCTAAAATGCATGAATTCCAAGATATCTTAACTCGAATATTTCGAAGAAAAAAAACTAGAAATGGGCGGAACTTGTCCTGCCTACTGTGGTTACTTTCCGATGTAAACATTAAAAACGCCGATACATGTGTCTCATATTTTTAGCTCTACTTTTATAATCTAGTCGGTTTTCCCATCATTTTGAAAAAAATTGGATTATGTTGCACAGTGTAATATGAAAGCCGATATGTACTTTATATAATGTATGAATATGTGTATGCATTTCGATTCACCACCCAATTCCAATATTTCAACTTTTTTCCTTATTACTCATTTATTCATGTAGCTCAATTTAAATATTGACTTAAATATTTTCTAATCACAACACATACATATGTATGTAACTACAACATTTCGTTCACATTAATACATATGCACAAAAGAACTTGCATATGAAATACATTTTGCAGAAGATACAAATGATGCATAAATAATCAAAACTCATTGCTGATTTGTGATGCAAAGAGTAGTTGAAATTATTTTTTTTTTTCGTTTGTAAAGGGTACCAGCATACTTAATGCGATAAACGGAGAAAGCAAGTTGCGCTGTGTCATAAGATGGATAAGAGGATTTT
Source organism: Musca autumnalis (assembly GCF_047663935.1). Lineage (NCBI taxonomy): Eukaryota > Metazoa > Arthropoda > Insecta > Diptera > Muscidae > Musca > Musca autumnalis. The sequence goes on along the minus strand of NW_027411644.1, from coordinate 311,237,212 downwards.
AACTTAATGCTAAATTTACCATAAATAAATGATTCCTTTCACTTTACATATTCAAGCAGTTTACAGATTCTGCGGAATTGTGAATGTAAACATTCAAAGCGAAGAAGTTTGAATCGGTTATTAATGGGAATTATGGCAATTCTGTATGTTTTTGCAGAATCAACTGAATATAGAAATGGAATCAAATTCAATTTCTGGGAAAAGATTCTATTGAGAGTGTTCTATATGGTTTTGCGAAAAAAATTATTCCTTTTTTATTTACCATGTCAATGACGAATCCGCAAGTCTATCTACCAGGAAGCTGCTCGGGTGAAGAAGTACACTTTATCTGGAGACGTGGAGCATGCACATTAACAGCAAACATTTAGAGAGCTTTGAATATGAAGCCTCAAGAATGATTCAAAAGAAATTAAGTAGGCTACGCTCAGATGAAAGATGGGAACGCTCAATGAATCGAAGAAGGGCTCCAGAAAAACATTCCAATTGTTGTTGTAGCAGCTTCTACATGTATATATATGTCTTCATTTCATTGATTCGGCTCTGCCTCCAGCTTCAAGTTCCGAAACGACGCACAGTGTTGCCGCAGTGAAAAAAATCGAAAAATGTCATGTTAATATGAAAAATATTTTCCAGGTAATCATAAAACTGTTATACACAGACATAAAATTTTAGATTTTTGTCATATGAGCGCATCCACTGTGCAATGTAGATTCGTTTTTCTCTATTTAGTGTGCTGTTCCAATGCCGGATGAACTCACTTTAACAACACGTATGTACGATCTAAAGCTTGGGTAAACAAATATGCAATTGGCATTGAATGCGATGTCATTGCCCCAAAGAGTACCGCCAGAATGAAATCGTCGGCGAAAGAAAGTAGCAATCCTCCCTGGGGACCGGCTCAGGATTGCAAATATCGGCGGCACAACGGGAAGAATTAAAGAAATTTCTGGCCCTTTTTGGACATATGAACTTGTCGACAAAAATATGGATTTTGATTCAAGGTAAAAAAAAGTATTGCAGAGGAAGTACCTGAAGGAATGGAAGTGCATCTAATTTCGGGAGTCATTCCTTTCAATAGATATCGTGCATACTTGTCATTTCAGTTGGTCGCCGTATAATTTAATTATAATTTAATCTGCAAATGTTTGAAAAAATGTTGAACTTTGGTAAGGGAGGTACCCTTAGAAGTGGACCGATGTGGCCCCTTTTCGAACTTAAACTAAGTTTGGACAAAATAATCCGAGATCCAAAGTTTGGACCAAATCGGTTGCTCCATTCAAGCAAAGATTTTCAAATTTTGTGAAGAAGGTACTCGAAGGAGTGGACCGATAGGAACAATCTTCGAACTTTATCTAATATTTGCAAAAATATTACGATATACAAAGTTTGAACCAATGCACTATAGGTAATTTGCCCTGTTTTTGAGGCAAAAAGTCGATTTTACAACTTTTAATAATAATAATTTTTTAGTTGGCATTGAAAAAAGAACATGTCAAAATTTATTAATATGAATGATATTTTTCAAAAAAGCGTCATTATCGCGGTTTAAATTGCAGTCAAATTGAGAATTTCGAAGAAAAACTAAAAAAATACATATTGCAAGGCATATTTCAATGTATTCAAAACCGCGGAAAAATAAATTAAATATAAATATATGTAAAATGGAATAGATTGGCAATTGCGAGAGGAATTTATTTAGTCTATAATATAGCTTAAACATTTTGGGTAGCGACCAAAAAACGCAAAAAGTCAGAAATAAATATTTTATTTTTCTTAAAATCACTTCATATAGACTTATACTAAATTGGCCGTGTTTGGCCGTGATTTTGCCACCTAGAACACATTACTGAAAGTGTTCTGCTTTGGTACTACTAGGTTTCAAAACCCGATTTTGCCCGTTTTTCAATATTTATGAGATTTTATTAGGTTACTTCTCAATAAAAAGTCTTAAAATTGTGGAAGTTTGGTTTGAGGAAATAAGTAATGAATATACAAAATATTGCTGTTTACAATTTCATTGCAAGTAAAGTAAGTAATGGCGACAAATTGTTCGGTATATCCGTGGTTTTCTATAAACGGTGCGGCAGTAGTAAGCTTTATTTTATCTCTCTATTACATATTAATCATTGATACGGTTTAAAGGAGTACTAAACTCGTCTTAATTAACGTATATTCGAAAAATATATAAAACTGCTGTAACAATTCGTTGGAAAATCTACCCGCGGGGACAAAATTTGAGTTACTTACTACCGTGATCGTTTTCATCAGTTTGTTGTGTATAAGAAAACTAATGAAAATGGCATTGGAAAAAATAGCTTTGTTCGTTATATACGTAGTTGCTTATAACCGTTGTTCCTTATATCCGAATTTATCTGTAAAAATCTTTGTTTTATCTCACTTTTACACAAAAATAATTTAAAAAGTTAAAAAATCCTTTATTTCTGCTGTTATTAATTTTTGTCTCAAAAACAGGGCAAATTACCTATAGTGCAATGCAGTATCCAGATCGAAAGCTGCCGTACGCACCAGCCAACACACATTGTGGCCTTAGAGATTTTTTTATAAAACTCAGGCCATTTTCTCAGGAAGTGTGGGCTTGCACCTGAAGAGACTTATATCATCGGAATGGAGACAGCGAATAAAACTTGATGCAAAAAAATCAAAGCTATTCGAGAGGAGAACATAAACTACAGTTTCCGAAATTTTGTGTGCGAGGTACCCGGAGGAGTGGACCAATATAGTTCATATTATAACCTCATCTATGTCTGGTAGAAATATTACGATGTTTTATCGTGCGCACCACTTTATCGAAAAGTTTTGAGCTTTTGTAGGGCAGGTATCTGAAGAGTGAAGATGATGTAAGTTGGGACAAAATATTGCGAAGGTCAAATATGGGACGCAATTGTTTAATCTGCTCGAGAGTTATCCTACGCTCCAGCCAGATGGAAATGGCTAAATCGACTCCACATTGTATTAAATGGATTTGGGGTCTTGTATATTTGGACAAAATTCTAAGGGCTGAAGGTACAACCACAGCCTCCTCCCAAACCTTAGAAAAGTAACTAAATTTAGACAATGGTTAAACCAGACAGAGAAGAGTCCAAAGATAACAGATGTTTTTAAGGCTGTGTAGGAGATTCTTTCTTTTCCACTACACTTCTTGTTAGGCCTGCGAGCAACCGCATCGTTGGTACCTGCAGTTTTAACGTAACCAGCCTCATTCCATCTGGTGCCGTCGACAATTACAGATCCGTCTGCCGTGCAAGCATCACAAAAGAAAACTAAGGGGGACTGATCGTCTACTCTCTACAGCTCGATAGAGCGAACTAAGTAATGAATGATCGACCGACCTCTGAAATGTATTCGGCTTTCATGTCATCATTGGCGATGCGATCGCTCGAAGCATCCACCAAAATCACCAACGGAGCGCTTAACAGGTAAACCGGCAACAGCTTTCGCCCGTCCAAATGTTCTTTTGTTAACATTTATACCGTTCCTGCCCGAAGATACGTCTTGAGTATTCAATAGAGCGAACTGAATTCCTGATGTCAGAACTGAGGGCCTGAAATCTAGTGCACTCCAACAATCTCTTAATACTTAAATTTTCAACGGGATTTTTTGCGGAGTTTAACTTTTGGAACAGAAGCTTCAATTGCACTCCGAAAAACTGACTAAATATGGTCGGCAGCAGTTATGATTTCCTCAATGATGGCGTTTCAACGGTTATGGGTAAGGAACCATCAGATAATCCTAGTTCCAAGGTAAATTCGAGCATACACGGCGGAAAAAAGACCTCTCTAACATATATCCCAAAGATATTTTGCAGCAAACATGTATTTGTTTGCAACCAGTCCCGAACATAACGTATGTTTGGGTCCTGCAAACAAATATATGTTTGGGTGCAAACAAATATTTATTTGACTGAAAACAAATATATGGGTAGATTACCATATACAAGATATTCGAAATCGAGCGTTTTCCTGAAACAAAGTGAACGGCGAATGAATCGTTTTTAATTCATTCTCGTGTGTCGTTCTCGAACAAAAAAATCCGCAAAGCTATCGAGAAATATTCGAAAACGATATCGTTGTCGATAGCAACGGTATGGTGGGTACCTTAGCTGAAAAGTAACAATATTTAAAAATATTTCGATAGCCCTATGAACAGGTTTGAAGTCATGGACAGTACGCAAACAGTCGTCAATGAAAAAACCCTAGCATCCGTTGAACCTAGGTGGAATGTGCTAGGAAAAATTTGCAACAATGGAACAATCTACCAAATAGGTGATCAAGCTTCTACCTCAATATCAGAACCGTCCCAAAATATGCGTTTGTCGTTAAGGTCAGGCCGAACTAGAACCTCACTCTGGTCGGCTACGTAGAAATCATTCACAGGACGAATATATACAAGACGAATCATCCTTTTCAGGTATTAACTATACAAGACTCAAAACTGCCTTTACAAATGGGTAAGCGATCATAGCGATATATACATAACTAAACCTGCGTTTCCACCATATTTTCACCCTTCTGTACTGTAAGAAACGGTTAAATTCTTCTAATCGAAGATTATGTGTATGGTGAATGCTCAGTCAAAAACATACCCACTAGAGTGGGGCGATTTGAACACCATCACGGGCGCCTGGAGTTTCTGATTCTTGGGATTGTACTGAGCAAAAAAGTCAACTAGACCATATGTCTACGGTGAAAATCGAGCCCCCGGATTTTGACTTGAAGTTTTTTTTCAGGGATTTTCGGATATTTTGGCAAATAACAACCAAACCACTGATATTTTCGATCCAACACAAAGACAACAATTGTAGCCAAGACAATAATAAAGAACTCTCTAGTACATCGCAAAAGCATTGGAACGCTCCTTCAGGCAGTTATGACCTCGAGAAGGTGCACATTTTTCGGAAAATATCGATAAATGACACTGTGCTACAAAATGGGACTCAAATTCAGTGGGTGGAAAATCCTTTTCGGAGATGAAAGCCCTTGGTGAGTGTACTAAGAACCCAAAAGGAAATTTTCACCATAGGTCAAGTTTCCGAGATATCGCGTGATTAATGGTTTAATTTTGGCCCCTTAATTTGCGAGAAAATAGCTTTATATCTCTGTTAAGCGTTATTGTAGCTTCATTTTGAGATTACATGTCTTCAGTCAAATCGAATGGTGAATCTTTTTGTAGAATATTTCATCCCTCTAACTCAATTCCTTCCATGTCCTTTTCGTCCTTTATTTTTTGAACCGTAGTAAAAGTACCACAAGATGAGATTTTACAGCATCCAAATATTCTACAAAAATGTTCTTCAGAAGATTTTAGGTACGGTTCTCATTGATGACCAATCGATATTTCCCCGTTTTCATGGTCCTTTTTGACATTTGCCCGTATTTTGTTGAGAAAACCGTGTTTTGTTTTTATGTATATTCGTTATTGGTCTGTGGTGCATCTGAAATACTTACCATAAATAGCTCTTGTAATGACGAACACGTTAATAACAAATTTTATTGAAGGATAGATCCGGTTATCTAAACTTTTGAACCGGATATTCTGATATCAAAACCGATTTTGGAACCGGTTTTAAGAAACCGATTAATCGTATATGTATATCATTGGAAAGCTAATAAAATGGTCAATCAAATGACAGCAAGTAGCTGATTACATGATTACAACTTTGTTGGTTCCGAAGCTAGAACAAAAAAAAAAAACCGATTTTGATGTAAAATATCACTGGGTTGAAAAATTCTTTTTGGCGATGAAAGTCGATTCAGATATTTTATAAATCTGGAAAGACAGTTATGTCATAGGTCAAACTTCTGAGTTATTGTGAGATGAATTTGTGTTATGTTGTTTTGTTATCATGCACTTAAAGTTCATCAAGAATGAATTAATTTCGCCATAACTCAGAAGTTTGAACCACGTCAACCCAGTGATATTTTACATCAAAATCGGTTTAAGAACGCGGTTTTTTGTTCTAGCATCGGAACCAAGAAAGTTGTAATCAGCTACTTGCTGCCATTTGATTGACCATTTTATTAGCTTTCCAATGATATACATATACGATTAATCGGTTACTTAAAACCGGTTCCAAAATCGGTTTTGATATCAGAATATCCGTTTCAAAAGTTTAGATAACCGGATATATCCTTCAATAAAATTTGTTATTAACGTGTTCGACATTACAAGAGCTATTTATGGTAAGTATTTCATATGCACCACAGACCAATAACGAATATACATAAAAACAAAACACGGTTTTCTCAACAAAATACGGGCAAATGTCAAAAAGGACCATGAAAACGGGGAAATATCGATTGGTCATCAATGAGAACCGTACCTAAAATCTTCTGAAGAACATTTTTGTAGAATATTTGGATGCTGTAAAATCTCATCTTGTGGTACTTTTACTACGGTTCAAAAAATAAAGGATGAAAAGGACATGGAAGGAATTGAGTTAAAGGGATGAAATATTCTACAAAAAGATTCACCATTCGTTTTGACTGAAGACATGTAATTTCAAAATGAAGCTACAATAACGCTTAACAGAGATATAAAGCTATTTTCTCGCAAATTAAGGGGCCAAAATTAAACCATTAATCACGCGATATCTCGGAAACTTGACCTATGGTAAAAAATTTCCTTTTGGGTTCTTAGTACACTCACGAAGGGCTTTCATCTCCTAAAAGGATTTTCCACCCACTGAATTTGAGTCCCATTTTGTAGCACAGTGTCATTTATCGATATTTTCCGAAAAATGTGCACCTTCTCGAGGTCATAACTGCCTGAAGGAGCGTTCCAATGCTTTTGCGATGTACTAGAGAGTTCTTTATTATTGTCTTGGCTACAATTGTTGTCTTTGTGTTGGATCGAAAATATCAGTGGTTTGGTTGTTATTTGCCAAAATATCCGAAAATCCCTGACAAAAAACTTCAAGTCAAAATCCGGGGGCTCGATTTTCACCGTAGACATATGGTCTAGTTGACTTTTTTGCTCAGTACAATCCCAAGAATCAGAAACTCCAGGCGCCCGATAACACTTTTTTCCTTCCATACAAATCGCCCCGGCCTAATACCCACCATTGCACTTTAATCATATTAAAGTGTACATAGATTAAATACTGATGATATATATATATTTATCTTTAACTCGAATTGAATTTGGTTTTTCTTTTATATATTTTATATATATGATTTTATACATTTAGATATATGAATATATTTCACCGGTAGCAAATTTTGTAAAATATGCAATTTCTAAACAATTAGTATTTGTACAATATGAATACATTAGTGTTGAATATTAAACCTTATTATGTTTAGTTTAATTATTTTCATCTACGTATGCTATAATGCTAATCAAAATTGCTTGGTCCGCATCCATTAACATAATATTCACTTCAAATATAACACAAAAAAACCAAACTCACAATTGACCATATTATTTTTAGCATATTTTAACTATGTTAAATATACAATTTACATATTTTAATGGTTTTTAAGAAGACCTTACCCTGTTATCAGAGTAAATATTTGAGAATGAAAAAAATTATTCGAATACTATATCTTTTTTTTGGTTTTACAGCTGATGCCAGAAACAAGAAAAAATGCAAATACATATCGCTCATTTACTCAAAGAATGGCATACCTCAAAAAATGCATTTTCTGAGTTAGCAATTTCTATTTCTACGACTTCTTCTTAATCTTGTGTCAAATTTTCATGCTGAAATCTCTAAAACTCGACAAGTTACAGCTCTTTTACTACGAGTTTCGCATAATTCAATACAAGAGTGTTTTAAGTTTATGAAGCACCAAAACACATCAAATCATGCTTGATCTTGCACAGAAATTAACACTGATATCTGGCTAGGTTTTTGCAAAATATGGTCCAAGTAGGTTTTTTAGTTTTTGTGTAATAATCATTTTATGTTTGGAAGTCGAATTTCAATCGCCTATTTAAAACGCGTTTTTCTCGAAACTGGATTTTTCGAGATGTGTGACTCTTTGAGTAAATGACCGATATGTTTTTAATGGAAAGGGAATCTGAAGTTGGAGAGATGGAAATGATGTCTTGCAATGATTTTCTTAGCTATTTCTTGTGCAATGCATTCAAAAGGCCCAAAGGTTTATGCAGTTCGTAGATTTATAAGAATCTTGAAAAAAGGCATGACCCTGGTCTTGGACGTTTCAGGCGCTTGCTAAGTATTTCCTGACCAAATACAAAAGCTACCTTGTGGCTAAGTTAAGCCACTGTTTATCACTGTGATTCTCCAACAATTTTCATCACCCACAAACTGGACACACTTCCTTCATTACTATAGCAAATTATGCCAAAATCATATACAAATATTATTTTAGTAACTTATTTCGACACAAAAAACTTTTGAAATAATAAAACCCATGCAGGAGAGAGATAACACATGCATGCGTATGTGTGCAAATAATATTTTATGTTAATAACTCGTGTAACTGCAAACTATTTTGGCTGAGGAAAAAAATTAATAAATTATGGAGAAATGGTATTCACATTTCGTTAGTTTTTTGCCACAATAGCTCATCATTGTAATTCAGTAGCACTGCTGTAATGTAATGTGAAAACAAGAGATTTCTGTTTTTGATTCAACAATCAACATTATTTCAATTAAAAACATATCAAAAAAGTTGACAATGATAAAATTCAACGAAAAACGTTGCTACTGCATGTTATGTTTTTATTGCGAGTATATTTCATATTTGTGCAAAATTATGAAAGTATACATGAACAATGTAATATATGCCAGGTGACCTAATACATACATACATGTATATGTACGTACGGGGAATGTATGTCAAATTGCGGTTTCTAACTTTTTATTTAGTTAAATGTTATTGCACCAAGCTTCTGGTACAATATGTGTTGGTAACGATAGATTGAGGATAATTGTTATATAATCCAGTTGCTTAAGCATTACCATTGAAAGTATGGCCCAAACGCTTTAGATGGGTTAGCGTTTCGGATGACGTCTGCAACATCGCCCATCGTAATTTGTGGTGGTGCCTCTTCTTAAATGGCTTAGCACACTCCTATTCGCCCTATCACTCTCGGGGTGTTACTGTCAGTTACTGTCACGCCATTAAAAGTAACAGCCGTTCTATCATCTTTCTTTCCCAGATTCACGGTTCCATCATCCTTCTTTTCTGGATTCGATTACTTAATGCTGTACCAATATTGCACTGCTTCAGGCGGGTAACCACATTTTCCGATTATGTTCGCCTACTAGCCTGTCGACTTCAAGAGTAAGTTCTTTAACTCTTGGGTCTTCATGGTTTGTACGACGAGGCTTTTTGCACTCATTTGTTGGTCCCGTATGAAACGAGCGTTTGTAGCAATGATGATATCCCGGAAAGACCGAAGGTATGAGGGATTGAATGAAAACTTGCAAATCAGTTGAACCCTTGCACATCAGCTAAACCCTTACAAATCGGCTGAAGCGTTGCATTCCCATGGTTTAGAAACGTTCAGAGGTTATGAAGTCGGGCGGCCTAATTACGAAAACGATTATAGGAATGTGGTCTGAGCAAAGGGAAATGACGGGTTGCAAGGAATGTGTGTGAAGATAAATTAGATTTCAAGTTGGAATATTTAATTTTAGCAAAGATACGACTATAAAGAGCGCTGCTGAGGCTAAATTTAAATTGGAATTTACAGTCTGTTTTTGTAACAAAAAAATTCCGATTCGTTCGTGTATTTCACTCACAAAAATACATTTTGGTGGAAGGCATGTATCTAATCGAAATTCACTAACTATAATACTAATTTTTGCAAAATATTGCAGAAAACAAAAAGTTTATTAATGCAACTGGAGGTGGACCATGCCGTATAAAGGCATTATCACCGCTAGAAGTACAAATTGAAAGGATTTGTAATTTATCAAAAGCAGCTGCTCCTGGGGGAAATCCGTTTGGACTCGAAAGAAGTGTTTCGAACAATATATCAATAGATTTGGATTTGGATGAATGTACAACAGATAATTTTGGGATCTCATCAAATATGATTGAGACGAGTAAAAACCAAAGCACGACAAATCCCCCAATGGATAAATCAAGTTCCATGAGTAAACCCCAAACCATAAAAAATCCCACAATGGATTAATCAGTTACCAATTCACCTGAAGAGAACGACAAACAGACAGAAGTAAGACGTGGGAGAAAAAGATCATATACTGATACCAGCATCAAGGAAGAGGAGCAATTAAATCTATTACGACAACAAGTAGCTTCGCAAGAGAAGATTTTGAGTGCGATCGAAAGACAAGCGGATACGGCGAAAATAGTTGCAGAGCAAATGAAATTTTACGCGAATTTGCCGAATCTTTTAAAATCATAGCAAAAACAATTGAAAATATATGTCGCAATTTGGAATGAATTTATTATTATCATGTTAGCTTCTTTTACATTCTGCCTCTTTACCATATGTATATGTACCAAAATATTTCTTCCATATACATAATAAATCAATACCCGTTAATTGAATATACTTTATAGTCGCGAGTAAAAGAACTACAAACATATGTTAGGATGATTCTATGGACACACTGCTCATCGACTTTTTGGAAATTATTGCGACCGCGACGCAGTGGATAACATGTCCCACATACACCCTAAAGTAATATCAAACATGTATGTTCGTCATGGATTTGGAACTCGATTCAAGCTCACAAATGAGTCGCATACATACATACAGACTCATTTAGTAAATCCTAAGAGAAAATGTCTGATCTGAATGATCTACCATCCAACGAATATGCAAAATAAAAAACAACTTCATATATATAATACATATTTTATTTATCTTAAGTTGATAGCTATTCTTTCTCTTATGGATGCTGCATATGACGATCCATCTGTTGGATCTGTGTTTGATGTATCCTCATTACTACTGCTATCCAAATATTCACTATTTTCGGACAACACCCAATTATTTTTATAAAAAAATTCACATATTATGCAGTGCGCAGACGGCATTTACAATTTTTGTGGTTTTTTCTGGGCTATAGAAAAGCCCTCGTGATCCAATAATGCACCTAAAGCGATTCTTTAAAACACCAAAACACCGTTCAATCGCATTTCTTACTTTTGCATGTCTCTCATTGAACATCTTTTGGTGCAACTCAATTGGGTTGGAATAGGGTACCATCATATATGGCATTAATTTATAACCGGAATCGCCTATAAAGTAGAAAAGTAAATAGATATATATTTTTATTAACACAGTATTCAGTTCTCTGTGCAAAACTTACCCAAAAGCCATGTGTTCCTCTTACAATCCAAGAATTGAGAATTGAGGTAATGATTCACAGCGCTATTTTTCCAAATAAAGCAGTCATGGTTGGCGCCTGGGTTTCTTGCGTCTACATACCTTATCTTCAGGTTATGGTCACATATCTGAAACACTGAAGATTGTACTTCAAAAGAAGCAAGTCAACGTAAAAACACAACGCCATTAAGTTCACGCTATAGTAGCCTTTGTAATTATAGTATAGGTGTTTTTCAGCATACCCAGGAGATTTTATTCGCACATGTATTCGCAGTCTATAATCCCAGGGATGCCTCCTTTTTTATAAAATTCTTCCTTTATTTTACTTTCCTCTTCCTGTGATCGTGGCATTTGTATCCATTTTGCACAAATATACCTCTCAAATATATCCAGACATTCGGATATGATCATAGAAACTTTAGATTTTGACATATCGGCCGACTTCTCATTCCCAATTGAAAATTGGTATGCTCCTGTTGCAGTAAAAGTCAAAAAAACTCCCAACTTATCTTGTACCGGAATATAACTACTCCGGCAAGCCCTCTTCATTCTCGTTTCCATTTCTGCTAAAATAATAAGGAATACTTCCTTGTTTACGCGAAAATTAGCAACGAATCTGAAAAATAGATATTTTAATAAAAATATGTAAAGATGTATTTATGAAATATTCTTACCTCTCATCTGGAATGTCCAAAATATTTGTGGCATCACGTATTTTTCTTCGCGGAATTATTTCATTTCCGTTTTCAAAATATAATGCTATTGTGCCAAACATTTTCTTTTTCAATTGTTTTTTTTTTTCAGTAATATATAACGAATAATGAAAGTTTTGTTTGAATTGTCAAATGTTATTACACGAAAGCTTTTATATATTTTACGTAAACCAAATTTTAGTCACTTTCGTTTTAAAACGAATGTTTCGGGTGAGAATCAAAAAAAGTTACAAAAATAGGGGGTAAATGACAAAATTTAATTTAAGAATGAAACTATTAATATCGTTATAATATTTGAACAATATTTAACTGAATTAAAGGAAACTGTAAATATTTATTTAGCATACAATTTTATTATATTAATGAGGTTTGTTTAAACGTTTAAATAATTATATACGTGCCAATTTGTAAAAAAAGTACCAACGACCAAAACTGCTAAACGGTAATTACTTTGGGGCCCCCACCAAAAAATGGGGAGGAATTCGTCGACGGAATATTTTTTCTGGATAGGGCATCGAATGTCCTATGTCTTTCAGGAAATTCTAAATATATTCAGATTTTGGAAAAAAATTGTTTAGTGGGGGCCCAAAATAGTTACCCTTTAGCAGCTTACGTAGTGGGTTTATAAAATAATTGTTTTCAAAAATTTGAATATATTTAGAATTTTTTGAAAGATATAGGCTAGATGGACGTTCGATGCCCTATCCAGAAAAAAATATTCCGTCGACGAACCCCTCTCCATTGTATGGTGGGGCCTCAAAGTAATTACCCTTTAGCAGCATTCGTAGTCGTGGTTCATAGGACGTCTTTCGAAGAATTTTTCTCTCACAAAATACACGAAAACAAATACATAATTTTTGAGGGGACGGCGATAAGTCGAAGATACCTCCGTGTTAATTCGGGGCATAGATCCGGTCGCCGTGAGATTGTGTTATTTGCTGTATGTTTTTTTACTGTACTTTGCCAATTCTACCATGTACTTCAATTTGATATAATCACCGGTAGGCATCATGACTAAAACCATGATTATCAACTCTTAATATAAATCTATGGATATATTTGAGTAAAACTCTGTTAACTGACCACGAACATTAACATAAAAGGCATCAATGCAAAGGTCAAGAGTTCTTCTTCCAACTATGACATACGTGGTTTTTATGTTGTTTTGGAGATTGTTTTGTCTTCCCATGCCTATTTTTGCATCATTACTTTTCTTCGTGACATTTTGTATTAACAGCATAAAACAATTCATACCGTATACGTCCTCCCGAGGAGAAGGAGGGGAGAATGCTACGCTCATGGTTTCTTAAAACAATCTTCGCAAAATTGTAACCAGCTCATAGGCTTGTTATTTACACTGCAAATATCTTTGACCATTTCCTCCAAACAAGTGGAACCACAGTGCACTGACTGTATAAATTTCAACTAAATTATAACATAAAACAATTTCATGTATTTAAAATTTAATGCTGAGCTTCAAAGACAGCCCAAAAATTACAAATATTTCTGAGTCCTACAAAAATACACATCTTCATTATTTTTATTTTTTTTATTTTCTTTTACATTTTATTTTTCACGACATTCTCAAACAATTGCATCAACATGACATTATTGTGTTTTCATTCACACTTTTACATCTATGCACTTTATCATTGAAAAAAAAACAAAAAACTTTTTATTTCTGAACTGTCCAAACGAGACTGAATTTTAATTTAAGATAAAAACTCATTGAACTCAGAAGGAAATGTTGGAACAAAAAATCTATAACAGTCGCGGTAATTTTGTTTTTTATACCCTACACCACTATGTGGTAAGGGGTATTATGTGTTAGTGCATTTGTATGTAACTTACAAAAGGAAGCGAGATAGACCCATAGTTCCTTCTAGGGATATACATAGAATCACTTTCTGAGTCGATTTATGCATGTCCGTCCGTCCGTCCGTCCGTTCGCAACATACAGGTCGCATTTGTTGACCGATTCCGCTGAAAATTGGGGAATACCATTTTTTTAGCCGTCGGAAGATCAAGTTCGAAGATGGGATATATCGGTCTACGTTTTGGTATAGCCCCCATATAACGGTACCCCCCGATTTACGGTATTTTGACGTTTTCAGCTACATTTTCAGACCGATTTGGCTATAATTTGACATTTAGGGTTCTTAAGTGTCAATAAACATATATAACAAAACTTGTGGGCATAGGTCCACGTTTTGGTATAGCCCCCATATAACGGCACCCCCCGATTTGCGGTATTTTGACGTTTTTAGCTACATTTTCAGACCGATTTAGCTATAACTTGACATTTAGGGTTCTTAAGTGTCAATAAACTTATATAACAAAAGTTGTGGACATAGGTCCCCGTTTTGGTATAGCCCCCATATAACGGTACCCTCCGATTTGCGGTATTTTGACGTTTTTAGCTACATTTTCAGACCGATGTAGCTATAATTTGACATTTAGGGTTCTTAAATGTCAATAAACTTATATAACAAAAGTTGTGGACATAGGTCCACGTTTCGGTATAGCCCCCATATAACGGTACCCCCGATTTACGGTATTTTGACAGTTTTAGCTACATTTTCAGACCGATTTAGCTATATTTTGACACTTAGGGTTCTTAAGTGTCAATAAACTTATATAACAAAACTTGTGGAAATAGGTCCACGTTTTGGTATAGCCCCCATATAACGGTACGTCCGATTTGCGGTGTTTTGACGTTTGTAGCTACATTTTCAGACCGATATAGCTATAATTTGACATTTAAAGTTCTTAAATGTCAATAAACTTATATGACAAAACTTGTGGACATAGGTCCACGTTTTGGTATAGCCCCCATATAACGGTCCATTAAAGTTCATATTTTCGTATAGCCCAGATACCTCCGAACTAGCTGTTAATGACATTTGAAGTTCCCACGTTATGTACCGATTTTCGATATTTTGAAGATTCTAGCTAATTTTTTAACCGAATTAGGAGTTATTTGACATTAAAGGCTCCCATCAAAAACTGTCAACATAGGCCCATGTTTTATTATAACCCCTATATAACAGTACCTCCCAATTTCTAGCCCACCAAAACTTGTCAACATACATAGTTAGATATAGGCACCATAAAAAAGGGCCTCCAGAATGAAGCATAAATTTTACATTTGAGGTTCCCAATGGCCGCGAAATTGCTCCACTAAAAATTGTCAAGATAGGTCCACGGTTCGGTATAGCCCCATATAACGATACCTCCCGATTTAAGGTATTTTAGGGATCTTAGCCACATTTTTTGCTTGAACTAGCTGAAATTTTACATATGTGGTTCCCAGTGGCCGTGAAATTTCGCCACTTAAAATTGTTAAGATAGGTCCATGTTTTTTTGCAGCCCCCATATAACGGTACCTCCCGATTTTAGGTATTTTAACGATTTTCCCCAAATATGGCTCCAATTTGCCATTTGGAGTTTAATGAGTTCAAAAAGTTTACTTTAATGTTTGTTTTGGGTTATTAAAAAACTTCTCCACCAAGAATTATGGACATACATATGTCCACGTTTTGATATAGCCCCGAATTTTGGTATAGCTTCCATATTAATTAAAAACTAATTATTCCATTTTTACATATTTCGACTGGTGTAGGGTATTACATAGTCGGCCCCGCCCGACTTTGGTCTTTTCCTACTGGTTTTTTTTTAATAATAGGGTGACGTATGGGATGAAAGATACCAAGGAACAGTCCTGGCCGGCTTTAACATGGCAAAGTCCAGGATTTATCTTGGTCCCTCTTTCATCTCAAGTGGACACTGACCTTCCCGTGGTGTCACCTGGGGTAGCTGCCTTTAACACCCGTTAAAGGTAGTGAGCTAAAATGTGCCGCGCGTTCACCCATAACAACGTTAAAAGCTTGGGTTTGGGCGCAGGGTTAGTAACCCTCCCCTAGAAAAAGCAGCCTACTATGAAAAAAAAAACAAAAGAAAAGAAAAACAAATCCCTCAAAAGCAAACTTTTTAAGGACCATGATCTGCGAATCTACACCTGGAATGTTCGCACTCTTTATAGAGAAGTTGCAGTTTACGCTTTGACAGGTGTACTTGAAAAGTATAAGGCCGACATTACAGCCATACAGGAAATACGATGGAATGGGAAAGGCGTCACTACAACACTTAAAGGTCACGCACTGTATTATTGCTGCCATGACATAAAGCATGAGTTTGGTTGCGGATTTGTAGTTGGTCGGAGGTTAAAACTCCTGCTCTCCAGCTTCACCCCACTGAAGACAAGGACGAACTGACCAAAGATATATTTTATGAGCGCTTAGAAGAAACATATAACCGTTGTCCTGTCCATGACATTAAAATTATTCTAAGCTATCTTAATGCCAAAATTGGAAAGGAAAATATCTTTGGCCCAACAGACGGAAGAGTGAAACATCTGACAATGGTATGTGGTGATAGACTTCGCAGCGGCAAAAAAACATGGTAGTTAGCAGCATCAGATTTCAACATCTCGACATCCATAAGGGCACCTGGCTGTCTCCAGATCAGAAAACAGGAAATCAAATTGATCACGTTGTGATAGAAGCAAGACATTCATCGAGCGTGTTGGATGTGCGTTCGTTCCGGGGAGCAAACAATGACTCGGACCACTACCTTGTTGCAGCAAAGGTACGCACCCGGTTAAAAGTAGCAAACAAAATACGAACAGACACAACACGAAAGTTAGACATCGGTAAGCTGCAATCACAACAGATAGATACAGCATATTCCACTCAACTAGCCCAATTGCTTAATCAAAGCATTCCTCATCCCGATAACATATCAGCGCAATGGCAAGGTATTGCCCACTCCATGCAAAAAACCGCAAAATCCATACTTGGATACCAGAGACCTCCATCAAGGAATCCATGGTATGACCAGGAGTGTCGTGCTGCTAGCGAAAAGAAAAGTGCGGCATATAGGGCTACTTTACAATCCGTAGCAACGCGTAGCGCCCGAGAGAGATATCGGGAGAAAAGGAGAAACGTCTTTTCCGCAGGAAAAAGAGAGAGATGGAAAAGCGGGAGTGTGAAAAAATCGAGCTGTTCAAAACCGGAGGCGACACGCTGATAAGGTGTATTCATCAGCTAGTTAGCACCATCTGGCAGGAAGAACGAGTACCCGACGATTGGAACCTGAGTATCCTGTGCCCCGTCCACAAGAAGGGAGATAAGACTGTATGCTCTAACTATAGGGGCATAAGTCTACTACCTGTTGCCTACAATATCGTGTCAGAGATATTGTGCGAACGACTAAAGCCTATGGTCAACGAGACAACTGGACCATACCAATACGGCTTTAGACCTGGCAAGTCCACCATTGACCAGATATTTACCCTGCGGAAAATCCTGGAGAAAACCCAAGAGATTCAGATTTTTGTCCATTATAAACCAGCCTTCGACAGCCCGCTGCGTTCAAAGGTATTTCAAGCCATGTCTGAATTTGGTATCCCCGCAAAGCTCACACGGCTTTGTAAAATGACTTTAACTGACAAGAGGTCCTCAGTTAAAATAGGAAAGAACCTCTCCGAAGAGTTTTGTACCAAAAGTGGTTTAAGACAAGGAGACAGCCTTTTGTGTGATCTCTTCAACATCCTGCTGGAAAAGGTTATACGAGAGGCCAACTTCAAAAGAAGTGGCACAATCAACATCAATTGCCACATGTTACTTGGTTATGCTGATGATATAGATATCAAAGAAGTACCCAGCAAAATGTTCGATGCCAAGGATGCTATTGAATCATGGGTGCAAGTGATCTGGCATGTCATCTTTTTAGCATTTTCACTCATGAATATTATATGAGCGTGACCACCATAAGATGATAATTATTTTCGGATCTTAAGATGAAATTCGTTGTCCGATCCTAAGCATGTCATTTTGACCAATGCTTTGACATGTCATTTGATGTTGTCGACGCGCAATGCGTCCATTGAGCTCGGACCAACTGTGGAAGTTGGTTCCTATAATTTTGAAGTAGTAAAAGACTTCACCAACCTCGGCACCTCCGTAAACACAACAAACGACATCAGTTGTGAAATAAAACGAAGAACTGTATTGGCCAACAGATGCTACTTTGGTTTAAGAAAGCAGTTTAAAAACAAAACCACATCTCGTCAAACAAAAATAACGCTGTAAAAAAACACTGATACTACCCGTGCTGATGTATGGTTCTGAAGCCTGGGTACTTGCGCAAGCAGATAAGGCAGTGCTTGGCGTGTTTGAGAGAAAAATTCTTCGAAATATCTACGGACCAATCTGCGTTGACGGTGAATATCGACGTCGTATGAACCACGAGTTGTATCTGCTATATAACGACATCAATATAGTTAAACGTATCGAGATGCAGCGATTGGGTTGGCTAGGCCATATAATAAGAATGAGCGATGATGAACCCGCTAAAAAGGCGTATAAATTCGAGCCACATGGCGGTGCACGCAGAATTGGCAGGCCAACGAATAGATGGCGCAAACAAGTGGATAAAGAGATGACAAGGCGCGATATTCTAGAAAGCAAAGCACTAAACAGAGAGAATTGGAGATCTTTTCTTAGTTCGGTCTATGGAACAAATGTTCTGTAATGGGCCAGCTAAGTAAGTAAGTAATTTCCGATATAATAAATAACAGTATCGTTGAAGCTTTTTTAAGATTATTTCTATATTTTGTTACATTAATTTTGAGTTCAAATACAAAAGATGCCGACTACTGGTACATGCCGGACTTAGGAACATGGTATTATTTATTCCGAATGTGATCTGATCGGTAGTTTTGCCGCTGAAAGTCCAAAGTAATAGAGAGTATCTCATATTTCAATACAAGAAATAACTAAATTCAAACATCAAATCTATATCAGTATTTCATAACAGTTAAAACTTTCAATTACATCTGGACACTTGAGAAAATATTTAACTGTCTTATTTTCGTAAATTTTTGTTCCAGAATATTTGCCATGAAATGTTGAAAACATATCTTTGCTTGTTAGTGATTTGAAAATACAGAAAGAAGATGCGATGCGAAACCACACACTTGAATATTCACGACTAGAAGAAATAGAACAAAAAGCAAACCATGTCTGCATCTATTGAAGCATTAATAATCTTATGTTGTTGTTGTTGAAATTGTGTGAAATTTTATTTTCATTTTTGTTCCAAGTTTTCTGCTTCGTCTCAAGGAATTTCCTCTATTCGTTGCACAGTACTTCGTCTTACAAAAGCTTTTGTTTAGCTGTTTCCGCTGTTTCTGGGAGCTCAGTGGTGGTTTCTTTATGGTTTGGGTTGTGGCTTTTGTGGCTTCTTTGCGTCTATGCCCACAATTCATGGTGGTTCTGTCTCAGAGTCTGGCAGAGTTTAAGTGGCGCCCTGTTTGCATCCTATATAACTTTAGATTATGTTGTCGTCATGTTGTTATTGTTGTTGTTGGAGTTTTCTTGCATTGCATTGTTTTGAAATGGTTTTCTTATTTAAAATTTCCGCTTTCATTATTTTTTTCGAGTTTTTGGTTTTTTTGTTTTACGAGTCAACTTTCTTCTACATCTTTAAACAAATAGTAAGGATGCTGCAAGGCGTTAACCATGACAAAATAATTTTTATTTGAATCGATGTTGCCAAGAAACAAAAAAAAATGGAGTAAATAGTTTAAATAAATGTGTGTGAATGTGTACTCGTACGTTTGGGTTCATACATACACATATGAAGTTCCATAGAAATACTGTGCGGAAAGGGAACAATTTTTTATTAATTTCTTTTTTTAAATTTACAGCATTACTGTAATCTTTTAAGTCATGAAAATATAACCACTTGCGGACGCCAGTACTAGTTGGGATCTCTGTGTCATCTTTTTAAAAAAAGTAGAAACTTTCTCAGGCTAATTTCAAACCGGCCAAGCCCAAGTTGTAGCTCTTAGAGTGAAGAACAATAATTGTGAACAAATTAAAACTTCATCCTCAAGATCTGTAAGCTGACCCATTAGTTCTTTATAAGAATACCTTCCAATCCTACTAATCCTGAGAAGACCTATACCCTATAGGAAGATGGTCTACCGGTCCACTCATGAAAAATCCTAATTGTCTGCTATAGGAAGAATGTCTATTGATTATCGATAAGAAAACTTATAGGTCCCCTATGGAGAGGTACTGGTTTTCAATAAGAAGGTCAACTAGTTTTCTAGAGAGTATATGGTAAATAACAAAAATGTTTTGCAATCGATGAATCCGAGTTTCACCCTTTCAGAATTCGCGAACTGTTAACATATTCTATAACATATTCTTTAAAATGAAGTGTTTTAGGAGGGATCCCATAATGTCGACCATTAAAATTAATTTTCGTGGAAGCTGTGCTGGCATCAATGTAGAAAAATGGGTTGAAGCCAACAAGTTTTTTTATGTTCCCATGCGATTTCTGGCTTAACCTTACATTTTATAGACCTATTCCCAAAGAATGAATCACAGAATACTCCATGGGCAATAATATAGCTGTGTATGATTTTTCGATATATCCACTGCATCCACCTAAAATTGATGTTGAGATTTTGAAGCCGGAATTTCGGGGTTTTTTGAATTTTTTTTAATAATCCGGACGAGCAAGAAGATAATATTCCAAACTCATAACACGATTATAGAACTCGTGATTTTACGTCGTTTGGTGCATATCTCATGTGTGTGCTCCATACAGCATCCTAGTAATTGGAGTCAAAAAGCCAAAATTTCATGCGTAATTTTCTTACAAAACATATATTTTGCGTGCAAAATTTACAACTGTCATTCAATTTCCTTTGAAACCCGCGTGAATTTAGTTTTTTTACGCCACGGTTCTAATGAAGCCTTCCGCGTTCGAATTTATCTACTAAAACCGCGGATATAGATACCTTGAAAATCGGAAAATCAGCAAAAATATATGTCAAGCTACGCCACTGATCAAACAGCAGCAATCCCAAGAACACCCGCACAAAGCAGAGCCAAAAAAAATAGCCAGCAGTCGTCATCAAACGCATCAATATGTTTGTCAGTGCGTTTACCCATTTACATGCGTTTGTACGTATGTGCTTCGCCCAAGCCAAACCAAGAGAACAAGAGAAATTTATGTAGCGAGATGTGTGTATGGCTTAACGTAAATTACAAAACCATAAATGTAAATATGTATATTTTTGGTAGTTTTATGCAGAGTTCGAAAATAAACAGTACACTAACATAGTGTACCGCTCCGAGAACAGTATCACTAAAATATTTTTAGCGTTAGTGTTCCGGAACACAAACACTAAAAAATATTTAAGTGATACTGTTCCGGAGCACAACGAAAAACGTAGTGTACCACATTTTGGTACACTAAAAACGTTGGGTACCGCAGTCGGAACACTAAAAATCGTAGTGTTCCGCAGTCGGAGCACTAAAAATCGTAGTGCTCCGCAGTCGGAACACTAAAAATCGTAGTACTCCGCAGTCGGAACACTAAAAATCGCAGTGCTCCGCAGTCGGAGCATTAAAAAATCGTTGTGTACCACATGTCGGAACACTAAAAAATAACGTAATGATAATGTACCACACACGAGTTTATTATGATTTGCGAAGAAAATTAAATATTTATAATTTTTGAGATAAGTACAAATTAAGACATAAAAACGCAAATACAGTAGTTTTGATTTTGCTGCCAATCGTTTTAGTGCGAATTTGATTTTCCTGCCAAAAAAACTAAAATATTTGCATTTTTGTCAAATTTTCAATGCAGGTTGCACTTTTAACTGCTAATCATCTAAGTGCGAATTTTATTTAACTACCAATAATATTTGGAAAAATTAACGCATTTTCATTGAGAAATTTGTATTTACCAGCCAAAACTAAAATCACGCCATGCAACAGTTGCTAACTCATGCACAGGCTCTTGTGTACAGAAGAAAACTGTTTACTGTAGACAACCTATGATATTATGGAAAAAATTAGTTAGGATTTTTTAGTCTTTCTACGAACTTATAATAATTAATAATAATTATTAATTATTCCACAAACATCCCAGAAGGGACAAGGGAGACTTCTATCATATCGCACCTGCAGGTTCAAGGCATATTTATTGTGTCGCCTGCAGGTTGTTGCAATAATACAAAGAAAAAGTTAACATCACTTTCTTCGAAACAGAAATGGAAGGACAGATGTGGAAACAAATATTACGATAATAATTGTTATTGAATTCCATTTTGGTTCTTTCAGCTGATGCAAAATAACCCAGCAAAATTTGACGGAAGGGGTTCTATGCGATGACGTGATTTCATGTCATCTTTTGCATTGGTTCAAAGGAAGTCGTGAAAGATTCGATCTTTTCATTAGGATTTGAACCAATGCAAAGGAAGTCGTGAAAGATCCGATCTTTTCATCAGCATTTGTACCCATTCCATCGATCCAATAGAGATGATGTTTGTGTTTTTATTTACACACCTGTTTATTTTCATTTTGGTATGTTCCAGTACTGCAAAAATATACTAATTTTTACTATTTTTTCCGATAACATAAAGGAAAAATTGTTATCGTAGTAAATAAGCAGTTTCTGGAACAGACCAAAGTTGTTAGAACTGTCGTCATGATGTTGTCTTACATTTCCTGCATATCAAACAACTAAAACTTCTAAACAATTGGTATTATATGAAGTCCCAACCATCGAGCTAAAAATAGAATCGGACTGAACACATTGCTATTTTAAAAGTTCCCTTGTCTGTTCTAAATCTGACATAGAATGAAATCAATCAAATCTCGCTTCTTGGAATTTGCAAAAAAAGTGCGAAACGAAAAGGAACAAGAATCTGAAAATAAAGAAGAAACTACTTTTGGAATGAAACAATTAAAAATAAATTAATTAAGCATAAATGGTATTTTCCATAAAAAGTCTCTCCTCCCCGTTCATTACATTTTGTTCTTAGAGATCCCTAAAGCAAGCCGGGTTGTAGATCCCTACATATTTCCGTCACTAAACAAAAGAGTATAAATTACCAAAATGTTGTTATAAAATAACAAAATTATAAAATAAAAGTAATTTACGAAATAAAAATACTTAAAGGAGTGCATTTGGAGTCCATGTTGAAATCTGAACTGGTGATGGGAAGATAATTGAAAAAACCTTTTGTAAGATGAAAGAATATCAGTTGCGGAGAACGGAGGAAGTAATCTTTTGCGTTGCAGCGGTGGTGATTACATTGCAATTTTGGATGTAAACTTTTGAAAAACTAAACTGATAAATTAATTGTAGCTATTTCATGAATTCGTTTGAATTAATAAAGAGTTTTGTTTTTCATGCAAACCATATTTCAATACAGCATTTCCATTTTCCAAACAAGACATGAAAATTTCATGCCAAGGGGTTGGTGAAAATGACATGCCAAAGCATTGGTTAAAATGACATGTCAAAGCATGGGTGAAAATGACGTGTCAAAGCATTGGTGAAAATGACATGTCAAATCATTGGTGGAAAGAAATGCCAAAGCATTGGTGGAAATGACATGTCAACGCATTGGTTAAAATGACATGCTTAGGATCCAGAAAAGAACGTCATCTTTTGGGGTCCACGCTCATATAAAATTCATCGATGAAGATGCTAAAAAGAGGACATGCTAGATCACTTGCACCCATGATTGAATGTCATCTTTGGCATAGAACATTTTGCTGGGAAGTTTTTTGATTATATGTTTTTATTTTTTTCACTATTCCTCTCCAATTAGTTTTCGGATATCAAGAAATCAGAAGCTGAATATTACATGAAGAGCCAATTCTTTGGCAGGTGAGCGAATCGGATAACTGCCACCTTTTGGCAGCTAAAAATATTAAAGATAAGTGCGAAATTCGCTTTGCTGCCACAAAATGCGTGCAAAACTTGTTTTGGCAGCTAAGTCAAAACTACTGTACACCTCTTAAATCCATGTATGTATACATATTAATTAATAACGTTGGGAACTTAAGTAGAAAATATGAAAAACATTGATTCGGTGGCGCACTACAAATTGTAGTGTTCTGACTGTGGATACATGAGTTTATTATGATTTGTGAGGAAAATTAAATATTTTACAATCTTTTTTTAATAAATACAAATTAAAAAATAAAATTTAATAGAACACGTGAAAAACGCCTGATTTGATTTTTGGAAAATGGATCAATAAAAATCATAGTGTTCGGTTGCGAAGCACTAAAAATCGTAGTGTTCAGACTGTGTTCAGACTGCCTGATCACTAAAAATCGTAGTGTTCCGACTGCCGGATCACTAAAAATGTTAGTGTTCCGACTAGCGGATCTCTACAAATCGACTGCCGGATCACTGAAAATTTTAGTGTTCCGACTGCCGGATCTCTAAAAATCCAAACAATGGAACAATAAAAATCGTAGTGTTCGGCTGCGGAGTACCAAAAATCGTAGTGTTCCGACTGCCGGATCAATAAAAATTGTAGTGTTCCGACTGCCGGATCTCTAAAAATCGAAACAATGGCACAATAAAAATCGTAGTGTTCGGCTGCGGAGAACTAAAAATCGTAGTGTTCTGCCGGATCACTAAAAATTTTAGTGTTCCGACTGCCGGATCTCTAAAAATCGAAACAATGGAACAATAAAAATCGTAGTGTTCGGCTGCGGAGTACTAAAAATCGTAGTGTTCCGACTGCCGGATCACTAAAAATTGTAGTGTTCCGAGTGCCGGATCTCTAAAAATCGAAACAATGGCACAATAAAAATCGTAGTGTTCTGCTGCGGGGCACTAAAAATCGTAGTGTTCCGACTGCCGGATGAATAAAAATTGTAGTGTTCCGACTGCCGGATCTCTAAAAATCGAAACAATGGCACAATAAAAATCGTAGTGTTCGGCTGCGGAGAACTAAAAATCGTAGTGTTCTGCCGGATCACTAAAAATTTTAGTGTTCCGACTGCCGGATCTCTTAAAATCGAAACAATGGAACAATAAAAATCGTAGTGTTCGGCTGCGGAGCACTAAAAATTTTTGTGTTCCGACTGCCGGATCTCTAAAAATCAACACGCTGTTAGTTATAATTTCTGAGGAAAATTAAATATTTTATGGGTTATGGGACGAGTAAAAATTAAAAATAAAAATTAATAAATAAAATGCACGTGTTTTAAATTAGTTACAAACGTTGAGAGCTTTAGTAGAAAATTAGAAAAAATCATCATCATCAATTGATGAATATTGTTTCTTGTACAAATGGCAACAGGTACAATTTCCCCAAAATAATAAGTGTGTGGTTGTCTATATCCTGAAATCATAAAGTCGACTTTAAATGTACAATCATACTTGCGGAAAATCAGCACATTCTCATTGAATGATATTATTTGTTGTACAAATAGCAACAGGTAAAATTTCCCCAAAATAATAAGTGTCTTCAAACGTACAAGTCTACTTGGGAAAATCCACATACTTTCTTCAACTGCATTCACTGAGGAATTTTGTTCTTGATACAAAAAGTTACAGGTACAATTTCCGCAAACATTGTGTTGCTATCAATATTTTCCGTTCCTTATTTAAAAAAAAATAAGAAATTCATGAGGATCAAGAAGACAATATTTATACGAATATGTACATCTTTATGACACTAAATATTGTTATTCGGATACGTATATACTGAGCGTCTAAATGTGCAACCACAGTAACGTGTAATATTTTAGATTATATGTAACTTTTGTCCTTGAATTGAAAATGTAACAAAGATCAGATTTACTACATGAAAAAATTCTACAAAAATGTTCCTCCGAAAATTTTATGTAGGTTCCCCACATCCAAGATATCGATATTGCTTTACCCGTTCCATTCTCAAAAAAAAAACGTTATGTTAATGTATTTCGGTACATTTCGTATTAGTTATTAACTATGTATGAAATTTGGATGGTTACTGTGTTATGACTTTTTTACAACCCCTTATCCCTGTATAATATTTTGATGCGATTTACATAAATATGTACATCAAAATCTAGTAATTCATCGAACGACCAAAAACTTCAGTTCTAAGCCAAAAATTTAAAATTTAAATTTTTCTATCCATTATTTCCGTAAAATCTAATATTTTTTTACACAATCGGTCGATGAAGGACTAATCTTTGTTGTCCTTGATAAAAAAAAACCCGCTATAACTTTTGCGCGCATCGGACAATTTCGTGAACGCGAGCAGATTTGAAACCAGAATTTTTTTCCTTTAACTCTATACCAAAAATCGTAGATGTGCTCGGGAAAAAATTTTTTAATTTTTTTTTTTCAAATGGAATTGCAAAGGAATTTTGTTATTTACCATATATGTACATATTTCTTCTATATGAAGGCCTTCTGATGTTTTATTAGAAAATTTACAGTTTCCCTATAAGAATACATATTGGCCTACATTTACACCTTTTTATACCCCAAGTATGTTTGGACGAATTCCGTTTCAGACAATTTGGAGTCGATTTATCAATGTCCGACCGACTGTCTGTCGGGCTGATTGGAGTGCACGATTACTCTCGAACGGATAAACCGATTTGGTCCAAAATTTTGCCTTCGTAATATTTTGTCCAAACTTAGTTTAAGTTCGAAGATGAGCCATATCAGTTCACTCCTTCAGGAACCTCTCCCACAAAAGTTTAAAAATGATCGGAAAAATTGTGCGCTCGATAACTTTTGAAGAGAGTAGCCGATTTGGTCCATACTTTGCACATCGCGAAATTTCTACCAGATGTATATGAGTGTTCAATAGGACTTAATCGGTCCACTCCTTCGGGTACGTTCCACACAAAATTTCCGAAAAGTTCAGTTTAGAACCTGCTCGCGAATCGCTTTGATTTTTTTTGTAATAACTTGTATTCGCTGCCCTCTTTACGATGGTACAAATTTCATCAGGAGCAAGTCCATACTTCCTGAGAAAATGACCCGAAAGCTCTAAAACCCGTTATGGTACCATGTGTTGTGGATGGAGCGCACGAACGGATACCGATACGATCCAAAATTTGGCAGTCTTAATATTTTGCCCAAACTTAAATAAAGTTATAAGATGGCCATTAGGGTCCACTCCTTTTGGCACCTCCCCCACAAAAGTTCCAACTTTTCTAAAATAGTTCAAGCTTTCTCGATGGCAGTAAACGATTTTGTACATACTTTGCACATACACTAGCGGTCATCTGAATAGGTTTGAATTTTTTTCCTTTTATATGTTAAGTTATCTTCTGATGTGTTCGCATTGCAGATCCATACTATTTAGTTTTTGAGAGTCCTATACTATGCCAACATTCCCAAGAAAATACTTGACGGTGTTGCCACATTTTCGGAAAATATCCCAATTATAATAAAAAATGTACAAAAAAGTGACCAATTTTTGCGATCATCAGAATAGGTTTGAATCAAATAAAATTGAAAAATTGTACTATTCAAGCAAATATTGAGCAGTTTTTTGGTTTAGTTTAGTAAAATGGAACATTCTGATAAATCCTACAACAAATTTGACCCGCTTTAGTTGGAACGTGGGTTCAATTCTCAACATTGAAAAGTTACCAAGAATTTTCAGATAAAATCAAGAAATATTCAAACCAAAACGTTTTATAAAGTTGCTTTAAATGACTTTTTGAATTCGTTAGATCTCTTCTGAGCTTCGAAAATTGTCAGAAAGCAAATACCAAGTGTAGCCATATTATTAGGATCGATAAAATAGAAAGGTCATTGAAAATAGTTGGTATTTTAGTTCAAGTTTCATTTTTTAACTATCCTTGCAGTACAAATTTATGTGTTATGATGCTCACAAATCCACCATAGTTGACCACATGTATCATAAATGTTCGAAAATTGGTCTGGAAGAATGTTTCTTCGACGACAATAAAGTAGAAAATTGTAATTCAAATTTAACTTAAAGGGGCGTGATATTGCCGACTTTTATAGTGCTGTATAACCTCAGTAGTTCATTCTTTTGTACTTATTCGTGTTTGTTTTATGACTTGTGAACAGATAAAAACTTTTTGACCTGACTATATAGGTATTACAGCACTATAACAGTCGGTGATATCATGCCCCTTTGACTTAAATTTGAATTACAATTTTCTACTTTATTGTCGTCGATGAAACATTCTTCCAGACCAATTTTCGAACATTTATGATACATGTGGTCAACTATGGTGGATTTGTGAGCATCATAACACATAAATTTGTACTGCAAGGATAGTTAAAAAATGAAACTTGAACTAAAATACCAACTATTTTCAATGACCTTTCTATTTTATCGATCCTAATAATATGGCTACACTTGGTATTTGCTTTCTGACAATTTTCGAAGCTCAGAAGAGATCTAACGAATTCAAAAAGTCATTTAAAGCAACTTTATAAAACGTTTTGGTTTGAATATTTCTTGATTTTATCTGAAAATTCTTGGTAACTTTTCAATGTTGAGAATTGAACCCACGTTCCAACTAAAGCGGGTCAAATTTGTTGTAGGATTTATCAGAATGTTCCATTTTACTAAACTAAACCAAAAAACTGCTCAATATTTGCTTGAATAGTACAATTTTTCAATTTTATTTGATTCAAACCTATTCTGATGATCGCAAAAATTGGTCACTTTTTTGTAAATTTTTTATTATAATTGGGATATTATCCGAAAATGTGGCAACACCGTCAAGTTTTTTCTTGGGAATGTTGGCATAGTATAGGACTCTCAAAAACTAAATAGTATGGATCTGCAATGCGAACACATCAGAAGATAACTTAACATGTAAAAGGAAAAAAATTCAAACCTATTCAGATGACCGCTAGTGTAGTAATATTTCTGCGAGACATAGATCAGGTTGGAAGTTGGACTGTACATGTCATCTCCTTCGGGTACCTCCCACACAAAATTTCGGAAAAGTGCTGCATAGGACCTCCTCTCGAATTGCTTCGATTGTTCTTGCAACAGGTTGCACCATTACGATGGTACAAGTTGCTTAAGTGACAAATCCATACTTCTTGAGAAAATGACCAGAAATCTGTAAAAAAGTTCACAATTTGCATATCGTAATATATCTTCGAATATTAGATTAAATTCCAAGATGGTGCTTATATGTCTAATCCTTCAGATTCGAAAATATTCGCTAAAGAACAACCGATTTGGTCCAAACTTTGGATCTCGAAATATTTTGTCCAAACTTAGTTTATGTTCAAAGTTGGGCCCTATCGGTCCACTCCTTAGGGTACCACCCACACAAATATTCAACATTTTGTTTAAGTGCGGTTAAGGGTCTGTCTAAGTATACTTTGGATCTTTTACCGAAGGTCCTCCTAGTGGTTCATATATTATGTTTTTCGTAGACAAATCCATGTTTCCTGATATAATAGTCCAAAATCTCTAAATTATATAATGACCAACTAAAATATCTGGTTGGCGCGATATCTATCGAGAGGAATGACTCGCAAAATAAGACCCACTTCCAAAATGGACTGGATCGACATAGTCTATTTTGGAAGTACTTTAGGTACCTCCCGCGCTTTGAACGTTTGAGCTTTAATCGAAATCCATATTTTTTTCAGCGCGTTTATACATAAGTTTTTGGGAAAAAGTTTTTCAATTCGCTCAGACTGAGGGCGAAGCCGACTGACATTTTTTTATTTGTATTTTATTTTTTGAAATTCGAAACTAAAAAATTTCAAAATATTTGTTGAATTGATTTTATACCTGTTGCTTTGGAATTACAAATGGAATAATTCGAATTACAAATGGAATAGAATTCGCGAATTTAAAATGAAATAATTCGAATTACATCTGAAAAAGGTGTAAAAGAGCAGAAAAAAACAGAGTATTCCTTGATGACGCTGCTTCAAGTGGTCTATTTACTTTTTATACACTCCATCATTAAAGTCTAAGTCGAAATAGCCAAGTCCGTCCGTCTGTTTGTTGAAATCGGGATACAACTCGCAATTTTAAAGAAAGAGCTTTATAATTTGGTATAAAAGTTTCTATTACTCCTATTACCCCGATCCACTTTATGATATATCCCCCATACAACGGTACCTCCCGATTTTCGGTATTTTGAAGGTTGTGACCTTAATATCACACCGAAATCGACTATCGACCTTGGTACGGTACAATACCATAGTGTTTATTTTCGAACACTGCTTTGAATTTTGCAGGTATGTAGCGAGCGGCTACTGTCCTGGAAAGTTGTCTCAGTTACCCGAGGATCTTAGAGTAATTGAGCTCTCTGAATTGGTGCTCGGTAAATTCTCGGAACCCTGGCCAATAACCTTTCTTATGATTTGGAAAAGAGGTTGTGAAGTCGGATGGTCTATTTACGGAGACGATGAAAGGAAGGTGACCTGAACCCAAAGAAATGACGGGTTGTTAGGCTACGTCTTTCATTAGACCTGGTGCCACAATGGTTATATCTGGCGAGCTGAGCCAATCTCCTCTTATCCTCGTAGGAGAGTCTTCCTTCACCGTGCAAAACGTGGAGCTATCAATTTGATTGGCCAGCGCTGTACCCCTCTGGTCATTACCTAGGACGGAATGCCAAAGCTTATGATGGGCTTTGATATCCCCTAGCACCAGGCGGTTACTGCCTTCTAAAAGAGAACTAATATCGGGTATATAAAGCGGGACACAGCTATTCATCGGAGCAGCTCTACTTCGGCAGTACCCACTTTTCTGCTACCCTATGTATGGTTCACTAATGTCAAGCTCAAGCGTCTGTCCTTGACAGACTGGTGTATTGGGAAGGCAAGTCCTCCTCCTCCGCTTCTTGTGAGATCCTTCCGCAAAACGCAGAACCATCGCAACGTTGCAAGCGATCTGTGCTTCCCAAGATGTAAATGGGAAAATGGATTGGCAGAATATGAAAATGTCCAAAGAGCTCGAACATTTGGCCTTTACCAGAATACTATGGTAGAGCATTCCTCCTCCTAAGATTGTTAAAAACAGATTTTACCATCTTGATGTGTACAAGGCTTTAAGTTCAATTCCTTAAATGGGTTAGGTATTTGAAAGACCCCAGTATCGAGTGTGGATTCGACAACATCCATAATTTTGCGTCAAAAGTACGATTTATCAGATCACGAAATTTCTTGACAGTCGAAAAAATTATACTTTGAATCATCCTTAGGCAACACACACAGGCCCAGTTTAATACATACAATGAAAATTCCCTTCCTATAATGCGTCTTAATTTAAATCTAATATCAATGTTTTTTCTTATCTATAAAATTTCAAACATAACCCTATACACCTTCCTTCCTCGTAAGTAATGCACACACAAAAAATAAGCCACAAAATTTAAAGCCAGTTTGCCATGGAACAAAATCTCTCAATAAATACCTTTACCAAATGAAGTCGTCACCATCAGTAACATTCTACATACAATATCGCCATCATGTCATGGCATAGAATTGAAAAGAGAATTGTAGACTGAAATCTTACGATACGATATGGCCTGTCTGTCATGAGAACGGAGAACGTAAAAAAGAAGAGAATGGCAAGCAAATAATTGTTTTAGCAGGAAACGCGTGAAAACAGAACGAACAAAGCACCATAAAAAATGTACAAAGCTTTTATAGGATAAAGGTGGCGGAAGGAAGTGCAATGCTTGCTTGCTTGCTTGTATGCATACTTTACATACGGAATATGGGGAATCGGTGATTTTGATAGTGGGACAAGTCCAATGTAAATTGTAAAGAACTTGCAATAAGATTTTTACACAAAAACATCCTGAGTCCATTTTTTCAGGAAGTTTTTTAAGGTTGAAGTACTCAGAAATTTGGGTCTACATAATTCGGAGCTGTATTTTTGGCACCATTGCAATATGTGGTGTTGTCTGACCTGAAAATCGAACCCAAATTTCCAATGTGCAAGACGTGTGGGCATACCAATGGCCCAATGTGGCACCAAAGGGAATAATGTTTTTAGGATGCCTAAATTTGAGAATCATCAGGAAATATTTCTCTAGACAATATTTAATTTTTTAGAAAATTATTTGTCCGACTTAGTACATTTACAAAATCACCCGATCAAGTAAGACTTCAAAACTTCGAAGGACATCACACACATACCAGCCAATCATGGATGTATTTTAAAAGAATGTATATTTCGTCGACGACTTTTTTTATTGAGGAAGGGCTATATTAACAACAACAATACAGTTCTTTCCTTCAACAAAGACAACAACGACAATACAATTTAAGTTTGTAAAATCTGCATATTTTTCGCTTGAATATTCAGTAACAGTTGTTCTGAACAACAAAAAAGAAAAAAACAGAAACAAATTTAAAATGCGTGAAAAATATCAGAAATACTTATGTTGCAATGCAATGTATGAAGTAAGTCATTGCTGAGCTGTACAAGGAAGGAATTTGGAAATGAATAAAAGAAATGTGTCCTCCTTTTGAACACAACAGGAATGAAGAAATCAACTGATAGGATACTTGTTGATGTATATGTTTGATAAGCAAATATGATCTGACAACCTCCAGAAACATTTAAAGTTGAAAGAACGGTCCAGATTGCTGGAAACAAGCCTAGTCTAATGACGTGTTTTTCGTGGTCTATATTAGGTAATTGGAATGGACACACAACTCGACATAGTTTTTCTCTCTTCATAATTTATCACCACAAATTTCACTAACTAAAAAAAATATTCACACTTACCTCCATCAGCACCGTAAAAATTAACCCGTGCCGCATTTGTTGGCGGTACTTGTTGTTGCACTTGCCATTTATGTTGGTGTTGCACTTGACCGTCAAGCAAGTGTTGTTCTTCATTTGACTCCGACTCATCATGGCCATTTTTGTTACCAACTACTGGGTTCGCTTTCATCATTTGCTGTTGGTTAAAGTTTTGCGGTACGGTATTCTTAATTTGTTGGAGTGTAATTTGATTTGGAAGTTGACTTTTTGAGTGGCCGTGTCGACAGTGTCGTTGCTCAACTCTGTTGTACGCTTACTGTTGGCAGTCTTTTAAAGGTGTTTGGATAGGCGGCTTACCAATTTAATCTTATGTTATACTTTATTCTATTGCCATGAATGGACGTCTACTGAGGTTCTTGACACATTTTTTTCAATTCCTGTAAAAAAGTAAAGCAAATCTTAGCTTAAATCTTGTGATGGTGGCAGTTTATACAATATTCTTTAGAGTATTTTTGTTGATGACAAACGTTCCAATGTTTTGCATTTCTCGCAGAAGTTTGTAATGATAAACTTAACGAAACTTAACACTTAATTTAAACTTTCAACCTCCCAAAGAAAATGACCTCAAGGTCACTTATGAAAGCAATAATCAAAATACTGGGTACAATAATCAAAAATAGCTTACAGTATATCGAACAATCATTACAAGAAGAGCGAGCTGGCTTAAGGCCACATGGAAGCAGTTTAAACCAGACAAAAACTCCAAATAGTATAATTGAACAATCCATTGAAGGATGACCGCCACTATACACTATGTCGAAAAAAAGTTAATGCGAACGAAAAACACCTAAACTTTGCTTTTCATGGTATTATTGACTTTGTTATTGCGTCGAAACAACTACAAAATATGAAAATCATACACGAGCTAAATAGTTTTTCTTTGGTTTTCATTTTCGTTCGACGTAATGAAACATGATGTAAGTTCGGCTAGGCCGAACTTTTTTTACATAAAATATTCTGAACTAAAATGGGATAACAGGTAAAAAGTATCTGTCGGCTTTGCCGACTCAGCATATGTGAATTTAAACTTTCATTTACGGACTACGGATCGAATTTATTTAGGATCTTTTCAGAATTGCAAAAATGTGGATTAGGATTAAAATTCATTAAAAAATTTGCGAAAAGGTACTTAAAGGAATGGACCGACTTGGTCCATGTACAAAATACTTTTGTACATACTTTTTACTTTTTGTGCCGAGGCGCTGGAAATTCTGATAATAAAGGATAAATTTTCCACTCGAGTTTCCAGCAGCCTAAATCAATAAATATTTTGTTACCATTATGAGTTCTTATCATAAGTGGTAAATTATGATTCCATACTTTCACATCAAATAGAAGATAGCGTTTAAGATCCCACATGCTAGCGCTGTTGTTGTGTGTGCATTACAAGCGGTCGCACTTAGGTTTTATGACTCTTTTTATGATACACACGATATTGGAAAATTCTTCATTGATCAATGGGTTGTTCGGTTTGGTCAATGAGGAGTTTAGATATAAGAATTAGTGATAGTCTAGGTTATGAAATAATTTGTATATTAGCTGCTAAGTGAAAATATTGAAAATAAAAATCAGTGTCTCATCAGCACCCAACCTGTCAACATCTTTCATTGTACAGTCCATTATGGAAGTGGATCTTATTATGAGAGTCATATCTTTTCGATAGTTATCGCGCCCACTAGCCATATCAGTGGGTCATCGTATAACTTTTGGACCAGTATGCCAGGAAGCATGGACTTGTCCACGGAAAACATAATATCGGTGTAAAGAGGATCATAAGGAACAGCATCGGTATTACATTTCCAAAGGATCTTCGAACAGGACCTAAACTGCGCTTAAACACAAATGGGCCATTTAGTTAAACCAAAGCTTAACAAAATATTATGAGATCCAAAGTTTAGACCTAATTGGTTGCCCCGTTCCTGATATGACGTGCATACCATTTTAGCGACATTTTTTAAATATTGAGGGAATTCTCGGAAGTTGTTGACCGGGCAATACCGAACTGAAACTAAGTATGGACAAAATATGACGAAGGTCAAATTTTGATTGATCAGTTCTAAAGTTATTGTGCTCCATACGCCATTTGCCTAATTCGAGAAAAACTCAAGTTAATGTTTGAGCTCATACAGGCGAAACTCAGAGAATATATTAGGAATTTGTTTGTTTTGTTTTTGGTTGAAGTTTCAATCTCATTTGATTGTTTTTAAGTCTGGAGTGGACTTCATCATTACTCTATATTACAGAGAGTCAGATATCTGTGAGAGTCTAGAAGTTCTCGCAAATTTTTATAATTGCAAAAAGTTGCTGGAACACTTAAGCATGACACCGACGATATGGTGCCATAGGGGTTTATTACACCTTTCGGTCTGTTTTCTCAATAAGTATGGACTTGCCCCTAAAAAAATAAACCGTCGTAATTGAGGCAGCGAATGTAAGTTGCTTCAAAAAAGTCAAAGTGATTCGAGAGCAGGTCTTAAAGTGATC
Organism: Musca autumnalis; assembly: GCF_047663935.1. Taxonomy (NCBI): domain Eukaryota; kingdom Metazoa; phylum Arthropoda; class Insecta; order Diptera; family Muscidae; genus Musca; species Musca autumnalis. Next base: position 311,202,076 of record NW_027411644.1, on the reverse strand, counting down.
TTATCGGAAATTTTGTGTGGGAGGTACCCGAAGGAGTGGACAAATATAGTCCATATACGAACCTGATCTATGTCTAGTAGATATCTTAGGATGTGTAAAGTATGGACCAAATCGGTTTCTCCCATCAAGAGTAATCGTGCATGCAGGGTCAGGGTCTAACAAGTAAAAAAGTATCAGTCGGCTTTGCCGACAGAGATATACCCTCAGCCTGTGTGGATTGAAATACATTTTTTTCCCAAAAAAAAATTTATGTGTTTAGGGAAGTTTTAAAAATTTTGGGCATATGAACCGACAAAAGCATAGATTAAAGCTCAAAAATGTGCAGTGATATCGATAGATAAAGCCTTTTTATAACACTAGCTTAAAAAACATAATATCGCTGTAAACAGGGCCACTAGGAAAACCTTCGGTAAAAATGTCCAAAGGTTCCTCGAATAGACCCTTAACCACACACAAATGTTGAACATTTGTGTGGGTGGTGCCACAAGGATTGGACAGATAGGGCCCAAATTTGAACATAAACCAAGTTTCTACAATATTTAGAGATGCAAAGCTTGGACCAAATCGGTTGCTACGTCTATGAGAAATCGCGCGTACCATTTTAGCGAATATTTTCGAACTTTTGTGGGGGAGGAACAGGAAGGAGTGGACCTATAAGCACAACCTTCGAATTTCATCTAATATTCGAAGAAATATTACGATATCCAAAGTGCAGACGAACGTAGTATTCGTTTCGAGCTCTCCAGCCACAACGTATGGTGCCACAGGGCTTTCTACAACTTTCGGGCTGTTTTCTCAAGAAGTATGGACTTGCCCCTGAACAACTTTTACTTTCGTAATTAAGGCATCGAATGTAAGTTGTTTCCACAAAAACTAAAGTGATTCGAGAACAGGCCTTAAACTGAATTTATCCAAAATTTTGTATGGGAGGTACCCGAAGGAGTGGACCGATTGAGTCCATATTGGAACCTCGTCTAAGTCTGGTAGACATGTGCAAAGTATGGACCAAATCGGTTAATTACTTCAAGAGTTGTCGTGCGCACAAATTTTCCGAACATTTCCGAACTTTTGTGGGGGAGGTACCGGAAGGAGTGGACCGATATAACCCATCTTCGAACTTAAACTAAGTTTGGACAAAATATTACGAAAGCCAAATTTTGGACCGAAGGTTGATCCGTTCGAGTGTTATCGTGCGCTCCAGCCAGACAGACAGACGGACGGACATGGCTAAATCAACTCCAAATTGTCTAAGACACATTTCGTCCAAATATACTTGGGGTCTAAAACCATTATGTCGATGAGGCACATTTTGCCCATATGAAAGTGTATTTAAGTGTATTTCCCTCTCAATAGCATTGGAATGACTTCATTTTTATTAAATGTATCGATACTATAATCTACTATCAAAATTAGTCAAAAAAGTGTGCCAAGTCAAATAAAACCCATCTAATATGGAAGTAAAACCCCTACTGGAGAAGCTGGAATACCGAATGTTTGGGTACCATATTCTTTACCATGAAAAATAGTATGTGAAATCGGGTTCACCGACATAATAATGATTGGGCAGACATGCCCACTGACATCATTAGCAAATATTTCATAGTCATTATGCTGAAAGTCAGTAAAAGGTATCCAGAAAGCTGCTATTATCTATTATCGTCGAAAATTCGGGAACAATTTGCAAGAGTTAATCATATCTAGCACATTTTTCTTAAGTATTTCAAATATTCGTCCGACATTTTATTCATTCAACATTTTTAATAAAATTACCGTTATTTTTACATTTTTCTATAGCAGAGGCATTCCAAAAGAAGAAAAGAACAAAAATTTGCGGAATTTTGCTTTGAAAATCCTTAAAAACTCCAAATATATAGTGCTTATAGGTGTACGAATACGAACTTTGCCACCCACACAGGCGCCATCTATACCTAAATGACGGAATAAATTAAAAATTTGTTTTGTTATTCTTAAATCCCCTTGGGGGAACCTGTAACCCCTATAGGGCGCGTCCCCAGGTGGCGGATAGGGGAATGCTTCCCAGATATGGGTGGTAAGACGGAAATCAAATACGTCTCGTGGACCAACAGGTAGCTGCGTCTGTTCTTAAGTAAAGCGGCAGCAAACAGCGTCTGAACTCCAGGAGGAGCGGCTGAAAACGTGAAGGAAAACTATAAACCCTTCAGAAGGCAACGGGAAACCACTGAAGTAATTTCCCTTGAAAATCATACAGTATGAACAACACAAATCAAAACAAACGGCCCTCAGTCTCCGGCCAAACGAGGGTGCTAAGAATCCCCGGAGGTAAAACCAACCAAAAGCTAAACATTGGAACCTGGAACGTCCGAAGTTTATACGAAATCGGTAAATTAAACAATACAATCAATGAAATGAACCGACTTGATATTGATATACTAGGTGTAAGTGAAACCTGGTGGACAGAATGCGGCGATTTTCAATCCCAAAATGTAATAGTATATCACTCAGGAAATATGGAAGGGATACACAGGAGAGGTGTATGCATTATTGTCAAAAAAAGCATTGCAGACGGTATAATTGGATTTATCCCCATGTCTGAAAGGACTATGATGATAAAAATCTCAGCAAAACCCTTGAATTTAAATATCATCCAAGTATATGCCCCTTCATGTGATGGAAATAATGACGAGGTTGAACATTTCTATGAAGAAATAAGTCAATTATTAAACATGACGAAGTCACATGAAATAACAATAGTTCAAGGCGACTTCAATGCCAAAGTGGGGAATGAAGAAGTAAATGGTATAACTGGAAGATATGGGCTTGGCGAAAGGAATGAGAGAGGAGAAAGATTAATTCAATTTTGTCAAGAGTTTAAGATGACCATAACTAATACAATATTCCGACTACACCCCAGAAGACTCTATACATGGAGATCACCATTAGATAACAGAAGGAATATCGTTCGAAATCAAATTGACTACATAATGATCAACAGCAGATTCAGATCTTGTGTGACCAAATGCTCAACGTACCCGGGAGCTGATGTGCCATCCGACCACAATCTGTTGATGCTCAACGTTCGAATAAAAATTGCAAGATTTAAGAAAAGGAAGAAAAAATCTCACAAGATAAATACTGAGATACTCAATAACTCATCAACCAGAAATGAAGTGAAGGTGCAAATCAATAATAAACTTGAAAACATAGATTCAAACGATGTAGAAAATATATGGAACAATGTCAAGGATACGATGTGCAAAATAACAAAAAAATATCTTGGAAACTGTACAAGAAGACCCCAAAATGAATGGATGAATAATGAAATTATGGAACTTCGTGTGGAACGAAGCAAATATAGGAATGTTGACTATGAACGTTACTGGGAAATCAACAAGGAAATCCGCACCGCTACGCGTGCTGCAAAAAATGCTCTATTGAATGAAAAGTGTAGAGAAATTGAACATCTACAAAATATTCACGATGATTACAATCTTCATAAAAAACTAAAAGAATCCGCAGGAGTGTATAAGAGAGCATCACCATCAGTACTAATGGATGACAACAATCGACCAATCTTTGAGCCATTACACATAAAGAAACGATGGAAAAACTATATTGAACAATTATTCACTGACGACCAACGGTCAAGATATGATAACAACATAAATACATCTTTAACGGGAAACCCAATTACCAAATCCGAAGTAGAATATGCAATTCAATCACTAAAAGATAGGAAATCAACCGGACCCGACGAAATTCCTTCTGAAGTCTTAAAATTAATAGATGGTGATAACATCTCACTCATTGTAAGACTTTTCAATCATGTGTATGATACTGGCCAATATCCAAACGAATGGCTGAAATCAACTTTTATTGCGATACCAAAGAAATCTAATGCAAAAAAGTGGTGTGACTACAGGCTTATTAGCCTTATGTGCCACATATTAAAAATTTTTTTGAGAATAATCCACAAACGAATTTACACGAAATGCGAACGTGCTATGGGAGAGTCCCAGTTCGGCTTCAAGGAGGGTATGGGCACCAGAGAAGCCATATTATCCATCCAAGTACTGGTACAGAAATGCCGCGAAGTTCAAAAAGATGTTTATATATGTTTCATTGATTATGAAAAGGCATTCGATAACGTCCAACACGACAAATTGATAAATATACTAAGGGAAATTGGAATACAAGAAAAAGAAATTAGATGCATACGCAATTTATATTGGAACCAAACTGCAAGAATTGAAATAAATGGTGATCTGACTGACGAAATTCCCATATCAAAAGGAGTCAGGCAAGGATGCATACTATCGCCGCTTCTTTTTAATATATACTCCCAAAAGATATTTAATGAGTCAATTGAAGGAGAACGAATTGGAATAAGAGTTCAGGGTAAAATTATAAATAATATACGCTATGCTGATGATTCCACAATTATTGCTAGCAGTATATCTGGGCTGCAACAACTCTTAGACAAACTCACGTACGTAAGCGAATCATATGGCCTCAAAATAAATATAAAGAAGACAAAATATATGATTGTAAGTCGAAAATATGTCAGTTGTGAAACGTCACTAAATATCAAAAACGAAAACATCGAACGCGTAAAATCTTTTACATACCTCGGCGTTTTAATTAACGACCAATGGAACACATCAAACGAAATTAAGCGTCGAGTGGAGATGGCCAGAAATGCCTTTTTTAAATACAAAAAAACACTTACAAACCATGAAATTGGTCTCAAAACGAAGGCAAGATTTGTCAAATGCTACATTTGGTCTATACTACTATATGCAGTAGAAACCTGGACCCTAAAAAGTGCAGATGAGAAAAAAATTGAAGCATTTGAAATGTGGGTATACCGAAGAATACTGAAGATACCCTATACATCGCATATTACGAATCAAGAAATTCTAAGACGAATGAACCTCGATAGGCAACTTTTACGCACCGCAAAATCAAGGAAAATCGCATACCTGGGGCACCTGATGAGGAACCATAAATATAAATTTATACAAGCCATTATTAAATGTAATATAGAAGGACACAGAACAAGAGGCAGAAGAGAGACGTACTGGTTAAGGAACATCCAAGAATGGACAGGATACTGGGATGAAACGAATCTAATATATGCTGCGAAGAATCGAGAGCTGTCAATAATTTCATAACATAAAACATTAAAATATATTAATTTGTAATACATATAGTATTGTATGATCGCTTATATCCGAATAACGGATCCGCAAATAAAGAAGAAGAAGATTCTTAAATCTTTCTTCGTTATGATAGTTTCCATCAATTATTTCATATTTGCACATAGAATATGGAATTAATAACGATTTTAATATTTTTTAGGGGTGTACAAATATGAACTTTGCATACTGTTTATGTAAGTATGGGTCTACGACAGCCAAGATCACCTAGTATATACATACGATAACCTGACAACAACAACATATATTCCCCTTATTCTCATCTGTCGTGGTTCGCAAAGGAAAGACTCGCTCAGAGAGACTAATGCACAAAATATTTTGAGCACCATCGGTCTACGATCATTATTTCGATGCGATACAAACTTTTTGGCCAAAACTTATAATACCCTTCCCACAGGAACACACCTTTGGTATTTCTCCAAGAAACTATAGATTTGGTAATTTTTGTAATACATTTATTGTCACCCTCAAGTAGTAGTTAATTCTTTTTTTTGACCGTATTTTTATAAATCGCAAACAAACAGTGCATATTTTAACAAAATATTGTTTTGAGGACCAATATCAAGAGGTTTACACAAAAAACCGTATTGTTTTTACATAATTTGTAGCCATAAACGAGCAATTAATATGAAATATTATACAAATTTGATTTTTGCAATCCATTTGTTGCCTAACTGTATGTATTATCGGTTATTTTAATTTCACAATATGTTTGTTTAAATCACTGATGACCTGACTGAATTATATCGAACTCTGTTGTGTAATCGCTAATCAATCAAAAATTCTTTATTAAATATCTTAAATACACGTACTATTACTTGTGACGTTTACACAAGGTATTCGTCAGCAACAGGTCGAAACAAAACAAGTATCTCAATAGACAGACAAGACCAAAACAAAATCGACAAAATGAAAACAAAAACACGCGTATCTAAAGTCCATCAAGTCAATGAAATACCAAACAATGCGATACTCTGACAGTGTTGCCGTGTAATGTTTTGGTCAGTTGTACATTCATTGGTAGGTATGTATTTAATTTGAGTTTTCCAGTATTTTATCAGTTCTAAGGTCAGTCAATCTTTTCAGCTAAATCCGAAATGTTTACCACCATCTTTTTAATTTTTTGGTCTATATAACTTGCTGAAATTTATACGGCAACACTACACAAGTGAACAACGATGACATCAAAACAATGACGTCTTCGTCGACACATAAAATGTATCTAACACGTTGTTGTTGTCGTATTTATTATTGTTTGTATTTTCTTACCTCTGTGCTAACAGCTGTTAATTTAGTCTCCAAATAAAAGTGCTAACAATACTAACAACTCAAACACTACTATTTCACTTTAACACACCGGTTTTATTAATTGTTTGTTTTGTTGTTAAACTATTTAATTTACAATATCACTCAAGATTATTAAAGAAATCATAAAAACACCACTTTGAAACAACAAAAGAAATTAACAACGCTTTTCAAGTAATGAAATGAATTATAAATAAATTATTTTGCATTTTATATCAATGACTTTTCACTGATATATTATTGAGCGCGTATTAATTTAACCGCAGCGTGCTTTTCGCTTGCTTTTAATTGGGAACTAATTGATAGCGGATTGAATAGCGTTTCTCATAAAAGTTTTGTTTTTCGGTGGCAATGTTCTTTTGCTACTCTGTTGTCTCTTTTATTGTTGTTATTTGTTTTTGTTATTTTACGAAATGAGCAAAATGTGGACTTTGCCTAGAGTGGAGAATTTGGTTAATGTTTGAAAAAACACTCATTTCTATAAGTCAAAAACACTCAATTATTGTCTTATTAAATACTGGAAAGATGTAAAAAGGAAGCATAGTTTACGGCAGTGCATAGTGGCTAAGATTAACGAATGGTTGGCAACACCGAGCATACTACTATGGTACAGGGAAATAGTGAATAGAGCATATTTTAGGGGTGTATAGAATTTTTAATGTTTAAGAGGGTTGCCACTTCTTTAGTTCTCAAACTTCAACTATCTTGTCTTTTTGGGCTCCATCATATAAAACGAACGAACCAACTAACAAACACCAACCATTCAACATTTTAGTGCACATCAAATGTTTCGCATTTATTCTTTGTTCTTCGTGTAAATTAATAATTAAATTGGAAAAATATTAATAAAAAGTGTCATTACAGTGTACAAGAAAGTAGTTCATAAGTTATCCATAGTGCTAACCAGCTAACCAATGTGCCATGTTCTTTTAATATTTGTGTGCATGATTATATGCTCATTATATTAATTGGTCTCATTCCATTGAAAAAAAGTACAAAGCTAAAGAGCAAAGCAAAGAGTTCTTTTTTAAATCCATGCACAAAAAATTGGATGGTGGTTTCAATAGAAAAGTTAAATTAAATAATTATTTACAAAATTGCAAGTTGGCAACCCTGTTGTGTTAACACCTGTTTTTGTGCTGTATTCTAACCCTTTTATTTAAATATTGAAATTAAAATAGTTATCCTTGTTTTTTGTATCTAAAAAGTGTATCAAAGTGTTATTTAGTGCTCGCAATTCAAGTGATTATATTGGTGAAGTGTATTGCTACAGTTATAATTGATTTTTACTTTTTAACAAATACGGCAAATTTTATTTTTGCTTTCCTCTTTGCTTTTATTGGTAGTGTTATTTGTTATTGTAGCTTGTTTATTGTACTTATTCTCTATTTTAAATCAATTCAAAACAGAGTTGCCATAGTGCATGTTTTTACGGTTTATATTGGGATTTCGAATACCAGCTAAGAAATTACCTCGATAATCTTATAAATTATTTAAAAAATAATAATTAATAAAAATAACATGCTTTGCTCTTATGAAATTTGTAATATCCACTCAGATGAGGAAATATCAATTTCATGTTGGTTATGTCTTAGTCAATGGCATGCTAAGTGTGCACGTGTTGGAGCCCAAATAGTTGAGGCTCTTAATGATAATATTGGTCTTCGATGGTGTTGCAGTAATTGTAGAAAAATTAACTCTGAATTCTACAATTTTGTAAAAGAGTTATCGTCTGAAATAACTGCGGCAAACAATGATTTACTGCTGGTACAGTCTCGGTTCTCCAAATTTACAACACTATTCGATAAATATCCAAATTTAGATGAATGTTTGTCATCGCCTATCGCGTCGGGTCAGAAGCGCAAAAGGTCTGCAAGAAAGGCGTCAGCAAAAACTGTACCTGGCGTTTCTAGTGGAGGCTCTGTGACACGATCGGCTTCAGCTAATATACCTGTTGAAGTGGATCGCGTACAGACATCTGCCCATATAGCATCACTTGCAGTATCGCAGAATGTAATGGACATGACAGATGGAATGTCCACTCCTAAACCGCCGTGCTCTGAAGGTGATGTTCCAAAAGGGACTCCACTTTCCACTCATGTCGGCAATGAGTCGACACTTCCTCAGATTGTCTCTGCATCGGCAACTGCAATTGCTGCTGTTACGGCGCCTATCCTGCAAATTGCCTCAAAGCAAAAAACTGAGACTCCCCCCATGAAAATGGTATTTGCTTCAAGGTTTGCGTTGGATACGTCCTTCGATGACATCAATTATTACATAAAATCTAAAATTAAAGGTGAATTCTATTTAAAAAGTTTCAAACTCCGTTCTTCTTTCTCAAATAGATCTTCCTTTAAAATTATTGTTCCCCCCAATGTATTTGAAATGGTGATATCTAGTGACTTCTGGCCTAAAGGTACTATTGTCAAAGAGTTTGTTGATAGATTTGATAACCTAGTGCGATTGCCTCAACGCACAATCATCAAAAAACTAATTAACTCTTTTAATCTATGTTATCAAAATGTTAGAGGCTTAAATTCTAAACTATCTCGATTATATGTTGAAAGTTTAGGTTTCGAATATTCTATTGTTGCCTTCACAGAAACTTGGTTAAAAAGCTCAGTTTTGAACACCGAAGTATTTTGTCCTAAATTCCAAATCTATAGAAAAGATCGATGTAATAAAAAAGGTGGTGGAGTTCTGCTTGCTGTTGATAATAAATTTTCTTCAAATATATTAGTATTGTCTGATTTTGATGATATCGAAATTATAGCAATTAGCATTGATTTAAAAAAATTCAAATTATTTATTACGCAATCCTATATTCGTCCTTCATCCGAATTTATTTTATATAAACGACATTTATTAGCAATTAATACTGTTGTATCAAAATTATCCGATTCTGATCGATTAATTGTTCTAGGCGATTTCAATTTACCGTCAATTAAATGGATTGCGTTACCAGACTCCGATGTGTTGACTCCTCTAAATTCTCCTTCACTCTCTAACCAATGGATTAGTGACATAGTTACCCGTTTTTCTGAAATTAATTTGTATCAGATTAATAATATCTTAAATGTTAACAGTAGGACCATTGATTTAGTGTTCGTAAATGATGCTCATTTTTTCGAATTATGCCGTCATTTTCCAATTTCTGTTCCCGAAGATATTCATCATCCAACATTGCTGATATCAATGGAATATGATTCGTCAACGAATACGAAATTTATACCTTCTTATGAAACAATGTTTTGTTTCAAGAAAACTAATTTTCAAAAACTAAATTTCTTAATATCTTCATTTAACTGGAACTCTATTTGCATTTGTAATGATTCCTCAGACCTCGACGTAGTTCTGGATAAATTCTATTCCACTCTAAATAATTTCTTACTAGAATGGGTTCCGAAAATACGTATTGTAAATTCTGACAGATCTCCATGGATCACTCCTGAATTAGTATCTCTAAAAAATTTCAGGAATCGACTTTTTCGAAAATTTAAGAAAACCGGTTCCACTACTGACTATGCTAATTATTCTATAGCTAGATCAAAATTCACATTAGGTTCTCGAATTGCATATAATCAATATCTAGAAAAAGTTAAAGTTGGATTTAAAACAAATCCAAAGTCATTTTATGAATTTGTTAATATGAAACGTAAGGTTTTCTCTAAACCCTCTGTTATTAAAAGCGATAATAAAGAGTTTGTTACTGACAAGGAAATAGCAGAATGTTTTGCAAATTTCTTTTCATCAACATATTCAGACCATGTTTGTAATTTAAATAGTCCGTACCCGTACCAGATAAACTCGGTTAGTACAATATCCATGCCCTTCCTTCAAAGTGCTCAAGTCTTAAAAGGTTTACGCTCTTTGAAAATAAATAATTGCCCTGGACCCGATGGCATTCCAAGTAGTATTTTAAAATATTGCTCAACTACATTGGCTATTCCATTAACAGTACTATATAACTATTCCATAAAATATAGTTACTTCCCTTCTGTATGGAAAGAATCATTTCTAATACCACTTCATAAATCTGGTAGTTTGTCTGAAGTCTCAAATTATAGAGGAATAGCTAAATTGAGTGCTATACCTAAATTATTTGAAAGGCTCATAACAGAAGTAATCACTTTTAAAGTTTTGCCTATTATCTGCCCCCAACAACATGGCTTTCGTCAGGGTCTATCCACATCAACAAATCTTATTAATTTCACTTCAGATGTGATAAACGGTTTTGTTCATGGTAAGCAGACTGATACGATTTATACAGATTTTAGTAAAGCTTTTGATAGAGTTAACCATAAGCTATTGCTTTATAAACTTGACCGGATAGGCTTCAGTAATTCATTGTTATGCTGTATCTCTTCTTATCTACTTGACAGGTCTCAGGTCATTTCATTTCGAAACTCTTTATCTAAATCTATTACAGTACCATCTGGCGTTCCTCAAGGTAGCCACCTTGGTCCTATTCTGTTTTTATTATTTGTGAATGATTTGCCTTCTTCAATTCATAACTCTAGAATACTTATGTATGCTGATGATGTTAAGATATACTTAACTCATAAGTCACTAACTCAAGTTACATTACTCCAAAATGATTTAGACTCACTATCCAAATGGTGCAACATTAATAATATGGACCTTAACTTAAAGAAATGTAAACATATGTGCTTCTCTAGAAGATCTCCATTGCGTACACAATACAGTATTAGTGGTTCATTACTCGTGACAGTCGATTCATTTGTCGATCTTGGTCTTTTGGTGGATACAAAATTAAATTTCAATAACCATATTACAACAATGGTAAATAAGGCTCATGGGGTCCTATGTTTCATTAAACGTTGGGCTAAGGAGTTCTCAGATCCTTATGTTACTAAACAGCTATTTACTGCTCTAGTAAGACCTATATTAGAATACTAGCAAATGCCCGCTACTTCGTATGCGGAAACAATATTTAATACGAGAATGGTGAATACTGGAGATTCGGTTGTACTAAGACCTATTTTTATTACCAATATTTTTTCGATTGTAGTCAGAATTTAAAAAAAAATTTCCGTATCGCATCCCTACACAGCTTCCATATTTTTATTTATTTTTTACCTCTTCACTGACACAGCATTCTCTTCCAGTACGAATTTCCAAACACTAAACTTTATCTCACCCCTTCACAACAACAATCACGCACATTCACAACTCAAGGTTTTAGCTTCAGCGGTTTCGCCCAGAACCCGAATAGGTCCGTTAAATTTTCGGCCACGTTTTCGTATATCCCCATATAACGGTACCTCTCGACTTAGTGTATTTTTAAAGAAGAACAAATCTATATTGTCCAATTTTCTTTAAATTTGGACCTTGAATACTCAGAGGAAATAGAAGTTTAATTTAAAAAATCTCCACTTCAATCCACGTTTATTAGAAGAGATATTTTGAAGATTTAGAGTATTTTGAAGATCTTCTGCACATTTTCCAACCGAAATTCGGAATTTGTGGCATGAAAGGTTAGAAAACTTCTTTACAAAAAATTGTACTTAATGTGCACCGGTATGTCAACCGTATATAACGGAAACATTTTTGAAGGCATTTCAATTTAGGATTTTTTAATATCAGGGGTAAATACCTTCTAGTTAACAAAATTGTCGCATTGGACCACGTTTTCAAATTTACATACCAAAGCGTTCAGAACAAAAAACATTTTTTGAAAAGATACTTCACGGTTGACTACTTAATTTCAGTACATTATTTAGAAACACCTTGGCGTTAACATCAAATCAATGGGGCAATATTCAGTACAATTTTTCAAACTCAGAACTTTGTCTGAAACAAATATTTCGTATTTTTTGTACAAATAGCGTATTTTTAAATTATATAATACCAGCTTTGTTCCTACACCCAACACCAAATTTAGTACCTTAATTATTTAAAATGGTTTTGGTATCAACATGTTACCCAACTTTTCCTACACATAGGTAAACGTTTCAAAAATTACTTCCTTATATTCAACATATATCCTAACCCCAATTCAGTTTTCCAGTTTTACCAGTTCCCCTGAAACCCATTTGAGGACTATTTAGTAGGTTTTGTATAAATAAGTACGAATTTTCAAAACCTCCTCCCTACCTCCACTCAAAACACCAATTGCTAATCTAATACCGAATTTCAAAATTCCAGTTCTACCCTTTACAAAATCACAAATTGTACAAAATTCTATACCACATAGCAAATACCAAAAGGTACCAAATTTTGTACCATTTAGCACTTTTCGTACACGATTTTCCAAAATGTACTTTCATATCTCAGCTCTATCCGTTCACCTAAACCCAAATTATATCCAATGTAGTTCCATTTAGCACTTTCCATAAGTTCAATCCTACACTCCAACAATAATCTGTTCACGCAAATACAAATTATAGCGAATTTCGTACCATTTAGTACTACTTCGTGCACATTAGTATGATTTTCCAAAGCTATCTCCATATCTCAATTCTATATTCCAACAGTAATCTTAATTCCAAATTTCAGGATTCCAGCTCTTCAAATCCAAATCATACTAAACTCACTACCATTTAGGACTTTTCGACCTTTGGTACATCTTTCTTACTCTTCATCAGTGACCCCCATTCCAAATTTCAGGATTCCGGCCCTATTCGTTAACCCATACCAAAATTGTACTATATTTAGTACCATTTAGTATTTTTCGTATAATTTTAATTCGAATTTCCAAAAACCTTTCTTTTTTACTCTCCATCAGTGACCTTCATTCCAAATTTCAAGATTCCAGCTCTATCCGTTCACCCCAACTCAAATTGTACTAAATTTACTACCATTTATTACTTTTCGTACACTTATAGTTCGAATTCCAAAAACCTTTCATTTTTACTCTTCATCAGTGATCCTCATTCCAAATTTCAGGATTCCAGCTCTATCCGTTCACCCAAATCCAAATTGTACTAAATTTTGTACCATTTAGTACTTTTCGTGCACTTTTAGTTCTAATTTCTAAAAACCTTTCTTTGTTACTCTTCATCAGTGACCCTCATTACAAATTTCAGGATTCCAGCTCAATCCGTTCACCCAAATCCAAATTGTACTAAATTTAGTACCATTTAGAACTTTTCCTGCACTTATAATTCGAATTTCCAAAAACCTTTCTTTCTTACTCTCCACCAGTGATCCAAATTTAAAATTTCAGGATTCTAGCTCCATCCGTTCACCCAAATCCAAATTGTACTAAATTTAGTACCATTTAGTACTTTTCGTACCCTTATAGTTCGAATTTCCAAAAACCTTTCATTGTTACTCTTCATCAGTGACCCTCATTCCAAATGTCTGTATTCCAGCTCAATCCGTTCACCCAAATCAAAATTGTACTAAATTTAGTACCATTTAGTACTTTTCGTACCCTTGTAATTCGAATTTCCAAAAACCTTTCTTTTTTACTCTTCATCAGTGACCTTCATTACAAATTTCAGGATTCCAGCTTTATTCGTTCACCCAAACCCAAATTGTACTAAATTTAGTACCATTTATTACTTTTCGTATACTTATAGTTCGAATTCCAAAAACCTTTCATTTTTACTCTTCATCAGCGATCCTCATTCCAAATTTCAGGATTCCAGCTCTATTCGTTCACCCAAATCCGAATTGTACTAAATTTAGTACCATTTAATACTTTGCGTGCACTTATGGTTCGAATTTCCAAAAACCTTTCTTTTTTACTCTCCATCAGTGACCTTCATTCCAAATTTCAGGATTCCAGCTCTATTCGTTCACCCAAACCCAAATTGTACTAAATTTAGTACCATTTAGTACTTTTCGTACCCTTACAGTTCGAATTTCCAAAAACCTTTCATTATTACTGTTCATCAGTGTCCCTCATTCCAAATGCCTGTATTCCAGCTCTATCCGTTCACCCAAATCCAAATTGTACTAAATTTAGTACCATTTAGTACTATTCGTGAACTTATAGTTCGAATTTCCAAAAACCTTTCTTTGTTACTCTCCACAAGTTACCCTAATTTCAAATTTCAGGATTCGAGCTCTATCCGTTCACACAAATCCAAATTGTACTAAATTTAGTACCATTTAGTACTTTTCGTAACCTTGTAGTTCGAATTTCCAAAAACCCGTTGGTACATCTTTCTAGCTCTCCATCAGTTACCCTCATTCCAAATTTCAGAATTCTAGCTCTTACCGTTTGCCTAATACAAAGGGTACCATATTTAGTACCTTTTAGTACTTTTCGTACACTTCTAGGTCGAATTTCCAAAAACCCAGCCTTATCTCACCCCTACACACCAACAGCAACCTACACCCAAAATTTCAACTTTCTAGCTTCAGCGGTTTCGTCTGGGCGCTGATGAATCAGTCAGTCAATCAGTCAGTCAGTCAGTCAGTCAGTCACTCACCTCACTACTCTTTTATATATATAGATTGTTCCGTAGTGTGGGATCCATATTATGGAATTTATAGTGACAAAATTGAATCGGTACAGAAACAATTTTTACTCTTCGCCCTTAGGGGTATGAATTGGGATGATAAATTTGTACTACCCTCGTACACTAGCAGACTAAAACTAATCAGACTACCAAGTCTAAAAAGTCGACGTACAATGCTTAATTCAATTATGGTCTACAAAACATTAAATGGAGATGTACCATCAGACTTCCTTGTTGCATCAGTTAAAATAAATGTTCCATTTAGACAATCCAGATTTTATAAATTTGTATACACTAATTTTAATTGTACTAACTATTCGTCTAGTGAACCTATTAGCAAAATGTGTTCTGATTTTAACTCCCTTTATTGTAATATTGACTTTTGCATGAATATTGAAGCTATTAAGTCGAATATAATTTCTTTTTTAAATGCATAATTTATTTATTTATTTAGCTATAATATTGTTTAACTGGCTGAAGAATTTTCTGTAGCTGGTATTCTCCCTACACATACTGCACCACCATGATTCGGATTATGGTGTGTACGCGATCCCCACGTTATGGGGAGGTCGCCCCCTCGGTCGGCAGGGGCGGGTAAGTGTGGCCTTGGGAACGTTCGAAAAAAAAATAATAATATTCAACAGGTAAAGTTTTTTTTGTTGATTTAGTGTTATACATGGACAAAAATTTATAGTAGTAAAAAGTATAGCTGCTGGTTCTGGAACAACCAGGATTCAATTCTGTTTCTATGAACATTTGAAATGAAAACTTTATAACGGCAAAAAATGTCAAATGAAAAAATATATAAAAATAATATTCTCATTTCTAATGATTACATATCACTATTATTTTTTTTTTCTATATAATGCGGCAATTGTCAGTACCCTAAAGCCTGTAAAAATTGTTTAATTTAAAAAGGAAAAAATTTAAAAATATTCAAAAGTAGCAGGTTCTGACACATAATAAAAGGCTCTGTTATTAATTAATAAATTTAATAGAATAACAAATATACTAACTAAATATTTATATATTTAAATTAAAAAAAAATAGCAATTAGTGATCAATCATCAATCTACACCTTCAAACCAACTCAACGCAACACGGGACACTGACACTCGGGCACTGATTGAGTTACGGTTTGGTTTTGCCGCACGGCAAAACTAAACAGATTGGGTTTGGTTTTGCCGCACGGCAAAAAGCTAATATTTTGCAAAAACTTTTTAGTTCTGAAAAACAAAAACTAAAATTGGTAGAACAAAATATTTATAAAATTTATTGAAACAAACTAAATAGGATTATATATCTCTCCCATAACGTTGGTCAGAAGTTTTAGTTTAATAGCCAAATATTAACAAATGTTTTGTTTGTGCTCCTTCAGTCTCCATACAATTTAACACTCCTTTAGCTTACCTCCTCTCCTCTCCCTGTCGGCTTCTTGAATAGACAAAAACCAATCATCCGAGTCCCACTCGTCTGTAGAATCATTAGAATGGTCGTTGACGGCGGCCAATTTTTCATTTTCTGGCTTAATGGGGTTATTCGGGTTATTCTAATAAAAAGAAATAAAATATATAATAAATAAATTATATAATAAATAAAATAAATAACTAAAATAACTACATACACTCCACGTCAGTAGTATAGAACACCTAAATTTCTGTTAATGTTAGCTTATTTATACCGAAGCGAATGAATCTACGTTTTTAATCTTGTAGGGATTTAAAGCCTATGATGTTCCGTATCAAACACAGAAAAAATTATGTTTCTAGCTTTTCGCGAAATAATTTTCTGATAATTTTTCCGATAGTACTATGAAAAATAGGCATTTATTTTCGGTTATCAGGATAGAACAGTCATTTTATTTTCGCGAATTGTAGAGATATTGTCGCCGAATTTTCTTTCAGTCGATAAAGAGGGACTTTCTTATCATTTTTCACCAATAAAACCATATAAATAATTCCTCGGACGCCGAAATAACAGCGTAAGCGGGTTTAAATTGACAGATAATTGAAACATCTCGGAATATCAATAAGAGTCGCGCAGCTTGTCATATTTCTTCACAATAAGATAGAATATAACACAGACAACCTCGACGGATACATTCGAGTGCTGCGGATGCTGATAACATGGAACATTTTCAAAATAAGTATGAAAAACGTCAAAATTTCTTGTAAAAACCTTGATGTCTGCCGTTTAAAGGTTTGGAAATATGCTTCACATTTAGAGGAAGATAATCTGATATGAAAACAACCACTATTTTAATACACTGAGCAAAATTTGAGTACTTTTTAAAAGCAACTTACGCAACCTAAAACCTCAATTTCCATGACTGTGTTTTCCCGCGAAAACGGGGCTTTTACATATGCGAGTTCAGTTAAAAAAACGACTAATTCGTAAAATCCGGTATGGAGAGCATAACCTGGTCTATTATTATTGGAACATAACACTATTGAGAACAGTCGCGTTTGCCGAAATAAGAACACATATAAAATGCAAAGTCCAAAGGGTGTGTTCAATTTGAAAAATGTGCTAAAATTTACCTCAGCGTATTAAAATAGCTGATGTTTTCATATCATATTATCTTCCTCTTAATGTGGAGCACGTGTCCAAACCTTTAAACGGCAGACTTGTTCGCGGAAAAATCATTTTATTGAAGAAAAAATCCAGGTTTTTATAAGAAATTTTGTAGACTTGGGTCATCTAGTTCACTGAGCGGATCGATCTTTCTCGTTCCTTTTTTCAAAAGGAACTAGTTCCTTAATATCGTTCCTTCGTTCCATATAGTTCCATTATTTATAGTTCAATGGTTTCATTTGTTTTCGTTGTTATACTCGTTCCTTTGGCTCTTTTATTGAAAATGTATAAAAAGAACAACAAACATTCAGGTAAGATTGTTAAAAAGTAGAATGTTTTTATAATTTATTAAATATTTCTTTTATATTTTCAGGTTAATATAGATTTTATTCATTCCAATGGGAGGTGGTTAAGTCATACATTTAATATATAATGTTCGGGCATTGATGATGAAAAGACATCGTTTTTGCTGTTGGCCCTGGAGTGGGGGCTTATCATTGACAATGAGTTGGTGACTTTATGTTATGGTGGAAAATTTAATACAAATGTATTTAATATTAATATCGTGTTACACTACATTGTAGTTCTTTCAAAAAACTAATGGGACCATTGCAATCACTATGATGAAACTATGGCCTTGATACTTGAGTGTGATCGCAAATATGATGAAGATTTCTTGGAATGGGCCACAGACTCTCCTAAATATGTCAAAGCGTGATGTCAAATTATTTATAGATGTACTACGTTGTTTAGAGGTAAATTTATATCGAATTAATTTATATTATTTAGTTTAATATATATTCACATTTAATTTTTCGTAGAAGTGTGGACACGTAGAATGTTGGGAGTGGACACGAATCGATTTTTTTAAAAGAACATTTTGTTCGCGTGGATAAGATTTTTTCAAAGGCCGGCCATATATGAAATAATAAGGTAAACTTATGCCAAAACCAAGGTTTTTAACTTTCGGGTCGTGGATGCCATTCCATCGAACATTATGGTTTTTCTAACACGATTCGAATTTAAATTCGTTCGAATTACTAACAAACTGCTGCCATTATAAATTTGAGTTCGAATCGTCTTAGTCAAACAGACCATTAAAGACATTTTCAAGGTGTATTACTTTACTTTCATATTAAATATTCATTTTTTTCTTTTTTTAACCTGCAGGAGGATACATGTGTCTCCCTAACCAGAGTCAATCTGATTCTTGTGCCGTGCATCTTCATGATCATCAACATCACATTTACAAGAGGAACCAATTTAAATCATAAGAATAGTATATAATTATTATGTTCCAAAAACTGCAAGAGTATTCTTATCCTTTATTCATTAACTAACTTTTAAAGGATAAATTTCATAAAAATAGGTTGCAGTTTTTTGAAAAAATAATGGAATGTGAATGAAGTTTGCCTTGAAACTACCAAACCAGGTGACCCTATGCCCTTTATAGTAGTTTGAAGGGATTATTATATACAATCAACACAGAATCCATTCCGATAAATGGATGTATGTACTTGCTAACTTGAATTGTGATTTGCAGACATGGAAATATAATAGCTAGTATTAATTTCTTAATTCTGAAAATAATAAAATTTAATTTTACTTCGAAGCCTAAAAAACAAATTGTTTAATTTATTTGCAAGCGCCCACATATGTCAACAAGTATGATAAATTTTGACAAGCTCGTGACAAAGAAGACATTGTCGTTCTCATCATTTTCATTCATAACTTTCGCCTTGAGCAAATATATTTTGTTTTCTATTTTACTTTGTGTTTTGACGTTTCATACTACCATCAGTTGGGCTGATATGGCTACATTGTTTCCTATACATTGGCGGTTAGCTTACCTGTTTTTTAAATCAATTATAACGAAAAGGACATATTTAAAAATTTGAATAATAGTAATTCATTTATTTTTCTTCAAAAATCCAGATAAAATCTTATTACTAAAAATAAAAAAGAACAAATAGTGTTCTGAGGTACTTTTTCAACTAATTTGAATGTGTTTTACACTTTAGTCTATAATTATATTATTTTGAAGTGTTCTACATATTATTATGGAGAAATACAAGTTTATTAACCTTTGTAGGTTTCAATAATGTGCGCCTATCTCTTATAATTTGCCCAGTGGCTGAAAATATGCGCTCGCACGGCACGGAAGTTGCAGATACACATAAGCGGCGCAAAGCCATTGTGTACACTCTGGGATATATATTCTTGCGTTCCTGCCACCAATCCAAGGGATTCATTTTCCGGTCAATGTATTCCTCATTGAGGTATTTATCGAATTCCCTAATGCTAGCTGCAGTGTTGCTTTCAGGTCTTATTGTTCTGTTGATATCGTCATCAAAGAACTTCCAAAAATCAAACTCTGAAGTAGTTTGCTGATTTTCTGCAGCTACTGAACTGTTGTCATTATTGTCTGAGTTTGGCAATCTTATCCTGCTTATTTTTTCCTTCAAGTTCCTAACGGCCGTTTCGTAATTGAAGTTGCTCCTGAAGGCCTTTCTTTTGAACCGTGGGTCTAAGATTGCGCTTTCTGCGTACAGTTCATTTTTTTCATATTCTCCAAATCGGGATGATAATTCAGACCTCAAAGATGATATCATTTCAGCTACGCTGACATTACTAGAGGACATTGAGGCCATAGATTGGTCTAAAATGTTGGATAGAACCAACACTTTGGACAGTGTTACGCATTTCTCCGCCGAAATTTCCACAGTCATCTGGTAAAATGGCTTAAGAATGGGAAGAATTTCTTCTATGATGGACCACTCATGTAGCTTTAAGGACAGCTCTGGTTTTGTCAACGACAATGTTGTTTGAACGACAGTTTTCAAGCCACAAATGCGTTCCATCATTTCATATGTCGAATTCCACCTAGTATCGACATCCTGCTTGAGCTTTAGAATGGGAAGACCCATGTTTTTTTGAGCATCAGCCAGCTTTTTCCACGCAACAGAACTCTTATGGAAATATGTAACAATATCGCGGACTTTGCAAAGGATCTCGTCGATACTGGACAATGAGTTTTTAACCACAAGGTTTAGAGAGTGTGCGAAGCAACCCATCCAACGCCATGTTGTAAGTTTTGCAGCAGCAACCACATTTGATGCATTGTCCGTAACAATTGCTGATATTTTGTACGATATTGAAAATTGGTTGGTAACTTCCACTATGGCTTTCGAAATATTGTCTGCAGTATGCCTTTCTGAGAATTCTATACAGCACAATAAATTCGACTTTAACTCATTTCCCTCTACAAAATGGGCAGTTATACCTAAATAACAACAATTTGTCTTCGAGGTCCATCCATCCGTTGTTATACAAACAGCATATGCCGCCTGTACGTTTCTTTTAACATCCTCCAGAATCTCATTATATGTGCTCTCAAGTAGATTGTTGGACAATGTTTTTCTGGTCGGCAAAGTGTAATTGGGGCAATGCGAAACGAGGCTAACAAAGGTTTTAAACTCCGGCTCATCAACAATTCGAAAAGCATGATGACCTTTAGCTATCATCTTTAGTAATTGTTGATCAATTTTTTGTGCTTTTCGTGGAGGTGGAGGCCTTTGTATATATTGTGTAATGTTTCGTTGGGAAGTGGTAGATGGCAGGGCACTAACAGAAGATTGCACGGCGTTGGAGCAAGTCTGCATGGAGCTGGTGGATGGTTGCTCGTCATTGGTTGATGCTTCAATTATTTCATTATTTTCCTCATTCAAAACATTAACATGGACTTGCCTTTCAATACTAATTGGTGTGAATGGGTGTCTCCTCTCCATGTGTCGTTTGAGGTTGCCCAGTGATCCAGAGGCAATACTCAGTGAATGTTTGCAATATTTGCATAATGCTCTTTGTGGGCCGTCTTCGTCAAAGTGGACCCAAATTGCGCTGGTTTTGGCCTTTCTTGACATATTAGTTTATCCACAACTGTAAGATTAAGTTTTCTCTTTCCAAACAATAAATATATTAGAATATGCTGGCTGACTTCTCCGCTTTTGAATTCACCAATATTGCTAACAAATATAACGAAACGAAGAACAGTTCATTCGACATTCATTTTTTACGCAGTGGCATCTCCATTTTCATAACACTAAATGAAAACTTTACAGAGAGCGTCTAATTTTACGTCAACATTAGATTTCCTTTACGCGCAAGAATCATCAAAATTTTCAATATAACCTTTATTACGTTTAACGTACTTTGTTGCAATTTCTAATTTTGACTTATAATTAATGCATAACATAAACTCACTTTATATTTGCACCTAGAACAACTATTTGGAAAAATACGTAATTTATTTGACAGATATTCTATAGAATTGACAACTTAAATGACACCAAAAAAATCTAACCAAAATAAAGTATTTTCCTTTTATAACAATTGTTTCAATTAAGAAAATCATTTAAAAAAATCAATCATTTACAATAAATATAAATCATACTGACAACCCAACCGTTAACATAACGCCTTACGTTCGCAAAGCAGTTTACAATATTCCTTATATTCATCTCGTGTTCTCTTATTATGTTTATTCGCTTAAAAGTTCAGTATGTATGTGGCAGCAATATGGCAGCATTGATATCTAAACGAATGAACATAATAAGAGAACATGATAATATAGTAACGAAATGTACAAAAGGAACGAGATGAACGAAAGGAACTATATAAACGAGCGAGACGGATATCGTTCCGATCGTTCCAGACTCGGAATAGTTCCTTTGAACTAGTTCGTTCCGGAACTACCCAACTCTAAAATTTTGATGTTTTTCATACTTATTTTGAAAATGTTCCATCTTTTCAGCATCCGAAGCACTCGATTGTATCCGTCGAGGTTGTCTGTGTCATATTCTATCTTATTGTGAAGAAATATGACAAAGATGCGCGACTCTTATTGATGTTTCTATTATCTGTCAATTTAAACCCGTTTACGCTGTTATTTCGGCGTCCGCGGAACTATTTATATGGTATTATTGGTGAAAAATGATTAGAAAGCCCCGCTTTATCGACTGAAAGAAAATTCGGCGTTAATATCTCCACAATTCGCGAAAATAAAATTACTGTTCTATCCTGATGACCGAAAATAAATGCCTATTTTTCATAGTACTATCGGAAAAATGATCAGAAAATTATTTCGCGAAAAGATAGAAACATAATTTTTTCTGTGTTTGATACGGAACATCATAGGCTTTAAATCCCTACAAGATAAAAAACGTAGATTCATTCGCTTCGGGATAAATAAGCTAACATTAACAGAAATTTATAGTGGTAAATATTCACTCCTCTTTAAACAAAAATGGCGCTGAATGGCGCTCTCTTTAAAAACTTTTTACTCGACAAATTTAAGCGTGCAAAAAATAGTAACATGGTTGCCGGCGTCTGATTGGCTGATACGCCGACTTTGACATTTGTTGCAGTTTTTTTGACGTATTTTCCATTTTTCCGTTCCCGAACTATTTCAAAAAACTTTTATGTGTGAAAACATTTTTTACAGTTCTCCCTTTTACGAGTTTTACCATGAAAAAGTACGGGAACGAAGCTACAATTTCATCCATTTCAAAAATAAGCTTCGTTCCAGAAGTAAAAAGTTTTTACACATTTAACACATTTTGAACATTTTTCCCCGATTATACAACAATTCCATTTGTAATTCGAATTATTTTATTATTAGTAATTCGAATTATTCTATTTGTAATTCGAATTATTATATTTGTAATTCGAATTGTTTTATTTGTAATTCGAATTATTTTATTTGTAATTCGAATGATTCCATTTGAAATTCCTTATCGCTCCAAAAGTAAACAACAACAAATCGAATTTGTCCATACTTCGCACATAGTGAAATACCAGACATAAATGAGGTTTTGATATGGACTCTATCGGTACACTCCTACGGGTACCTCCCACACAAAATGTGCAGTTTAAGACCTGCTTTCAAATCGCCTTGATTTTAGTTGCATTCACTTGTAATCTCTGCCTCAATTACGACGATACAAGTTCTTTCAGGGGCAAGTCAATATTGTTGAGAAAATAGCCAGAAAACTGTAAATAACCCCAATGGCATCATGTGTAATGGCTGGAGCGCACGATAACTCTCGAACAGGTCAATCGATTCGGTCCAAAATTTGGCTTTCGTAATATTTTGTCCAAACTTAGTTTAAGTTCGAAGATTGGTTATATCGATCCACTCCTTCCGATACCTCCCCCACAAAAGTTCGGAAATGTTCGGAACATTTGTGCGCACGATAACTCTTGAAGGAATTAACCGATTTGGTCCATACTTTGCACATCGTGAAATTTCTACAGACTTAGATGATGCTCCAATATGGACTCAATCGGTCCACTCCTTCGGGTAGCTCCCACACAAAATTTCGGAAATGTTGAGTTTAGGACCTGCTCTCGCATCGCTTTGATTTTTGTTGTAGCAACTTGTATTTACTGTCCCCGATACGACGCTATAAGTTTCATCAGACGCAAGTCCATACTTCTTGAGAACATAGCCTGAAAGTTGCAAAAAAAATCCTATGACACCGTTTGAGGTGGTTGGAGCGCAAGATAACTCTCGAACGGATCAGCCGATTCGGTCCAAAATTTGGCCTTCGTAATATTTCGTCCAAACTTATTTAAAGTTCGAAGATGGGCAATATCGGTCCACTCCACCCATCCTCACAAAAGTTCAAAACGTTTTGCTAAAATGGTACGCACAATAACTCTCCAAGGCAGAAACCGATTTGGTCCATACTTTGCACTTGTATGTGCTGTTCCCATTACGACAGTACAAGTTTTTTCAGGGGCAATTCCATACTTCCTGAGAAAATGGTCCCAAAAGGTGTAAAAACCCCAATGGCACCATGTGTAATGTCTGGAGCACAATTTGTACTTCGTAATATTTTTACCAAACTAAGTATAAGTTCGAAGATGAGCCATATCGGTCTACTCCTTTGGGTACCTCTCTCATAAAAGTTCCAAACTTTTGGCTAAAATGTTACGGGCAACGGGTTTGGTCTTAACTTTGAATCTCCTAATATTTTGTCCAAATATAGTGTAACTTCGAAAATGGTCCATATTGGTCTTCTTCTAAGGGTACCTCCGCCACAAAAGTTCATCATTTATGTTTATGTGAAGTTTTCAGCCTGTTCAAATATCCTTTGGCAATTTATTCCGATGCTACTTCTCGCGGTCCTGTTTACAGCGATATTATGTTTTTCATGGGCGAGTCCTGACGTAGTGATCCAAAACATGAAATGATTGAAAGGCGCGCCACCTATGGAAAAGAAATGACTCCCAAAATAAGATCCACTTCTAAAATGGGCCATGCCGATGCATTCCTTTAGGTACTTCCTCCGCAACACTTTTGAGCTTTGTTCCAAATATATACTTTTGTCGATAAGTTCGTACGTCCAAAACGGATTTTGATTGTTTAACCTGTAGTTGAGCTGGCTATAGATGTACATAAGTTTCAATTCACACAGTCTGAGGTTATATCTCTGTCAGCAAAGCCGACTGATACTTTTTTACTTGTTTCTTCTGTTTTTGGTATTTTTTTCATCATTGCTAAATAATCGTCAAAAAATTTCGAAAAATCATTTTTTTTACCCGAAGAAATTAGTCTTGCAGCCTATTGTTGAAGAGAACGCCATTATTGTTCACTTTGTCTTAAAAATTGCTACCATTTTTTACCACTTTTTGGGGTTAAGGAACGTTTTGCAGGTAACAAATGGTAAGAAATTGTAAAAATGGTAACCTCAGTTAAGTAAAGGAACACAACTTAATTGAAACATGGTCGAAATATTTGATATTTCGACATATAGTCTCACACTGAATTAATAAAGTACATACAACTATATTAGCAGCTGCAGTAAGTACCTCTACTTCTTTTAGAACCAAAAAAATTCAATTTTATGCAGCACACCAAAAGTATTTAAAAATTCAACCTGTCTGCCTTTATCGATTGATTCCTGATTGATTTAGTGTATTGTTATTCATCAAATTTCAGACTCCATTGATACACACATAAACCCCGATGTCTTACCACAGCAATAACAATTAAAAACCACAAACAAAAATATATGTACATAGCCTTTTCCCATTGCTTCGCTGTGTGTATATCATAGCAATGGTGGTGGTATTGTTGCCACCAGCCCATGCTTGAAACCAATATTTTTTTAAATAAATTGAAAATTGTTTCAACACCATCAATAATAGTCGTACAACAACCAAAAGAGTTGAATAAAAATGCCGCGTAGTCGAATATTTAACAACAAAAAATGTATTTAAAACACAAGGATGTCGTCTGGCGAAATGCATTGTTCTTGTTGATCACTTTATGTTGCATGTTTGTTGCACAATCAGCAACAGAAGTGCGGTGATAGCAGCTGGACTGCACCGCAAAATGTTCCAATCCAGCAAAAATTCTGGATGCATTTCAAAGAGACAGAGACATGAAAGTGTAAGCACACACACAAGCAATCACATACCCACAAATAGGTAGCTATGCATTCCGTTAGGTCCATACAGATGTGACCATGTGAAAAAGGACAATAAGAGCATGAAAATTACCCCAGCGTGTTAATTGAAAAATATGCCGAACAACAATGCAAACGATTCGCCGCCGCCACACTGAACAGTGAAACAAATTGTCTATTGTCGATTTGATTTTGATGAACATTGTACTCGTAGCTGTAGTAGTGCCCTGTGGCTGCTGACATACTAGATTTCTATTTTTTAGTCCATTAAACAATTTATGCAAATATTCAGTGAACCAAATAATTTTAGTGGTTGAACGGATTAAGGACTTATATTGCGGCAGAAAAAAAGCGTCCAGTTAATGTAATTGCAACGACAATTACGATGCTAATATTTTATAACGTAACTAAAAAAAGAACTAACAACCAGTTTATTGATTTGCCTCATCCCAGATCACCGTGCTGCATCAGCATTGTTAACCCATTGACATTTATCCATATGCAAATATACAGTAAGCGAACAAAGTATTATAACAAGTCATGAAATGCATTCTGTCAGTCACCAATATACATATTTCGAAGACCCTAAACTCATTGAAATCGTTGAAGGTCCATACTACCCATACGAAGACACCAATTTAATAAGTAAAAAAGTATCTGTCGGCTTTGCTGAAATGCCCTCAGCCTGTGTGCATTGAAACTTAAATCTGTGGGCAGATCAACTATCGGTTATACAATAAATATCAGTTTCCCCAATAATTATATATTTAGAAGGTTTTCAGAATTTGTGGTCCACTTTAGACGTACGAACTTGCTGACAGCAATATACATTTGCATTAAAACTGAAACGTGGATCCTATTTTGGAGTCATTTTTTTCCGATAGATAGTTCGCCATCCAGTCATTTCAGCAGGTCATAGTATTACTTAGAGGTTTTGGACCACTACGTCAGGAAGCATGGATTTGCCCATGAAAAACATAATATCGCCATAAGCGGAATCACAGAATAAATTGTCAAAGGATATTCGAACAGACCTTAATTGCACTTAAACATAAATGTTGAACTTTTATGGGGAAGGTACCGTAAGGAGAACACCGATTGGACCATTTTCAAAGTTAAACTACAAAGTTTGGACCAAACCGGTTGTTAAGTTCAACTGGCATAGCGCGGACCATTTTAGGGAAAAGTTTGGAACTTTTATGTTGTAGGTACCCGAAGGAGGGGACAGATATAGCCCATATTCGAATTTTATCTAAGATTCGCAGAAATATCACGATGTGCAAAGATGGACCAACTTGGTTACTGCCTTCGACTGTTATTGTTAGCACCATTTTCCCAAAAAGTATTGAACTTTTTTGGGGGAGGTATTCGAATAGGTGGACCAATATTGTCCATCTTCAAAATTAAACAAACTGTGACGTAAGGGATGAAAGATACCAAGGAACGGCCCTGACCGGCATTAACATGGCAAAGCCCAGGATTTATCTTGGTGCCTCTTTCATCTCAAGTGAAGAACGTTAAAATCTTGGGTTTTGGGAATCGGGTTTGGGAATGAAAAAACGAAAGAAAAGAAAAACAAATCCCTCTAAAGTTGACGAACCCCGCAATCGTTTAAGGACCATGATCTGCGAATCTGCACTTAGAATGTTCGCACAATTTATAGAGAAGGTGCAGTATACGCATAGATTCAGCACGAACAGATGCAACGCGGAAGGTGGTCATCGGTAGGCTGCAAACACAACAGATAGTCACAGAATATTCCACTCAACTAGCCCAATTGCTTAATGAAAGCACTGCTCGTCGCGATAACATATCAGCACAATAACAAAATATTGCCCACTCCATGCAAACAGCCCTCCATACTTGGATACCAGAGACCTCCACCAAGGAATCCATGGTATGACCAGGAGTATCGTGCTGCTACCGCAGCACAATTAGTAGCAACGCGAAAACATCGAGATGTACAGGAGCCAGAATGAAGTCCAAAAGTTCTACCAAAGAGTGAAACATCAAATTGATGGATTTGGTACGGCACATCCTCTGTAGAGACCAGCAAGGTAATTCGGTAACTGATACAGATAGAGTCCTCAGGATATGAAAAAAAAAACATTTTTTTCAAACTGTTGGTATCCGATAGTAGCGAAGACGGCGAAGATACCACAGATCTAATCCCAGAAGATGGTATTGAATGGATACCGCCCAGCCAACATGAGGTAAAGACGGCAATAAACCGGCTGAAGAAAAATAAGACAGCAGGCAGACAGCGACACGCTGATAAGGTGTATGCATCAGCTAGTTGGCACCATCTGGCAGGAAGAACGAGTACCCGACGATTGGAACCTGAGCATCCTGTGTCCTGTCCACAAGAAAGGAGATAAAATGTATGCTCTAACTATAGGGGCATAAATCATTTCCCTATTGCCTACAAGGTGGTGCCAGGAATATTATGCGAACGACTAAAGCCTAAGGCCAATGAAATAATTGGACCATACCAATGCGGCTTTAGACCTGGAAAATCTACCATTGACCAGATGTTTACCCTGCAGCAAATCCTGGAGAAGACCCAAGAAATGCAGATCGACATCTACCACTTTTTTGTCGATTACAAAGCAGCCTTCGACAGTCCTCTACGTTTAACGGTATACCTGCAAAGCTCATTCAGCTTTGTAGTATGACATTAACTGATACTCGGTCCTCAGTTAAAATAGGAAAGAACCTCTCCGAAGAGTTAAGTACCAACAAGTAAAAAAGTGTTAAGTTCGGCCGGGCCAAACTTTTTATACCCTCCACCATAAAATAACCTAAATGGAACAATTGGTTTCCTTTCCATTGGGAAAGCACTTCGCTCCTCCGTCACGTTACTTATATAATACCGTTTAACTTTAGATAAAATCAAGTTCCGTTAAAAATTGTACCTAAAAATCTCAAAATACGGAAAATCGGGAGGTACCGTTATATGGGAGCTACATCAAAATATGGACCTATATTGACGATATTTGGTGTATAAGTTTCGTGACCACTGATAACCTCATATGTCAAATTACAGCTAGTTTGGTTAAAATTTTTAGGTAAAATCCTCAAAATACCTATATTGACCATGTTTGGTGGATAAGTGTGGTGGCCACAGAGAACCTCATATGTCAAATTACAGCGAATTCGGTTAAAAATTGTAGCTAAAAATCTCAAAATACGGAAAATCGGGAGCTACCGTTATATGGGTGCTATACCAAAACTATACCAAATCAAATTACAGCTATTTCGGTTAACATTTGTAGCTAAAATCCACAAAATACTGAAAATCGGGAGGTACCGATATATGGGGGCTATACCAAAACATGGACCTATATTGAAGATTTTTAGTGGATAAGTTTCATGGCAACAGATAACGTTATATGCCAAATTACAGCTATTTCGGTTCAAAATTGTAGCTAAAATCCTCAAAATACCGAAAATCGGGAGGTACCGTTATATGGGGGCTATACCAAAACGTGGACCGATATAGCCCAACATCGAAATTGACCTGCCTGTACACAAAAGATACATCGTCCCAAAATTTCAGCGCCTTATCTCCATTTTTGCGGATGCTAGAGTGATTACCACAGACGGACGGACAGACGGACATGATCTATACATTAATTTTTTTAATTTTAAATTTTTTAATATACCCTCCATACAATGGTGGAGGGTATAAAAAACGTGTACGTATGTTCACAAATTTTGATGAACACGTGTTCTGATCACAAGGTTCGCTAAGTGCCATATTACAGTCAATTTAAGTGGAAAAAGTAGATAAAAACTTCAAAGTACTTGAAATACTGCGATACCGTTATATGGGGTCTATACCTAAACGAGAAGTATTTGGCAGAGAAATTGTTTGACCCTTGGGAACCATAATTTCAGACAATTTAGGCCGAAAATGTGCATAAAAAGTGATAAATACATAAAGTCGGGCGGTACTGTTATATGGGGCCTATGCCAAAAAGAGGGCCGATATAGGGGAACTTGCAATATTTTACCTTCCTATCTCAATGTTTGAGGACGGTAGAGTGATTACAACTGAGGAACATGGCTAGATCGACTCAAATTTTTACCCTGATCAAGAATATATAGAACTTTACAGGGCATATACAAACCGTATGAATCATTTTTTGTGAAGAACTTTTTGATCTCTAGAAATGCTAAATTCAAGCTAATTCGGTCTGAAATTGTGGTCATAGACCCATACTTATATATACCAAAATGAATGTCTCGACGAGCTTAGTCGATCTGGCTATGTGTGTCCGTCCGTCCATCCGTCTGTCCATCTAAACATTGTAATCACGCTACAGGTCGCAATTTTGATCGTATCCTTACGAAATTTTGGGTGTTGATGGAGGTCCCGGAGAGGAAGAAGCCTATTGATTTTGGTAATGGTCGGATAAAATGTATGGGTCGGAATGGCCAAAAAACTTATTTGGAGAAAAAGTCAAAGTTTTTTCCAAAGCGAATATCTCAGATTCTATACGGCGTATACCAAAGGAAAAACCTGATAATGAAAGTAGAAAATATCACCTTCTAACAAGATTGTCGAAATTGGCCAAACAATGAAGATATCACAATATTCGCAAATAAAACCTAACTTTTCATTTTAGCTATTTTTATTATAACGACGGATATCACAGCTTCGGTTGGGGGCTTTCGAAAACAAGGACTGACTACGAAAGTAGAAAATCCCATCTTTTTTTTCGAAATCACGCAACACGTCGCAAATTTGATCGGATGGATCATCACGAAATTTTGGTGGTTAATGGGTCAAGAAGAATTCTGATTTTGGTGATGGTGGGATAATATTCAGGGATCGGAATGGACAAACAACTTATTAGGAGAAAAATCAACGTTTTTTCCAAAGCGAATATCTCTGCTTCTGTAAGTGGTATACCCAAAGCAAAACCTGACAATGAAAGTAGAAAATATCGCCTTTCTAACGATGTAAAGTAGGTTGTCGTAGGTGGTCAAACAACGAATATATCGCAACAGTCGCTAATGAAACCCAACTTTTAATTTTTGAGACCTTAATTATAATGACGAATATCACAGCTCTGGTTAGGTACCTTCCAAAAGGTACATAACCAGAGCTTCTACAGACGCTGGGATATCCCAATTTCGAATTTATGGAATTTTATTCTGCTTCTGTTGGACATATTCCTAGGGCAGAACTTGATAATGAAACTAAACCATCTAAGCTTTTAATTAATACAAAATGTGGCACATATGGTACAATATCAGAGTTATTGCAAAAGGCGGCAAGCTTTCACAATTTTAATATTTTGAAGTCTTTACTTTAATGACAAATACCTCTGCTTCTACTTGATGTATTAAAGACATGTAAAATACTAATCAAGAAGACCAGCAAAGCATTCAATCAGTACCAAATAGATGTCGGGGTAGATGCACAGGCGTTGTGGTGTAGGGTATCACATAGTCGACCCCGTCTCGACTATAACCGTTGCTCACTTGTTTATACTTTTAAAATAACAAGCGCACATATTCGGATCAGTTACAGTAACGACGTTATAGGTTCTATCATCCTTCTTTCCGGGATTCCAGGGTGACTTAACCATTTGCACAATGTACTTAATCGTCTACCAATGTTGCGTTGCTTCAGGTGTCACTTTTTCCGTTTATGTTCGCCAACAAACCTGCTTTTCCTTTTCATTGCGAAGAAAATCTTAACTTTTCCAATCATGTTGGTCGTGTACTGTAATAAATTGCATATTCCATATGTCAATCTGGCTCATCATAAACCTGGGCAAAAAATTTTGTTTATTTTTAGTTAATAATTTTACCAAAGAATTTCCAATAAAAGGATATTTTTTTATGTTGTTTTTAACAACAACAAAAACCCATAACAGGGCTTTATTTGTGGGTTTAAAATAAACTGAAAACTGGTTGATTCATCTGGCTACTACATAACATGTTAGCAGATTGTTCAACATGATACATACATACGTATTTAAATAGAGTTGCCGATAAAGATATTGATTTGTGTATAATGTGAAATATCAGTGATTGAAAGAAATGTTAAAGATATTGATTGACTTACTTCAATTGTAGGTGTAATGTATATATGTAATTATTTACATAACTTATGTATGGATTTATAAAAAGTATTTTTCATCTTCTTTGAACATTTATGGGAACCCTATATGTTATATTTATCACGTTAACAGTAGTTATCGTTTATTGAACACATTCACTGGGAGGGGTATGAGTTGGAAAAATCCATTAAATAATAATGAAAATGTTGCATTTTTTAAATTATGCAAATTGAAATTGTTTCGTTTTTTCATCGCAACTTTCGCAACTTGTCCCTTTAAACAAACATTGTCAGACATAAATGTAATATCGAATGGGTTCGATGTGGATAGTTGTTGGTGTGATGCAGTGTTCTCCCGATTATTTTCCATGGTTCCATTTGAATGAGTTTGTTATCGAGAACAATACGCTGACCCATGGGGACAGTTGTTAAATTTGTCAGATTTTTCATGAGAAAGGTAAAATATATTATGTTTTTAATTTTAGAACAATTTAAGGAGTTCACTAGTCGAGATCCTTTGTTGATTGAGACATACTTTGGTGACTATAACAAGATTTAAGTGGAGTTTTTATGACTTCGTGACCAATAACGAGGGTAGCAGTGAGAACTTGGTCTTAATGCCATAAGTATTGGGACATTTCGTCGCCCATAAAAATGTTATCACGATCCGAGAGAATTTTTTTATTTGTGTGAAGGATACCTAATGCATGGTCCGACATTGGTTATTTTGAAACTTTGTCTACATTATTAAAAAGTCCCTCTTTTCTATAGTTATGGTACTCAGCAGCCATTTTTGTTGGTAGAGCTTTTAGGTCACTATGTCAGAATGTACCATCAAATAACTCATATTTACATATATGCCTTTCTCGTAGGGCATCTTTAGTCATCATATTGCCACGACCCAGTTAACGCTACAATGCTAGAAACATTTAACTATATAGATATCGGTTGGCTAGTACACATTCATGTATCAACGCATATTAGTCTATACATATTTCGAAGAAAATAAATCAGATCACAAAGCTTGAAATAAACATTTGGAACAAAAAACAGCGTTAGCAGCACACTGCACCTTCACAGGACACGTCCCTGATTTCGACGACATCAAAGTTTTAGCTCAAGAGAATAACTACCAAAATCGCTTCACTCTTGAGATGTTGCATATAATCAACACACCTACAACCAAGCGATTAAATTACACTATGCAACACTGAAAATGCAACCAACTTCTAGTATAAATTTTTTGAAAATACATATTTAGACTACAAAAACCCTAGTAGTGTTTTGTCCTGTCAGATACAGTTCGGATTTTAAGGCCTCATCTAAACCGGGCTAAATCTACACGTTTTTGCATTTATCAGACCTTTATCTCAGAAACGAATGGAATATTGTAGCCCAGTACTAGTAGAACTTATCTTCTGATAAACCCACGTTAGAAAAACTCCATCTACGGCATCAAAATCTATAAAATATAGAAAATTTTACATAACTGCTGAAATTCTGGTCGGTATGGCCTAAACTATTGGGAGTTGAACCAAGTAACCTTTTGCAAAAATCTTCCAAATAAAGTTCTCAACAACTCTTTAGAACATTCTGAAACTCTAAAATGCTTACTTCATGTTGTTTCAGCAGTATTTTGCATCATATCTTTTACAACACGTATTTCAAACACAGTTCACACCAACAGTTTATTCTTGCATTTCGGATTTCACGACATTATTGATATTTTTATTAAATCGTCGTTGACAAATGTACTGAAAACAACAGCATAGAGGCATTTTACAACAATGACATGTTCTGAAGAGTTGTGTATTACACTCAAGGGAATATTTTTCCAAAAGAAAATATTCAGAAAAAATTAACGGTTGTGGAGATACGGTGCGAAATGTATAAAAATTGTGGAATTTTTGCATATATTTTGAAATTTGAGGCAATAAATGCAGTTTTTCGAGTTCATTATTTCTCCAAATATTTTATTCTTGTCCTTATCTACAAATTTGCTTCAGAGGTCAGAAGAAGACTCGCATTGGTTTCAGAGATATAGCCCCGAATTTCTTTAAATCCGATCTGGATCTCGCACAACAAAACCCAACTAAGGTTTCTTGTCGTTTTGGGTTTGCACAATTCAATTCAATAAAATTTTTTTATTGAGTCTTTTCGAAAAATATTAAGAAGTTCACAATTGCATAAAAAATAATAACTTAAAACTATTACGTGTTGTATTAATTACAATATGTGAATGTAAAATAATCATTGCAGCAACTAGCTTATTTTATAAACTGGGGAAACAGGTTAAATAGAAACTGTAATGGTATACCGAGCTTGCTCCCGGCTCTTTCATATCTAGAGAGCGTGTCTCAATTTAATTGACTTATGATATCCCTAACCTAGCACAAGATCGCATTAAAAATGTTGTACAGTGTTATAAAACAGACACTGACAATTGCGCTCAAAGTTACAGACATGTAGTAAATAAATATCGATCTGCTAAACTTTAGTTAAAGAATGTATTTTGTACGGAAAACAACGATCACTTCCTTTAAGTAAGTTTTTAATGTTAACATATTCAGAAAATTGTTTGTAAAATTTAATTTATTATAGTACCCTGAGGATGACTGGAGATTCCAGTCGAAATATCGGAAATAAATAAAACTTGAAAACTAAAGACATCAAGTCTTTTACTAGAAAAGCCTATAGCCGAACTATACAACAACATAATAAACCACAAGAAGGCAAACCATACAAATACCAAACAGAAAATTTTTCTTATAATAATTGTTCCACAAACATCCCATACGGGGACAAGGGAGACTTGTCTCATATCAATGAGTGCACCCCGATTAATATTAGTGTTTGTTTTATGTACGGGTTAATTCCATAGACCTGGTCTTAGCGCCGGTTACTGTCAGACCGACTTCGCTAGATTATTTTTCAATTTGTCCAAAGGTGACTGTTTCGGGTCGTTTTGATCCGCCTATGATGTTGATGTGATCGGGGTACACTAGTAACATTATTTCGTTATTGTATACTAGCAAAGTGCCCGATACTGCGTTTAAATTTCTCCATCAAAATTTTCAACATAGGTCCGATTAAAGACATTTTTAGAAACATTTTCGGAATTTCTGAATCTAAAATTGTAGAGAGGAAAGATCCGTCCGAACTTAACGATTTTTTCCTGTTTGTATATACATTAGCATCTCGTATAACCTTTTCACCTTTGACCTTATTCGGTTGCCGAAGGCGGCTTTTTAGTCTACGAATTGGTGGTATTGGCGTAGAGTGAAGACGTGGTCTACGGTAGATTCGGCAGGTCTAAAACCGCAACGTACGGCAAAATATTCAATTCACCATAGGATTTAGCCACTAATACACTATGCCTAACTGCAACTTATATGCGATGCGCCGCTGTAGTTAGCAAAAACCGTCTTGTCTCATTTGTTGTGCACAGGACATAGCAGACTGAGGTTCCAATCGTTGGGTATGTATTGCACCACCAAAAATTTTGCTTTTCAACTGATGCATACTCCTTATCAGTTTTTTGTTGTAGCTGGCTGAAACACTATGGTGTCCGGTCAATCTGGTACGAAAGAATCCGTGTAATTACCTTATAAGTGTTTCGCTACCGGTCTTGAGCAGTTCAACAGGCAGCCCAATAGCCCTCGCTGCATTGCTGTTCTTCTGCCGATTAATTGCAGTCATGACCTCACTTTGGCTTTCGGGTAAATACTCAATGCCGTCGTTTTTGATTAGTTCTGGCGTATCTTTATCTCCGCCCATATTCGGTACCAAAAGCTTGACGAAATGCTCCTTCTACGTCGTGAGTACGCTATCTGTATCAGTGACCAGGTTGTAACATGCATAAGAAAGCGCTAAATCCATAGTTTCTTCTAGGGATACACACAGAATCAAAGTTTGACAGTTTTTAGCCTAGACGTACTCAGGACAGTTTGATATACGACCATGTGTTGTATTGTTTAGAGAGACTTTAAAGAAAACCAGTTTGCAAAAACAAAAGGAATTTACTTGTGAACATTTTCGTCCGATCATTTTTCACAATTTTCGGCGTGGATAAAATAAAATTTTTGTATGTTTATAAAGGAGCATCCTACAACACTATGAACAACTGGTTTAATGGTCATTTGGCTAACATTTAATATTGAATGAACACCTGGCCGCCAGAAATTGGGCTTTTTCGTTAGATCCAGCACATTTTGACAATCGCTCGAAAAAGCTCTTGTCGGTTGGTGCAAAGAAAGTGCGGATAAGTACGATCGCGGTGCTTCAAACGACGCACATTGGGGCAAGATTCCAAAAAAACGGAGATTAATTCAGGGAAGCATTTGGGTGATCTAATGTTAATATTTTTCGAATGTTTGCACCTCAATCAATATAACGGAACACAGTTTTGGTGAAAATTAAGGGATTGGAGAGGTATAATCGAAGCCCTCATAAATGGATACCATAAAAATTATGTAGTGTTTTTACGGTTTTGCCTACATTTCTTATTTGATTAATCTAAAATCTTCTAATATGATTAATTATTGGTTAAGCTAAAATTTGGCAAAAAATGTTTAAGTTCGGTCAACATTTTAGTGTAGCTCCCATACAAAGGTATCTCCCGATTTTATGTATTTCGAGTGTCTTGACCACATTTTTAGTATATTTATCTGCAAATTAGGATTTATGGTTCTGAATGCCTAAGAATTCATCGTGCGAAAATTTGTTAATATAGGTTAATGTTTTGGTATAGCCTCCACATAGAGGTACATTCAAATTTGGGGTTTTTCGAACATTTTAGGCATATATTGCAACTAAACTGTCTCAAATTGTGAATTGTGCATTTTGAAGGGATCTCGTTTGGGAATAACAGCTACTTTTTTAACTGAAAATACTTTTCGAAAATAAGGAAAAATTTATACATTTTAAATTAATTTCTAATATGTTTCTAAACTTCTTTTGTCATAAATATATTTTTCTAAGATTCTGATATCTATATGAAGTTGAGGATTCCATTCTAAAATTACCACTTTTGATGCGTAAAAAATATTACACTTTATACACCAACAAAATTTAATTTTTATGGTGCTCTTCCAATTATTAAACATTGTTTAGCTTTAACACAGTGTAACTGTAGAAGTAAACAATATATGATCTTGACATTTTGGTTAGAGACTTAGAATTTTGTACCATTTTACCATGTAACGACAGTTATACCAACAACGGAATTTAATTTTTTTAATTAATCTCCATTTTTATTGCGATTTCACCCCTTGTGCTTCGCCATAATTTCACATAAATCATTATATATAGTACCTATAACATAATGGTGGACGTTTACACAATGCCTTATGTAGGGTGAACGCAGACATTAAGCCAAAACACGACATACTGTATAACAACAACATTGTTCCACAACATCCCATACGGGACAAGGGAGACTTCTCTCATATCAATGAGTGCACCCCGATTCATATTTAGCTCAATGATATGGGACCTACTGTTTATCGCCGAGTCCGAACGGCGTGTCTTAAGACACCACTTATGGAGAAGATTTTCAAGGCTGTAATACTCAGGAAATGTCGCCAACATTACTGAGGGGTATTTTGCCACCGTTGAAAAATGTTTGATGTTGCTTGGCCGGGGAATCGAACCCCCGACCTTCTGCGTGCAAGGCGGGCGTGCGTACCATTGCACCACGGCGGCACCCACTGTATAACAATAATAGAGAAAATTAAGACAAAAACCCCAAAATGCAAAAATTTGACCGAAGGCTATTTCCACAATTTTTGGCATAACTCAAAATGCGCAAGCAAGACTCAAGTTTTGTTTGCGCAATATCAAAAACAACAATAAAGATAAAAATAAAAAAATACTCACGACCTCTTTTTTTCTTGCCCCAACGTGCAGCGCCTTTTTGACCGGATAAAACGTGGAATTGATGGATCATTCGCCGTACAGCCTTGTCTTGGCACCCAACGACTTCTTTTGATTTCCGAACATCAAGAAAAAAGGCTTGGTCAACAATTTTCGTCGCCAGAAAATGCTGTTGAAGCCTTTAAAAACCATGTTTTGTAGGTGTTTCAATCAAGTCCCTGTAGACAATACAACACATGATCGTATGTCAAACTTTCCTGAGTGTGTTTAGATTAAAAACTGTCAAACTTTAAAAAAAAAAATCAAAAATGTCTACACCTCTTCGTTTCTCTTCGAGAAATCCCCATTAGGGCTATAAGCAAAAAAAATACCACCACATAGCCGTGTAGAGCATGGAAAACTATTATGAAATACGGTGTAAATTTTACTCTATCGCGAAAAAAGTTTCCGCACCAAATGCATGGAAGTTCAGAAATGCATTTTTTAATTTTATCTGTTATAACAACATATTTGCTTTTCATTAAAATTTTTATTTTTTTGTAATCTAATTTAAAATCATTATCAAAGCCTTCTGGACCAATTTGATCTCAAATCGCGCCATTTCGGAGCATATAAGAAACTTTTGACTATTGCAATTTTTGGTTTTTCTTTATAATCTCGTGAATTTTATGTTCATATTTTTTGTACCTATCGGACAAGAGAATTTGGGGTCATTTGCAACGAATTCGCGAAAGTTACAGGCTGTTTTTGTTGACCTTGCCTGTGAGAATTGTATTTGTTTTCTACAAAAATACAACACCAGTACCATGTGGGGAATTTTGTCCTAATAATGACAACGCTTTTCTAAGATCGATTCGATGAAAAAAGTTTCAGCACCGACCGCAATTACTAAAACCCTTTTGGTATTTTTTCTACTAATAATAATTTTAAATTTGCTTTGTTTGAATAAATATTTATAGACAAAAATACATTTCTCACAGGCAAAGTCATTAAAAACGGTCTGTAACTTTCGCGAATTAGTTGCAAATGACACCATATTTGCTTGTCCGATAGGTACAAAAATATCAACATAAAATTCACGAGTTTATAAAGAAAAACCAAAAATTACAATAGTGTCAAAAGTTCCTAATATGCTCCGAAATGGCGCGATTTGAGAACAAATTGGTCCAGAACGCTTTGATAATGATTTTAAATTAGATTACAAAAAAATAAAAATTTTAATGAAAAGCAAATATGTTGTTATAACAGATAAAATTAATATATGCATTTCTGAACTTCAATGCATTTGGTGCAGAAACTTTTTTCGCGATAGAGAAAAAATTACACCTTATTTCATAATAGTTTTTCATGCTCTACACGGCTATGTGGTGGTATTTTCGATATCTGCAAAAAAGTGCAAAAAGTTATATCCCTAATGTACATACACTCTCATAATATGCCTCATCGATATAATGGTTTTAGACACTAAAGGTAAGGTCACATTAGGCAAATATTTGCTCCAGCGACGGGAAGTGTGCGCTTACTGAGCGTAAATAATGCATTGAAATGGCGGCACCAAAAAAGAGAATTTTGATTTTTTAAGCGACTGCCTCCCAAATTTGGTTTTTCCATTTGATTCAAAAACATTTTATATGAATTTTTATGACAATCGGTCAACGTTAACCCGTGACCCAGGAGTGATCTTTGTCTCCATACAAATTTGTATGGTGCCAAAGGTACATTTTCACGACCATATGTATTCCAATAGTACCTTGTATGGGGACAAAGGCGAATTTTTCCGTCCGTCTGTCTATCTCGGTCGATCTGGCTGGGGCGCACGATGATTCTCGAAAGGACTTCGTAATATTATGTCCAAACTTTGTTTAGGTTCGAGCTAACATTTTTCGCACGATAACTCTTGAAGGCAGTAACCGAGTTGGTCCATACTTTGCGCATCGTAAAATTTATACGAGACCTATATTTGGGAATCTATCGGTCCACTCGATCGGGTACCTCCAACACAAAATTTCGGAAAAATTAAGTCAAATACCTGTTCTCGAATCGCTTTAATTTTTGACAACCACTTGCATTCGCTGCCCCCATGACGGTACAAGTTTTTTTCAGGGACAAGTCTATACTTCCTGAGAAAAGGACCCTGGTGTTGTGGCTGGAGTACCATGTGTAGTACCAAACTTAGTTTAAGTTCGAATAAGGGCCATATCGGTCCACTCCATCAGGTACCTCCGCCACAACAGTTAAAAACGCACGATAAATTTCGAAAGTAGTACCCGAGTTTGTTCATATTAATTTTGAGAGTTTAGATAAAGTTCGAGTATGGACTATATCGGTGCACTTCTTAAGGTACCTCACCCAGAATAGTTCAACATTTTTGTATAAGTGCAATTTAGGGCCTGTTCAAAGATCGATCGATCCTTTGGAAATGTACAGCAATGTTACTCCTTGTGGCCCTGTTTATAGCGATATTATGTTTTGCGTGGGGAAGTCCATGCTTCCTGGCATAGTGGTCAAAACCCATAAGTTAAACGGTGACCAACTAAATGGCTGGAGGGTACCTATCTATCGAAAAGAAATTACTCCCAAAATAAAATCCACTTACAAAACTGACTAAGCCGATGCATTCCCACGGTGCTCTTGAAGCAACTTTAAATTGAGGGTGCTTGCACCTGGGAAGTTTTTGCAGATTCTGAAACTACAATGTTCATAGATGAGAAAAATCAAAAACAAAACAAAAATCGCCTGAACGCTTTTTCAATAAATCGCAATTCAAACT
Organism: Musca autumnalis; assembly: GCF_047663935.1. Classification (NCBI taxonomy): domain Eukaryota; kingdom Metazoa; phylum Arthropoda; class Insecta; order Diptera; family Muscidae; genus Musca; species Musca autumnalis. The sequence continues at coordinate 311,161,373 of NW_027411644.1, read as the reverse complement.
GACATTTAAGGGATTTTTAGGTTTTCACGATTTTGCTTGGAAACCGCAAATCCTATCGAAATGGGACTGAAGAAAATGTTGTAGCTATGAAAATTCTCTGCAAGATTGAACTTTATGATAACTTCGTAGGTTTTACCGTTATTGAGATATAGAAGTTCAAATTGGGACAATACATTGACTGTATCGCTACCTTATAAAACAATGTCATACATGGTGCGCCTTAACTAAATTTTAGTGAAAACAGCTTACAGCTGGGAAGTTTTTGCGGATTTTGAAACAGCAAATTTCATAGGTGAGAAAAATGCAAAAACAAGAAAAAATCGCTGGAGGGATTTTTAAAGAAATCGCGGTCAAAATTCACAATTTTAGGTTTTCGCGATTTTGCTTGGAAACCGCAAGTCCTATCGAAATGAGGTTAAAGAAAATGTTGTAGCTGTGAAAATTCTCTAGAGGATATAGAAGATTTTGCTTGAAAACGGCAACTCTTATCGGAATGAAGCTAGAACAAATCTTATAGCTGTAAAAAACTCTACAAGATTGGCTTTCGTAATTTTTCCTAGGTTGTACCACTCTTGACATATATATACGTTTAAGTTGGGAAATTGCAGTCATGACATTTTTTTATAAGGAGACGATACCGTCAGTGAATTGTCCCAATCTGAACTTCTATATCTCAAAAATGGTAAAACCTACGAAAATCTCATAAAGGACAATCTTGTATAGAATTTTCAAAAATAGTGAAAACCTATAAAACCCCTAAAAATGTCAATTTGAATCGCGATTTATTTAAAAAGCGCTCCGACGGTTTTTTTGTTTGTCTTTTGATTTTTCTCATCTACGAACTTTGTAGGCGTAAGCACCTTCCATTTAAAGTTGCTTCAAGAGCTCCGTGTTCCTTCAGGTACCTATTCTGCAACATTATTGAGCTTTAATTTAAATATATTTTTATCGGAAAATCTGCAATCCCCCTAATACATAATTATTGGGGAAAAGAATTTCGGTTGTGTGGCCAATATTCGATGCGATATATAGATAAAAGTTTAAATTCACACAGGCTGGAGGTATATCTCTGCGGGCAAAGCCGACTGATACCTTTTTTTACTTTTTATTAATCCCTCCAAATATCCTTCCCACCTAAAGTAAAATCCAAAACATTTCGATTTTAATTCGATAGTTGCTTCGTTTATTTATTTCTAGTTTATAAATATTTGACTTATAATAATTAAATAATAACAATTATTTAAAATTATACATATCACACTAAAATGAAAGACCACATTCAACAAGTTTCAACGTATTAGCATCACTTTTCAATGATTTGTATTCAACATTGAGATACATATATAACTTTACAGCAATTCCATCTTAAATATATTCCGCTCTCCTCCCTTTTATACGTTACGATTTTGATTTGATAACAATCACAAATGAATCGCCAACCGCACTTCCACCTTGCACCGTGGCACCGTGTTGTCCTTCAATCACTTCATGCATAAGAAAATGTTGTTTATGATAGATGTGAGACCATGGTGTGGTTAAACAATGAGCTCGACCAAACCATTTGATGCCCGTTTTGGGATTTTCTATAATCGCATCAAAATTGCTGACCTCATCATCGCCACCATCATGGGATTGTTTGGAAAATTCTTGTCCCGAGAGTTGATCATTGCCTTCCAGTTGCTGTAACGGATTCATGTGCCAAACGAAAATCGCTACTTTAGTGGAGGTGGTAGTGGTGGTGGTGGTGCTTGTGGTGGTATTCAAGCTGTTGCTGTTTTCCAAGGAACTACTGTGGTGATTGCGGTTGGATGTAGCCAAAACACGAGCTGCATTGTCGGACATTGGTACAAAGGCCACAAAGAATTTTTCCATTTGAGCTGTGGATTCAGTGCTACGGAGATTTAGGCAGATTATGCTCTGCTGCGGGGCATCGTGCCGAATGGTTATACGTTGACCAAACTCAGCATAATACTGATTAACAGCCAACTGATGATCCTGAGTCAAATGGGTTAGCAGTTGCCATTCATTGTGAAGAATTTTGGTTGTGGTGGTTGCTGTTGTTTGTTTTGTTGACAAATTGCTATTAGTCATTTGTTGTTGTCGTCGTTGAGCTGAAGCTACAATTTCAGTTGCATCTGCTGCTGGAGCTACACTGGTGGGCATCACGTTCTGTTGCAAGCAACATAATTTCCCAGTTGGGCACTGATAATATTGCCTTTGATGGTGCTGCTGATGAAGAATGGCTTCTTCATAAACTCGTAATATATATTTATTTGGCATAGTCGTTGTTGTTGTTCTTGTTGTTGGAACATTATTTACAAGTGCAACGTTATCTGGCTTATAACACTCCCTGCAATGACAGTTTGCTGCTGCTTCTGCTGGGACATCATCTTGAACATTACTGGCAAAGGTTTTATTCTTTTCAACAATGGACCGGACCGGCACCTGGACTGTCATTGATGTCACAGTTGTTGCTGCTGTTGTTGTCGTAACACCATCCCTGTAATCTTGTGATGACTTCCTGTTGATGTTGTTACCATTGTTGCTGGCATCAGTGTTCACTGACACATTAACAACGGCAGCAGCATTTGTAGCTTCGTACAATGCTTGTTGCAATGCCATTGAATGATGTGGCCGTTTGTTTTCCTGTTGACCCTCCTCCTCGGCATCATTGTTTTCCGTTTCCTCTTTTTTCGTTTTGGTACGTCTTCGTCGACCCATACGCAAAGAGCTCAAAATGGAATCATGTTCCGTTTTCTTGATATCTTTGGCTTTAACTTCATCTTCATCTTGGCACTGTTGCTGCTGCTTCTGCTTGGACTCAATGGCCAACTTTGGTTGATTATGAAATTCCGTGGTACACTTCCTTCTATCTTTCGGTGAGTTTTTATTGTTGCGCACTACACGCCACAATGCCAAATACAAATTTCATGAAACGAGAGAAGAAAAAAGACAAGAATGAACGGAGGAAAGAATTAGATAAGATTTTTGTATTGTATACATGCGGAACAGGAAAACTACGAATGAAATAATTTCCCAGAACAGATTTCAAAATATTTCATTTAAAACATTTTTACTTAAAATAGTTTTTTTCGAATGATTTAATTTGAAGATATTAAAATTTAGTTGAAATGTATAAATGCGTACACGGCGAAGGAACAAATGAGGAGTAAGTATAAATGGTTCAGATTTATAGCACTTATGAAAGTTGGCAAGGGCACATGTTTTCGTCAGAAAGCAGTACCTCTGGCTAATGTTTCCTTAGGCGTTACTTATGCCAATTTCTAAAAACGATCATACTGATAGTCATATGGTAATTTCATAAATTATCAAACATAGTCACAGCAATCGAATCCTCTATCGCTAACGAACGATACTATAGCGACCAACTAACGTTCTATTGACAGGTACAAGAATGGTAGTAAAATCTTGTAGGATTCTGATAGGAAATATCAAACTATTTCTTTATGTGATAACTACAGGGGTTTAGTCTACAACCCACAACATACGAAGTATTTTCGACAAAAACAAAAAACTTGTGTTCAAGGAAATAATATCATATCAACCTATTTGGCTTTTGACATGCTAAATTCACTATAGCAGAACATTGTTGCCCACACACACGCAGAGAAAAATATTTTTCGCTTTTGTTGGAACAACAATATTTATTTTTTAATTAATTCTCTTTCGAGTTGAGCTTATTAGGCCTATTATATACATTGAAAAATTAGGAATCTACCGAAGTCCCACGCATTCAACCATTACGCTACGTTTCACGGGTGGTTAAGCCGATCTTCAGGAGTATTAAATGTTGTTTTTGTGGCAGACGAAGGCAAATCTTGGGAACTAGTATATATATTGGGTACTAGTATATAGTTGCCAAGCTTTGCCTTCGTCTGCCGGTGCACAGTGCAAAATATGAGCACTTTAGCGGAACTTTACTAATAACTTTTAAAGGAAAAGGTGTAGATTCCTGAAATTTTGCACAAATGTTTCTTATATTAGTGGATAGTGTGGGGCTCAAATTGGGCCACATAGACCAGCGGTTTCCTGTAGCGCTCATGTAACGGTGGCTGCCGTTTTTACGTTTTACATTCATTTTTCAATCGATTTTGATGCAAATTGGTATATTGGGCTTCCAGCGGATAGAAAACTTATGTACAAAATATTTTCAATATAGGTTCGCGTTTTGGAATAGCCCCACATGCCGGGTTCCCTCATATTGGGTATTTTAAAGGTTAAAGACAAAAATTGCAGCCGATTTTGATGCAAATGTAAATTTTAAGATTTTAGCGAATAAAAAACCTCCTCACACAATAGCTGTCAACATATGTAGGTCCACTTCTGGGTGAAGCCCCACAACCCTACACATCTATTAAGGAGTAAAATGTCAATATTTTTTGTTTTAATTTGTATCTATTATGTTTATTGGTCCATTCAGCAGGTCTGTACCATTAATTGTTTTAATAATGTCTTTCAGATCAAGTTCAGGTGTGCACTGCATTACAATTTTTAACGTATTTTGGTATTTGCACCGCAGCATCTAAAAATGTTGCACTATATGTAAATCACCAACATTTAGAGGTCAAAACTATGAAAAATAGCGAGAGGTTTCTTAATTTTACAGAAATTATCATTGTTAGAATTAGTGAGTCCATTTTCTCAAAACACAGACAACAATGGCGTTCATTGTCGCGTTTACCTTCCACTTTTGGAAAATGCAACTGAATGAAATTCCCTAAGTCTTTTTAGAAAATCCTGAATATCTCCAAAGACCGCGCGATACCGCAGCAGTTTTATAGCTTTGCGAACAGAGGAGAATCCAATCTTACAGATTATATATATCTTAACATGTGAATGTACGTAATTCACTTTTGAAATGACCACGGAAAATAAAAATTACAATTTTGAAAACTTCAAAAAATCACTTCTTTGCGACTAAAATTGCACGAAAACAATAAGGGTTTTCTGCATTTTTTTAAAGTGTAAAATATCATAATTATTTTGTAAAATATTAAGAAAAAGAAATCATGGCATACTGACTTACCATTTGTCCGCGCCTCTCCATTTTTTTAATGAATCAAAAATACATTTCTTACAAAAAAAAAATTAAAAAACAAAAGTGCAACTTTAAGTGCATTTTTAAGTCGTTTCGTGAAGTAAATCGGCAAACTGAGTATGGACCATTTGTAGTGGAGTACTTAGCTAACGAATTCAATAAAAGTTCAATTAATTTCATGTACTTTGAAAATCCCTTAAAGTTCCACTAAACTTCCCAAATTTCGCAGTGTGCGGTGGTAGGAAAAATCATAATCAAGTATTGTTACAAAAACTATCGTCAGCCTAGAAAACTTGTTACTGAAGTTTTTGATTTAATCATATATAATTCTTATATACACTTTTCACATAACTTTGGTAAAAATGTCACGTATAATATTATGAGTATTGACAAAAACAAGGCCAAGGGCTCAATTCTCTTTCTGTGAAAATGTGAAATGAAAAATTTTATAAAGAAAATAAATGTCAAATGAAAAATATTATAAAGAAAATAGTTTTTATTTCAAATTTGTATAGAACGAGAATCCAGCCCCAGGTTTTGCCAGGTATAACTAAAAAGACAACAAATTGAATGAAGAAACATAACTACATACTCCATAAGGAATACCATAAAACCATAAAAAATATGAAATGAAAACACAAATTACGGCCAAAAACACTTCTCAGACTGTGGTGTAACTCATCTATCAAAACAAAAAGAAGAATGAGAAAAAATAAAGAAATAAAAACAAGAGTATCATGGTGAACATACACAAAAAAGAACAACGATAAAATAAAAACAAATATAAGATGAATTCATACAAACAAAACTCACCAACATGTTTTTTCACCACAGCATCGAAAATCGATAGAAGAGAATAAAATTGTCAAAGAAAAGACAATAATATTGTCTAGCAGACAAATACTATTGTTGGATATGACAAAACCAATTGTTGTAATTAACAAAAACTATTGTTGGAGTCACAATACTACATACAGAATCTTTACATACATTTTTTTCTCTTCAAATATTGTTGGATCAATCATATTTTTTTCTCTGCGTGCAGGCACTATATTACCTTTGTTCTTTCTATGTGGTCACTTTTTTTATGACGTTCATGGCCATTATTATGTTGACGCGCTCTCCATTGACTGTAAACAATGTAAAAAACAGTCAATGGAGAGCGGTCAACATATAGACATAGGATAAAGTTGGTAGCGTCATTAATATCGAAATCGAAATTAGTTTGAAAATCGGTTGTTACAGGTGAGTGACAATACATTTTAGAGAAACGAGAGGTATCCAGAGAGTGCCATCGTGAGCCTAAAAATAAGCAAATAAGTGATCATAAGTGATCGATAATCCGGACATCGCCGATTCGTCCGGATTATCGATACTATACTGTATATCATGAATTTTAGAGCCGTCGCACAGTGTTGCCGCGTGGACAAAAATCAAAAAATGTGATGTTAACTTTTACATATGTTTATATTCTTTTCTTACAGTAAACACATCCGATACAACGAATCTGAAAGAATTTTGTTGATATGTCCATCCATAATGAAATTATAGGCGATAATCGTATGAAAATTAGACAACATTTAAAATAACATTTTCTGAAAAGTTTGTTGAAAATATTAAAAGTTTTGGATGGGGATTTCATGGGTGGGCTATAAATATAAAATGTTAGTACAAAAAGTTGACATTAACTGCACATGGGCAAAGTACCGTTATCAAGATTAAAAATTTAAATTTGATAAGAAATATAAATTCTTAATATTTCGTAGAGTATATCTTTTGATTGCCACCTTGGCTCTTCATTTCCATTAATTGGACATCTCTTCTGAAGGGAATATTGAAAAACATTCTGCCCATCCCTGCAACCTTCTGAGATATATAGGTTCATATTTTATATAGCCCCCATACATTTATATCTTTTCCCGATTTTGCTACAACTTGTTAAATTTTGATCAAATAGCTTTCAAATTTAATATGTGTTATTTTCTTAGGCCGCTGAATAGGTACACCGATTTTCACAAAAATCTGTTCAGATTTGGATATAGGCCCCATATATATCTATCCCCGATTTTGCTATAACTCGGTCAATTTTGATCGAATAGCCTTCAAATTTTGTATGTGATATTTTCTTAGGCCCCTGGGTAATATCATCCAAATCTGAGCCAATATGGACCAAAGTTGAAATTTTTCATTCCTATGCCCTTATAAGTACTTGTGCAAAAATTGATCAACCTTGATCAACCTTGGTCAACGCCTTCTATTTTTGTCCTCTTTTGTATGGCAGCGGCAACACTGTGCGTCGTGGGTCTGAACGTCATAAGGCCAATATTCCCTTCAAGAGCCGTCTTGTGTCATTACATAAGAAGGAAGTAACCGATATTTCGTTCAAGAGCCATACTCCGAACATCAGAAGGTATTAGCAGATATTCCGATCAGGAGCCGTCGAACTGCGGGATGAGATCCCAAAATAGGGGGGTTAATTCAGGGGAGATTTTACACCACACTGTTGTAAGGGGTATTATATCTTAGTGCATAAGTTGTAACATGCAAATGGAAACGAAATAGACCCATAGTTCCTTTTGATGATTTGCACAGATTCACTTTTTTAGTCGATTTATGCATGTCCCTCTGTCTGTCCGTCCGTCTGTCCATGTATTTTTGTAAACAAAGTATAGGTCGCAGGATGAGGGAATACAGGTGTTACCATTCCCGCAGTGAAGCATGGTTTGTGTTCGTCAATTTTTGTATGTTTTTATCCAGATTTCAGACTCGTGTTCGTCCTGAGGGCTAGAATTGGATGGTTGAGGACCATGACTCTGTAGCCGTGAGCAGCCGGAGGGTCTATTCTAGCGCCGCACAGTGGTGCCGCTTAATTGTAAGCGTGGACAAAAATAGAAGGAGTTGAGCTAGGATGATGAATTTTTGTACAAGTACTTATGAAGGCATTGGAATAAAAAATACCAACTTTGGTCCATATCGGTTCAGATTTGGATATAGCCCCCATATATATCTTTCCCCGATATTGCTATTACTCGGTCAATTTTAAGAGAATAGACTTCAATGAAAATATCAGATATTTGATATTTTCTTAGGCACCCAATCAATTTTACCGATTATAACAAATATCGGTCCAAATTTATATGTATTACACTGTGCAACACGAAAGCTATTAACCATATTCTGACTCCACAGTGTGATAGAAGACCAAAAAATAGAAGACACGTGACTTTTCGTTTTTCCTTATCTCATCAACTTTCGCGGTTATAGGCCTCCAAAGGTTTGAAGCTTTGATGTAAATATATATATATATATATATATATATATATATATATATATATATATATATATATATATATATATATATATAGACATTTCGGATGTTCCAGAAAGTCATTGATGTGTTTGCTACATTATTGCAGTTGGTTGTTTTCTTGAATACTGAACGGTTTAGTATCTGTGGACCAGAACCAGAGAAAGCAGAATAAAAATCCCATTTGCTTTGTTATTTTGACCTTTAAGAACCGTCTTTACAGAGATCATATGTTCTAGAAAGAAGTTTATTGGGATCTGAGGTACATTTTTGTAGTTGGTTGTTTGCTTCAAATTTGATCGGTTTGATAGCTGCAGACCAAAACCCGAGAAAAACTTGTAAAAGAAATTTGACCTTGCGATTTTGACCTTGTAGATGAAGTTTGATGGATTATATGTGTTCACAATTTTTGTTCCTTAAGACAATATCTACAACTTTGCCTCTGAGATAAATTCAAAATTCCTAACGGTTTGGAAGATATAGTCTTGAAAAATGACCCATTTTTACATCAAAGCCTCAAACCTTTGGAAGCCTATAACCGCGAAAGTTGATGAGATAAGGAAAAACGAAAAGACACGTGTCTTCTATTTTTTGGTCTTCTATCACACTGTGGAGTCAGAATATGGTTAATAAAACATGACTCAAAAAATTACACACAGTGTTACTTACTTATTTACCTAGCTGTCCCATTACAGAACATTTGTTCCATAATCCGAACTAAGAAAAGATCTCCAATTCTCTCTGTTTGTTGCTTCGCTTTCTGGAATACAGCACCTCTTCATCCACTTGTTTGCTCCATCTATGCTTAGGCCTGCCAATTCTGCGTGCACCGCCACGTCGGACTTATTTATACGCCTTTTTTGCGGGTTTATCATCGCTCATTGTTATGATATGGCCTTGCCAACTTAATCGATGCATCCCGATACGTTTACCTAAACCGATGTCGTTTTATAGCAGATACAGCTCGTGGTTCATACGACGTCGATATTTACCTTCAACGCATATTGGTTTATAGACCTTTCCAAGAATTTTTCTCTCAAACACAACAAGCACTGCCTTGTCTGCTTGCGCAAGTACCCATGCTTCGGAACCATGCATCAGCACGGGTAGTATCAGTGTTTTGTAAAGCGTTATTTTATTTATTTATTTTCTTAAATTGCTTACATAAGCCAAAGTATCATCTGTTGGCCAATATAATTCTTCTTTTTATTTCACAACTGATGTTGTTTGTTGTGTTTACGAAGTCTTTTACTACCTCAAAATTATAGGAACCAACGCCAAGATCCGATCTCTATGGACGCTTGTCATATGGCTGCTTGTATATATAGTGCCACTTCTTTTGATCTTCGCATCTCGTATAACCTTTTCCAGCAGACTGTTGCATAAGTCAGACGAGAGGCCGTCTCCTTGCCTGAAACCTCTTTTCGTACTAAATTCTTCGAAGAGGTTCTTTCCTATGTTAACTGAGGACCGAGTATCAGTTAATATCATTCTACAAAGCCAAATGAGCTTTGCATGGATTCCAAATTTAGACATGGCTTGGAATACTTTGGAACGTAGGGCGCTGTCGAAGCCTGCTTTATAATCGCCAAAAAGGTGGTAGGTGTCGATCTGCATCTCTTGGGTCTTCTCCAGGATTTGGCGCAGGGTAAATATCTGGTCAATGGTGGATTTGTCAGGTCTAAAGCCGCATTGGTATGGTCCAATTATTTCGTTGGCCATAGGCTTTAGTCATTCGCACAATATCCCTGACACTATCTTGTAGGCAAAAGGGAGAAGACTTAAGTCCCTATAGTTACAGCATACAGTCTTATCTCCCTTCTTGTGGACAGGGCGCAGGATGCTCATGTTCCAATCGTCGGGTACTCATTCTTCCTGCCAGATAGTGCTAACTATTTGAGGAATATACCTTATCAGCGTGTCGCCACCGGTTTTGAACAGCTCGGCTATTAAGCCATCGGCTCCTGCTGCCTTATAATTCTTCAGCCGGTTTATTGCTGTCTTTACCTCATCTTGGCTGGGCAGTCGACATACAATGCCATCTTCTGGGATTGAATCTGTGGTATCTTCGCCGTCTTTGCTACTATCGGATTCCAACAGTTTTGAAAAGTGTTCCTTCTATATCCTGGGCACACTATCTGTATCAGTTACCAAATAACTTTGCTGGTCTCTACAGGAAGATGTGCCTGTACCAGTTTGATGCTTCACTTTTTCCTTAAAACGTTTGCGGGGTTCGTCAACTTTAGAGGGGTTTTGTTATTCTGTTCTTTCGTTTTTTCATAATAGGCTGCTTTTTCTAGGGGAGGATTACTAACTCGACATCCAAACACAATTTTTTAACGTTCTTATGGGTGAACGCGCGGTACATGTTAGCTCGCTACCTTTAACGGGTGTTAAGAAACCAAAACCAAAAACCAGACAAAACAAGATAAATACCCCATTTGCTTTGCTATTTTGAGCTTAAGGAACAGTTTCTGCAGAGTTCGTATATCTCGAGCATATTGAGATCTAAGCTACATTTTTGTAGTCGGTTGTTTGCTTCAGTTTTGATCGGGTTGATATCTGTAGATCACAACCCGAGAAAAAATTTTGAATTTTGACCTTGCAGATGGAGATTAATGGCTTTTATGTGTTTTGTTCTGTAAGACAAGGGCTACAACTTTGCCTCTGAGAGTAAATAAAATTTCTTAACGGTTTAAAAGATATGATCCTGACAAAATGAACCCTTTTGACATCAAAGCCTCAAACCTTTGGAGGCCTATAACCGGGTCTTCTCTTTTTTGGTCTTCTATCATATTGCGGTGTCAGAATATTCTTAATAAAACGTGACTCAACACAGAGTGTAACTTAATGTACCCTTTATGTTATGGTGAAAAAGTATCAGTCAAACTTGCTGACAGAGATATACCCTCAGCCTGTGTGAATTGGAACTTTGATTTATTTTGCCTAACCCAACCAAAATAGTTTTCCCCAAAAACTATGTACTTAGAGGGTCTTTAGAATTTTGTGCATACATTTTGTTAATAAATTTGGAGTTAATTTTAATTTAGTTTTTGGTAATTAAAAAGGAGTACCATAGGTAAAAAACCCAAAGAGTCCCCGAAAATATCTTAAACTTTACTTAAGCAAAAATTTTGAACTTTTGTGAGGAAGGTACTCAAAGATACTGTCAGGCCGTCTTGGAACTTGATGAACATTTGGAAGAACTTTAACTATATGTAAAATTTTGGCCAAATCGGATAATCAATTCGTAAATTATCGTGCTCATCAGACATTTTAGATAAGTTGTTCCCACCAGTATCTGGATCAATTTGTTTCTTGACTTCAGTTTTTGGGCAGATTTTTAGTAGGTGCTCATTGAAGGATAAGTTTTGTCAAGAGTTATACTGAGGTACTTCGGGTTGAAGTTGTGACAGAGGATGACATCGTTAAAATTTATTAATATATTCCTGTCTGCCTCGATATGAGTGAGGTGGAAGCAAGGGACTTCTTTTTTCGAGAGGCTCGGTTTTAGTCTCCATTTGTGGCAGTAGGATGATATTAAAGTTATGTCTGATTCCAGAACCCTCTCTATGGTTTCGAAGTTCGTGTTTTTCATAATTAAATTTGCGGGAAGCTGTTTCCGGAAGATCATGGATATAAAGATTAAATAGCATTGGGGCAAGGACTGAACCCTGTGGTAGACTGTTAATGAGTTTTTATTTTGTTCTGCTAGAGTTTTCGTTTAAGTGGACGATCGGTCGCCCAGCATGGCGTGTATAATGTTGTATAACCTACTGCAGGGGATTATTTTGTATAGTTTTAGTAGCAAACCTTTCTTCTGTTAGATCGATGCAAGATACTGCGGTCGAAACAGTTCTCGATGTAATTGGTGGGGGCCAGTACTTGGTCGGTCCAACTTCGGCCTTTGCGGAAGCTTGCTTTTTCGTTGGGTATGTATTTGTCAGTTTCGTAATTAGACGTTCGAAAAGCTTCAAGATCAATAGGCCCATAACTCGATGCTTCCTGAAACTGCACTTTACCGACATTTTGGGTCTGTATACCGATACAGTCCTCATTCGAATCTGTCTGTTGGAAATATAACGAAGTGCAAAGTATGGACCAAATCATTTACTTTCTTCGAGACTTAATTGCACTTTTGGTGCGGTCCTAAATATTTTGACATTTTTGTGACCCTATATTAGTTTATAAACAAATATTCTGTAGTAGTCTTGAACTTTAAGACTACAGCTTTTAAAATTTCAACTTGATCCAAGAAGTTGCCATAATGTTTGACTTTTGTGAAGGAGGAATCTGCAGAAATTACCCAAACTTTTTATGTGTTTGCCTCCCTCCATGTATGCACTTCAATCGGAATTTCTGTCGTAACTGTATGTGTTCTACCCAACAACTTGAATAACACCCCTCGGACAATGGTTTGTTTGATACCGCTATTGACCGATATTGAGTAAGATATCCCTTCTCCACAAAATAAATATCGTTCAAAGAGCGACATCCCTCTTAATTACCAGTGCCATGAAAAGCACTCCACAGGCTTCCCTCAATGTATTACTGGATCTTCATCCGATGAATCTCGTGGTAGCAAAGAGTGCACTCCGACTCGAGGAGATAAGCTCATGGCGCAACTTCGACTATGACCATGCTGCTATTTTACGACGATCTGGACTATCAGTGGGATCGGAGGTAATCAGTGATTATATATCACCACAATTACACTTCGACGAAATTGAAGTTTGGATACCTGACAGAGAGGCCTGGACCCACAAGTCCCCACCTCTACCCGGTATAGAGGCTTATACCGATTGCTCCAAGATGGAAACGGGAACAGGAGCGGGCGTCTACAGTGATACCCTCAACTTACGGCTCTCGTACAAGTTAAGCGAAAATTGTAGCGTCTTCCAAGCCGAAATCTTTGCGGTCACGAAAGCAGCAGAGTTGATAAGAAACATGGAAGGGGACATTGCTGGACCGGTGACTATCTGTGTGAATAGTCAAGCGGCCCTAAAATCACTTAGATCCCACTCAATCAAGTCTGCTGCGGTCTTGCACTGCAAGAAAGCTTTGGAGGCCCTAAGATCAATCGTTACCTTGTTCTGGGTCCCGGGGCACTGCGACATCGAGGGAAATGAAAAAGTGGATGAAGTGGCGCGTCGCGGATCTGAGTCAAACGACATCGAAATCGATAAGTCAATCAAGCCATCCTTGTGTCATTTTATGCGGCTCTTAGAACAAGCATACAGGGAGAAGGCTGGTCAAATTTGGAACAACGAACCTGGCTGTAAGGTATCTATGCAATCTGGCCCAACCACTCCAAGCGGAAGACCACTTCTCTACTCTGTATGAAAATACCCGACCTGAAGCTAATGGTTGGAATACTCGTAATCACGGGACACTTCAGAATAAGATCAATGGACTGCAAATGGGATAGAGATGACTCCACGGACTACTGCAGATTATGCGAAGATGAAGAAGAAACCGAGGCGATTGAGCACTTATTGTGCCTAATATGACACCAATATTAAAAGAGCCGCTGGGGATTGCCAAACGATTCCCTCCAAACGACTGTGACATGGAGCGTAATCCACAACAAGAACAAGTTCTTACAATTGATTCCCCATTTCTAGACATTTGGACGTCGATAAAGTTGAGGGTATAAGAACATGCAAAATGCCAATTACAGCCAAATATTATTAGTAAAATTATTAAAAATTAAATAGATTGCCCCCATTTCAATGAAATTAAAAATGTCTTATACGAACAGGAAAGTAATATTCATTTGAAAAATGTCTTTGGTTTATTGGAATTTGGATTTTATAGTCTAGTAAAATTTGAATTTGGAACATTCTATATGGCACTATATGTGTAGATCGTACAGCAAAACATCATAAATCTTCTTAGGTGTGAGTTGTCATTATTTTGTAAAGAATTCAATAAATACAAATATGAACCAATATTTTACTGGCAAGGATAAACTTATTTTTAACACCCTAATTTGGTCACAGCTCTACGGTTCTACTCGAACATTTGAGGTCATTTACATAATCATATTGTCGTACATTATTATATTTTTCACGTTTTATTTACGCATTTGTATAACCTCATAACTTTCATTCGTGTACATGTAATTAGCAAAGTTACCACAGAACTTTCCCGCATTTGTTGTCTGCGTCATGTCTTTTATTCTTGCAGTTTAAATGCAAACATTGAAGTAATTAAAACAAAAAATGAGAAAACTGTGGCAAATGCAGTGAACGAAAAACGAATTTAGTAAATGTCATAAGAAGTGAACATTAAAGTATTATTTCAAGTTATTTTGGTTTGTTGGGTTGTCTTTTGTAATGAATATACATTAATTTAAAATCTGTCTGGTATATTTCTACAAAAAATTATTTTCTCAGTGTACTTACCTCCATCACAGGGAAAACTATCCGCCAGCAAAGTAAATAACTTATCCGACAGCAAACATCTACCCCGCGGTCCCAATGGCACACGACAAACTGGACATTTTTCTGAGCGACTGCGGCAATTATTGCATAGAACATGACCATTGCAGCACTGCCAGCCAGGTGGTTTTACAACCTAAAAAAAAAATAAAATTAAATTATGACATGTAATTTAAATGGACGAATTTGAATTTAAATGTTGCAGATTTATTCTAACTTAATTGTTATTCATTCTAAACTAAACAAATACTTAATTGGAGAAACATAGAGTAAACAATTTTAGAAATCCTAATAAACAAACTTAATTTTTTCGCAATTGTTCCAAAGGTTTTAAAAATGTATTAATCCCAATTTACATTAGGCGAGTTTACTTGCGGCAATTGTCAGTTTGATGGAGAGAGAGGTGAGGTATATGGTAACCCTTTGCCTCTCAACGCCCTCTTTCACCCACAAACTGACAATTGCCGCAAGTAAACTCGCCTAATGTAAATTGGGACTTATATTACATGTGGGAAATTTAAGCCTTCTTATTACACTGTACAACAAAATTGAACTTTTTTTTAAATTACAAGAAAACCCGCACAGATTATGAAAGAGGACCGAAAAAAAGAAGACACGTGTATCGGCGTTTTGCAAGCTCACGTCGGAAAGTAACCTAAATAGGCGTGACAAGTTCCGCCCAATTCTACAGGTTTTTAAATATTCGACACCTGATTGCTTGGAATACTTGCATTTTACGTATAAAGTGTCTTTGGCAATATTACTGACAACAATGCGGGGTATCATTTTATGAGAAAAATTAATCCTCATGCGAGCCACTAAAGGGGTCTTTTTGGTCATTTTTTTCAAAAACGTTTAAAAACTCCTTTAAAATGTGATCGTATCAGATCAAAATATTCTACAAAATTATTTGCCAAATTTTACTATAGGTCCCCGAATACACAAAAAATTCTAATTCGTGTCTAAACGCCAGGGATCTGCCAAAAGGAAAATCACGTTTTAGGGTTAATGTTGTACTTTATCTGAGTTTATTAAGTTTTGCCCCACAAAACTTCATTCTAGATAAAAGACGTCAAAGACAAAAATATTCTCCATCAAATATCAATATAAGTAGCCGAATAAATGAAATATTTATTTACAATAAATATCAAGAAAATATATCACAAATATTGTCAATTATTTCATATTCCACTTCAAAAAAAGGTTAATATTTTTCGCGCTACATCAAAGATTTTTGGTATACAGGTGAAGAAAAAATTCCCCAGTATGAATCTGCTCGCGAGCTAATTTTTGGTTGTTGCGGACCATAGTTACGGCGGTTTTAAGAAAAAAATATTATAAAAAACGCTAATTATTTTAATGACCACAATTGTTACTAAGAAGTTCTCTCGAAGTGACTTCAGCGAGTAGATTGCATAATATATGTAAAATTTTACACAGAATTCACGGAATATACATAAAATTGATAAATTATTGAATTTAACTCAATTTTTTTTCAAAATAAAGGCCCACTTAGCGGTCATAAAATTACATATTGTTGTGGATCATACAGATTGGTATTATAGTTTCGATGTTATAGCCCAAATAAGCACATATTTTGGTCAAAAAATAATTTTTTGTTTAAAAAAATATTTTGTCACATGTAGTAGAAATTGTAGTAGAAATTTTTGGAAAAATTTATAGAATACTTCCTTCATTTTGCTTAAATCTCCCAATAAAATATACGGATTTTGATTTATAGAGGTTCAATTAAGGCTTTCCCATTGAGGAAGATAATTGGGTTGCTGAGGATATAACTCAAAGCTACTGAATGAAATGGAATAAATACGTGTAAATCGCATAATTTTCAAATTATTTTTTTCCGCATGTGATTTCCATGTAAAGCAAGACCATATCTTTTAAGATGTATATATTTTTCGAAATTTCATTTGGAGGATAAGATGTAGCATCGGCCGCATATAAGCATTAAAAAACCTATAAAATATCGCTTATTTGCGCAAAGTACATACAATTTTTGTCCGCATCCGATTTCAGTGTTCACCATGAAAATCTATATCGATAAAAATATATCTATTTCAAGACGATCAATCTAGAACCGTGGATGTAGCATCACACACTATTTTTTGGGATAAAATGAATGTAGCTTCCTTTTCAGTGAGGTTTTCAAATCTCTGTTTCCGCTAATACGAAGATGTTGCACTAGTTTTTTCATTGTAGAAGAAACGACCAGCAGAAAACGCGATATTTTCAAAATAAATTTCTCGTAACTCTCGTTTTAGTAGATGGAACGTAAAAAACCAAAATATACAATGGAGTACGAGGTATACTAATGACAACTGCAAATATTAGACCCGAAAAATATAATTTTTAGAAAAATGTTCGCACAAAATGTTCGCATTTGAGTGCCGATTTCTATGAATCTGTGCATACGACATTCACAAAATACTTATCAAATAACTTAGAATCGCGAGTTCTACAATCCTATATATGACTTTTTTAAAAACATGTTTGCGGAAAGAAGTTAGAAGAAAATTTCAAAAAACCCCTGTAAATCTAGCTTCAAAATGTCGGCATCATTTAGGGGTAGAAGCAGATCAAATTTTGAAAAGTTTGACAGGAAAAGTATGGGAAGTGTGGTTTACTCACATATCGTGAGAGAACAAAAAAGACAAGTTGGCTTCAACCCATTTTTACCCATTTTTTTATATAAATTTAGTCACAGCTTCCACGCAAATTATCAATATTTTTTACCACGTCCACAAAACATTTCATTTTATCCAAAAGTATTTAATTTGTTTAATATACAATCACAAGTCGCGTGCTTTAAAAGGGTAAACCTTGGCTTCAGCTATGTTAAATGTTCAAAAGTACTGGTGATATACATCAAATTTGCCAACAAAACACCCAAATATTTTTTGAATAAAATTGTTTTGTTCTTTTTTCGAATTGATGCATGAAAGTAACATGAAATTTAGTTTTAGACGAAAGGTGTTAAAAAAATTTACTGTAAGTCCCACAACAAACTAGATATCTGATTAAAATATTTTGCTAAGAAAATGACGGTACAAAATTAGATATTATAGGAATTGATGTTTTTGAAGTTGAAGTTGGAATTTATTGAGTCTTTTTACGAGTCATTAAAGCAAAATACAAACATTACTGGACATACTTAAAACTATAGTGTATTGTTTTAATTACGGTAAAGGAGATTCAACTCGTGTTTTTAGTGATACGATAGGCAATTTTTTAAATTGGAAAATAAAAGATAACTCGCTTGCTCAGGGAGAGAAAACTCCAGGGTTTAGACTTACAACTAGGACTTACAAACTAAAACTTAAAACTAAAATCTGAAACTAAGTAAAAACAAGTAAGAAAAGCGTTAAGTTCGGTCGGGCCGAACTTTTTATACCCTCCACCACCAATTTCAGCCATTTCGGTGGATTAATGTGGCCACAACCTTCAAAATACCGAAATTCGGAAGGTACCGTTTTATGGGGCTATATGATGGCGTGGACCTATGCCTACAAATTTCTGGGGGAAAGTTTTATTCGCCTAAAGAAGACTAAATACCAAATTTCAGCCATATCGGTGTGATAATGAGGCTAAAACGTTCAAAATATCGAAATCGGGAGATATTGTATTATGGGGGCTATATCAACATGTGGACCTATATAAGCATTTTATGGTAGAAATGTTTCTTAGCCTCTGGAAACACAAAATACAAAGTTACAACCGATTCTTTGGTAAAATGGGTCTAATACATTCAAAATATATTAAAATGACGCGCACTTTATAAGGGGTCTTATGTGGGGACTATACCAAAACGTGGACCTATATAACCCAACATTGGTAGGAATATTTTCTGGCCTCTGAAGACACAAAATAAAAAATTACCACCAATTCTGTGGTCAAATGGGTCTAATACATTCTAAATATATTAAAATGACGCGTACTTTATATGGGCCTTATATGGGGGCTATACCAAAACGTGGACCTATATAACCCAACTTTGGTAGGAATATTTTTGGCCTCTGGAGACACAAAGTACCAAATTACAATCAATTCGGTGGTAAAATGGGCCAAATATCTTAAAAATTCCTTAAAACGACGACGCGTCACGCATCATTTTGTATGGGGGCTATACGAAAGCGTGGACCTACATTGCCCGCTTTCAATACCAAAAGTCCTACGTAAATATAACATATTTTCCCAAAATTTCATCAACCTACGTCAATCCGTTCGGACGCTAGAGTGATTTCCACAGACGGACAGACAGACAGACGGACAGACGGACGTGGCTATATCGATGTAGAATTGCACGCTGATCAAGAATATATATACTTTGTGGGGTCTACAATGATTATTTCGAGTAGTTACAAACGTAGTGACAAACTTAATATACCCCCATCCTATGGTGGAGGGTATAACAAATAAAAACAAAGTTCTAGTGGGAAATCAACCCCTATGAGAAGTACTTTAAGAATTTGTTTAAAAATTTGGAATTCCGGAAAGGAAATTTGCAACTAATTCACTTTCACTGAAGCCTAACGTAGAAATGTAGTAAGTGTTTGACCAGTTAAAATTGGATTGGTTCGCTAAAATATGTTCATTAAAGGATTAGGGGAGGTAGCTAATCGGGATAAAAAAAAAACGATATTCGATTCAACGCATAAGTGGGCAGGGGCGTATGTTTGCTAAATCGTATATGTACCAATTTGGGAATCGTTTATTTAAAGACTGAAAATTTTTATTTACACATAAACGCAAAATTTTTCTCTCAAAAACAGAAAATTCGAGCATAACAGATTAATGCAAAACCAAATCGGAAATGCATATAAAAGGAGAGGGCGAATTCTGACCTTGTAAACTAATAGTTGTGTTTCTTTTGGAAGATACTTATTGTTGAATAAGGGAGAAAATGCAGCCTTCACTCCATTTGCCTTGCTAAGAACAAGACGGGCGTGCTTATTAAATTTAAATAGTATTGTAAAATGTACTCCTAAATACTTATAATTTTCTACAAAGGGAATTTCTTCGTTGTTTAGAAATAAATGCAGGTTCTTGATTTGGGGAACAACAAAGCAGATATTAAAGGTAGAAATTATATGTTAAACTGTTAGACTGTTAATTAAAATTTATTCCATAATGAGTCAAAATCTCCTAAAATACTTCCCTTTTTGGGGATTGAGTCAAAAGAAGAAATGCTCCAAATTAAATGTCTCTGAACAAAAGAAATTTGTAGCTATAATATTTAACATCTCCAGAAGCGTTCGCTTTTTATATATGATTAGGGACCATATTCTACCGTTTTTATTCACATTTTAGTTATCTGCGGTCATATATACATATATTTTATTCTTGTTGTTTTTTATAATAATTCTTTCAGAAGATTATGTGTGCTTGATCCAAACTGTTTTTGGAATATCTATGGAGAATATGTATAGGATAAGTCATATGTTCCTGATATTGTATGTGAAAATGCGGAGATAGTCTACGGCTATTGTCCAGTGAATATATATCTGACATACGAGACCTAACATCCATGATTTTGGCATGGTCCTAAATACTGTAATGATAACAGCTACTCCTGCTCTGATAAAATCGTTTTTTGATTATTTTTCATCTGTGAACATTGCAGTTTCAGAATTTGCAAACAGTTCCCATGTGTAATCACTAGACAGCGGAATTTTATGCAACTCCTATTTTTGGTCCGATTCATGTCAAATTTTGGGACTGGGCATATTTTTTGCATATGCAAAATTTATGCATTTTACATATTTTCTTATGCAACAGATTTTTCAATAATAAAATGTTTGTATGTAAAATTTTTCTGTTTAAAATTCTTTTCAGACAAGTCAATAAAATAGAGAAATGTATAACAACAGCCTCAACCTTCAAAATACCGAAAATCGAAAATCGTATCGTTCTATGGGGGCTATATGAAGGCCTGAACCTTAACCGACACATTTTAGATGGAAAGTTTTATACCCTCAAGGAAGACTTAATACGAAATTTCAGCCATTTCGGAGGGATATTGAGGCCACAACCTTCAAAATACCAGAAATCCGGAGGTACCGTTCTATGGGGCTATATGAAGACGTGAACCTATACCGACAAATTTAAGGTGAAAAGTTGTTTACCCCCAAGGAAGACGTAATGCCAAATTTCAGCCATTTTGGCGGGATATTGAGGCCACAACCTTCAAAATACCAGAAATCCGGAGGTACCGTTCTATGGGGGCTAGAAGATTTAATACCAAATTTCAGCCATTTTAGCGGGATATTTGAGGTCACAACCTTCAAAATACCGAAAAATTTTAGGTGGAAAGGTGTTTACACCCAAGGAATACTTAATACTAATTTCAGCCATTTTGGCGGGATATTGAGGCCACAACATTCAAAATACCGGAAATCGGGAGGTACCGTACTATGGAGGCTATATGAAGACGTGGACCTATACCGACGAATTTCAGGTGGAAAGTTGCAAAGCCCCAAGGAAGACTTAATACCAAATTTCACCCATTTCGGAGGGATATTGAGGCCACAACCTTTAAAATACCGAATATCGGGAGGTGCCGAGTTTCTGTCTAATCAGATTTTCTCTACGACCATCCTAACCATATATGTATTTGCATAGGATTCCGCTGTCTAGTAATCACCTTCCATTTAATGTTGGTTCAGGCGTACCGTGATTATACATTTGCAGAAATAAGTCACCATATGATAAACTTTCTGACCGATACCAATCGATGTAGTAGAACAAGGTCAAACAAGGTTTTGTTATAACTACCTCTGAACACAAATTAAAAAAATAAAGTATCAGTCAGCCGAGCCGAAAGTTGGGAAAATTTTCCATAATGGAAATGACCGCAAAAACAACATGCTGCAACAAAATTCACAATGATCCAAGACGAGTCCTTAAACTGCATTTTTTCCAAACTTTGGGTAGGGTGTACCCGTAGGAGTGATCCGATGTAGTACATATTCGGACCTAATACAAATCTGTAGGAAATAATACGATTTACAAAGTTTGAGCTAAATCGATTTCTCTCTTAAAGGGTTATTTTACACATTAGCCAGTTTAGGTGGTGCCGGTAGGATTTTCTGGACCTTTTTGGGTCATTCTCTCAGGTAGTATGTACTTGCCCACAAAAAAAAATTACAACGTCGTAACAGGGGCCACAAGTGCAACCTGTTGAATCACAAATTAAAAAGATCAGAGAGGAGTTGTTCAACTATACTTTTTCCAAATTTTGTGTGGGAGGTACCCAAATAATATGGACTATTAGAATCCGATCTATGCCTGAAAGTAGTATTACTAATAGCAAAGTTTGGCTCCATTCGGTTACTCCCTCCTAGAGTTATCATGCCCACAATATTGGCAAACAATTTTGAACCTTTGCACAGTGGATCCACTTGTATGGAGAAAGTGGCCAAAAATATTTAGAGTGTAAAAATCAAGCCAATGAGCCGGTTACAGCTTTGTGCTGCTGCGAAGAGTGTTTTAAGAAACCACGAGCGTAACATTCTCCCCCCTTTCCCCTTTGGAGGGGGTAAGAAATGTTTTATGCTGTTAATACAAAATTACATGAACAAAGGTCCCGCTTATCTTATGATGCAAAAATAGGCTTGGGGAAACAAAACAATCTCCAAAACAACATAAAATCCAACCAATTTAGCGGATTAAAAAAAATCAACATTTTTGTCTGAAAATTGGTAAAATTTGTAATATATGTATATCTTATAGCGTTCTTCCTGGAAGGCACGTACCGCCAACGTAAGACAAATTTGGAAGAAGATTTCTTCATCTTGCCACTGATACCAATTATGTTAATGTACGTGGTCAGATAACAGCGTTACACGCTAATATATCCATAGAAACCCTATTATAAGGCAGTTTAAGTCAGTGGCCCACCATTTATAGTCTGGCACTAGATGGCAGCTGATTTTAATACTGAATAATCTTAAACCAATGAACTACTTTGAAAAATTATTCCCGAGGTTGGCACTGTTGGGCATCATTGCTAAAACCTTAGGTCAAATTTAATTATATGATCGAATTGGCATTACAAAATACACTAGGAAAATATGCAGCTAACTAGAATTCAATAACATCCTTAAACACTATTTTATAATGAAAATTAAGCTATTACCTCCTCCTTCAAAATCCACTATAATATTTTGCTATACGTATTAGTTTTGCGATATTTTGAATATATTTACTTTCACTTAAAATATACGTTGTACTCACAACAAAAAATATTAGTCAAATGTTCCGACTTTTGAAGCTATTCTTAAGAAGATCGCGTTCGAATGAAACAAAATTTAATATATTTTTAAAAAGGTCCATGTCATAGCTGTCAGATTTGCCAGATGTCGTACCAAAATTTAGACATTCATTTTTTTATTTTTGGCCAATGGGTGGATCCACTGTGCTTTGTGGGAGAGGTACCGGAAGGAGAGGACCGATATGGTCTATCTTCGAACTTAAACTAAGCTTGGACAAAATATTGAAAGACTCAAAATTTGAACCAAATATGTTGATCCGTTCGAGAGTTATCGTGCGCTGCAACTACGGCACATGGTGCTGACTTCTGAGGAAGTATGGACTTCCTCCTGAAAAAAATAATATCGTCGTAATGGGGTGAATACAAGTGGCCGCAACAAAAATCAAATCGATTCGAGAGCAGGCCTTAAACTGCACTTAAGCAACTTTTTGTGTGGGAGGTACCCGAAGGAGTGGACCAATATGGTCCATATTGGAACCTCATCTATGCCTGGTAGAAATGTCACGATGTGCAAATTATGGACTAATTCGATTACTCCCTTCAAGAGTTATCGTGCGGACAATTTTTCCGAACATTTTTGAACTTTTGTGTATATACCCTCTTTAGCCTAAATGCTGAGGGTATAAAAAAATCGGAGAGTGCTAAAAACCTGAGTTGAGTTTTACTTTTGACATCGATTAACTGTTTTGCACATATGGCATCGATGGGGACTGTCAGCACTTTTAGTTGTAATGGTAAACCCACACAACAATTCAACTCTGTAGGACTTTTTACTATTTCAAAGTCTGTTTCGACTGTACAACAAGGTCATGAATAAGCTACGATATACTAAAAGTTGTTCACACAGACGACGCAAATCTTCATAAAACACATTTCTATATTGACAAAGTCAATGACGATGATTTTCAAATATTTGCACCAATGCTTAAAAAAGAATTTGGAAAATAATACAAATTTAATAAATTGGTTTTTCTATACAAAAAATAACACTGCTGAGTTTACTTCATTAATAAAGTATTTAATAGGTTATACGAATTAATCAACTGCAGTCCTAATAATTCTCTATTACTGAAACATCAACATGGAATTGCAAATATTTTTCGTATTTGGTATAATTTTAGCAGCAGCACTGGTTACGGCCGAAATAGATCAAGCAAAACACCACCTTTTGGAATTATTATTTGCTGATGAAGAAGTACATTGTTTCGTATTTATTCTTAGAATTAATTCTTAATCATAACTTTTTTGTAGAATTTTATTGAACACGAATGTTTTGATGCTGTTAAAGTCGAACTTATGCGAGAACTCGATGAAATCGTCGACTATTTAGTTGAATATGTTGATGAAAATGAAATGCCAGTTTACAAGAAAGGACTTCGTGTAAATGTTAACCGTCTTCTTGATGAACAATTATTGCCCAAGCATTTGGTAAGTATAATTCGATGATATTTCGGAATGTTTATTTTAAATGTTACGACAAATGGTATTCCGTTGTAGGTCTCTGCCAGCGAGGATTGCATTCAGCGTGTTAAGCAGGTGTATAAAGTGGTACTCAAAAAGCGATATGGCGAGCCAATAAATAATAGTATTGATCCTGATTTTTAATTAATAAAGGCTTATATTTTTACTGGTACTAAAGAAATATTGCTGATACTTTCAAATTAAATATATTTTTACACCACACTGTGGTAAGGGATATTATGTTTTTGTGAATTTGTATGTAGCATACAAAAGAGAACTTGATAGACCCATAGTTCCTTCTAGGCATAGAATCACTTTCTGAGTCGATTTGTGCATGTCTTCCGTCCGTCTTTTCGCGACGTACAGGTCGCATTTATTGTCCGATTCAGCTGAAAATTGGGGAATATCTTTTTTTAGTCATAGCAAGAACGCTATTGCTTTTTGTGAAAATCGGTTCAGATTTGGATATAGCTTCCATATAGATAAATTTTCGGCCGATTTCAAGTATTTGCTGCACCAAACACGCTATACATATCTGATTTCGATGAAATTTGAAATGTGTGACTGAATTCGGTCTAGAAAAAAAGGTGCCAAATGTTATCGAAATCAGTTCAGATTTGGATATAGCTCCCATATACACTTTCGATCGATTTCAGGTATTTGCTCCACCAAACACGCTATACATATCTGATTTCTATGAAATTCGGAATGTGTGACTAAATTTGGTGTAAAAATAAATGTGCTAAATTATATCGAAATCGGTTCAGAATTGGCTACAGCTCCCATATAAATATATTTGTTCGGTCGATTTCACGTATTTGGTGCACCAAACACGCTATATAGATATATCTGATTTCGATGAAATTTGGAACATGTGACTGAGTTCGGTCTAGAAATAAATTTGCCAAATTTTATCGAAATAGGTTCCCATATGTATTTTCGGCCGATTTCACGTGTTTGTCCAATATATCTGTCCAATTTTGATGAAATTTGAAATGTGTGACGAAATTTGGCCTACTAATAAGTGTACCATATTATATCGAAATCAGTTCTGATTTATATACATATATGTATATGAAATGTAAAGAAATGTCCATTACTTTTGAAAATTTTGACCCCCCCGAAGAGTATGTATGGCAAAATCAGTTTACAAATTTTATTCACTTTTAATCTTCCCAAAACAAATACAATTGATTTGAATCATACAACAATTATATTTTACTAAATATTGAAGATTTTTGAGTCGGATTTGGCTCAGTTGCATATGTTTTGACCATTAAATTTTAAGGCGTGTTATGTATTTTCATGTTTTTTTTTTTTTAATTTTTGTTGTTGTATAATATGTCAAACAACAGATACAGATAGCGTGCTCAGGATATGGAAGGAACATTTCTCCAATCTGCTGGTATCCAATAGTAGCGAAGAAGATGATACCACAGATCCAATCCCAGAAGATGGTATAAAATGTATACCGCCCGACCAAGATGAGGTAAAAACAGCAATCAACCGGCTGAAGAATAATAAAGCAGCAGGAGCCGATGGCTTACCAGCCGAGCTGTTTAAAACCGGAGGCGACGCGCTGATAAGGTGTATGCATCAGCTAGTTAGCACCATCTGGCAGGAAGAACGCGTACCCGACGATTGGAACCTGAGCATCCTATGTCCCGTCCACAAGAAAGGAGATAAGACTGTATGCTCAAACTATAGGGGCATAAGTTCTCTCCCTATTGCCTATAAGATAGTGTCAGGGATATTGTGCGAACGACTAAAGCCAATGGTCAACGAAATAATTGGACCATACCAATGAGGCTTTAGACCTGACAAGTCCACCATTGACCAGATATTTACCCTGCGGCAAATCCTAGAGAAGACCCAAGAGATGCAGATCGACATATTTCACCTTTTTGTCAGTTATAAAGCAGCATTCGACAGTCCCCTCCGATCAAAGGTATTCCACGCAATGTCTGAATTTGGTATCCCCGCAAAGCTCATCCGGCTTTGTAAGATGACTTTAACTGATACTAGGTCCTCAGTTAAAATTGGAAAGAACCTCTGCGAAGAATTTTGTACCAAAAGAGGTTTCAGACAAGGAGACAGTCTTTCGTGTGACCTATTCAACATTTTGCTGGAAAAGGTAATACGAGATGCAAATGTCAAAAGAAATGGCACAATTTACACCAATGGCCACATGTTACTTGCCTATGCTGATGACATAGACATCATGGGACGATCAGTAAAGGAAGTAACTGATACCTTTAGGAAGGTCGAAGCAGAATCTGCGAAAGTGGGTCTGGCGGTAAACGGCGAAAAGACCAAATTGATGGTGTCGACGCGCAAAGCGTCCATAGAGCTCGGACCAACTGTAGAAGTTGGTACCTACAATTTTGAGGTAGTTAAAGACTTCGTCTACCTCGGCACTGCCATAAACACAACAAACAACATCAGTTGTGAAATAAGAAGATTAATTGTATTGGCCAACAGATGCTACTATGGTCTAAGTAAGCAATTTAAAAACAAAGCCACATCTCGTCAAACAAAAATAACACTATACAAAACGCTGATACTACCCGTGCTAATGTATGGCTCCGAAGCATGGGTACTTGCGCAAGCAGATAAGGCAGTGCTTGGTGTGTTTGAGAGGAAAATTCTTCGAAAGATCTACGGACCGATTTGCGTTGACGGTGAATATCGACGTCGTATGAACCACGAGCTATATAAGCTATACAAAGACATGAATATAGTTAAACGTATTGAGATGCAACGATTGCGTTGGCTAGGCCATATCATGAGAATGAGCGATGATGAACCCTCTAAAAAGGCGTATGAATACATGAAACATGGCGGTGCACGCAGAATCGGCAGGCCTAAGCTTCGATGGAACATACAAGTGGATGAAGAAATGAAAAGGCGCGGTATTCCAAAGGAATGGAGATCTTTTCTTAGTTCGGTCTATGGAACAAATGTTCTGTAAGGGGCAACTAAGTAAGTAAGTCATAGCAAGAACGCTATGGCTTTTGGTGAAAATCGGTTCAGATTTGGATATAGCTCCCATATACATAAATTTTCGGCTGCAACAAACACACTATACATATCTGATTTCGATGAAACTTGGAATCTGTGACTGAATTCGGTCTAGAAATAAATTTGGCAAATTTTATCGAAATAGGTTCCCATATATATTTTCGGCCGATTTCACGTATTTGTCCAGTATATCTGTCCATTTGAAATGATGAAATTTGAAATGTGTGACGAAATTTGGCCTACATATTATATCGAACACGGTGCTCTTGAATCATATTTAAATGGAAGGTGCTTACACCTGGGAAGTTTTTGCGGATTCTGAAACTACAATGTTCATAGATGAAAAAAATCAAAAAACAAAAAAATCGCCGGAGCGCTTTTTAAATAAATCGCGATTTAAGTTGAAATTTTTAGGGGTTGTTTAGGTTTTCACGATTTTGCTTACAAACCGCATTTTGATCAAAATGAGATTGAAGAAAATATTGTAGCTATGAAAATTCTCTACAAGATCGACCTTTACGGTATTTTCGTAGTTTTTACCATTTTAGAGATATAGAAGTTCTAATTGGGACAATGCACTGACTGTATTGCCCCCTTATAAAACAATATCATGAAGGGTGCGCCTTAACTAACTTTTGATGAAAACCGCTTACACAGCGGAAGTTCTTGCGAATTCTGAAACAGCAATGTTCATAGATGAGAAAAATCCAAAAACAAGAAAAAATCGCTGTAGGGATTTTTAAATAAATCGCGGTCAAAATTCACATTTTTAGGAGTTTTTTAGGTGTTCACGATTTTGCTTGTCCAATCGAAATGAAGCTAAAGAAAATGTTGTAGCTGTGAAAATTCTCTATAGGATTGACGTTTATCATTTGTTCCCAGCCTGCACCATTTTTGAAATAAATAATGGGACCTGAGAAAATCTGAAAGCTGTGAAAATTCTCTACAAAACTGGCTTAAGTAACTTACCCTTAGTTGTACAATTTTTTTAGATATATAAGTTAATGTTGGCAATTCGAAGTCATGACATTTTTTTAAGGGGGCGATACAGAATTGAATTGAATTTGAATTGTCCCAATTTGAACTTCTATATCTCAAAAACAGTAAAACCGACGAGAATACCATAAAGGTCAAAATTGTAGAGAATTTTCATACCTACAAAATTTTTTTTAGTGCCGTTTTGATGGGACTTGCGGTTTCTAAGCCAAATCGTGAAAACCTAACCAAGCCCTAAAATGTTTTTAAGTGCATTTCTAAATAAAACACGAAACTTAATTTTTTAAAAATATTTTTATTTTTAACTTTTTAGTAAATATGTAAATTTTTTTGACCACTGAGAACAAAATGATAGTGAATTTAGGCCGAAATTTAGATAAAAACTTTGTAAATGCCTGAAATCGTGTAGTACAGTTATATAAAGGCTATACCAAAACCTGGACTTATGTATGTCCATAATTTTTGGTGGGGAAGTTTCTGTACCATTGGGAACTCCAAATGCCAAGTTACAGCCAATTCTGTCTAAAAATAAAGATAAAATCCTTAAAACACTTGAAATCAGGTGGTACCACTATATAGGGGCTATACCAAAACCTGGACCTATGTCAACAATTTTTGTGGAGAAGTTTCTGTACCATTGGGAACTCAAAATGCCAAGTTACAGCCAATTCTGGCTAAAAATGAAGATAAAATCCTTAAAACACTTGAAATCGGGCCGTACCGCTATGTGGGGGCTATACAAAACCCTGAACCTATGTCCACAATTTTTGGTGGGGAAGTTTCAGTGCCTATGGGAACCCCAAATTCCAAAAAAATGGTTAAAAATGAAGATAAAATCCTCATAATACTTGAAATCGGGTGGTACCGCTATAAGGGGGCTATACCAAAACCTGGACCTATTTTTGGTAAGGAAATGTCTGTATTCATGGCTGGAGAATCTTTCCATGAGGGCTATATGAAAACGTGGACCTACGACGACAATTCTTGGCAAACATTTTTATAACTCCAACAAAAACTAAGTACAAAATTTTAGCCATTTGGGTTAGAAAATGTGGCTAAAACCTTCAAAATTCGAAAAATCCGGAGGTACCATTGATTCCGTGTAGACTTTAGTAATATATCAAAATTTTATCTTTCTAATATTGATACCTCTAGATTTTCGAACCGAATTGACGATAAATCGATGTTTCGGTATAACCTTCATACAATGGTATCTCCAGATGTAAAATAGAAACTTCCTTTAATTATACCCTCCACCATAAGATGAAGTGTATAATAAAAACAAGTAAGCCAAGGCTATAGACGGACGGGGCCGACCATGTAATACCCTACACCTTTACCCATGGGAATTAGCTTTCAACATATCAAAATTTCTTTATGGAACAAATTAACTTATTGTAAGAAGTAAATTTGTGGATTCTGGTACCGTATCACACCAAGCTTAACTAATAACATAATAATTGTTTCACAAACATCCCAAAAAGGACAACGCTCAATGATATGGAACCCACAGCTAATCTCCGAGTCCGAACGGCGTGTCTAAGACACCACTTGTAGAGTAGTTTTACATGACTGAAATACTCAGAAAATGTCGCAAACCTTACTAAAGGATATTTTGCAACCGTTGAAAATTTGATTTGCCTGCCTGGGGAATCTTTTCGAAAAAAGGTTGCAAAGCGGCCCATGCTGCAATGTATGTATAAGCATCCAATTGGACAATTAAAACGTGCTATGTAATTTGCAATAATGCAACAACTGGGAATGGGAAAATGTGGTTCTCTACAAAAAACCCATTATATATTAAGTAGTAGGCCCGTAATCATCATCATCAGTGGGAAGATCAGTAGTTTTATTTTCATATGTAGTCTACTTTGCCGGTATATGCCCTCCAGGAAATAAAATATAGACCAAAAATATTTTTTTTTTTTGTATTTTTCATACAAAATTAATGGTCAATTTCACCCGCTAAGTAATATCAGGTCATCATCCAAAATTGTAGGCATCTTCTTCTATCTATACTCTTACCTCGTGCAAAATTTCGTGATTATTGAGCTATAATTGCGACCTCTAGCGTGTTTATGATTACACTACAAACAAATAACAGGGTATATTAGGCTGTAACTCTGTTATCTCATCATGTACACCAGCACAATTGACATCGATAGAAAGGTCAAGCGTTAATCTTCCAAGTATAGCTTACTTGCCCGTAATGTCTCTTCCAGGAATAAAGATATAAGCTGAATATTAAAATTTTTCACAATTTTCACACAAAAGTTTTGGTCCATTTAACCCTCTAAATATTATCTGATCGCCATCTCAAACTGCAAGCTTCTTCTTTGTCATATACTCTTACCTTATTTAAAATTTCGAGGCAATCTGCCTATTATTGCGACCTACAGAGCATCTACAACATCGGATAAAAAGTATGTTTTTGGTCCATTTCACCCGCTAAATATTTCACGATCATCACCAATTAAAATAGCGATCTATTCTCATGTGATACAGACCTCCATACAAAATTTCGTGACGATCGGTCCATAATTGCGGCCTGGAGTTTGATTACAATTTATAATGGACAGACGGACACACGGACGGACGGACGGACGGACACACATCTCAAAATCGCTTTATCTCGTCGAGATATGAAGATTGGTATACCACATTGGGGGTCTCCGACGAATATTTCGCGGTGTTACATGAATTTTTACCAAAACAAACTTATAATACCCTTTCCACATAGTGGTGTAGGGTATAAATAATGATTCCGTTTGTAATATTCGCCGAAATAACGATGTCCGTCTATCTATTGAAATCAAAATACTGCTAGCGATATTTAACATAGACCTTTTCACATTGGTACAGAAGTTTCTATTTATTATTCGTAGGATGATGTTTGGTATTGAAAATTGATTATATCTATCCACATTTTGATATAGCCCCGATGTTCGATATTTTCAAAGTTTTAATCGCATTATCCTACCGAAATGGCAATAATTTGGTACTTAGAATTATCGTCATATGGCCACACATGCTGATACATCTACAATCGTGTGTTAAGTCTTCATTGCATAGAATATATTCCGCTTAGATTATTTGGTACAGCTCCTGTACCTGCACCTTCCGATTTTCGGTATTTTCAAGGTAGTTAGTCTCCCTTGGAGATATTAAATATGTTAGCAGAGAATTTTCGGTATAAATCCACGTTTTCATATAGCCCCCATAAAAAAGTACCTACAGATTTTTTGGGGATTTTGAATGAATCCTGATATCAAAATTAGTTATGGTGGTGGGTATTAATGTTCGGGCCGGTCGAACTTAACGTCGTTTCTTGTTAACAAAGTGCTGTTTCACTGAACACGTTATTATTTTACACTCCTAAACATGATTCTTACAAAATTACTTCAAAATGCTTGTTGGATTTAACCAGACTTTGCTGTATTAAAAAACGTAATCGCGGTGTTCTGCTCCCAAAACTCCCATTAATAACAGAGGCCACAATTGCTATTGTATTGAATACTAACACGTCTAATAATCTCTGATATTTCGCGATTTGTTAAAACCCGTTGTGGGGGAGGTCCCCCACCCCCACCATTTTCGGTTTTCTCCCACCTTATGAACCTACTAATAAAATTTCATCAAAATCGTTCCAGCCGATTCGGAAGTTTAATTTAGAGCATCCTAGCAGTCTTAAAAAATGTATATACATTTAGATAGATTATAGATACACCGCATTGTTGGCCCGTCGTTTTAGTGAACAATGTACATTTTAGACTTTCTAGTTTTTTAACCAGCTTTGAAATTAGGTTTTGCATGATTTCCCGCGCTTTTCTTATTGAAGCCATTGTTTATAGCATTTTTGTAGTCACGCTTGCTAAAACTAAGGATATTATCTATAATTGTACATTCTTGAAAAATTGGGCTGACTGCGATATTCCACCTTAGAGATGACCATTAAGGATCAAGACAGATATTACCATAGTATTGCAAGCAATTGTTAAACAATACGATCAAAAATATTTTTGATTTCACGTTTTTTTAAAAAAAAATTGTGTGGGAGGTACCCTGGTCGCTCCACTGACCAGTATAAAAAATAGCTAAAAATCTATTCTCAGACCTAAAAACTCCACATACAAAATAGGGAATCATATAGTCGGCCCCGCCCGACATTAATCCTTTCCTTACTGGTTATCAGTGTTATTGACTACATTTGAAATGTTAAACAAAATATCGCTGACTAATTCGCGTTTTATGTGGATCGTTTCCATTTCAATGAAGAAAGGAATCATCACTCGCGTTTGTGCGAAAACAGCGGTTTGAAAAATTTAGTGGCGTGGGAGCTGTATCCGATTTATCCAAAAACTACTGTGTGATGAAATATGTTTAGATCGATGTATTTTTTCACGGTTGATAGTGAAATCGGATGCGCATAAAAAGTGTATGCACTTTGTGCAAAATATAAGCGTTATACAGTTTGTTGCACACTAAACTGCAGACGATGCTACATCTTAGCGGCCAAAGTAAATCCTGGCAAATGTGTACAAATTAAAAGAGAAGAATTCGCTGTATTGGTAAACCGCATGCGCATCAAGTGATTTTGAGGATTTCGCGATTTACACGCATTTCAAAATGAACATTACCCGATACAATTTTATTTCAAGATTATACCCCATTTAAAGGAACCCAACATTTATTTGAAAGATATCCATATCTTCTGCTAGATGTTAGCGTGTTTTCGAGAAGTGATTAGAATAAACAATGTGATTTATTGCGTGAAATTTAACTAAAATAGAAGAAAAACTCCGACCTATTTTTCTTACATTTTGTTCAACTAACTCACAAAATAAATTTTAATAAATATTTTCTCTTACAAAAATTTTATAAATTTCCTCAATATATTTTTTTGTTTTCGCTATAATATGAAAACCACTAAACGGATTTGTATAGTTTTAATTTCATTTGAATCTTCGCGATGTTTAGATTACGTACATATTTTTTATATATTTTTCAGAGGCATAAGCAGGTTGAATTTTATCAAAACAAGTTGCAAACTACCAATTGTTTGGAAGTCTTTCCTAATTTCCGCGAAAATGCACAACTTTTTCACTAAAGTTATGGGACCTCAGTAAACATATAGTATGTAGGGAGCGCCTAATTAAGAGAGTTTCTCAATATAAGTCTTTTAAAGATTTTTTTCTTTTTATCAGAATTGAAACCGCCATAACTTTTGCGCGCAACAACCAAAATTAGTATCACGAACAGATGTAAGAATGGAATTTTTTTCCCAATCTATGTACCAAAAATCTTTCATGTAGCTTAAAAAAAAAAAATAATTTTTTTTATGGAAAACTAAATAATTTTGTCTTTTCTTCATATACACTTTGATACGATGAAAATGTGCCTCATCGTAATAATGGTTCTAGACTCCAAGTATGTTTGAACGAAATGTGTTTCAGACAATTTGGAGTCGATCTAGCCATGTCCGTCCGTCTGTCTGTCTGTCTTGCTGGCTGGAGCGCACGATAACTCTCGGACGGATGAACCGATTCGGTTCAAATTTTGGCTTTCGTAATATTTTGCCCAAACTTAGTTTAAGTTCGAAGATGAGCTACATCGGTCCACTCCTTCCGGTACCTCCCCAACAAAAGTTCGAAAATGTTCGGAAAGTTTGTGCGCACGATAACTCTTGAAGAGAGTGACCGATTTGGTCCATACTTTGTACAGCGTAAACTTTCTAACAGAGTATAATGAGGTTCCTATATGGTCTCAACAGTTCCACTCCTTTGGGTACCTTCCACACAAAATTTCGGAAAAGTTCAGTTTAGGGCCATCTCTCGAATCGCTTTGATTTCTGTTGAAGCAACTTGTATTCACTGCCCTCCATACGACGGTACAAGTTTCATCAGGGGCAAGTCAATACTTCCTGAGAAAATAGCATGAAAGTTGCAAAAAAAAAAAAACCCTATGACACCATGTGAGGTGGTTGGAGCGCACGATAACTCTGGAACGGATCTGCCGATTCGGTTCAAAATATGGAGCTAGTAATATTTTGTCCAAACATAGTTCAAGTTTGAAGATAAGCCATATCGGTCCACTCCTTCAGGTACCTCCCCCACAAAAGTTCAAAAAAGTTCGGAAAAATTGTTCGTACGGTAACTCTTGAAGGGAGTGGTCGAATTGGTCTATACTTTACACATCCCAATGTCGATCCATTCCTTTTAGTATCTCCTCCGCAAAACTTTTGATCTTTAATCCTAATCAACATTTTTGTCGGTTCAAACGCCCAAAATTTTTAAAACCCCCTAAATACATACGTATCATGGGAAAAAATGTTTCAATATACACAGGCTGAGGGTTTATCTCTGTCGGCAAAGCCGACTGATACTTTTTTACTTGTTTTTTTGGAATTCGCCTACAAGAAGTGGAGATATTCGCATATGAATAAAACATTGAATGTTCTCCACATAAATTTTATGCAATTTCGACACCTGAATATTATCTCACCATGACCAAAATCAATTGGCTTCTTCCTCAATGGTTATACATGGCCATGAGGTGGGCGCCAATATAACAATCTCTTGTCGATTGTATATGAAAACTTCCTGCAGACAAATATACTGTGGTGTGCAGAATCAGGTACGTTACATACATATATCACAGTTAGGGTTGGGAATGGCACCTATGCGGTGTAGGTATTCATTATCATACATATGGGCAGATAAAACACGGTTCAATTCATATGAAAACATGGCACCATACTTTTCTATTGCATACTTTACGGGGCGTCATTGTGTGAGTGCATGCTTTTTCAATGGGTTGAATTGTGTGTGTGGAGAGAGCAACGTTAAATGAGCGCACACGGGCGCCTAATTGCCTTACTGGATCTTATCTGATGTTACATAACGTGTTAGAATGGAGATCACACCTTGCGATCTTATCTGATGGTTATGTAACGCGTTAGAATGTAGATCACAAACTGAGTGACTTCATTAAATTGTCTTCTAGTTAGGTACTTAGTATGAGAAGCGACTAATACGTCTAGTACAGAGTTTTTTAATATAGTAGTGATTAATAATAATGAGTTGGCTTACAAGGGTAGTAGATTAAATTATTTACATGGTTGCATTTAGTCAGTTAACTTTAAAATTTAATGAATCAATCACAATGGGAAATTGGAATATTTCCAAAATCACAATGACAAAGATACAAAACTATTAAAACTGTTACTATTGAAATGTAGATGACTTAAAATTGTAATTATTAAAAGATGGATTGCTTCCACTATTTTTATTGTGGGAATTTGTTGGCCACTAGGAACCATAAATGCAAAATTCCATAAATGTCAATTTAGACTGAAAACGTATGTATGTAATAACTTCCAAATACCGGAAATTGGTCTGCAGTTAATACCGCCTTACATGAAATGGTTGGACACGTAGGGAAGAATATGGAAAATTCAAACTTTACCTTGGCGGCCTTTCTCGATATAGAGGAGGCCTTCAATCATCTAAAATTTCTGAGGTGAATTTCTTGTACAATTTTACCGCATCCGACATTTTCATTGGTCCGCAGCTGGGATTTAATTTGCGAACTTTTGATTTGTAACTTAACACAATACACTCTGTACCACACTTTCCAACAATAGAGGATGTTTAAACTCATACACGTACGTAAACAACTCTTCGTATTTTGCTAACATGAAATTGTTTGACTCCGTTACTATATTTTTTAACTTTGCAGAAGGTAGATTGTGTACATTACTTTATAATGGATTATTCACCTCATGTGACTCGCAAGTATTAGCTTGGTAGCAATAAATAAGTATTTATTTATTTTTATGCATTTAAATATTCATTACAGTTAAAAATTATAATAAACTTAAAGCTAAAAGCACTAGAGACTACGGCTATCGGCTACGTAAAAATCCAAAAACATTTAGGTGTGCTCTTCTATTGGTTTGAAGTGTATTTGGTACCACAAAAACAAATGAAATATAAAAAAAACAATAATCTATTTTTCATCAGGAATGTTTTTTCTGTACGAAAAAAATAATATTTGATTTTATGCTTATTTTTTATTTAATTACGAAAACATTTGTATAAATAAAACAACAATGTTTTTTTTTATAAATTTTATAAAATTCGTTTTGGCACTTTCTAATTACTAGTATTAATTGAAACTCTAAACCCCAACATATTAATTCCCTAGTAACACATAATGAATATAAAATTATTCTTTATAATGTTCTTCGTGTTCCTGACGAAATCGGACAACTTTATGGACAAAATAAGAGGAAGTGCAGCAAACACATACAGAAACAATCGCAACAATTTACAATATAGTCAGCAAACTAAGAATTGAATTTTTTGTTTTAAATAAATGCACACCTATATTTATGTACGTTGTTTTAGAAAAAAGATTGTGTGTTTCACTTATTTTTTTATTGTTATTCAACCGCACAGTTATGAGGTTAATTTTATATCTTACAATCGCTAATAATAGCTTTGAAAAAAAAAAAACAATTATATACATAACTACAAATGTTAATTCAAAATGTAATATTACATTTTTGAACAGGAAAAATATTAAAGCCGCTTTAGAGCTCGCGGCTCTTGAATGGAACCTTCAAGGATCTGGACGTTCAGGACGTCCAAAAAACACATGGCGCAGAACAATCCAAAATTAATTATCACGAATTAATAAATCAATCAATGATTTAAAAACAATATGTATCGATAAAATAAGATAGAATTTTCTTGTAGAAGCCCTATGCTCCCAAGAGGAACAATAAAGGAAAAAAAGAGCTCGCTTTCAGTTCGGGTACTTTTTTACAGAATCGAGTAAAATTATGGGTTTAAATGGAAATTTTAGCTCTTCCTCTGATAGTCGGATCTCGTAACTTCAAGTGTACGGTAAGACAGTATTATAATTTTATACACTTTGGAACGATGAAAATGTGCATTATCGAAATAATGATTTTTGATCCCAAGTAGGTTTGGACGAAATCCTTTTAAGGCAATTTTGTGTCAATAAAGCCATATCCATCCGTCTGTGCGGCAGGTTGGGGCGCACGATCAGAGATGCCCTGTCCGAAATTGTGACGTTTAGGACATACTTTTACGACGTACTCGTATAATACATATGTCGAAAACGTCATAAACCTATCCAAAACCAATAGGTTTTTGACAAAAATAAATTTGTAGACCATTTGGTGCTTTGAAATTAAATATATTTTAACACTGTTGGAATTGAATGATTCACCCCCACCACTGACACACAAAATGAAAAGACTCTCCGGGAAAATATACCATTATATTTTAGGGAAATCTACTCTATCAAACTATTGTTCATGCAAATAATTCTAATATAATTATATTATTATTAGTTTTTGAGATAAAGGCTCGAACAATGGAAAAAAGAGTAGTTTTAGCCCGGTTTAGATGAAGCAGTAAAATCCAATCCCGATCTAACAATGCAAAACCCAACTAGGGTTTTTGTAGTCTTAACGTGTACTTTCAGAAAATGCCCATTATAAGTTGTTTGCATTTTCAGTGTTGCACATTGTAATTCTTAATATAAAATACCCATGGTCACCTTCAGAACAATCACCGAAAAGTACGACATATCGGGTGATCGGGAAGATTGTGTTGGTGCTCGTCAGTGCTGATAACTGATGGCAGTGCTGATAGCAGAAAAAGGTGTACTCGTCAGATGCTCACGCGCAAAGCGATTAATGGCGCAGCAATTCGTTGGTTCATAGTTTCCTTATAAGCAAACACCCCCCTGCGATACCACACCCCATATTTTTCCTTTTAACCTTTCTCGTCATCTTGAGACGACCACTTTTGAATATCACAATCTTTTAAAGGTTTACGACGTTTATTAATTTTTATAGGTATTATACACGTGTATGAAGTTTTCAACATTCGCAAGTTTTCGACGTTTTGTTGAAAAAAGAAAAAAAATAATACAGATCATCTCTGCGCACGACAGATTTGGTCCAAAATTTCGTTCTCTTATTATGTATTTTGTCAAGTTCGAAGTTCGGTCCACTTCCTCCCCCACAAAAGTACAAGATTTTTTACTAAAATGGGACAAACGATAACTCACGAATTAAGTCTATTAAGAGTCGATTTATCTCTGTCCGTTAATCTATCTATATGACTGAATGGAGCTCAAGCTCAAGATTTTGAATTATTCTTAAAGAAATAAATCATGACGATCTATTACGACGGAACAGTTTTTCTTTTCGGGAGAAAATCCATACTACCAGCGTTAGTGGACTAAAAACTGTAATAACCCGGACAGCACAAATTAAAATGACTGATGAGCACCATAGGCACGATACGGGCACGTTAAATAAGAAGCGAATGAATCCCAAAAAATGAACTATGTTGGTCGATACTAGAAAAGTTTGCAGCCTAGGCAATCTCAAGGTTTATAATATGGCGATCTTACAAACACACGCTCACGCACGTCTTAAAAAAATTCAAATGACGTCTGGCCGTGCGTGAACGGATGTTGTAAGATCGCTATGTTATATACCGTGAAATAGAGGCTTTCTTGCGGATTTCTTCCACCAGCATAGAAAAATACCTCGAAATCGATCCAGCACAATTTGATTGATAATTGCTTAAACGAAATTGTGAATGAATACGATCGCGGTGCTTCAAACGACGTTTATAAGATCATCACAGGCGACAAATCTTGAATATATGCGTATGAGCGCCAAACAAAACAGCAAACGACCATGGGGGTCTTCGAAGGCGAACCAAACCCTAGTTGTTCATGGAAGAAACTCTTCGAAGTAAATGGCCGCCTGTTTCTTCGACAGAACCGACCATGTGGCAATTATACGGCTTGAGCAACGTAGGACGGCTAATTCTGAGTGGTACACTACAATTTGTTTGCCTGAAGTCTCCGGAGAAATTCGAGAAATGAACACGAAAAGACGAATCATTGCGCATTATGACAATGCGAGCTCTAAAACATCTTTTCCAAGCAGCGACTTTTTGAACGGACAAAACGTGGAATTGATGGGTCATCCGTCGTACAGCCGTACCTTTGCACCCAATGACTTCATTTGATACCCGAACATCAAGAAAATGTTTTGAAGGTGTCAAAATTAAGTCACTGTAAACAACAAAACACATGAAAGTATGTCAACTTTCAAAAAAAAAAAAACACATGTTCGTATGTGCTGTACTTCGACAGCCCAGTTATACCAAAGTCCCAAATTATGGTGCAATCGAAAAAATTTAAACACTTCATTGTTGTGGGTAAAAACAACAATTTATGGTGATCGGTTAACGATAACCCGTGCCCCCTGACCGACCTTTATCCCATTGTAATTTGTAAGGCGTCCAAAGGCAAATTTTCAGGAAATCCCTCTACAGGCCACAACTATTTTCCAATCGATGAAAAATACCAATCCCTTGCTGTGGCTTAAAAACGTATTCTACAAAATTTTTTGAAAATCGGGCCATATTTTGATCTTACCCAGCAAAAAAAAAAAACTCAAAATAATGGGTTTTGTAAAGGATTTTTGGCAGCCGTAACTACTCACAAATCCAAATTTTTACAAGGGCATGTCGCACTGAATTACTAGTTATTTATGACCACTAGCATATCTAGTTATTCTGTGGCCACTAGAAGTTGAAAAGTAACCTAAAAAATCTATTTTTAAAACAGTTGATGTGGTGAATCTGTTTTCAATTTACTTCACTTTATTTAGCTTTCTGCCTGACTTGAACACATGAGCCTCTGATTTCTAGCCAAATACACTACATACTGTGCCACGTACACGAAAATTAAGGGTTGTTAAAACATTTAAATGTGCAGTGCACATTTTCACTGCCAACTTTTGTTTTTAACTAGCCGACCCGGTCCGCGTTGCTGGCCCTTGAAGCAGTTTTATGTTACCTTAAGTCAGCGATTGTATTTTTATTGCATCCCTAATAAGCCGGGATCTGCAAGTGATTATAAATAAAAAATCTTCAGAATTGTTTGTGTCGATATGCAAGTTTAACATACCACCAAAAAGCTCATGACTTGAGGTATGCATTTATTTCATCTGCTTTAATAGTATAACTGGAAGTGTTTGTCTGAAATCTAAAGGTGAATTGCTTCGTAAATTATTATGTGGCAACTTAAGGGCCAACTGGACGACACACCTTCTGAAGCTTTAGCTATCGATATGTTGCCTTCTAATTTAAATACTTGCTTTCCAATAAGACCAAAGATTCGCTATGCATAACATCTGATATTTCCATTGATTTGTAACATATATAAGAAAGTGGGAGTGGTCGGGTCTTATGGTTTGTATATTGTACATATATAACACATTTAAAAAATAGTACGCATGGTATAACCCGGACCTCCGAAATTTAACAAAATTTATAGCATTTTCCAACAAGGACCATCCCTGTACATCATCTGAAAATTTCATGGAAATCGGTTTTGAAGATATAACACATTAAAAAACGTGGGCGTGACCGGGTCTTAAATCCACAAACAAGTCCCTCGGGTCGGAGACACAACCGCCATTGTCTATCGAATTAATTTTCAAACCACGCTCCGCCGAAATTCCACAAAATATATAGTTTATTTTCACCAAGCACCAGGGGACATATATGTATCCTATTTTCACCAGGATTATCCCGGTACATTCCCTGAAATTTGTAGGAAAATCGGTTCAGAAGTTTGGGTTGGGTGGGGTGGATGGGTTGGTGTGGTTCGGAGGGTGGAAATTCCGAGCATGGTGGATCAGAGGGTGGGAGTTCAATGCGGGTTGGTTCGGAGGGTGGAAGTCCGCAGCAGGGTTGAAGGTCGAAGCAAGGTGGATCGGAAGGTGGATGTTCGGGGCGGGGTGGTTCGGAGGGTGGAAGTTCGGAGCGGGGTGGTTAGGAGAGTGCAAGTCCGCAGCAGGGTGGTTCGGAACGGGGTGGTTCAGAGGGTGGTTGTTCGGAAGAATTAATTCAATCACTCGTTTCATTTTTGTTAACATAGCGGTTTTATTAAATCAGACATAGTGGAGGTACCAAACCCCTCCGAAATTCAACACAATGTATAGCCTATTTTAACCACCTGTACACCCTGTAGATTCTCTGAAATTTTCAGGAAAATCTGTTCAGTAGTTTTGGGTATGTAACGTATTTAAAAAATGGGCGTGATAAAGTAGGGTTTTTATAAAAATAGGGCATAGGGGAGGTACCCCGCCCTCTCTTAAATTAAAAAAATATATAGTAATATATGTACGGGTGTTTTCTGTACATTCCCTGAATTTTTCAAGAAAATCGGTTCAGCCGTTTTTGAGTCTACACGGAACATACAAACATACACACATTGTCTTTTATATATTGGATATCACTTTTAAAGACAAAGGGTATAGGGGAAGTACCCCGCCCCTTCCGAAATTCAACAAAATGTTTAGCCTATTTTAACCGGGGACCTTTTCTCTACATTTCGGCAATTTCAGAAAAATCGGTTCAGTAGTTTTTGTAGGAATTAGAAAAATTTAAAAAAGTGGGGGTTAAAGTGGGTGTGGTCAAAATTTCTTTGCATAAAAACCCAAGTTCGGTTATGGGCATATTTTACAGAAAGAGTCATCGAAATCAGTCCAGCCGTTCTCAACTGATGCCATTACCAACGAACGGCATTTGATTTTTATATAGATATAGCATTTTTAAAGAAATAGGGTATAGTGGAAGTACCCCGCCCCTTCTGAAATTCAACAAAATTTGTAGCCTATTTTAACCGGGAGCCATCCCTGTGCATTCCCTGGCAATTTCAGGAAAATCGGTACAGTAGTTTTTGTAGAAATGACAAAAATTGAAAATTGAAAAAAGTGGGCGTAAAAGTGGGTGTGTTCAGAATTACTTTGCATAAAAATCCAAGTCGGGTTAATAGCGCACAAATCGGTCCAGCCGTTCTCAACTGATTCCATTGCCAACGAATGACATTTGATTTTTATTTATATAGATTAGCAAAAAGTCGCGTTCCGACGGTGAGCGTTGAACACACAACCATAGGATTTATAGTCGGACACACACGGTCTGTGCCAACGTACTCATCACTTAGAAAGGAGGAAAGTAAGTAGGCTTGCCTTGTAAAATTTTTAAGAAATAACCCATCATTTTTCAGGTTACTAGTAATGAGAAAAGTAGCTTGTTTACATAACTTTGTAATGGGTTACGTAATGACTACCGGATTCAAATTTTTGTTGGGTAGCTATATTAAAGGGCCCAAATTTCCTGTAAATGGCATACATTTTTGTAGAATTCGCAAAAAAATCGCAATATACCAGACACTGATACTAACCGCACTTATATATGGATCCGAAGCAAGCAGAACTCGATGTGTTTGACAAAAAAAAAACTTCGATATATTTACAGACTGAGATGCGTTAACGGTGAAACCGTCGTCGTATGAAACACGAGTTGTACCAGCCTACCGTATGTTAAAACGTATCGAGATACAACGATTGAGTTGGCAATAAATACGTCACCGCTAGAAAAGCATATGAATACAAGCCATTTGACGGTATACGCCCCAAGGGAAGGCTAAAATTCCGATGGAAAGGCCAAGTTGAAGCAAATATCATAAATCGCCGTGTTCGGCTTATAGAACTTAACATTCTATTAAGAATATAAAGCCATATAAATAAGTAACAAAGATTTGCACTATTTAGTTAGGGTGGGAGTCCTTCGCATGTCCCTAAAACAGAACTGTCCGAATATCTATCTGTCTCCGTTCTACTATTTACACCGGTCGTGTGTATAGGGAAGTCCAATTATATTTTTAATTGAATATATTTAGTATTCATCTATGTCACTGATTATAACCTTTAGAAGTTTGTTGCTTGTCATTCTAGATCCACGCTTCTGCATTTTTTTGAACGATAAATTCGGTGAAACCCATAAAAATTCAAAAACGTGCCTAAATGTAGTAGCACTTTTTATTTATTTTGTATTCTTTTTAATATATTAACAACAAAAACTAGACCATAAAGACTTATTTTTGTCACAGACGTACGTCATTCAAACGACAACTGGTGTATTTTTAGACGGTACTTTTGCCATTTTAAGGGTTTCCCGGAATTTAAAGTCCACAAAAAATGAATAATTAATTTCTTGGGTTTTCTTAAAACGATCGAATGTAACTGGTTTTTTAAAATAATTTTTAATATTTAATTTATTCGATAGAAACCATCGGTACCATTTTTAAGCAAAATAACAAGAAAAGATATAAATGTGTCTATCGCAAAACTAAGCAGCCTCAGTATTATTAGATCTACTCTTACGTACATATAGTTAATATTAATTTAAGTGACTTCAAAATATTTTTAGAAAATGAAATCCCTTTGCCTTGTGGTATTTTTGTTGGTTATAGTTTTGGTGGTATATGCAGAAAACAATTCAAAGGATGATATATTTCTGGACAAAGTAAAAGGCAGTGCAACCAATACTATTAAAAATCATTTTAATATCATATTTGGTCCCGGAAAAGGTGTATTTAAAAATTAAAAAAAAAAAAAAAAAATAACCATACTAAGTTAGACTTTTTAATAATAAATTATTACTTCCTAAATACGTTAATCAATTTCTTTTCATCGTCATTATAATACGTTTGAACGTAGTGCTGAATCAATCATAGTCACCTCTTTGTTTCCAAATCTATTAATCATTTTGTTATATAATAAACCATTAATATATTTTATATTGTTAACATGTTTTGTGTTTAATTAATAAAGTGTGAAATAAATATATTATGATTTTATTATAATACAAGCAAACATTTGGCGCTAACTTTTGCTTATAATGAACATTTTAAAGATCTCAAAAAATATAGCAGCAGTCATAAGAAAACACCAAAAAGGCATGTCGTCTACAAATCTATCGGAGTGG
This sequence comes from Musca autumnalis, assembly GCF_047663935.1. Lineage (NCBI taxonomy): Eukaryota > Metazoa > Arthropoda > Insecta > Diptera > Muscidae > Musca > Musca autumnalis. The sequence goes on along the minus strand of NW_027411644.1, from coordinate 311,116,897 downwards.
ATCCAAATCTAATGGGATGAATGGAGATCTGTCAGACGATGAAAGACTAGTGACAATTTGGATACAAGCTAAGTGACCTTATATAACCGATGACCTGACTAAGCTAAACTTTTAAAGGAGATAAAATGAGAATTTAATCCTCCAGAGTGCAACAAATGACTACTAGGATGAAGCTGATGGACTCGTGAACATTTTCTACGTGGATTATCACGACAAGAGTGCATCGAAAAACTGACACTCGCTCAAAGACGAAGGTCGTGAAGGTCTACAAAAACGGCCGTTGCGTCATTGCGTCATACATTCGTTACTGCATGGATACCTGTCCGTCAAAAAATTATTTTTTTTTCATTAAATCGAGCACAATTTAACAATTGCTCAAAAAGGCTCGTGTCAATGGTAAAAACGGATTTTGAATAAAATACGAATGTTTAAAAGATCATAGGTGACGAATCATGGATCTTTGCATATGAGCCAGAAACAAAACAGCAAACGACCGTGTGGTTCTTCGAAGACGAACCAAATCAAAAAAAGGGAAAGAATAAAAAAGAGAAATAATGGTTTTAGACCCCAAGTATGTTTGGACAAAATGTGTTTCAGACAATTTGGAGTTGATTGAGCAATGTCCGTCCGTCTGTCTATCTGTCTGGCTGGCTGGAGCGCACGATAACTCTCGAATGGATCAACCGTTTCGGTCCAAAATTTGGCTTTCTTAATATTTTGCCCAAACTTAGTTTGGGTACCCTCCTTCCGGTACCTCCCCCACAAAAGTTCGAAAATGTTCGGAAAATTTGTGCGCATGATAACTCTTGAAGAGAGTAACCAATTTGCCCTATACTTTGTACATCGTAACATTTTTACCAGACTTAAATGAGGTTCCAATATGGACTCAATCGGTCCATACCTTCGGGTACCACCCACACAAAATTTCGGAAAAGTTCAGTTTAGGACCTGCTCTCGCATCGCTTTGATTTTTGTTGTAGCAACTTGTATTTACTGCCCCTCACATGATGGCATAAGTTTCATCCTGAGCAAATAGCCTGAAGGGTGAAAAAAACCCTATGACACCGTGTGTAGTGGTTGGAGTGCAAGAAAAATCTCGAACGGATCTGCCAATTCGGTCCAAAATTTGGCCTTCGTAATATTTTGTCCAAACATAGTTTAAGTTCGAAGGTAAACCATATCGGTCCACTCCTTCAGGTACCTCCCTCACAAAAGTTCAAAAAATGTTCGGAAAATTGTACGCACGATAATTCTTAAAAGGAGTTACCGATGTAATCCATACTCTGCACATCCTATTATATCAACCAGACATAGATCAGGTTCAAATATCGACTATACTTGTCTACTCCACACAAAATTTCACTAAAATGCTAGGACGATATCACTCGAATTGGTCAGCCAATTTGGTCCAAACTTTGGTTCTCCTAATATTTTGTCAAAATTTAGTTTAACTTCTAAAATGGCCCATATCGGTCCTCCCTAAGGGTACCTCCCCTACAAATGTTCAACATTTGTGTCTAAGTGCAGTTAATTAGTGTTCACAAAGGGCAACAAAATTCTGAAAATACCCTTAATACATCCGATCTGCCCGTAGATGAAAGTTTCACATTGGCTGAGGGTATATCTCTGTCGGCAAAGCCGACTGACACTTTTTTAATTGTTAGTAAATAAACTTTTTGACCACTGAGAAGTCCATAACAAAATTACAGTCAATTTAGGTCGAAAATGTAGATAAAAACGTTAAATAGGCTGAAATCGGGTATAAAAAAACTATCGACCCAAACCCAGAAATTATTATGGTGTACCATCCATAATTTGTTTGTTTTCGGAGGAAATCGAAAAACGAACAAGAGAAGACGAATATTTGTTGACCATGCGAGCTCTCACACATCGGCTCACATCAGAGTTTTTGTAACCGACCAAACTTCGAATTGATGGTTCATCCGCCGCACATCACGAAAAAAAGCGCGGCTGTTGAAGCGTTCAAAACTTATGTCTTGGAAGTGTCTCAATCGGAGTAGAAAAAGTGCTTCGACATAGGTTTGATCACATGCCAAAGTGTATAAGTAATACTGGAGAATACTTTGAAAAACAATCAAATCATTTTTTATGATAAATATTCGCGATTTGATTATTAGGCCAGAAACTTATTTAGTAGCCTTCGTAACAAAAGTTTTAAACATTTTGGTAAACATAAAGTCACATGGCTGGGAAAAAGACACTCATCCGACGTTCAACATTCATAGGCCTTCGTAGAGATGGTCGACGACTTCGGAGAAAAGACTAAATTTCTTCATAGAGAAGGCTAAAAGAATTTGCAAAGACCACCAATATGTAAGAGCATATAGAAGAGCAAAGGTCATTTACAGATTTGCAGTGGTCTTTCTATATGAGACACCAGGGCCTGGATTCTTGTTCTCTGAAAATTTTACATGAAAAATATTTTCTTTATAAAATTTTTCATTTGAAATTTATTTCCTTTATAAAGGTTTTTATTTTAAATTTTCATAGAACAAGAATTGAGCCCCAGGAGTCTACATGTTTAGTACCAGAGGTCTTCCTATAGAGATAAAAATTCTTTAGAGGTCTTCGTAGGGAAAGCCAAAGACAACCAGAGTAGCCCAAAGGTATTCGTTGAGAAGACCAAAAATCTTCTAAGAGAAGACTAATGGTTTAAGAAGAGAAGCCCTAAAGTGTTCGTATAAAACACTAAAGGTATGAAATACCAAAGAGAAGACTGAACGTTTTCGTATAGAAGACCAAAAATCCTCATATGGAAGACCAAAGTTCTTCGTATAAAAGTCCCAATGTGTTCGTATATAAGACCAAATTACAACCAATTCGGTGGGCAAATAGTACTAATACCTTTCAAATTCAAATTTAAAAAAATGTTTTCTAATATCTGAAAGCCCAAAATCCCAAGTTAAAACTAATTCGGTGGGCGAATGTTGTTGCCATGACCCTCAAAATACTTAAATCTACGCAACAACATTCGTAGGGCAAATGGGACTGATACACTCAAAATTCCTTATAGCGACGCATCAAGTTATATGGGGACTATACAAACTAAAGTTCCTCGAATAGAAAACAAAAGGTCTTCGTATAGAATACCAAAGAACTTCGTATAGAAGACCAAAGGTATTCGTATTGAAGACCAAAGGTCTTCGTATATAAGACCAAAGGTCTTCGTATAGAAGACCAAATGTCTTCGTATAGAAGACCAAAGGTCTTCGTATAAAAGGACAAAGGTCTTAGTATGGAAGACCAAAAGTCTTTGTATAGAGGACCAAATATCTTCGTATAGAAGACCAAAGGTCTTCATATAGAGGACCAAAGGTCTTCGTATAGAAGACCAAAGGTCTTCGTATAGAAGACCAAAGGTCTTCGTATTGAAGACCAAACGATCTCATAGAGATGACCAAAGGTCTTCGTATGGAGGACCAAAGGTCTTCGTATAGAAGACCAAAGGTCTTCCTATAGAGGACCAATAGTGTTAGTATAGAAGACCAAAGGTCTTCGTATAGTAGACCAAAAGTCTTCATATAGAAGATCAAAGGTCTTCTTGTAGAAGACAAAAGCTTTTCATATAGAAGACAAAAAGTATTCAAACTGAAAACCGAAGGCCTTCAAATTGAAAACCGAAGGTCTTCTTATAGAAAACAAGAGGTCTTCGTGTAGAAACCCAAGGCCTTCGTATGGAAGACCAAAGGACGCCTAAAAAAAGACTAAAGGTCTTCGTATATAAAACCAAATTACTTTGTAGAAGAGACCAAAAATATAGAAGGCCAAATGACTTCATATAGAAGCAAAAAGGTCTTCGTATAGAAGACCAAAAGACTTCGTAGAGAAGACCAAATTTGTTTATTGAGTAGACCAAAGGATTTCTTTGAGACCAACAAAAGTCTTTGTAGAGAAGGTCAATGGTCTTCGTAGAGAAGACGAAGAGATGTGAAGACAAGAAGACCAAATGATATAAGATCAAATGACCATATTTTTGATCTAAAGCTATTCGTATAGAAGACCAAAGCTATTCGTATAGAAGAACAATGGTACTCAAATAGAAGACCGAACGCCTTCATATAGACGACCAAAGGTCGTCATATAGAAGACCAAGGACTTCGTAGAGAAGATCGTATATAAGACAAAACGTGTTCGTATAGAACACAAAAGTCTTCGTATGCCAAACATCTTTGTATAGAAGACAAAATGTCTTCATATAGAAGGTCAAAAATCTTCTAAGAGAAGACCAATGGTTTAAGTAGAGAAGACCAAAAGTGTTCGAATAAAAGACAAAGGACCTTCGTATAAAAGACTAAAGGTATGAAACACCAAAGAGAAGACTGAACGCTTTCGTATAGAAGACCAAAAATCCTCATATGGAAGACCAAAGATCTTCATATGGAAGACCAAAGGTCTTCGTATAAAAGTCCCAATGTGTTCGTATAGAAGACCAAATTACAACCAATTCGGTGGCAAATAATACTAATACCTTTCAAATTCATTAACGCGACGCGTTGCTTTATATGGGGGATACCCCAAAACTTAGACATATTTAAAAAAAATGTTTTCTAAAACCTGAAAACCCACATTCCCAAGTTACAACTAATTCGGTGGGCGAATGTTGTTGCCAAGACCCTCAAAATACCTAAAATCTACGCAACAACATTCGTAGGGCAAATGGGACTGATACACTCAAAATTTCTTATAGCGACGCATTAGTTATATGGGGACTATACAAAAACGTATCTATCTAGTCCATCAACACCTAAATTTATGTGGACCTACAATACATTTTACAACAAGTGATCAAAGGCTATAATCGGGACGGGGCCGACCATGTGATACCCTACACCACTACCCCTGTGCATAAGCATTTCACTGCTAAACATTTCTTTTAGGGAATATAATCCGATTACCACCAAACATAATATGCCCCTTTCTCTCTGGGACCCCCATAAGCAACCAAAATTTCGTGACCATCCGATCAAAATTACGACCTGTAGCGTGACTGCAAAAAATGGAAGAATTGAATGCATTACTTACTATTGTGGTATCTCCCTTGTTTGACCACCTTTGCCAACCTACTTTACACCAATGTAAAGGTAATATTTTCTTCTTCCATTGACAGGCTTTGCCGTTGGAATACCCCTACTAGAAGCCGATATATTCACAAAAAATAAAACTTTGAATTTGTCTCCACATGAGTTTTTCCCATCCCGACCCCAAAATATGATCCGACTATCACCGAAATCAATAGGCTTCTTCCAGTGTGGGGGACCTATCTACCCACAAAATTCCGTGACTATACCATCAAAATTCCAACCTGAAGCGTTATTACAAAAAATGGAAAAATTGGATATATTACTGATTTTTGCGATATCTCGGTTGTTTGCCCACTTACGCCAACATACTTTGCATGAATATAAAGGAGATCTTTTCTTCTTCCATTGACGGGCTTTCCTTTTGGAATACTCCTACCAGAAGCGGAGATATTCGTATAAGAAAAAAATTTCGACTTTTCTCCACATAAGCTTTTTGTTTATTCCGACTCCTGAATATTATCCGACTATTACCAACTCCCAAAAATTCGTGACGATCCCATCAAAATTGCGACCTGTAGCGTGATTACAAAAAAATCGGAAAATGGGATGCATTACCGACTATTGCGATATCTCTGTTGTTTGACCATCCACGACAATCTACTATACATCGTTGTAAAGCTGGTATTTTCTACTTTCCTTGTCAGATTTTGCTTTTGATAAGCCTCTTAAAGAAAGAGAGATATTGGCTTTGAAATAAAACGTTGACATTTTCTCCAAATATGTTTTTGCCCATTCCGACTCCTGAATATTTCTTCCTCTCTGGGAGCTGTATTAACCACCAGAATTTCGTGACGATTCTATCAAAATTGCAACCTGTAGCGTGATTAAAAAAATGGAAAATGGGATGTATTACCGACTATTGCTATATATCAGTTATTTGGCCAAATACGCCAACCAACTTTGCATCATTGTAAAGGTGGGATTTTCGATTTTCATAATCAGGCTTTGCTTTTAGAAGGTTACCAACCAAAGCTGTAGTATTCGCCGTTATAATTAAAATCGCAAAAATGAAAAATTGGGTTTCATTAGCGACTATTGCGATATATTCATTGTTTGACCACCTACGACAACCTACTTTACATCGTTAGAAAGGTGGTATACCCTTTATAGACGCTGAGATATTTGCTTTGGAATAAAACGTTGATTTTTTCTCCAAATAAAATTTTTTCCATTCCGACCCTTCTTTGCGACCTGTAGCGTGATTACAAAATGATCACAAAATTAACAAAATTTCTTTTATTTCAATCATAATATGTATGTAATTAAAATACAATTTTGCAAATTTCTAAAAGTCAACTTATTGTTGTGGTGATTAACAAACAAAAGAAAAACCACAATGAGGTCAAAAATCAATTGTAGACTTTAATTATTTTTGAGCTTTGTTCATACCAGGACTTTTAACATATGCATGAGTTCATGTGTGTTTACATATGTACATAGTCCGGTCAAAATAGACATTGAAATAGCAAAAATTCCCACAAAGCTGAATTTTGGTGGAGAGCTAGGGTTTGCCATTAGAAGCAACGTCCTAAAAGTCCCCATCGATTCCATGTGTGCAAAAAAAATTATACGGGGTCAAAGGTCAAAATTTAAGGGTTTTTAGGTTTTCGGATTTATTTTTTAAAAACGGTTGATCTAATCAAAAAGTGACTAATGTAAATATTGTAGACAGAAAAAGTATCTACAAGTTTGACCCTTACACTTTTTTTTTAGAAGGAACCATTCTTGACATATAGCTGTTCTAAAAAACACATGATTTTTATGCACTTATAAGGGAAATATGCACATATTCAGACGAACCGGCTAAAATAAGCGAAGTAATCGGGTCTCCGAAATTATAGCTATCTTTTAAAAAAAATTCCAACAAAATCGGAGTGCGTTTAGTAGAGTTATTCAATGTTAGAGTCATTTTATGCAAAAATAGCCCATTTAACCCACATGTCGTTACTTTAACCGGTTCGCCTCATAATGTACTTACGCGGCTAATTTTTTATTTGACCTTTAGATCGAGATATCTCGAAAATGGTAAGTCTTTTTTAAGAATCATAAGGACCAATCTTGTAGACAATTATTGAATCTACAGCTTTTACTTTAGCGGGCTTTTGCTAAGTATTACCGTTTTTGAGAAAAATTAAAAAAACTGAATAATGCCTCCAAAAATGACCTTTGACCCCGAATAACTTGTTTTGCACACATGGGATCGATGGGGACTTTTAGGACGTTGCTTCTAATGGCCAAGCCTAGCTCTCCACCAAAATTCAGCTTTGTGGGAATTTTTGCTATTTCCCCCTTATAAAATAGACATGCGTTATTTTGACCGGACTAACATATCATAAGAGTATATGTAGTTTACATACACTACTCTTTATATTACTTTTAAGATGTGTATGGACTTTTAAGATATGTATGAGTATATGTGTATTTACATATGTACATATTATATATGTAGTTTACATACATATGCATATACATACCCTCCCGTTCATTTTGATAGATTGGCAAATTGTATATATACTATGGCTATGCCATATACATTTATAAGGCCCCCACTGTATATGACTCTCAAAATGTATATGGCATAGCCGTGGTGTACAGAAGACGTCGGTGTACTACGATATATAAAATTTGCTGTAACTCCTTTAGTTATGGAGATATCATAAATCAAACTATTATCTATAATTACACTGTGCGACAAAAAATGACAGGGAAAATTGAGTAAATTATGAAAGTAGAGTTAAAACTATGAGACACGTGTATCGGCGTTTTTAAAGTTTACATCGGAATTTAACCAAAGCAGGCGGGGCAAGATCCGCTCACTTCTAGTTGTTTCGAAATATTCGAGTTAAGATATCATGGAATCTATGCATTTTAGGTATATGTATAGTGCCTATGGAAACTTTACTGAGGAGGATGTTGGGAATATTTTTGTTAAATATGCTACCTCATGCGATTCAAAGGGTCCTTTTTCGAAAATCATTGAAAACTACAATGTTCATAGATAAGAAAAATAAAAAAAATCGCCGGAGCGCTTTTTAAATAAATCGCGATCAAAGTTCACATTTTTTGGGTTTTTTAGGTTTTCACAATTTTGCTTCGAAAGCGGCCTTCACCAATGGTAAAATGAACTTGAAGCTACATTGAATAAACCAGCATCAATAAACTCTGCATCTGGAGAATTAATGAATGAACGCCCACAATATATTTTACATACAGTTTTCATTCATAGGTAACTATGTATATTCCTAGCTATGGAACGTATGGAAAGGGTATAGAAAGGGTAACGAAATTCGTATTAATATCACTTTATAGAATTCGAAATAAAATATCTATTTGAAATTAAGTTAATGTTTTATCTATTAATTGAACAGAATTTCGAAAATTATTCCAATAGAGGTTTCATTTTTGCCATCAGCTATGCAACAACGATTTTAAATTTATTAAAAATAGTGAAAAAAATATCTAACCCTTTAAACCCTTCAACAACACTGTTATTGTTGATGTTATTATTGCTATTAGTTACGTTTGTTGATAAGAGGAAATGCCGACAAGGATAGGTTTTAAGAGCTGCTTACTATTACAGCGGTTTAATCTTGTGCATTGAGTAGAGTTTCTATTCAAACATACGAATACATTGAAAACATGCATACTTTACAAAGAATGAAAAGTTTTCAAATTGAGAAATGTTCCTACTTATTTTCAATATGAATACTATTAAATATGTGCTATACAATGCATTTATTGTGCATTGAAAATAATTTTTGATATGCGTGTGCTATGAATGCACTGTGATTTGTAGGGTAAACATTCCTACACTATAAACATAAACTATTGCTTTCTGGAGATTTGATATGGGAATTCATGGAGAATTTGTGATGTACAAGACATTAGGGGAACAATGTCGACATAATCTGTATTAGTTTTAAAGTTAACGATAGTTGATCTGTCCCCCTATTCAGTAACTTTTTAACAACTTTACTCATTGTTTATTTTACAACAATTTCATTTGTTTGTTTTGTAGTTGTTACAAAAACAAAAGAAATTTTAACAACTTTTTAATCGATAAAAGTTACAGAATAGGCCTACAGACCACCACATTAAAGGCATGAAACGATGTCTGAAACTATAGTCTTCTCTGCCCTTCCCGAAAGTAAATCAATTTAAACTACTTGGAACTTAAAAATAAATTTGTTTTTAAATTTTAAAAACCACAAAATTGAGAGTATGCCGCATTGCTTTGCAAATAATAGTTAAAACATGTTATCGTTTATAATATAAAGATATATAAAAAAATATAAGCAGGTGTCCTAATGGGCATTCCATACTCCCACTCACCCCCACCCGCTGGTAAAAGAGAGGATTTTTGCAGACGGTTGTTTACTTCAATTCTGATCTGTAAAATCCGAGAAAAAATTATAGGGGATATTTGACCTTGACGATTTTGACCTTGAACATGAGGTTGAGTGTATTTTATGTGTTCGATTTTATTATTCTTTAAGTTGAGAGCTACAACTTTGCTTCAACGAGTATACTCAAATTCTCAGCGGTGTAGCCCCACAAAATGATCCCTTTTAACATCAAGGCCTCATATCTTTGGGGGCCCATAACCGCGAAAGTGGAAGTGATAGGGATAAACGCCGGGACACGTGTCTTCTTAATTTTGGTCTTCTATTATGCTGCGTTGTCAGTCCACTCCATCATACATCTCTCTTACTAAAGGTTCTGTATAGACATTGATGATTGGGTCTGTCAGTGTAATAATTAGCCCCACTGCTCATGCTACCCACAAACGCATGTTATTCGACATTTGAAGTTCCAAGTGGTCACAAAACATCTCCACAAAAACAACCTCCCAATTTTAGATATTTTGAAAATTGAAGCAAAATATTTTGACCGAACTAGCAGACGTTTTACATTTGAGGTCATAACACTTCTCCACCAGAAATTGGCAACATAGGTCGGCATTGCCCCCATATTAGATAAACTTCCGAAGTTAGCTATATTGAGGTATTTAGTTACACTTTTGATCCAACAATCGGCAATTTTACATTTCAGGTTGCCATAGTCGCAAAACATCTCCCATAAAAAATTTTTAAGGTTGTAAACCCATCGTGCAAATGTAATCACTGTAACATTGTATTTCGGATTCTGAATGTGTAGAAAACATTGATTTCTCATTAGTTAAACCTTGTTTAAAAAGTGATTTTCTGCACCTCTTAGGAATAAAGGTAGACGTGGCAGAACGAAATTAAACGAATTGTGTCTTTTTTTTGTTTTTTTTTTTCAATACAATTAGTGGTGGACGATATTAAATTTTAAGTAAAAATATTGAACGGTGTGATCGTTGCGTGACATGGCCTTATGGCTACAATCTTCCTCAATTTTGGAAGACATGTAATAAAAAACAAATACAAAGTATCAGTCAGCTTTGCCGACAGGGAGGAGGTACTTGCAGGAATGGACCGACGTTCATTTTGGAAGTGGATCATATTTTGGGAGTCATTACTTCCGACAGATATCGCGCTCACCAGTCATTTCAGTTGGTCACCCTAAAGCATAGAAGTTTCGGACTGTCATTAAGCAGTGACGTACGACCCGAACCCCGCCTGGACTTCCACACGAAAAACATAATATCGCGGTAGCATGGGTTAATTTTCCAAAGGGTCTTCCAACATATCCTAAACTGCATTTAAACAAAAGCACATTTGCATTTGAAAGAAAAAAGTTCGATGACAGAGAAGCCACTCCCACAGCCGATATGTCTGATGAGCTGCATAACTAACAGCGAAACTAGTCACATAATTTGGTGGTTGTGTGGGTTCGAATCATCGCCGAGAATTTTTTTTTTTTCGAGAAAACTTAAAACTCTATATGAATATGCTATTTTTGAGACTTTTTAAGCATTTTTTAAATAACTTTTTTCTGTAAAATGTATAGTTTTCCTGCAATTGGGCCTTCTTTTTAAAGTACCGAAAACTTTGAAGGGAAATGTAGGTGTATTCTTCCATACCAATCCCTTGTTGTTTGATTGAGAAAATACTCTTACTGCATTCCTAACAAATCCCTGACTTTATATAAAGGTTACATTTATGATTAAACTGTTATCCCATATTTAAATTTTTCATCAAAGGTCGAAAATTACAAAAAAGTCGATTTTTTGAATTGCTTGCGTTTTAAGCCTATTGCGTGGAGATGCATAGGCCAAATAAAGCTTTATAAGCATAGAATGACAGATAACAGGCAATACTATAAGAAATTGCAAAAATTTGCGAAAATGTCCAAGTTTTACGTCAAGCGACCAGTGGCTTTAAGTGGGCTAAGATCAACTCCAACGAGAAAATTATAAAAATGTTGAACTTTTGTGTGGAGGTACCCAAGGAGATGACCGATATGGAAAATTGTTCAAGTTAAACATAATTTGTAAAGAGCGTACCATTGTAGTGACATTTTTTAACTTTTGGGGGGAGGTACCGGAAGTTGTGGACTTATAGTGCCCATCTTCGAACTTAAATTAAGTTTTGACAAAATATTACGAAAGCCAAATTTAGCACAGAATCGACTAATCCGTTCGAGAGTTATAGTGCGCTCCAGCCACTACACATTATACCATAGGGGATTCTTACACCTTTCGGGCTATTTTATCAGAAATTATGGACTTACCCCTGAAAAAAAACTTTTACCGCTTTAATGGCGTTAGCAAATAGAAGTTGTTACAACAAAAATAAAAGCGATTCGAGAACAGGTCTTAAACTGAATTTTTCCGAAATTTTGTGTGGGAAGTACCCGAAGGAGTCCATATTGGAACGTCATCTATGCCTGGTACAAATTTCACGGTGTGCAAAGTATGGACAAAATCGGTTACTCCCTTCAAGAGTTTTCCGAACATTTTTGAATACTTGTGGTGGGAAGTACCCGAAGGAGTGGACCGATACGACCATCCTCGAACTTAAACTAAGTTTGGACAAATTATTACGTTGGCCAAATTTTGGACCAAATCGGCTCTTCTGTTCGAGAGTTATCGTGCGCTCCAGCCAGCTATCCAGACAGACAAACACGGACATAAATCGATTCCAAATTTTTTAAAACGAATTTTGTCCGAACATACTTGGAGTCTATAATCATTATTTTAATGAGGTGTGGGGTCAAAGGTGAATATTGCCCACTCCATGCAAACAGCCGTAAAATCCATACTTGGATACCAGAGACCTTTACCAAGGAATCCATGCTATGACCAGGTGTGTCGTGCTGCTACCGAAGAGAAAAATGAGGCATATAGGGCTACTCTACAATCAGTAGCAACGCGTAACGCACGAGAGAGGTATCGGGAGAAAAGGAGAGAGGAAAAACGTCCTTTCCGCAGGAAAAAGAGAGAAATGGAAAGACGGGAGTGTGAAAAAATCGAGATGTACAAGAGCCAGAATGAAGTCCGAAAGTTCTACCAAAGAGTGAAACATCCAACTGATGGCTTTGGTACAGGCACATCCTCCTGTAGAGACCAGCAAGGTAATTTGGTAACTGATACAGATAGTGTGCTATGGATATGGTAAGAGCATTTTTCCAAACTGTTGGTATCCAAAGTGGACGAAGATACCACAGATCCAATCCCAGAAGATGGCATTGAATGTATACCAACCGGCCAAGATGAGGTAAAGACAGCAATAAACCGGCTGAAGAATAATAAGGCAGCAGGAGCCGATGGCCTACCAGCCGAGCTGTTTAAAACCGAAGGCGACACGCTGATACACCTTATCAGCGTGTCGCATCAGCTAGTAAGCTCCATCTTGCAGGAAGAACGTGTACCCGACGATTGGAACCTGAGGATCCTGTGTCCCGTCCATAAGAAAGGAGATAAAACTTTATGCTCCCACTATAGGGGCATAAGTCTTCTTCCTATCGCCTATAAGATAGTGTTAGGGATATTGTGTGAACGAATAAAACCCATGGTTAACGAAATAATTGGACCTTACCAATGCGGCTTTACACCTGGCAAGTCCACCATCGACCAGATATTTACCCTGCGGCAAATCCAGGAGAAGACCCAAGAGATGCAGATCGACACCTTCCACCTTTTTTGTCGATTATAAAGCAGCCTTCGATAGCCCGCTACGTTCAAAATTATTCCAAGCCATGTCCAAATTTGGTACCCCGCAAAGCTCATTCGGCTTTGTAAAATGACTCTAACTGATACTCGGTCTGCAGTTGAAATAGGAAAGAACCTCTCCGAACAGTTTTGTAGCAAAAGAGGTTTCAGGCAAGGATACAGCTTTTCGTGTGATATTTTCAACATCCTGCTAGAAAAGGTTATACGAGAGGCAAACGTCAAAAGAAGTGGCACAATCTACACCAATAGCCATATGTTACCTGCTTATGCTGATGATGACGATCAGTAAAAGAAGTAATCTATACCTTTATGAATCTGCTAAAGTGAGTCTGGCGGTAAATGGCGAGAAGACCAAGTTGATGGTGTCGACGCACAATGCGTCCTTTGAGCTCGGACCAACTGTTGAAGTTGGTTCCTATAATTTTGAGGTAGTAAAAGACTTCGTATACCTCGGCACCGCCGTAAACACAACAAACGACATCAGTTGTGAAATAAAAAAATTGTATTGGCCAACAGATGCTACTTTGGCTTAAGTAAGCACTTTAAAAACAAAGCCACAACTCGTCAAACAAAAATAACGGTTTACAAAACACTTATACTACCCGTGCTGATGTATGGTTCCGAAGCCTGGGTACTTGGCCAAGCAGCGATTGCGTTGGCTAGGCCATATCATAAGAATGAGCGATGATGAACCCAATAAAAAAGCGTATAAGATCGGGCCGCATGGCGGTGCACACACAATTGGCAGGCCAAAGAATACGTGGCGCACAAGTGGAGATGACAAGGCGCGGTTTTGCAGAAAGCGAAGCACTAAACAGAGATAATTGGAGATCTTTTCTTAGTTCGGTCTATGGAACCAATGTTCTGTAATCGACCAGCTAAGTAAGTAATAACAGATATTGGGTTGGCTGTTTTGTAGGTATATAAGATTGCTGCCTTTCAGAAACGTTTAATAAATAACCTTAGTGTTAACACAAAATGAGTTCTATTATTTGTATTCACAGGAAAGTGCCTGAGTGTGTCCTCTTTCAGCCCATATATACCGCTCCGTCCCTTTGACACTTTTTTTTAATTTATTAAAATAACAAACGTGTGCTTTTCCCATGCAATTATTCATAGTACATAATTACAGTTTTCTACACAACTGGACATTTGTTTATAAATAAAATCAAAATCAAAATTTTTTAAATATTTTTGTTATTAACGGAGTGATTTGAGATCAAGTTTTTTTTTATCCGAAAGTCCAGAACAAAGTAAAACATAGTTTTTAATAGTTTTACTTGCTAACGCCAATTGAACCACAGTGAATATCGTATTTCCGTTACCACAGTGTTTTATTTAACATTTACCTCCTTAAGCTTTAAATTTGTATACATTTTTCCATGTTCTGGTCCATTATATGTTTGACTATTTAGATTTTCATGCACGAACGCCTCTTCATTTTGTTATGAATAGATGCATGTATGTTCGTTTGCATGAAGAACATCTACCTTTAATAAGTGTCGAAACTAATTTTAACACAGCACACAGTGATAACAAACAAATAAACAACAAATACTATATTTAAAAATAATGTTTCTAAATGTCAATATTAATTGCGAAATTAAATAAATAATTCTAAATTGTTAAAGTCTACACCTAACAAATCAGAACTATATAGGGATGGTCAGCTGAGTGAACTTGGCATTAAAGAGGGCTTTCCGCTATTGAAGCCTGCCAAACATACTGGGCTATGGTTATTGTCAATCTTGGCTGATTATCAAAATTAATTCATACGGCAGGTCACATCAACCTATTAGGAAATGTCGAATATTTAAATTATATTATATACCTATACATGACATATGTAGCCTTCCTCATTTTATGACCACTGTATATGAAGCACAATAGCACAATATGCATCTCTGGTCAGTTATAATTGTTTATATCGAAGCAGAATTACCCTCACACGTACATTATATAGAAAATAACAATATAATACTATATGTAGTATACATACCTCTCTCTATTGGTACTTCTGTACTAACAACAAACGTTAAATACATCCACCCATATGCATACAAATATCCTTGTTTAGTTTCGTCTGCAATTTGAATAGACATCCCAGCAAGCATTTTCTATCGCCCATTACCCGAAGCAGTCACTCCCGGGCGATAGAAACACACATCCGCGATATCGCATTCTAATTGATTTAGGCACACCGTACGGGAAGAAATGAACCACGCATTCGTTTCCTCATAAAAATATCGCCATCGTGACTCTCGACTCTGGACTAAAGCGATTCTTTCAAAGACAACGCATGAGACACATTTATGAGGAAACGACTGCGTGGTTCATTTCTTCCCGAACGGTGTGCCTACATCAATTAGAATGCGATATCGGGGATGTGTGTTTCTATCGCCCGGGAGTGACTGCTTCGGGTAATGGGCGATAGAAAATGCTTGTTGGATATAGTACCTTTAGGCGACAAATAAGTACATTGTTTGAAAGATATTGCATTTTTTACCATAAAATAGTGGCAATGACCAATAAATAAATAAATAAATAAATAAATAAATAAATAAATAAATAAATAAATAAATAAATAAATAAATAAATAAATAAATAAATAAATAAATAAATAAATAAATAAATAAATAAATAAATAAATAAATAAATAAATAAATAAATAAATAAATAAATAAATAAATAAATAAATAAATAAATAAATAAATAAATAAATAAATAAATAAATAAATAAATAAATAAATAAATAAATAAATAAATAAATAAATAAATAAATAAATAAATAAATAAATAAATAAATAAATAAATAAATAAATAAATAAATAAATAAATAAATAAATAAATAAATAAATAAATAAATAAATAAATAAATAAATAAATAAATAAATAAATAAATAAATAAATAAATAAATAAATAAATAAATAAATAAATAAATAAATAAATAAATAAATAAATAAATAAATAAATAAATAAATAAATAAATAAATAAATAAATAAATAAATAAATAAATAAATAAATAAATAAATAAATAAATAAATAAATAAATAAATAAATAAATAAATAAATAAATGAATAAATAAATAAATAAATACATAAATAAATAAAAAAAAAAATAAATAAATAAATAAATAAATAAATAAATAAATAAATAAATAAATAAATAAATAAATAAATAAATAAATAAATAAATAAATAAATAAATAAATAAATAAATACATAAATAAATAAATAAATAAAAAAATAAATAAATAAAACAAAAATTAAAATCGAAAATGTGTACATTTTAACAGTCAAATTATATTATCATTATTTCTGCAAACTTATTTGTTTTAATTTTCTTTGTCGAATGAGTGTAATAAGTACTGTTGGCACTTTTGACTTTTTGGAATTTTTTCGATTTTTTGTTTTTTTTTCTAATATTCAAATTCACTCTATGATAAAGAAAATGAAATTTATTTTTTCTTATCTAAATATCACTCACATTATACACAATACATATTATTATTTTTTCTGCTTTTTATCATTCACAATTATTTAGTCACTGCACTTTTTTGCATTTCAATTTATAAATGTTTAAATATTAAATTATTAATTTAATTTTTTCAATTTCACTTTTCCACGAACCTTTCGCACTTACAATATCAAACTGACTGATATTTTTCTTATTGTTGATATTTCAAATACTTGGAGTAGCTGTAAAACTCTCACCTTATCTCTCTCACGAGAAGAAATAGTAAAACAATGTAAATTGTTTGTGTAAACAATCAAATGCAGAATTTTCATCTTCTTCTGTGACACTAGGTAGTTCTTGCAGATCGATCTAATTTGAACAGTAATACATTTGTTATTGTAAAATGATAAAGTATCGCTCTTTTATAGAAAGGAAGTTCAGAAAGCGATTACTTTTGGTAGAGGAAGTGAGTAAGTCACTTCCAAATGCTAGCTGGGATCCAATACATGTAAAGAAATAATCATGTATACATACATATGCAATTGTATTTGTATGACCAAGGATTACTTGCCATGCAATGCACGTAAGTACATTAAATTATTAAAGGATTTTAAAGGATTTCCAGTTAAAATATTTTTACTTAAATCTCCACCACAATTATGAGGGATATTAGGAAGAAAATATTCACATTTATGGGGTGAGTAAATGCAAAGTTCAAAGAAATCAATTGTTAAGCTTTGCAAAGCATGTTTTAAGCAGATAATCTGCAGTAAATGAATGTATCTGGGGAAACACAATGAGATTTTCTTGTCTTGGAAATCAGTAAATTCTCTAAACGATTTTAACGAAAAGCTTAAATAATAACAAGGGAACTTTTTTGGTAATTTAATTAATTTAGGTATTATGGCATAAGGAGTTGTATTGAAAACTAAGTTGTAAAATCGTATTAGTTAGCTTTGCCAAACAGATCAGATTAACCCTCAGCCTAAGACATGAAGAAAAAATCATTGTAAAATTTTTCGTTATGGCGTTTATGAAATATATTGATTCTAAACCAAGGGATTCCTAATGATTCTTTGATTAGACTCTCCACCATAATATGGAGGGTATAATTAAATTTGTCATTCGCTTTGTAACACATCGAAATATTTATATATATAACCATGTCCGTCTATTGAAAGCAATATACATCTCCTAATTTTTAAGATAGATATTTGTAATTTTGTAGAAAAGTTTCTGTTACTCCTAGGATGTTTGGTATTGAAAATGCGTTATATGGGTCCACGTTTTGATATAGAGAAAACAATCGTAATTAAAAACGTGGAAAATAGACAAATTTAAAAAAACAAGTAAAAAAGTATCAGTCGGCTTTGCCGACAGAGACATACCCTCAGCCTGTAT
Organism: Musca autumnalis; assembly: GCF_047663935.1. NCBI lineage: Eukaryota > Metazoa > Arthropoda > Insecta > Diptera > Muscidae > Musca > Musca autumnalis. Next base: position 311,098,837 of record NW_027411644.1, on the reverse strand, counting down.
ATAATGAAACAATTTTTCCCCAAAAAACGTACTTAGGCGTTTTTAAAAATTTTGGGAATTTGAACCGACAAAAATGTTCATTAGGATTAGAGATCAAAAGTTTTGGGGAGAAGATACTAAAAGGAATGGATCTACATTGTCCATTATGGAAGTGGATCTCGAGCCACTACATATGGTGCCATAGGGAGGAGGGTCTTATGTGGGGACTATACCAAAACGTGGACCTATATAACCCAACTTTGGTAGGAATGTTTTCTGGCCTCTGAAGACACAAAATACCAAATTACAACCAATTCTGTGGTCAAATGGGTCTAATACATTCAAAATATATTAAAATGACGCGTACTTTATATGGGGCCTTATATGGGGGCTATACCAAAACGTGGACCTATATAACCCAACTTTGGTAGGAATATTTTTTGGCCTCTGGAGACACAAAATACCAAATTACAACCAATTCGGTGGTAAAATGGGCCAAATATCTTAAAAATTCCTTAAAACAACGACGCGTCACGCGTCATTTTGTATGGGGGCTATACGAAAGCGTGGACCTACATAGCCCGCTTTCAATACCAAAAGTCCTACATAAATATAACATATTTTCCCAAAATTTCATCAAACTACGTCAATCCGTTCGGACGCTAGAGTGATTTCCACAGACGGACAGACAGACAGACAGGCGGACAGACGGACGGACATGGCTATATCGATGTAGAATTGCACGCTGATCAAGAATATATATACTTTGTGGGGTCTACAATGATTATTTCGAGTAGTTACAAACGTAGTGACAAACTTAATATACCCCCATCCTATGGTGGAGGGTATACAAATTGGAAAATTTTCGGTTTTTATATGGTTTATAACACCGAAATGGCTGCAATTTAGTATTTAGTCTTCGTTAGTGATGCAAAACTTTCCACCAGAAATTTTTCGGTGTAGGTCCACGTTTTCATATAGCCCCCATAGAACAGCACCTCCCAATTTTCGGCATTTTGAAGGTTGTGGCCTCAATGTCCCATCGAAATGCCTGAAATTTGGTTTTAGTCTTTGTTGAGAGTATTAAACTTTTCACCTCAATGTTGTTGGTATAGGTTTACGCCTTAATATAGCCCTTATAGAACGATTCCTCTCGACTTTCGGTATTTTGAAGGTTTTAGCCTCATTAAAACACCCAATTAGCTGAAATTTGGTATTTAATCTTCGTTGGGGGTATATAATTTTCCACCTGAAATTTATTGATTTAGGTCCTCATCTTCAGATAGCCCACATAAAGCGGTACCTCTCGACTTTCGATGTGTGTTTTGCCGATTTTGGCTC